>NC_135507.1:56678146-57878146 GCF_052857255.1 Amblyomma americanum
GCCGTTAGAAAGGCCAGTCACCTTCTTTGGTCAATGAAAGTCTAAGTTTCCTCAAACTTTCCAATGATTACCTTGGTGAATACCTTGCATGATCATGGCATGTTTGCTCATTCAAGCAGTCATATTCTTGTATCGAGAAATTCTTTCCTTCAGCTTATCCCGCTGTGTGTGGCATAGGAAATCTATCTTGAACTCTTTTATTACCTGTAGTGCATTTTCATCGCTCAGCGCTAATTTCGCGCTGTTAAGGCACGGGAGGCGTTGCAGTGAATTTTTGAACAAAATAAAACAAACCTGATGATGAGGACTGGCAGCGCCAATACTCAGAGTATTATTGCGGAAGGAATGGTGTTCGCACCCTGGCGGGCGTGGGAATTGTTTCGCGATTCGGCATGGTTTAATCCTTCAATTGAGTAGAACCACAGCCCGGATAAAATAAGTTGATTCATATCTGGAATAATTGAACATATGCACATACTTGAACGCTCGGCTAATAATAGTACACTTTAGGCAGCTCCTCGAAAGCTTCCCGCGCCACTGACGCCGGATGTGCATGAGAAGTTATCGCTCGGAATGTTGCCGAAAATTTCCTTTCGTGTACCGTGCGTATCTTATGTCCTTTGTCTGCCCATTGTTCAGTGCTTTTGCTCGGCTAAAAGTCCGGCAAAAAACGCAATTTTCTTATCGCATTCCCATTGTGGCAAGACCAGACTGATTTCTGCAGCATGAAGAGTGAAAGAGGTGAATTGTCTTCACTGTAATTTCTAGAGGCGCCTAACTACCAGCCTCGGCTGAGTAACGCTCCAAACAGCTGAATACAGTCACTACACAAATGAGTTTGACATGCTTAAAGAAATTAAGTTTCCAGCTATATTTGTTGGATGAGCACCAGCCACGGAGGGGCAGACGGCATCTCGTAGCTTGTGCTCGGCAGTAAAATCTGCCAGTAAAGAAATTTTCTTTGCATTCGTGGTGAAGCACCAGCTTCGCTACATGCCTCGTAGACGTTCATAATAATAATAATAATAATAATAATTGGTTTTGGTGGGAAAGGAAATGGCGCAGTATCTGTCTCATATATCGTTGGACACCTCAACCGCGCCGTAAGGGAAGGGTAAAGGAGGGAGTGAAAGAAGAAAGGAAGAGCGAGGTGCCGTAGTGGAGGGCTCCGGAATAATTTCGACCACCTGGGGATCTTTAACGTGCACTGACATCGCAGAGCACACGGGCGCCTTAGCGTTTTTCCTCCATAAAAACGCAGCCGCCGCGGTCGGGTTCGAACCCGGGAACTCCGGATCAGTAGTCGAGCGCCCTAACAACTGAGACACCGCGGCGGGGTCGTAGACGTTCACGTTCATCGATTTGCAAGAATGCAGGTTTCAATGATTGAATGCAACCATCGCCTGATAAGCTCAGGATTATTTCACTCACGTAGCGGTTTAGGATTTTTCGCTATAAGTCTGTTACTCCTTAATTCAAATGGTATTAAGCAGAAATCCACATGTCTAAACTAATCCGGAGTTCCTGGGTTCAAACCCGACCGCAGCGGCTGCGTTTTTATGGAGGAGAAACGCTAAGGCGCCCGTGTGCTGAGCGATTTCAGTGCACGTTAACGATCCCCAGGCGGTCGAAATTATTCCAGAGCCATCCACTACGGCACCTCTTTGTTCCGTTCATCTTTCACTCCCTCGTTTATTCGTTCCCTTACGGCGCGGTTCAAGTGTCCAACGATATATGAGACAGATACTGCGCCATTTCCTTCCCCCAAATCCAATTATTATTATTATCATTAAACAACTAATGTTAATGTGAGGATGTCAGATGCAGACACAATATTTTACAATGTGAACATGAGGCGAGGATGACGAAGAATTTTCCAGTTCATCAAGTCCACGAAGCTTCGGCCCCTCAGGGATAAGGGGAGTTGACTGCTGCGCAAGAGTACCCGGGATCGTCGGCTGAGGCAGCGTTTCGATGGAGCCGAAACTTGAAAGGCGCTTGTGTGTTGTGCGTTCTCAGTGCACGTTAAAGATCCACAGGTGATCTAAACTATTCGGGAGCCTTCCACTACGGCAAGTCTTGATTTCTTCTTTCACTACCACTTTCGAAACTCTTTCCCTTACGGTTCGTTTAGGGTGTCCACCGAGATGAGATAATTAATGCACCGTTTCCATTCCTCAGCCTTCTTTTCAAAGGCCAATTTTAATTGTGCAGCACACGGCAGTTTTTGTTGCGGTTCGTCGTCAACCAACAGAGTAAAGGAAATGGAGAGTAAAAATATATCCGCTTCGCCTAAATCTCAGATCCTAATCTGACTTTGATTAAAACTTCCATGCAACGCCGCCAGTACACAGTCAGCACTGAAAGCAAGCAAGGGTTCCTTTTATGTGTTGAATTTGTTGAGCACAAGCCTCTTACTGGACCACTGATTTTTTGCGCGCTGAATGCAATGGCTAGCGGTTCTAATCGAGTAACTAAACTCCGTTTGCGGTATATTCGTCTGATGTCTTTTTAGCTATTTTTGCTTGTGTATGAACACTAGCTTAAATTCTCGTGCTGATTTTTGCCACCAGTTGGTTTTGTAACTAATTGCCTCGGCGAGATATATCATGTTCTCCCATGTAACATGTACTCTCTTCTGCACACATTGATTGCTGGCCTGGAGGTGAAATAAACTTCCCTATTTGTATTTAATAAGCGCATGTAGATGTGGCTAGCCAGACTGTCTTCATAAACTTCTTTACTTTATAAACTCTTCCGAAACTTGGCATCACTTAAGTTCACCTTGCAATTATGTCGCGATAGTTTTAAAGTGTCCGTGCGGTCGGTTGGGGATTCCTTGTCACACCATTAGGCATATATCTGCACGTTTTCAAGTGAAATCACATCCTGCTGTATTACACCTCATCGCACATAATAATCCGTGACGCAGATTAGTGGCCCATAAAACTAAGTTTCCCTTTAATGCCTTTTGCGCACAGTGCTGTGCGACCTGCTTGTAAAAACTGTGTTTATCCTCCTGAACGAAAATCTTGATTTGTGGAGTAGAGGCCCGGCTCCAGATCAAATGGACTCCGGTTCACTTCCGCTTGACAACATTTTGAAGCAAAAGCAGATTAGTGGCCCATAAAACTAAGTTTCCCTTTAATGCCTTTTGCGCACAGTGCTGTGCGACCTGCTTGTAAAAACTGTGTTTATCCTCCTGAACGAAAATCTTGATTTGTGGAGTAGAGGCCCGGCTCCAGATCAAATGGACTCCGGTTCACTTCCGCTTGACAACATTTTGAAGCAAAAGCTTTACTAGCCTAGCGGCGCCCATTTCGCTTCGTCTGCACAAATGAGCTTGAACAGGAGGAGCGGACCTGCGTAAGTAGCCACGTGAAGCACCACGTGACTCGCAGCAGCTGCAGTCGCGGCGGCTGGCCGCTGCCTAAAACCCCTTCATAACATGAAAGTACCTCCAACCATTGAACTTTGCCGCCGCCGCGCGACCTCCTCGCCTTCTCCTCGTCCCTTGCTCGCCCCTTCCCTGAGGGTCGGCTCTTCGCCCGATTTCCTGAGCGACGATTGGTCTCCCTGCCGTTGCCCTTCGAAACGCGCGAGTCCGGCGTATTGCTTGTGTTTTAATTATTCCTCCGCTCCATTTTTCTCCTACGCTCGGCGAGCGAATATTACAGCGCCGTGCTTTTATTGTAACGTGCAAGCGCTATGGCGTGCTGTTGCGCGTACAACTGCAGCAAGCGGCCTGAAGATGGTTATGCGGTATTCATGATGCCATATATATTCACGTTAGGGGATTAACCACGACATCATAACGAATGGTTGACGCCGTTGGTTGGAAGGCATCCTTCGAGGGTTGTTTGCTGCTCCGTTTTTAGGTTATTTTGCATGCGAGGCCAGAACGGAACGAATCTCCAAATCATCCGCGGATTGAATCTTCTCTGCAAATAGCGACTAGGCTCAAAACGTGCTAGTTGTTGCGCCTGCAGCGTGGTCTATATAACAACAAACCCGGAATTTTCAACAGAGAAGCTTTTAGCGTAAGATCCCATTGTCCGTCAACTTTCGGTTGCATGAAACTACTGTATGCATGTACAAAGTGACGTTGATTTGAGCTGACATACACCGCTGTTGTATTTCCTTGAGCATGTTTTTTATCACCTGTCATCAGTACTGTATACCACATTTCTGCACTAGTGTAGATGTTGAATATTATCTGATTCTCCCGTCTGTGTCGTGTATCTTGTCAATCAATGTTCTTGTGCGTGCGCGAAAATAAATCATCCTGCTGACCATGCTCTCATTTTCTTTAATAATACATTTTTTGTGATGCCTAATCAAAATACAAGCTTTATATCCTCTGCTACTTAGTGAAACGAAATTTCGGTGTCAAGTGTAATATTACATTATCGAGGGGCGTTTATCTTTCCTAGAGATATAGAATGCATTCCCTCATAGGTATACCGAGCATATTCTTATGCTTCCTTGACACCAGTGCCTAATATTGTTCTATGAATTGCGGTCGATGAATGGTTGTCCGCGCTCCTTGATCGCATTGAATGTGTGCAACTATTGCTACTTTCACAGTGATGAGACAAACTTAGAGACGGAAGATGCACTCATGACTAATTTATTGTAAGCAGGTGCACGCTAAATAAGACCTACTGCACACAAGTATGCACAAGCAAAGAAAAACATTTCGAAGCAGTTCGTGTTAGGACTAGTTAGAGTGTTATCTCTGTTGTTGTGCGATTTTCCTTTTAGTTTGGCTACCTAGCATAATGCGTTTATACGTGCCCTTAGTTTTCCATGTATAGTTCAAAGCTTGGATTTAACTGCAGTTAAATAATTAGCAATATTTAATTCGGGCCGATAATAGAACAGCGCATTTGCACTGAACTTCAGCATTCGAAAGGTATATGACTCCATGCTATAATGCAAATAGTGGTTTTGATTGCCTATAGCTCATTAATGCTAATTGTTTTGTGTCGCTAACAAATTCAGAGCATTTTAATTTATCCTAAGCTTTTCAATGGTATATGACTTTATCATCTGGCTCAAAGTTTGGTTTTATACAAAATTAACTAACGCAAATTGATGCGGATCGCTAGCTAGCACATTGCCATTACACTTGGCCTAATCTTTCCAACGATGCTCCAGTGCAAATTTGGGTTTTAATTGCAATTTACTAAATATCAATTAATTAGGCCCAGTAATCAGTGAGAATAAGTGTATAAGTAACCAATGATCCAATCTCCGGTTGATCACGTGATATATACTATGCTTAGAGTGATAGCTTGACAGTAGTGTAATAGACTAAGTCCCACTTCGACCTTCTCTGATCTTGAAGTTAAATGCACTAGCCTGGGTTGTTTTCCGAAGTTTTACCGAGGTGACAGAGTTCACGCCCTAAAAAAAAGAAACAAAGACAAAGTCAGAGGCAGTACCAGATCAGGCGCACAAAGTAAAACACCTTATCATGCGACTTAAAAAGTGTCTGCCGTGCAGAACTCGCCTGAAAGCTTCGTTTACATCAGTATTCCCCATTAAAACATTTATAAGAAACCAATCTCTTCATGAACGTTAGTTTGGGCATTCTCAATGCTTTTCTCGCAATTTTTCAAATATTTTGCGCACTCCTGGAGCGCAAACCTGACCCAAAAACACGCGCTTCACTCACTGCTGCCGTCGGCCGGCGGGCGCCAAGGAGAAAAAGCGTATCGTGCGCAGAACTCGCAGCCGCCGCGCGAGCAGAATCGAAGAGGAAGGCGCGGCGCGGAGGAGAGTGTCGCTACTTTCATATTATTAAGGGGCTTTAGTCGTGTGCCTGCTCGGAGCGCCGCCACGGAGAAATTGGAAGTTCGCGGCCAGTATAGCTTTCGCGTCAAAAAATGGACGTCACCATCACTGACAGCAGACAGACACTAAGTTTATTAACGCTGCAGTTCAAGTAGGCCGGATGTGCAATTGCTGTCCCGCCTCAGGGACCCAGTCAGCCCGTTACACGAGGCGATCTTGAACGCCCAGTTCTATGCTCCAGAGCATCCGCCTCGCATTCGGGGGGGGGGGGGGGGGGGGGGCTGGGTTTGATCCCCAGTGTCGCCGGGCACCCACCCGTTTTTAATTAGCACAAGATTTCCCCCGGCCTGGTGCGCGGCTCTTCTGGGTGAGATGCTTGGGAAAAGGGTCTTGGCCACAAATGGGCTTCCACCGCACGAAGCGGACTTAACGTTGTTGACGGCGGAACTGATCGCTTATCCGTCAGAGCAACTGTAACGCAACTGGAGCAAAGCGGCCGCCACGGTCGGGTTCGAGCCCGGGTCCTCCGGATCGGTAGCCGAGCGCTCTGACCACTGAGCCACCAGGGCGGGTGGTCCACTGACCCAGGGAGCCAGTTATGCGTCCTTCCTTTCCTCGAAATCACCGGCGTCTACTGCGTTGTCAACGCTAACGCCAATGAACACAATAAACTCCAATAGCTTTCGCTTGGTATCCTGCATTAGCTGAGCTAATTACAATTCTTTTTCTAAGCACTGTTATGCGCAGGTTCTAGGCCTACGCAGTAGCCGACGTGCCTGCATTCCCCTTAATAATTGCTACAGTGGAGTAGTGGGAGATCGCGCTGCGTAGCATGGAACTTGGCCTTGAAGCTCGGGTCGTGTAAAGGGCTGACTGTGTCCTCGAAGCGGGAAAGCTCCTGGACATCCGGCCAACTTGACCTTCAGCGTTAATAAACTTAGTGCCTGTCTGCTGTCGGTGGTTGTGGGATCGATTTTTCTGATTTATACTTATTGCTAGTAATAAGTACCGCCACTTTCAAATGCACTCGTGTAATTTAAAATATGTTGACTATAAAAAATTGGAAAAGCAATAATCAACAGGACGAGCTTTAGGATTAAGGAGAATGAAGAGCACTCCAACTCAGACATCCCGCGGACTTTACAGCCGTATCATGAAAAAAGAATGCGGAAAAAATCACATGTACACACTGAACACAGTATACAACGTTCCTGCACACCTGCTAACCTGCTCGGGTTTTTTTGTAATGAAGTGACAGCTACAGGCTTTAGCTGCAATTGTAAATCTATGGCATCTAACTGGCCACGGAGGAACACTATGGTTTGCTGGGCGAGGTCCGCGATTACAGTAAGGTTAGTTTACAAGAAAAGTATAACAGTTTTCAACCCGGTGACATTTCTTAACTTGGCAGCGACAGTATGGCACACGCCGTAGTGACGGCTGTAAGCAGTCGTCGAAAGACGGTGTGAGAAAGTTAACAGCTTGGCTAAATGACAATTCTGTTACACAGCAGATCTCTCGCTGTCACCTGCAATACCATCAATGTGTCGTCATTGGCGAGGACTGGTTAAATATTAACCAAATATGCGCACATCGCTTATCATAATATGGATAGCAAGCGCAAATCATTAGCTGGGACGTAGCGGGAACTGTACATCGCGTTGCTCATAGGTCACTCTACACTTGCAATCGAATGATCACCATACATATATTCTTAGACTCCGATAATGGCACGCTCTTCCTAAAAAAAGATGCCGGCACCGTCTGGAAGTCGTTGAAGCAACGAGTGCTACCTGTTTAATTTATTAAATTGAAATGAATTGGATTAAAGTGAGGTACGCCTTGCATGTGAGAGGGGCTCCCGAGGGAGGCGGTTGTTAACATACGGCTGCACGCACCCCGCGTAGCCGAGCACAAGTAATTTTAGTTGCTGCCATCTTAGCTGTGACGTCACAAGGAAAGGCGGCAGTTTGGATTTAAAAAACAGACCTATGCGGTAATTTCGTCCTCATGACGTCTCAAACATGTGGCTCCTCTTCTATTCGCCATATTCGACCTTGACGTCACAATTGGCAGCCGAATTTGGCCGCCATTGTCGATTTTAGACTAAAAAACTATGCCACCGGAGATCTTCGAATACGACGTCATATCACGTGGTTGTACTTCTGTCCGCCACATTGGATTTTGATGTCATCATTGTCACCCGAACTTAGCCGCCATATTGAATTCTTCGGACTTAATTTCACGTCGATGGCAGGTGGTAGCACCTCCCAAGAAATCGAGAAACATGACGAGTAAGATGTAACTATTAAAAAACGGAATGTAGATATTCTGACTGAAATGTTAAATGCACTATACAGTTAGATCTGTATATAAATATAACACACACACACACACACACACACGCACACACACACACACACACACACACACACACACACACACACACACACACACACACACACACACACACACATATATATATATATATATATATATATATATATATATATATATATATATATATATATATATATATATATACGGATTAGTATTACGACAAACACGACTGTTCGTTTTAAAGGTTTTGTTGTGCCAACAGGCGAACAGAAACAAAAACAGATAGATGAAAACACAGATGAATACCATTGTTTAAACAACGTCTCGTGAATAACTATGGGGTATGGTGCTGAGATGTGATATCATTCCCGCGATAGAAGCAAAGAGCGCAGAACAGTGGGGAAAGAGTGATTAGCGTAAATGAAACATGGCATTATGCGTTTATGACGCAAGGCAAGCCAGCTTTGCAACATTTTCATACAGACCGCAAGAGACAGTCTTGAACTTGTGTATCAGAAATGATTCGCGAACTTCGCGTTCATAATGGGTATTGAAGCCCGATTTCAGTAAAGTTACTTGATTTTTTTCAAAACGGTGCTTAGTATCGTTCACGTGTTTAGAGATAGGAAGGTTAGGCACTGTCTTGCAATATGCTTTATGATTATTGAAACGACATCTGAACGGTGTTTCTGTTTGGCCAATATAATATATTGAATCTTACAGATTGAACATTCAAGCATGTAGATTACGTTGCATGTATCACATGAATAGTTACCTCCAATTTTCACAATAAAGTCTGATGCTGTGCTGGAAGCCATTTCTGATGTCGTCATCTGCGCGCAGACTTTGCAACGCGATTTTTTGCATGGGTGACAGCCGATTGGCACAGTTGTGCTTGTTCTGGAAGAAGTGAGAATGTCACTGAGGTTTTTGCCACGGCGGTAAACAACACGAGGTGCTTGCTGAAAAATGTGCTTGAGTCGATCACTTTGCATGAGGATGACATGGCGTTTTATTCAAAACGCCCGCGACGTTTGGAATCGATGAGGTGTGAGTAAGCACCAGGTTGGTTTGTGATTGACTAGATGATTGGTTTTCTGCTTTGAGGAGTGCCTCGCGGTCAAGAATGCCTGCGCGTTCTACAGGATCGTTTATTAGTCGCGCTGGGTATTTGCACTTAATCAGGGCGTCTCGGAGGTTGGTACAGTTTCTTTCGAAGTCGCGCTCGTGACAACATATCCGTTTAAAGCGGACGGCTTGTCCATATGGGATGCTAGACTTCCAGTGTTGAAGATGGCTGCTTTCGAAGTGTAAGTATTTAGGTCTGTCGCTAGGTTTACGGTATGCATCCGTGATGAGTTTGCCATTCTTTAATGATATTGTCACATCTAGAAACCTAATTGTGGTTGGCGAGCAAAAATGAGAGAAAGTAATTCCCTCATGCGTGTTATTAATACTAGAGATGAGTGAGAGAAGTTCTGCTTTATGAGAAAAATGACCTCAATGAATCGCTTATAGTAGAAGGGTTTTAATGGTTGTGTATCAAAAACTGGTCCTCTAATGAACCCATAATTATGTTGGCATAGTTAGGACCAATACGCGTACCCATTGATGCTCCGTTTATCTGAACATAGCGTCTGCTATCAAATTCGAAGTTGTTAAGTTCCAGTATTAATTTCAAAAGAATAGGTAGCGTGGGGCCATCAACATGGGATGCTAGACTTCCAGTGTTGAAGATGGCTGCTTTCGAAGTGTAAGTATTTAGGTCTGTCGCTAGGTTTACGATATGCATCCGAATGCCATCAGAGTGAGGAATGTTGGTATAGAGGGACGCAACATCAAGTGTTACAAGCAAGGCATTCCGGGGGATGATAAGTTCGGCTATGTCGGAGAGGATATGTTCTGTGTCACGTATGAAGGACTGAAATGTAGCAGGAATTTTATTGATGAGGGTGTCAACGTAGCTTGACAGCCTTTCAGTTACGGTTCCTATTTCGGAAATGATTGGTCGGCCAGGGTTGTTAAACCTGGCCGACCAATTTTGGGCAGTAAGTAAAATCTGCCTGCTACAGGGCTGAGTGGAATTATTTAATTGACTGTACTTTTGTCTAGTTTATTACCCAGACTGAGATTGGATAGCGTTTCTTATAAAACAATTTTACACTTAGCAGTTGGGTCGTAGTCTAGGAGAGGGTAAAATGAGCTATCTGTGAGCTGCCTTTCGGCTTCAGCGACCTAATCAGTTTTGTTCATCACCACGATGCCACCACCTTTGTCTGCGGGATTTATAACAATCTCAGTTTGAGACGCTAGTTTTTTTATTGCGGCTGTTTCTTTTCCGGAAAGGTTGGGGTGAAAGTTCTTTTTAGTATTGTATGCTTCCAGTACATCTTTTCGACCGCCTTAATGTAGATGTCGAGGCAGTTTTCTCTCTGAGTTGGAGGAGTCCAGTGATTTTGCGACGGTAAATTCTTATCACGTTCGGGATCTTGTAGTCGGTCATGAAAGTACTCGCTAAGTCTCATATTACGGGGAAAATTTTCTGTCTTTAAGCAACTGAAACTAACTGAACATATCGGACGCGGGGCAGAAATTTAGGCCATGTGACAGGGCACTCTCGTCGTCATGAGACAAGGTGACATTCGAAAGATTAATAACTGTGTTATGCAATTGGATGGTAATGGCAGTGGTGGCTGGCATTTCGGGGAGAGAAAGATTTTTTCGCGCGAAACCTTCCTGTACTTGATAGCGTTTATCTTGGCCCACTTCTTCTCTTTGTACACATCTAGGGCAGCGAGTTCTTCGAAAACAAATTAGAGTGGTTTAGCAACTCCTTTTCTGTATTTGCTAATGACTTTAGGGCTGATTGGTGGTGATCCAAAACAACAGGCGTAAATTCCAGAGCAGCCGTTGCTGAAATGCTTTCCCACTTTGCAGTGTTGCAGCTAGACAGTGCGGACGTTGCTGGTTTGACATAAACGCGGAGACGACGCGGAGCAGTACAGGATGCTACGTAACATTAAAGTATTGACATGAAGTTCCGAACGAATGCGTTTTTCAAGCACTTTTCTAAGGCGTAGAAATTCTTCCGAGAATATGGGGCCAGAACAATTGTCAGGGAGCGAATTTCTTAGACAACGGGGGGTTTCCTTACGGCGTTCGGCCGTTTCTTTCGGAGGTTGTAGTTGTCCTCAGACGGGACATTGTTGACTGGGGTTAGAACGGATGTAATGTCGGTTCTGAAAGCTTTTCCTCTAGAGGTGGAGGCTGCTGAAGGTTGGGACACTGCGTTGTACAGTCCCGAGAGCCAGGATGTCAGGGATTGGAAACACTAGCGCCGTAGTCCCGACAAACGGAGCTTTTGGCGTGGACAACTCGAGGGTTTGAAGCGTGAGGGCCTCTAGCTAATGTGCTGGTAGCAGAAATAGTGCCACCGGAACTTCTTGGAAGCAGGGCTGAGTCGGTTGGTGCTGAGGAGACAGCAGGAGGGGCGTCTTCAGCAGGAATGTCGGAAGCAGAAGCGTCGGTAGCAGGAAAGCCGGAAGCAGGCGCAGCAAGAGAGGGGATTTCCTTAGCGCGAGCGCCCAGGGACACCGTTGTCGCCGACAACCCCGCTACTGGTGGCCTTGCTTCTGTCCCTGGTGCGCGCGGTACTCCATTCCCGTGCGCAACCGTTATCGACATATTTTTGGGATGGGAAAATATTCTGCCCCCACGGGTCCTCCTGCCAGCTTCCTCTGCGGAAAGCTGTGACCAACTCCTCACGCAGCCAGACAACGCCACTTAAATTGCACTGATTTCGTGGGCCCAGGACATCGCCTCCACCTGGGTGCCACTCAGGACCCACTAGCCCTAATTCCCGACACCTGTGGCAACTAAGGTAGTCTTTCTCACTGTCTCTTTCTCCACTTCTTGCCATCTTCATGGCTCTCAGATTTTTTTGTGTCGAGATGCACACTACGGGCTTTGAAGTAATGCGACATTCAAAACTTTCGCCTTGGAATAAATTACACTAATAAAAACACATGCTTATATACGCCCTCATAAAATGGCTTTCGGTTCACGACATGCACTACAACTGTTCGGGGACGACTTTGCTCGTATCTTGTCACTCCATCACGAAAAACGTCCGAGTCCTGTTGACATTGAAGGAGAATGATCTCGTACGATGCGAAGTAGCAACGAAAACTTTTTCACGCAGTCCACGGTGGGGAAAGGGGGTCCAAGCATAGACTCGGTGTAGCTTGCTTGTATTCTGCGTGGCGTCGACGTCGATTGTGGTGTCAACAGTCGGTGCGCTGCTCGTCTTGAATGCGCAGCCGTACCCGCCGCGGTGGCTCAGTGGTTAGTGCGCTCGGCTACTCATCCGGAGTTCCCGGGTTCGAACCCGACCGCGGCGGCTGCGTTTTTATGGAGGCAAAACGTTAAGGCGCCCGTGTGCTGTGCGAGGTCAGTGCACGTTAAAAATCCCCAGATGGTCGAAATTATTCCGTAGCCCTCCACTACAGGCACCTCTTTTTTATTTTGTTCGTTCACTCCCTTCTTTTTTCGTTCTCTTACGGCGTGGTTCGGAGTCCAACGATATATGAGACAGATACTGCGCCATTTCCTTTCCCCAAAACTAACGAAACATCGAGCTGATTCTGCGCACTGCGCACTCTAAACAGAAAGGTGCAAAAATGTAGTCAGGTGTACTTTATCACGTTCCCTTTTCGCTAGATTACAGCTGACTTATCTTTCCTTCCATATGGGTGTATTCGTGTTTAGAGTGGCGTGCAGGGCCCGTATTCTGTTTTTGTATCCTAATTAAAAAAGATAATCTACTGCAGCAGCTACACCTGATTGGGTGAAACGCAGGAGCGGATGTGGTGTTTCGGATGCAGCGAAAAGGGTCGAAGAAATCGTATGTTGACATCAGACACATAGCGTACGCTCCTCTAGCGGCCGATGCCCAATGACAGCCAACATGGCGGCGCGCTCTGAAGCGGAGCCTGTCGAAGTGAACTCGTCCGTGTTACTGCGTTTTTGGGCACGTGAACTGGCTATAAACTGGGTACTGGTCTTTCGCTTCCCCTTATCTTGATTACAAAAAATTGGATGGACGGTATTTTTGGGGTGTTTTTTATTTCCGAGAGCGATTGGGTAACTGCAAGGTCTAACGGGCCCCGGTTTGTTGTAGAACTTGTTCTCTTCATTCGAAACCGAATGGCGCCACTATCACCGGCGATATCTCGTCTGCGTATGTTGAATGATGTAACATAAAGCGTGATCACGCGCAAAATACTTGCGTTTACTGCGCGCAAGTGCGCATTCCCTTTTCTAGAGCGCTGTGATACCTGTTGAAGCGTCCTGAGCCATGATCGTGTGCAATGTCTGCCAGCGTGAAACCGGTCATGTGCACGGATGGACAGTTGCATGTGGCGCGCTGTTACACCGACGCATTTAACATGCCAGAGGTGGTTTTTCGGCGTCATTTGCGGTTCTCGATAGCCGCGGTGGTGTGGCTCTGCATTGAACTCGCGAGTTAGCTTGCAGGTGAGTTTCTAGGCGTCAGTGTGGGCTTGCCTGCGCTTCGTACCATGGCGAACTTATGAAAACTTCGTCTGCGAAGTCTCCCAACGCATCTGTAAAGACAAACACAGCAAGACGATTTTTTAGCTCATATGTTTATTATTGGCGGCAGATAAATTAAAAACCTATCAGCGACATCTCGCGGTTATTGCAGGGACTGTATAAAACTAATGACTAAAATTAATTACCGTCTGCACAACCATCCGGTAACAGCTACTTACGTTCAGCGATGTAGCAGACGGCAATTCATGGCATCTTGGTCTGTCTGTTGTTGTAGGAAGAATGAAAAGTAAAATGCACAGGCCTGCTCACTGGTTCAAGCCGAGTCACAATCGCTGCCACGTGCAGAAAGTAGGAGAGTTGAAAGATGCGATAGAAATACAGGATAGAAAAGACGCACTAAAGAAAAGACCGATCCCGGAGGCAGTGCAATACCGGGACAACCGATGGCGGAAGTGAAGCAACCTTCAAACTTTCGGCCACATTTAAAAAAATAAGGCCAATTGAACCCGTAACAGATACTCTACGGGGTCCGGACTATTATGGCATCTTGGTTCAGCACGGCACGGAGCGCGCATTGTGCAGCGAGAGTGTGGACACAAATTTTCTTCTCCGTTCGCTTTTACCCTCCCGATAAATGCAAAACGCAGTGTTATTCGAGGAAGCTAGCATGCATTTATTGGAAATGTAGACAGGGTGGTCAGACTGGACCCAACGCCTGGTAGTACGTACCTCGAGGACGTCGGCTCCGGCTGACTTGCTTCGTCCATAGCGAGACACTGGATAGGCAGCGCGCAGCCGCCGCGACACCAGCTGCTGCGAGTCACGTGGTGCGTCACGTGGTTACTTACGCAACTCCGCTCCTCCTGTTCAAGGTCATTCGCGCAGACTCAGCGAAATGGGCGCCGCTGGGCTAGTGTAGCCTTTGCTTTGAAAGGTTGTCAAGCGGAAGTGAACCGGAGTCCCTTCGGTCGGAGCCGGGCACTCTTCTACGTCAGCATTGAGGATGTTCGTTCAGGAGGATAAACAGAGCATTTGTAAAAGAACGTCGCACAGCAGTGAGCGCAAATGACATTAACGGAAAACTTGGTTTTAAGGGCCACTAATTAGCGTCAGGAATTATTATGTGCCAAGACGGGTAATACAGCACGATGTTATGTCACGTGAAAAGCGCTACGCAATGGTGCGCCAAGGAATCCCCAACCGACCGCACGGGCACATTAGAACTATCGCGTCATATTTGCAATGTGACCTTAAGTGAAGCCAAGTTTCGGAAGAGTTCGTAAAATTGAAGAAGTTTTTGAAGACAGTCTGGTTAGCTACAGCTACATCCGCTTATTAAATACAAAAGGGAAGTTTATTTCACATCCAGGCCAGCAATCAATGTGTGCAGAAAATGGTACATGGGAGCACATAATATTGTTACGTGCTTTGCACGCACGGGGGTTTATTCAAAGAGGGGACCGGTCGAAGCAGGATGGAAGCAGGAAGCCTAGCAGCGTCCTTCAGCTCTCTCTTTTTCTTCCTCCTTCTCCGCGGGTCAGTCCTTCATCTTCTGCTTCTTCCGTCGAGGTTCTGTGGAAGCACGTTACATTTCCCTCCTCGCAGACGATGCCCGTCGGGCGAGTTAAACAGACCGTCTGGGATGGAATCGCTTGAGGCGGGCTACATGCACCACCTGAGATTGGCGTGACCGTCGACCACTAGCAGTTAGTCGTGCTATAACGTAATTAACGTCACTTATGCACTCCAACACAACAAATGGTCCAGTGTAGTGGGATAGCAGTTTCTGACACAGACCACGCTTGCGTAGAGGGGTCCACAACCACACAATGTCACCAGGAACATAAGAAACTTCTTGGTGTTGGACGTCGTAGCGGTTCTTGGAACGCTCTTGCGAAGATAAAATTCGAACGCGGGCAAGCTGGCGAGCTTCTTCAGCTCTGCAGAGTGTGGTCGCAAGAGAAGGTTCATCGTGGATGAAAAATGGTAGCATGGTGTCAAGGCCGCAGCGAGGCGAGCGAGCATAGAGCAGGTAAAAGGGGCTGTAGCCAGTTGTCTCATGTTGCGCGGTGTTGTACGCATGAGTGATGAACGGGAGTACGCCATCCCAGTCCTTATGATCTGCAGCGACGTACATGGCAAGCATGGTGGTGAGCGTACGATTAGTGCGTTCTACCACACCGTTCGTTTGGGGATGATATGGCGTGGAGTGGCGAAAACTGCAGCTGCTGAGGCGGAGAAGTTCTTCAACAACGTCCGCTGTAAATTGACGTCCACGGTCGCTAATGAGAACTGCAGGAGGGCCGTGCCGAAGAATGACGAATCGAAGTAAGAAGTTAGATACTTCAGACGCAGTAGCAACTGGTATCGCGGCTGTCTCACAATAACGGGTTAAGTGGTCTACGCACACAAGAATCCATCGATTTCCTTTAGAGGATCGTGGGAAAGGTCCAAGGAGGTCAATGCCAACTTGCTCAAACGGGGCTGTTGGAGGTGTGATTGGCCGCAATTTGCCCGGTGGACTTGAAGTCGGCAGCTTAAAGCGCTGGCATTGCACACAGCTGGCTACATAGTGCTGGATGGTTGAACGCATGTTAGGCCAGTAAAATCGTTGTTGTGTGCGGTGGAGTGTGCGTGTCACTCCCAAGTGCCCAGACGTGGCGTCGTCGTGCATCATTTCAAGAACTGTGATGCGTAGGCTTTCAGGTACGACAAGAAGCATGCGTGCTCCTCCAGAAGCGAAATTCTTCTTATAAAGCAAACCGTCGCGAATGCAAAAAGTATTCTTTACAGAATCTTGAGCGGCATCAAACAAAGAGGTTAATGTTTGGTCCTTGCGTTGCTCAGTTCGAAAAACTTGAAGATCGGGGAAGGCTTGTGAAAGTGACGACAAGTATTCATCAAAGTTGTCTGCGTCGTCCTCAGTCGTTAGAAGCGGCAAACGGGAAAGACAATCGGCATCTGAGTGTTTACGGCCACTTTTATGCACAACAGTGAAATTAAATTCTTGTAGGCGCAAAGCCCATCGAGCAAGCCGGCCACAGGGGTCACGAAGACTCACTAACCAGCAAAGCGAGTGGTGGTCGGTCACGACGGTGAAAGCATTCCCGTACAGATAGGAGCGGAAGCGCTGTACAGCGAAAACAACGGCGAGACATTCTTGCTCAGTAACCGTGTAATTTCTTTCGCTCTTACTCAACGAACGGCTGGCATATGCTACCACGTGCTGATCGTGACCATGGCGTTGTATAAGTACAGCGCCGATACCGATACCACTTGCATCAGTGTGCACTTCAATTGGTGCAGATGGGCAGAAGTGGCGTAGGATGGGGCCCGAGGTCAAAAGAAATTTCAGATGCCGGAAAGCTGCGTCACATTCGCTGGTCCAATTGAACGGTGCATCTTTATGCAGCAAACACGTGAGTGGGTAAGCGATGTCCGCAAACCTAGCTATAAAGCGTCGAAAGTACGAGCAGAGCCCTAAAAAACTCTGCAGCTCTTTCACTGATTGAGGCACCGTAAAACTTTTGACAGCTTCAATTTTCTTTGGATCTGGTCGAACACCTTCTTTATCAAATAAATGACCAAGAACAATTGTTTCACGGTTCCCAAAATGACATTTCTTGGAATTGAGGATAAGGCCAGCTCGTTCCATGCAATCAAGCACAATATCCAGACGGCGGTTGTGCTCACTAAACGTTTTGCCAAAAATTACAACGTCGTCCAGATAACATAAACAAATTTGCCACTTGAGGCCACGCAGGACTGTATCCATGAACCGCTCGAATGTTGCAGGTGCATTACATAATCCGAAAGGCATAACGTTGAACTCGTAAAGTCCGTCTGGTGTAATGAATGCCGTTTTTTCCCTATCTGCAGCGTGCACGGGGATTTGCCAGTAGCCGGATCTCAAATCAATAGAAGAAAAGTATGAAGCGGAGTGCAGACAATCAATTGCGTCATCTATACGTGGAAGCGGGTAGACGTCCTTCTTCGTGGCCGTATTTAAGCGACGGTAGTCAACACAGAACCTCCATGTGCCATCTTTTTTCTTAACAAGGATAACTGGAGCCGCCCAAGGACTGGAGGATTCTCGAATTATGCCTCGCTTTAGCATCTCTTGAACTTGGTCATCTATTAACTTACGTTCAGTGGCTGAGACTCGATAGGGCTTCTGGCGTATAGGAGGTGCGGAGCCGGTGTTGATCGTGTGATGAATACGACTGGTAGGCGGTGGTGTTGAATCGTCTTTGGCAAAGTCGAACACGAACACGTGTTTCAGAAGGAGTTCCACTAGAGTGCGACGCTCGGTTGGGGAAAGAGCCTGATTAATCATAGCCTTAACTTGGGTCTCCATATCTCTTTTCACGTGCTGCTCACTGACAGAGTTGGTTAACGCCGCGACGAAACCTGACACACCTTCCTCGAAACGGGCGAGTTTGAGGCCCCGGGGCAACACAGCTGGCTCTTCAGAGTGGTTCACTGTCCACAGCTCGGTACGGCCTCTCACCACGGGAACGACGCAACGAGGCACGACGATACTCTTCTTAGAGCAGGCGAGTATCGTAGGCTCTACCACAGCTTCAAAAGATTCGCACTGATTGTGAATAGAGGAAACCCGCACGAATGCTGCAGAGAAAGCTGGTACAATAGTATCTTCTTCCACCGCAAATGCTCCAAAATCCGGTGTCGAGTTATCCACAAGAGCTGAAAGTAACGAAGAATTCAAAGCAACTTCTCCCGTACGACAGTCTAAAGTTGCACCACACTCTTGCAGAAAATCAATCCCAAGAATCACATCATGCGTTGACCGTGGTAGCACTGCGAATTCTGTTCTAAACGTTAGACCACCAATAACAACATCCGAAGCACACACACCAAGTGGAACCAAAGGTTCACCACCGACACCACGGAATAACGCTGCACGGTCACCACTAAACATCACTTTCCTACCTAAACGATTCTTAAACCTCAAACTCATAACGGATACGGTAGCACCAGTGTCCACAAGAGCCATTGTTTTCACACCATCAATAAACACTTCCAGTTTGTTCTTCAACATAAACACGGGCAGAGGTAGATTGGACGTCATCGACTCGCCGGCGGCCTCACCTCCATCGGCCGCGCCTCCTAGTTTCCCGGAGGCGGAGGGGATGCACGACGTCGAGGAGAAGGTGACCGCCGTTGGCGCTGAGGTGGCGGCGTCACACTGCGGTCAGATGCGGGTGATGAACTCCGCAAATTGCTCGGACGGTACGGGTCCCAAGCGGACGTTGGGGGTCTCTGCTGCGCGGTGTGCAGTTGCCCGTAAGTATTCGCCGGGGGTTGGCAGTCTTGAGAAGTTGGGAAACGACGGCGGCAATATCTAGCGATATGCCCTGCAATGCCACACCGGTAGCACAAAGGTTGAGAGCGCCAGCGACCGCCATAAGAGTCCTGGCGAACAAAGTCGCGACGTTGGCTGAAGCCAGGATCTCGCTGCTGACGAACCACGTCTTCTGGGTAGGTGGGCCTCCTTTCTGTCGGCTGGTGGCGATAACGTTGGGCAATGTTCCGATCGTCCATGGGCAAAGTGCCGTTGGGTGGAGCCCACGGAGTCGACAGGGCGGCAACATCTTCCTCCGGTGCAGAACTGTGCCGCAGATATTGTGTGTGGCAGAAGGTATCCCGGGATCTGGACAATTCCTCGCGCACAATCTCTCGAATCATATCAGCCATAGAATTTGGAGGACTGGCTTCAACACTGGCTATAGAGGTGACATTGGCCAATCTTCCGAATTTAGGGGTGATTCGACGCAGCTTAAGAGCTTCAAATGTTCTGCAATGTTCTATAACGTCAGCGGTGGTGCTCAGGCTCTCTTTGCTAATCAGGAAATTGTAAACATCTTCCGCAATTCCTTTTAGAAGGTGGCCGACTTTGTCTTCTTCAAGCATTCTGGAGTTAACTAGCTTGCATAACTTTAAGATGGCTTCGATGTATGCCGTGCAAGTTTCTCCGGGTACTTGCGCGCGGTGAAGCAATGTCTGTTCCGCACGCTTCTTCTTTGCCGATTCATCCCCAAAATTTTTCTTTATCTCGGTCGTAAAGGTAGCCCATGAACTCAGTGTATCCTCATGATTGTCGAACCAGTCAAGGGCAGTGGCGGCAAGGAAAAACACAACGTTAGCCAGTTTAGTAGCAGCGTTCCATCGATTGTATTTGCTCACCCGCTCGTAGTGTTTCAGCCACTCGTCAACGTCCTCTTCAGGTTTTCCAAAAAATGTGCGGCGCTCTCGATAATGTGGCCAGTTGTTCGCTGTGGATAGCCCGGGTTGCTCAGCATTGTCGTCTCCAGGCATGTCCGATGGCAGTGGTGGGAAGCCTGCGAGTCTACGGCTCCTTCGGTAGATGGAATGCTCCGTGGTCGATACCCGGCACCTCTCACCAACCTGTTACGTGCTTTGCACGCACGGGGGTTTATTCAAAGAGGGGACCGGTCGAAGCAGGATGGAAGCAGGAAGCCTAGCAGCGTCCTTCAGCTCTCTCTTTTTCTTCCTCCTTCTCCGCGGGTCAGTCCTTCATCTTCTGCTTCTTCCGTCGAGGTTCTGTGGAAGCACGTTACAATATATCTGGCCGAGGCTATTAGTTACAAAACCAACTGGTGTCGAACATCTTGCCGCTAGACCTATTCACCGCTATTGGAGCCGGTGCTTACTTGATTCAGTAAATCTAGCTAATGCTTTCAGCGCACAAAAAATTACTGGCCCAGTTTGAGGCTTCTGCTCAAGAAATTCAACGCCTAAGTAGAACCCTTGTTTACTTCCAACGCTGACTGTGCACTGGCGGCGTTGCATCGAAGTTTTAATCAATGTGACATTAGAATGTGTGATTTTGGCGGAACGGAGATATTATTTTTATTCTTCACTTTGCGTTACGCTATGGGCGACGAACCGAAAAAAAAAATATGGCGGACGCTTAAGCTTCGCCTCAGGGTGAGACGCGACAGCGTGTTGAGGAGTTGCCAAGGTGTGCACGGAATGCCATCTCCTGTACGGCGCGACGCGTGGCCCATTGGAAAATGTAAGGAAAGGACGCCTGTCTCACATATATCGGTGGATACCCGAACCAGGCCGTAAGGGAAGGAAAATGAAATGAAAATTGGCGTTAAGGAAAGGAAATGACGCCGGTCTTACAAATCTCGGTGGACACCCGTTGCGTTCCGTAAGGGAAGGAAAAGGAGGAGGCGGATGAGTGCGAGGAGGAGGATTTTTCACGGACGGCCAACACCGCCGACACCGACACCGGCTTTTCTGCGACACGAGCTCCTTAACGCTGTCGCGTTAGAAACAGCCGTGTGCTGTACAATGAGAATTGGCCTTTGAAAAATAGGCTGTTTGAGGAAAGGTAACGGTGCAGTAATTGTCTCATCTCGATGGACACCCCAACCTCACCGTATGAGAAAGGAGGAAAGTGGTATTGAAAGAAGAAATAAAGAGTTGCCGTAGTGAAGAGCTCCGGAATAATTTAGACCACCTGTGGATCTTTAGCATCCATTTACATGGCACAGCACACAAACGCACTTCGAGTTTCGGTTCCATCGAAGCGCTTCCTCAGCCGACTAGATTGATCCCGGGTACTCTGGCGCAGCAGTCGAGTGCCCTTATCACTGAGGGGCCGAAGGTTCGTGGACATGATGGAAAGCAAAATTCTTCGTCACCATCACCTCATATTCACATTGCAAAACATTGCGTCTCTCTCTGACATATTCGCATTACTTTCAGTTGTTTAGAAATGTGGATTGCTGCTTAGCACCCTTTGAAATAAGGAGCAATATACTTATAGCGAAAATTCTCAAGCGCTACGTGAGTGAAATAATCCTGAGTTTATCACGCGAAGGTTGCATTTATTCATTAAAAGCTGCATTCTTGCAAATCGTTGAACCTAATATCTTTGTACAATGCATGTAGCTATGCCAGGTGGTTGACCAGAAATGAAAAGAAAATTTCTCTGATGGCAAATTCTGCTACCGAGCACAAGACGCGAGACGCGTGGCAAATTCACTCCTTGAGTGACTGTATTCAGCTGTTTGGAGTGTTACTCCGCTGAGGATGGCAGTTAGGTGATTCTAGAATTACAGTGAAGACAACGCACCTTTTTCACTTCGAAATCAGTCTGATCTAGACACGATAGGAATACGATGAGAAAAAACGCGTTTCGGTTGCCGGACCTTTAGCCGATCAAAACCACTGAACAAAGGGCAGAAAGGAAATAAAGATGCACACGGTACAGAACATGAAATTTTCGTGAACTTTCCGAGCGATAAGTTCTCATGGTCGTTCGGCGTAAGTGGCGCGGGCAGCTTTCGAGAAGGTGCCTGAAATGTCCGATCGTTAGCCGAGCGTTGCAGTATGGACAAATGTTCAAATTATTCCACATTTGAATTGAATTATTCCTTAGCCATAGTTCTGGTTCTCCTCAATTGAAGGATTAAACCATGCCGAATCGGAAAAAAATTCCGACTACCACGAGACTACGAATACCATTCCGCCCGTGATAATGCTCTGGGTTTTCGCGCTGGCAGTCATCATCATTAGTTTTTTTTGTTCAAAAATTCACTGCGACGCCTCCCGTGCATTAAGCAGCGCGAAATTCACGCTGCGCACTGAAAATGCACTACACGTAATAAAAGATTTCAAGATCGATTTCCTATGCCACATATAGAGGGATAAGCTGAAGAAAAGAATTTCTCGGTACAAGAATTGCACAGCTTGCATCAGCAAACTTACAATGATCATGCAAGGTATTCAATAAGGTAATCGTTGAAAAGTTTGAGGAATCTTACACTTTCGTCGACCAAAGAAGGCGGCTGGCCTTCCCAATGCGAAGCTTTTGAAATTCATGAAAACTCCAGAAGTTCGAAAGACGTCGGCAACACTTCGACGCGTTTCTCAAGAAATCCCCCTCCAGCGAACGACAAGTGACCATCAGCATATGTGAACTCCGAAGTGACGAAACAGTTGTGGAACATCTTGACGACTTGTTTGACTCAACCATGAATTAAACTTTAAGTGACACTAGCGTAAGCATGCGATAATATAGGGAATTCATTTTTCATCCAATTGAACAAAAAATCGCAAACGCAGTTTTTTCTACAGTATGCATGTTACGGTTTAAGGTTTCCGGTTAATGAAGGTTTAACGTCCCAAAGCGACTCATGCTATGAGGGACGCCGTAGTGAAGGGCTTCGGAAATTTTTACCGCCTGAGGATCGATAACATGCACTGACATCGCACAGTACCCGGGCTCCTAGAATTTGGACTCCATCGAAATCCGACCGCCACGGCCGGAATCGAACGCGCGTCTTTCGGGTCAGCAGCCGAGCGCCATAACCACTGAGCCACCGCGGCGGCAAGGTAGAAGGTGGTCGTTCACAGTATTTCCAAGAATGAAGTTTATTCAACAGCCTCGGAAGGGCTGAGTATTTTATGCTTCTACTTAGGGCAGATAGTCGCTGATTATGACCACGGGATCAAAATAAAAGGAGAATAAATGCCACTTAGCACGCACACTCTGGTCATGAATAGGACATTCCCAATACCCTTCAATACGAAAGCATTAAACACGTTTGCCTTGCCCGTACTTACTCTGAAGCGGGAAAGATGCCTGTGGTTACGAAAAGTCATGGAATTAGGTTGCGGACAGCACAGCGGACAATAGAAATAACATGATAGATGCAACGCTAAGACACAGGAAGGGAGGAGAATTGGCCAGAAAACAAACTGGTCTAAATGACAGCGTATTTGATATTAAGGACAAACGTAATTGAAAGTAGATGTGATGTGAAGGCAGATAATCGTTTGCTATAAGTTGTATCAATGAATAGTAGGAGCAAGTGAGCGAAACAGATGGCAGAAAATCAGATGGGCAGATGAGATTAAGTAGTTTCCGGAGATAAGGTGGCCGAACCTGTCAAAGGACACGATTAGTTTGAGGGATATGGGAGAAGCCGTTGCCCTTAACTGGGATTAGTCAGGCTGATTTAAAAGAGGGTGATCATTAGAGAGATAATATAGAGCACTCGGCCTCGTATGGGACACCAAGAGAAGCTTGTGCCATTCAGAAAAAACTGCAGAGTTTAGGCCTGTGGGAATACATTCTGTGCTACAACATGAAATAATGGTGATGATTTAAAGAGACAACAGCTTCAAAAAAAAAGTCGGCAACACTTCCACACACATCTCAACAAATCCCTCCTTAGCGATTGACGAATGGCCATCTGGATTTGTGAACTGCGAAGCGACTAAATTGTTTTGAAATATCTTGCCGAGTGATTTGACATATCCATGAATTAATCCAAAGGGACGTTAGCGTAAGTCTGCGATAACTGTACGAAACAACGATCACTGTTGTCATGCATCGAAAAAACCACGAATCATAAATCGGCATGTTTCGGCAATATCGAATATAGAACACAACATCACGGCTGAAACGGAAACACGAGACAAAAGTTGGTTGATGCTCCAGATGTGCAGTTTTAATATATGCGGTATGTAATATAAGTATCTATATAGTGTAAAGAAGCAAATGTAACAAGAAATGTGAACGGCCACAATCTTTGTTAGCACAGCACAACTCAGTAGATTAGCGTTCATGTGCGCCAAAACTGGACTTCGTCAGGTTCGTTTTCCATCTCCTTTGTCTCCTTCGTCAGTACTGGCCACTGGGGCATCAAAGCCCAGTTGTGTCTTACAATACCACCGGGGTTAAAAGGCGCTATCCCGGTGGCCTAAGGGCACGATATGATAGCAGGGTCGAAGTAGGGTTTCAGGCGGCCAAAGTGGACAATTTCACGGCCGCGGCGGCGATGATCAGGACAAGGCAGGAGGGGCTCGACGAGATAATTAACTGGAGATGGTTGCTGAACTACGCGATGGTGGCCCTGGTATATTTATTCAGCAGTTTTGTAGACTGGCCCTGGCTGGCGGAGGGCACAAAAATCCAAACCAAGGATTTAGGAAGGTAAGCCGGCGGCAGGCAGATAGAACTGGCGCGGGTACTTATCTGACGGTGCTGACGGTGCTGGTGAGGCGGTGCTGGCAGTGTGGCGAAGTGTGGCGAAGCTGACGAAGTTGAGTTGGGCGCTCACGAACGCTTGACTACTGAGCTGCGCTGTGTTAACAAAGATTGTGGCCGTCCACATTTCCTGTTTGTTAGGACAAAGCAGCTCAGTGGTCAAGCGTTCGTTAGCGCCCAACTGAACTTCGTCAGCTTCGTCTTCCGTCTGCTTTGTCTCCGTTGTCGGCACTTGTCGGTGGGGCATCAAAGCCCAATTATTGGTGGTAGTGGTTTTCTTTAATAAAATAATACTAAAAAGGAAGGAAAAGATTTTTGCTAGCCCCGGCATCTGCCATCGATACTGAAGCACCTGAGCTGGGGCAGCGGAAATAAAGGATAGCAGGAAGAATAGAGAAATGAAATGAAAAAGGTGAGGGGACAGGAAGAGGGGATAGGGGGAGAAGTAACATATACAAAATATTTACACAATATAATGCCTCATGTCACCGTTTCAGGCTCATGCACAAAACGTCCTCTACGGCAACCGAATTGGCAGCCATACGAGAAGCCGTCCTTTATATTGGTCACCAGCCAGCGCAGCAATGGACTATATTCTGCGACTCGAGATCGGCATTACAGGTCGTACAAACTTATCTAAAACCAAGAGCATGCGAGCAGCTGGTTCAACAGATTGTGCTTTTGTTAGCCGAGGCTTTCCACCGCGGCCATATCATAAAGTTCCAATGGATACCGAGCCATTGCGGCATAGCGGGAAACGAGCGTGCTGACGCCGAGGCTCGGATGGCACATAGTGATGGTGCTTTCATTGAGATAGCCTTTTCAAGATCAGACATTGGAGCCTTGTTGGCGCATTTAATGCAGGCGGCAATGCAGTCGCACTGGCATGATCCGAGTCATCAACAGGACCGCGTGTGTAAGCTTGACGCTGGCTCACGATTACATTTCCCATCTGTGGTGGTGCGACGTCATGGGACTTTACTCCACCGGCTACGGCTTGGCGTTGCCTACACCAAACACTATCTTCACAAGATCGGCATCGAAAGTAACCCAAATTGCGCACAGTGCAACACACCAGAGACTATTGGACACCTTCTTTGCGCGTGCCCGAAGTATACTTCTGAAAGAACAACATTGGAGGCGACCGTGAAAAACCTGGACTCTCGCCCTCTCTCTGAGGAAACTCTTCTGGGCGCAAGGACGAGACGTTCTGATTGGTGGCGTGTGACAAAAGCCCTGCTCAAATTTTTGTGTGAAACAGGCCTGGATACTCGTTTGTGACCGCCTGTGCACAACCTACATGGTTAATGACATGTGTCGGTGTTGTGTTGCAGACACCAGTTTTGAGTTTTATGTGTGTCCAGTAACCGCGATGCGAGCGCCAGCCAGTGTTGTGTGTGTGTGTGTGTGTGCGTGTGCATAGACATCACCCGTGAAACTCATTGTATTATGCCATCATCAGCCTTCATTCACACTTTCCTTTTCCTCCTCTTCCCTTTCCCCTGTGTGGAGTAGCAGGCCAGGGCCCTGTTACCACCGGCCGACCTCTCCGCCTTTCTTTCATTAAAAATTCCCTTTCTTCTTCTTCAATATAAATTGTGTCCAGGTTGTGCGCGTGATTAGTTTATTTTAGAGGAATTAAAACACGCGCACAGCACAGTGTTGGCTTCAACTGGAGTGGGGCGTCCAGTTATTAATCGTTCAAGGTAGAACTCGCGGACCGTTCGGCGACTGCGTGTAGCTACCTGACGGAGAACAGACGGGACGTCAAGCCCGTGTGTTCGCAGAATGCACAGAGGCTCACCGATGTTCGCTCACGAGTGCGCGCACTGCCCTGCGGCCACAATAGCGTCTTGACGGAGTCTGATAGTATGCCCTGCGCTCAATAGGCCGCGAGCATATCGCGACGAGCATCGGCGAACGCGGCACAGTGAAAGAGCAGGTGTTGTAGTGTTTCCACTGCACCGCATCCGTCACACACATCACTCGTCGCGATTCCGTGACGCACCCGTCGTTCCCCGGGCCACACGCAGCCAATGCGCGCGCGGAGGATCATTGCAAGTTGTGACCGTGTAAGTGCGCGACAGCCGGTGATACTGCGCATCGACAGCATCACGGGGTACATCGGCAATTTGGAACCAAGCCACCGCAAACGGATCCGGCGTTTCGGCCAATCATCAGCCGCGGTGGCTGAGTGGTTAGAGCGCTTGGCTACTAAACCTAATGCTTGTGAGGGCCGGCCCCTTAGAAGCCGGTCTAATCTTGCCTCCCTGCGCATATTTCGAGACGATAGAAGTCTCACCCCAACCACGGCTACTGATCCAGAGTACCGGTGTCCGAACCCCACCGCTTCGACCGCGTTTCGATGGAGGCGAAACGCTAAGGCGCCCGTGTGCTGTGCGATGTCAGTGCGCGTTAAAGATCCTCAGGTGGTCAAAATTATTCCGGTGCCCTCCACTACGGCGCCTCTTTCTTCCTTTCCTATTTCACTCCCTCCTTTATCTCTTTCCTTACGGCGCGGTGCAGGTGTCGGCCGATATGTGAGACAGATACTGCGCCATTTCCTTTTCCCCAAAACCAATTTTCAATTTTCAATCTGATGTCACCCGAACGAGCCTTTTGAAAGCAACCAAAGCTGGTTTCTGGGCTCGGGTTAGTCGCCTACGTGACTGAAATTTGTGCTGGGAACCACGGTGGCAGAAAAAATGTTCGGTGTACTTCAGATGACAATTCAGGTTCAGTTTGACCTGCAAGGCCGCCTTCCGGGTCTAAGTAGATGCGGGACGCCGTTATCCTGAAGGCTTTCAGGAGCCTTTCGTCATGTCTATCAAAGCATTTATAATAGTATTCCCAAGAATAACAGTAGATGTACGTCTGTTTTTGAAAGGAAAAATACGGACGGGAAAATAAGCACTCCCGATAGTGAGAAGTCAATTTGGTGGCCAATATGGAAACATGAGATTCAGATCGAAACGTGGTGTTATTACTGGCGGCTAACTGGCGGAGAACGTGCATCGAAGCTTACTGTTATGTGAAATATAATTTATTTATTTATTTACTAGTATACCCAAGACGCCAGTACCACTTTAATCTTGGTGGAGGGGGGTGTAGAGGTAATTCAAATCAAGAACATAGTGAATGTGATTTACAAACAAATCGGAAAATGATAAGATTATCATTTCACCCTAGATGACAAATGAATGTTTCGATACAACTGCAACAGCACATTCAAGTGGTTTTGATTCCCGAATAGTTGAGGGAAATGACATATCGAAGAGATCTTCCGTAGAAAAATGTCCTATTGCCGGCTATAGAATTTTGGCCCAAATAGCTATAGACATTTCCTATTTCTGTCTATAGCTGTCTATACAGGCTGATATATTTTTCTATAGAGAGCTTAAGACAGTTGTATGGTTCCAAAGCTATAGCTTTAGTGGCATAGATTTTTCAATAGCTGGCAATAAGCACCTCTATAGGTGCTTATAGACGTTCATAAAAGGCCATAGACGGACATAGTTTTTTTCATAGACGCCCATAGGACTTTTTTGTATGGGCTGTTTTGCACAATGTATTGCAGTGGGTAGACGACGACGACAACATTGAGCGAGTGAACGAGTGGACGAGGAAGAAGACGAGAACTCATCTCTGGCTCTGTTCTGAGTGCCCCCGTAGCTGTTCATTCGTTTTTGTAAATAACTGTAAATATATTCTTTCCCGCAACATATTTGGTGGAGGTGCGGCTTCCCTCTACGCCTACCGAAGACGGAGCTCCGCAGCGGCCGCCAGCTGACTTCGCTCACCATGACCCAAGACGCCTCCCAGCAAACATCACAATCGGCAATGCCATCGCTCGTTCTTTCTTCCCCTCGTGACCCTGGGACATTTTCTGGCACCGGCATCGTTGCCGTGGACGACTGGATCAACATGTATGAACGCGTGAGTACGTACAACCGCTGGGATCCGACTTTTATGCTCGCGAATGTCATCTTCTATCTAAAGGACACCGCCCGCGTCTGGTACGAGACTCACGAAGATGATTTGACCAGCTGGGACGTCTGCAAGCAGAAACTGCGCGAGCTGTTTGGACGGCCGCTCGGCCGAACACTCGCCGCTAAGCGGGAGCTTGCGTCCAGAGCTCAAACGTCTACGGAATCCTATGTTTCCTACATTCAGGACGTGTTGGCCCTCTGCCAAAAAGTTGACAATAACATGCCCGAATCTGACAAAGTGGGTCACGTGTTGAAGGGGATCGCCGACGACGCCTTCAACCTGCTCGTCTGCAAGAACTGCATTACTGTCGACGGCATTATTAAGGAATGTCGCCGCTTCGAGGAAGCTAAAAGCAGACGTATTAGTGAGCCGTACACACGCCTCCCCAACACGGCTGCGACTTCCTCATGTGAAGACCTGCTGCACCGGCAAACTCCTGCGCCTCCAGAAAATGTAACCCGCATCATTCGACGCTATGTCCCCTGCCTCCCTGCCTCTACGTGATGGCGACAACCACTTGCCCACCATCTCGATGGTACAAGCCGTCGTCCGTCAAGAGCCTGCAAACCTTGGTCTCCAGCCCGTCAGCCCTGTGCGTCCTTCATCACCACCCGACATCACTGTGATTGCTCCTGAACGACCTTCCTACTTCGCTCAACGTCGCCGTAACCCTAACGACTGGCGGACACCCGACGACAGACCCATTTGTTTCCTTTGCCACCGCATTGGCCACATCTCCCGTCACTGTCGCAATTATTGGTCTCGTCGTAGCACATACAGTCATCTAAGCTCTCACCGCAACGATGACCAGCCCCGCCACTTCACGCCCCCTCCAGCCCAGCAGAGTGCCACCGTTGATGGCCAGATTTTCCGCTCCAGCCGCTCCCCGTCCCCCGTGCGTCGGCAGTCTCGTTCGCCCCTACGCCGTCGCTCCTCTCCTGGCCCCTACGGACGCTCGCAAGCGGAAAACTAGACGCTGCAGTGTCTGGAGGTGATGCTGCAGTACAGCCCCAGTCCCAAAATCCTCGCTTAGCCCTTCGCGCACACCAAAATTTGCTCGCTATTCATGCCGATGGAGTCCCTGTGAGAGCCCTGATCGACACGGGTGCGCACGTGTCCGTCATGAGTTCCACCCTACGACGCCGCCTCAGAAAAGTACTGACCCCTGCACCCACAGCCATTCTCCGTGTTGCCGACGGCGGAACGCCTCCTGTGGTTGGACTATGCACAGCCCGTGTGACCATATCCGGCCGCCATACATCCGTTCTATTCTCTGTTCTGGACCAGTGCCCTCATGACGTCATTCTTGGCCTTGACTTCCTGTCTGAGCATTCAGCCCTCATCAACTGCGCCACCAGTGTTGTCCAGCTTGACCTTCCTCTTTCTGCTGAGTCGCCGTCCCCAGTTGTACCTGGTCTTTGTGCTGTCGACTTTGTCCATCTACCGCCTCAAGCCGCAACTTACATTTCTTTCTTTTCTGTTCCCCCTGCCCCTGATGGCCCCTACGTAGTCACTCCGGACCTTGACGTTGCCCTCACGCGAAGTATTGCGCTTGCGCACACTGTCTTTACAATGTCGGCAAGCCGTGCGTACCTTCAGGTTCTGAACTTTGGCTCGTCTATCCAACCGCCCCCGCAAGGCATCTCACTCGCCACGCTGTGCCCTGCTGCCGAATGTGTCATATCAGTGGTGGACAGCTGCTTACCTTCCACTCATCAATGCCTGTTGCCTGCGGCAACATCGCCAGAGAAACCAACGGATGACTACGCCGACATGATCTGTTCTGACCTACCAGCGATGCAAGCTCACGATCTTAGGTGCCTCTTATCATCTTTTCGCGACATCTTCGACTTTGATGCCCGTGTTTTGACTCGTACCTCTGTGGTGACGCATCGGATAAACACCGGCGATGCCGCTCCTCTCCACAGACGTCCGTACCGCGTGTCCAGCGCTGAACGCACCGTCATAAATCAAGAGGTCGATAAGATGCTCGCAAAAGACATCATCGAGCCCTCGTCAAGCCCTTGGGCTTCTCCAGTTGTCCTGGTAAAAAAGAAGGACAGCAGCTGGCGCTTCTGCGTTGATTACCGGCACCTAAACCGCATCACAAAACAAGACGTATATCCTCTCCCGAGGATCGATGATGCATTAAATTGCCTCCACGGCGCCAAATATTTCTCTTCAATTGATCTTCGATCGGGGTACTGGCAAATTGCCGTAGATGAAAAGGACCGTGAAAAGACCGCCTTCGTGACGCCCGATGGCTTATACCAATTTAAAGTCATGCCATTCGGACTCTGTAACGCGCCGGCTACCTTTGAACGAATGATGGACTCCCTTCTTCGCGGCTTTAAGTGGTCTACCTGCCTCTGCTACCTAGACGATGTTGTGGTTTTCTCGCCTACTTTTGCCACGCACCTCGAACGCCTCTCCAGTATTTTGACAGTGTTTCGTAACGCCGGACACCAGCTGAACTCATCGAAATGCAAATTCGGTCGCCGCCAACTCACTATTCTCGGACACCTGGTTGATGCTTCTGGTGTACGCCCAGATCCAGTCAAAATTCAAGCCGTGAAGGTGTTTCCTCTTCCTAGGTCGTCGAAAGATGTGCGCAGCTTTGTCGGCTTGTGCTCGTATTTTCGACGTTTTATCAAAGATTTAGCCAGCATCGCTCGCCCCCTCACCGACCTTTTTAAGAATGACACCCCCTTTATCTGGGGCCCTGCTCAAGAAAACTAATTTTCCTCCCTCGTTCATTTGCTAATCTCTCCGCCCATCGTAGCCCATTTTGACCCGTCGTCTCCCACAGAGATTCGCACCGACGCCTCCGGATATGGGATCGGTGCCGTGCTAGCCCAACGTCAACAGGGCCAAGATCGCGTCATCGCTTATGCCAGCCGCCTACTTTCCGCCGCAGAGCAAAATTACTCCATTACTGAGCGCGAGTGTCTCGCCCTTGTCTGGGCTGTCGCTAAATTCCGCCCGTACCTGTTCGGCCGCTCATTTACTGTCGTCACTGATCACCACGCTCTATGTTGGCTGTCTTCACTAAAAGATCCCACCGGTCGCCTTGGTCGCTGGGTTTTGCGCCTTCAAGAGTATTCATACTCTCTCGTGTACAAGTCCGGTCGTCACCACCAGGATGCTGACTGTTTATCCCGATACCCTGTGGAGCCACCTGGCCCCGAAGACGCTGAGACCCTACACTGCCTCTTAGCTATCACTGCTCTCACCGATATCGCCAACGAACAGCGCAACGACTCATCTTTACAACCTATCTTTGATGGCCTCCGCTCTGCAAACCGATCTCCGTCTCTTCACCTTTATGTGCTCCAGAATGGCATTTTGTATCGCCGCAACCTACTCTCCGATGGTCCTCCGCTGCTCCTCGTCATACCCCAACATCTACGTTCTTCTGTCCTTGAGGAATTGCACGATATGCCGACAGCCGGCCACCTTGGCGTGTCCCTCACGTACGCTCGAGTGCGGCACCACTTCTTTTGGCCTGGTCTGTATCGTTCCGTCAAGCGTTACGTTGATGCTTGCGACCTGTGTCAACGCCGGAAAAGGCCCTCCACTTTGCCTGCCGGTCTTCTACAACCCATCAACATACCTCCGGAACCTTTTCACCGTGTTGGCCTCGACCTTCTTGGCCCTTTTCCCACGTCCCTCTCCGGTAACAAGTGGATCGCTGTCGCAACTGATTATACGACTCGGTACGCCATCACGCGTGCTTTGCCCACCTGCTGCGCTACCGATGTCGCCGATTTTCTTCTCCAAGACGTAATTCTTCACCATGGCGACCCTCGTCAACTGCTCACCGACCGCGGTCGTTATTTTCTGTCCAGAGTGATTGATGACATTCTTCGTTCGTGTGCCACGCAGCACCAGCTCGCGACAGCTTGCCATCCACAAACCAACGGGCTTACGGAACGGTTCAACCGCACGCTCACCGATATGTTAGCAATGTACGTCTCACCGGACCACCGCGATTGGGACGCAGCCTTGCCTTATGTGACATTTGCGTACAACTCTTCACGGCATGACACAACAGGCTATTCCCCTTTCTACCTTTGTTTGGTAGGCACCCCCTATTGCCTTTGGACACACTCATGCCACCTTCTTCAGTCCCCACAACTGCTTACGCTCAGGACGCCATCGCCCAGGCCACGCTGGCTCGCCAAATAGCCCGTAGTCGGCTCCGTGCCTCGCAAGCTTCCCAGAAGTCCGCCTACGACCGCCGGCACCGGGCCGTCGAATATCACCCCGGATCACTCGTCCTTCTCTGGACGCCGTCGCGCAGCGTCGGTCAGCGTCGGTCTCTCCGAGAAGCTCCTTTCTCACTACCGTGGCCCTTACCGTGTGGTGCGCCGAGTCACCGACGTGAACTATGAAATTGCTCCCCTTGCGTCCTCGCCATCGTCCTCTGGCCCCTCTACCGACGTCGTCCATGTATGCCGCCTCAAACCTTATCACGACGCTCCCACGCCACCACTCTAACACCGAGACGGCGTTTCATCAGCCGGGGGTCCTGCAGCGGGTAGACGACGACGACGACGACATTGAGCGAGTGAACGAGTAGACGAGGAAGAAGAAGAGAACTCATCTCTGGCTATGTTCTGAGTGCCGCCCGTAGCTGTTCATACGTTTTTGTAAATAACTGTAAATATATTCTTTCCCGCAACAGTATTTTTGAGCTTGTTTATGTGATCCAGACGTAAAGAAACGAATTCGGAACGCAGCATGTATAGGCGTGGTTGTATACCTGTTTTAGAATGAAACATAATGTGGAATAATTTCAAACGATCGTATTCTCTTTGTTTTTTCCCAGCCGAGACTGTCTTTTGCAGTTGTTAAAGATAAAATACTTCGCTTAGGTATTGAAAGCAATGCATACTGCTTTGTTCTGCGCCCTTTCTAAATTACAGATATAAGTCATTGCCCATGGATCTCATAATCTGCACCCATGTTCGGGTGTACTTACTCTGTTAGCCAGTTTTAAAAAGCATCCTATTTTGACATACATGATGCTAAATTACCAGAAAGTAAGAATTTTTTCTACATGCACCAAAAATGCTGAAACAATAAATCTTCTCGTTAAGGTTTATATTACCTCTCCCCATATCCTCTCTTCCTGACCACTCACCTTTTTCATTTCATTTCTCCATTCTGCCTGGTATCCTTTACTTCCACTGCCCCAGCTCAGGTGCTTCAGTGTCGATGGCAGATGCCGGGGCTAGCAGAGATCTTTTCTTTACTTTTATTTTATTTTAACAAAACCACTTACAACTACTACCAGTTGAGGTTTTACTCTATATTGCAGAAAGCGCCTCGAAATATGACCATGTCGAAAAATTTTCTCTAAAACCGCTTCTTGCTGGAGGCAAAATTCTAGAGGCCCGTGTACTATGGCATGTCATTTCACGTAAAAGAACCCCTGAAAATGAAAATTTGGTGTTTTGGGAACGAAAATGGCGCAGTATCTGCCTCACATATCGTCTGACACCTGAACCGTGCTGTAAGAGAAGGGATAAAGGAGGGAGTGAAAGAAGAAAGGAAGAAAGGCATGTCGTAGTGGAAGGCTCCGGTATAATAATTTCGCCCACCTGGGTATCTTTAACGTGCGCTGACATCTCACAGCAAAGGGGTGCCTCAGTGTTTCGACTCCATGGAAACGCAGCCGCCGAGGTCGGGTACGAACACGGGAACTCCAGATCAGTAGCCGAGCGCGCTAACCACTGAGGCACGCGGCTGGTAAAAAATGGGCGCCAGGTGGTCTAAATTTCCGGAGTCCACTGCAGCATCCCTCATAGCCCGAATCACTTTGGGACGTTAAACCCCAGTAAGCCAGCCAAACCTTAGAAGCACGCATGCGCAAAGAGCTAGTTGATATTTTCTTTGGTGAAGCTGTGGCCGTCACTAGTTGGATGCTGCTAAAGGTAGGTATTTTAGGAAACCAGGTGATTAATGAAAAAGGGACGTTGCGGCGTACTAGGTTAAGAATATGAAATAAAATATTTCTTCGGAGAAAATGATATAAACTCCTTAACGCGCTCGAACGGCGTTCGGAGGCCAGGGGAGCAGACGCGCTTCACATGCGCTCCGCAAACTTTGTCTTTTACGACCGGATTTACTCATCCCAGCCGTCTTAAAGTAGTGTCATCAGCCTCCACTTTTCGTCAGGAACTTGCCGATACCAACCTTTTCCGATTTAGACCAACATATTAAGAGGCAAGTCCATATCTTTTCATCACCCAGCTGCGCTGAGGCTAAGCCTGGCGGTGCAGCAGCCGCCGATACCGAACGCCGCTAGAGAAACAGCTCGGACCACCGGCGCGTCGGCGTCTCGACAGCGGCATGGAGCCCATTGTAGTAGAGTGAGAAGACATATCACCCTCGGAACTTACCTCTACTAACGGCTGGCAATCAGCGCACGACAAGCGAAGCTCTAATCGCAAATCCCCTCCCACCGTTACTCCAAATCTGCCTCAAGCCACGGCCGGGCTCCGGCGCCGGCCCCGGCCGCCCCAACTGTCTTACCTACGCCACCCCAAGCTCCACATCGACGACCACAAGATCATCCTCCGTCCCCGTGGCGGCCTCAACCTTCCGACCGTGAACGGCGTTGTGCTTCGCGATGCCATTCTGCAAGCAGCCCACCTCGAACCTCAAGAGGCCAAGCCCGACACAGTCATCATCAACACCCTCCAACATCTCGTCCTCGTCAACACTCCCGACCCGCAGCGCAGATTCCGCTACCTCGACATCAAGTTCATAATAATCAAAGGCACCGCCTACGACATATACTCCTACCAAGTGGTACCGGAGGACTGCGCCCGCGGCGTGGTCCACGGGGTCCCTCTTGACCACTCATACGAAGACATCAAGGATCTTCTCAGTCACGAGCGGAACCCTCCCATTCACGACATTAGACGCATGGGCTCGACAGAGTCCATCATCATCCTCTTCGAACAAGACTGGGTGCCCAAGCACATCTACTACTCCTCTGTACTCTATAGGTGCTACCTCTTCAAAAAGAAGCTAGAGCACTGCCGTAACAGCGGCGCACTCGGCCACCGTGCGGATGTGTGCCCGGCTCCCAAGCAACGCCGCTGTCCCGGCTGCGACCAAGTCGAACCCCCTGAGAACCACTCCTGCACGCCGCAGAGCAAGGTCTGCGGTAGAGCCCACATGACAGCGGACAAAACGCGCAAGGCGCGCTTCCGCACCCCATACCTCGTCAAAAAGAAGTACTGGGATGCCAAGCGAGCCGCCGAGGCAAACGCCAGCCAGACTTCCATCAGTCAGGCTCCACCCCAACAACGCAGCCGCTCCACGACCCGCAAGCCCCAGGCCCCGCAGCTCACATTGAAGTCCTTTCCGGTGCTGCAGCCTGTCGCACCAAAACAGCCGTCCACCCCTACAAGCCCAAGGCCCGATCCCGCTCCTGGACTGGAACCGGGCCACCACCACCTCCAGTCCCACCGAGACCACCTACCCAGGCACCCGGTCGCTGCACCAATGAGGTGAGAGGGTAGGCGTAGTTTCCCAAGGTTCCGCCAACCCCCTCGTTGAGGTAGGCGTAGTTTCCCAAGGTTCCGCCAAACCCTCTATAAAGAGCTGCTGCGTGTCCGCGCGCAACTCGCCTCCCTCCAAACCACCAACCTCCGCCCCCAGGCACAGCTGCATGCCCACCAGCAGGCCCAAACCCCTACCCCGGCAACGGCGGCCCCGGACGCTCCTACCCCCACTCTTCCACTGCCACCTCTCCCTACTCGCGAACAGCTGTCCAAGAAGCGGGCCGCAACACCAATTATCTCCCTGACCACACCAACCCCTACCGAGGGAACGCCAGCCCTGCCTCCCAATTTAGAACAACTCATGGAGGCGAGAATTCAGGCCGCTGTGGAGACGGCCATTCAGGCCTTCGCAAATCAATTCGCCAACCTCACTACCCGTCTAGACGAATTTGCTCGCCAAATTGACGAGTGATTTTGGAGCAAGAGTCTCGCCACGTCACAGCCTGTGCTGCCGTGTGGCCTAAAAAGAAAGAACGGCTCCGCACCGTCTCCAACTCTTACACTGCAAACGACAGCTTCAGTGATGGCGAGACCACGCACTAGCCTAACCATCTGGCAGTGGAACTGTCGAGGCTTTGGTTCCAAGCGGGGGTTGCTTCACCAGTTCCTAGCTCGGGCAGACGGCCCCGACGTGCTCGCGCTGCAAGAGCCCTCCAATCCTCTCACCCTACCCAGCTACGTGCCCATCGACCTCTTTTCTCCTGCACCCCCTAGGGTTGCATTTCTTGTACGCCGTGCGCTCACTACTATCTCCCACCTCTTAGACGTCCCCGAAATAGATCATCTCCTCATCGAACTCTTGCCGCAGCTTACTCGTGCCGTGCCTATAGATATTTTATGCCTATTCAGTCTTTAGAGTGTCTTTAGAAAAGTTTAGTAAATGTGCATGGCCATAAATCTATAGATTGTATATAGGATTTGTATTGCCTAGAAAATGTTCTGGGTTTGTCTGTAGAGAATTTATTGATTTTACAAACAGAAGTCTATAGAAAGTCTAAAAATTTTTTTATAAGGGCTGGACGTCTTGCCGGCACCTTGGTCGTATTTAGTTCCTGTTCTTCCAGCTTGTCAGCTTCCTCTGTCTCCTTGGCTCCCGTAGGAAGCTGGTTCTCTGCTAATTGGAGAATTCCATTTGCTGGCTTTTTTATCATTTGCGCTATACGTGGGCGCGTCCTGCCGCTTAATAACGCGATAGGGTTAAAGGCCCGCTCCCCTTAAAATCCGGTGTTGGCGTTGCCCGCACCGGCGTTATGAGCGAAGAATGACGGGAATGGACAAGGCAGGTGGTCTTCAGAGAGAAACCTTGGAGGCAGGTGGGCCAACAAGGTAACATGACCTTGCGGCGTCATCGCAACCTGCCCACCGGCAAATGATCAAGCTGCTCACCGTGGCAGGCGGCAGTTAAAATTAATGATTGGCCGCTCGGAAAGAGCAACCAGGGACGCACAAGGCCCGCAGTTGGAAGCACCTGCCATCGCACGGCAGTGCCGCATCGATGTACCGCGCGCCTACAACGTCAACCGGTTGTTGCTGCTTATGCAACCGTTAGCACCGTCTTCCTTCAGCCGCCGGCCACCCCTACAATGCCACTGACTCACCAGCCTCTACCCCGCCCCTATACAAGGGTAAAGGCACAAATCAAACATGAAATGTGGAAGGCCACAGTCTCTGTTAGCACAGCGCAGCTCAGCAGTCAAGTGTTCGTGAGGGCCAAACTGAACTTCTACAGCTTCGCCACACTTCGCCACATCGCCAGCACCGCCTCGCCAGCAGCGCCAGCAGCGTCAGAAACTTCGCCAGCACCGACAGAAAAGTACACGCGCCTCTTCAACCTCTCTGCCGCCGGCTTACCTTCCTGAATCCTTGGTTTTTATTTTTGTGCCCTCCGCCAGCCCCGGGCCAGTCTACAAAACTGCTGAGCAAATACCAGGGCCCCCATCGCGTAGTTCAGCAGACATCTCCAGTTAATTATCTCCTCGAGACCCTTACGCCTTCGCCTGATCATCGACGCCGCGGCCGTGAAATTGTCCACTTCGACCGCCTGAAACCATACCACGACCCCGCTATCATCTCGTGCCCTTAGGCCGGCAGGATGGTGCCTGTTCACCCCGGTGGTATTGTAATTAAGACAGAGAATTGGACCTTGATGCCCCTGTGGCCAGTACTGACGAAAGAGACAAAGCAGCCGGAAGACGAAGCTGACGAAGTTCAGTTTGGCGCTCGTAAACGCTAGACTACTGAGCTGCGCTGTGCTAACAAAGATTATTCCCGTCCACATTTCTTGCTTCATTTGCATGTTTACCCTATATAGATACTCATATTATATACTGCATATATTAAAACTAGATATGAAGCGTTAACCAACTTTTGTCTCGTGTTTGTGTCTCCGCTGGAATGTTGAGTTCTATATTCGACATTGCCGAATCATGCCGAGTTACGATTCGTCGTTTTTTCGATTCCATTGCAAGAGTGAACGTTGTTTTGAAACAGTTATCGCAGGCTTACGCTAATGTCCCTGTGGTTTAATTCATGGTTGTGTTAAACCAATCGGCAGGACATTCCAAAACTATTTAGTCAGTTCGCAGTACACATATGCAGATAGCCAATTCTTCGCTGGATATGAATTTCTTGAGAAGAGCGTGGAAGAGCTGCTGACGGCGTTCTAACTTCTGGAGTTTTCCTGAATAGCACAAGCTTCGCCGTTTGGAAGGCCAGCCACCTTCTTTGGTCAACGAAAGTGTGAGATTCCTCAAACTTTTCAACGATTACCTTAATCAACACCTTGCATGATCGTGGTAAGTTTTCTGATGCAAGCTGTGCTACTCTGGTATCGAGAAATTCTTTTGTTCAGCTTATCGCATTATCTGTGGTACAAGAAATCATCATGAAGTCTTTTATTCCCTGTATGGTATTTTCAGCGCTCAGCGCTAATTTCGCGCTCCTTAATGCAAAGGAGGCATTGCAGTGAATTTTTGGACAAAAAGAAACATTGGTAATGATCACTGTTAGCGCCAAAACCCACAGCAATATAACGGACGGAATGGTGTTCGTACCCTCGTGGTAGTCGGTATTGTTTCACGATTCGGCATGGTTTAATCCTTCAGTTGAGTAGAACCACAACCCGGTTAAAAATAAAATGATTCACGTGTAGAATAATTTGAACATTTGCCCACGCTTAAACGCTGGGCTAATGATCGGACACTTTCGGCAGCTCCTCGAAATCTGTCAGCGCCACTCACGCCTGACGTCCGTGAGAAGTTATCGCTCGGAGTGTTCACGAAGATTTCGTTGCGCCGTGTGCATCTTTATTTTCTTTGTCGGCCTTTTGTTCAGTGCTTTCACTCGGCTAAAATTGCGGCAACAAAAACGCATTTTTTCTTATCCCATTAATATCGTGGCAAGATCAGACTGATTTCTGAGTGAAAGAGGTGCATTGTCTTCACTGTAATTTCTAGAATCGCCTAACTGCCAGCCTCAGCGGAGTAACACTCCAAACAGCTGAATACAGTCACTCAAACAGTGAATTTGCCATGCAACTCACGTCTTATGCTCGGCAGCAAAATTTTCCATTAAATAAAGTTTCTTTTCATTCGTGTTGAACCACCTAGCTTCACTACAAGGATTGTAAGCGTTCCGTTTCACCGATTTCTAAGAATGCAGGTTTCAGTTAATGAATGCAACCTTCGCAAGATAAGCTAAGGATTATTTCACTCACGTATCGGTTGAGGATTTTCGCTATAAGTGTTTTACTCCTTAATTCAAATGATGTGGTGACAGGTGGTCTAAATTATTCCGGAGCCCCCCACTACGGAAACTCTTTACAACCATTAGCCTCCTTTCCCATATGGTGCGATTGGGGTGTCCACCGAGATGAGGAAATTACTGCACCGTTTCCTTTCCTCAAACAGCCTATTTTTCGAAAGCCAATTTTCATTGTACAGCACACGGCTGTTGTTTTTTTTTGCTGTTCGTCGATTGGGTAAAGCACAATGAAGTGTAAAAGTATTGTCTCCGTTTCGCCTGGATCTGAGATTCTAAATTGACATTGATTAAAACTTCAATGCAACGCCGCCAGTACACAATCAGCGTTGAAAGCAAGCAAGGGTTCCACTTATACGTTGAATTTGTTGAGGAGAAGCCTCTTTCTGGACTACTAATTTTTTGTGCGCTGGACGCATTAGCTAGCAGTAGTAATCAAGTAAACACCGGCTCCATTTGCGGTTTTCGTCGTCCGAGCTTATGATTCAGCTATTGTTTGTACCTAAACATGAGCTTATTATCTCGTATTGATGTCCGCCACCAATTGGTTTTGTAAGTAAATGTCTCGGCCAGATGTATTATGTGTTCCCATTTACCCTTTTTTGAACACACTGATTGCTGGTCTGGCAGTTAGACTTCCCTTTTAAAGCGAGAGCCTTACCAGCCACGAACTTGCGATCACGGATATTTCTCTCTCTCGATCCCTAGTCACTACTGCGCATGCGCCACTAGTAGCACCGAGCCACAGGTGTTCCGCCGCATCGCAGAGCCGCGCCTTTCCTCAAAATCCAACTTTCAATTTTCAGTTCTTTCTTCTTTCCCTCCCTCCCTCTTTATCCCTTTCTTTATGGCGCGGTTCGGGTGTCCACCTAGACATGTGAGACGGTCACAGTGCCATTTCCTTTCCTCAAAAACCAAAACAAATCAAATGAGCCGACGGCGTTCGTAGAGTTCATTGGCGGTGGCAACTTTGCAAAGGCCGTTCATTTTGGCGAAAAAAGAGGCGCACAACCAGCCCGTGGGTGAGTGGAGACCTCAATCTCATTTTTATGTACGTGGCGTTGGAGTCCAACTGCAAAAGTGTGCTTTGACTGCGTTCCGCACACTGGATAGGCAGCGCGCCCTCCCTGTCACGCTGGGAGGTGGCATGCAGTTAATGGTTGATCGCGAGCGGTTTGATCACCAAAGGAACGCTTCGACCAAGCTATTGCTGCACTGCCGGATATCAGCTACAACGCTGTCAGCACTAACGCATTCAAGCCACATCTCGCTCTCACCACGGCCACATGTAACAGCACGAAAGAGGCGTCCGCATATCCAGGGAGCCAGTTATGCGCCCTTCCTTTGCTCAAAGCTATCGTCATCTTGAACATTGTTAAGGTCAACGCCAATGAACACAGTGAACGCCGTCATCTTCCGCTTTGTATATCCGGGATCAGCTGAGCTAATTCACATTTAATTGTTTTTGTATTTATTAAGCGTATGTAGCTATGGCTAACAAGACTGTTTCCATAAAGTTCTTTATTTTTGTGGTCTTCCGAAACTTGGAATCCCTTTTGTTCACCTTGAAAATATGGCGCGATAGTGTTGAAGTGCCAGTGCGGTCGGTTGAGGATTCCTTGGCGCACCAATAAGCAGATATCGGCACGCTTTTTACGTGAAATCACATCCTGCTGTATTACACGTTATCGCACAGAATAACCCGCCGCGTTAGCTCAGTGGTTAAAGTGCTCGGCTACTGATCCACAAAAACAAATTATTATTATTAATATCCTCCTGAACGAACATACTGATTTGTGAAGAAGTAGATTGCACAGCTCCCGACTGAAGGGACTCCGGTTCACTTCCGCTTGACAACACTTTGAAGCAAACGCTTCACTTTTTAAGCGCCGCCGATTTGGCTGCGTCTGCACGAATGACCTTGAACAGGAGGAGCGGGGCTGCGTAAGTAACCACGTGACGCACTACGTGACTCGCAGCAGCTGCGGTTGCGCGCTCCGTCGTCGCGGCGGCTTCGCGCTGCCTATCCAGTGTCTCGCTATGGACGAAGCAGGTCAGCCGGAGCCGGCGTCCTCGAGAGTGCGTACTCGCAGACGTCGGGCCGAGTCTGATCAGCCGGTTGACATAGCCAACCGTGCGAGGGATGTAGCAATGGTTGCGAGCATAAATACGCTAAACGGCGAGCAGAAAGCAAGGGAGGGTGGAAGCTTCGCCTGGCTCGATGCCGACCGAAAGATGCCGGATGTAGAAATCGACGAGCCTTGTTAGCAGCCGAGGCGGAGACTGGCGAGCCGCTGGAAGTGAGTTCCCGCAGCGCGGAATGCACGACGACCCACGTGGTACGTCGTTCTCTCAGACTGTGGTTCGGCCACGAAAATCTCAGGAAGGGACTTCACGTGTAATCTTTGCTTTCGCTTGCATAACTAGGGTTAGCTGAGCTAAGCCGCAGCCATTTTTTTCTTTGCAGCGAACCTGCTTTTATACGTCACGGCGCCTATTCCATCAATTTGGATTTCCCAGTCGCGCGGATGCGGGGTTTTCCTCCGAACCGCTATTGCTTTAATAGGTGGTGGTGAAAAACTTTATTTACCGAAGGCCAAAATGAAAACATTTATGATGCTGCCGCTCCGAGGGTGGCCCCCCGGCGGCCGCTCGTTCCTCCATGTCATGCCTGGCGGCGACGTCCGCTGCCCACGTCATAAGCTGGAGTTGAATATACGGCTCCGAGCTGGCCAATGAAGCCTCCCACAGCCGCGGACTGTTTATATGCCAGTAGGCGGGGGCCTGAAGTGCCGGACATAAAGAATGTGAGCATAATCTGCTCGTGGTGGATGCAGAGCGTGCATTCCGGTGAGGAGGCACCGGGGTGAATAAGGGCGAGGCGGGCAGGAGAGAGGAAAATGTGGCCGCCTATAAATGGCGCCACCTGCTCTGCTGAAGCGTAGAGAGGGACTTGTGAGGGAGAGTGAATTATAGGCGGGAGAAGCGGTGATGAAGGGTGATGTGATGGAATGTGAGGAATAGGTAATGCGATGTTAGCGTCTTGATGTCTTCTCAAATCAAGGATCGACAAAGGTCATATTTCATGGCAGTTGACAGGCGTAAATGTATTTAATTACTTTTCGTTTTGCTGCTTACTAGTAGTAACAACCTGCTCCGTTTACAGTCCACTCTTGTGAGATAACTTACGCTGACTCTATAAAACAAAATTAGACGGCTGTACCTCTCACTTGCCGTACACATTGCAATGGCACCCTGACGGGGGTACAATGGAAGAACTGCATGTAAGTACACTCCATCTACGTTGACACCGAACGCAGACCATCGGATGCGATGTTGCCCTACTTTGCTTTGGACTACAAACCACATTTAATGATGCAACCCTGTGAAACCCTATCACCTCGTACTCAGCATGGAGGCCATGAAGACGACGCTCTACGTAATGTTGCAGGACGTCACCGACGGGGACAACCTCGACGGCGTCGCCTACCAGGGGCTGTATTCCGAGTTTGTGTCATAATAAAAAGAGTCATAATCTGCCGCAGCGGCCGCACCTGATTGGTCGAAACGACGGAAGCGGATGTCGGTTCGGTTGCGACTTTGAACGGCGGCAGGATGTCACTGTGTTGTGGTGTCCGCAGAGAAACGTACAGCGCCGCTATTGCCTATCGAATTCCACTGTAAAGGAGTATACCAAAGGTGCTATATTTGCCCATTGCACTTCAACAAATAAAAACAATAGTTCAGATATTCTTTCTGTACTGTAAAGGCTGGAGGTGTACATAAAGAAGAAAATACTGTACGCAATACGCATGGCTTTTCACTGACAGAAGGCGCCCTCTACCGCCGTCGATCGCGGATGGTAATTAAAAGGCAGCTAGCTTGTTCGCACAACACGGCGATTTATATTTATCTTGAGCGTAAAAGCGAACGGAGAGGAAAATTTGTGTCCACTCACTCGCTGCACTATGCGCGCTCCGTGCCGTGCTAAGCCAAGACGCCCTGATGAATTGCCTTCTGCAACAGCGCTGAATGTAAGTTAGCGCTGTTATCGGATGGTGTTGCAGACGGTAATTAATTTTTGTCTTTCCTTTTGTGCAGGCACTGTAAGAAACATGAGATGCCACTGATAAGTGTTTAATTTATCTGCCGCCAATAGATAAAATGTTTGAGTTAATATCGTCTTGCTCTGTTTATAGATGCGTTGGGAGACTTCTCAGACGACGTTCTCATAAGTTCGCCATAGTGCGAAGCGCAGGCATGCCCACCCTGACGTCTGAAAACTAACCTGCAAGCTAACTCGCGAGCTCAATGCAGAGCCACACCACCGCGGCAATCGAGAACCGCAAAGGACGCCTTAAAATCACCGCTGGCACGTCAAACACGTCGCCGTTGCAGCGCTTCGCTGGCGACTTACCATCCGTGGCGCTCGTGAGCGGTTTCACGCTGGCAGACATTACACACGACCATGACGCAGGACCCTTCAACAGCTTATAGAGAGCTCTAGAATAGGACATGCACGTCTGCGCGCAGTAAACCCAGTAATTTGCGGGTCATCACGCTTTATGTTACATCATTCAGCACACACAGACGAGATAACACCGGTGATTTTGGCGCCATCCGATTTGAATGAAGAGAACAATTTCTACAACAAACCGGTGCTCGTTAGACCTAGCAGCTACCGAATCGCCCAGCGAAATAAAAAACAGCCCAAAAATATCGTCCATTCAATTTGTTATAGGCAAGATAAGGCGAAGCGAAAAACCAGTACCCTGTTCACAGCCAGTTCACGTGCCGAAAAACGCAGTAACCACGACGAGTTCACTTCGAAGCGACAGGCTTCGCTACAGTGCGCCCCGCCATGTTGGCTGCTCTTGGGCATCTGCTGCTAGAGGTTCCGTACGCTATGTGTCTGACGTCACTATCCGATTTCTTCGACTGTTTTCGCTGCATCGGAACCACTACATGCGCTTCCGGCGCGTCGACAAATCAGGTGTAGCAGCTACGGTAGATTATGCCGCTTTTTATTATGACACAAACTCGGGATACGGGCTCTGCAAACCACTCTAAACACAAATACGGCCATATGGAGGTAAAAAGAGAGTGGCCTGCCCTCAAGGGCACTGTCATTTATAAAGAAAGTCTGGTGGAGGACAGCTTATTACATTTTTGCACCTTTCTGTTTAGAGTGAGCAGTGAGCAGAAGAACCTCGATGTAATGCGCGGCTGCACATTCAGGACGAGTAGCGCACCGACGATTTACACCACAATCGACGTCGACGCCACACGGAATACAAGCGAGCTGCGCCGAGTCTATATTTGGACACCCATTTGTCACCGTGGACTGAGTGAAAAAGTTTTCGCATCTACTTCGGGTCGTACAAGATTTCACCTACAATGTCAACAGAACTCCGAAGTTGTTCGTGCTGGAATAACAAGATACGAGCTTGTCGACCTCGAAGAGAAGTGGTGCATGTCGTGGGTAGAAAGCCATTTTATGAGCGTTAATATAGCCATGTGTTTCTATTGATGCACTTTATTTCAAGGCGAAAGCTTTATATGTCCCATTACTTCAAATCCTGTAGTGTGCATTTCGGCACTAAAATTCGAAAAGCCATGGAGATGGCAAGAAGTGGAGAAAGAGAGAGAGAGAGACAGAGACAACTTTAGTTGTCACAGGTGTCGGGAATTAGGGCAGGGGGGTCCTGTGAGGCCCCCAGGAGGAGGCGACTTCCTGGGCCTGCGAAATGAGTGCAAGTCGAGTGGCCTTGTCTGCCTGGGTGAGGAGTTGGTTCCAGCTTTCCGCAGAGGATGCTGGCAGGAGGGCCCGGGGGGGGGGGGGGGCAGGATATTTTCCCTTCCCCAAAAGATGTGTGGCTTAGCGGCGGGCTATCCCTGGTTCCACTTTGGGCATGTGTGCTCGTATTCCCGATCGGTGCTTGGTGATAGCCCTCAGTGTCTTAAGAATTGAGTGCTTCTACAAGCTGCGGAGCAGGGTGGTCTGTGCTCGGTCGAGGCGGGAAATGGCGTCTCGTCTCTTTATGAAAATAGTTGATGCCGCAAAAGTTGAGGGCTTCAGTGAGGGCGCATGGATCCGTGGGGCTAGCTGCATGGATTGTTGATCCCTGGGCATGTCGCTCGGCACCTTCGTTTCCAGATTTGTTCGCGTGGGCGGTACATACATTGGGTTAATTTTGCGGTCGGGAGTGCAGCCGCGCAGGATGCGTTCGGCAGGAATGCAGATGCAGCCTGCCGAGTAATTTAGGATTGCTCGTGTTGAATCACTGAGAGCTGAGCGCGTACGGCGGCCAGCGATGGCCAGCGCTATCGCTGTCTCTTCCGCTGCTGTGGGGGAGAAGGCATCCACCATGCCGGAGGAGATAAGGGCAGATTGCGGCGTGGTTGCGCGGACCTCGTAGGTTGTGCATATTGCCTTGCGGCGTCCACGTGTGTTGCGTGTTCATCGGCACGATAGAAATCATACATTGCTCCTGCTATGCGTTGAGTGCGCGCGTCGTGTCGGCCAGAGAGCGCGAACGTTCTTGGGCAGTGGTTTGACAACGAGGCGGCTGTGTAGCACACCTGGCCAAAAGTGCAGAGGGAAGAGACTCGAGCAGCTTCGAAGAGAGGAAGCATTACAGGAGAGGGCGTCACCGTCGAAAGGGCTCATAGCACCACTGGGAAATTAGACTGCAGGTCGCGTCGGAAGAGAAATACTTAGCGCACAGCATGCGTCGAGTGGAAAAGTACCGAAGGGGGCGGTGCGTGTGAGGCAGCTGATGCCCGCATCAAACTACATGCTGCATGCCTTAGTCCCGCCAGCTCTCCCGCGATAGGAGTCATAAGTGTCTTTGCGAAGGGTTTCGTGGCTGCGCGGGCGTCACTGTCTCTTCGGACTCCCGCGTTGATGGTGTGTGTGTGTGTGTGATGCAGTGTGATGGTACGGCGACGACCTCAATATCTGCGCCATGCGAGGTGACCGTGTCTACGTCAACAGGAAGACTAGGGCGCCCACGAAGCTGCGTTACCGGCTCCAAGGCACGGTAGCCGAGAAATGCTGCGCGGCTGCTGCAGAGGCGGGCTGCACCACAGACGATCCCCGCCACGGTACAAGCGCGGAAAGCTAGGTCCGAACGTTTGAGGCGCTGAACTACGCAAGCCAGAAGGGAGTGCCAACGGCGAGTAGCGGGAACAGCGAAGCGGAGGCAATCCGGCAACGTCGTGAAAACGATCCGCAGTTGCTATAGTGTGAACCGGAAGCTATGCTGCAGAGGCACGAACACGAAGCCCAGGTAAATGCATTTAGCCCGCGGGTCAATACAGTCAAAAAAGGTTTTTAGGCGGGCTATTTGGTGGATTTCGTTCATGATTGAACTGCGCGAAAGAAACGGGGACCAAGAAGAAACACGTACACACACACAGCACAATATAGCTTTCTAAATCATACACGTAAGAAGAATTAGGTGGCTCTGGCGAATTTTTTTGCCCACCTCTCTTTCTTTCACAAGCATGTTATGCATTCTTTAACAGGACGCAATACCGCAACGGTTTTTACTGTTTGTTCTTCTTGCTCAAAGCCGCCGGTAAACGGTTTTTGGTATCTTCTGACGCGAGAGGTGGCTAGCTTATTTAGAACTACCGCAGCCACGTTCAAAGGATTCTACCTTGCTCGAGATTGCGCAGTTACGCTCAGAGGCTCAACTGGAGTTTCTTTGCCAACTTTAAACTTCCCGCGGCCGAGAGACTCGGGAATCCTTTCTTTCGTTCTCGGCGTCTCCGGAGCGGGCCAAGCGACAGTCAAACTCGCAAACTATAGCACACCTGTAGCATACCGTGTTGACGTTCACGAGCCCGCCAATCACCAGTGTGTCCACGCTGATTGGTCCCGTTGCGGCGGAAGGCGCGCACGCGGCTGCCGGGTACGTGGCGCGATCTGGCGCCCCCGAAGCGCTCTTCGCATGCTCCCTGACGACTCACGGACACCTGAGCCGCGCCGTAAGGGAAGGTATAAAGGAGGGAGTGAAAGAAGAAAGAGGTGCCGTAGTGGAGGGCTCCGGAATAATTTTAGCCACCTGGGGATATATAACGTTCCCTGACATCGCACAGCCCACGGGCGCAAACACAGCCGCCGCGGTCGGGTTCGAACCCGGGAACTCCGGATCAGTAGCCCAGTGTCCTAGCCACTGATCTACCACGGCGGGTGCACAAGTACTCAATTCTCAGTTTTCTGTAGTGCTCTTGCCCCCCCCCCCTTTTTTTTGTTGCGAATCAACACTACGCCAGCCAGCTCGGCTTGTCGCGTGGTAGCACTTCAGCCGTATGCCGTGGACTACGAACGACCTTGAGCCGCCGTTGCCTAGCAACGCTGCAGCCGCGCTCCAACAGATGGTGCCGCTGTCGACGCCGTTGCGTCACTGGCTCGCACCACCAGGGGCCGGATTACGCAATTGCCAATTATGAAAATTGTCAAACAGGTGTCAATAAGCCTGCCTCCTATTGGTCGGTCGTGGCCGGCGGCCATTTTGCTTTTTAGGGTCATAGGCGGCTGCAGATTACGTCACGGATCTAGCAGAAGCAGTGACGTTGCACACCTAAATATGGAGGCGGAAATTGAGACACTTTTTTGAGTCTACCCGCCGCGGTGGCTCAGTGGTTAGGGCGCTCGACTACTGATCCGGAGTTCCCGGGTTCGAACCCGACCGCGGCGGCTGCGTTTTTATGGAGGAAAAACGCTAAGGCGCCCGTGTGCTGCGCGATGTCAGTGCACGTTAAAGATTCCCAGATGGTCGAAATTATACCGGAGACGTCCACTACGGCACGTCTCCTTCCTTTCTTCTTTCACTCCCTCCTTTATCCCTTCCCTTATGCGCGGTTCAGGTGTCCAACGATATATGAGACAGATACTGCGCCATTTTCTTTCCCCAAAAAACCAATTAATTTTGTGTCAGTCTCGAGGTGGCCAATTTGACCGTTGCGTTTTTCACAGAAAATGGAGGCGATGTACGCGGCCATACGACTGAGGCGGCCGTGCTTTCGCGAGCAACGGCGAACAAGAGCGCACGAAGACGCGGTTGACTTGCCGGACGCGCTGTTTGGCGCCGTTTTCGACTGGAGAAGCAGACTGTGGAGTCGCTGTGCGACGAAGTCGCCAATGAACTGGGAGGGAATTTGCTTGCGAGCGCGCTGTCGGTGCGGCGGCAGGTGCTTTTTGCACTGCGGTTCTTTGCTACCGGCGGCTTTCAACCTGCCGTTGGTAACGAGGCGCACATCGGCATCTCACAACCGGTGGTAAGCAAATGCGTACGGCAGGTGTTGGAGGCAATCCTCAAAGTTAGCGCGCAGAAGGGGTGGATTCGCGCGGTCACCTCTGCGCCACATAAATAAAGCACGCTTATACTGGTAGAGCACTTTATTTTTCCCAGCAAATCGCCCTTCGTGGTCGTCTTCTGTTTCCCAAAGGAAAATAAACAGACAACCACACATCACCAATCTCACCTTTTCGTATTTTTGTCATCGATCGAAAGAGCCGAACAACACAAGACTTCAACAAGTTGTCATCGTCGATTTCGTACCAAGTTCTTGAAAGTTCGCTCGCTAAGCAGGTAGCCTTCACTGCATTCGTTCAAATTTCTCTGCACACTTAGGCCAACCGCACAGCTGCTTCTTTTCAGACGCCGCGTAAAAATAGCACGGCGTTTAATCGGCTCCTCTCGTGCAAAGCGGCTTGACCTTTTACCGCCGTCAGCGCGTCCCCGCAGCAGCAAAAGTTACCCACCAGCAAATGTCAATAAGTATCTTCGAACGTTTTTGTTTTGCTTAATATTTTCGAAATTTTTGGCAAAATAAAATATTAGTTATTTTAATCGCTGCGTATTTGTTAAGTCCTTTTACAAAAATTTAGCAGACGGGCTCTCACCGCGCAAATGAGCGCTCTCGGCGCGCCGCCCTGCTGTAATTGGCTGATGCCTCGCTGCGTCAAGCGGTGACGTCTCATCGTTTCGTCATTTTGACGTCACTGTCAATAACTTTTTGAAAGAATTCATTACAGTTGCGTAATACGGCCCCAGATGTCCTCCACTGGGGTAGAGGGAGAGGGAGCGCCGCCCCGCGGAGGGTATATATACATATATATATATATATATATATGTGTATATATATATATATATATATATATATATATATATATATCAGCAGACAAGTTAAAGGAAATGAGGGGCCCGTTTGACAAATTTATGAAGGGAGCCAACAGTCACCGAAACCAAGGTGCATAGGGGAACGTTAATTTTTTTTTTAATGTGTTATGCTTATCAGTAGGATAATAATTCTTAGATTAATAAATCGCTTAAAGAAAATTATAAAGCAGCAGAAAAACAACCATGCCGCCGGTGGGATCCGAACCCACGACCTCCGAATATCGCGTCCGGTGCTCTTACCAACTGAGCTACGGCGACGGCTGTCCAATCTGCTGCTCTCGTTGGTATTTATGTTTACTGGGTGCAAGCGAGCCTTGAGAGTGTTCACCAGCGCCACCCTCGACCATAGCGGCGGACGTAGGACGTCCTGTAATACCGCGAGCGTGACGTAGAACGTCATCTAACGGCGAGGGCGGAAACTGTGCGAGAGCCCTCTTATACTACCTTTGGCATTAAGACTGCCAGAACCGAGACCCTCGTTAAGCTATCAGCAGACAAGTTAAAGGAAATGAGGGGCCCGTTTGACAAATTTATGAAGGGAGCCAACAGTCACCGAAACCAAGGTGCATAGGGGAACGTTAATTTTTTTTTAATGTGTTATGCTTATCAGTAGGATAATAATTCTTAGATTAATAAATCGCTTAAAGAAAATTACTTATAAAGCAGCAGAAAAAATAACCATGCCGCCGGTGGGATCCGAACCCACGACCTCCGAATATCGCGTCCGGTGCTCTTACCAACTGAGCTACGGCGACGGCTGTCCAATCTGCTGCTCTCCTGGGTATTTATGTTTACTGGGTGTAAGCGAGCCTTGAGAGTGTCACCAGCGCCACCCTCGACCATAGCGGCGGACGTAGGACGTCCTGTAATACCGCGAGCGTGACGTAGAACGTCATCTAACGGCGAGGGCGGAAACGGTGCGAGAGCCCTCTTATACTACCTTTGGCATTAAGACTGCCAGAACCGTGACCCTCGTTAAGCTATCAGCAGACAAGTTAAAGGAAATGAGGGGCCCGTTTGACAAATTTATGAAGGGAGCCAACAGTCACCGAAACCAAGGTGCATAGGGGAACGTTAATTTTTTTTTTTAATGTGTTATGCTTATCAGTAGGATAATAATTCTTAGATTAATAAATCACTTAAAGAAAATTACTTATAAAGCAGCAGAAAAAATAACCATGCCGCCGGTGGGATCCGAACTCACGACCTCCGAATATCGCGTCCGGTGCTCTTACCAACTGAGCTACGGCGACGGCTGTCCAATCTGCTGCTCTCGTGGGTATTTATGTTTACTGGGTGTAAGCGAGCCTTGAGAGTGTTCACCAGCGCCACCCTCGACCATAGCGGCGGACGTAGGACGTCCTGTAATACCGCGAGCGTGACGTAGAACGTCATCTAACGGCGAGGGCGGAAACTGTGCGAGAGCCCTCTTATACTACCTTTGGCATTAAGACTGCCAGAACCGAGACCCTCGTTAAGCTATCAGCAGACAAGTTAAAGGAAATGAGGGGCCCGTTTGACAAATTTATGAAGGGAGCCAACAGTCACCGAAACCAAGGTGCATAGGGGAACGTTAATTTTTTTTTAATGTGTTATGCTTATCAGTAGGATAATAATTATTAGATTAATAAATCGCTTAAAGAAAATTTCTTATAAAGCAGCAGAAAAAACAACCATGCCGCCGGTGGAATCCGAACCCACGACCTCCGAATATCGCGTCCGGTGCTCTTACCAACTGAGCTACGGCGACGGCTGTCCAATCTGCTGCTCTCGTGGGTATTTATGTTTACTGGGTGTAAGCGAGCCTTGAGAGTGTATTCTACGGTAGCTACCACCGTTATATTATATACATGATTTAATATCTGTAGCGGGTACTTGGACCAAAGATATTAAGATTATTTTTGGAATATGGCGGAGTGCTTGCCTTGAAGCACTCTAGCACGGGTCGGCCCGGTATTGCACTGCCTCCGGGATCTGCCCGGGCATATTAGCGCGCGCCTTTTCTGTCTTTGCTCTCCTATCCTTTACAATCCTTCTTTCAGCATGCGGCAGCGAGCGTGGCTCGGCTTGAGCCAGTCGGCAGGCCTGTGCACTTCCCTTTCTTTCTGTTAGCAACAGCGGAAGTAGCAGTGTATTGTAGTCGTTATGGAGAGCGCGAAAGAGACGCAACAACGTCAGAACGAAGCGAGGAAGAGAGAACGCGCTCAAGAGATGTCAGAAGAACGCGCCGCACGACTCGAGAAGCGTCTTAACGAAGATTAGGCTAGAAGTCGTGCGACGTCTCGGAGTGACTCTAAATGCGGAAGAGACCACTTTGAGTTCTCGAGAGCGTCGGAATGAGACGCTGCGTAGACGACGTGCCAATGAACCGAAGCTTTCGCAATTCAACTAGGGTTAACCAGAGCTTAAGCATAGGCAATTTTTTTAGCGCGTTCTCTAGGTGGTCGCGCAGGCAGCGCAACTGCGCATGACCGAACTGTTGCTCGCCACATGTGGCTGTCGCGGTGATGGCTTGATAAGGGCAGCGAAGCTCCGCGCGTGGGGATTCCTGCGCGAAAGTCGCTAAAGCGTGGACACAGATTCTTCAGTCAGCACGAGACAGCAAGATGTACACGGACGTCGGGGAGGTGGTGGAGATGGAAACATTTCATTGAATGGAAAGAGAGCTTGGAGGCAAAAAATGGCCCTTTGTATAGGTGGAGTCCTCAGTCCGGGACCCTACTTGGACGAGGCCACTACTCGCGCCCGTCGGACTAGAGCTCTTTGAGACTACAGCCCCGACCAGTTGAGCAGGGCTGCCTCCCATGCCTCTCGGGAAGGGGACGGGTTTAGGGGAAACCGTAACCGGACGACGAATTTACAGCCAACCTCGTAGCGTCGGCAGAAGCGATGCGCGCCTACTCTTTTAATCTTTCCTCACACATATTTCAACTTTTTTGTCTGCACGTAAGATTGAAAATTGGTTTTGAGGAAAATCCGAAGCGGTGGCTCAGTGGCTAGAGCGCTCGGCTACTGATCCGAAGTATCCGTGTTCGAACCCGACCGTGGCGGCCGCATTTCGGCGGAGGTAAACGCGAATTTGTCCGGAGACCTCCACTACGACACCTCATTTTTTTCTTCCTTAACCCCTTCCTTTATTCCTTCCTTTACGGCGTTGTTCGGGTTTCCACCGAGATATGAGAGACAGTTACTGCCCCAACTCCTTTCCTCAAAACCAAGCTTCATATTTTCTTCAAACACGAGAGGAAATGTGCATGCACTGACATCGCATAGAAAACACGTTTTGCGCCGCTGCCCTGCGCGCGCATTGGCTGCGTGTGGCCCGGGGAACCACGGGTGCCGGCGACATAGAGAACACCTTACAGGGTGGGTACCCTCACCCAAACTTATGCACAGAACATCGGACTGTCTTGTTCCCCAGAGAACTCCGAACTGCTCCTCATCCGGCCAAAGAACCAACGCTCCCCCCGCTCCCCCATTGCCATTGAACTGAATGGGGACCCGGTTTCGGAGGTTGACACCCTCCGCGTATTGGGCCTGCATATCCAGAACGATGGCAAAAACACCACCACCCTCAAGAAACTCGAGCAGGTTGCAGGCGCGATATCGCATCTTATCCGCAGAGTTTCGGGCCATCATAGAGGCATGAAGGAGCGCGACCTCTGGACTCCCTAGGAATCAGAATACCGGCCAACGACCCAAACCTCCTCCCCATTTGTCGATCCCTTTACCGAGAGCTGGTCATCAAGCCACTGCTAAAAAATATGCACCCCTCCCACCATGAGCAGCGCCGCAGAGCCCGTGCGAAGGCACTCCACCGAGTGTACGGCTCCGAGCCGGACGCCGCCTGCACGGATGACGAAGCAACCGCAACCGTGGTGGACTGCTCTTCATCCGCCCTCCTCACGCTACCTCTCCCCCCTGACACCACCCCAGAGGCTGCAGAGGAAGCCGCCATCGCAATTGCCATCACCCGCACGGAAGCGCAGTGCATTTTAACAGACTCTAAAACTGCAATTCTAAATTTTCCGCGAGGCCGAGTCCACGTCCCTGCTTTTGGCATACTGGGCTCGCCCGATGCACCCCCAACCCGCCATGTAGAGCTTATATGGGTGCCTGCGCACTCCGGGAATCCCGGAAACGAGGCCGACAACCTTTCAGCCCGAGGTTCTTTAAACCGGGTTCAGGGGGCCTCGGATCGGGGATTCACGAGGGAGCGAATGCACTCGTTCAGCGAGATGACGCAGGCCTACAGAGCCTCGCGCCAGCTCTACACCCCGCCCCACCCCTCCCTAGATGACAAACACGCAACACTCTGGCGCAAACTACAGACACAAACACTCCCCTCACCCCTGACCATAGCCCACTGTCACCCCTCCTTCCCCATCCTGCCTGCACCTAGTGCCCAGAACCATTCGCCTCTTCCCTCCACACCTCTCCCTCTGCCCGGCGGACCCTCCCCCGCGCGGCCTAGAGGACCTCAAGACCTGGGTGGACTGGGAGACCCTGCTGTGCTCGGAGGACCCGGCCGTGCAGACAATCGCCACAGGCCGGGCTGCCAGTGTTATGGACCTTAGGGACATAAACACTTGAGTGCAGTGGGGTCGTGCGGAGACCCAGGGGCGTGCCCCAACTTCCTCTCCAACAAACAAGTTTTTTTCTCTCTCTCTGGCTAACCACAGCTACTTCCGCTTATTAAATACAAAAAGGGAAGTTTATTTCACCTCCAGGCCAGCAATCCATGTGTGCAGAAAAGTCTACATGGGAGCACGTAAAATATCTGGCCGAGGCAATTAGTTACAAAACGAACTGGTGTCGAACATTGCGCCGCTATATACATCTCACCGCTATTGGAGGCGATGCTTACTTGATTAAGTAACGCTAATGCTTTCAGCGCACAAAAAATTGCTGGCCCAGTTTGAGGCTTCTGATCAAAAAATTCAGTCTAAGGAGAACCCTTGCTTTCTTTCAACACTGACTGTGTACTGACGGCGTTGCATCGAAGTTTTAATCAATGTCAGATTAGAATCTGAGATTTTGGCGAAGCGGAGATATTTTTACTCTTCACTTTGCTTTACGCTGCGGACGACGAACCGCAAAAAAAAATTTGGAGGACCCTTAAGCTTCGCCTCTAAGACGCGACAGCGTGTTGAGGCGTTGCAAAGGTGTGCACGGAATGCCATCTCCTGTTCGGTGTGACGCGTGGCCCATTGGAAAATGTAATGAAAGGACGCCTGTCTCACATATATCGGTGGATACCCGAACCGGGCAGTAAGAGAAGGAAAATGAAATGAAAATTGGCGTTAAGGAAAAGAAATGACGCCTGTCTTCCAATTATCGGTGGACACCCGTTCCGTGCGGTAAGGGAAGGAAAAGGAGGAGGCGGATGAGTGCGAGGAGGAGGATTTTTCACGGACGGCCAACGCCGCCGACACCGACACCGGCTTTTCTGCGACACGAGCTCCTTAACGCTGTCGCGTTAGAAACAGCCGTGTGCTGCACAATGAGAATTGGCCTTTGAAAAATAGGCTGTTTGAGGAAAGGTAACGGTGCAGCAATTGTCTCATCTCGATGGATACCCCAACCTCACCGTATGAGAAAGGAGGAAAGTGGTATTGAAAGAAGAAATAAAGAGTTGCCGTAGTGATGAGCTCCGGAATAATTTAGACCACCTGTGGACCTTTAACATCCACTGACATCGCAGAGCACACGAGCGCCCTTCGAGTTTCGGTTCCATCGAAGCGCTTCCTCAGCCGACTAGATTGATCCCAGGTACTCTGGCGCAGCAGTCGAGTGCCCTTATCACTGAGGGGCCGAAGGTTGGTGGACATGATGGACAGCAAAATTCTTCGTCACCATCACCTCATATTCACATTGCAAAACATTGCGTCTCTCTCTGACATATTCGCATTAACTTTCAGTTGTTTAGAAATGTGGATTGCTGCCTAGCACCCTTTGAAATAAGGAGCAATATACTTATAGCGAAAATTCTCAAGCGCTTCGTGAGTGAAATAATTTTGAGTTTATCACGCGAAGGTTGCATTCATTCATTAAAAGCTGCATTCTTGCAAATCGTTGAGCCTGAACATCTACAATGCATGTAGCTATGCTAGGTGGTTGACCACAAATGAAAAGTTCTCTGATGGCAAATTCTGCTACCGAGCACAAGACGCGAGATGCGTGGCAAATTCACTCCTTGAGTGACTGTATTCAGCTGTTTGGAGTGTTACTCCGCTGAAGATGGCAGTTAGGTGATTCTAGAAATTACAGTGAAGACAACGCACCTCTTTCACTTCGAAATCAGTCTGATCTAGACACGATAGGAATGCGATGAGAAAAAAATGCGTTTCGGTTGCCGGAATTTTAGCCGAGCAAAACCACTGAACAAAGGGCAGACGAAGGAAATAAAGATGCACATGTCACAATGAAATGAAATTTTCGTGAACATTCCGAGCAATAACTTCTCATGGACGTTCGGCGTGAGTGGTGCGGGCAGCTTTCGAGAAGGTGTCGAAAGTGTCCCATCGTTAGCCGAGTGTTGCAGTATAGACAAATGTGTAATTTATTCCACATTTGAATTGAATTATTCCTTAGCCATAGTTCTGGTTCTCCTCAATTGAAGGATTAAACCATGCCGAATCGGAAAAAAATTCCGACTACCACTAGAGTATGAACACCATTCCGTCCGTTATAATGTTCTTGGTTTTTTCGCTGGCAGTCATCATGATCAATTTTTTTTGTTCAAAAATTCACTGCAACGCCTCCCGTGCTTTAAAGAGCGAAAGATTAGCGCTGCGCGCTGAAAATACACTACAGGTAATAAAAGATATCATGATCGATTTCTTATACCACATATAGAGGGATAAGCTGAGCAAAAGAATTTCTCGATACAAGAGTAGCACAGCTTGCATCAGAAAATTTATCATGAGCATGCAAGTTATTCACTAAGGTAATAGTTGAAAAGTTTAAGGAATCTTGCACTTTTACCGACCAAAGAAGGCGGCTGGCCTTTCTAATGGCGAAGCTATTGAAATTAAGGAAAACTCCAGAAGTTCGAACGCCGTCGGCAACAAAATGGCGTCGGCAACACTTCCACGCTCTTCTCAAGAAATCCCTCTCCTGCGAACGAGAAGTGGCCATCAGCATATGTGAACTCCGAAGTGACGAAACAGTTGTGGAATATCTTGACTACTTATTTGACTCAACCATGAATTAAACTTTAAGGAAAACTAGCGTAAGATTGCGATAATATAGGGAAATAATTTTTCATCCATGTGAACGAAAGATCGCAAACGCAGTTTTCCTAGAGAATGCATGTTAGGCTTAAGGTTGGTGGTTAATGAAGGTTTAACGTCCCAAAGCGACTCATGCTATGAGGGACGCCGTAGTGAAGGGCTCCGGAAAATTTTACCGCCCGGGGTCCGTTAATGTGCGCTGACATCGCACAGTACACGGGCTCCTAGAATTTGGCCTCGGTCGAAATCCGACCGCCACGGCCGGAATCGAACGCGTGTCTTTTGGGTCAGCAGGCGAGCGCCATAATCACTGAGCCACCACGACGGCAAGGTTGAAGGTGGTGGTTCAAAGTATTTCCAAGTATGAAGTTCATTCAATAGACTCGGAAGGGCTGAGTATTTTCTGCATCTACTTAGGGCATATAGTCGCTCATTATGACCACAGGATCAAAATAACAGGAGAATAAGCGTCACTTAGCAGGCACACTCCGGTCAGGAATAGGACATTCCCAATACCCTTCAATACGAAAGCATTAAACACTTTTGCCTTGTCCGCACTTACTCTGAAGCGGAAACCATGCCTGTGGTTACGAAAAGTCTTGGAATTAGGTTGCGGACAGCACGGCAGACAATGGAAATAACATCATAGAAGAAACGTTAAGACTCAGGAAGTGAGGAGCATTGGCAAGAGAACAAACTGGGCTAAATGACAGCGTGTTTGATATCAAGGACAAACGTAATTGAAAGTAGATGTGATGTGAAGGCACATAACCGTTGGTCATAAGTGGTAGCAATGGATCGTAGGAAGAAGCAAGCGAAACAGGTGGCAGAAAATCAGATAGGCAGATGAGATTAAGTAGGTTCCGGAGATAAGGTGCCCGAACCTGTCAAACGACACAATCAGTTTGAGGGATGTGGGAGAAGCCATTGCCCTTAACTGGGATTAGTAAGGCTGATTTACAAGAGGATGATGATTAGAGAGATAATACAGAGGACGCGGCCTCTCATGAGACTCCAAGAGAAGCTTAATTGTGCCATTCAGGAAAACTGCAGATGTTAGAAGGCCTGTTGGAAAGCATTCTGTGTCAAAACATGAAATAATGATGTTTTAAAGAGACAACAGCTTCAAAAAGAAGTCGGCAACACTTCCACACACATCTCAACAAATCCCTCTTTAGCGATTGACGAGTGGCCATCTGGATATGTCAATAGCGAAGTGACTAAATTGTTTTGGAATATCTTGCTGGCTGGTTTGACCTATCCCTAAATAATCCAAAAGGACGTTAACGTAAGCCAGCGATAACTGTACGAAACAACGATAACTGTTGCCATGCATCAAAAAAACCACGAATCATAAATCGGCATGTTTCGGCAAAATCGAACATAGAACACAACATCACGGCGGAGACGGAAACACAAGACAAAAGTTGGTTGATGCTCCAGATGTGCAGTTTTAATATATGCGGTATGTAATATAAGTATCTATATAGTGTAAAGACGCAAATGTAACAAGAAATGTGAACGGCCACAATCTTTGTTAGCACAGCACAACTCAGTAGATTAGCGTTCATGTGCGCCAAAACTGGACTTCGTCAGCTTCGTTTTCCGTCTGCTTTGTCTCCTTCGTCAGTACTGGCCACTGGTGTATCAAAACCCAATTGTGTCTTACAATACCACCGGGGTTAAAAGACGCCATCCTGGTGGCCTAAGGGCACGAGTTGATAGCGGGGTAGAAGTAAGGTTTCAGTCGGACAAAGTGCACAATTTCACGGCCGCGGCGGCGACCATCAGGCAAGGCAGGAGGGGCTCGGCTAGATAATAAACTGGAGATGTCTGCTGAACTACGCGTTGGGGGCCCTGGTATTTATTCACAGTTGCTCTGATGGATCAGCGATAAGCTCCGCCGTCAACAATGTTAAATCCGCCTCATGCGGTAGAAGCCCATTTGTGGCCCTTTTTTTCCCAAATTCTCAAGGTGGGGCTGAAGACCCATTTCCCAAGCATTTCACCCTAAATAAGCCGAACACCAGACCAGGGCAAAGCTTGTACCCATTCTATCACCGGTGGGTACACGGCGGCACTGGGGATCGAACCCCGCACCTCCCGCATGCGAGCCGGATGCTCAACCACTTGGCCACCACATGTAGACTGGCCCGGGCTGGAGGAGGGCACAAAAATCCAATCCAAGGATTCAGGAAAGGTAGGCCGGCGGCAGGCAGACAGAACTGGCGCGGGTACTTTTCTGACGATGCTGGCGAGGCGTTGCTGGCGGTCTGGCGAAGTGCGGCGAAGCTGACGAATGTTCAGTTGGGCGCTCACGAACGCTTGACTACTGAGCTGCGCTGAGCTAACAAAGATTGTGGCCGTCCACATTTCTTGTTTGTTAGCATAACGCAGCTCAGTAGTCAAGCGTTCGTGAGCGCCCAACTGAACTTCGTCAGCTTCGTCTTCCGTCTGCTTTGTCTCGTTTGCCGGCGCTTGCCGCTGGGGCATCAAAGCCCAATTGGTGGTGGTAGTGGTTTTTTTTTATTAAAATAATAGTAAAAAGGAAGGAAAAGCTTTTTGCTAGCTCAGGTATCTGCCATCGATACTGAAGCACCTGAGCTGGGGCAGCGGAAATAAAGGATAGCAGGCAGAATGGAGAAATGAAATGAAAGAGGTGAGGGGACAGGAAGAGAGGATGGGGGGAGGAGTAACATATACAAACTATTTACACAATATGAAATGCGTCCAGAATGCGCGCGTGATTAGTTCATTTTAGAGGAATTAAAACACACGCGCACAGCACTGTGTTGGCTACAACTGGAGTGGGGCGTCCAGTTATTAATCGTTCAAGGTAGAACTCGCGGAGCGTTCGGTCACTGCGTGTAACTACCTGACGGAGAAAAGACGGGATGTCAACCTCGTGCGTTCGAGGAATGCGCAGAGGCTCACAAAGTTCGCTCACAAGTGTGCGCACTGCCCTGCGGCCACAATAGCGTCTTGATGTAGTCTAGTAGTATGCCCTGCGCCCTATAGGCCGCGAGCATATCGCGACGAGCATCGGCGAACGCGGCACAGTGAAGGAGCAGGAGTTTTAGTGTTTCCACTGCATTGCATCCGTCACACACATCACTCGTCGCGATTCCGTGACGCACCCGTTGTTCCCCGGGCCACACGCAGCCAATGCGTGCGCGGAGGATCATTGTACGTTGTGACCGTGTAAGTGCGCGACAGCTGGTGATACTGTCGATGCGCTCACCTCCTGCGATGCGTGGGTCGGGGTCAGATCGCTCTCAGGTAGTTGGTGTGCAGCGGTCGCGAGGTCGTCAGCTTCTTCGTTGCCGCCGATGCCGCAGTGACCGGGCACCCACTGTGCACGCACGGCACAACCTCTCTGCGCGAGGCGCTCGATGCGCGAGCGAATTTCCCGCACTAGTGGGGCAACGCGGCCGTTAGATTGCAGGCGGCTGAGGGCGGCGCGGGAGTCGCACAGCAGAGCACTCCCTGGCGGCGGAGGGCCGAGGGTGAGCAGCAGGTCCAGCCCGAGGCGGATCCCCATCAACTCCGCCGTGGTGAAGCCCTGCAAGGTTGCGTGTTGCTGGCTGTGCAGTCGCAGGGCGGGGATGGTAGCCGCCGCTACAAGGGAGCAGCTGTCGTCGTCCACTGAGCCGTCGGTGTACACGAGGAGATGGTCCTGGAGCTCCTCGTGTATGACGGCTCTGGCCAGTTGCTACACAGCACAGAATGGTGTGCTCCGCTTTCCCGCAGTGCCGAAGATCTCGCTGTACCTCCGAGGCACCAGGCCAGGACGCGCAGGAGTCGTAGGGGGGTGGGCCTTGTGTCAATTGCTCATACTTGAGCAGCGCCACGCCCATTCGTGAGCGCAGGTGCGAGCGCAAACGCTGCAGCAGCGAGCCGCCGTCCGGTGCGCGGTGAATGAAGATGGTCGATGTGATTCAGTGCCCTGCGCGCTGCTTGGAGCTCAACTGGCCACGCTCCTGCCACGGCCAACGTTGCGGCTCACTTCGAGATTTTGCGCAGGCCTAGGCACGCTCGCAGGGACTTGGGGTGCTGGAGTTCGCATTTCTTCCAGCACGGCTTGCGCACCGTGACGAGCGGCAGCGCATAGAGCACCGCCCCCAAAGCTGCAGCATTCTATAGCCGGCCCGCGGTTTGCTGGGAAATGCCCTGGCCTCGAGCGGTGAGCTTGTGCACGGCGGTGGTGATCCTCTTCATCTGCAGACAGGCCTTGGTCGCCGCGGGGCGGAAGGAAAGGCGCCAGTCGATGTCCAGGACAAGGTACCGCACCGATTTACGCCAAGGAATCGGAGTCCCGTCCAGTGACAGTGGCGCAAGGTGCGCGCACGAGCGCGAAACGCAGGCAATGGCCACCGATTTGTCCGCGCTCAGCGACAGACCAAGGCCGTGCAAGCTGGCATCGATTGCGGTCAGGGCTCCATGAAGACAACCCCGCACGGTGAGCGCCTCGGCCGGTGGTCCCCGGCACCACAGAGCTATGTCGTCTGCATATATGGACATGTACACATGGTGTCGGCCGCTCGTGGGGAGGGAGGCCGGCACCACCGACATGGCCACATTAAACAGAAATGGTGATACGACAGAGCCCTGCGGCACGCCCAAGTCCACCGGGCGAGGCTTACCCCCTACTCGTAAGCGCATGGTGCGCCCGCTCAGGAAGCCGTGAACGTATCGCAAAAGGCGTCCGCTCACACCAGCCCCCTCAAGCACCGCGAGAATTGGTGCGCGGTGAACTTTGTCAAAAGCGCCCAAGACTTCCAGTAGTTGCAGCAGCGCAACCTGGCCTGCCGCCCTGGCATGCTCCAGCGCTGTAACAACGTCCGATATAGAATCAGCCGTGCACCGCATCCCACGGAAACCCGTCTGCCACTCGTCAAACAAATCAGCCTCCGCAGTCCGCTTGTTCAGACGCTAAACGCCATATGCTCCATGAGCTTACCTGCCGCCGATGTCAATGGCACTGGCCGGTATCCGCCCAGCTCCGTAGGTGGGCGCCCTGCCTTTCGGATGGGACAATCGACCGCGGTTCGCCAATCCTCAGATAGCTCCCCGCGTTCCTACACCGGGGTGATCTAGGATCTGTCGTTGCTCCGCATCCAGGTTTCGCAGCATCTGGTTTGTCACCCCGTCCGGTCTGGCCGCCCAGCGGCGGCCGCAGCGCTGCTGCGCATTCTTGAGTTCCACCGCGGTGAACGGTGCATCACATGGACCTTCCGAGGCGACGGGCGAGGGACTAGCGTCGGTTCTGGGGCTCTCAGGAGCAGCTATGTTAGCTGCGTTTAGGGGGCTGGGCGGCGCGAACCGGTCAGCAAACCGCTCTGCCAACGCTTCAAAGCTGAGCCCGCCGGAGATTGCGCGGGCGGCCAGCGGTCGACGGTTTGCCTGTGGTTCGGTGATGCGCCGCGGTATGTCAAACAGCCTCCGCGTCCAGGCGGATGTAGACAGTCCTGTCGACGGCTCTGTCAGTCCGTCGCACCCGTCGCTCTGCGCGATCTCTCTTGTCGCGCAGATTGAGCAGCTTCATATCAGGTGTGGGCTGCCCTGCCGTTACCTCTGCTCGTTGGGTGGCTGCGAGAGCGCTTCGGACTAGACTTGAAAAGAAATCTGCGCCAGTGGCCGCCGCCTCCTCGACCGCCCGCCTGAACGCACTCCGGTTGGTAAGAGAGTAGGCACGTTTGGGGCGCGCCTCAAATGCAGTGGGTTCGATTAGAATGGAGTAATGATCCGAGCCCCAGAGAGATGGTGGTCGGCGCCATGTCGCCTCGATGCCTCTGGATGCGAAGGCAACGTCTATGCAGGAGCCGGTTGTTCCGCGTCGTCGAAAGGAGGGCTCGTCGGTGTTCAAGGGGGTGAGTCCCAGCTGCGTTGCTGCGTCGTGCAGGTCGTCTCCACGCGCGGAGTGACGCGCACTGCCCCACGCACTATGGTGGGCGTTAAAATCACCACCGATGATTTGGCGCGGGGCACAGCACGAAGCTGAAGAACGAAAAACCTGATAGCCATACTGACACTCACAAAGTAGTAGGCATTTTTTTCATTCGTTAAAGATATTCCTTTCTTATATAATTAGTTTTTGGAAAATGAAATGGCGCAGTGTCTGCTTCATATTTCATCGGACACCTGAACCGCGCCGTAAAGAAAGGGGTAAAGGAGGGAGTGAAAGAAGAAAGAAAGAACTAGGTGCCGTAGTGGAGGGATCCGGAATAATTTCGACCACCTGGGGATCTTTAAAGTGCACTGACATCGCACAGCACGCAGGCGTCTAGCAAGATAGCAAATATTTAATATAGCTTCGTTGCTATTTACAACTGTAGTATTGATCGTTGTATGCAGAAATATGGAAAGAAATCCGGTTCCAAACGACGCACGAACCATGCGGACAATTTCAGAAAGCAAAATAAGAAAATAAATTGTTTTTTTGGGGGGTGAAAGGAAATGGGGCAATGTAACACAGGCGTGATTTCCTTTTCTTAAAACCAACTTTCATTATCCTTCGCTGGCGGCGCGCTTCGTGTGTCCACCGAGATATGTGAGACAGGCGTAATTTCCTTTCCTTAAAACCAATTATAATTTCACTTTCTTTCCCTGTCCGCATACTGATACGGAGTACCCGGGTTCAAACCTGACCGCGGCGGCCGCGTTTCGATGAAGGCTGCGGGGATTTTCCCTCACGACTTCCCCTTGTGGTTTGCTTTCCCGCGGTGCACCCTCCCACGGCTTCGCCTCAGGAAGGGCGCGCCACGTGACTCTCCCTGGTTAACTTGACTATCAAGCGAGGGCGCTGGCGTCGCAGCGCCCTCGGAGTACGGAGGTTAGCTTTGGGAGCACATGGCAATACACCAAATCAGGGGGTACAGGGTGATATAGGATGGGCGTCTTTCGAGAGCAGAGAGGCTAGCAGTAAGATAGCATTTGAGGAACGATTGAGAAAAATGGAGGAAAAGCAGTGGGCTAGGAAAGTTTTCAGATACCCGTATATAAAGAATGTTGACACGAAATGAATAATAATAATAATAGTTGGTTTTTTGGGGAAAGTAAATGGCGCAGTATGTGTCTCATATATCTTTGGACACCTGAACCGCGCCGTAAGGGAAGGTATATAGGAGGGAGTGACAGAAGAAAGGAAGAATAGGCGACACGAAATGGAGAAAGCGAACTGGAAAATTGACAAACAAATATCTGGACAGCAATAAGGGGGCAAGTCAGCAATTATCGGTTAAGAAAAAGGTTAAAGGAATTGAGAGAGCTCTGTGGAAAAAAAATAATAATAATTGGTTAGGAAAAAAGAGATGCTGACGAAATCGGCACAGGGAACATACCGGACCTTTAAACAGGAAATTGTCAAAGAAAATATCTATAATAATTGTAGGGGAAGCACTCTTGTTTGAGACCAGGACTGGGGTTTTGCGGACTAAGACGTATAGAGTCAGGTACCATGAGATAGACACTTTGTGCATTGCGTACGGAGAGGAGGAAACGGCTGAACACTTGATACTTTTCTGTAAAGGGCTTCACCCTACAGTGGAAAGCAACGGGGCTGATTTACCCATGGCATTGGGGTTTAGTGATAGTGAAAGGAAAGTGGATTTTGAGAGGTTAGAAGTAACCAAGCGAAGGTTATACGATTGGTGGCTAAAAGCAAGACAGGAGTAAAATTTCACAAGACATGGCCAGGTGGCTAGAGCCACCGCCCGATTTAAAGGGTTCAGCCGTATCCATCCATCCATTCTGTCAACAGACGGCTTGCTGCACGCGGGACACAGCCTTTCTCTCTTGGGCTGGGGAATGTCGTCGGGAGCAGACGTACCGCCCGCGGTGCTCCGCTCTTCACCATCGGGGCGAACGGCGAGCCCTCGTGGGGAGGATCGTTCTCCCATTTCCTGTCCCTCCTGGCTTCAAAGTACCCCTGCCCCTAGCGTGGGCGAACATTCGCTCGTAGCCTTGCTGGTGAGTCGGACGACCTCGATTCATTCGCATATCTTGTTGCTAGCAGGCGTTATTGTTGCTATAGCAAAAAATGCCTGTTTGTGTCAGCCAATGTGTCGTTGCTTTGTTCCCTCAGAGCAAGGCCCGCCGTGGTCTCGTGCGCTCGGCAGCGTACGCGATCACGGGGTGGTGTCTACATAACTCCCCTAATAAAACCCCATAAGGCGAAACGCAAAGGCGGTCGTGTGTCTGTACGATGTCGGTGCACGTTGAAGGTCCCCAGGTGGTCGAAATTATTTAATTTCTCCATCGAAACGCTGCCGGGTTCGAACTCTGCCAATCCGACTGAGTAGCCGAGCACCTTACCCACTGAGCCACCACAGCAGGTTCTCCATCAAAGACCGATCAATTTCGGAGGCCATCGCGATCCTGCTACGATCCTCGTCAAGTATGCTTTCCCATACCAAATTTATCAACAATATCAATTGTACTCGACACTAAGGATGCGAACGTTCGCACTGTCCGTGATGCGTATATGACTGCTGACACGCGCGTTAGTACGAATTATGATAAGACACTTGCTCATGTCAATGTTTAGGGAGGCTCCAGATGCCCTACTGTATGCAGGATCTCGCTTAGAGCTGTTCCGTTCCGTATCCCTGATTACACTCCTATATTTATTGCAGAGTTTTTGGCTATTGGTTTAGCTCTTCTCAAAACTCCCAGACATGTAGCACGGGTTCTTTTTCTTGCAGACTTTGTTTCAGTTGTAGTCTCTCTCCAAATTTCCGGAAAATCTGTGTTGAAGCGTTCCCTTAGGTTTTTTTGTTCCGCGCACAATGCGTGAGATCCGCTTGTCTGGTTAACCAGACATTCAGGTGACTATTTTAACGAGGTGGATGATTTATTAGCAAGGTCAGCTCTCAGCGCGCCTGTAATCTATCCCGTCGCTGACGTCATTCCGTTGGAAAGTTTACGTTTCCAGCGATTCCAACATATTTCAGCTAGCTTGAGTGATTCGTTGCTCAACTCCGTGGATCTTCACCATTTAATGTACCAATGGATTGTCCAGTGGTGTAAATCAAGGCATTGTGAGGTGCCAATGATGCTTCTGTGATGCAGAACCCCTCACCTAAATTTGTACTTATGCAGAAGCGGATTCACTGCGGAAAATCTTTGTGTTATCACGTGGTCAAGTTGAAACAATACATCATTTTCTCCTCTCTTGTTGGCGGTTCGCAGTTCAGAGAAAACAGTATTTGAAGGTCCCACTTTCGAGGTTAGGACTCCCTCTGTCTCTTCCAGTTCTTCTCTCGTTCGGTGCGAGGGCAAAGGAATTCCCGTTAAGCCGTGTTTGCGGCTACCTTCATGATTACATAAGTGCAACTGACCGGTTACCTTATTAGCTGTATAAAAAATTCTGTCGCATGCCGAAAAATGCTTGATTCTATTTCTGGTAATTCATATTTATTTAAAATATTTCAAATTTTTATTCACGTCTTTTACTCACGTCTTTTTTCCCCGCACAAATACTTGATTGGCATTCTCTACTGTACTTTGGTTAATGCCCCCGCGTGGGTATGCGCCATATTTACTGAGGTGAATAAGAAGAATAAGAAGGCTGCAATAATTTGCCTTTGTATACACATTATCTTGTTCTAGTTTCAGAATTGAACGATTATACTACAACTTTACGTTAGCTTTCGAATAACAGCGGATAAATCACACCGGGACAAAACTGAGTAATGGTAAAAAAAAAAAACTTGGCTATATTCGAGCATGTTTACGAATGTCTTATTCAGACGTCGACTCTTTTTCGCACTGGCCCCGCCCACTCTCGAGGCTTCCACGTAGAATACGCTGGGCTTCGATCCATATTGGCGGGCCGAGGTTTCCGCCCGCCCCAGGCGTCGGCCATTATTGTCCTCACAGTTCTTGTTCGCGGGAAGAGGGCGTGCGTGGAATGCGCATCCCCACTGTAATGGAATACGTAAGCGCTATTCCATGAGAGTGTTGTGTTGAATGTGTAGTCGAGCAAGTAGGCGGCGACCCGACGATGTCTTCGAGACACGCGTGAATTGGTTGGTCAAATGGGCTTCCCAGAGCTCCCGAAATGTGTTCACCATGCCCAGCTCCAGGAAGCGCTGGTTGGAGGTTTTCGCGGGGAGGTCAAGAGGTCGCCTAATTATTTTGCGCAGGTGACTTCGATTGCAGATACGGAGTCGAATATAGAATCCGACTGGTTACAAAGGCATGCGCCAGCCGCAAGGCGTTCTTGTATCGCCACCCCCGCGCTTGTTAGAAACCTGATGGACTATGCGGCCCACCTGGTCCCATGCCTTATCGAGTTTGGCCAATGTCATTTCATTTCTGACTGTCTGTGTTGATGTATGAAGAGCCTAGTACTCCGACTTCGGTATTTTCAAGGACCGGACGTCTGTGAAAAGGCAAAGCTATTTTGGCTGGACACTTTGGTGAGGGGCGTATGTGCAAAAATTAAGGCTTTTGGGGAGAACATTGGAGGACGCAGTGGCAAGCATAACAGTCCGCTATGGTCGCCGCCTGCTGCAGGTTGGCCTCAGTGTCTCCGCGGGAGCCCTGCGTGGCCCATAGGGTGATGTCATCGGCATACAGAGCATGCTGCACACTGGCGACAGCTCCCAGCTGGGCTGGAAGGTGCATCATAGCCACACAGAATAACAGGGGAGGGAGCACCGCGCCCTGTGGTGTACCCCTGGTTCCTGAATGAAAAGGACCACGTTCGTTATCCTGGGGCCGAAGCACGGAACTGTTACAAAGTCTCTCAAAATTTATTGACTGGGACGTCAAAATGACGCAACGATGGGGCGTCACCACTCGGTGCAAAGAGGAATCAGCAAATTATAGCAGGGCGGCGTCCGTAAGGCATTTATTTGCACAGCGAGAAACCGTCTGCTAAATTCTTGTAAAAAGACAAGACATGCGCAGCGATCAAAATAAGTAATATTTTGATTTGATTTGTGGGGATTTAATGTCCCAAACCAACTCAGGCTATGAGGGACGCCGTAGTGAAGGGCTATGGAAATTACGACCTTTAATATTTTATTTTGCCAAGACATTGCGTTTAAAGTTCGAAAATATTAAGCACAACAAACGGCATTCGGTGTTGTGCTATTAAATGTGCTGGTGGGCAACATTTGCTGCCGCGGGGATGCGCTGACGGCAGTAAAACGTCAAGCCGATTTACACGAAAGCAGCCGATTCCACGCCGTGTTATTGTTTTTTACCCGGCGTCTGAAACGAAGCTACTGTGCAGTTGACCTAAATGCGCAGATACATTTGAAAGAATGCAGTGAAGGCTACGTGCCTACCGAGCGGACTTGCAAGAACCGCCTGGTACGAAACCGGCGAAAACAACCTGTTGAAGTCTGTTTTGTTCGGCTCTTTCGATCGATGGCAAAAATATCAAAAGGTGAGGCGTTGCAGTATGTGATATGTGGTTGTTTGTTTCTATTCCCCTGGGAAACAGAAGTTGACCACGAAGTGCGATTTGCTGCGGAAAAATAAAGCGCTTTGCCAGCATAAGCGTGTCTTATTTATATTTTCACGTGCTGCGCATGGGCTCTGAGGAATAAAGAAGACGTGCGGCGGCTGGAAGTAGAAGAGGAAGTCAAGGATCCTGCCGCCGGCGCACCAGGCTCCTCTCGACCTGCCTTGTAAATATTATTTGTAAATAGAACCTGTAACAGTGTGGTGGAGGTGCTGAGTCGATCACCACGGATCCCTCTCGCAACTGCTGCAGCCGAAGAATCGCCGGATTGCCACCGTTGCCCGTGCAAATGCCCAAGGAAGCCGACGCACGACCGACCGGCGCCGCAACGCCCGCTTGGCACCCCTACCGTGAGCGGCGGACGTTTTCCGGGAAGGCTGGCGAAGACGTGGATGATTGGCTCACCAATTACAAGCGGGTGAGCAAATACAACGGCTGGGATGCCACTCTTCAGCTCGCCAATGTCGTCTTCTTTCTCGATGGCACCGCGCTAACTTGGTTCGAAAACCATGAGGCATCAATAACAAGTTGGGACCGCTTCATGGAAGAGCTCCGCAGCTGCTTCGGGGATACTGTTGCCAAACGAAAATGCGCTGAGCAGTCTTTGCTTCAGAGAGCGCAAGTGCCTGGAGAGACCTGCACGACTTACATAGAAGAGGTCTTGAAGCTGTGCAACGTCGTTAATCCCAGTATGTCCGACGAAGATCGCGTTGGTCATCTCCTCAAGGGCATCGCAGAGGACGTCTACAGCTTTCTTATTAGTAAAGAAAATTTAGACTCGCCCACGGATATCATCAAGCACTGCCGCACCTTTGAAGCTCTAAAACTGCGTCGAATTACTCCCAAGTTCGGTCGCCTGCCTAACGTCACCAACGTCGCCAGCGTGGATTTCCACGAGCCTGTGAATGCGGCGACTCTCCCTGACGTCATTCGTCAAATCGTGCGTGACGAACTCTCCCGGCATCAAGATCTTGCGCGCCGCAGTGAGGTCCCGTATGGAGCTGTTCTCTGCAGGCGGCTCCCGCCTACCGCTCCTCCCCTTGGAGTTTGTCTGCCCAGGCCCCTACCAGTGCTACTCGCATTGATTACAGCGACGCTCCCCGGATCACCCGCCCCGGCCCCAGGGCGCCAGCTCATCCGCAACGCCACCTGCGGCAGCCGGAGTACGATGCTCGTTTCGACACTGGCTACGAGGAGTGTTATCCCGAGTGCCCCCCCGACCCACCACTTTGTTACCACTGTGGTATGATCGGTCACATCTCTAGATTCTGCCGTCGCCGGGGCCAGTTTTCCCGCTTCCAGCGCCAATGGTCGAACCCTCGCCTGAGTTTCAATGCGCCTGTTCATGACCGTGTCTTCACATCGTCTCAGCGCCCATCCAGTTACGCGCCACCACGGAACGACTCCCCTGCCTCTGACCGAAGTCTGACTCCACCTTCGCACAGCTCTCGCCGCTCGCCTTCCCCCCAACGTCGTTCCCCACCGTCCCCGGGAAACTAGCGTGTGCGGCCGATGGAGGTGCGGTCGCCGGATCATCGATAGTGCCAATTCCTCTGCCCATTGTTATGTTAAGGAACCGCCTTGAAGTTTTAGTGGACGGTATTTGCGTCATGGCCTTAGTGGACACTGGTGCCACGGTGTCAGTAATGAGTTCAACTTTCAAGAACCGTCTGGGTCGTAAAATAATGTTCGCTTGGGATCGTGCTGTTATATTCCGGGGTGTAGGGGGAGAATCATTGGTTCCGATTGGTATTTGTTTTGTGAATGTAGTGATCGCCGGCCACATGTTCCGAACTGAATTCACGGTGCTCCCTCGTTCTACGCATGACATCATCCTCGGTATTGACTTTTTGCACCAGTGCGGCGCTACTCTCGACTTCCGCAGTGGTGGCATATCGTTAAGTCCTGGTCTTCGGTCAGCTCTCATAGAAGACTCGCCAGTGGTTGCCCAAGTGTTTTCTGTCTCTGAAGATACCGTCGTTCCAGCAATGTCTGCCATATTCGTTCCCGTTGTGTCCTCGAGCACGATTTCTGATGCCTTCGATGCTGTGGTGGAACCTTGTTTCCTTAACTGTGCAAAGAAAAGTGTGCTAGTACCCCGCAGCGTCGTCCATGTGACCAAGGGCCATGCCACTCTTTGGACTGTCAATCATTCCAACGAACCTGCAGTATTGCCATGTGGTTTAAAACTTGCTGGCTTTGAAGAACGTTTTTCTGTACCAGTTGCCGCGATCACTGACAACGTGTCTCGTCCAACTAGACGCCGCGATCTGAGCGACTCTCAATTCCTAGCCATGGTCAACAAATCCCTACCCACTAGCGACCGCCAGGTACTAGTGGCCGTTCTTATGAAGCATGCGGACGTGTTTGACTTTGCTCGCGACCAACCACCGCCGATTCTATCTTCCCGTACCCATCACATGATCAATACTGGATCTGCACAGCCGATTCGCCAGAAGCCATACCGCGTCTCGCCTTCCGAACGTCAGATAATCGATGAACAAGTCCGTGACATGTTGCACCGCGGCATCATTCAGGAATCTTCAAGCCCGTGGGCTGCTCCAGTGATCCTTGTCAAAAAGAAAGATGGCACTTGGCGATTTTGTGTCGACTACCGCCGGCTTAACACTGTCACAAAGAAGGATGTTTACCCACTCCCGCGCGTTGATGATGCCATTGACTGCCTCCACTCAGCCTCCTACTTTTCCTCGGTGGATCTACGGTCCGGGTACTGGCAGATCCCGATGCACCCGCAAGACAAAGAGAAGACAGCATTCGTGACACCTGACGGGTTGTATGAATTTAATGTTATGCCTTTCGGCCTTTGCAACGCTCCTGCCACTTTTGAACGATTTATGGATACGCTTTTACGTGGCCTGAAGTGGCAAGTTTGCATGTGTTATCTGGACGATGTTGTTATTTTTGGTAGGACCTTCGTTGAACATAACAGCCGCTTAGCCATTGTCCTAGACTGCATAGAGAGAGCGGGCCTCGTGCTGAACTCGAAGAAGTGTCGCTTCGGTGAACGCCAAATTACTGTGCTTGGTCATCGCGTTGACAAGGATAGCCTCAGACCCGACCCGCAGAAGGTTGAAGCTGTAAGCAGTGTCAAAGAACCCAAATCAGTGAAAGAGCTCAGGAGTTTCCTAGGACTTTGCTCATATTTTCGGCGTTTCGTTCCCAAGTGTTCTGATTTAGCCTACCCGCTTACAAGTCTCCTGCAGAAAGACACCCCTTTCCACTGGACTCTCGAATGCGACTCCGCGTTTCGGCAGCTCAAGTTTCTTCTCACCTCGCGGCCAATATTGCGTCATTTCTGCCCGACAGCACCGACTGAACTCCACACTGACGCCAGCGGCATCGGCGTGGGTGCTGTGCTTATCCAACGCCATGAGGGCAATCAACACGTTGTCGCTTATGCAAGTCGCACCCTCAGCAAGTCGGAACGCAATTACACTGTAACAGAGCAAGAGTGTCTCGCCGTTGTTTTCGGCGTACAACGGTTTCGTTCGTACCTTTATGGACGTGCTTTTACAGTCGTCACAGACCATCACTCTCTGTGCTGGCTGGTCAATCTACGCGACCCCTGCGGTCGGTTGGCCCGCTGGGCGTTACGCCTCCAAGAGTTTAACTTCAAAGTGTCTTACAAAAGTGGCCGCCAACACGCCGACGCAGATTGCCTCTCGCGGCTGCCGCTCACGGTTACTACTACCGATGATGAAAACTTCGATGACTATCTCGCTGCCGTTTCCCAAGAGTTTCCAGATCTTGGAACTTTCCAGATGGAACAACGCAAGGATCAGCACTTGGCGCCGCTTTTTGCCGAAGCCCGTGACCCGACATCCGCAAGCCGTTTCTGCGTTCGCGACGGTTTACTCTACAGAACGAATTACTCGCCTGGAGGTGCGCGCTTTCTCCTCGTCGTTCCAGCTACTCTGTACTCCTCTGTTCTGCAGGCAATGCACGATGACGTCACGGCTGGGCACGTGGGGTTTGCCAGGACCCTTAACCGCATCAAGGAACGTTTTTACTGGCCAAAAATGCGTCACATGGTTCAGCGCTACGTGGCCACCTGCGTGCAGTGTCAGCGGTTCAAGCTTCCCACGACTTCTCCGCCTGGACGCCTGCATCCTTTGCCACCTTCAAGCACGCCATATGAACAAGTTGGACTCGATCTGCTCGGTCCGTTTCCCCGCTCGTCCAACGGTAACCGCTGGATTATAGTGTGCGTTGATCACCACACCCGTTACTGTGAGACCGCCGCCCTACCTTGCGCCACCGCTGCTGAGGTCTCGCTCTTCCTTCTTCGTGCTGTCATCCTCCGGCATGGACCTCCTCGAGTTGTTATCAGTGACCGCGGTCGCCAGTTTACGGCTGACGTTGTGGAAGAGCTTCAGCGTCTTAGTTCATGCCATTTTCGCCACTCGACGCCGTACCACCCCCAGACTAATGGACTGGTTGAACGTACCAATCGGACACTCACGACCATGCTGGCCATGTATGTCGATTCCCGCCATAAGAACTGGGACGACGTGCTTCCCTTCATTACATACGCCTATAACACGTCGAGGCATGAAATAACTGGTTACAGCCCATTCTTCCTTCTTTATGCCCGTCCGCCTCGAAGCTCCCTCGACAGCATCTTACCTTTCTATTTAGACACCGAGCCTTCTATTGCCAACACTTTATGTCGCGCTGAAGAAGCCCGTCGGATTGCCCGGATACGCACCTTGGCATCACAGCATCGCTCTAAGCAGCGTTATGACCGCCGGCGCAAGGATGTCTCCTACCTCCCCGGTGACGTTGTATGATTGTGGACGCCCCTACGCAAGCGTGGCTTATCAGAAAAGCTGCTATCTTACAACACAGGCCCGTTCATCGTTGTTGCTCGCCTCAATGACCTCAACTATGTCATCTCTCCCCAATCAACGCAAGGACGCCGCTCAAGGACAACCCAGGTCGTGCATGTCGCACGGCTGAAGCCATTTTACTCTCGGGACCCCGATTGATTGACTGGCCCAGAGGGCTTCGTCTGCGAACGGGGAAATGTCACGTGCTGCGCATGGGCTCTGAGGAATAAAGAAGACGTGCGGCGGCTGGAAGTAGAAGAGGAAGTCAAGGATCCTGCCGCCGGCGCACCAGGCTCCTCTCGACCTGCCTTGTAAATATTATTTGTAAATAGAGCCTGTAACAATATGTAGCTGTGGCACAGAGGTGACCGCCGGAACCCAACGCTTCTGCGCACTAACTTCGCACATTGCCTCCAACATCTGGCGCTCGCACTTGTTGTCCATCGGCTGTGCGATGCCGACGTGCGCCTCATTACCAATGGCAGCTTGACAGCCTCCGGTAGCAAAGAACCGCAGTGCACACAGCACCTGCCACTGCACCGACAGCACGCTCGCAGGCAAACCTCCCAGTTCATCGGCGGCCTAACCACTGAGCCACCGCACCGCAGCTAGTTTGAGAGAGGTGGGTGAGAATGATCTTCTGGGTAACGTTGCCGAATGCTGCCTTCAAATCCAAGGCGAGTACGTTCTTGTCATTGAGGGGCATTCAACGGGGTCGAGGACAGCCCGCATAAATTGTAGCAGGACATCCTGTGCAGATCTGTGTGGGGAAACTCGAACATGGTGCCTGCGAAAAGGTGTTGGGATTACATGAACTCAGACAACCTGACGCATACCATCCCTTTCATGCCTTCATGAGTTTGCGCACGCAGGAAGTCAGAGAGATGGGACGGGGGTTGTCCGTGTTGATGTCCTTGCCATCTTTAAGAATGAAGGTGACCAGGGTGTCTTGCAGTCGATGGAGAGTGCCATTTCCTTAAGCCAGACTCAGTTAATATAATCTAAAAGGATAGTTATGTGTGCTCTGCCTATCCAGTGTGCGGAACGCAATAAAAGCCGGTTGCTGCAGTTGGCCAGCAACGCCACGTACATGAAAGCGAGACTGAGGTCTCCAATCACCCAATTCGTGGAAATAAACAGCCTTTACAACGTTGGTAACGCCGATGAACCCAATGATCGCCGGCTGCTCACTTGTTTTGTTTGGCTTTTGAGTAAAGGAAATGGCGCACTAACCATCTCACATATCTCGGTGGACACCCCAACTGCGTCGTAAGGGAAGGGGTAAAGAGGAGAGGGAAAGAAGAAAGGAAGAAAGAGGACTTAGAACTGGATTTGAGGAAAGGCGCGGCGAGGCACAGCGGCGGCACATTTGTGGCTCGGTGCAATTAGTGGCGCATGCCCAGTACACTAGCAACGCTTAACTGAAATGCACCGCTGACTAGCCTATTGTACCCGCCGCGGTGGCTCAGTGGTTAGGGCGCTCGACTACTGATCCGGAGTATCCGGGTTCGAACCCGACCGCAGCGGCTGCGTTTTTATGGCGGAAAAACGCTATGGCGTCCGTGTGCTGTGCGATGTCAGTGCACGTTAAAGATCCCCAGGTGGTCGAAATTAATCCGGAGCCCTCCACTACGGCACCTATTTCTTCCTTTCTTCTTTCACTCCGTCCCTTATCCTTTCCCATGCGGTGCGGGTCAGGTGTCCAACGATATATGAGACAGATACTGCGCCATTTCCTTTCCCAAAAAAAACCAATTATTATTATTAGCCTATTGTAGCTTTCGCTGAAAAAGTATATTTACACACGTCCAATTGAAACAGGAATGCGATACATGAACATTCACTCTAGGACAGGGGATTAACATGAAAATTCAGGGGTCACTTTGTTGACCTATAGTGCAGGTGAGGCGAAATCACTTAGCGCGGTGTTGCTGCTTCTGTCACTGATGTGGGGTTAAGATGTTAAGCACACAATTGCTTGTGAATCATAACTGCTGGTGGCATTGCAGGGCGTTTAGAAGGCATACGTCTGCTTCGACGGCTTTCTGCGAGCACTGTCCAGCGCCGAAGGCAAAGAGAACTACATTTGCGTTGGCAAGAAGTAGCGTAGTCGTTAGCACGCTGGGCTGCATAACGGAAGGATGGCGGTTAGAATACCATCGTGCACAAGGGTTTTTTTCTTATCTAGTTGAAGAGCGTAATGGACGGACGGAAGCGAGCATGAGCCATCTAAGGCTTTCGCCTTAAAATGATTTGAGAGCACAGGCAACTCATACAGAAAATACTGCAGAGACAACTGTATGACCCTAAGAATAAAACCCTGATTGAAAAAAAAGCTATTTACATACGTACATATGCCGAGGTTACCGGATTCACTGACTTTCAAAAATAGACATGACGCTATGTAACGCGAGCCGATTAAAAAATAAAACATGAATAAAAAAATTATTTGCATGTATACACATGCTAATGTTACCGGATACATTGACATTCACAAGCAGACATGTCGCTAAGCATGTAACGCGAGCGAATTAAAGAGGTGCCATAAGCAGGTTTGAGCAATTAATAGGAATTGCTTGTGAGTGATTTAAGACGGGATAGCGTATCTATTCACAGAAGAGTGAAACAGCAGTAATATGACACGGAAAAAAAAGGAGATCTTGGCGCCAGTTTGGTCTAAAGACCAGAACAAGACGACCGTTGTTAACAGAAATAAATGGGCACGACCACTGTCGGAAGAACTCTTCCTCTCTCAAGTAAAACAGCTCCCCTGACAAGAAACTGATCAGCACCCTACGAAGACGGCCTAGTGTTGGCCACACAGCGTGCCGTCGAAAGCCACCAGCTACCACGGTGTATCGATTGCGCACACAGCGTGCCGTCGAAAGCCACCAGCTACCACGGTGTATCGATTGCGCCATAAACTAAGACCAACAACAATAAACAGGCGAGCAATACGGCCGCTGCGGGAGCGGCCGCGGGTGACAAAGCTTGAAATTCTCTGCCCACGGAATCCCCCATGAACCGGGGAACGCGGCCGGCGCGCGTCTCGAGCGGATGCGCCTCATTTCGGCTCTGGCAATTTTCGACCGGATTTCCAAAAAATTCCATACGACCGCGGAAATTTTGCTTCTTCTAGACGGATAACATCTCCCGGCACCCGAAAACACCGCTCTCGACCAGGTGGGCTAATGTTTGGGCCTTTTAGGCCCAATTCTGACTTCAACCTGTGGTAGCTTTAGCTAGGCCTAAAGCCAAGTAGCCAGTCTCCAGCGTTCTTCGCGGACGCCATGGCGGCCTCCGCTCGCCACGGGTACGATCCCAGATGAATACACAGTTTTCAGGGCCGATAGGCTGTACTCTGACAAGATTAAATACGGGGGCGGAGTTTTGATAGCCTGCCGTTCAGTGCTAAATGCATTTAGGAGACCAGACCTAGAGACATACGAAGAATGTGTGTGGTTGGAAATTCCAACGTGTGACAAATCGCACTATCTAGTCGGCTGTTACTACTTTCCACCAAATTCTGCTCCTAACGTTTTTACCAATCATTTTTTGGATATTGGGGAAAAAATTGATTTTTTGAAGTACAAGGTTCACATCTACGGGGACTTTAATCTTCCTAAGGTCGATTGGTCACTAGTGACTGCACAGCAACTCGAGAAAAAGCCGAATGTTTAATTGATTTTAGTAATTTTCATGGTTTATATCAATTTAATACAATGAAGAACTGTGCTGGAAACATTTTAGACCTAATTTTATCTAATGTGCCTCTTTTTGGCGTGCAATTGGTGCGCGATCCTCTTGGTCTAGTAGGCAAATATCATTGCCCGTTTACCTTGTCGTTCTTCTTGTCGTTTCGTGCAGTGCTTGAGATGGTGCCAGAAAAATTTAGATACGCGTATGGCAATTACCTTAGGCTGTACAATGATCTTCTGGCCTACGACTGGTCAGAATTGCTTGAGACTGAGGATGTAAACACAGGCGTTGAGCTACTTACATCAACTGTACAAGGTATAATGAAAAAATGTATACCTCACCGTAAATCGAGGAAGTGTAGATTTCCATGCTGGTTTTCGCACGATTTGAGACATTACTTGAAGAAAAAACAGAAGTATCGCAAACTCTACGTGAAATCAGAAAGTGAATATTGGTACCAAAGATTATTCATTGTGCAGAACAATTGTGAAAAAACTGATTGCACGTGATGAAGCCGACTACCACAGAATTCTCGAACAGAACTTTAAAAAGGAACCAAGCAGTTTTGGGGATTTTGTGCGCAAGCAAAGAAATGATAAGGTTAGTGCTGCTGTGATAAAGACGCGCGATGGCATCTGTTTTAAACATCAAGATGTGTGCCAAGCTTTTGCTGATCACTTCAGCTCTTGTTTTGTGCGCCATGATAACACAACTGCTGTTATCACTCTTGAAGACAGCGCTGACTGTTTAGCTTATGATATTGTCACCGAGCATGAGGTTCTTTCGGCGATTCAGAAACTTAAGCCAAAACTTTCAACAGGAGTTGATGAAATTCCCAGCTTCATAATCAAAGGATGCGCTGACATTTTCGGCCCTGTTTTGGCGCATTTGTTCAACTTATCGTTGCGAACTGGTGTTTTCCCTCGTCATTGGAAGTTGTCAGTAGTTGTTCCTTTATTCAAGTCTGGCGATGCTTGTGATGTAAACAACTTTCGTCCTGTGTCACTAATTTGTTCTTTTGCGAAAGTTTTTGAAATGATTATGTGCGAACGCATGGGCTCATACTTCAAACAGAAGATCTCGATTCTGCAGCACGGTTTTTTGAAAGGTCGCTCTGTGGAAACGAATTTAGGCAGCTTTTTTGATTATACTGGGCCACATGTATTTTATCCTGGTCAGGTAGATGCAGTCTACTTTGACATGACTAAAGCTTTCGATATGGTTTCCCATGAGGTACTTCTGATGAAGGTGGAAAGATACGGACTTTGCCCCATATACTGCAGGTGGATCAAAAGCTACCTTGGCAGCCGCCGTAACATGGTACGATTTTCCGGCTGTGTGTCCAACGAATTTCTGTCATCTTCGGGAGTGCCTCAGGGCTCCAGCTTAGGTCCGCTGTTGTTTTTTAGTGTTTATTAATGATTTGCCGTTACATGTCAAGAACTCGAGAATTTTGCTCTTCGCAGATGATTTCAAATTATTCCGTAATATTGGAGATATTGAGGACTGCCGCCAATTGCAAGCTGACATTAACAACGTTGAGAATTGGTGTTTGATGAATCGCTTAAAACTAAATATTAAGAAGACTTCCGTCCTGGCTCTAACTAGGAAACGCGACACAGTTACGTTTGATTACACACTTTTGGCGGGTGAGATTTCTCGCGTGGCCCATGTACGAGACCTTGGTGTTGTTGTTGATTCAAAGCTTGATTTTAGACTGCATGTAAATTCAATTGTGTTACGCGCATTGAGGCTTATTGGTCTTATCTCTAGATTAACAAAAAAATTTCGACGGCACGAATGTCTACGCACTCTATACTGTGCCCTTGTGAGACCGCGTTTTGAGTTCGCGTCAGCAGCCTGGAATAGCGTATCTGTCGCCTATTGCACGAAAATTGAAAATGTCCAGCGTAAGTTCATACGCATCTATTATGATAGATATATTGGTCGCCGTCGTTTCTACGACTATGATTCTCTCTTGGCAGACCTCAATATGTCTACCCTTGGCGACAGGCGACGCATACGTGACATGCAGTTTCTGCAAAACGTCGTGCGCGGTTACATTAACTGTGGGACCTTACTGATGTCGCTGAATTTTCGTGTGCCGCATGCAAAAGCTGCAAAATGTTTCGACACATTTTATCCCGATTTGCACGCCATCTGTCCAATGACTCGTTTACAAATCTTATATAACAAAACGTTTAATGACATGGACATATTTGCCTAATTGTTGTTTTCGTGCCTGCTTTTAAATCTTTTGAAGTGGTGTTTTTGATGTATCTGACCTAGTGTGCGCTCGTTTAGGCCACTTGGCTGTTGAGGCACACTCAAATAAACATATCTATCTATCTATCTATCTATCTATCTATCTATCTATCTATCTATCTATCTATCTATCTATCTATCTATCTATCTATCTATCTATCTATCTATCTATCTATCTATCTATCTATCTATCTATCTATCTATCTATCTATCTATCTATCTATCTATCTATCTATCTATCTATCTATCTATCTATCTATCTATCTATCTATCTATCTATCTATCTATCTATCTATCTATCTATCTATCTATCTATATATCTATCTATATATCTATCTATCTATCTATCTATCTATCTATCTATCTATCTATCTATCTATCTATCTATCTATCTATCTATCTATCTATCTATCTATCTATCTATCTATCTATCTATCTATCTATCTATCTATCTATCTATCTATCTATCTATCTATCTATCTATCTATCTATCTATCTATCTATCTATCTATCTATCTATCTATCTATCTATCTATCTATCTATCTATCTATCTATCTATCTATCTATCTATCTATCTATCTATCTATCTATCTATCTATCTATCTATCTATCTATCTATCTATCTATCTATCTATCTATCTATCTATCTATCTATCTATCTATCTATCTATCTATCTATCTATCTATCTATCTATCTATCTATCTATCTATCTATCTATCTATCTATCTATCTATCTATCTATCTATCTATCTATCTATCTATCTATCTATCTATCTATCTATCTATCTATCTATCTATCTATCTATCCCGAGACGATGCATGGACAGAAGTCGTCGCAGGCGCATTGTCTACGCCTGAAACTTCCACTCCAATGCAAGAGATAGTAGACGAAGGTCTCTACTCGTTGGTGGCACTACGTAAACGCCAGCGACGCCTGAACACGTCGGCGGTCAATGGACCCTCCGTGAGTGCCGCTGTTTCTGTGCATCCGAACACTGCAAGCTCCAACCCTCAGCTCTCTCAAACAATGGTATCGAAGAAATGGCGGCTCACCGCTATGCTTCGACTCCACAATGAAGATTCCACGATCGTTATCAAGCCCAGAGTGACGATCTCTCTGAAGACAGCCCTGCAGAACGGTGAGCTTGGTGCTTTGCTCTCAGCCTATGTAAACGCCTCTTCGGTGGACACGCTTTGTATCTGGCCCATCTGGGACCAGAATATCATCATCGCCACCGCTCAAGACGTCAATGCGGCGAACGCGCTTGCTCGCGAGTTTACCCTGCCATCTTCCAATGGCTCCCTTCCGATGGTCGGCCACGCCTAAGTCAACGGTGAAGTCTGCAGGGGGATTATTACGGTCCATGAGTCCAGTGGCGCGGAGGAGAGATTGCCTTCATCCGCAAGCTGGGGAAGTCGACGATTGCCCTGCTCACCTTCGTGGGGCGTAGAGTACCGCATTACGTGCTCTATAACAGTGTGGTGACTGTGGTGCGCGAATATAAGCGGACTATTCTCGCGTGTTTCCGATGCGGCACCATCGGTCACCGCGTGGAATTAAGCCCGAATCCTCAAGACAAACGCTGCGGACACTGCGGCCAAACGGTCGCAGTCCTCGAAGACAGCAACATGGCGTCCCACGAGTGCAATCCCTCCTGCATCGTCTGCGGTGGCGCCAATCTTACGGGCTCGCGAGAACCGCAAAGCCAAATTCCGACGGCTGCAACAACTGGGCAACACTACCGGTCATAGAAAACAACCTCAGAGTGCTGTGGCCCTGGGTCCTGGCACAGCTCCGAATGTCCCCCCACCTAGCAACAAGATAGTGCAAGCCAAAATCGGACAAGCTCCACCGGCGGGCGCCTTACCCGGGCGTGCCCCCAAGCCTCCTCGACCAACTAACAACGCATCCCGTGATCCAGGTGCTCCCGCATTCCAAAACGGGGATTTTTCGCCTCTCGTGGGCCCTCCGCTTGGCGCGCCAAAGAAAACATCACAGCCCAAGGTAGGCAGCCGAGATGGGCCTCCCCCGCCTCCCCATACTCCCCTACCTTCTACTCCACCAAATCTTCCTCCTCCTCCCCCCTTAACTCTGATGTCGCGGACCTCCGCCGCGAGCTCGAGACCCTCCGGGAACAGAATGCTCAACTCCACGCCAAAATTCACGCGCTAGAAATGGCTCGGTCCTCCCCGCCCACTGGCCAAGTAGCTCCGGAACCGATGCAAGAAGTGCCGGCGGATCCGACACCCTCTAGCTTTGACGTGCGTTTCACCGCCCTCGAAAATGGCCTCGCCCAATTAACGACTCAGATGTCCAATTTTGGCAAAATCCAAGACAACCTGCTCAAGGCAGTCACGGCAACAGTTACGGCCGCCGTGACAGCAAACATTAAGACGTGGCTTCTCCGCCGAATGGGACTCCTGAAAGACGCGAACCGCTCGTCAAAATTCAATCGACCCATTGATCAAACCAAACTTTCGGAGGAGCCGGAACCGCTTCCGCTGCAGGTGGCGGAATATGTTCCGGCTCTCCAAGGCAGTCTCTCTTCAAATCGGCATGGCTGCGTCCCTACCCAACCAACCCCCTAGAGGGCACCGCCCCCAGCAAAGCGAGCAAGCTCTTTCACTTGTACAGTGGAACTGTCGGGGTTTCAAAGACAGGACCAAACGCGCCAACTTAAGGGCGTACATTGACAACCTTGAACACCCCGCCGCAGTCCTTGCGTTGCAAGAAACCGGGGATGCGGTCAAGCTCTCGGGCTATAGTACTTTCCAACGAGACCCGTTCACCTGTCTCCTAGTTCATAACGCCTACACAGCACAGGAGGTTAATCTCGACCTAAATCTGGAATATTCGTACGTGATGGTCTCTGTCCTCTCCCTACGGCGAACAGATAGTCCCGCACACACCCTTAATATCTACTGCCCCCTAAACAAAAAAATATCAGTTTTTCTAACATCTTTAGCGCAGCGCTAAGGATCGCGGGTCGCGACCCCCTCATAATAGTGGGCGATTTTAACGCCTCCTGTCCAATGTGGGGCTATCGCAAGGAAGAGCCGCGTGGCCGTAAGTTGGCGGAACTTATATCTACGCTGGGCATCACTCTTCTAACCGACCCTGCTCACCCGACACGTGTAGGGAATTCCGTCACTCGGGACACGTGCCCCGACCTTACCCTCACGAAACACATCCGACACGCTGAGTGGATCAACACTGAGGGCACCCTTGGTAGCGACCACTGCATACTGAACACTGTAATTTCCACTCGACCCTTACATCGCCCCCTTGCAACAGCCAAACTTCCCGACTGGAATGCTTTCCGCCAGGCCCTCCCACTAACTTCTCTCTTGGACCAAGACTACTCAACTCAAAACTACTCAACTCATGCAAACACTCCTTTCACACGAAAAGCAGATCCAGCCTACGGAGCATGCATCGGACGTGGATAACCACCTGATACACCTCTGGGAAGCTCGCCGCAGCCTCACTAAACGATGGCGGCGGCAAAAACACAATCGTAAGCTCCGCGCTCGCATCTCTGACCTCACCCAGCAAGCTGCCGAGTATGCTGCCCAGCTCGCTGACAATAACTGGGCAGATAGATGCAACAGCGCAGCAAGACAGATGTCAATCCGCAACACTTGGCGGCTCTTTAGGAGTCTCATAGACCCCACACAAACACGCTCGGAAACTCAGAAACACCTCATTCGCGCAATACACAATTTCCGAGGAAACACAGAGCAGCTAGCGAATGTCTTACGCTCAAAATACCTCAGTCAGGATCAAGATCCGCGCGGGCAGGATTATTCGTATGCAGGCAACGATAATCCGGAACTGGATCAGCTTTTCCAGCTTCACGACCTTCGCGCGGCTCTTGCCAAAATGCGCAGGGGGACGGCGCCCGGGAGGGCACAGTCAAACTGTTGGCAAACCTCCCCGATCGGTCATACGAAACCCTACTTGAATATATCAACGCCATTTGGACCGGGGACACTTCGTTGCCACCTGATTGGAAGACATCATTGGTAACCTTTATCCCGAAGGCGGGGAAGCCGGTAAAAACAGACAACCTCCGGCCCGTCTCCCTCACTTCATGCGTAGGAAAACTTATGGAAACGATGGTCCGTGACCGCCTCTCGGAATATCTCGAGAACAAGAACACCTTCGCCGACACCATGTTCGGCTTCCGAACTCATAAGTCCGCACAAGACATACTTTTACAGCTTCATCGCGAGGTTCTCGAACCCATAGAACACCCACACAATGACAAGATAGTCCTAGCCCTCGATCTGAAGGGTGCGTTTGACAACGTTAAACAAAGCGTCATATTGAAACATCTTAGCGAGACCAACTGCGGTCCTCGTACATTCAACTACATCAAACATTTCTTAACAGACCGCTTGGCCTATATACGCATACAAGAGACCGGGTACGGCCAGTTTGAGATGGGAACTCGGCGCACACCACAAGGCGCTGTGTTGTCCCCGCTTCTCTTTAATATTGCAATGATGCACCTCTCAGCGCAGCTGGCGGGTGTCGGCGGTGTTCAGCGTGCACTGTACGCCAATGACATCACCATCTGGGCTACTACGGGAAACATAGGAGAGATGGAAGAATGCCTGCAAGCAGCGGCGCGCACAGTAGACCACTATGCTACGTACTGCGGCCTCCAGTGCTCCCCGTCCAAGTTTGAGTTTGTGCATATTCGACATTCTCCGAAATGCAAAATCTCCGTCCAGCTCTCTCTCGCCAGCGGCCCCATCCGTGAAGCGCAGCAGCTGCGAATACTCGGTCTCTTCATTAATCAGCATCGCAAGGTAGACACGACCCTTGCCAAACTCCGCAGAGTCGGTGACCAGGTGGGCCTAATGGTTCGCCGCGTTTCCAACAAGCGAGGAGGGTTGCGAAGTAAGGATGCGGTGCGGCTCGCCCATGCCTTCGTAACTAGTCGAGTACTGTACTCGACTCTTTACCTCCGCTTACGGAAACATGACGAAGATTGCTTGGAGGTTGTCCTCCGCAAAATTTTCAAGAGAGCCCTCGACCTCCCGATCTCCACTTCCAACGCGCGACTGCTCGCGTTGGGGATGGTGAACACTTTTAGGGAACTTCGCGAGGCGCATCTCGCTAACCAATACACGCGTCTCGCTCAGACCGTGTCCGGTCGCCGCCTCTTGGACCGGTTACACATCAAACATGACCATCATACAATAGAATGGGTTCGAGTGCCCGAACTGTGGAGACGCGCCCTCTACGTTCGACCCCTTCCGAATAAGATGAACAAGGAGGACCATAATGGCCGGCGCCAGGCGCGGGCGGATGCCCTGCACCGCCACTATGGCTCAAAGAAACACGTCTTCACGTCGACATTGGAGGCCCCTACCACCACTCCAGGGGGGAATGGTACACGGCTGCAGTCGTACACGAGGGAAGACAGGTGGACGGCCTCTCGTTCAGGGCGCCCAGCTCAACTCATGCGGAGGAGGTAGCGATCGCCCTCGCAGCCTCCCATCCCGACTCTAAATTCATCCTCACAGACTCTCGCAGAGCCTGTCGTAACTTTGAGTTCGGTTGGATCACTCCACTTGCTCACCAAATTCTTCATCACAGTACTCGCGACTGCGATCCAACTCACCGCTCAGTCATATGGGTCCCCGGCCACCAAGGCATGCGAGGTAACGAAGCCGCCCATGAGGCAGCCCGCGCACTCACTTACCGGGCACCAGGCGTTCTTTGGGAGGACCTTAACCCGGATCAAATCCCTCTTCTTTCTTTTAAAGATATCACAGAGCACTATCGTGCCGAACACCGGCGCTACCCGGTTCCTATGAAGGGACTGGGTAAAGCTGGCGAACGAACTCTCCTTAGGCTCTTTACAAACACCCTGCTGTGCCCGGCGGTTCTCAAGCACTTTGACTCTTCTTTTGACGGCCGCTGCTCATTCTGTGGGGAGGTGGCAGATACTATTCACGTGGTTTGGGCATGCAGGCAAAATCATTCTCTGCCCCCCATCACCCCTTCCCCTACCCGAGAGGACTGGGAGGCGGCTCTGCTCGGCTGCAAGGAACTATCGGCCCAACAGGCCCTGGTTCGGCGGACCTGCGCAGCGGTCAGGACCAACGGGGTCCCGGAATGAGGGACTCCGCCTTCTATTGTAAGGGGCGATGCCCACTAGGGGCCTCTCCCCGAGCAACTCTCTGTACATATAACCTAATAAATGCTTTTCACCACCACCACCCATGAACCGCGCGCCAAAAGACACGCGCAACCACGCAGGTGACTGTAGCTTGGCGATTGGATTCCGGAAGCGGGCAATTCGGACAGGTACTGGAACGTAAAACACCCCACCGCTCTAGCCGATCAAAAGTAGGCAGCACTGCCCAACCAAGTTTCCAAAGTCACGTAGATGGTCTGGGAGAGGCGTCGACGCTATGGGCGCCCATTGAGCGCGGCGCATCGGTGAGCGGCGAGCAGCCGGCACCACAGGCAACAAGAGCGAGACCATAATATCCACTGCACGGTCCGCAACGATTTTGACATCAGGTGCTACTGCGCTTATATGTCTAAAAAAGGCCACTGACGTTGCATAGAAAGCAGTACGCTGCTCTGATTGAGGTCCAGGACTAACAGGGGCGAAGGGATTCAAAAAGCGCAATGGGGGGCCCACAATGTACCATGCTAGGATTCGCGACGGAGACGCGTCCCACAGCAGGATATAATATAATAATAATTGGTTTTTGGGGAAAGGAAATGGCGCAGTAACAGGCGTTGTAAATGGCGCAGAAATAGAGATGTTTACTCTTCATTTTGCTTCACCCTGTTGATGACGAACCGCAAGAAAAAAAAAACTGCCGTGTCCTGTAAAATGAAAATTGGCCTTATTAGTTTTTGGGGAAAGGCAATTGCGCAGTATCTGTCTCATATAACGTTGGACACCTGAACCGCGCCGTAAGGGAAGGGATAAAGGAGGGAAGGAAAGAAGAAAGGAAGAAATAGGTGCCGTAGTGGAGGGCTCCGGAATAATTTCGACCACCTGGGGATCTTTAACGTGCGCTGACATCGCACAGCACACGGGCGCCTTAGCGTTTTTCCTCCATAAAAACGCAGCCGCCGCGGTCGAGTTCGAACCCGGGAGCTGCGGATCAGTAGTCGAGCGCCCTAACCACTGAGCCACCGCGGCGGGTATACAGCAGGATACGCAATATGCACTTCAAAGCTAACAACGAAGGCGTGATGGACAAATTTGGAAAGGCAAAACCGCCTCTCTCCCGTGGTTCAAAAACAGCACGAGACACAAGCTCGGTTCCGCCTGACCAAAAAAAAGGAAAAACTAGTCTGCGCCCGTCTTATGACGAGCAGGGGTGGTTTAGCAATGTGGCAAAGGTACCAGAAGGCACCCAACACGACCGACTGAACCAGGTAGCGCCTCTCAAGCAGAGGCAGGTGAAATGTCAGCGCCCTCCGCACACGAGCTGTAATGCCCTCTACGACCGAAGACCACATACCATCCCATATTCCAGCACAGTCGTAGGTCACGCCTAAGATGCGCCTCTGCGCACACCACTGCAAAAGTATCGCACGTGTTATGCGTCTCTTAGGAGACCCCACAAAAAAAAGTAAGGACACTTCGAATAATTAAGAGCAGCCCCCGACAAGGAGGTGTTCTCACGAAAAACGTTTAAAGCTTCGAGCAGGCTGCGTTCATCAGCTAAGTAGAGTGTGAGGTCATCGTCATAAGCAGTGACACGTACTGCCTCACTGCCTGGCAACGCCAGACCTCTAATGAAAGAGTGGCGATTGACTGCCACGAGGAAAGGCTCTAATGCTGAGACACACAAAAGAGGGAGAGCAAACAAGAGGGACGCCGCGGCCATCATCAATGCGATACTTCCTCAGCCATCGAGGAACAGAGTGCTTGAAATGTATTTGATGATAGACTCTGGGAAAACACACACACAGCAAACAAAGCCGATGCACAACTGCCAAGGCACACCATGTTATTGTATTCGGTGGCCGAAAAAATAAATCGCTTAGCAGAAACGTTTAGTAAGTTAGCCTAAAGTTGTTTTTTGGAAAACATGCCTGCAGTCATTGATGACGCTCTGCTACAGTCGTTGCAGCGAAATGTTCATCAAGCTGTAGAAAGTAAATAAGAATTGAGAAGAATAATGATTACTTTCGTTGTTTCTTTAAAATATGGTTGCTGAATAGCGCGCGTTAGAAGAAAAAAAAGTTGGCTGAGGCCTAGCTAAGGTTAAGCCTGGATATCTCGAAGCGAAAAGGTGAGCATCTTGTCGTCGTCGTTTAGCGAGACGCTCGTCTCGTTGCTCTGGTGTTTCACTCGCTCGTTTGGCTCTGACCTTTTCATTCTTCCTTCCCAACAGCTCCGCAATTCCCGAACTTTCACCATCTTGGCTACACAGCTGGCATGGCCGAACGTCGCTGTTCAGCTTCCTTTTCACGCCGTTTAGCGAGACGTGCCTGTCGTACTTTTGGCGTTTCATACTCGGCTTTGCTGCATCGTTTAGCGAGACGTTCTTCTCGTTGTTCGGGTGTCTCTGATGCTTGTTGAACTTTATGCCTTTTATTTCTTCGCTCATTTTCAGCCAACTCCCTTGGTAGCACTTCTGTATCGTTAGTATCACTATCTTCTCCTTCCATGTTGAATGTGCACGCCTATTCTCTGGCAAGCAGTTGTATAGTCGACCTCCGCAATAAACACGCGCTTGCGGCGAACGTCAAACGATGACGCAAAGTGCGTGGCAGTGGCCACCTGCGCCGCGCGTGACGTCACGCGCGGCAACGGCGAAGGTCAGGCGACGGAGTCGGCGCAGGCCGCCTGCGCCATGCGTGATGTCACACGTGCTGCGACATACGCCGGCTCGCGCGAAGCGCGGTGTTGACTAGAGTAGTGAAGCTTTTCGCTTAGTAGTTAATAATTGGTTTCGGGGGAAAGGAAATCGCGCTGTATCTGTCTCATATATCGTTGAACACCTGAACCGCGCCGTATGGGAAGAGATAAGGGAGGGAGTGAGAGAAGAAAGGAAGAAATAGGTGCCGTAGTGGAGGGCTCCGGAATAATTTCGACCACCTGGGGATCTTTAACGTGCACTCGCATCGCACAGCACACGGGCGCCTTAGCGTTTTTCCTCCATAAAAACGCAGCCGCCGCGGTCGGGTTCGAACCCGGGAACTCCGGATCGGTAGTCAAGCGCCCTAACCACTGAGCCACCGCGGCGGGCAAGCTTTTCGCTTCAAAAGGGTTTTCTGTGCGATGTCAGTCCATGCAGTATCATTTCCGCTCGTATTTTAAAAAAAATGAACCTTGGTTTTCTGGAAAGGAAGTGACGCAGTAACTGTCGACATATCTCGGTGGACACTCGCACAACGCCGTAGGGGAATGAGCAAAGGAAGGAGTGCAAGAATAAAAAAAATGGAGGTCGCTTATGCGCCGTCTTTAAGAGTGAGTCGCGACATCATGTTGCACGGTTGCCAAGGCACTCCCTCCTTTATCCCTTCCCTTACGGCGCGGTTCAGGTGTCCAAAGATATATGAGACAGATACTGCGCCATTTCCTTTCCTCAAAAACCAATTATAATTATAATAATCCACGGAATGCCATCACCCCTTCGGCGCGACACGTGGCCCGTTGGATGATTTAAGGAAAGGACGCGTGTCTCAGATATCTCGGTGGACACCCGAACCAGGCCGTAAGAGAAGGAAGATTAAATTACATTTGATTTTAAGGAAAGAAAATGACGCCTTTGTCACATTTCTCACTGGACACCCGGACCACGCCATAAAGGAAGGAAAAAACGCCGCATTCACTAGAAGCGCTTCTGTTAATTCCACACCATCGAGCTGGCGTGGCTTAATGGTTAGCGTGCTCTTCTTGCACTGCGGAGGCCCTGGCTAGATTCCCCAACTCGGCCTGTTTCCTTCTCGGTTTTATTTAATAATGCTTTACGGATTTCTCGCTCACCGCCAACGCCGCCGACACCAACGACATCGGCTTTTCTGCGACACGGGGCGCTTAACGCTATCGCCTTAAAAAAAAAGAGGTGCCCTAGTGGAGGTCCTGGGAATAATTTCGACCACCTGGGGATCTTTACAATGCACTGACATCGCACAGCACGCGGGCGCTCTAGCGTTCCGCCTCCATCGAAACGCGTGGCCGCCGCGGTCGGGTTCGAACCCGGGGGGACTGGCTCAGTAGACGAGAGGCTTAACCATTGAGACACCGCAGTGGACCTCGTGTTCGGCATGGAATCCAAAATTGGATTTTGGGGAATGGCCCCGTCGCGATGGCTCAGTGGTTAGGGCGCTCGACTACTGATTCGGAGTTCCCGGGTTCGAAACTGACCGCGGCGGCTGCGTTTTTATGGAGGAAAAACGCTAAGGCGCCCGTGTGCTGTGCGATGTCAGTGCACGTTAAAGATCCCCAGGTGGTCGAAATTATTCCGGAGCCCTCCAATACGGCACCTATTCTTCCTTTCTTCTTTCACTCCCTCCTTTATCCCTTCCCTTACGGCGCGGTTCAGGTGTCCAAAGATATAGGAGACAGATACTGCGCCATTTTCTTCCCCCCAAAACCAATTATTATTATTGCGGAATGAATGTCGCGAAGTATCTGTCTCACATCTCGGCAGACACCCGAACCGCGCCTTAAAGAGACTATGCAATGAATAAAAAGTCGGAAGACGAACGTCATCTGATGACGTATTCATGGCCGGGGCCCAGTCCCAAACTGTTTTCTTTATTTTTTTCTGGTGCCCCGCGTGTACAAGTTGAGGGGAGAGAGGAGGAGCGGAATTTTCAATCGTCTTTATCTTCGTTGTTATTGATGCTAGTTAAAAAGTGCTAGCGTTGGGGTGACGAGTGATGAAATGCCTATCTCTCGTCTGCTTTACGTAATATGAATTAATTTATCGCATAGTACCTTTAAGGATACGGGTAAAGGAAGGGCTGAAGAAAGGAAGAGATGCCGTAGTGGACGTCTCTGGAATAATTGCGACCACCAGGGGATCTTTAACGTGCCCTGATGTCGCACAGCACACGGGCGTCTTTGTGTTTCGCCTCCCTCGAAACGCTGCCTGCGCGGTCGGGTTCGAACCCGGGTACTCTGCATCAGTAGCCGAGTGCTCTAACCACTGAGCCACCAAGGCGGGTAACGTGTTCGGCATGAAAACTTGTTTTCTGGAAGGAAAAGGGAGTATCCAGTAGAACTAAGCAAGTTATATTCCGCCCTTTCATGTCCTGAAAAAATAACGCAGTAAGTTTATGGAGGAAAAACGCTAAGGCGCCCGTGTGCTGTGCGATGTCAGTGCACTTTAAAGATCCCCAGGTGGTCGAAATTATTCCGGAGCCCTCCACTGCGGCACCTCTTCTTCCTTCTTTCACTCCCTCCTTTATCCCTTCCCTTACAGCGCGGTTCAGGTGTCCAACGATATATGAGACAGATACTGCGCCATTTCCTTTCCCCAAAAACCAATTATTATATACAGTAATTTGTAAAGGAAATGGCGCAGTATCTGTATCACATCTCGGCGGTAACCTTAACTGCGCCCTAAGGGAAGGCATAAAGAAGAGACTGATAGAATAAATGAAGCAAGGGGTGCTGTAGTGAAGGGCTCCTGAATAATTTCTACCACGAGACATCGCACTCCGCACGGCGCCTTTGCGGTTCGCCTCCATCGAATTTTCTATTTGCTGTGCGCCTTTCGGTACCGTATCTTTGATGTCGGAGCGGGTTTGACCAATGCCTATCGTGACAGTGCGGGTAGCTAGGAACGCACACCGCCGTTAAGGTCACATGTTTTTAGGGATCGCCTCGTGCGAGCTGTCGAGGGCGCCATTTAAATGTGAGGCCAGGATAAAATGTTCTTGACCTCTGTCTGCAAGGTCAACTCTTGACCTTGGGGAGCACTTCTCGATGGAGCAGGAGGCGTCTTAGGCCGACAGGCCTGGCCTGAAGCAAACCATCTTAGGCGGGAAGATGTCACTACCTTCAATTTAACTTTTCACGCGGGTCGGAATGACACGTTCAGAGATGCGCATTGAAACACGGAACACGGAGAAGTTCACGCTGGCCATTCAGTATTTTATTAATAATAATTGATTTTTGTGGAAAGGAAATGGCGCAATATCTGTCTCATATATTGTTGAACACCTTAACCGCGCCGTAAGGGAAGGGATAAAGGAGGGAGTGAAAGAAGAAAGGAAGAAAGGTGCCGTAGTGGAGGGTTTCCAGATAATTTCGACCCCTTGGGGATCTTTAATTTCGAGTGACTTCGCGTAGCACACGCGCGCGTTAGCGTTTTACCTCCATAAAAACGCAGCCGCCATGGTCAGGTTCGAACCCGGGAACTCCTGATCAGTAGCCGAGCGCACTAACCACTGGGCCACCGCGGCGGGTGTTACCGATCAGCTTTTACCACTAACTGTTCTGAGTCCACGGTCCTGAATACATAAGTTTAACGTGCGGTAAATTATACTGCATAAACACTGTTGTCTTGGACTGACGCCTTTTCTGACTTGGATTTCATTTATCACTTTCTTTACGTGCGAGAGAGAGAAAGTGGGAGAGGAAAGGCAGGGCGTTTAACGAGAAGAATGTTAAGGCTGGCTACCCTGCAGCGGTGGAGAGGGATGAGGAGGGGGGTGTAAAAGATTAAGAAGTAGAGCAATGTTGTCTGCATCTAGCACGGCAGTGACAAACGCACTGAATGTCACAGGTCGCTGCAGCTGTAGCCTGCGCATCTTGAGGCCAACCGAACGCGGAGACCTGAGTAGAACGTATCTTCAGTCCTCCATCATTAACACGAAGCAAACAGGCAGCGCAGACGTTCCAGTGTGCAGAGAGGCTGCTTGCTGTTGCGGCTGATAATGTTGATGACAACGTAAGCATCGTACTTCTCGGAACGATGAGGCTGGAGGATGCGCTGTGCGAGCCATTGGAGAGCTGCTGGAACTGGATTCAACCAATCCAGAATCTGCAGTGCATTCTGTGCAGCTAACATGTGCAATCTGAAAAGCAGCACTCGTATGACATTCACGATTAGTTTCAGCATAGCAATTACTTGCTCGTCTGCGACTTGGGCCGCTTTCTGAGCTACTTCCCGAACAGCAGAAGGCTAAACACACTGGGTGCGCGGTGACTGTTCTATCATTGAGGGTGTGCAGTGCTTCGGCAGCGATGGCCAAATCAATTGCCAGTCCTGGTTTTGGACCGGAGTTGGGCTTTGTGCTTGATTAGCAATGGGCTCAGTACTCTGGGTGCGTAGTGCCTACTTGGTCACTGCGGGTGTGTGTTGCTCAGGCAGGGATGGCCAAGGCCCGTCTGCGACAACCGTCTCTGCCTCGCCAGCAAATGGCTCCCGTTCCTTAAAATATTATGCGGCGGGGGAGGACAAGTTGCGGAAATTCTTGGCCGACCCTGCCTAATGCTCAATAAACTTTTTCGAAGGCCAGTGACGAGGGTGAAGACGTCGTCGAACCTTAGCGGCAGCTTTTCTGTTCGTACAGTTGCCTCTTGTAATATGTTTGAGTATCGCCCTTTCCCTTTTAATGCGAGGACAATCTTTAGAGGCAGCGTCATGACGGCCGCGGCAATTGGCACACCTGAGGACTGTTGCCTGCCAAGCATCGCCGATGGGGAAATTGCACACACTACTCACGTGTCCTATCTTCATGCATTTCCGGCACTGGAGAGTCTTCGGGACGAAAGGCCTAACTACATGCCGAAGGTGTCAAACCTTCACGTACGTTGGAATGTAGTCCCCTTGGAAGATCAACATGATGCACTTTGTCCTCAGGAGACAGTGAGCTTGAATTATGGCTACACCATCGGTAGCAAGTTGGACTAAAGTGGGCAGGTGAAAGTTCGGAAATGGCTACGTCAACGTCGCGCCTGCAGTAGTGGCGCTGTCTAGAAGGACACGGCAACGAACGCTGATGCCGCCAAGCATTCTGATGTGTCTCAAACTTTCAAGCGCGTTCCGGTCCATGACATCAATGACGACAACATTCCCAACACGATTCACCATCACATCTTCAATTGCTCCCGGGACGCCAGCCTCCAGGAACGCAGACGTGGCTTGCCTGTTGATGTGGTTGACATTGTCGGTGGGAGTCTGGCACAAAAAGGACAGTATGTACCGGTGCTCCTCGCTCCGTAGTGATGGTGGACGTACTCGACGACGACGAGTTCTCACCTTTGCGCAGTCTCTGTTCTGGCCTTCTTGCTTACGACTCTGATGAAGCCGTCGTCAGCCGAAGAGTGATCACTGGTGGCCGAGTACACCACGGTGGCCTGGCTGCTTGTGTCATTCGGGAGGTCAAGACGTTTCCTCTGAGTGGCACCGGCTGCCCCACCGGACTAAAGTCCAACAGCGTCCGCTTCCATCACCGTCACCAAAAAAGAAAGAGTAGCTTCATTATAATATAATAAATCAGGAAAAAAGACTGAAGAGGCAAAGGGACGGAGTTCAGGTTTAGAGACACTTCCCTTTAATTAGGGATGTATAATGTACCTATAAGGCCGTTATAGTTGTATTTTAACGCGACAGGGTTAAGGAGCTCGTGTCGCAGAAAAGCCGGTGTCGGCGTCGGCGGCGTTGGCCGAGAGCGAAAAATCCTCCTCCCCCCAATGTACGCCTCTACCCCAACAGATGGCGCGCGACGGCAGCGCCTCCCGCTTGTCTCGTTCGGGCGCAGTGGGGCCGTGCGGGCACGCAGGAATCACGCGGTGAGCGGCGAACAACGCAGCGCGCATCCGAAGCGCGTTCACCCCGAATCTTGTGGCTTGCTGCCCGTTCGTTCGGTGCGGAAGCTATTCTGGCGTTCGTGGCATCGGGTTTGTCGAGAACGATGCGCCGACCAACTACGACTGCAACCTGAGTCCCGCTCGTTTCGGCAAGGCGCCTGGCAGCGCATCTACGTGGTTTTCCACTCCGCGCGTCGGTCTCAACGTATACGATTTGTCTAACAGGCAAGGCGTCGCGCGGAACGGGCGATGGCGTTCTGTAGACTCCCTGGCAGTGCTGCAACATGCTGTCGCGTTCCACTCTTAACGGCGAAGCTTAAGTGCCCTCCAATTTTTTTCAGCAATTTTACGTATCTATCTCCTAAACACTGAAAAAGCAATGCCCACAGGATTGCTGTGGATTCAAGTATGTGAAACGTTTTCTCCTACTATACGCAGGACACTATTGGAGTTGCTTATATTTTTCTTATATCTTTATCATATGGTTCAAGGTGTGAACATGGGCCGCAGCCAGTCGCCGTTATGGAGGCCAGCCACCTTTTTGGTCAACGAAAGTCTGAGACTCCTCAAACTTTTCAACAATTACTTTAGTGAATACCTTGAATAATCATGGTATGTTTGCTGATGCAAGCTCTGCTACTCTGGTATCGAGAAATTAGTTTGCTCTGCTTATGCCGCTATGTGTGGTACAGGAAATCTATCTCGAACTATTTTATTACCTGTAGGGTATTTTCAGCACTCAGCTCTAGTTTCGCGCTTATTAATGCACAGGAGGCGTTGCAGTGAACTTTTCGACAAAAAGAAACACTGATGATGATGACTGCCAGCGCCAAAACACAAAGCATTATTGCGTACGGAATGGTGTTCACACCCTCGTGGTAGTCGAAATTGTTTTTACAATTCGGCATCGTTTAATCATTCAGCTAAGTAGAACCACAACCCGGTTAAAATAATTTTATTCATATGTGGAATAATTGAACATTTGCGCATACTTAAACGCGCGGCTAATGATAGTGCGCTTTCGGCACCTTCTCGAAAGCTGCCCGCGTCACTCACGCCGGACGTGCATGAGATGATATCGTACGGAATGTTCGCGAAAATTTCATTTCGTGTGCCGTGTGCATCTTTATTTCTTTTGTCTGTCCTTTGCTCAGTGCTTTTGCTACGCTAAAAGTCCGGAAACGAAACCGCATTTTTTTTTCTTTTCGCATTCCTATCGTAGAAAGTTCAAACTGATTTCTGAAGATTTAACAATGAAAGAGGTGTATTGGTCTTGCACTGTAATTTCCAGAATCGTCGAACTGCTAACCTCACCTGAGTAACAGCCCAACCAGCTGAATACAGTCACTAAACCAGTGAATTTGTCATGCTCAAAGAAATAAGTTTCGGACTATTTTTGTTGAATGAACACAAGACAGGCAGGGGCAGATGGCATCTCGCGTCTTGTGCTCGGCAGCAAATTTTTCCATGAAAAAAAAACGTTCTTTTCATTCGTGGAGAACCACCTAGCTTCGCTACATGCATTGTTGACGTTGAGGTTCGCTGATTTGCAAGAATGAAGGTTTCTATGAATAAATGACACCTTCGCTTGATAAGCTCAGGATTATTTCACTCTGGTACGGGTTCGCGATTTTTCCTGTAAGTCTATTCCTCCTTAATTATAATGGTATTAAGCAGCAATCAACATGTCTAAACCACTAAATGTTAATGTGAGGATGTCAGAGGCGACACATTGTTTTACAATGTGAATATCAGGCGAGGGTGAGGAAGAATTTTGCAGTCCATCATGTCCACGACGCTTCGGCTCCTAAGTGACAAGGGCACTCGACTGCTGCGCCACAGTACCCGGGATCAATCCAGTCGGCTCAGGCAGCGTTTCGATGGAGCCGAAACTCGAAAGGCGCTGGTTTGCTGTGCGAAGGCAGTGCACGTTAAAGATCCACTGGTGGCCTAAATTATTCCGGAGCCCTCACTACGGAAACTCGTTATTTCTTCTCACCCTACCACTTTTCTCCTTTCCCTTGCGGTGCGGTTGAGGTGTCCACTGATATGAGAACATTACTGCACCGTTTCCTTTCATCAAACAGCCCATTTTTCAGAATAATAATAATAATAATAATAATATTATAATTGGTTTGGGGGAAAAGAAATGACGCGTTATCTGTCTCATATATCGTTGGACACCTGAACCGCACCGTAAGGGAAGGGATAAAGGATGGAGTGAAAGAAGAAATTAAGAAGGATGTGCCGTAGTGGAGGGCTCCGGAATAATTTCGACCACCTTGGGATATTTAACGCGCACTGATAATGCACAACACAGACTGCGTAACAGATTGTCCGGACCCGTGGAGTATCTGTTACGGGTCAAAGTTGGACTTATTTTTGGAAATGTCGCGGAGAGTTTGAAGGATGCTTCACTCCCGCCACCGGTTGGCCCGGTATTGCACTACCTCCGGAATCGGCCTTGTCTTTAGCGCGTCTTTAGTATCGTGTCTTTCTATCCCATCTTTCAACTCTCCTTCTATCTGCACGTGGTAGCGATTGTGGCTCGGCTTGAGCCACTGAGCGGGCCTGTGCACTTTCTTTTCTTCCTGGCAGCAACAGACAGACACAACACACGGGCGCCTTAGCGTTTTGGTTGGCTGGTTGGTTTTTGGGGAAAGGAAATGGCACAGTAACTGTCTCATATATTGTTGGACACCGGAACCGCGCGGTAAGGGAAGGGATAAAGGAGAAAGGATGTTAGCGTTTCTCCTGAATCTAAGTGTATATATAAATGTTTTTATTGGGGGGAAAGGAAATGACGCAGTATCTGTCTCATATATCGCTGGACACCTGAACCGCGCCGTAAGGGAAGGGATAAAGAAGGGAGTGAAATAAGAAAGCAAGAAAGATTTGCCATATTGGAGGGCTCCGGAATAATTTGACCATCTGGGGATCTTTAACGTGCACTGACATCGGACAGCACACGGGCGCCTTAGCGTTTTACCTCCACAAAAACGCAGCCGCCGCGGTCGGGTTCGAACCCGGGAACTCCGGATTAGTAGCCGAGCGCCTAACCACTGAGCCACCGCGGCCGGTCAATCGAAGTAATAATAATAATAATAATTGGTTTTTTGGGGGAAAAGAAATGGCGCAGTATCTGTCTCATATATCGTTGGACTCCTGAACCGCGCAGTAAGGGAAGGGATAAGAGAGGGAGTGAAAGAAGAAAGGAAGAATTAGGTGCCGTAGTGGAGGGCTCCGGAATAATTTTGACCACCTGGGGATCTTTAACGTGCACTGACATCGCACAGCACACGGGCGCCTTAGCGTTTTTCCTCCATAAAACACAGCCGCCGCCCGGTTGCGCATTCAAGACGAGTAGCGCAGCGACAGTTGACACTATACAATCTACGTCGACGCAACGCAGAATACAAGCCTGCTGACCGAGTCGGAGTTTGGACGCACATTCACCACTGTGGACTGAATGAAAATGTTTTCGCCCCTACTTCGGGTCGTACTGGTTCTTTCGCCTACTATGTCAAAAGGACTCAGAAGTTGTTCGTGATGGAGTGACAAGATACGAGCGACGTCGACCGCGAAGAGAAGTGGTGCATGTCGTGGGTAGAAAGCCATTTCATGAGCACTTATGTAGCCATGTGTTTATATTCATGCACTTTATTTCAAGGCGAAAACTTTATATTTCACACTACTTCAAAGGCTGTAGTTTGCGTCGCGGCACAAAAACTCCGAGAGCCATGGAGATAGCAAGAAGTGAAGAAAGGGAGAGAGAGTGACAACTTTAGGGGCCACAGGCGTCGGGAATTAGGGCAGGTGGGTCCTATGTGGCCCCCAGGTAGAAGCGACGTTCTGGGCTCATAAATTGTGTTCAAGTTGAGTGGTCTCGTCTGGCTCAATGAGGAGTTGGTCCCAGCTTTCCGTAGAGGAAGCTGGCGGGAACACCCGTTGGGGGCGGGTTATTTTCGCAACCCCAGAGGATGTGCGCCTGAGTGGCGGGTTCTGCGTGGTTGCAATTTGGGCATGTGGGGTCTTATTCCCCATTGGTATTAGTGATAGCCTGAAATGGCTAAGGGTTGAGTGTGTCTGCTATCTGCGGAGAAGGGTGGCTTGCGCACGGTGGAGGTCGGGGTAGAAGCGGAAAACGGCGTCTCGTCTCTTTGTGGAAATTGATGATGTCAGCAAAAGTCTGGGGGGCTTCAGCGAGGGCGCCTGGATCCGTGGGGCTATACTGCCCGGATTGTTAATCATCGGGCAAGTCGGTCGGCCCCTTCGTTTCCAGCGTTGCCTACGTGGGCGCGTACCCATATTAGATTAATTTTGCAGTACGGGGTGGAGCCGCGCATAATGCCTGCCGAGTAATTTTTTTAACGAACTTTATTTCTCGTCATAGCGAGTGAAGACTGGGACTAAAGGTACCAATGTCCTGACGAAAGGTCCCAGCCCCCTACAGTAAACAGTTTCGACAACAGTGATAATAGAATGAAATACATATAAAAAGCACAAGTACAGAGTTTACATAGGTACAAACATATTACACTTGTGATACACATTACACAGCCGCAATGCATACATATCACAACTAAACTCTACATATTCATTTTGGGAACGAATATACGTTCATAGAAACAAACATAAGGGGAACAGAATGACACTGATCAAGAAAAGGAAACAACATCAGCTAGTAACATTGCGGTAAGCTCTTTTTTGAAGGTACCAATTGAAGGCCTAAAATCCAACAGTTCATCTACCTTGTTTAATATTTCAGTTGACTTATATAAAAATGTCTACTTTCCGTAATTTGTTCCCGTTTTCGGCATGTGTCGGATGTTTCGCCGTAGACGGTGCCAAGATGTATCTAGATTGGAAGTTTTGGAGAATTTATGTTTGTTTACTGTAAGCTGAAGATTCTTATAACAAATTTTGTCTGCGCGAAGAAATGAATAACGCTGGAATAATGGAGCTGTTGCAAGATGTGCATAACGACCATGGTAATTGCTATACATACGAAGAATTCGTTTTTGTAATAAAATTAACTAGTCCTAGTTGGTTGTTGTTGTTGTTCTCCATACTTAGATCCAAGGGTTGCTCGTATTGAGTCACTGAGAGCTATGCGCGTACTGTGGTAAGCGATGGCCAGGGCTATCGCTGTCTCTTCTGCTGCGGCTGGGGAGAGGGCGCGCACCATGGCGGCGCAGATAAGGGTAGATCGCGGCGCTGTTGCTCGGACGACGTAGGTTGTTGCAGCTTGCCGCGTCCACGAATTTTGCTTATTCGTCGGCACGATAGAAATCATCCTGTTCTGAAGGCGCGTGTCGTGTCGCCGTCGCCTAGAGAACATGTTCTTGAGTAGTGGTTTCACGAGGCGGCTATGCAGTGCACCTGGCAAGAAGTGGAGAAGGAAGCGACTTGAGCAGCTTCCCAGCGACGAAACATTACCGGAGAGGGCGTCGCAGTCGAAATAGGGACTACCTACGGCGGATGGGGGCGGAGCGTCGGAGGCAGCAGGTGCCAGCATCAGCCTGCCTGCTGCATGACAGTCGCGCCAGCGCTCACGCGATAGGAGGCATAATTCTTTTCGAAGGATTTCGTGGCTGCGCGCGTGTCACTGTCTCTTCAGACCCCCTTGTCGATGGTGTGTGTGCGATGCAGTGTGATGGAACGGCGACGAAGTCAACGTCTGCGACCAACGAGGCGACCGCGTCTATACGGCAACAGGAAGACGAGGGCGCACACGAATGTAAGTTACCGGCTCCAAGGCACAGGAGCCAATAAATCGACGGCAGCAGAGGCAGGCTGCAACAACGATGGTCACCGCTACGGTAAGAGCGCGGAACGCTAGTCTCTAACGGTTGAGACTTAACTGCGCAAGCGAGAAGCGGACATTAAGCGGGGGCAATTCGTCAACGTCGTGGGAATATAATGCTTTCGAATTCTCGTAAACGGCAGCGTGGCGGCGCCGCCACTCTGTGGCTGTGCCGCCACGCTGTCACTTGGTTGGTCACGTGGTGCGGAGCAGCAGCCGGCGGCGCAGCGCCGTGTCTGATAACGTGGTTCGTCACGTGACTAGCCACGTGGTGCGGAGGAGCTGCCACGCCGGCGATACCAAGCTCCCACAGTTGTGCGCATGCGCCGTGTCAAGTGGGACGGAGATGATGAAGGAACGCCCAGCGAAACGGAGCGGCGAAAGACTGACTTTGCAATTCAGCTGAGCAAGTTCCACTCGGCCGGCTGTAGCTACGCGTCACTCGAGGTTTAACCAGAGCTACACCACGCGAAGTTTTGTAGCGAGCGCTACACTGGGCTAGCAACCGAGCATTTCGCGGTGCATGGGAGAAGCCAGTCGTGCGCATGCGCCGTTACCATGGCAACAGGAGAGGAGCAGGGTGCAGCATGCTCTTCGGCGGCCGCGCGCCCACTTCGCCGTCGTAGCCGAGCGTGACTTTACGTGGATGAGCAGCTGTGCGCACGCGCCGATACCATAGTAACGAGAGAGACTCCACAGCGGCGCCGCGTTCTTCGTCGCCGCCTCGCCCAGCGCCTCCTCTGTAAAAGTAGAGGAGGCGCAGCCTCGCCGCACGCCGCTCTATCACCCGAAACGCCCGTTGCATGCGCAGCATTTCATATAAAAGGCAGAGATGTAATGGGCGGCTTTATCGCAACGTTTGTCATGCGTGCAAAGAAGGAGAGTTCAGCCGCTGCTAAACGGCGGTATTGACAAGAGAAGATTAACTCTTCTGATCCTGAGGTTGTCGCCTCTCAGTTGGCTTGAACCATATAAGAAGGCTGGAGTCTGTGTTTACGTGAAATAAGGTATCACCGCCGTCAGACATCTCCCTTCGATCGCGGTGAATAATGGTGAAGCCTGCTGTGTTCGGCTTCTGGAAAGTGGCATTATCATCCAAGGAGTCTACGTGGCACCGGGACATATGTAATACAGACGATTGATGTGGTGGCCCCGTGTATACCAGCCTACGGCACGGTTTCACTGTTGTGTGTGACTTTGGATGATTTTAACAGGAAACATTTATCTCTTATTCACTGTATGAAAGAAAAGGTTGACTTTATTTAGCTTCGGACCCTCACGTCCAAAATGCACAGTGGGGAACGAATATAGGCCTTGTATACCAAAGAGACTCTATCAGATTAAAATACCGTATAGCCAAATTGAGACCGCCGCATGCTACTTCGCAGATCATCGGCCAGTCTTCGTCTACTGTCAAGCAAAATGAAAAAAAGATGTGTATACCCATGCCTCCCATTGCTAAACATACAGTGACCACAACAAGCCCAGCCAGGGAAATGTACCTATCGCTATAAATATATATCCTGGCATAGCTAAGCTAAGACACTGCAAATTTTTTTGCGCACCGTTGATAATCAATGGATCGATTCTTCTTGAATAGGACTCAATTCAGGGAAGGTTCTTAATGTTTCTTCGTTCTTGCACAAAGCCGGTGGTACACGGCTTCAACATTTTCTGATACGAAAGACAGCTAGGTTTATCTAGATTGACCGCAGCCACCTTCAAAGATTTCTACATTGCTCGAGATAGCGTAGTTACCTTTGGGACTTAATCGGAGGCTCTTTGCCAACTTCAAATTCACCGCGAACGAGAGAAGCGGGGATGCTGTCTTCCGTGGACCACCGAAAACATTTCTTGCTAACTTCGCCGCCTATTGTTCGGGTATTTGTGGGCGAAAGTAAGCCCAATAAAGAGTACTTTCAAGAACCACTTCAGTAAACGCCAACTATGCTGGCAAATCCTGGACACCTTGTCCTCTCCGCGCTATCGGTGTAATGTGGGTGGTGGGCGCCTCCAAAGCGGCTCGAGCGAGAGTCGAACTGGGAAACTTTTGGACACCATTAGCGTACCGTGTTAATGTTCGGGAGCCCGCCCATGGCCTCTGCGGCCGCGCTGATTGGTCCCGATGCGGCGGTAGGCGCGCACGCAGCAGCCTGTTACCTGGCGTCATCTGACGCCGTCAAGGCGATTTCTGCATGCGCTCTGACTGCGCGCGGACTCGCGGTGTTCCGGTACAGGTATAGCCCGGTACGCGGTGTGCTAAAGGTGTCTAATACCTGCGCGGATGGTTGTCGTGTCTCAGATGGGTAAATAACATAGGCCGCTAGTTTCATGCTGACTTGCGAAAGAAAGCACGCCGTTGCTCTCATGGATGCTTCCCCAAACAAAATGGAGCAATGGTTATTTTGCCGTGATGCCGCCGCGTTGGCTGAGTGGTCATGGTGTTCGGCTGCTGGCCCGAAAGACGCGGGTTCGATCCCGGCCGCGGCGGTCGAATTTCGACGGAGGCGAAATTCTAGAGGCCCGTATAATGTGCGATGTCAGTGCAGGTTAAAGAACCCCAGGCGGTCGAAATTCCCAAAGCCCTTCACTACGGCGTCTCTCATAGCCTGAGTCGCTTTGGGACGTTAAACCCCCATAAACCTATTTTCCCGTGCGATGCGGAACAAGGACGCAGTGGCTGGTTGGTTCAGGCGTCCGTGACTCTCCAGAAGAAAAATGTCTCCTTAAGGGCGCAAATGCAAAAACTTTTCCCTGTCCTCATTCTTTCTTAATTTTTCTTTTTCTGTTATTTTCAGTAATTTTCGGCTTGTTTTTCTGTTTTCTTCTCAGTTATTTCTTATAACTAATTTTTATCTTTCTTATGTATTTTTACTTTTGCTTTTATTTTTAATTTCCGGTTTATTTCATTACATATAGTTACTTGACGGAAAGCAGATGCGTGAATGAGATGAGATCACAGATGGTTACAGGATGATTTTACTGGCGGACGGCCTTGCGCGAGAACTCCTAGGTGCCCGAGCCACTGCACAGTTCGTATTCTTCTAGCCCGTCACAATATATGTTGCTTAAGAACTGTTGCTTAATCAACTTTCACATTTCTGTTTTATTTGCCACACAACTTATGACAGAGAGTTCGTGAGAGTCGACGGCACTCAGTCTGCAACTTCCGTCCACGCCACTCATGAGCCAAGAAAGGCTTTCGCCTTAAAATGCTCTCTCGGACGTTATGCCACGCGACTGTCCACGCCCCGCCGCCTCTGCGCGCGTTGAGCCGACGGCAACTGTCGAATCACGTGACGCTGAGTTGCGGAGCCGACAGCAGTCTCGCAACTGCCAGAAATCGCGTGAAGCGTCATTGGCTGTATAAAAACGTGTGGCGTGTATCCTGGTGGGATTATCTTTGCCGCATCATTTTCCCCCTACTGCAGCAGACTGGAAATACCTACCCAAAGGCATAGCAACCATCAAGTGCTCATCCAACTTGTCCAATAATGTTACCGGTTATGATTCGTTGTGTAATTACGTGCTCACCAATATATATGTACTCACCCCTTCGTGGCTATTGAGGTAATAAAATTAGGTGAAATGAAACCCTTATATTCCTAGCGTCCTACATGTAGGGCAGCGCTGTTTTGCGCAGTAACTCTAAAAATTTATCGCGTAAAACGTTGTGCCCGTTGGCGTAGGTTCAAGAGGCGCTAAAGGTTCTCCTTGCAAGGGTTGAGATGTATGTGTTCACTTTTGTGTGTTGTGGCCGTTCAGATGGACCGGCTGCAGTTGACTGACCCCATTGCGATTCTGCAAGGAAAACAAATAATTTTGTGCATTGTCGCCGGAAAACCACAGCGCGTGAGGGCAACAATCATTTTAAAGTAGATTTTAAAAGTTTTTTGGTATACCACACGTAAGAGGTAGCAAATTTAGCAAGTATCTATAATTGTAGTACGGTTTCAGTGTCTGTGTAATTTCTTCGCTAGTTTTGCCCCCGGAATTCAGCGTAGCCGCGCGCTCGATCACAAAGATGGCGATGTAGTCGTATGTCCGTTTGCATACGTTCGTCAGCGACAGGTGAGAGCGGATGGAAGCGTATGACACACTGTCACAGGCTTTACTCGCATCGAGTACCAGGATGGTACGTGTGGATCTAATGCTCTTTGGATGAAGAATGTCTTGCTGTATCTGCCACATAATGTCCTCACTCGAGAGACCTGCTCGAAATCGAGTCACGGACGAGAGAAACGTGTCTTCCACTTAAAGGTGCACTAAAAAGGAATGAACTCTTCTATTTACAGCGGGAACTTTATCCACACGCTCCGGGCATTCTCAGAAGCTTCGAATTATTGTCCTCGGTGGCTGGTTCTCCTAATTAAATCTAATTAAACGTCCCGGCTCCCACCTTTTTTTTGAACTCAAAGCGATAGGTAGGCGGAGTCAACCAACCGGTGGAGTGCCTTTCAGCCAGTCCAGTGGCGGCTTTTCTTTCGCGTTTATTTTGTTTGTTTTTTTTATGTTTCTGTGAATAAGCAGTTTCCGTCACAGACAATATAGCCGCAAATTCGGCCCACGGGAATAAAAATACACGTGGACTCTTTGATTTGCGTATCACTCCGCCAATGGCAAAGAGGCAAGTCGCCACAAGACTGGCTGATGCGTTGGTTGACTCCTCATACCTACCGCGTTCAGTTCAAAAAGTGACAGGTGCAGGGATGTTTAATTTGATTTAATTAGGGCAATCGGCCACACAGAACAATAATTCGAAGTTTATAAGAATGGCAGGAACGTGTAGATAGTGTTCCCGCGGTAAAAAGACGAGTCCAGATTCCTCTTTAGTGCAACTTTAAGCGTGCATTTGGAGCATGCTTAAGACAACGTGCTCCATGACCTTTTCTAGACATGGTGTACGAGAAATTTGGCGGAGGTTCTCAATCTCCAGTCTTTTCCCGGTTTAGGAATGGACTCTGTTACAAAAAAATTGAAATTGAAAATTGCCATTTCCTTTCCCCCAAACCAATTATTATTATTATTATTATTTTTATTATTAAGAATCGGTTTTTGGCGAAAGGAAATGGCGCAGTATCTCTCACATCTCGGCAGACACCTGAACCGCGTCGTAGGGGAAGGGATAAAGGTGGAAGTCAAAGAAGAAAGGAAAAAAAAAGGTGCCGGTTGGAGGGCTCCGGATTAATTTCGACCACCTGTGGATCTTTAACGTGCACTGACATCGCACACCACACAGGCGCCTTTGCGTGTCTCCTTCATCAATAGGATAGGAAAACTTTTAATGTCCAACAGAAAGAGGGTAGCCAGATGGCTACCCGCCTAGACGACGGCAGAAAGGTCTTGACCCTCGGCGGCGGCTTCGGCCAGTCGGACGACTTGTAGCTGAGTCGTGGGGTCGAAGCTCAGTACTAAGGTCTCCCAATGGTGTCTCGTCTTTATGCCTCGTCCCTACCTGTGGGCATGAGGACATTCCTATAGTATGTACTCCAAAGCGGCCCTAAGGTCGCAGTTTGCGCATTTGTCTGAAAATTGCCCTGGGTGCATAACACTCCAGAGGACCGAGTTTGTAAATGTGTAAGTTTGTAACCGGCGCCAGTTGATGGCCTGGTATCTGGTCAAAGATCTGTTCGCTGGAGGAAGTCTAGCTCGTTGCAAACTATAGTGGTCTGTAATGTCTTTGTATCCCGCCATGCGATCCCTGTCTGTGAAGACCACCTCTCTCGGGTCCGCCCTGAAGGAAAATCCTCTGGCGAACTCATTGGCCGTCTCATTAGCAGACAGGGATGCATGTGCTGGTTTCCAGACTAGCGTAATTTTCCGGTCTATTATATGACAGCTTAGAATTGTATTCGTTAGAGGGGAGACCCGGCCCCTGCTGAAATTTATTATCGCAAATTTTTAGTGACTGATGATGTACCTCGCTTTTGTGCCTACACAAGCCAGTGCAATGGCAGCTTCCTCTGCAGTCTCTGGGTTACCTGAAAGAGTATTGAGGCACTTATTTTGAGTAGTTTATTATTCACGACCGCGAGGGTGATCGTGTTCTTACCATACTCAGTGGGCTTCGAATGACGTCAACCCCTTTCGAAGCAGCTGCAAACCTATGTTCACCGGAACGTGTAGTTGTAATTACGGCACCGCGCGGCTGAACTATTCTTTGCCCTGTGGCGTGGTTTCTGTGTCCACTGCGAAATGTGAGACAGACAATATTTCCTTTCCTGAAATTGTGGAACGCGTAAGGAAGGCGTCGCGCAGAAAGGACGATGGGGTTTGTGGACACATTGACAACTCTGCAACACGTTCAAATAAATTCAATTCGTTTATTTTTCAGAGTGGTACAAACTCAAACTCTGCACACGTCGCGTCCAGCCCTTAAAGATCAAGCTGAAGCGTTTGTTTTTTTATATATAATTTTTAAACACTTCAATCAATTTTTTCTTCGTACCTTTTTTAAATCATAACTTTTTCATGATAAGTATGATATACGATTTCAATGGTGTATAGTGACTTTTCACTCCTCGGGATTTGTTTTGCTGATGACGACACAAAAATTTCCTTGCATAGTAGATGGATACAGCTTCGCTGTAAACGACCACCTGGGGATCTTTAACGTGCACTGATATCGCACAGCACACGGGCGCTTTATGCGCTGCGCCTGAATCGAAACGCGGCTGCCGCGGTCGGATTCGAACCCGAGAACTCCGGATCAGTAGCCGAGCGCCCTAACCACTGAGCCACCGCGACTGTTTGCTTCCTTGAGGCCATTGAGCGTCTGCTTAAAGAGTATCCGCTATGTGTGCGACGTCAGCGTGCGGGCACATCGGCACTTTGCAACCAAGGCAGCGCAAACGGATTCGGCATTTCGGCGAATCACCCGCCGCGGTGGCTCAGTGGTTAGAGCGCTGTGTGTCTGTCTGTTGCTGCCAGGAAGCAAAGAAAGGAAAGTGCCCAGGCCTGCTCACTGGCTCAAGCCGAGCCACAATCGCTACCACGTGCAGAGATAGTAGGAGAGTTGAAAGATGGGATAGAAAGACAGGATAGTAAAGACGCGCTAAAGACAAGGCCGATCCCGGAGGTAGTACAATACCGGGCCAACCGGTGGCGGGAGTGAAGCAACCTTCAAAGTCTCCACCACATTTCCAAACATAAGTCAAACTTTTACCCATAACTGATACTCTACAGGTCCGGCCAATCCCTATTTGGTTAGAGCGCTTGGCTACTGAACCTAGTGTTTTTGAGGGCCGGCCCCTTAGAAGCCGGTCAAATCATGCCTTCCTGCGTATATTTCGAAGCAATAAAAGTCTCACCACCACCTTGGCTACTGATCCAGAGAACCCGTGTCCGAACCCGATCGTCTGTCTGTCTGTTGTTGCCAGGAAGAAAGAAAAGGAGAGTGCACAGACCTGGCTCTAGCCAAGCCACAATCGCTACCACGTGCAGATAGTAGGAGAGTTTAAAGATGGGATAGAAAGACAGGACAGTAAAGACGCGCTAAAGACAAGGCCGATCCCGGAGGTAGTGCAATACCGGGCCATCCGGGGGCGGGAGTGAAGCAACCTTCAAACTCTCCACCACATTTCCAACATAAGTCCAACTCGTAACGGATACTCTACGGGTCCGGCCAATCCCTATTTGGTTAGAGCGCTTGGCTACTGAACCTAGTGTTTGTGAGGGCCGGCCCCTTAGAAGCCGGTCAAATCATGCCTTCCTGCGAATATGCCTTCCTGCGAAGCAATAAAACTCTCACCACCACCACGGCTACTGATCCAGAGAACCCGTGTCCGAACCCGACCGTCTGTCTGTCTGTTGTTGCCAGGAAGAAAGAAAAGGAAAGTGCACAGGCCTGCTCACTGGCTCTAGCCGAGCCACAGTCGCTACCACGTGCAGCAAGTACGAGAGTTGAAAGATGGGATAGAAAGACCGCGGCGGCCGCGTTTATTTAATATAATTGGTTTTTGAGGGAAAGGAAATGGTGCAGTATCTCTCTTATATATCGTTGGACACCTGAATCGCGCCGTACGGGAAGAGATAAAGGAGGGAGTGAAAGAAGAAAGGAAGAAAGAGGTGCCGTAGTGGAGGGCTCCGGAATAATTTACACAACCTGGGGATCTTTAACGTGGACTGACATCGCACAGCACACGGGCGTCTTAGTGTTTTTACACCATAAAAACGCGGCCGCCGTGGTTGGGTTCGAACCCGGAAGCTCCGGAACCACTGAGCCACCGCGGCGGGTAAACGTTTCGACAGAGGCGAAACGCTAAGAGAGAATGAGAAAAACTTTATTGTTGGAGAGGAAGTCGGGGCACGCCCCTGGGTCACCGCACGACCCCACTGCACTCAAGTGTTTATGTCCCTAAGGTCCGTAACACTGGAAGCCCGGCCGGTGGCGATTGTCTGCACGGCCGGTTCCTCCGAGCGCAGCAGGGTCTCCCAGTCCTCCAAGGTCTTGAGGTACTCTAGGCCGCGCGGGGGAGGGTCCGCCGGGCAGAGGGAGAGGATGTGAAGGGAAGAGGCGAATAGTTCTGGGCACAAGGTGCAGGCAGGAGTGGGGAAGGAGGGGTTATAGTGGGCTAGGGTCAGGGGTGAGGGGAGTGTGTGTGTCTGTAGTTTGCGCCAAGGCGTCCGTGTGCTGTGCGATGTCAGTGCAGGCTAAAGATCCCGAGGTGGTCGAAATTATTCCCGAGCCCTCCACTACGGCACCTTTCTTCCATTCCTCTTTCACTCCTTGCTTTATCTCTTTCCTTACGGCGCGGTGCAGGTGTCGGCCGATATGTGAGACAGATACTGCGCCATTTCCTTTTCCCCAGAACCTATTTCCAATTTTCAATCCGTCACCTGAACGGGCCTTTGAAAGCAACCAAAGGCTGTTTTTTAGCTCGGGTTAGTCGCCTACATGGACTGAAGTTTGCGCTGGGAACCATTGTGGCAGAAAGAATGTTAGGAATACTTCAGATGACAATTCGGGTTCAGTTTGACCTACAAGGCCACCTTCAGGGTCTAAGTAGCTGCGGGACGCAGTTCGCCTCAAGGATTTCAGGAGCATTTCGTCATGTCTATCAAAACATTTACAGCCTAAATGTATTCCCAAGAATAAACAGTAGACGTACGTCGGTTCTTGAAAGGAAAAATACCGACGTATAATAAACATTCCCGATAGCGGGAAGTAATTTCTATTGCCAAGATTATGTTGCCAAGATAGAAACAACACGAGATTCAGAGAAAAATGTGATATTATTACTGGCGGCTAAATTGCAGAGAGCGTGCATCGAAGCTTACTGTTATGTGTAAATAATTTATTTCTTTATTTACTAGTATACCCAAGACGACAGTACCACTTTAACCTAGGGGGGTTGGGGGGGGGGGGGGGGGGGGGGTAGAGGTAATCCAAAGCAAGAACATAGTGAATGTGATTTACAAAAAAAATCGGAAAATTTCAAGAATATATTTTCACCCTTGATGACAAATGAATCTTTCGATACAACTGCAACAGCACATTCAATTCGGTTTGATTCCCGAATAGTTGGGGAAAATGCCATTTCAAAGAGATCTGTTTTACACATTGTATCTTTGAGATTGTTTATGTGATCCAGACGTGACGAAATGAATTCGGAACGCAGCATGTATGGACGGGGTAGTATACCTGTTTTAGAATGAAACATATTGCGGAATACTTTCAAACGATCGTATTCTCTTTGTTTTTTCCAGCCGAGACTGTGTATTGCAGATGTTACAGATAAAATATTTCGCTAAGATATTGAAAACAAAGCATGCTGCCTTGTTCTGTGCCCTTTCTAATTTACAGATATGAGTCATTGCCCATGGATCTCATAACCTGCACCCATATTCTTGTGCACTTACTTTGTTTGCTAGTTTTAAAAAAGCATCCTTTTTGGAACATACATGATGCTAAATTACCAGAAAGTATCAATTTTTTCTACATGCACAAACAGGCTGAAAAAATAAATCTTCTCGTAAGGTTCATATTACCTCTCCCCTTATCCTCTCTTCCTGCCCACTCACCTCTTTCATTTCATTTCTCCATTCTGCCTGCTATCCTTTACTTCCGCTGCCCCAGCTCAGGTGCTTTAGTGTCGATGGCAGATACCGGGGCTAGCAAATATCGTTTCCTTCCTTTTATTTTATTTTAATCAAACTACTTATTTCTACTACTAGTTCAGGTTTTACACTATATTGCAGAAAGAGCCTCGAAATATCAACATGTCGAGAAATGTTCTCTAAACCCGCTTCTTGCTGGAGGCGAAATTCTAAAGGCCAGCGTACTGTAGCATGCCATTGCACGTTAAAGAATCTCTGGAAAATGAAAATTGGGTTTTGGGGAAAGGAAATGGCGCAGTATCTGTCTCAGATATCGGCTGACACCTGGGCCGTGCCAACACCACCTAGACTTTTTAAGGCCTCTCTACGTTTGCGTGACGTCACCGCACTGCGACGGCCCAGTAGGTTCGGCTTCCGCGCTCGCACGCATTTCGCGCATTTCAAAGTGCTGATTATGTCTCTCGAAAAGAAAATTACTTTTTTTTAATCGTGTTTTGCTTGCCCACGCCCTAACCGAATGCTTTTTTTTGTTCTTGTTTCTTTGAAAGTATAAGGAGTTACATTTTAGCAGACTTTTACTGACTTTATATCAAAGCGCGCATGTGTGAAGATACGTTCGTAATGTTTTTTTATTTAAAATGAACAACGCAGAGGACTTTCACAAGTCGTATTTTATTTTCAGATGAGAAACACGATCAGTAGGAGTAGGAGGTAAGGAAACTGTTACAGCACTGAATCATAAAATGCAGTAAGTGAAGCCAACAACAGAAAAGCTGTAAACGGAGAGCAAACCAAAGATATGCAGAATATATATTAATACAACGCAAAAACTGGTTTCGAAACTAAAAAAAACTAACAAAAACAGTCACAAGCACAAAGAGTAGTCAATTCTTCAATGTCCAATTTTCTCTCTTTTTCTTTTGCAGCCTTTTCAACTATAAGTTGATCATTTTTTCTTTTACAAAGGTTATTTAGAAGCGTGTTTGCTGTTGCACTTAGGACATAGTGCATTACCAACTGTGGAGTGTGCCCATTCTCACACACATCAAAGTCAATGCTATCGTTTAACACATCATGTGTGAGTGCCAAGACAGCCTCCTTTTGATCTGGTAGTGCATGAAACTGTGTCGCATGCTGTTCGCTTCTCAGTTTGTCAAGAACTATCTCAGCAGTAAGAACAGCATTTACTATGGCAGGCTGTGGAAACTTGAGACTACCACAAGTCATGGCCTTGACTAACTCCCCACCTTCTACTTCAATTTCATCTTCTAGCATTAAATTTTCTTTGCAAGTCATGCATGACAGCTTTTTGAACGCAGCGTGGGCACAATAGCCAGCAACGTAAGTGGTTGCTGGGAGATTTGGCGCCTTCGCATAATCGTCGTCCGTTACCTCAATGTCAAACACTTCAAGTACTGCATCGTTTACTGCCACCGCATCTGTTGCAGCCTCAAACTCTGGGAGCTTCAGAATGTTCTGCAGACGAAGCTTTCGCTCCGACTCATAGACTTGTCTTATGGAAATGTGGTATTGCGCACCGGAGAGTTGGCGGTATTTGCCAAACCTCTCCTCCAAGCAATCAGTCTGAAACTTTCCTAAAAGTACATACTCGAAGTTAATTTCATCTAGGCAATACCTAGTCACCTTTACCAAGGTGTCTGTCGTGAGTCGGAGCGCACTGTGAGTCTCTCGTGTAAGTATACCTGTGTCAAATTTGAGAGACTGCCACAGAACTAGCCACTCCACTATACTTAACAGAAACTGGATCTGTGGACTTGACGCTGATGTAATCGGTGACTGCAGCTCATCACGAAGTCGAGTACCCTTGTTGCATGTCTTTACATTGACAATGTTCCACCACTTTGTTATTGTTTCAAGGAACTGTGCAGTACCAGACACATGATCTAGCTCAAGTCTGGGCCCACATGCACCCAGAGCTGCTGCCGTAGACGGGCTGAAAATCCTTAGCGCAAGCTTGACATTCTGTCGCTCAATATTCGATGGGTTCAGAGATTTAGACGAAAGTGTTGGTGCTGATTTAATCAGCTGACCCTCTTCTTTCGAGTGAAGTTCTCGAAGTGTTTTAAATGAAGCTGTAAGTATAGGTGACTTTATATTAGGTCCTGTGGGGCTAGGAAAGAACATGCATGTTCAAGCATTTCGCTGATTGATCCAGTTATTCCTGACGCATTTTATTAAGTGTACAGGATCAATCAGAAAAAAAGAGAGGACGTTTAGAGTCTGCAGGGTGTGGATACACACTCTGAAGTTTGCAGGGGGCCCCAAAAAGTGACATTGTTTTCCGGTTCATTGAGTTGTTGTCAGCTATGACTGCGATTATACGCAACCCAACATGCTCTAGCTGAGTAATGATGCTATGCAGAATAGTGTGAAGCTGTTGTGCGTTGATGCGCAATACTGCCAGTATGTGCACAACATTCTTCTGACGCGAAAGCAAGCTTTGCATCATAAAAACATGGGCTGTTTTTGCTGCATTAGGGCTATTTGTATCCGCACCAATTACTCCTCACTTATAATCAAAATACGGCTGCAGGTGAATTTCCTCTATCATGAGTACAAATATATTTTCATGCTGCGTCATTGCTGCGACAAGCTTCTTTGCATACGATAGGAAAGAAGTGCCTTGCTGTTCAGCTGCCGGGCTTACGCTGTAGGAGTTACATATACGACGTATTGTAGATTGATGGGCTAATATAAGGTTTCCGGAACTATGAAGAAACCTATAAACATGCGGAGAAACTGTAAATAAAATGCTTGATAATACCAGCAACTCTGCAGAATACCGGGATGACCTGCTATGCTTGACAAGAAGAAGAGAAACTTGCTCTTTCAAAAAACTAACTGCATTCGGTTGTTCAACATCTGCCAGTTCACAATTTAAGGCATCTTCAAGCAGGGAAAGTGCAAACTTAAGCAAACCATCAATTTTTTCTTCATGCTTAGAGAACAATTTTTCGTGAAACGACTCTACAGCATCCAGCAGACCTATCAAGCAACGGATATCATGTACTGTGTGAGGGATGGTATCTATGCCATCAATTGTAGTCAGCTGCACATTTCGGTAATGAACTTTCACCGTGAGGTTCTCTAAGACCGTGACTGACGACAAAACACGAGGGACGTCATCAACAGCAAGATTGAGAAAAAGGACGCAGGCAGGTCGAGAAATAACATTCCAAAAATCAGAAAGCTTGATTTGAGGAAGGCACTCCAGTAGAACTTGGAAAGTGTCAATCTTGTTCTTTGCTTCTTCCTCCTCGTGTGTCTGGAGTGACATGGCGATGGCATCTCGTAAAGAAGCTGCTTCAAGACACATTCTCTTTTCAGTCGGTGCTTCTCGGGACGTAGTGGCGGGCGCAGAAAGGTACGCGGGACAGTTCGGGAATACACTGGGAATGGCGTCGGAGCTGAGACGAGCGATCTTCAATTTTGCCTCGACGACTTTGCCCGTTTTTGAGTCCACATACTTAGAAGAAGTCCGAATGTCTGATTCTTTAAAGTGCCGCTCGCAGACCTGCAAAGCCCAGCGCAGATAAGGTTAGCATATTTAAGATGATTAATTCCATGGGTGCAATGGCAATTAGCGCAGTGAAATATTTCAAATTTAGAATATTTCCTGCTCGCCCACTAGGCCATGTTGTAACGCATTATGTACACACAGCTACGTCGCGGAATAAATATCACGCTTTTTCGACTTACCACTGAGCGCTTTCCGGGTTCGAAATCAGCACGTGGAATGGCTTTCAACCATTGCCTCCTTCTGTCAGCATCACCTGGCAAAGTGAAGACGCGCACAGTCTTTTCTCCATCGTAATTCCCGCGGCAGCCGGGAACACAACAGTGTCCTGGCATTTTAACAAATGGCCCAGGAACTGTCACACGCGCACAGCACTTTCACAGACGTTTCCCAGGATTGCACTTCGAGTATTCACAGCCCGCAAGGAAGCTTCAGCAAATGACACAGAAAGAAAGAACGGCGGAGGAACAGCATGTAACACATGACACGTGCAGCACATGCTCAAACACGACGGTAGTGATGTTTACAGCAGTCGCGATGTCTCCTTTCAAATGATTCCTTTCAACAATTTACTAGAAAAACTGCACAAAGTAAGCTTTTAAAAGATTGAACAGTTTCCAGAAGTGCGAACGAAGATTGTTACATTGAACCAGATATCTTTCATGTCTTTTAAAACGGTGAAATTCATTTTCTTCAATTTGCTATACGCAAATACGCCTCAGAGTACTCCGCACTTGAACAATTTGAAACAGCGCGGGAGGAGAACGGCGGCAGCGGCCGCCAGGAGGTGCTGCCGCAGCGGTCGGCGGTGGCTGCTCCCGCGTCGTAGTGCGGTGACGTCACGCGTCGGAGGAGAATTCGTGGAGCGGCCTTAAAAGTGTAGGTGGTGTTGGCCGTGCTGTAAGAGAAGGGATAGAGGAGGGAGTGAAAGAAGAAAGGAAGAAAGGTGTCGTAGTGGAGGACTCCGGTATAATAATTTCGTCCACCTGGAAATCTTTAACGTGCACTGACATCGCACAGCAAACGGGTGCCTCAGTGTTTCGCTTCCATGGAAACGCAGCCGCCGCTGTCGGGTTCCAACCAGGGAACTCCTGATCAGTAGCCGAGTGCTCTAACCACTGAGCCACCGCGGCGGTTAAAAAAAGAGCCCCAGGTGGCCTAAATTTTCGGAGTCCACTGCGGCGTCTCTCACAGCCCGAGTCACTTTGGGACGTTAAACCCCAGTAAGCTAAGCAAACCTTAAAAGCACGCATGCGCAAACAGCTAGTCGATATTTTCTTTGGTGAACCTGTGGCCGTCGCTAGTTGAATGCTGCTAAAAGTAAGTATTTTAGGAAACCAGGTGGTTAATGTATAAACGGACGTTGCGGCGTACTAGGTTAAGTTTAAGAAATAAAATATTTCTTCGCAAAAAATGATTTGAACTCCTTAACGCGCTCTGCTTAGCACATCGAGAAATTGCGGATTATATCGCCCCACAGAATAGGGGTGAGCTTGAAACGCAATAATGAAGGGCGTAGCACATTCCAGGACTGCGCTAAGTTGACGCTGGTCGCGGGCTGTCAGAGCCTTTTAGCCAAGGCACATTTGCTTGCTGGATTTCGCTGCTTATCTATAGATCTATAGATTGTATATAGCATTTGTATTGATACACAATGTTCAACAGGGTTTGTCTGTAGAGAATATATAGACTTTATAGACAGAAGTACATAGACCGCCTAAAAAATGTTTGTAAGTGCTGGACCTCCTGCCGGCCTCTTGGTCCTATTTAGTATCAGCTTGGCAGCTTCCTCGGTCTCCTTGGCTTCCTTAGGAAGCCGGTTCTCTGCTAATTGGAAAATTCTATTTGCTGGCATTATCCCATTTGCGCTTTACGTAGGCGCGTTCTGCCGCTTAATAACGCGATAGTGTTAAAGGCCCGTTCCCCTGAAAATCCGGTGTTGGCGTTGTCGGCACCGGCGTTATGAGCGAAGAATGACGGGAATGGCTAAGACAGGTAGTCTTCAGAGAGAAACCTAGGAGGCAGGTGGGCCACCTAGGTGACGTGACATTGCGGCGTCATCGCAACCTGCCCACCGGCGAATGATCAAGCTGCCCACCGTGGCAGGTGGCAGTTAAAATTAATGATTGGTCACTCGGAAACAGCAACCAGGGTCACGCAAGGCCCGCAGTTGGAAGTACCTGCCATCGCAGGGCAGTGGCGCATCGCTGAAACGCGCGGCCACAACCTGAACCGTTTGGTCCTGCTTATGCAATACCTGGCGCCGTCTTCCTTCAGCCGCCGGCCACCCCAACACTGCCACTGACTCACCAGCCTCTACCCCACCCCTCCACAAGTGTAAAGACCCAAATCAAACAAGAAGTGTGGACGGCCACAGTCTTTGTTAGACCAGCGCAGCTCAGTAGTCAAGCGTTCGTGAGCGCCAAACCGACCTTCGTCAGCTTCGCCGCACTTCGCCACCCCGCCATGCCACTTCTATATCTGTCTGTCGCCGGCTTACCTTCCTGAATCCTTGGTTTCGCTTTTTGTGCCCTACTCAAGCTCGGTCCTGTCTACAAAACTGCTGAGCAAATACCGGGGCCCCCATCACGGAGTTCAGCAGACATCTCTATTTAATTATCTCGCCGAGCCCCTCACGCCTTCACCTGATCATCGCCGCCGCGACCGTGATAATTGTCCACTTCGGCCGCCTGAAGCCGTACTTCGACCCCGCTATCATCTCGTGCCCTTAGGCCACCAGGGCGGCGCCTTTCAACCCCGGTGGTATTGTGAGACAAAACTGGGCTTTGATACACCAGTGGCCAGTTCCGACGAAGGAGACAAAGCAGACGGAAAACGAAGCTGAAGAAGTACAGTTTGGCGCTCACGAACGCTAGATTAGTGAGCTGTGCTGTGCTAACAAAGATTGTGGCCGTCCACACTTCTTGTTTGATTTGCATCTTTACACTATATAGATACTCATATTATATACTGCATATATTAAAAGTGTACATCTGGAGCGTTAACGAACTTTTGACTTGTGTTTCCGTCTCCGCTGGAAGGTTTTGTTCTATATTCGATATTGCCGTATCATGCCGAATTACAATTCGTCGTTTTTTCGATGCATTGAAACACTGAATGTTTTTACGTATAGTTAACGCCGGCTTATGCTAAAGTTCCTTTGAAGTAATTCATGGTCGTGTTCAACCAATCCGTAAGATATTCCATAACTATTTCGTCACTTCGCAGTTCACTTATGCAGATAGCCACTTCTTCGCTGGATATGGATTTCTTGAGAAGAGCGTGGAAGTGCTGCCGGCGCCATTTTTTTGCCGACGGCGTTCTTACTTCTAGAGTTTTCCTGATTAGCACAAGCTTCACCGTGTGAAAGGCCACCCTCCTTGTTTGGTCAACGAAAGTGTGAGATTCCTCAAACTTTTCAAGCGATTACCTTAGTGAACACCTTGCATCATTATGGTAAGTTTGCTGATTCAAGCTGTGCTACTCTGGCATCGAGAAATCCTTTTGTTCAGCTTATCCCGCTATCTGTGGTATTATAAATCATCATGAAGTCTTTTTTCCCTGTAGGGTATATTCAGCGCTCAACGCTAATTTCGCGTTCCTTAATGAACAGGAGGAGTTGCTGTGAATTTTTGGACAAAAAGAAACACTGATGGTGATGACTGCCAGCGCCAAAACCCAGAGCATCATTACGGACGGAGCTGAATACGGAGCTGAATACAGTCACTCAATCAGTGAATTTGCCATGCAACTCGCGTCTTGGGCTCGGCTGCAAAATTTTCCATTAAATAAATTTTCTTTACATTCGTGGTGATCCACCTAGCTTCATTAAATGCATTGTAGGCGTTCAGGTTCTTCGATTTGCAAGAATGCATGTTTCAATTAATGAATGCAACCTTCGCATGATAAGCTAATTTGATTATTTCTCTCACGTATCGATTGAGGATTCTCGCCATTAGTGTATTGCTCCTTAATTCAAATGGTATTGAACAGCAATCGACATGTCTAAAGAACTGAAAGTTAATGCGAGGATGTCAGAGGCAGACACAATGTTTTACAGTGCGAATATGAGGCGAGGGTTACGAAGAATTTTGCAGTCATGTCCACGAAGCTTCGGCCCCTCATTGATAAGGGCACTCGAGTGCTGCGCCAGAGTACGCGGGATCAATCCAGTCGGCTGAGGCAGCGTTTCGATGGTGTCGAATCTCGACAGGCGCTCGTGTGCTGTGCGATGTCAGTGCACGTTAAAGGCCCACAGGTGGTCTGTGGGTCTTTAACGTGCGCTACGGCAACTCCCGTACGTGCTGTACAGCGCGCCTCTCCAAAAGAACCAAAGGTCTAATTTTGCATCTGGGACAACCGGAGAACAGAACGCAACCGAACTCCAAAATCGTTCTTGCGGAAGTCTTGCAGAGAAATAAGAGAGTGTCTTTGAGCATACCAAATTTCTTTTCGCTGATTCGCGTCAGGCGACCGAGAGCTCGTTCACCTTTGAGAACTATACTCGTGAAATGAGGTCGCCAGTTTAGATGAGGGTCGTATATTACACCTAGGTACTTTCAGGACTCAACTTGCGGGGTTTGGGCGCCACAATACAGTAGACACATATAAAAAGGGGACGCGGGAGAAAGAACGAGAACGGAAGGTTTTTTCACGTTGAGAATTAAATTTAAGTTGCCCAGCCATACTTCCAGGACATTGAGGTAGGCCTGCAATAGCTGGAAAAGTGAATGAATGTCTCTAGCAGAAGCAAAAAAGTTGATGTCGTCCGCATACACAAACACTTTGACGTCACCCTGAATTAGTATGTTAGAAACTGAAGGAGACAGAACCGATTCCCGAGGCACCCCTCTAGTCTCTGAAAAGGTTTCGGAAGTTAAGGAACCGTCAGAAGAGAAGGAACATCTACTTTGTAGGTATTCCTGCACCCATGCAAGAATGTAAAAAGGGATCCGAATTTCGTCAAGATTTAAGCAGTATTGAATGCTCTATGCTGTCATATGCTTAAGCGATATCCAAAGTGACTAAAGCCGCGACCTCTTTCTTCTCCATTGCAACCCTAATTCTGCTTTCCAAATCTAAATGTGCAGTCCAAATCGAGAACCCCCGACGAAACCCTACCTGAGAAGCACTTAAGGCTTGTATTGCAAGAACATGATCTGTAAGACGGCTGTGAACAATACATTCAATAAGTTTAATTAGACAAAAGGGAAATTGGCCGAATGTTATCAATTACAGAAAATTTTGTTGGATCTTTGAGAAGTGAGATGATTTTCGCAATTTTGCATTGAGGAGGGAGCCAAGCTGTCTCCAGGGGCACTTTAACTACGTGCAATACATCAGAGGTAAATTCTTCCACAAGAGGCTTCAACATACCGATAGAGACGCGATCGCATCCAGGATCTGCAGGTTTGAGGCCAACAACTATGGCAAATAATTCAGAGAGTGTAACCGCAGTGAAGCGTGCGCGCGGAGGGGGTAGGACGAATGGAACCACCAACCGCGCTTGAAAGCACAGAGCAAGGTCTTGTGCTATCTGGTCAAATTGTTTTTCTTTTTGCATCCTCGGTTGTTAACACCACTGACTGTGTAACATGAGAGGACGGCGTATTATGGTTGGGTTCCATAAATCGGTACAAGGCTTTACAGTTATTTGGGCTTGATAGATAACTGTTCCAATTCGCATTGTACTCCACCTTACCAATCGTCTTTTAAATGAAACCGCGAAAAATTTCTAATTTATCCAAATCCGCGGGCAATGGTTATGAGACAGGCTTTTCCAGGCATCTTTTAAAAGTCGATATGCTCTCTCACACTCACCATTCCACCACAGGGAAGGCTGTTTGTTTTTGAGCGTAGATTGCACCGTGAACACGGAACGCTCAGAGGCCCCTAACACGGGATAGAGAAGTTTGTGAACGCGATCCAAGTTATCAGATGATAACTTCAACGTCCTTCAATCCGTGAGCCACCAGCGTCTACGTCTTTTTGCCTGAGAGCCACCTGGCAATATGAAGGCAATACAACTCGCCCTATTCAATATGCTCTTGTATGTGGCACTTTAATTTAGAGTCACAAGGTCTACGCACGACTGCCTTTTATTGGTACTTTATAATGATGATATCCTCAGGCTTAATGACACATACCCACGGCGGGGGAGTGGCCAGGCTGCAGTGCGGATACAAACGCACTCATGGAGAAAGAGTGGAGTATTTGGATAACTTCTTGTCTTGGACTAGAATTTGTAGCAAAAAATGAAAGAAAAGACGAAAAAAAGCAGCGAATTCTCATTCTAGGACAGAAATGTTCCTGATGCAATTATATAGTCGTAAAAATAATCGCACACTTATTTCAGGGCATATCCGTTGGCGCTTGCCCCGAAGGAGATGAGAATCGGATTAGACAGAGGAAGCCTCAGTCGAGCTAGGAGGATCTGCAACTAAATTCTACGGAGAGAAGCAAATCGCCGGCATAAGAGGAAAAAAAGTGATTTATGGACTCAATTTCGCCACAAGACTTACAAAGCTTGGTCATAGATAACCCCGATCGACCTAAATAAAGATTTAGTCGCCGCATTCTGCAGTCCAAGAGGGTCATGGACAAGGTTTAATATCGCGTGCCACTCATCCACATCGGACGAAGAAGATGAAGAGCCAGATCTTGCTCGAGCGTCACGCAGAAGAAGGCGTTCTACCGAGAGACTGGTCGCTGCATCCACACTCGTCCAGAATTTTCTGCTATAGGACTAATACTCAGCGAAGAGGCGAGGTCCATCACCTATAGGAAGCCTCAGAACCATCCCCCGAGGTCATGGAGAGGCGTGGTCGACAGGAAGACGACAGCGTCGAGGCAAGCCGCCTTGAACGTCCGAAGGCCCCATCGAAGGCACGCAGCTACGACCGAAAGGAGGAACGGGAGCACTCGCGGTCCGGCAGCGAAGCCGGCAGCGTGGAACGCACGGGCCGTGACGGCGGCAACCAAACTCCACCCTCGCCGAGCCCTACAAGGCCTGAGAACGCTGCCTCACCCGGCCCAGATGAGCCGGACAAGTCGCGGAGGCAGTCCAACGCGGACGCCGACGGGGAGCCTGTTGCACTACGAAACCTGGCTAAGTCTGCATCGTACAAGCCTGGCCGTGGTGCCCCTGTCGGCCAGAAGAAACGGGGACTCGAAAGGGACAAGAGCCAGAACAGCATCCGCTCGGACCGTGGCGTGCCGGCTGCTGCTTCAGCGGTTGCCGGCAAAAAAGCACGGCCGAGACAAGACGAAGACAAGCGATCCCCGGCGTCCGATAGCCCCGCTAATGCTGCCGGCAAGGTCAGCAATTATAGCGAAAGGGAAGAACGCCCTCAAAAGAGTATCAGGCGCAAAACCGAAACCTAGCGCGGCTGGAAAAGGTTCTTCACAAGGAAAGAAAGGCAGCTCTCCCGCATCACTTCCGAAGCACTCGGAGGCGTCCCCCACTACACCTAAGGGCGAAGGCGACGAAGAAGCTGCCGACGAGAAACCAGAGCCGCAACTCATTGGTGGATGGCTAAACATTTTGGTATGTGTCTACCACTCATTCTTCACTAACCGTCGGCTTCGGTTTCGGTTCCTGCACTCCTTTGGAAGTGAAAACAGTGGCAGTATAGTTCCGGCATATTTTTCTGCACAGTCGGCCACACGATATGAGGCCCGTGGGAATGTGATATCTGCTTCCCCCCTCATCTCGAAATTCTTCAGCAATTGACGCTCCTTTATATTGGCGCCTAGCAACACGCCCAGTTCTAGGCGGCTGGTGCGACTAACGCACTGATTTTTCCTCTATATTAAGCGTCACCGAGTGTAACGGTTTTCCATGCGATTCTTCACTGTACACGCCATGTTGAAAGCTATGAAAATCTGAATCAGGCTAAATTCCGGCAAATTATGCTCAGGTTCCTGAAACCGCTACTCCAACAAGAAGACGAATTTCATGGGCGGAGGGATGTTTTCTAAGCATCTGATTCCTTTCGCTATTTTTTTTCTGGCTGGATTTGTGGATAACTTTTGAGTACGCTGATAAGACTGAGACAAATGCAATGTTGCCGCGATCTTCCACAGTCCGGTAAAGATAACTGTTCAATTTGCTTGCAGCGTGGCACCGCTCCTGCCCCTCTAGATGTCCCCCAGAGCGAAGCGGGAACTCCTGGTCCCAGGGTGGGCCGCCAGAAGGCCGTTCCGGCCAAGAGCGACCTCAAGGTACGTCACACCAAAATGTTGCAGCTTCTCTACCCCCTTAGATCAGGCGTGACCAACGAATAGTCATATGTATGCCACTAAACATGCAAGCTTTAAAAGGCCCTGTTGGTTACGAAATGAGCATTATGAGGGATATGTAAAAAGAAAACTTTATAAAACCCCTAAAGCACCGTTTAGGGACGGATAATTTAATTAAAAGGGATGAAAAGCGATGGCTTTCTTCGTTCTATTCCATTCAATTCTATTCCTCCTTCTAACCTTTTCCAAATCTTATTCTATTATAATTATAAGTGCGCAACTGTGCACCTCGTGTCACACTGATATATCGCGGGGCGTACTCATGCTACTACCGTGGCAGCGGGCCACTTTTCTGGCAGATGGCAAGTACAGCCGCCGATGGGTCTTGAGAGACCCAGGCTGCCGTTCCCATGCAATGCGAGAACAGCTCCCGCATGCCTCATTTTTGCACACGTAGTCCTTCGGAAGGCTGTCTATTGAAGCGAAAGCTTCACTACGCTAGGTAAAGCCGATTTCACCGTGCGTTGCCGGTTGACCTGCAAGTGAGCCAGAGGTCAAGTGTGGTGATATGCCTTACCATATGTGGTCCACTATGGAGTCGCAAGACTTGTCCTTTGACCTTGACCTTTAGATTCGCCGGTAGATGGCGGTAGAATAGGCTGTAGCGTTCATTGGGGGACCAACATCTCGCGGTCAACCATTAATTTAACTGCCATCTGCCAGAGCAGGTGCGCTGCCTATCCATGCTGTGTGCCGAACGCACGCAACGTTACTGACGCCAGGCCGCATCTACTTGCCCGATACACCACAGCTTTCGGTCTCCAACCAGTTTCAGCAGTAGTTAGTTAAACCGCAGCTAATTTTCTTGCATGTAGTCTTGGTGTTGTCAGTCATTTTCGCCTTTATAATTTTACGCGATAGCGTATACAGTTCGCTCGGTCAAAAAGCCGTCGGCGTAGTGTAGTCGGCACCGCGTGTCGGAAATAATCGGTGGCCGCGTAAAAAAAATCTTATCATGGCAATTTGTGGTTCTCGTGATTGGTTAGTGTGTGATAGGCAATGACTGGTTAATGAAATCAATCTAATTGGTTTATGGAGGTTAACGTCCCAAAGCGACTCAGGCTATGATTGACGCCGTAGTGAAGGGCTCCGGAAATTTCGACCACCTGGTGTTCTTTTAGCATGAACTGACATCGCACAGTACATGGGCCTCTAGAATTTTGCCTCCATCGAAAGTCGACCGCCGCAGCCAGTATCGAAACCACGTCTTGCGGGTCAGCAGCCGAGTGCCATAACCACTGAGCCACCGAAGCGGCCGTTATTAGGAAGGTGTCCTTAACAAGGTTACCACTGTGGGCTGCATGGGAGTAAAGGATTTGAGTAAAGAATTAGGTATTTCACAGGTGCAGGTGCACTACAAGACATTTGTTGCTTCCACTGACTCTTTGGTGCGAAATACTGGCGGCTAGGTTGGTGTTTGTTAGGATATACACCATAGATAGTATGCCCGCGAAAAACATATACCAGCTCTATCTTACCGGTAGTCACCTGTGGGGCAGAAATATGGCGGCTAACGAAAAGGGTTCAACATAAGGACTGGGCAGCGAGATATGGAAAAAAATGACAGGTTTAACGTTAAGAGACCGGAAGCGGGCAGAGTGGGTCAGGGAACAAACTTGGGTTAATGACATCCTAGTCGAAATCAAGAGGAAGGAATGGGCTTGGGCAGGGCATGCCAAGGCAGTATAACCGCTGGTTATTAATGGTAACGGAGTGGATTCCAAGGGAAGGCAAGCGTAGCAGGGGGCGGCAGAAAGTTAGGTGGGCGGATGAGATGAAGTTTGCGGGGATATGGTGGCCGCAGCTGGTACAAGGCAGGGTTAATTGGAGATATTTGCGAGAGGCCTTTTTCCTGCAGTGCGCGAAGCAAGGCTGATGATGATGATGACAGATGCACCACCGGTTTCCACTGCCTGAAGCGGGAACTGTCGAACTATACTTCTGCTGCTCCAACATAATGTGCCCTTTCTCCGGACATTGCCGCGCAGGTGGAGAGGGATCCGCAGCTGCCCGGGGAAGCTGTTCATAGCCGACAGCACAGCCGCTCTCAGTCCTCGTCTTACGTGCAGCCTTACGACACACCGCTGAGCGTGCACACGAGGGACTTGGAGAGCGAGTCGGTAGGTTGACCTCAGTGCCAAGTGGCAGCGGTGATGGGGACGTCCGTAACATGTTTTTGTGCTCTATTATAAGTGATTCTATCGGCTTTGAACCGTCAGTGAATGTTCTCTTCAACGATTGGTGGACTGTTGACCTTAAACGGGAGATGCGTGGGCGTAAATCTTTCCTCAAGACTAACAAACAGCGGAGTTGTAGCCGTCGCATTCAAGTGATTTCGAGAGGCCTTTTCTTCTCACACAGTCTTGGAAGATTTTTTTTTTCATCAGGTCGACGAGCCAACGCAGGCAAAATTTCTCCACTCAGTCCGATTTTAGGGGGAGACAGGATATAGGCGTACGTCAGGTGCCTACGTTATCACTCGCCTTTACAAATATACTTTTCTATTTTTGCTGCCGGGAGTATTTGCGGAGCCGCTCCCGGTGGCATTTCCATACTCTGTGCGCTTTTTTTTTTTGCAACTCGAAGTTCTTGGCGGATGCGTTGTTCATCCTTGGGATTAGGAAGTTCACAGTCGTTTTCACTTTGGAACGGGCCCCACCGTACGTGCCTGATTCAAAAGCATCCCGGATATCATCCGGCGGGTGGGAACAGTGCGTTATGTTGCTTTAGCTCCACGCTTAAGAAAACGATTATCGACACTGCTGTGCACAGTGCAGAGCAACGCGTGCTAGCAGTGGTCTCAATATTGTCGCGTAGTGGTGACGACAGTCGAAGCAGTGAGGAGGACAGCCAAAAGTTGTTCTGAAAGAAAACTGCGTATTTGGCTGACCAGCGCCCAGAATGGACTGAGTGACTTGGTGGCCGCGAAAGCAACAATCATGCTTGGCGGTCGTCGAACAGAATGCGCGGCGCTCTCGGCCGTGCTCAATTTAAAGCTGATAGCGAACTTTCTAGATACGGCGTGCAAAGTTAGCAACATTCTGGAGCGACGTAGAATAGGCCCCGCCTGGGTGCGATTAATCGAGATAAATCTGGTCGCGTCTTGCCTTATACAAACAAAGCGATAAAGCGGAGTGCCGGCAACATTGAAGAATGAACAAACGAGCACTACGAATGCTCGCGGCATTACTCCCCTCTCAAAAAGCATCGGCCCGATACTTTAAAAACATAAGGCAACTAGGAATAAATAAAATGGATTGTGAAAAAATTAACACAAAGTGTGAAAACACTGCGACCTTTAGCGCGCATAATAGCGCTTTAGACGGACAACATGGACAATTCCTGGTCGTATGCGGCGCCGCTGAGATGCGTCAGGGACGACTTCAAAGTCCAGTTCACCTAGCCGACGAAGGACGTTGTACGGGCCGAAATAAGGGCGCAAAAGCTTTTCACTCAGCCCGCGGCGGCGAATGGGCATCCAAACCGAGACTTGGTCTCCTGGCTTGTATTCCGTGTTGCGCGTTCGTAGGTTGTAGCGTCTCGCGTCGGTCCGCTGCTGGTCTTTGATTCTTAATCGGGCAAGTCTTCGGGCTGCTTCTGCGCGTTGAAGGTAGGCGGCGACGTCGACGTTCTCTTCTTCAGTGACGTTGGGTAGCATGGCGTCTGGCGTGGCCGTGGCCTCCCTGCCATGGACGAGAATAAAAGGCGTAGTCTGGGTGGCCTCATGCACTGCGGTGTTGTAGGCGAAGACGACGTAAGGCAGGATGACATCCCAGGTTTTGTGTTCGGCATCGACATACATGGCGAGCATATCGTCGATGGTTTTGTTCAGGCGCTCGGTCAGTCCGCTGGTCTGCGGATGGTAGGCAGTTGTCCTCCGGTGGCTGGTTTAGCTGTAACGCAGGGTGGCTTGCGTTAGTTCCGCCGTGAATGCTGTTCCTCTGTCCGTGATGAGCGCATCGGGGGTGCGTGTCTCAGAAGAGTGCACTCCACGAAAAACGGCGATTTCTGCCGCTGTTCCTTTCGGTAGTGCTTTTGCTTCGGCGTAATGGGTCAGGTACTCGGGGGCTATGATGATCTACTTATTTTCAGACGTTGACTTCGGGAACGGGCCAAGCAGGTCCATGCCGATCTGCTGAAAAGGTCTTGGGGGGGGGGGGTTAATAGGGTTCAGAAATCCTGCTTTTCGGGTGGGAGGGGTCTTTCGTCGCTGACAATCTCGGCAGGTTTTCACATAATATGCAACATCGGCAGACAGCCGGGTCCAGTAATACTTGTCTTGAATTCGGCGGAGGGGGCGAGAAAACACGAGATGTCCAGCTGTCGAGTCGTCCTCTGAAGCCTGAAGAACTTCTTCGCGGAGACTTGCAGGTACAACAAGGAGGTCGGCTGTTTTGTTTGCTGCGAAGTTCTTTCTCACTACGACATCATTTTGTACACAAAAGGAAGACAATCCTCACTTGAACGAGGCGGGGGGTGACGAGGCCTTGCCTTCCAAGTACTCGATGAGGCGTTTTAGGTCGGGGTCCGAGCGTTGTTGCTGTTCAAAAGAGATGAAGCTGATGGGTGCCAGGAAGGTGTCTTTATCGTCGTCCGGCGGCGGTGCATCGACAGGGGCTCGTGACAGGCAGTCGGTGTCAGAGTCCCCACGTCCGTACTTGTAAACGACGGTGACTTCAATCTCCTGGAGACGCAGGCTCCATCGAGCTACGCGGCCGGAGGGCTCCTTTATACTGGCAAGCCAGGGCAGTGCGTGGTGATCGCTGATCACCTTGAACGATCGTCCGCACATATAGGGGCGGAATTTTGACGTAGCCCAGATGATGACAAGGCACTTCTCAATTCTCGAATAGTTAGCCTCGGCCTTGGAAAGGGAACGGCTAGCGTATGCGATTACTTTCTCGGGTTCGTTGCTTTTCTGAACAAAGCACAGCGCCTATGCCCACGCCGCTTGCGTAGGTATGAACTTCAGTATCAGCGTTTTCATCAAAATTCGCGAGGGTCGCTGGGGACTGTAAACGGCGCTGAAGTTCCTTGAAGGCTCCTGCTTGCGGCGCTTCCCATTTAAATGCACGTCTGCCTGTTTCAGGTGGGTCTGAGGTTCAGCAATGCGCGAAAAGTTCTTGACAAATCGGTAATACGCCCAGCGTCCGAGGAATCTGTGCACAGCTTTCTTATCGGCCGGCGTTGCAAACAGTGCGATAGCAGCTTTTTTTTTCAGCTCTGAGCGTATTCCCTCCTTGCTAACGATGTGGCCTAGAAACAGCAGCTCTTCATAGGCAAAGTAGCACTTCTCTGCTTTCAAGGTTAGGCCGAACGACTTGATTTTCTCCAGGACTGTTCGAAGCCAAGACGGTCTTCAAAGCTCGGGTGAAGACATCGACGTCATCTAAATATACTAGACAGATTTGCCACTTAACGCCTGCCAGCACAGTATCCCTTACTCGCTGAAACCTCGCTGATGCGTAAGCGAGACCAAATCGCATCACCTTGAACTCGAAGAGGCCATCCGGAGTGATGAGTGCGGTCTTCTCGCGATCCATTTCATCGACCTCAATTTGCCAGTAGCCGCTCTTGAGGTCCATCGATGAGAACTACTTGGCGTATCAGAGCCGGTACAGTGTGTCGTCGATGCGGGGGAGCGGGTAGGCGTCCTCCTTTTATGTTGTTCAAGCGGCGGTAATCAGTGCAGAATCCAAGTGCGCCGTCTTTATTCTTCACTAGTTTAACAGGTGCCAGCCAGCGACTCTTCGATGGCTGAATGACGCCGTCGCGAAACATTTCTTCCACTTGGTCCCGGATGGCTTGCCTTTCTCGCGGCGACACACGGTAGGGGCTCCGGGGGAGAGGTCGGGCGTGCTGGTCTGTTATAATGCGATGCTTGGCAATCGGCGTTTGTCGGACCTTCGGCAATGACAAAAAAGCCCTCGCTGTAGCTTCGAAGCAGATTGCGGATCTGGTCTTGTCTGTTGCGGGGCAGACCTGTGTTTATGTCAAAAACGTGCTGGCAGTCGCCCTTAGGTGAATCTTGTGGGACTCGATCAGAGAGAACGATGGCGTCGCGAACGTCGCATAGTTCGTCTCAGAAAGGAATCATCGTTCCTTTGTTAACGTGCCGATATTCTTCGCTGAAGTTAGTCAACAGCACTTCGGCTTGTGCATTTCAGGGCGTGTCGTCGAAGCCTTCCTGGGTGGCGGCGTCGTTTTGACGGCGGTTCGCGTCGTGGTCGAGGTTTTCGTTGTGTGCGGCGTCGGTGTAGCGAGTGCAGCGTCTTCATGCGGCGTGGTCAGTGGATGATCTTCGTCGTTTCGCTGGGGAGCAACCTCACCTCCAAAGGTTGCCTTCTTTGGTTTCCCCTGCGGGTGCTGGGGGAGACCAGCGACGCAAAATGTATGGTGGACGGCAACGGAGAGCGGTACTGACAACTTGACGACACGTACTCCCCTCTGCGAAGGTAGTTGTCATTTTCCCGTGGTCGCTGTCTGGGGAGCGGTCGTGGGGCGTCAATGGCGAAACTGCTCAGGCCGATGAGTCTGTATACGGGCATTGACAAAGTATGTCGCCAGCATAGCCACAATGGAAGCACAGTGGGCGGTGGTCCGGAGTCCTCCGTTCGTCGCAGTTCCTGTAGCCGTTGCGTCGCTCGTAAAGCGGGTTTCCAGAAGCTAGGGGAAGTCGTTCTTGTAGAGATGGTTCCCGTCAAAGAGGGCTTGGGGTGTCTCGTCGGCGTGCAGGATTGCGTAGTGCGGCGACGTATGTCATGGCATGGGGTTCTGTGGTCGTCGGAGCCGGGCTGCCAAGTGCCTAGCGCACTTCGCGTACCACATCCATGAGAGTCGCTGCTTGCGTCAGGGAGGAGCATGGCAGCAGTCGCCGTAGCTCTTCGCGGACGATCTCATCGATGATGTCCCGTAGGCTGACATTGGTGGTCGTTGAGGTGTCTGCATGCCTTATAGCGAAGCTTGGTGGTGTCCGGTCGTAATGCCGATCTCTGATGTCGAGAATATTCTCGATCGTAGACGCTTCAGTTATGTGAACTCGGCTACGGTCTTGGGCGGGTTTCGGACCAGTCCGGTGGAAAATTCTTCTCTGACACCCCGCATCAAGAAGCGCACATTCTCCTCTGTCATGTGAGCATCAGCGCGTCGGAACAGACGACACATCTCTTCGACGTACACTAGGTAGGTCTCATTTGGCAGTTGAATGCGAGTCTTGAGCAGTAATTCGGCCTTTTCTTTGCGGAAAATGCTTGTAAATGTTTTCACGAGTTCCATTCTAAATTCCTTTCATGTTCGCAGGGAAGCCTAATGACTCTCGTACCAGGTTTTGGCTGAGCCATTCAGGACGAAAAAGACGTACCGTAGTTTTGTTTGGTCGTCCCATCGGTTGAATGTCGTCACACGCTCAAACTGGTCCAACCATTCCCCGGCGTCTTCAAGGGGTAGACCACTGAATTCAGGTGCATCACGTGGCTGTTGAAGAACGAGCGATGATGATTTCCATCTTCGGTAGCAGTGCAGGCCCACGGTACAGCACCTGCACCAGATGTCACGTAGTGGTGACAGCAGTCGAAGCAGTGAGGAAGAAGCCGAAAGTTTTTCTAGCAGAAAACTGTTTATTGGGCTGACCTGCGCCCAGAATGGACTGAATGACTCGGCTGCGGCGTAAACAAGAGTGCTCGGCGGTCGTCGAACGGAATGCCCGCCGCTCTCGGCCGTGCTCAATTTAAAGCTGATAGCGAACTTTCGAAGTTTCGGCGTGCAAAGTTACAACATTCCGGAACGACGTAGAATCGGCTGCGCCTGGTTGCGATCAATAGAGATAAATCTGGTCGCATCTTGCATCACAAACAAAGCGATAAAGCGGCTCAGGGGCCCTTTAGATAATAATAATAATAATAATAATAATAATAATAATAATAATAATAATAATAATAATAATAATAATAATAATAATAATAATAATAATAGGTTTTGGGGGAAAAGAAATGGCGCACTTTCTGTCTCATATATCGTTGGACACCTGAACTGCGCCGTAAGGCAAGAGGTAAAGGAGGGAGTGAAAGAAGAAAGGAAGAAAGAGGTGCCGTAGTGGAGGGCTCCGGAATAATTTCGACAACCTGGGGATCTTTACCGTGCTCTGACATCGCACAGCACACGGGCGCTTAGAGTTTCGCCTCCATCGAAACGCAGCCGCTGCGGTTGGGTTCGAACCCGGCAACTCCGGATCAGTAGCCGAACGCCTAACCACTGAGCCACCGCGGCGTGCCCTTTAGAAGATTATTTGTGGGCTATGCACCTCCGGGTGCTCTTTAACTTCACGAACATATCCGCGCTGTGCATACCTTTTCAGAGCGGGTAATCTCATGTCTGCAAGGGTAACTATAAAAATAGGTGTTGATTGAACCTGTGTGTTAGTCTGTCGGGCAGTATTACTTGCGTAGATAGTGATGAACTTTGTGCGGCTTAGACTGCACAACTCGTTTCTTTCACTAGAGAGAATTTTTCACGCCCACACACACACACACGCACACTGAGACACCACTCTCGTAATTTATTTTCCGAGTGCTATTCCGCCGAGCGTATGGAAACTGGCTCAGCATGCCCAGCTGCAGGCTGAATTTAGTGACTAGGCCTTCACCCTATCTATGTCATTGGCGCTGACTCCGCAGTCGTCAAATTGCTATAATTTCGCGGCAGTACCTGCAGCTAGCGCATCCACTCATTTTAAGTAAAAGTACCGACTTAGGTGTGTCTTCGGTTTATCGTTTATGGAGGTTTAGCGTCCCAAAGCGCCTCAGGCTACGAGAGACGCGGTAGTTAAGGGCTCCGGAGATTTAGACCACCTGGGGTTCTTTAATGTGCACTGACATCGCACAGTACACGGGCCTCTAGAATTTCGCCTTCATCGAAATTTGACCACCGCGGCCGGGATCGAGCCCGCGTCTTTCGGGCCAGCAGCCGAGCACCATAACCACTCGGCCACCGCGGCGGCCCTTAAGTGTCTTCGTAGCGGCAGAGGTATTTCTTTCGCCGTTAGCCTCCGCGCTTGGGTGACTTTGTCGCAGATAGTGAGGCGGTGAGGCGGCGAGTGCTGAGGAAGACAAAGATATATAGGACATGCCAGGCGATATGCCCATGCCAACCGCACATACAGAATACGAAGCGTAAACGCAAGCAGGCAGCATTGCAGAGTTGCGTTGCTGTCTGAGCGCATGTTTATCTGTGTACTGGGGTTAGTCGCAGTAAAAAAACTGGAATGTTTACAACTTCTCGGCAAGAATGCGAGGACCGCCAAAATGTAAGATGCCAAGGAAGCATGTGATGAGTGCAAAGGAGACTCAAGAGATAGATGCGAGTTGGACATTCGCCCAGTTTTGCGTCGGGCTGCTGACAGACAGGAATAGAAGCAGACCAAGCGTGTATTTAATGGATGTTACCAGTGTGAGGCAAAAAAAAACTCCCTGCGATACATTATAACTATAATGTTCCACAGTGGACGAATCTCGCCCGAGAAGCGAACCCGCTGACATTGAAATGACACGTTGGGATGTATTTTGTCGCGATTCATTAGAGAACGGCTATTCTGTTCTCCTGCAGTTGGTCACCCCTCTCCCCCTACACCGACCATTTTGGCGCCGCAGCCGGCTACTGACACCGCTCTTTTATGTCTCAGTCATGACGTCAGAACTGTCAGTCATCAATGCCAGAAAATTGAAACCAGTTACAAAATATTTGCTGAAAAATGGGGCTTTTTTGCGCGCCAAAAAATTTCGTAGGATGTATCAGATGAAGCTCGAAGTCTATTCGTTTTTGTTTCATTTGTCTCTACAGCCAAGGGCCTTAATGTTTAAGGAAGTTGGCGCTACAGTTTTTGGAATGGAATCAGTGCCATGTGAAAGCTCCAAAACGTGAAGGCATACTAGCGTTTTAGCGTATTACCACGTTAGTATTAACATCTGCATGTTATCCTGCCCATGTATTTAAACTTTGACTTGGGCTATACAACTTATTCATTTTTCAGTAGTGCTGCTGATGACTTTTTTTCTATACTACCCGTCATGGTCCTATAGCTGATCTTGTCCTGATAAGGACTGTGGCCTAGGTTGCCTGACGGCAACTGCAATCAAGTTTTTCAATTCCTTTTAACCACTTTATAAGTCGTGCGCACTGCCTTTTTATTAATTTGGTTGCACTTAAGATCATCATTGGACACCGTAAGCCACTCTCATACTTTTAAGCCCGACACACTCACGGGTTTTTTTTTACACCTTTAAAAATGCTACCGCAGCCTGAGCTATTACACTAAGTTTAACACTAACATTGTATTCGGAGCTGCGTGGCTGGAGAGGCCCTTGAGTCATAAAAAAATATCGTTTGTACTTTTATTAGCTTTGTGTTTATTGGACACAGGAGCTTGATAGGAAAAACAAGATCTATTTTTCGACTAATCAGCACAGGTTTCTGCTAATGTGTAGCCTTTTTGTATGACTACACATCACAGCGCATCTTGAAACATCAAGAAAATGTGGCTGCATCACAATTTCTTGCCCCCTGTGGGCAGAGGCAGCGAATACGTCTTGAGGAGAGACCGTGGCATCTAATCTTAAGCTCTGTCGTCCCCTCAAATTCATATTCTAAAGCACTGTTCGTTCATAGCTGGCACAAAAATTCACGGTCTTTTCGCATCTGAGCGGTGCCGCGAAAAAGCGCGTCGTCTGTTACAATCGTGACAACCGTTCGTTACAGGAGTACCGGGAACCCGCGCTGATTGGTCCCGATGCTGCAGGCGCGCGCGTAGCTGCCTGGTACCTGGCGCCATCTGGCGCCGTCAAGGTGATTTACGCATGCGGATTGGCTGCGCGCGGGCTCCCGGTACTCCGGTAACGCTAACACGGTACACGGTATGCTAAAGGTGTCTACTGATACACTTGTTGATGGAACCCCAAGTGTGATTAACGCTGCGTGCGTTCCAGCTTCTGGGGGAAGACGACGGAGGCACTGACGTGGAAGAGGCCGAGGGCTGGTGGTGGTGGTGTACCTGGTCCAACGCGTGGCTGGGCGCCGTCGTCTTTTCCATAGTGGTAGTGCTGCCCCTCATCCTCCTGCTGATGGGCCAAAAGGGACAAGTCTACCCACGCGAGCGGCCTGAGAACGACACGCAGACCAGCGACTCGTGGGATATAGTGACGCCTCACAAGCCACGAGCGCCCATGATCCCTCTGGTGAGACGATATGACAGCCATGTGGAGGTTTCCTTGATCGCCAGGGGATCAACAAACTAGTGCACCCTGATACAGTAATCAAGCAGGATTGTGTTTGGAAACTGTTCGTTCCGTATCCTTTTCACATGGTAGTTATATGTCGTGACGAAACCAACATGAGGTGGGGACAACAAATGGCCGATCACATTCATGGCCGGTGGTTCCAGTGTGGCCTTGTCGCAGGAACTATGCTTTGCAGATTCGTCCCAAAAGCAAAGTTTAGTCTGCTTCCATGAACGGAAAGGCCTCAGACAAAAGTAGCCCGGATGCAAGGGTATCAAAGATTGCATCGTTACATACCACGAACTTACCGAACACTTCAAATTACATAGAAGGATAGTTGCACCCCCGGATCGGTCTCTCTCCAATAATGAGGCGCGCATTTGGAGGCGGTTACAATCTGGAAATTACATCTGCCCAGTCTGCGTCTACCTGACACAGACCGGGGATGAAAGAGATTCAAAATGTAAAAATTGCCGTGAAAGGGGGCACTCTTCATCACATAATTTGAGAATTCGTCGATTTTCCGGGCGCCGGCTTAAACATCATCAGTAGAGAAGCCTGGGAAGTTTCCCTGCAGAGCGAGGACCCCGCCATCGAGCAGCAAGCCACCCGCCTGGCAGCTGAGACCGTGAAGAAGCAATGCATCTTCACTTGTGCCTAAGCATCCCCTACCCGCGTCCCAGGCCTGCGTGCCGGGACCGGGGATTCGGGGGTTCTTCTCGGTGGACAATAGTATTCATTATTTCATTCATTCATTCAGAAAAAGCAGGTTTGGTTTATTGTATTTTACGTCCCAAAGCCACTGAGGCTATGAGGGACGCCATAGTGAAGGTTTCCGGAAAATTCGACCATCTGGGGTTCTTTAACGTGCACTGGCATCGCACAGTACATGGCCCTCCAGAATTTTGCCTCCATCGAAATTTGACCGCCGTAGCCGGGATCGAAGCCGCGTCTTTCGGGTCAGCAGCCGAGCGCCATAATCACTGAGTCACCGCGGCGGGCACAAAAAGCAGGTCCGACGTCTAAAATATGTCGGCGCGTTCCGTCAGTCGTCGGTGCTTATCCGTCAGTTCTGCGAGGGCGATGAAGCGTTTATTGTGTTCAGTGGCATGGGGGTCAAGATTTTGCCATGACCAAGGTGAAGTCAAACTTCGCGGCGTACGTCACCCGAACATTGGACGACCAAATAAAATGAAGACCAAATTAAGCATTAGAACAGACGGTCAACCAGTTCTGTTTAGCTGCATAACTATCTCGTCACCTGCTTGCTACGCAGGTATCTCAGTGTTTTTATATAGGGCAAAGACGCAGGGTCTATGAAGGTATAAAACGTGCTTTTTGGTAGCAGCACATTTATTACAAAGCGTAAGAGGTGGATTAACTTGCCAACAGGTCCGCCGAGTGCAACTCAAATCACGAACACCGGAGGTACTGTGAATGCAAATTAACAGTTGTGTCGCAATTAATAGTTGTGTGAATGCAAATACATATATTTGTGTCACAGTCGACAAGCCATGTCGAAACCCGTGCTGAGCGTCTGATAAGAGATTATTTTCCTCCAGAAATGCAGTCAAGTGGCGGAAGATAACGGTGTTCTAGTATTTTACAGTTTGTCGAAGTCAAGGAAATCGGGCAGTAGTTGGAAACGGACCTGCGATCGGTTGATTTGTATATGGGAATGACGCTGGCATTCCTCCAGTCTGACGGAACAGAGCACTGCTCTAGCGAGGCCTTATATATTATCAACAAATAGTGCGAAATCCATTCAGCATAGCGGCGCAGATAACTGCGGGTATCTTATCAATGCCATCTGCTTTTTTAGCATCAAGATCAAGAAGCAAGTTAAAAATACATTCCTGGGAAACAACATCAGACATGGGAGACAAAAACTCTTCTGGATCAGTAATAGCACTGTTATCTTTCGAAGCGTATACGGATTGAAAGTATTTGTTCAATTCATCGGCAACTGTTTTAGCATAGCATCTGAAACCTGTGAGCCGTCAACCAATAATGAAATACTCCTAGATCTATTGCCGCTTAAGCGCCTCCAAAATTTATCTGGCGCTTCTTTAAGAAAATTGCCTAAAGTGACGGTGGAAAAGGTGTCCTTAGCTTTTCTCATCTCCGTTTTCAGCGCGGTACTTAGCGTGTTCATAACAGAATACCGAGGCCGACCTGAGCGCCTCATTCTCTAATGCTTTCATTTCCTGTGAATTATATGTCTCGTAACCCAAGCATTATGTTTTCTTTTCTTAACCCTTTCGGGAACAAGCATGGCAATACAATCATGGCAATTATTTTTAACTTTCACCACAATGCATTTACATTTTCTTCAGCACTAAAACAATCCAAATTTAATTCTAAGTAGTCGAGGATGCTCACATCATCTGTCCCATTGAAATCTTTCACACAACAATCGTGGGCATGTTTTTCCCCCTCGGGACTGTTTGCTACATCGTAGTATTTTGTACGATGGGCATATATATATATATACATATATATATATATATATATATATATATATTCAAAGTTGAAAACGCTTCACTTAGCCATAGATTTATTTTGAGTCGACGTTTCGGACACAGCCAGTCCTTTCTCATGACTGCGGATACAGGGATCTCATTCCTCTTCTTAAGGAGTTGGCACTGGCACACATGTACGACACATGAACAAAAGAAACAAACGGAGGCAAAGAATACTAGAAAAGAAAGAGAAAGTAAAAAAATGGGAACAATTAAAAAAGATAAACGCGCTGCCCCCCGCCGCCCACCCCGTAGCCGCGGGAGACGACCCGGGACGAGAAAAATAAAAAAGAAAAACAAGGAGCGGGAGGGGATAATGGCCACCCCTCAAGGCAACAGAGCGGCGGCGAGTAAGGTGCACAGGAACAGACGGTGGCGGGATCGCCCAACACAGAAAAGTTAAGAGACACGTGCACTGGCGTGCCCCGGCCATAAAGAGCAAACAAATAAACAGAATAAAATGCAGACAGGGCCGGAGCTTCCGTCATCTGGAACCACTTCGGCAGCCGGAGCCAAGGCCGAATCAGCGGCGCCGTGAGCTTAACTAGACACACGTACACTGTGCATGAAAACACCCAGACACACAATGGTAAAACATCCGAGCTCATGCCAGTGTCGTGTGGGGGCTAAATAACAATGGCGGGAGCATTTAAGCGGGTAAGGTGTACAGAAAGAGATGGTGGCGGAATTTTCCAACAAATAAAAATTAGAGATGCGTGCACTCGCGTGCCCCGGCCAGAAAGAGTAAGCAGATAAACAGAATAAAACGCAGACAGGACAGGAGGCTTCCATCCTCTGAAACCATTTCGGCAGCCCGAGTCAAGGCAGAATCAGCGGCGCCGTGAGCTTAACTACACACACGTGCACTGTGCCTGAAAACACCCAGACACACACAAAAGAAAAAAGAGTGGCAAAACATCCGAGTTCGGTCAAGTGTCGTGTGGGAGGTAAATGTGAATGGCGTGAGCACTTAGGTAAGGGTTCTTGAATTGCACCCCGCTCGGCAAGGTAATCAAACTGTGGAGATAGGGGTGGGATGGGGTGGGGGATGAAGCAATTAATGTGAGCTTGGAAAAGATTTCGCTGGCAAGAAACGACCGAGGTATGTGAAACTGGCTCTCGTAATGTCAGCAACGGCCCTGCAAGGGGCGGATGGAGAACAATACACCGGGAATTTTATTAATGCCGTGAGGAAATGTTCCAAATTTGTAAATAAAATACGACTCGCGTCGTTCTCTTTCCCGAGTGTTGTGGAACCCACCCTGTAGGACTGTTAACTTAATTGCATCAAATGAATGGTTTCGCTCATTAATGTGTTTTGACAAGGGAAGGTTGGGTAGGGATAAGATATGCGCGCGGTGGTTATTAAAGCGAATTCGTAGAGGGTTGACGGTCTGTCCAATGTACTGCATACTGCACACCCTGCATTCTAGGAGGTATATTACGTTGCAGGAATCACAGTCAAAGTTGCCATTAATTTCCCATTTAAAGCCTGAAGCTGTGCTTGGTGTTTGTATGTGTTTGCAGACCTGGCATCTACTTTTTACACAGGGCCGGCACCCCAAAACCGGCTGGTTATTTGTTTTTGAGTGTACTAGAATATTTTGAATGTTTTTGGTCGTCTGTAGACCGCGTGAGGGGGAGCAGTGAAAATTTTGGTGAGGCGCTCGCTTTTTTCGAGAATGTTGAAATGTTTTCTGAGGATTTTGTTTACGTTAGGCGGGTTACTGGTGAAGGTAAGTACGAGATTTGCCCGGTGATCTGTTTCCTCGTTGAGTTCAGATGCCTTTTCAATGGCATCGTCGACAATGGCGGGGGGTATCGTTGCTTAATTAGGACTTCTCGCATGCGTTTGGAATTTTTTACGAAGTTCTTGTCTTGGGAACATATTCTTTTAAATCGATGTGCCTGAGAGTATGGGATGCTTGTTTTAGAGTGACGAGGATGGCAGCTTTGGAAGTGTAGATATTGTTGGCGGTCCGTCGGTTTTCAATAAACACCGGTGGTAAGTGAGCCTTCGTTTGCCGAAATTTCAACATCTAGAAAGTTAATTGTGGTGTCGGAGTACGTGTAAATGAAATATATGTTGGGGTGGACGAGGTTGAAGTTTTCAATAAAACGTATGAGTCCTTGCTCTGTGTCAGTCCATATTAAAAAGATGTCATCCAAGTAGCGTTTGTATAGGGTGGGCTTAATGGGGCAATCTTTCAGAAATTTGGATTCAATACTATGCATGAAGATATTGGCGTAGGTGGGTGCCATCCTTGTACCCATGACTGTGCCATTAATTTGCAAACAGTGTTCATTGTTAAATTCGATGTTTTTACATTCGAGTACGATTTTCGCCAGTATTTCTAAAACACGTGGGGTAGGGGATTCCTCCTTTCTGTTTTGTTCACAGCGCTTCGATCAGAGATTTAAAGCCATCGGAATGAGGAATGTTTGTGTCGAGAGAGACTACATCTAGTGTGGCAAGGAAGGCTCCTTCCGGGAGTTTGAGACCTGCTATTGCGCGAAGGAAATGGTTTGTGTCGCGTATGTATGATGCGTGTGTTGTTGGAATATGTCTAATAATGTGTCAATGTAACTGGAAATTTGTTCTGTAACCGTGCCGATGTCGGATACTATAGGGCGGCCAGGATTATTCTTTTTGTGGATTTTCGGTAACATGTAGAATCGGCCTGGCGACGCGTGTGGTGCGGTGAGGGCTTTAGATAACCGTAGGGATATGTCCCCATTCTTCGCAAGTTGACCCAGGGTCTCCGCTACAAAATGTTGGTATTGCGGAGTTGGGTCTGCTTCAAGGCGTTGATAGAAACCAAAGTTGGAGAGCTGTCTCAAGCCTTCTTCAATGTATTTTTCGCTGTCCATGACAACTATACCACCTCCCTTATCCACTGGCTTTATGATTATATCTGTCCTGCTCAGAGCCTTCAATGCATCCCGTTCGTTTTTAGACAAATTCTGTCTCTCTGGAGTGTGGTTCTTGTAGGCGTAGATAATGTCTTTCTGGACGGCGTTAATGTACATGTCCAAGTGTTTGTCCCTTCCTATATTAGGAGTCCAGTGGTGGTTAGTAACGACGAATTCTCTGCAATCCGCGGTAACCCGCGCCCGATCAAAGAAGTATTCACGGAGTCGCAACATTCGTGCAAAGTTGTCCAAATCTTTTAACACCGAGAATTCGTTGTATTTACCGGTGGTAGGGCAGAATGTAAGGTATCGAGAAAGGACGGATCTTTCCACTGTCGATAAGGCCCTGGTTGATAGATTAATAATATTATGCTGGAAAGCAAAGTAGGCGCTTGGAACCGCAGGATTATTATTAGTAGATGCTGTCATTTCAGATCGTTCTACGCGTGTTTTTTGAACGCTTGATGTTTGTGTCGTTCTATTGGATTTGTTGTTGGAGCTTATTATAATAGTGGGGTTAATATTTGTAGCTGCCTCGGTTCTTGATTCTTTTTCGCTTGTTATTGAATTTGACCACGCGTGGTGTGGAACCCCGTCTCCAATGAATTTTTTGCGTTTGGTCTCGCGTACCTCAGTCGCTCTCTTTTCCTCAAAAAACATAAGCTGTGTGGCCTCCGGCGCGGTAAGGGTAATTTGTTGATGAGCACGACTCCTCCATTCTCAGAGCCACCAATGCCTTCTCAAAGTGGGCAATGGTAACTGCAAGCAAATTTATAGAGGCAGATTGTAGTATACGATTCCAATTATCCTTCTCTTTACACAGGTCACTCATTGATGGTGTTAACGACACTTGTAAACCTTTTGGTACGACTTTTGATTCAAGATAGGCCTTTAGGCTATGAATATGCAGTTCATGCCTAATTGGTTTATCCAAAGTTTTTCTTAATTTTAAAAATTTGGAGTTATTTGAGGAAGGCTGTCGGTAGGATGAGCGAGAGAGAGTCGGCGTACTCACGCGGCCTGAATGTCACTGTTGACGAACCCGTTGTGCCGAACCGCAGCGCTTTCGAAGATCGTAGCGGGATAGAGGGGTGCTGGGAAGTTCTTCTTTCTGGCTGGATATCGTATCAACCTGGCCCTCCACCGTGGAAGTCGGCTGACGCTGCGCTGCACTAGAAGGGCTTGATGCTCCGCCTGGGCTTGCTGGAGTGCTGGCGCTGCTCGCTCTGGATTTCAGTGTTTGCTGGGAGTGGTGGGGGTGTACACATGGTTGGCCTTAGATGGGGGTTGCTGTCGGTGGGTTCCAGTGGATAAGCTTGTTGCTGAGGTGGGTCTCTCGGCGGTGCTGTCTCGTGTGGTGTCCCTGGGCGACTTCGGGATAGAGGGAACAACTTTACTCTCCAATTTGCGAAGATGTGGTGGCCGCGTTGGTGTCGGCAGTAGAGCTCTGTGTTGGGTCACGGTTGATCTTGCACCGGCCATCTCGGAGAAGAGCCCTGAGTTTTCTTGCGGTTGTTTGGGGCGGCACCCTTGTAGGACCCGTGTTTTACCGTCCTCAACCTGTCGCTGCGTCTCCGCGATGGTCGGGAACTGTGGGTCTCCGGCTTGTATGTATTCTTCCTGGTGGCTCTTGAGAACCTCTCAGTAGGTGCGAGCTACTTGGGTGTGCCACTGGACGGGGAACCGGCTGTAATCGTCTCTTGTCGGCAGGCGGTCTTGCCATTCTGTCAGGAAATGTCGCTCGTAGTCAAGGAGGAGGTTATAAATATGCCATGACAAGATGGAAACTCTACCAAAACTTGGATGAACTCCAAGTTTCCGCCTTGACTCGGTCTGCCGAAATGGTTCCAGATGACGGAAGCCTCCTGTCCTGTCTGCGTTTTATTCTGTTTATTTGCTTACTCTTTCTGGCCGGGGCACGCGAGTGCACGCATCTCTAATTTTTATTTGTTGGAAAATTCCGCCACCATCTCTTTCTGTACACCTTACCCGCTTAAATGCTCCCGCCATTGTTATTTAGCCCCCACACGACACTGGCATGAGCTCGGATGTTTTACCATTGTGTGTCTGGGTGTTTTCATGCACAGTGCACGTGTGTCTAGTTAAGCTCACGGCGCCGCTGATTCGGCCTTGGCTCCGGCTGCCGAAGTGGTTCCAGATGACGGAAGCTCCGGCCCTGTCTGCATTTTATTCTCTTTATTTGTTTGCTCTTTATGGCCGGGGCACGCGAGTGCACGCGTCTCTTAACTTTTCTGTGTTGGGCGATCCCGCCACCGTCTGTTCCTGTGCACCTTACTCGCCGCCGCTCTGTTGCCTTGAGGGGTGGCCATTATCCCCTTACGCTCCTTGTTTTTCTTTTTTTTTTCTCGTCCCGCGTCGGCTCCCTGCGGCTGCGGGGTGGGCGGCGGGGGACAGCGCGTTTTTCTTTTTTAATTGTTCCCCTTTTTTTCATTTCTCTCTCTTTTTTTCTAGTATTCTTTGCCTCCGTCTGTTTGTTTTGTTCATGTGTCGTACATGTGTGCCAGTGCCAACTCCTAAGAGGAAGAAGATCCCTGTAACCGCAGTCTTGAGAAAGGACAGGCTGTGTCCGAAACGTAGACTCAAATCTATGGCTAAATGAAGCGTTTCGAACTTTGCATTTTGCCTCTAGCTACCAAATACGTTTATCTTATATATATATATATATATATATATATATATATATATATATATATATATATATATATATATATATATATATTGCTTTTCTTAAGTGTTCTTTTTTTTACTTTACTTCCTAAGAAATTGTCTTTCGGCTATCGATTAAGACCACATTTTAAAAAAGAATAGAAAACATTCAACTCTGTTTTCCTCAATTCTAGTCCACCAATTTCGGAAAATAATTTTGAAAATTGTAAAATTTTGACGTACTTTTGCGGCAATATTGAACATAATGGTCCATTCTTCTGATATGTAGCGAAATCTTTCTTTTAAAGTGTTTCCACCTGTCGCATCAAAAAGTCAAGACTGCCGTAGAGAGCCAAAGGGGAATTCTATTCACCAGAGCAAAACGTTAATTGAAAAAATAATTCAATACTGCCGTCGGGTGATCTGCGGATATATTGATTGCTAAAGTGAAATCTTACATTACAGGAAAAAAATCCATTCATTAATGGTTTTCCGCTCAAAAATGCTTTTGTCTAGAATTGCTGGGTATGTAAGAGCTCCAAGGGTCACTTTTCGGTTCCAGAGTTCGCAATTTATTCTACTGTTGTTCGTTCCTGTGCTATTTGTGTTGCCAGTCTCATCACATGGTCTTATATCTTCTCTCTTTCTACACCCTCTTCCTTTCCTTGCCTTTTCTACTGGCATTGAAAGAGGCGTTGGACCTAAATTTCTCGAATATTTGTCACCAGATTGCACATTTCATTTTCCCAATTTCTGGGCTAGTGCTGTTGCCATCAAGAGCAGCTCTTTTATTTACAGAAAATATTTCGAAACTGTTTTCATGTGCTTGATGACAACCGCATGACGTTACTAACATTCCTTTAAAAAAATTAACCGTGGTTCAACCCGGCTGAACCTAAGAGGACGAACGAAGGTTGTCCAACCTGACGCCTTTCTTTATTGTAAAGGTCATCAGCTTTCACTTGATGGCGACGATAAATCGTCGAAGCACTAGTTCCGGCACGTTGCTCACGCATGGCTTTTTGTGAAGGTAAGCAGTAGTAGTAGTAGTAATAGTAGTAGTAGTAGTAGTAGTAGTGGTAGTAACTAGTTGAATAGAAGAGGAAAGAAAAAATGCACGGGTCTGTGACTGATGTGTCGTCACCACTACCACCACTCCCAGCGTGCAGATAGGGAGGAGGAGAATAGGTAGAGGAGGAGAGGAAGGGGAGAAAGAGAGTATAGAGTCGCCGGAGTCGAAGTCGCAGCACACGCCACACGCTTCCACATAGCGAACGGCGCGTCACTCCATTTCTGGCAGTTGCGAGAGTGCCGTCGGCTCCGCATACGCAGCTGTGGCTAGGCGCAGCGATTCACGTGATTCAGCGAGTTGCGAGGAGATCGAGCGCTGTCGGCTCAACGCGCGCAGCTGTGCTGAGTTACGTGGCACGACGTCAGAGCCAAGCCTCTACTCCCCCTGGTTTGAAGGTCAAATTTCATAGCCACATGACCTTCAGCTTCGTATCGGAAGAGTGGAGCTCTCGCTCTAAAAAAACGCGAAAATTTGGCTCTGACTTAATAATTACTACTGGTGGTTGAGATTGGAAGGGGAATTGCTGTGCTCTCGGTGCAGGCGGCTTCCGTTGGATGTGCGGTAAGACTGCGCCGAGTCTTGTTGACCAGATTAGTCAGTCGCAGTGTCCACTCTTTCCACAACACAAGCAGTCACGTTCATGTATGCATAATGTTTTCTAAATCGAGTAGATTTATGTCTTCATGCTTCATTTTTCCATTTTTCCTTCTAAGGCGTGAGGACTTCGACATTTTGCGCACCTTTTCTGTGTTTGTATACCAGGCATTCCAGAGCGGAGGTTATTGAGCGCAAGAAACTAACGCATGAAATCTGCTGAAGCTTGAGGTGGCATTTGGCTACTGCTTTCATTTCGTTCGCGTTGCTTTCATGTTGTTTGTACCTCTATGACTGATGCCCCTATTTACCAGCTGTTGAAACAGGGATACAGTTTATTTATTTATAGGCCAAAAGTCGAAATACAAGGATGTCCTAAATCATGGTCCACCAGCGAGCGGACCATGCTCTTAGCTAATGAAGGTTTTATTTCTCTGCTTCAACGTACGTCCCTGAAGGCCGCAGCAGAAGAATGGCTTTAACGTGATTATTGCGCGGCCGTAAATTTCGTGTGGGTGAATTAATACATGTAACTGTACATAGCACTTAGAGAGGAACACACCAATATAGCGCAGCTCGGCTTCTTTTCTCAGCATTGGAAAAAAAATTTTTCTGGCAGCGACCAACAAAAATTTCAGTGCAGTTCAACGCTATAAAATTTAAACTTAATGCAGAATAATATCACCGCCATTCGTCAGCGTCAAGTGTTGTTTACCTCAAATCTAATATTTAAGGATCGTGCGGCTGTCACCAATGCGAAAGTAATATATGCCTCATGTGAAGGAAAACTGTCACAGGAAGTTGTCCGAAAAATGTGGGTACAAAACGTGTCGACAGGAAGTGGTACCTAGCTCTCACGTGACCTAATTCGAAAAAAGAAATTCGCCGGCTTTCGGGTTTACCCGCCGCGGTGGCTTAGTGGTCAGGGCGCTCGACTACTGATCCGGAGTTCCCAGGTTCGAACCCGACCGCGGCGGCTGCGTTTTTATGGAGGAAAAACGCTAAGGCGCCCGTGTGCTGTGCGATGTCAGTGCACGTGTAAGATCCCCAGGTGGTCGAAATTATTCCGGAGCCCTCCACTATGGAACCTATTTCTTCTTTCACTCCCTCCTTTATCCCTTCCCTATCGGCGCGGTTCAGGTGTCCAACGATATATGAGAATGATACTGCGCCATTTCCTTTCCCCAAAAAACAATTATTATTATTATTTCGGGTTCAAACCCAGGCCTTCTGCGTTCTCGCGTGTGCCACGAAGGGTCGTTGGTTCAAGCTCGTTAGAGGGGGACGAAGTGGACGCGTTGTAGTGTGTATCACAGTGTAGTGTATGTCTACTGATTTTAGACAACGATGATCAAGGGTGGCGTGATAAGTGTCACGTGACAACGATGACGTAGAAAAATTGCTGACATCATCCAAGGGTCACGTGGTAAGTGTCACGTGTCAAAGATGACTTCTAAAAACATTTCTGACGTCGAAACGCAAATGCTTTTCCATTTCTCCAATGCATCTACAACTGCACTGCTTCAACTTCTTAGACAGCGTTTTTATTACATTAAAATGCGACATCAGTATTCGTATGCCAGGTCACGTAGGAAGGCGCATGTACAGTACTGTGCATTTTTATCGTGAAGATTTTCAAAAATTTCCCCGGCTCAACCGCTGGCTCATTTGCGGTGAAACTGCACGCAGATGGTAACTTTTGTATCGTAGCAAGTTTGACAACGGTACTTACTTAGTTGAGCCGTGCATGAGGCGAAAACGTAATCGTCTACGTAGAGGTCGGCGAACCAAAGCCCGCAGATGACGTTTTTTCGCTGAAGAGCGGCAGTGGCGCCATCTGTTTTTGCAGTGGAAAACGTCACGACAAGGCCACAGAGGCGAGCATTGCGAACAATACTCTTTGAAGGTGAAAGCAGTCGTTCTAATATTTTTTTTCCCGCTCAATTAGCCCAAAATGTTCTAAGCGCTTCAGTTGAAGCAGACGAAACGGCCGGAACGGCATAATCAAACAGCCCGCGCTTCTTGCAATGTTCGCCTCGGCGGCCCTGTGAAATTTTCTACTGCAAAAACAGGTGGCGCCGCTGCCGCCATTCAGCGAAAAACGTCGTCTGCGGGTTTTAGTTCGCCGATATCTACGTAGACGATTACGTTTTCGCATCATGCATGGCTCAACTAAGTAAGTACCGTTGTCAATCTTGCTACGATACAAAAGTTACCATAATACGCAAGCCCTGTGTGCAGTTTCATCTCAAATGAGCCACCGGCTGAGGCGGGGAAACTTTTGAAAATCTTCACGATAAAAATGCACAATACTTTATAGTCTGCGCAACTATAGTACTATAATTGCGCAGTACCAATAGTTGCTCATATAGGGTGCGCTTTTTACGTGCGAGCTTCTTACTGTGTGCATATTGTTGGTGCGTCAATTTTCACACTGCAGGAAGACGCTTACAACGAGGACGAGACGGGACTTCTGCCTGCATGCACATATGCCGAGATTGCACCCAGCGATGCAAGTTTAACAATGCCGCCCGAGCCCTCCACTACCACCACCAGCACATTTAAGCCCCAGTACAGGCCGGTTATCTGTGTTGTGGATGCCATGTGAGTAAACGACCCTGGTTCATTGGCCTTTCACCTGTTTTGCTGCGCGAATTATCGCTAGTATTTCAATTAGTCGGAGTATAATTGCACTCTATTTTATTTTTGCCTCAAGGGCATCACATGAGGGGTAGGCCTACATCAGCATTAAGCAATTAGTTCCTGTAGTGGTGCCTCGAACCAATCGTGGGCACTGTATGGCACAGTTTCCATTGGTAAGCTGTTCCATTCTCTGGCAGTCTGGCTTAAGAATGACTTGAGATGGGCAGAGGTGGATGCACAAATTTCGGGTGGTTAATACGGCGTGAATCACGGTGGACTGGGGAGATGACGGAAGTGCTCAGGGCTGAATGGTAGAATTTATGACAAAGGCAAAGTCTGGTTATAATGCAGCGAGATTCAAGGCAAGAGAGGTTAACTTGATATTTTAGTGATGCAAAGCTAGAGTGGTACGAATAATCTGAGTATCACGGTGTGGAGCACTGACCACGACCTGCTGACTCAAGCCGCCGCCCTACAGTCAGTCAAAGATATTCTGGTGGAGGTGAGATCGATCTCGTGTCCCATACCCCAACGTTTAGCCGGCGCTACAGTCCTATACCCGTCAAGACGCCAGTCCACCGTGCTCACCGCCGGATTCGAGGCTTACCACCTGAGCCTGAACCATCGGGTATGTCCTTGGAACAACTTTGGCGCCGCCTCAATGCCTGCCGCGACTTCCCCCCCCCCCCCCAATGCTTGGCGCGACCACACCCTGCTTCACGCTCCAGAACTCCCGCATCACGAAGTCCCTCCACGTCGACATCTTTGAGGACGTGGAAAACTGGTTGCAGCACTACGAGCGAGTTTCCGCGTTTAACCAGTGGGATGACGCCGCCCAGCCCGTGAACCTCTACTTCAGTCTAGACGACGGCGCTCGGACCTGGTCGCGCGGATTGAAGGACGTTGAAGTTTGCCATTTTCTCGCACCGAAGGACGTGCTACCGAGCCCTCTCTTGCCGGGTCCCTGTCTTGTCACCAACACCGTGAGAATATTACGTCGACTTATGCTTCCTCAATTCGTCTTCAGTTCTCAGTGTGCTAAACTGCATACGAGTGAGTCGTATGGGGTCACTCTGCGTCCAGCCGGCCCGGAAGGCGAGCTTCCGTGCAAGCTACACGCAGGCGTTATTCAAGTAAGCAAAACGTTTCCCCAACCCGTGGCGCAGAGTCGCAGCCACGGCAGGTCCGGACGAAATAGGCAACGGCAGGGCACGCTAGGAAACAGTTTATTATCCTAACGCGAGGTAAAGCACACTGCGGAACAATGTTCTATCCGTAAAATTGATGTTCAGTAGCTCACCAAGTCGTTGACGTCGACCGGCGTTGGTGTTCGGGGGCCGGCGGGCAGCGGATGGGGTCCGTGGGGCACTTAGGTAAGGTCCGGCAGCGAGAGTCCCTTCCCGCCGCGCGTTCCCCCCTTTTATCCCTTCGGGCATTTCCTCCCTGGCAGTAAATCGTTGCCATGAAGCTTAGGCGTGCTACCCTCTCCGCAGAAGGCAGCGCGCTGTCGTGACGTCACGTCAGTGCTGGGGCGGAAATGAGCAGAGTCGCGGGGGTGCCTTCTCCCCACATTCCTGGTGGCCAGCGCACCCGTGTAAGTCACGGTCGCCGCTGGCGCAGGGGACGAGGAGGGGATACCTGTGTATCCCACATCCTCCTCCCCTCCTTAAGAAGCCTCCCGAACACAGAAACAGGGGCAACATTACTTGATCTTCTCCGCCATCCTGGGATCGAAGTTCTTCAGCTCCCGCAGGTGCATCGGTTGACGGCCGCGCCACGCCCCCGCCGATCAGCTGCTTCGCTCCGAGGGCTTGGCCTCCCGCACGATGAAGCTTGGCATCTTGCTCCCTGTCACAGTCTTCCGAGTTTGCGCGGCTGCGCCGTTCCGGTGAATTCGATCGACCGCCTCCCTGGCGCCGGCTGCGATGGCTTGGAGGCCAGGTCCATGGCTGTGCCCCTGAGGTACTGGGTCAGGTGGCTTCAGGGGCCGGAGCCACCCAGGCTTGCTGTCCGGTGCACATCGTCTCGCTGCCACCTTCTGCGACGGAGCGGCCTGTATCCTGTTCGCCGCATCCATCCGGGGCAGCTGTGGCGAGACCAGTCAGCAGTCACCTCCGGCTGCTGCTGCTGCCCTGGCGACTACTGCAGGATCCTGGCCTGCAGTTTTCCCAGCGGCCTTCGATTCGCGGGCCTGCGGACACGGTAGTCTGCGGGCCATGCGAGTCGTCCCAGCGGAGACCTTCATGCCGCCTTCGGAATACCGCAGAAGTCTGCGTGGACGCTGTCGGCGTGACCTCCGCTGCAAGACGTGCCTGAAGGACATGAAGACCAGGAGACTCCTCCATAGCATGTACATTCAGGCGCGTGGGTCTATTTAAGGTTGGGGGGATGTGGGGACCTGCCCTGCAGCCCGCTGAGTTTGCTTTCCCGCGAGGCACCGTGAAGCGGCGGTCTCACCTCGAGGCTGAGCGCATTCCCTTGTGAGTTACATTAACTGGCAAGAGAGGGCGCCAGCATCGCTGCGCGGAGACTGCCAAAGCCGGCGCGCGGGAGAGGGGGCAGGGGGGCTTCGGCTGGGATCGTCGGCGCAAGCGGACGCGTCGCTCGCGGCTCCGCTCTTCACCGGCGGGACGAGGAAGCGACGGGGAGACAGGCTCCCGTACTCGTCCCGTCCGGCCTTCGGAGTATTTATCCCTTGCCCTAGCGCGGGCGAACATTCGCTCGGAACCTTGCTGGTGAGTCGGACGACCTCGATTCATTAGCGTACCTTGTTGCTAGCTGGCGTTATTGTTTCTGTAGCAATAAATGGCTGTTTGTGTTAGCCAATGTGTCGTTCCTTTGTTCCCTCAGAGCAAGGCCCGCCGTGGTTGGCGTGCGATCGGTAGCGTACGCGATCACGTGGTGGGGTCCGGGCGGCTTTCAACCGTGTCAGCCACGATTGAGTGGGGAGAACGTTCTTATCTCCCCAATTCAAACCCCACATCTGGCGCCCAACGTGGGGCCTGCTCTTGGAACATTGGACTGTCGGTTCGGTTCGAGGAACGCTCTTTGTCCGGACTTGACAAGTGCTAGGCCTAGAATGAATTTTGATCGCTAGGACCTGCGGCATGCTTTCTTGAGTGCGAGGTGTATTATTGCGCTGCAGCATGTTTGAACTTTTCGGCATGCTCAGCACATTTTTTTCCCCTGGAGTTTCTTCGTGAGAATCGGTCCGCATCGAGGGAGAGCGAGGCCTAGCGCCCGCGGAGTCGCCGAGCCCGAAGCGAGTGAGTACGGAAGCCGCATGGGTGGTCCGAGTTTCTGTATATATTTTCTCTACTGCCTCTTTTTCGGTTCTGGGAGCCGCGGCTACGGGAGCCGGGTGGCCTGGGGCCACGGGTGCCGCTACGAGCTCGCTGGTATTGCAGCTCGGCACCGGGCGCTTGGACACCGTCCGATACGTAGGGCGCCGACCGCTCAGAAGCTGCTTTGTGCAGTGAGCGGGGTAGGACCACCCCACAAAGCTGACGTCAACTCGCCGCTGCGCGCACATAACCCGTTTCGGGTCTTTGTTGTGGTCACGGTCGTTGTCGGAGTGGTAGTTAGGCCTGAGGCTTTTCGGAGCTGCCTGCACCACGTTAAAAGAGACATGGCCACCGGACCATGTCGTTGAGAGGGGGCGCACTTTGCTGCCCGCCCGTTTTTTTTGTAACCTCTCACGAACTGAGCAGTCTTGTTCAACTCAAGAAAGGGCTTTGTTCACTCGAACTTTGCGTTTGCACGGCCGCCGACACGTTTTGCTAGCGAGTAAGGCATTGTGCCACGAGGCCCTTGCAGATGCCGTTTGCCCTCCCGTGACCTACGTTAAAGGCACGCCGAGAGTGTTTCGGCAATTTTGCAGACTCGGTGGAGCCACCCAGGCTTGCTGTCCGGTGCACATCGTCTCGCTGCCACCTGCTGCTTCGGAGCGGCCTGTGTCCTGTTCGCCGCATCCATCCGGGGCAGCTGTGGCGAGACCAGTCAGCAGTCACCTCCGGCTGCTGCTGCAGTGGCGACTACTGCAGGATCCTGGCCTGCAGTTTTCCCAGCGGCCTTCGATTCGCGGGCCTGCGGACACGGTAGTCCGCGGGCCATGAGGGTCGTCCCAGTGGAGACCTTCACGCCGCCTTCGGAATACAGCAGAAGTCTGCGTGGATGCTGTCGGCGTGACCTCCGCTGCAAGACGTGCCTGAAGGACATGAAGACCAGGAGACTCCTCCATAGCATGTACTTTCAGGCGCGTGGGTCTATTTAAGGTTGGAGGATGTGGGGACCTGCCCTGCAGCCCCCTGAGTTTGCTTTCCCGCGAGGCACCGTGCAGCGGCGGTCTCACCTCGAGGCTGAGCGCATTCCCTTGTGAGTTCCATTCACTGGCAAAAGGGGGCGCCAGCATCGCTGCCGGAGACTGCCAAAGCCCACGCGCGGGAGAGGGGGCAGAGGGGCTTCGGCAGGGATCGTCGGCGCAAGCGGACGCGTCGCTCGCGGCTCCGCTCTTCGCCGGCGGGGCGAGGAAGCGACGGGGAGACAGGCTCCCGTACTCGTCCCGTCCGGCCTTCGGAGTATTTATCCCTTGCCCTAGCGCGGGCGAACATTCGCTCGGAACCTTGCTGGTGAGTCAGACGACCTCGATTCATTAGCGCACCTTGTTGCTAGCTGGCGTTATTGTTTCTGTAGCAATAAATGGCTGTTTGTGTCAGCCAATGTGTCGTTCCTTTGTTCCCTCAGAGCAAGGCCCGCCGTGGTTGGCGTGCGCTCGGTAGCGTACGCGATCACGGGGTGGGGTCCAGGCGGCTTTCAACCGTGTCAGCCGCGATTGAGTGGGGAGAACGTACTTATCTCCCCAATTCAAACCCCACAGTCGCCAACCGCTGGCGGTTTCGTAAACATTCTGCGACACTAATTTGTCTCTACCTTCCCTGAACCCCACTTCAAGAAAGTTCAATCGAAAAAAAAATAGTGGGCTTGACAATACAAGAATCAGGAACAGGGTCTGCTTGGCTTTCTTGAGCTAAAAAGTAAGATTCAGGCATTTGCGTCTGATTAGACGCATTGCTACTAAAACAGGTCGCGCCCGCTCTCATGTTGCAGGAGAGTTGCTGATGCATTTTTATGGCGCAAGGGCATCTGTGGCCAAGGAGCGCCATGGCACAATATATTTTCGACTGCTCAAGGAGGGGTCAAAGACCCATTTCCCAAGAATTTCACTCTAAAGAAACCGAGCACCAGACCAGGGGAACGCCTGTACCCGTTGTATTACCGGCGGCTACCCGACGCTACTGGGTATCGAAACACGCACCTCCCGCATGCGAGGCGGTTGCTCAACCACTCCGCCACCGCTGCGGTGGCCAACTGCTGGCAGTTGGTGCGAGAGGTTGTGCAACCACGCCTTCTTTACCAAACCCGATTCCAGCATTTGACTAGGGCTCAATGGGATCGCCTTGAAGCTGCTAATCGAGGCAATGAGGACAATCGCTTGCCTTCCCCGCATCACCCCGATCGTGGTGCTGCGAGAACAGGCGCAGCTGAATCCGCTAGATGACCTGGTGCAGCAACGACGCGATGCTCGCTGCCTAAAGTCAAGCCTTACACACAGAACGTGTGCACTCAGGGCATATGCTTCAACGCACTTCATTCTCAGTTCTCTCGCCCTGCCGTTTTTTGGAGCTAAGCGACAAAAAAAACCAACGATATACGTCGGCGGTATCACCGCGGCGTCGTCGTTTCGCGACCGAATTATAGAGCAAGACGCCAATCTGCCGCATGGCTCCATCGTTAAGTACATTGACGCGAGCGTCCAGGCCTGCGAAACAACTGCAGTTTTTAGCCCTTGCAAGCCTGCCCTGAACAGAACGTCCAGGTTTCGCCTCCCAGAATATCCTTCCTCCGCTCGTGCGGAGATGCTTGCGGTTCAAGAGGCACTTTGCCCTGTGGCCGCCATTCCCGTGCTACCTACAGCCCGCATTGTCATTCGCACCGACGCCCTTCACGTCACACGACTACTACGACCTGTCAGTTGCACCCCAGATACTTGCAAAAGCGTCCATCGTCTAGCAGCACGCATCCCGCAGCGAATCATAATTGAGTGGTTCCCACTTGACGCACTGTGCTCACAAAGCCGTGCAGATTCTGCAACCCGCCTTGACCTCGTCTTTGCGTCGAGTCCTCGCTCTGGATGACACCGCCCTCCTTTTAGCAAGAAAGGAACACCTCTGGCGTCGCACACGTGCTCTAATCCCTCCGTGTGCGGTAACCCTCCCTCGCCATCTTACCCGTACACAGAAGATTTCGCTTCGGAAGATCCCGGTCGGGGTTGCCCTAACTGCCGCCGTGACACGAAAGTTGCCGCAATTTCAAGGTTTATAACCTCGCCCCTGGTGTCCAGTCTGCAAGACCAGAAATACTGAGGCCGATATTCACCACCTGCTGTGGGTTTTCCCGGTGTTGAAGCCGACGAGATTTTCGCACCCGACAGCACTGGGTCTCTCGTCGAACAATCCTGATTCATATACATCATCGTTCACCCCTCGACTTCATTAGATCGGCGAACCTTTTTATTTATTTAAGCATCCTCGTCATCTATCATTACCTACCCTTTTACTCCCCCAGGCAATAAACATCGCTTTAAAAACATAATTACGAATATAAGAAATTCGGCGCGCGATTCTGGATGGATTCCAGGGCTTTGTTAAGATTCACTTAATGGAGTCCCCAACAGCTGATGCATGTTCAGGTTGCCGTGAGGTAAAAGGCTGCGGTAAGCCGTATGTTGCATTTCAGGTAGGTATATATATGCTGTTATATTCATAATGTGGGCGTCCAAGTTAGATCCTGTGTTCGGCTGATTCTTAGGTATTTGTATGATGGTGCATGTCCTATCGCTTCTCCGCATATGCTGTAATTTGATGGACGATACGAGTGACCACTTATTATCCATAAATGAAATGGTCATATGATCAGTAAATGCTCTTGTGCAAGACTGGTGGTGCCAGGTTAAACCAGGCGACCTACCGCTCTTCGGGCGATACCAAGGGAGTGGCAAATGATAAAAAAGAAGAGCACGTGTTGTGGACAGGCAGCCCACAACAGCGCCTTTACCTTGATCATGGAGAAGTGCATGGGATTTAACGTCCAGCACCGTGGGTAGGCCGCGAGAGAATCCTTAGTAGAGGAATCCTGATTATTTTGACTGCCTGAGATTCTTTCTTCTGCCCTGACATTACGCAGCTGACATTACGCAGCAATGCTGCTTGGATTTATGTCGGTTACAGCGGCCTGGATTGGGTCTCGCACTTTACGCGATTGCCTAGTAAGCATGCAGAGGCTCGCACTAGGCTTGCGGAAGCATCTTCTGTTCTAGCGCAGCCTCCTAAAGTCGCTAGGTAGCCATCAAGATGAAAACAAACCGGCAACAGCACAGCAGAAAGCTACCCGGGATCACTGCGCAAAATGAACTTGAGGCACACCTGAGGCAGTGTGGGAGTAACGTATTTCGTTCGACATGTTCTGTACAGGACGCGCTAAGTCCGCTGCTATGGACAAGGGTGGCGCCGTTAAAGAATCTCATGGTTCGCTTACACGCAAAACATAAAAACCCACGAGAGCACCAGATTAGATGGTCGTTGCCGTAGCTCAGTAGGTAGAGCACCGGACGCGATATTCGGAGGTGGTGGGTTCGGATCCCACCGGCGGCATGGTTGTTTTTCTCCTGCTTTGTAAGCAATTTTTTTTAAGAACCTGATTAATCGAAGTATTTTTCTCCCTTTGATCAACACTAAAAGTTAAAAAAATAGAAACATTCCCTTGTGCACCTCGGTTTAAGTGACTGTTGGCTTCCTTCAAATGCTTATCAAAAACGAGCCCTTCATTTCCTTTGCCTAGTGAACTGACACACGCTTAAAATTGTAAGAAGGATTTAGTGAAGTTTCGACTGGGGACCAGCCTTCTTCAGAGTTTAAACATCCGTAAACCCTTGTTATGTTTTTAAGCGTGTGCGAGTCTACTGTATAAGTGTATAACTTCTGGTTCATATATATATATATATATATATATATATATATATATATATATATATATATAAGGAAATGACGGGCTCGTTTGACAAACTTATAAAGGGAACCAACAGTCACCGAAACCAAGGTGCAAAGGGGAATGTTTAATTCTTTTTTTAATGTGATCAGTGGGACAATTTACGTCGATTAATCTATTGCTTAAAGAAAATTGCTTATAAAGCAGCAGAAAAAAGAACCATGCCGCCGGTGGGATCCGAACCAACGACCTCCGAATATCGCGTCCGGTGCTTCTGCCAACAGTGCTACGGCGACGGCCGTCCAATCTGCTGCTCTCGTGGGTATTTATGTTTACTGCGTGCAAGCGAACCTTGAGAGTGTTCACCAGCGACACACTCGTCCATAGCGGCGGACGTGGCACGTCCTGTATTACTGCGAACGTGACGTGGAACGTCATCTGACGGCGAGGGCGGACACTGCGAGAGGCTTCTTATGCTACCTATGGCACCAAGACTGCCAGAACCGAGACTCTCGTTAAGCTATTAGCAGACAAGTTAAGAGAAATGAGGGGCTCGTTTGACAAATACATGAAGGAAGCCAATAGTCACCGAAACCAAGGTGCATTGGGGAATGTTTTCTTTTTTTCTTTAATTTATTGTGCGGATTAGTGGGAGAAAAATACTTCATTTAGGCTTTGATTTAAAGAAAACTACTTATAAAGCAGCAGAAAAAACGACCATGCCGCCGATGGGATCCGAACCCACGACCTCCCAATATCGCGTCCGGTGATCCTACCAACTGAGCTACGGCGACGGCCGTCCAATCTGCTGTTCTCGTGGGTATTTATGTTTATTGCGTGTAAGCGAACCTTGGGAGTGTTCGCCAGCGCCACCCTCGTCCATAGCGGCGGACGTGGCACGTCCTGTATTATCGCAAATGTGCCGTGGAACGTCATCTAACGGCGAGGGCGGACACTGTGCGAGAGCCCTCTTATGCTACCTATGGCATCAAGACTGTCAGAACCGAGACCCTTGTTAAGCTATTAGCAGACAAGTTAAGGGAAATGAGGGGCTCTTTTGACAAATACATGAAGGAAGCCAACAGTCACCGAAACCAAGATGCAAAGGGGAATGTTTAATTTTTTTTAATGTGTAGTGATGATCTGAGGGATATTACTTCTATTAATCTATCGCTTAAAGAAAATACTTATAAAGCAGCAGAAAAAACAACAATGCCGCCTGTGGGATCCGAACCCACGACCTCCGAATATCGCGTCCGGTGCTCTTTATATATATATATATATATATTGTTAGGAGGGCATTATGGACCAGAAGGTATACAATTATACAGTGGACTCACACACTCTAAAACATATAACAATGGTTTACGGACGTTTCGACTCTAAAGAAGGCTATATATATATATATATATATATATATATATATATATATAATATATATATATATATATATGGTTGTGAGGAAAGGAAGGCACTACGAACCAGAAGTTATAGACTTACACATTAGACTCACACACGCTTTAAAGCATAACAATGGTTTGCGGACGAGTCGACTCTGAAGAAGGCTGGTCACCAGTCGAAGCGTCACTAAATCCTTCTTACTTTTTAAGCGTGTGTCAGTTTACATATATATATATATATATATATATATATATATATATATATATATATATTAAGTGCCATCGCACTAATGCAGCCATAAGCCTCGTCGCCACCTACAATTTTCGCGCGCTTCTCTGGTAAATCTTGAAATGTGTGCAAACGCAGGCATAAATTCGTGTTTCACTACGACCTTCTTGCAGTAATGATCGCGGTCTATGGGCTCGATCTATATGACACGCGTTTTCTCTTCTTGCTGCCGCAGGTACATCTTCAGTCGACAATCCAGCAACGGCTTCCACTACAGCCTTAAGGCCATCCCCAATCGTTACTGCACAGCGATGGTCTACTACTCTGTGGGCATTTCACACGGATACCATGCTCAGTACAAACTGGATAGGAATCGAGCCAAAGATGCCCTCGAGGAGCTCGTGTACTCAGCCAGACGCAGCCACCGCAATCAGAGCATTCCCGTCTACTTGACCGTCGGCGGATCGCGGAATGACAGCACGGGAATCTCTGAAGCATTGAAGGCGAACATGTTGCATACGTCCATTGAACTTCTTCCTGGCGCTCAAGGTGTTCAGGCAAGTGGCGTGCAGTTTTGCGGTGGGCACCCCTCGACAGCTGATGAAATCGGCGGCCACTTTGCACCGTTGTTTTGGAGTCCAGCTATGTTCGCATTAGCCGGGCGCATGTGACATCGGCTGACCGCTATATCTGTTTTGCACAACGCCCAACCTTCTTGTCAATCACCAACTGGTTGCTACGAAATTTCTGACAATCCGATCTCACGGCTGTCAGTAGTTAGACTAAGGAGTATTAGCACTGCGCCTGCCGCGGTGCTCAGTGGTTAAGGCGCTCGGCTTCTGATTCGAAGTACCCGGGTTGGAACCCGACCGCGGCGGCCAGGTTTCGATGGAGGCGAAACGCGAAAGGCGCCCGTGTACCGTGCGATGTTAGTGCACGTTAAAGATCCCCACTTGGTCGAAATCATTCCCAAGCCCTCCAATACGGCACCTGTTTCTTTCTTCTTTCACTCCCTCCTTCATCCCTTCCCTTACGGCGCGGTTCAGGTGTCCAACGATATATGAGACAGATACTTTTATTTCCTTTCTTCATAAACCAACCAATCTGTGACAAGCGATATACCGTATCTTTTCTTATTCTGCAAGTTCTAAAAGTACGCTTTTTGAGTTACAAGAGCGGCTTTTCCGCCTTAGCATTGTCAGCGATATAGCGCATCAGAATACATCTAAGACTTGTTTATTAGTAGGTTGGTTAACTAATATTGAGTACTTATGATATTGCTGTCAGCCTCCTTAATTATCGAGAGACGTATATAGCACCGCAATATCCATATCAGTTTTCAGAAATTCGAAAACGCAGTTACCTTTCGCACTGTGGCCCAACAAGTTTTGGATGTTTCCATGAGTTACGTGCACTGGAAGAGTTGCTTTGCCGGCAAAGCTTTTTCGAAAGTGCATCTATTTTGGCACAGTTTAACCAGAATTTGTTGGGCCACAGTGCCGATTGTAACTGCGTTATCGAAATTCTAAAGACTGATATGGCTAGTTACTTATTTTCAAATATGCACCCCTCAACAACTAAGGCGACTAACAGTACGAGATAAAAGTTCACTACTCAATATTAGTCAACCAGCCTGCTATTTACCACATTTTGGCTGTAGCTATGTTTAAAAAGCTAAAAAATGCTATGTTTAAAAAGTGCTCTTCTATAGCAAGACACATATTTTTTTTTAATTTCAGAACATATCAGGTGACACACCCTGTAATTGTTAACTTTTAAAGCCTTCGCAATACATGGGCTGTTTGAAACCCTCAGGAGTGCCTGAAGCCTGTCAATGAATGATGCCTTAGCTCATCGTACCTTAAATGCTAGTCATAGATGTGCGCCTTGCAATGGACCCGCCGCGGTGGCTCAGTGGTTAGGGCGCCCGTCTACTAAGCCAGAGTACCCGGGTTTGAACCCGTCCACGGTGGTCGCGTTTCGATGGAGGCGAAACGCAAAAGGCGCCCGTGTGCTGTGCGATGTCAGTGCACGTTAAAGATCCCCAGGTGGCCGAAATTATTCCGGAGCTCTCCACTACGGGCCGTCTTCCTTTCTTTCCTTCTTTCTTTCTTCCTTTCTTTCTTTCTGTCCTTCTTCTCTCAGTCCTTTTTATCCACTCCATTACGGCGCGGTTCAGGTGTCCGCCGAGACGTGAGGCAGATACTCCGCCATTTCCATCCCCTCATAATAATAATAATAATAATTGGTTTTTGGGGAAAGGAAATGGCGCAGTACCTGTCTCATATATCGTTGGACAGCTGAACCGCGCTGTAAGGAAAGGGATAAAGGTGGGAGTGAAAGAAGAAATAGGTTCCATAGTGGAGGGCTCCGGAATAATTTCTACCACCTTGGGACCTTTAACTTGCACTGATATCGCACAGCACACGGGCGCCTTAGCGTTTTTCCTCCATAAAAGCGCAGCTGCCGCGGTCGGGTTCGAACCCGGGAACTCCGGATCAGTAGTCGAGCGCCCTAACCACTGAGCCACCGCGGCGGGGCGATCGCCCAAAACCGATTTTTAATTTTCTACGTAGGCTACACGCATGTCATTTGAATCCCTTACAGTTATACGTACGCAACGCACGCCGCGTGTTCCTAGTAATATACACTAAACGATACAGGCACTGCTGTAGCCAGTCTAATACAAGACGAGTCAAAACCAAGTTTGTCGAACTGCGTCGGAGCATTGCTATGACGACTACAAACGGTACTTCGCCAGGCTTCACAGCTGAGAATTCGCCCTTCTGTCTGGAAGAACAAAAGCCATTCGTCGCTTGAAGCTTTATGCGTGCGTAAGAATGGGCAAATTGAGGGCGAATACAACAGTTAAAATGCCGAAATCGAGTCGAAGAATTATCAACGAAGCTGTTATAATCACTATGAAGCGGGCGGGTGGGGCGCCGCCATGATGTCAAGGCTACGTACGGAAGCAACGCAAATACCGCAACCACGGTGTAACAGTGAGCTTGTCCCGTGACCGCAAGGTAAAAATCCATTTCTCACGTACGTGCGTGAGACATACGCAGTCCATTTGCATTCTGCGCATGCGCAATGGTCATACGTAAGAGCGCTACGTACGCGAAGCTTCTACGTGCAGGGTTGGTCAAAAAATCTCAGGCCAAAGGGTTTGCTTTTCGCCGGTATATCCTGGCAGTAAATATCTTGTATTTGGACCGTTCACTAGCCGAGCTGGCTGTGGGTTGAATAAAGATTTGATGTATTGGTTCACAAAATAAATGATGACGAAAGCTGTCAAGGTTATGAGATGTTGTACCGACACTACCTCTATCCTCTACAGATTTTGAGCTGCAGAGGTGTCGCAACTGGTTTACTGTACTGCTCAAGAGCAGACCCTTTGGCCTGGGAACTTTTTACCGACCCTGTACGTGATACTTAAGCTGTCTAATATCGGGACTTTCAATTATACCGCATATAAACTGATAGGATGGTAGCAACTGATTGTCCACCGCTTTCAGCGTGAGCCCACTGCCATCTGTTCTGTTGTCTCCCCTATCGCAGGGCATCAATCTCGACTGGAACAGGCCGGGAGACGCATGCGTCGGACACGGAAACTCGCTCCAAAGGAGCCAATCACTGATCGACTTTGTTTCATCAGTGAAGCAGTACGAGATAATGTTCACGGTGCCGCCGCTGCCCGAATTCATAGAAGCTTACAACTTGTCGATTGTGCTGCCAAAATTGCAGTACGTGGTCGTGGCGACGCACAAGCTCCGGCGGCCAGGAGTGGTCGCGTGCACCGGCGAACGGGCCTTGGCAGCGGTGGCCTACCGCAAGATCAGGGACCAGTTCGTCAAATCGAGAGACGACATCGAGACGCTCCGAAAGTTTGCCTACAGCATATCGGTGCGTCGTAGCACATGTACTCCGCGCATGTAACGCTTCTGTGTCCAAGGAATTTGTTTCTGCCGAGTAGTCTCGGGCTCATTACGCATTTTCAGCGTTCCGACTCCCAGTTTCACCGGCCGCGTTTCGGTGGTGGTGGTGGTGAAAAGCGTTTATCGAAGCGAAAAGCTTCACTACGCCAGGTAAAGCAGTGGTCGCGTAGGCCGGAGAATGACCTTGAACGACCTTCAGCCCAGCCACGTTAGCCGTGTATGACCATATGTGGCACAGTTATGGGGTCGAATCCTTGATGTCTGCCCATGACCCATAACCTTCAGTTGACCTCTGACCTTGAGTTCACCTTTGACCCTTAACATTGGGTTACCTTTGGGTTATTCTTTTTACCTTAAGAATATCCGATAGGCTGATGTGGAGCCACGTGATAACATCCGTTAAGACTGTCGTAAGCCCATGTGATACCACGTCATAGCCACGTGGTCGTGTAGTTATATATATATATATATATATATATATATATATATATATATATATATATATATATATATAGAACGGCTGTCGCGAGCATGCAGGGGAGCTGCCATGGGCGAGCCTCAGATGATTATTAAACGGGCTTGCTTTTCGCAGAACTCCAGGGTTAGCCAAGTTAAGCCACTGCAAATTTTTTTACTATATTTACAGAGACGTGCTCGGGGAGAGGCCTCTAGTGGGTCTCGCAACTTACAATAGTCCGCATTCCGGGATCCCGTTGGTCCTGACTAGTCCACCTAACCAAGGCCTGTTGGGGCGGTATTTCCCGGCAGCCCAGCAGGGCCGCCTCCCTGTCCTCTCGGCTAGGGGAAGGGCCGTTGAGGGGGAGAGAAGGATTTCCCTTCATAGGAGCAGGGTCGCGCCGGTGTTCGGCACGATAGTGCTTAGTAATATTGAAAGGAGGGGGCTGTGATCTGGGTTAAGGTCCTCCCAAGGAATGCCTAGTGCCCGGTGAGTCCTCGGACTGCCTCATGGGCGACTTCGTTGTCTGGCATGCATTGGTGGCCGGGGGCCCATGTGATTGAGCGATAGTCGCAGTCGCGAGTACTGTGGCGAAGGATTTGGTGAGCAAGGGGAGCGTTCCAACCGAGCTCAAAGTTACGACAGGCTCCGTGGGAGACTGTGAGGATGAATTTAGAGTCGGCAGTGGCCCAGTGGTTAGCTTGCTCGGCTACTGATGATCCGGAGTTCCCGGGTTCGAACCCGACCGTGGCGGTTGCGCTTCGATAGAGGCGAAACGCTAAGGCGCCCGTGTGTTGTGCGATGTAAGTGCACGTTAAAGGTCCCAGGTAGTCGAAATTATTCAGGAGCCTTCCACTACGGCATCTCTTACTTCTTTCTTTCCCTTCTTTATTCCTTCCCTTGCTGCGCGATCCAGGTGTCAGCCGATATGTGAGACATACTACGCCATTTCATTTCCCGAACAGCCATTTTAATTTTCATTTCATGGAAGGCTGCGAGGGCGATCGCTACCTCCTCCGCATGCGTTGAGCTGGGCGCTCTGAACGTGAGGCCGTCTACCTGTTTTCTTTCGTGTGTGACTGCAGCCGTGTACCATTCCCCCTGAAGTGGTAGGGTCCTGCAATGCGCACGTAAAGTGTTTCTTTCAGCCATAGTGGTGGTACAGGGCATTCGCCCGCGACAGACATCGACCATCATGGTTTTCCTTGTTCATCTTAGTCGGAACTAATAATAATAATAATTGGTTTTTGGGAAAAGTAAATTAAGCAATATTTGTCTCATATCGGCGGACACCTGAACCGCGCCGTAAGGGAAAGGCTTAAGGAGAGAGAGAAGGATAATTGTTTTTTTTTTGGTATTTGGGGGGGAAGGGAAATGGCGCAGTATCTGTCTCATATATTGTTGGACACCTGAACCGCGCCGTAAGGGAAGGGATAAAGGACGGAGTGAAAGAAGAAAGGAAGAGAGCGGTGCCGTAGTGGAGGGCTCCGGAATAATTTCGACCACCTGGGGATCTTTAACGTGCACTGACATCGCAGAGCACACGGGCGCCTTACCGTTTTTCCTCCATGAAAACGTAGCCGCCGCGGTCGGGTTCGAACCCGGGAACTTCGGAGCAGTAGTCGAACGCCTAACCACTGAGCCACCGCGGCGGGGTAGGGAGTGAAGTAATAATAATAATAATTCCGTGGTGGAGGGCTCCGGAATAATTTCGACCACCTGGGGATTATTAACGTGCACTGATATCCCACACCACACGGGCGCCTTAGCGTTTTGCCTCCATAAAAGCGTGGCCGCCGCGGTCGTGTTCGAACCCGGGAACTCCGCATCACTAGCCCAGCGCCCTAACTACTGAGCCACCGCGGCGGGTTTTAGTCGGAAGGGGTGGAGGCGAAACGCAAAGGCGCCCGTGTGCTGTGTGACGTCTGTGCAGGTTAACGATACCTATGTGGTGGAAATTATTCCGGAGCCCTCCACTACGGCACCCCATCATTCCTCTTTCACTTCCAACTTCCTGCCTTCTCTTACAGCGCGGTGCTGGTGTCCACCTAGATGTGGGACCATTACTACGTCATTTCCTTCCCTCAAAGACAAATTGATAATAATAATAATAATAATAATAATAATAATTGGTTTTGGGGCAAAGGAAATGGCGCAGTAGCTGTCTCATATATGGTTGGACACCTGAACCGCACCATAGGGGAAGGGATGAAGGAAGGAGTGAAAGAAGAAAGGAAGGAAGAGGTGCCGTAGTCGAGGGCTCCGGAATAATTTCGACCACCTGGGGATCTTTAACGTGCACTGACATCGCTCAGCACACGGGCGCCTTGGCGTTTTGCCTCCTTAAAAACGCAGCCGCCGCGGTGTGCTACGAACCCGGGAACTCCGGATCAGTAGCCGGGCGCCCTTAACACTAAGCCACCGCGGCGGGCGAAAAATTGAGGAAGAATTGGTTTTTGGGGAGAGGAAATGACGAAGTATCTGCCTCACACCTCGGTGGGAACCCGAACAGCGCAGTCAGGGAAGGGGTAAAGGAGAAACAGAGAAGGATAATAATAATAATTGGTTTTTTGGGGAAAGGAAATGGCGCAGTATCTGTCTCATATATCTTTGGACACCTGAACCGCGCCGTAAGGGAAGGGATAAAGGAGGGAGTGAAAGATGAAAGGAAGAATAGGTGCCGTAGTGGAGGGCTTCGGCATAATTTAGACCACCTGGGGATCTTTAACGTGCACTGACATCGCACAGCACATGGGCGCCTTAGCGTTATTCCTCCATAAAAACGCAGCCGCCGCGGTCGGGTTCGAACCCGGGAACTCCGGATCAGTAGTCGAGCGCCCTAACCACTGAGCCACCGCGGCGGGGAAAACAAAAAAACAGAGAAGGAAGAAAGAGATTTAGTAGTGGAGGGCTCCGGCATAATTTCGACCTCCTGGAGATCTTTAACGTGCATTGACATTGCACAGCACATGGGCGCCTTATCGTTTCGCAAAAAAAAACAAATGATAAATTTTCAATTTTTCAGATTAGCTCTATTAATCACCTTTTTGGAAGTTAGAATTTTCCATGGAAGCTTCTGTGCAGGAAACTACATGTAGCTTTCCTACACTTGTTAAAAGTGTAAAAAATGTGTACAAGAGTGTGCTAGGGCTAACACACTTAGATTTATAAACTTTAAGGTGTTCATGAACATCCTAACACCATAAAGTCTTAAAGGCGCATCGGTCTTGTCCCAGGCTAGCATCCTTCAACTGTGTTCAACACTTTAAGGGTGTTCCTGAGCAGCCTTGGTCTTAGGGTTCTCACGAACACCGGAAAGGTGTTGAAAACCCATGAAGGATGGGTTGGCCTGCGGGACTGGTGTAGCTTCCTGGCCTTAGGGGGCTGGGGTATAGGGGCTCTCTTTTGTCATTTCAATCATATCATTGAAAAATAAAAAATTGGCAGCGGCTTAACTTGGCTACTGCCATGGACCCTCCGCGCTGGCTCAGTGGTCAGAGCGCTCGGCTATTGATCTGGAGTTCCCGGGTTCGAACCCGACCGCAGCGGCTGCCTATTCGATGGAGGCGAAACGCAAAGGCGCCGGTGTGCTGTGCGATGTCAGTGCATGGTAAATATCCCCATGTGGTCGAAATTATTCCGGAGTCCGCTACGGCACCTATTCTTCCCTTCTCTCAGCCCGCTTTTATCCTTTCCTCTTGCGGTGCGGTTCAGGTGTCCGCCTATATGTAAGACAGATACTGCACCGTGTCCTTTCTCGAAAAACCAATTTTTCAACCAAAGCTCACCCGCCGCGGTAGCTCAGTGGTTAGTGTGGTCGGCTACTGATCCGGAGTACCCGGGTTCGAACCCGACCGAGGCCGCCCGCGTTTCGATGAGGCGAAACGCAAAGGCGCCGTGTTCTATGCGATGTCGGTGCACGTTAAAGATGCCCTCAAGTGGTCGAAATAATTCCAGGAGCCCTGCACTACGGCACCTTTCCTTCCCTCTCTCAGTCCCTCCTTTATTTCTTCCTTGTCGGCTGCGGATTCGGTGTCCAGGCCAGGTATGTGAGACAGTTTACTGCGCATTCCTTTCAATCAATAATTTCAATTTTACCCTCGAACGAGCATCATACGTTTAGCAAGCGTTTTTGCTGAGTTCCAGGCTTAAAATTTGAAAATTTTAGAATTGAAGGAAATGACGCAGTAACTGTCTCACATACCTTGGTGGACACCCGAATCGCGCCGTAAGGGAAGAAATAAAGGAAGGACTGAGAGAAGGGAAGGAATAGGTGCCGTAGTGCAGGGCTCTGGAATAATTTCGACCACCTGGGGATCTTTAACGTGCACCGACATCGCAGCACACGGCCGCCTTTTGCGTTTCGCCTCCATCGAAACGCGGCGGCCTCGGTCGGCTTCGAACCCGGGTACTCCAGCTCAGTAGACGAGCGCCTTAACCAAGCTGGTTCACTAATTTTCAATAATAATAATAATAATAATTGGTTTTGGGGAAAGGAAATGACGCAGTATCTGTCTCATATCTCGTTGGACACATGAACCGTGCCGTAAGTTAAGGGATAAAGGAGGGAGTGGAAGTAGAAAGGAAGAAAGAGGCGCCGTAGTGGAGGGCTCCGGAATAATTTCGACCACCTGGGGATCTTTAACGTGCACTGACATCGCACAGCACCCGGCCGCCTTGGCGTTTTGGCTCCATAAAAACGCAGCACTTATTTTCAATAATTAACTTTTTAACTCTTAGATTTAGGCGCTTCATTGCAGTTAGATTAGTAGCTGGCTGTCAGTAATAGCCATATCAGTTAGTACGCTCAAATAGGCCTCAAAATACAGCAGATATATTAGCTGTCCAGTACAATCCTACACCGAAGGCTAGACTGGCACTATAGGTGGTTACTAGAATGCTTTATATAAGTAATATATATTGCTATATTAGTATCATTCAGAGGGTGATAAGCAGCAAAGGTTGCAATGCATGTCAAATCTATAATCTCTAGCATTGAGATCGCTGATTAGTCGAAAAAAGAACACTTAAGGTGCCGCTGTTCCATGCTCGCGAGATTACACTTGCTGAGAATTGTTCCCTTTCCAGGTGGGCGCAGACATCTACCATCTGGCGCACGAGACGGAAGTTAGATACCTAGCGCCAATTTTGCGCATCTCCTCAGTATTCAACGGGAGAGAAATTATGTGGGGGAAGACAAGCTACAAGGACGTGTGTGAGCTGTTGACCGAGGATCAAGACGCCGATGGAGAGTGTCGGGTCGTGAAGGGCCGGAGCACTTTCAGCCGAATAGACGGCATTCTTGAGGAGGTGGGTGATGCTCAGAGTGAATGCCTTCAGCCCTGGCTGCTATGAAAGATTCCATCACGTCATAGCCCATGTCCGCAGGCCAGCTGCGGCATGTAATTCGCTCGTTTTCATTTGTTTTATATACTCGTTAGACGTTCTTGAATACCTGTAGCCAGACTTGAGCCTTTCTTACAGCTGTCCTGTTTATCCTCCGGTCTTGGTTCTTTCCTTTTTTCCTGGCTGCTTTGATTAACCTTGTGTTATGGACTACCGTGCGTTACGCCATAGAGAGTTATATTTGGGGTGTACAGCTGGCGTGGGCAGGGCTTGCTTCCAAGTCCTTGTCCCGTCCCCTTCTTGGGCTCAATGGGGGCGCCCTGGCCGAACGGTATGTATATTTTATGGCTCTTCCTTTGCCTAAATATGTTCGCCCTTCGAATTAAAGAAGGCGAACCGAAGTCAGATCTGAATTTTTCCGGTGATGAAAAACATTCCTAAATTACCATTATTTCGGGTCAGCAGCCGAGCGCCATAACCACTGAGCCACCACGGCAGCTTAAATAATGAAAATATAAAATTAATATGTAAATGAGCATTAAATAAATAACAAAATAAGCTCGAAGTCTTGCCCCCACCCAACTCAAAAAAGTTCCGGACTCCCTACTAATCGTTACAAAAAACACCCGCGAAGCTCTTCGGTTGTTCACTACCAAGAACTTCTTACAAGCGCCTTAAGTTGTAATTTTGTTTGAGGGTTAACAACGAGCATGAAAGTAGCCTTTTGAGAAAAACACGTAGGCAAGTTCCTTGTAGCCTGGGTATTACGCTGCTCAGTGCTACACGATGTTTAGGCTTACCGCACGGCTTGCATTTCAGCAAAGTCAGATATTCAGGAACTCGCAGCTTAACTACGCTCGCAACTACACGTTGCCGAAATATGTGTCTTGAATGGACGGATACACTTTTTCGCACCATGTTTCTGTCCAGCGAACGCTGTCTTTGATGGACTGCTGTGTGGTTGCAGGTGGCGGCTCTGGCGGGACCTCAAGAGCTGAAGCGTCGCATGCTGAGGTCGTACGGTGAAGGCTTTGGCGAGGCACCCGTGGCGGTGTTCGACGTATTCCTGGACGATGACCCCCGCAAGCAATGCAAGGACACAGACATGGAGGCACCACTGCTCCAGACCATCGCTGAGACAGGGCCTGGTCGATAATTGTGCCCCCTCTATTCCAGGTCTCCCCGGTGATGCGACCTGGAATGGACATGTCCCAGCGGGCAGTTGACATTGCTTTTTTTTAAGCTGTCACGTTTGCAGTAGCGTACTGTGAAGTTTGACCTCGGATGTTGAGTCTGAGTATTGTTTGGGAGCGTTGGGCCGGGGCTACAATTAAGCTACGGAGGCCATCTCTGTAGTAGCTACTCGCTCTAAAAAGCAACGCCGGACGCACGCTTATGCACCTAGCAATCGAGAATACGTATACAGGTAAATTTTAGGTCATATACCCGCGAATTCAATGTAATTTAACGTAACACGTATAGATTGCTCTTCGCACCCAAGGCCTAACATGTGTCTGCATATTCAGACGTTTGACGTCAACAGCCAGTGCATTCGCACCTTTGGGTTGTGCTGGGAAACTACACATCCTTTAGCTAATAAAGGAGCAGTTCGTTCAATGCGACACACATTACCATCGTCATCTTGCCCCATAAGAATAAATGCACGCGTCCCCAGCGACCAGCGGCTTGTTGCTGTCTAGGAGCTTGGGGTGTGCAATGGTGGTTGCTATGGGTCACAGCTGGCCGAGGCGGCGTGGGGCTCTTCAAAGAATGATAGCACCTTGCGCGGGGGCGCGGACATCTAGGCACCTAGTGCATATTGCCTATATATGCTGAATTTTTTTAAGATTTCACGTGATAGCGTGTACAGCTTGTTTGGTCGAAAAACCGTCGGCGTAGTATGCACGGCGTGTCGGAAGTAATCGGGGGCTGTGTAAAACATTGTATGGTAATTTGTGATTCTAGTGATGATAACTTGATGTGTGACAGGCGATGACGAGTGAATGAAATTGTCATTAGTTCAATAAATAAATGAATGAAAAAATCGGAAAAGGGGGGTTCAAAGGTCGCAAAATGCTAAGAATGAAAAGCCAGTGCTTGATGATGCGAATTAAAATTTAGTGCGTAAGTGATCGATTGAAGCAATCGAAAAATTAAAAATGCGTTCAAAGGTGTCAAACTGCTCAGAATAGAAAGCCAATGTTTTCTGATGCTAATTATTGGTGTATATCGTCGTCCTAAAAAATTCAGGGGGGACTTCGTTGACCTAAAGTGCGGTGAGGCCAAAAACTTTAGTGCGGTGTTGCTGCTTGTGCCACTGATGTGTGGTTAAGATGTTAATTGTTTGTGAATCTTGAATGCTGGAGACACTGGAGGGCTTCTGGGAGGCATCCGTCTGATTCGACGCCTTTCTGCAAACACTCTCCAGCATCCTAGACAAGGAGAACTACATATGCTTCGGCAGGAAGGAGCGTAGTCGTTAGCACGCTCGGCTGCGGAACAGAGGGATAGTGGTTCGAATCACCCGGTGCATAAGGATTTTTTTTTCTTATCGTGTTGAAGAGCGTAGCGAACGGACGGGCGTGAGCACGAGCCATTAAAGGCCTTCGCCTTAAAATATTCTTGTAAAAAATGCTGATGGTCTAGCTCCTGTTAAACCTAGTGCGTACGCGATATCTGACACGAAGCTGACGTAGCTTCGCTCGCGGCATGTCGATGTCTTTCTTCGCTTCTTGACGGCGTCGTTTTGGCGAGCCGTTCCTATCGTTGTCTCGGCTTGGCATTCCTGGCTTCTTGGGCTCGTTGTCGACTCGCCCTATACCACGCCACAGCTTCGGGATCCGTCGACGCGGCTTCCCGCAGTCGCCGTCGATGAAGGTTGCAGTATACACGCTAACTTTCCGCTTCTTCACTCATGTCTCATCTGAAGAACGAGCGCTTCGCACCCTCTGTTTGTAAAGTGGCCGAGCACTGCCGCGCATCTGTTGCCCAACTGCGCATGCGCAGCGTACCTCTAGCTACTGCGCATGCGTGACGCGCGCAGCGAGGCTGCGGAGTCCAATACCGTCACGTGCGGCGCGCCTCCTGCTAGGCGCATGCGCATTAACGGCTCCGGCTCGGCCCAGTGACCTTGGCTTTACATGACGTAGTGAAGCTATCGCTTCAAAGAAAATCAAATCTAGAGAGTCGCAGCAGCATCAGATGACGCACCGAGAGGCGTAGGCTGTCGCGTCAACTCATAAGCACAGCATAAGTGTCCTCCAGCGTTTTTTCAATTTCTTGAAAAAAAAATGAAGGTAGGCAAAGAACCAACACCGCGCTTTTTGAAGCATTTTTTTTTCTGTCAGTATGGTTGACAGCAATATTCCCTTCCATGAATAACCTTTGACCCAAATAACCGAAATAGTCGAGAGAAGATGGTAAAGAATTTAATGTAAATGAATTCAAGATAGTGAGTTTGTCCGGGTGCGTATCTAGATACGCGACGGGGAGCTTTCGACCCTTTAGGAGAGTTGCTTCCTTCAGAGGAAGCAAACTACAAATAAATAGCATTTATTGAATAGTGTACTCTATAAATTCTAAAATATTGGCATGATACCATTTGAAAGAAATCGGTTTGAATTATCATAATGGAGCAAACAGGTAACGGGTAAAGTCGCTTCTCTCCGAAGGAACTGTGTAACATTCATTTTTTTTCTTAGTCACCGAGCGCTTGTAACTTAGGTTGCTGGGAGATTTTTGGCAGAGTTCAATTTTATAGACATTGTAGGGAATGCAATGAGAAGATTTTATTGGCCTTCCAATTAAAGCTATTGCAAAGGAGTGTGAGATGCTTTGTCTAAATTTGCGAAAAATTTTTCAATGGCATTTATTTCCATCGTTGCTACATAATGACGGTTGAATAAAAGCGATTACCGCTCGGTAATATTTCTACCTCCCGTCACGTAATTGCGGTACCACTCTCTCGGCTTTTCACAAAGTTCAAAGGCACTTATCTTCGGTCTTAATATTGGACGGACGCCGTTTCTACCACGCCTGCATGTGCAAAGCGGTCCACTTTCAGCAGCAGGCGATTTTTTCTTTCATTCTAAGGAACAGCCGGCGTTCTTCAATAGCTAGTAGTTGCTGCCGCGGTGGCTAAGTGGTTGTGGCGCTTGGCTGCTGACCCGAAAGACGCGGGTTCGGTCCCGGTTGCGGCGGTCGAATTTCGATGTAGGCGAAATTCCAGAGGCCCGCGTGCTGTGCGATGGTCATTGCATGGCACGTGCGAACGCCGCTTCCGGGGCGGCGAAAAAAGTGTACAGTGGATATGCAGTGGTTTCTTCCTAACGGTCCGTAAAGGCCTGACCACTGCTTGCTAGTTTTCGATTTTTACGAGCTCGGTGCCTGACCGGGACTTGCTTCTGGACAAGCCATGGAAGTCCAGGTTCTAGAGATCTCGCCTTTTGCTGGAATCCACTAAAAAGCACTTCAGCCATCCCGCGAAGCCAGTAAAGAAGCCGGCGAACCCAGAGTCCCATGGAGTACGCGCTAGTAATGTAACAATGCCGTTACCTCTGCTTATTTTCCTTACCCTTCCTCTCCTTGCTGGAGTGCTTGGCTTCATTCGGGCACTGCAGATTATCAGCGCGCTTTGGCGGAGCAAGCGCTCATTTCATCGGGGCTTCGTTGTACTCTATCGTAGTGGCGCATACCCACTTTTGGTGATTGACCAGGGTGTCTTGTACAGTCAAATAATTTAGACTCATTTTAGGTTGTTAAGGTTGAAATTTGGGCTTGGGAAAAAATTGTGAACTATAATTAAGAAATGAGTCTCCCAGATCCCGTGGCGCTTGCCCCAAAGAAGAGAAGAACCGGACTAGGAAAGGGAAGCCCTAATCGAGCCACGGGAATTGCAGATAAGCAAACGATCGACAGGAGAGAAGAAAACGACCTAGTGTTTCGATTTCACCGCATGCTGCACAAAGGTTCGACAGGGAGAACCCCGATAGGAACAAATATAGATTTTGTCGTGGAATTGTACACCGCAAGAGGGACACAGACACCTCGCATGTCCGTGAACAACATAAGCGCACACTCAAAGGGAAAGCAAAATGCTGAAAGCCCGCTGCAGCAAGGAGAGGCTCGTGAGTCAAGGATTGCAGTTGCATGAACCGTTGGAAGCGGACTGTAGTCAATTGCATACTGTTTGCTGGCCGAAATAAAAGTTTCTCGTCTTCCTCCTCCATCCATCGGATAGTGAAAAAAATTCCTCCATTTGCCGAGGAAGTTCGGGGGGGGGGGGTAGTAACCTTATTCATAGAAATATATGGGTGGGTCTCGGTTTCGAGCCACTCTTCACATCTTCTGCCGTGGTCTGTGGCTCTTGTGGCAGGATTGGGGCCCTTAGCCCAGGGCCCCACTGAGTCTTGCCGCCAGGTAGGCTTTCCGGACCAGTTCTGCCTGGAGCGCCGGATCCTCGCTGGAAAGCATCCTCTCCCACTGCTCCGCACTCGGGATTCTGTTTATTGAAGCCGCATTTGTTCTCTTTTCACGCCACATTGTATGAATTAACGTGGCTTTGTCCTCGCACCACGGGCATTTGCTGCTGTATAGCCCTGGGTGGATCGTGCTTAGCATGTTTAGGTTCGGGAAAGTTCCCGTTTGTAGCTGTCTCCAATCGACCGCTTCCTGCTGGTAGAGATTTTAGTGAAGTGGGGGACATCTAATCCTGACCCCCTTATAGTAATTCAAAATTTCTGAGTATCTTAAGGGCACTGGTTCCGCCTCGGGTTGCTCGAGGCTGGTTTGGTTGGAGGCTCGGTTTGTAAGCTGTCGAGCTCTCCTATCCGCCTCGGCATTCCCCGCGATGCCTGTGTGTAACGGTGCCCACATTATTATGTGTTGCAATTGTTTTTCCTTCGGCGGTAATTTGCCTGTCTTTAGGGTGTGGAGCGCTGCGCCCATATTTTGCCATTCATGTAGTTTCTGCACGCTGTTTGCGAGCCTGTTAGAATTATTAAGGACCTTTGAGCACGGTAGCCCTCTGCCTCCGCTAGGGCAATGGCAGCCTTTTGCTTTTTCTGCCTTTTGCCTTTTCATTTTTACTTTTCTGTGTTCATTTTTACTCATCACTCTTTTCGTTAAAGCATCTAGCCGATGCATCTTCGAGAGGGGAATGTTTTCCGTTCATGTTCAAAGCCAGTGGCGCTCGGCTTAAAAACTTTGTGAGGCTACATGTAACGACAGTTGTCTCGTGTGATGCCAGCCACGCGCAGCTGTAAGTGGTTCTAGACTGTCGTAGTTACTTTTCTGCCTTGTCTAGAAGGCTTCTTTTCTACTTAAAACTGAGCGCAGCCGGCAGTGGCAGGGGTCCCGTTCTTCGACAACCGTCCAGCGCGTTTCTTGCTATCGCCGCAGCCGCATTAATTTCGAACCCGCCGCGGGGGCTCAGTCGTTAGGCGCTCGGCTACTGATCCGGAGTTCCCGGGCTCGAACCCGACCGCGGCGGCTGCGTTTTTATGGAGGCAAAACGCTAAGGCGCCCGTGTGCTGTGCGATGTCAGCGCACGTTAAAGATCCCCAGGTTGTCGAAATTATTCCGGAGCCCTCCACTATGGCACCTCTCTCTTCCTTTCTCCTTTCACTCTATCCTTCATACCTTCCCTTACGGCGCAGTTCAGGTGTCCAACGATAGATGAGACAGATACTGCGCTCGTTCCTTCCCCAAAGCCAATTATTATTATTGTAGGCGCAAGTGAGCCCAATAAAGAAAGTTCGTTTCAATGACACCTCAGTCCACTCGTCTGATGTTCGCAATGTTGTTTCCACCACTTGACAATATACCTGCTTGACGATGCAGCGAATGGCGCTGTAGGAGGTATCAGAGAAATGCTGCAGAAGTTTGGTAATCGACTATCCACGAATGAGGAGAGGTGAAGACTCCCCGAGACCAGACAAGTCAATAAAAAAAATTGGAAGGAACGCTTAAGCTCCGCTTTAAGGGTATGACGTGATAGGTTTAGCATGGTAATGCCCATATATACAGAATTAATCATTCTCTACTTAACACTAATAGGTTTCTGGGATTCCTGATACCATTCTTGGCGCAGTGGTGCAGCGGTTAGTGATGCGCAACTGCCCTGCAGTGGGAGGGGCTGTCAACGGGCTTCGCGACCCAGGTTGATTTTCCTGAGTGATCTCTCGCGATCAATCTATCGCGATCAATAGTATCTGCTATTCTAGATCTATCCATTGGCTTTCGTAACTATTGTTAAAAACTATGTCGGCACTGTCTTGTAGAGGTTGTCTGGGCCATGTCAAGCTGTGATTCACAGCTTTTAGTCCAGATATCCTTCCAAACTTCCGGTAAAATAAAATGAATTGAATCATCAATTTAACTGCCACCTGCCAAGGTAGTAAGCTTGCTCACAAATCGGGGGCCCGCCCTGCCTCCTAGGCCAAATTTCAGTCTTTCTGGCCAATGTCTTTGCCTTCGTTTCATTAACTTTGTCTATCTATATTCGCTCACTGCCAACTAAAGCGGCGACGACGCCGGACTTTCTACGAGACAAGCTCCTTTTAACGCTGTTGCGTTAATATTCGCCCAATTAGCTCGACGAGCAAGTTGCTGCTTGCGACGAAACGTCACAGGTAATCAAAGGACCGAATCCACAGTGGCCAGAGAAGAGTATAGTTTGGTGGGAGCTAACTCCTCTGGAAGTAGCATGAAAGCCTCGACTACCGATTATCAATGTTTTTATTAGAATTTTTACTTCGCCGCATAACGTAGCCTGGTAGGAAGGAATGGTATAAAGCAACGGTAGAAGCATAAATTCCAGACGAAGTGTACATGACCCCGCAGTCCTTAGAATATGATGTGGAGCGAGGATATCCACTACATTGTGAACTGTAGTAGGCGCATATTGAAGAAATTCGCAAGAGCATTGTTAAAAGGTACGACACAGCCAGGCACGCGTCCTGCAGTGGAGGTGGATAAATGTGCACAGCCCGTGTGACAATCCCTGGCTGCCACAACAACAGCCACAACAACACTGTCCAAAGCTTCTAGAGGTGTAATCATTAACTAAGAACAAAAACCACGCAAAGGACGATACACAGGGAATCATTGATTTCTGTCAAAGTGCTAGGATACTGAGACGCGAAAACGTTGTATGAGAGCGGTATCGCGTGCCAGATAGGCAACCGCTTTGAATTAAACCGCATTAAGCTATGCACAACAGCGCAAAGGACACAATGAACGAGCGAAGAAAAAGAGCGATTGAAGTGTGTCAAGCTTAGTTGGTAGTTTTGTAGGTTACGATTTTTTTTCTACCGCTTATATGATAACTTTGTAGATTATGCCGGTGCATCCAATGTGTGCCGTCGTCAACCGCTTGTTTTGCTTCCCAAGCGCATCGTCTGCTATAGGTCAGAAGCTAGCACCGATTGCTAGCAGATGGTTCCAGTACGGAACTAGGCTTCGACCCATTTCAAAACTGGAAAGCAGCTTCACTGATCAGTGCAAGCACCATCACCACGGCTGCCAAACCTTTTTTTGAGGGCAAAAATCGGGCGCAGCCATAGAATATAGCGCCGAGACATTCCTGTGTACTTCTGCTTTGCGTCCCAGTCTCAATGAGGGGATTAAGCGCAGCGATGTCCAGCCATAACTAAATTTCACAAAAAATATGGAACTGACAGGCTATGGAGAAAAAATGGTTAATCAAGAATAGAGTATTAAGCCGTCATCATTACTTGCCCCATTGAGCGAGAACCCCTTTGTATGTGTGTGTTAAGACTGAATGGTACCCATACAAATAGGTAGGGGTTTAAATTAGTTAAACTGAGCAGACGTGCGAAAGCAGGTGGTGATTCTTCAATTGCAGGAGACACTTAAGCTCCGCCTTAAGGGCATGGCGCGATGTATTTTGCGGTTTATTTCCATATTCGCATAATTGCTAATTCTCTACTTAATATTCAAAAATGGCGGCCAGTCCTCATGCCACTGCCAGCCAGTGGGCCAACGGTTAAGTAATGTGCCACTGACTGGCAAATGGCTGCTGCTACCACAGCCACACTAGGGATTCTGCGACCCAAGTTGTTCAAGGATGCACTGACGGTACCCTCTTGTGAAGACATGGCGTAGTGAAGCTTTCGCTTCGAAAAAAATGGCGTCGTCGTGCAACCTGGCAGGTGGCGGTTAAATTAATTATTGGTCGCGCGAGGCTGTTCGGGAAGAGCAACCTGTAGCGCACAAATTCCACTGGCGGCAGCACCTGCCATCCCAGGGCAGTGCCGCATGGCTTAACGCCTGCACAACTGCGCCAGGAGTGGTAGATGTATTATTGTTAAGTAAAAAACATCAATTGTGCATGTGTCGGCATTAACCCATTAGCTATCGCGTCCTGCACTTAAAGCGGAGCAAATCAGAAGGGGTACGGCGGCGAGCCATGCAGAAGTAGAATTGCCAGCTGCGTGGCATACAACAGACATAACATGAAAATTTGTTTTGATGCCCTCTCTGTTGTGCGCGCTGAAATTCATAGCAGCATGAAGAACGAACTCGAAAAACCTTAAACGCTTTTGACTTACGAAATTTGCAACGATCATATACTGAACGAAGCTAGCTATCTGTCTCGGTTACGCATTTCTAAAAAAGGCGCAAAACGGCTTTTCCCCTTCAAAGTACTACTACTACTAATAATAATAATTGGTTTTGGGGGATAGGAAATGACGCAGTATCTGTCTCACATATCGGCGGACACGTGAACCGCGCCCTTAGGGAAGGGTTGAAGGAGGGAGTGAAAGAAGAAAGGAAGAAAGAGGTGCCGTAGTGGAGGGCTCCGGAATAATTTCGACCGCCTGGGGATCTTTAACGTGCACTGGCATCGCACAGCACACGGGCGCCTTTTGCGTTTCGCCTCCGAAACGCAGTCGCCGCGGTCGGGTTCGAACCCGGGAACTCCGGATCAGTAGCCGAGCGCTCTAACCACTGAGCCACCGCGGCGGGTAATTCAAAGTACTCCCTTCTAGCCATTGGTGTTGGCCAATTCTCGTGGCCCGGCTGGCGTGACAATGCGGGGAGAGGACTATCCCCTTTCATCGGCCGCTCTTAACAAAAACGTAGCGTAAAGACGGGACAAAGAAAGACGAGCACAGGACGGTGCTACACCGTCCTCCACCACCTTACTTGCAGTAACGGTATCTTTTCTGTATGTACGACACAGAACAAGTCACTATTGCAGTTGACAATGGGTATCACTAATGAAAGGTTATAACTACTCCTTGAGAAGTTAACGATAACATACCTATTTTTCATTCTGCGTATTCCTTGGCAAACCTCCGGAATAGTTTTTGTGCGACGTTAATAAAAAAAATTAGCGGTGGTTTAGCTTTGGTTAAACCTGGAGTAACGCGATAGCTACAGCTCGCCGAGTGCCAGCCGCCGGCAGCAGCAGCTGCTCCGCACCACGTGGCTGATGACCAGCCACGTGAAGAACCACGTGATCAGCCACTGCGCCGCACCGCCGGCAGGTGCTCCGTACCACGTGACAGTGTGGCGGCGCTGCCACGCTGAAGGCTCGAAATGCTATCGTAATATAACTATCGCTACAAAATTCTTGCCCTAGAGAAGAATGTAAAACGCAGAAGTGTAGAGGTCCGTATCAGAAAAAGATGAACAGTTTCAGTGCGTGTGATAATAATTAATAATTGGTTTCTGGGGAAATTAAATGGCGCAGTATCTGTCTCATATCGGCGGACACCTGAACCGCGCCGTAAGGGAAGGGATAAAGGAGGGAGTGAAACAAGAAAGGAAGAAAGGTGCCGTGGTGGAGGGCTCCGGAATAATTTCGACCACTATGGGGATCTTTAACGTGCACTGACATCGCACAGCACACGGGCGCCTTAGCGTTTCGCCTCCGTCAACACGCGGCCTCCGCGGTCTGGTTCGAACCCGAACGCGACAGCAGCGTTCGCTTTCGTTTTCCGCTCGTTTGGCCTGTGACACTACGCAACGGGAGCTCGATATTGTCGAGCACACCAAACACTATGTCAAAATACTTGAGCCATCGGGCAATGCTGCGGGAACGGGCAGTGAACTGCACATAGAACCAGTGCCGGTAAAGTATAGCTCACACCCGGTGACCCACATGCAGCGAAAAGATTAGAAAAAACGAAGGAGGACTCCCATGCTGCGCTCATGAGTTGACGCGATAGTTTACGCTGTTTGGTGCGCCATCTGATGCTGATGCAACTCTTCAGAACTTGTTTTTTCAAGATTCCTTTATTAGGACGACGATATACACCGATACTTAGCATCAGATTGGCTTTCCATTATGAACAGTTTGGCACCTTTGAACGCATTTTTCATTTTTGACTATTGTTTCTATTAATTAATTGATTAGTTAAAGTCTGTAAATTTTCTTATTTAGCATCATCAAGCATTGCCTTTTCATTTTTAGCATTCCGACAGCTTTGAACCCGCCTTTTTCAATTATTTTATTTCTTTAATTAATCGATTGGTTACAATATCATTAATTCGCCATCAACTATCACCCACTAGACAATCATCAATCGCTAGAACCACAAATTACCGTGATACGATTTTTGTTACGCAGCCCCCCGATTATTTCCGACACCCGGTGTTGACTACTATACCACGCCAACAGCTTTTCGGCCGAAGGCGCTGTATACGCTACCGCGTGAGAGGGAAACTGATTACCTTGGGAAGTCTGTCGCGACACAGCGTAGAACCACCTGCCGGGTGCATCCTGCAGGTGGCATCGTTCAACGGGCTGCGAACCTTATTTGCGGCGACGAAGGGAGGGCCAGGATTAAGCCACGCGCCGAGGCTAATTGTACAGATGTACGCTGTGCTCCATGCGAATATCTGGACACTGTGCGCTGTCGTGTACGAATTTCCTTTCTCGTGCCGGTGCCTTTGTGTCGGTCACGCAAGGCTCTCTGTTAACATTGGTTAGAGGGAATATATTTAGAATCGGCCTTCCATCGCGTCGTCCCTAGGTTGTACGTCCCGCTCTCCGATAAAACCAAGGTTTTATACCGGAATTAAAGCTGTCGTACATAGGAATTGTTCGGGTGGTATGTCATAAATAAAAATAATGCGAGTCGATTTGGGTAATTGGGCCAAATGCGGATACGTGGGCTAGCATGACGTCAATTGTAGGTTGCAGCTACCACCTACTAGGTGGTGACAGGTTGCCACCTAATTACTACCCCAACTTCTTCCGTTTAGCTAGTGTATACAAGCATCATTCGAATCAAGTTCTCCTCCTAACCGCTGCTGCTCATTCCGCTTAGCTCTCTGCGCTTAGGGGCGGTGCCGCCTGATTAGCACTCCAGGTTCTCGCCTGGTTGCCACCGGCTACACCTTGACACGTAAGCCACCCGGTGGGCAGGTGACCAGTGGCACAGTGGCGCAGGGCAGGTGCTATGGCAGGTGTTTTCATGTGACTTGGGTTGCTTGCGTTTGGTTGCGACTCAGGTTGCTCTTTCCAAGCAGAATCCCACGATTAAATGGGCTCCTTGTTCCCGACACGGTGAGCAGGTTACACAAGGCCTCGTGGGCACGTGATCAGAATGCCGCAAAAATCGGCTTCAGACAGACAAACACACAACGTCTAAATGTTGGGAATGGCCACTATATGAGCTACCGCACAAAAAAAAACGAAAGTATGCGTTAGCGATCCCTCGGTATCACTTTCTGATCGTTGTGACGTCAGCCTGTCCATAAGAATGAGCGCGCTTCTTTCGCTCTGACATTAGCGTTATCACAGAAGTCGTGTGACCAGCGCTTCTGTATATATTAAGCATTTCATTTCATTTGTTCTTACCTTTCTGCGTACAGAAAGCTAAAGGATCACGGACAAAAGGTACTGTGTACCTGACTAGGTCCCTGTACCCTTTCTTTGTTCGGAAACTGCATTTTTTCAGATAAAAAAAAATACAGACATCGAACCTAGAGAATTCCATTGCAGCAACTACAAATACAGCACTAAAAGAACATTACACAAATAAATAATAAAGGAGCATTACAACAAACACTTAATACTTCAAGGGAAACAGTACTAGAACTAATCAACAAAGCACACATAATTCCCACCATGTAAAACAACAAAGAGGTCTTTCACAAAAATGATCAAGTATTAAACGAAAAGGCAGTTCTTTACCACCGTCCAACGATGCCTGTCGGAAATGTTGTCAGAAGTGGGAGGCTCGCTCCCGAGATAGACCGTCAGAGGCATATGCATTCCGGCGGGGCGGAGCAGCAGCTTCCATGCGGTGCAAGTCTTAACGGAAGTACCGGCAGCAGCAAGCATCACATCACAATGGTGGGGATAAAGCGTGCGCAGCCATTTGATTTCCACAATGCCGAAGACTGGCCTACTTGGATTGAGGAATTCTAGGACTACAGCTTCGCATCCGGCCTCCGCGAGGAAACCGAAGAAATTCAAGTAAGGAACCTTCTTTACACGATAGGCCGGAAGGCAAGAGAAGTTCTTCGGTCGCCTAGCTGTCAGAGACGAAAACCTGAAGTACTTCATGATCATAAACCCTCAGTTTGAAGCCTATTTCGTGCACACAAAGAATACCGTTCATGAGAGCTCCAGTTTTAGTCAATATCTTTAACAGCCAGGGGAAACTGTACCCGAGTTTGCAACCGAGCTCCACAAGTTAGCAGAACGATGCAAATTGAGTATCATGAAGAATCGTTTAATTAGGGTTCGCTTTGTAGTTAACCTTCTGGACGAAGCACTGTCGGAAGAGCTTCAAATGGATCCCAAGCTAACACTGGCCACCGCACTAGCGAAAGGCAGAACAAGCGAAACAGTAAAGCGGCAGCAAGCAGACTTGATAGGGCGTGAAGGTACGAGTGCCAAAGCATACGTGCCAGAAGTGATGAAGAAGAGGAAGAAAACAGAAAAGAGAAGGAAGAAGAAGGAGAAGAAGAAGAAGGAAATGTTACAGCTGCGTGTCGCCCGAAGCACGCTTCTCCAAAAAGTTGCAATTATTGAGCAGATTAAACGCACCCGGGAACTAGTTGTCCAGCGAAACAGCAAAAAATGCTTTTACTGCCAGAAGTTTGGGCATTTCGAAAAGTCTTGTCGCATTAAGAGCCGAGAAAGAAAACTCGACGGGGTAATAGAACCTGATAACGGAGGCCAATTCCTCGGCACAGTGACACGGCAACAAAACAGGGCGTCTGCGCTATTCGTGACGATACAGATAAATGACCATGAAGTGAAAATGAAAGTTGATACTGGAGCAGAAGTCATGGTCGTGGGGGAAACTTTCCCAGGAATACTGCATTATCTTGACAAAGCAGAAAACCTGAGAGGACCAAGTGATGCAAGCATTGGCACGCGCGGAAAGTTTCAGGCCGAAATCGGATGGAAAGACAGTCGCTGCGAGCAGTCAGTGTACGTCGGGAAAAACCTGCGCATGCCTCTACTAGGGCTGCCCGCAATTAAGGCCCTTGTAATTGTCGGCTATTGATCAGGAGTATCCGGGTTCGAACCCGACCACGGTGGTGGTGGTGAAAAAATTTATAAAGTAGAGCAAGCCTTAATTGTTACATCCTAGTTATGGGATTTCTCTTGGATGCGTGTCGTGGCCGGAAGGTGATGCTTCTCAACGACTTCCAAAGCCCAGTCCACTAGCTGCCGTTGGGCAGCCGGGTCAGAACTGGACACCGCAGCCTTCCATCGCTCGAGGTCTTTGAGTTGCCAATCGGCTGGTGGAAGGAGCTCAGAGCAAGAATAAAGAATGTGTACAAAATCCGCTTACGGAGCGCCGCAGAGGGTGCGTACTGGCGTGAACATTCCCGGGTGAACCAGGGCTAAGTGGGCAGGGGTGACGAAGGTGCGGAATTGTAGCTGTCGCCACGTCACCTGCTGCAATTTATTGAGAGACTTGTGCGGAGGGGGATACGTTAGCCGGTGCTCACGGTAGTGTAGAGTGATCTCGTGATACGCGACTATTCGATCTCGAGCGTCTCCCGAGGCGTCGGCGGCTCCTGCTCGGCTGACGAAACCTCGAGCTAAAGAATGAGCCGCCTCGTTACCTGGGTGGCCGGCGTGGGCCGGGACCCAGAGAAGCTGAATAGGTCAGGTAGGGGCGGGAGACCGGCTTAGAAGCCGGAAAGCGGGTTCGGAGATGCGGCCTTTCGCAAAGTTACGGACCGCGGTCTTTGAGTCGCTGATAATGTGGGTCGCCGATGTAGTAGCGATAGCTAAGGCTACGGCTGCCTCCTCCGGTTCCGCAGGAGTGGAGGCAATGACAGTGCCTGCCGTAATAGGGGTGTACGAATTGGACACTACCGCCAGGGCAAAGGCGGAAGAGGAGGTGTAAGAGGCTGCGTCGACGTAGACGCTCTGCGGCTGTGCGCCATAGTGTTTGTGTAGGGCTGCAGCCCGAGCAGCACGACGAGCCGCGTGATGCTCGGGATGCATGTTCTTGGGGACGGGGTGAATGGTGATGAGGTCCCGTGTGCGGTGTGGGAGGGAGAAGGTGTGGCCGCGTTTCGATGGAGGCGAAACGCAAAGGCGCCCGTGTGCTGTGCAATGTCAGTACACGTTAAAGATCCCCAGGTGGTGGAAATTATTCCGGAGACCTCCACTACGAGAGAGGGAGACAAAAATTATTGTGGAAAGGGATTCCGGCCTCCCAGGATTCAGGGTCCCCGCACAACTCCAGCACACAAACGTTCATGCCTAAAAGGTCCATGACGCTGGCAGCGTGGCTGGCAACGACCTTTTTTCTTGCCGTGTCCATGGAGCGTAGTGAGGTCTTCCCGTACACCCATGTTTGGAGTGGCACCGGCCCGCCGCGCGGAGGCACTTCTTTCTTCCTTGACAGATATTTCGCCATTTCCATTTCCCAACAATCAGTTTACGTATATGAATTGCACTCGGCACCAAGCATGCGAATGTTCGCACTGTCCGTGATGCGTAGATGACAGCTGAAAGGCGCACTATTACAAGGTACTTCCTCTTAGCCAACTTTAGGGCAGCGCCAGATGCCCTGCAGTACTAATCGAAATTCCGAATCGGCGAAAGCTGTCAGCTTAACAGCCTTACTAATAACAGCAGTACCAGGAAGACTGCTCAAGGAACCGCTTACCGCTCCCTCCACTACCGATTGCCTGTCTCGCCAGCACACGAAGTGCTTTAAGTGCGGCAGTGTATACTAGTTATATGTATAGGCATCTAAAAAAAGAAACGCATCTTTTGTCACAGGTAACGTTCTCAATGTAACGCATAAAACTGTTATGGTGTATTCGGCTGACGGCACTCGTGGAGTTTTCCGCGCACTCGTGCGGTACCCTACGTACTTTTTTTGCAATGTGTGATCTTGACTGTTTTATGGCCGAAAGCTTCGTTGTGCGTTGCCTAAACCCCTGGATCCAGATGCCGTTTGGCGTTGTTGCGTTCGAGTACTGCGCGCGCTATATCCTCCTCGAACGCTGCATGCCCTTGGCTGGTTGTGCCGTTCCGTTCGGAGTTTAACGCGATGGCTTTAAGGAGCTCGCTTCGGAGAAAAGTCGGCGTTGTGGGTCGTTGGCGTTGTTACACGAAATACGAGAATGTACAAATAAAAATTTCTGAGGGCACTTAATTCTGCTTACGCGCAGATAATGCGAACGCAAAGAACAAAACTTGGGTTTTTTTCCACGACTCCAGTAGGCGTTGTATGTGTAAAAAAATTTTACTGTTATTTTTGTTTTCTATTTGTCATTTCAATTTGTTTATTTTTTATTTCTTTCTATTACCCATGTTTGTCATTTTCCTTTTATTCCTTATTTTTTCATTTATTTTTAAGGTTTTTATTGCTTTTTATTCGGTTTTATATGCTGACGTGTTTAGTTTGATTGACAGATATAGTGTGACAAGTTTCTGCTTACATCCCCGCTGGCGAGTCATGAGCCTATACAGGCTTTCGCCATAAAAATCGCTTAGACAGTGGGAATGGAGCCAAGGGCTCAGATTGCGAGGTGAGTACGGGCAAACGCGCTAAGAAGGCTCGTTGATTCGAACTGAATAGAATTTGTACTTAGTGAATGCGTTGTGGTCTCTGACTTTGTGAAGTGTCTACGTGTACTGATGCGCTCATGAATAATTATGTGTGTGCAAATTTTTAAACGGGACCCCATAAAAATCGCGTTCTGCTTTATAATGCATTTCAATTTACTCACGTAAGCTGTTTGAACGCAGCGCCATCTATGTTAAAGAGATGAAGTAAATGCAAATATTTTGCACTGAGGCATGATAGCTGGCATAATGGCCGTGTTGGGATTAAAGGTCCTTGATCAAATTATCAAGGGGCTTTAGTTGGGTTATGAGTTTGGGTTGATGGAGTTAGGCGTTCCAAAGTGATTCAGGCTATGAGAGACGCCGTAGTAGAGGGCTTCGGTAATTTCGCCGATCTGGAGTTAATAACGTGGACTGACATCGTATAGTGGTTGTGGATTTCAATTTAAGGAACCAGCAAACGAAATCATTGCAGACGTCAACTGGTCCAAACGCTGAGCCCGGTGATAACATGACGGTTCTGCCCCTGCGCGTGGCAGAGTGGGTGCAACACATCGCGACCTCTTCGGTCTTTGCAGACAGGCAGGCAGCGGTGGCCGGACCAGCGTGCGTCATGTTTTGTGCGTGTGCCAACCATTGCAATGTCGTGGTGCGCGCACCGCCCGAGCGCCTGTCATGTAGCTGTTGTCCGTGTGCCCTTGTGTTGAACGAATGCGACGCAAGAGAGGACGCAGACCTCCAATACATCCTTTGTCTTTCACTGCATACTTCCGCCTTTCCCTGACGGCGTGGCTGAGGTGTCCACTAATATGTGAGGTAGTTACTGCGCCTTTCCTTTCCCCTAAAATCGCAACAGAGACGCGCAATGCCCAATTAAGGGCAGCGTCTCCGCAGCCCATTCGGACATCTTTCGGCGGCGGACGGGCTTTATTAAGAGGCCTGCTAGAGACTCAGGGCCGTTTGTTTCATGAGCAAGGCGTTGCGCTGGACGGGCGAAGGCGTTCCGTGGACTCCCTGGCAGATCTGCAACACAATGTCGAGTTCCTTTCTTAAAGGAGAAGCTTAAGCGTGCTCCAATGTATTTGTGCTGCCTTGTTAAATTTGTTTGGCCAATGCTTTTATTTTCTATGCTACGTTAACTTTATTCGTCTACCTCGTTAAAACAGACGAGGTCGATCCTCTGTCGCTGGCGTTCTTTCACTCGAAGACGGCTCTCCTGCCGAGTTACCCGCTACTCCGTTACGCGGTCACGTGGTCACCGAATGCGTGCACCCCGAGCTTTGCTGTTCGGGCAGCTTTTTCGTCAGACGCTGCCACGCGCTTGAAACGCCTCTTGGACGCTTTACGTAGCTGCGAGCTGCGTGCAGCGCTCGTGGATCCCGGGCGTGTTTCATGCGAGGCGAAAAGGAGTATCTGCGCAGCAACGCCCTCGCGTACTTGAGCTATCGGTGCGCTGTTCAGAGCAACATCTCTTGGTGGAAACGAGGAGGAGCCGTCGAACTAGACACGTGTAAATGCGCAGTCCATCCCGTCGTAATTAATTCGCAGGAAGGATATCCGCCGAAACGATTAGCCTCGCAGTGCATTTCAGTGATTGCCTGGATGCTTATATGTTTTGGCTGGTGGAACAAAAATCTTTATTATAGAGCGAGGGCCGACTGTCAGACCATTGATGCGCAGCGTTCCTGTAGTACCAAGCTGTTGTGGACCTTAGTGTGTGACGTGGCAGTTGAGGTATGCTCGTTAGGGAAGGAATTAAACGCCGCAGCCAACGCCTTGGATGCGTTGTACCTCTACGCAAACTATCCTGAATGCAACGTGCAGGTAGTGCCTAAATAATATTCTTTTGAATTAAAATCAGCTGAGGCGCACACGGAAAGCCATATTTCGGTGGGCCTTATAGCGAACCGGTTGGACGCCCAGGTAGCGCTCTTGAGCCGTTAATGTCACCATTTGAAGCATGATGTCACGTGAGTAAGCTTCATTGCTGTTGTCTCTCTGCTGCTGTGTCCTGTCTCACTTCATCGAACGGAATATCATGCCTTTTGAGGTAAAGCTGTTTTGGTTTGGTTTTATTTATGGGGTTTAATGTCCCAAAGCGACTCAGGCTATGAGGGGCGCCGTAATGGAGGGCTCCGTAAATTTCGACCACTTGGTGTTCTTTAACGTATAATGACATCGCCCAGTACATGGGCCTCTAGAATTTCGCCTGCATGAAAATTCGACCACCGCGGCCGGGATCGAACCCGCGTCATTTGCGTCATTAGCCGAGCGCCATAACCACAGTTCCGCCGCGGCGGCTGAGGTGCAGATTGTGTTATCCCTTGAAGGTAAAAAAACACGTGTTCTGAACATCAGCGCTCGTGTACAGGTGCCATGCAGTTGCCTCCCCATATTTGCTCCTTTTGTCCTGCGTGCATTTTGAAAGTGACGATCGTGTCTTTGTTCGTCGCCGCAGGGCTTCTGCTGCGCACCATTCCCACTTTCGAGTCAACGAGGCGAGCACATAGACCTAAGACGTCTCGCCCTTGACGGGTCTTGTCTTCAACACCACCGCAACGAGTGGGCATCGCTGTAGATCAGCGGCTTGTTGTAGAGCCAGATGGACAAAAACAGCGGCGGTCAAGCACCTCCGCCCCTCGGTCGCGCTCGCGGCCGTTCGCGCGGCAGGGCACGGGCCGTGGTCGTATTGCCCGGAGCACAGCCGTCACCTACGGTGCCTCAATTTCCTGCTGCCATGGCGCCGCCAGCGGCTTTGCCAAGGACGCCTGGTGTTTTGAGGCCTGCGACGGTGTCCTTGCCGGCGCCTTCGGTGGCGCCGTCGATGCCCGCCCTCGACAGCGTGGAGGGCCTGTCGTTCTCCATCGGCAGGGTGGCCATCGGACACGGGGCGCACCACCAGCAGATGGCGTCGATGGCGCCTTCAGCTGTGTTGCCGCCGGTGAGTTATCTCTTGTTTACAGCGACAGCTGTTAAAGGGCCGTTGCCTATGTTTTAGGCCTAGGTCTATGGGGTTTAGCATCCCAAAGCGACTGAGGCTATGAGCGTAGTGAAGGGCTCCGGAAAGTTTGACCACCTCGGGTTCTTTAACATGCACTGACATCGAAAAGTACACGGACCTCTAGAATTTCGCCTCCATGGAAATTCGACCACGGTGGACGGGATCCAACCCGCGTCTTTCCGGTCAGCAGCCGAGCTCCATAACCACTGAGCCACCGCGGCGGCACCCCTGGGTTTTGGGTCGTAGTAGTAGTAATTCGCACCTGAAAGATGGCTTCCACGGAAACCGTCCGAAGAGTTGCTACAGTAGGCACGGGAGGGTGAACGGGGAATGTGCAAAGTATAGAGAGAGCGGAAGAATATGCAACCGGGGGCATTTCAATTCATAACATCATCTGTTAAAGGCCCGTTACCTGGGATTCGCGTCGTAGTGCTACACGAGAACTTAAGTGTTACTCTGTAACTATGCGCATATGCATGTTGCTCTCAAATTCATTAACTCTATATAATGAAATGAAGATAACCCCCCAGTTGGCCCTCAGTCTGGCATTTCACAGTGGTGACACAGAAGACAACTTGCCGAAGTTCGCCCGTATACATTAAACGTCTTAGTGCATTAATCTAAAGACGAGTTGCTGCTTCAACTGGAAACGGAGCGTTTCTACGCTAAGATGGTGGCCGTGGAGCGCAGGTGTCGCCTTTGCCGTCTGTTTTCGCGGGCAAAATGAAGAGACTTCGATACTGTTCATAGTATCACCTCCTTTCCTGCGGTCCAAGCATGGCCAGAAATCTACCTCACTGTCACCGTGTATGGGGTACGGAAGGCTTCACTGAGGTCGCCGTATAGGCCCGCCGAGATTGTGCGCTTCGAAGAGAAAGAAAGAGTAGCATATCCTTGTTGCCAGTTTATATTGTGTATACTGATGCTGGGGTAATTGACTGAATAAGGAGATTATGATGTGCCCAGCTGGGATAGTTTCCAGGGTGGAAGCATTAGGAGATTCACCGTATGGGCTGGAGGTGTATATGTGACACGAGAGCGTGTGGGGCTGTACACATCGCGTACGTTGCAGTGCCCAGTCCTTGTGAATATGAGACCACCGCATCATTGTACGCCACCATCTGGTTGCTGCACGGAGTTGTGTGATGTGTCGCGCGTACGAGCCGCCTGTCTTCGTCCAGCCTTGATGTCATGCGATGGGGGAGGGGGCAAATACTAGGTTAGATGAGGCGTGGGTATTGGTAACGTGAAGAGAGAGACCGAATGGGGAAAGGCTGAAATGACGAAGTAGCCAGGGGTCCCTTGGAAGGCGCCGGGTAATCATGCAATCTGTCGGTTCCGGTGAACGCCAGGAAGGCAGGTAAGAGGTAGAAGAGACCGGTGTCATGTAGTCTGATGTTGACTGGGGAGATGGAGAGAAGCTTCGTGTAAATTGTTTAGGCAGAAGCGAGCCGTGTGAGTTGTTGCTTGGTAAGGAAGATTTAATTCTCTGATAGCATGAAGATAGCTAAAGTCATAGTTATACATAAAGGAGGCCGGCGTGATTACATAAACAATCGCCGCCCTATCTCAATCTTGCCTGTGTCCTGAAAAAATATAGATCGTATCCTGAAAATGCGGGAGACGAGAGGATTTACGACTTTGAGAATGTTCGCGACCATTGATTTCAGGCTGGTTATGCTTTGCGTTATGCAGGAGATTTGTTGTTCGTATGATGCCAAACACTCCTTAAAGGCAGCTCATTGCTGTTCGAGACAAGTACTTGATGAAGGGTTGTTGGATGAAGTTAACTTGGGTGGTACAAAGCCAGGGGGAAGGTCAGGATGGTGCCTGGCTAGGATGATACTAGGCTGAGCAGGTGTTGACTTGGGCAGCCCGCACTAGAACAAGGTGAGCTTTTCAATGAATGAATGTGGGATTGGATGGTGAGACCTCAGCTGCTGTCCGCTTGCTCCGCGGCGCAGGTGTCCGGAGTGATCGGGAAGGGGGATGCGGTGAGGTAATTTGCACTGGAAATCGTTATAGTCTGGCCCAAGTTGCCGTATGACTGTGGACCAAAGCTGCCGCATGAGGCAGGACGAGTGTCGGTGCCCCTTCCTATCTGTGTCCAGGTGCGGATGGGGCAGGCGATCACTTGAGGTGTGGTCCGACCGGAGTGCTATGGAGTGAGGTAGGTTGAGTTTTGTGGGTTTTCCGCGTCATAATGGATGTCGGTCGCAAGGGTACGGACCAGCGTTCATCGAAGAGGAATTCGGTGACCATAGACCGCCTGTATACTAACTCGGTCTCCGCTGTCGGACAGAGCACCTCGTATTGAAAGGGGGTGGTCCCCTCCGAAGTGTTAGCACCACGGTGTGCAGGATTGCGACTCTTCTTCGTGAAGGTTGGGTTCAGAGGTTCAGCATCGCGAGAAAGTGTTTCTGAGCTTTTTAATATGCGATGCCCACACTGTAGGCACTTTTATTGTTTTAGAGCCTTAGTTCGATGTGGTTGGCAGCTATATTGCTTGAACCTATTTGCAGCAGTGAAGAAGAGCAGGAGTTTTTACACCAGCGCGTATCTGATGTAACGGTTGTACGGGTTGTTGCAGTATTCAAGATCACCTCGTTGATCACCTCAAGAGGAGTATGAGTTGAGGCGTAAGCCTATCTGAGTGCCGTGGACGGAAGTTGTGTACGGAAATTTTTAGTACGAACTGTCATTCACAAGTTGTGTGGTTAATAAAAAAAACGTAAGTAACAGTTTACAAGCAATTAACGTATTTGCAATGAAATAAAAGAAAACAAAAACGTTAAAATAAAAAGAGAAATAAAACAAAAAAACAAATTACAAAAACGAAATAGTAAAAGTTAACAAAAGTAACGACGAATAATAGAAATACTGAAAAATAGAGGGAAAGCTGGTTTTTGATGAAAGGAAATGACGAAGTAATTGTCTCACATATCTCGGCGCACACACGAACCGCGCTGTAAGAGAAGTGATAAAGGGAGTGAAAGAAGAAAGAGGTGCCATGTGGAGATCTCCGGAATAATTTCTACCACCTCGGTATCTTTAACCTGCACCGATATCGCACAGCACAGAGGCGCCTTTTGCGTTTCGCGTTCACAGAAACGCGACCGCCGACGACGGATCGAACCAGGGTACTCCTGCTCGATAATCGAGCGCCCTAACCGCTCAGCCACCGCGGCGGGTGAAAAATGGAGGGAAGAACAGAGGACATGGGTTAGGGTTTCGTAATTGTGCTCTTGAGCAGACTTTGCGCATTCGTGTAAATTTAAGTATATCCTTATTGTGAGCGGCGGCTTTGTGTGGAAAGCTGTCTCCTTCCCTCTCTCTATGTTTGCTTGCAGCAGTTCCAGTTCGCACCGGCCGTTACACCTGGCGACAGTGGCGACTGCGGCCGCCAAGAAACCCGGCGTCGCCGCGACGAGTTCGCCGTCGTCGAGACGCTACCTGCGCACATCGACAACAAGAGGGGCACTTCGGGCAGCCCCATCAAGGTTGTTGCCAACTACTTCCGGCTGCTTTCCATGCCCCAGTGCTGCATACACCAGTACCATGTGGAGTTCACGCCGACGGTGGAGTCTAGTCGCATGCGGCGCGCCCTGCTCGTGGACTACATGGACATGTTCGACAAGTGCCTCGTGTTCGATGGCATGTCTGACTTGAAGTCGCCCAAGCGGCTGAACCAGGACATCACCGAGGTGTTCCCGCAGCGGCGCACCGACGGCAAGATCATCTGCGTCCGCTTCAAGTGGGTCCAGGAACTGGCCCCGTTCAACCCGGAGCTGCTGCGCCTCTTCAACACGCAGATGCGCCGCAACCTGGAGCGCCTGGACTTTGTGCAGATCAACCGGTACTTCTTCGACAAGCGCGCCGTGGCGAGCATTCCGCAGCACGCACTCGAGCTGTGGCAGGGGCTCGTCACGGCCATTGGTTAGCACGATGCGGGCGTCCTGTTGGTCACGGACACGCTGCACAAGGTGCTGCGTCGCGACAGCGTCTTCGACCTCATGTCTCAGATCCAGCACGTCCCGAACTACAAGAACGAGTGCGTGAAACGGGTGGCCGGCTGCATTGTCATGACGCCCTACAACAACAAGACCTACAGGGTGGACGACATTGACTGGGACGAGAACCCGGCCTGCACGTTTGAAACCAAGGAGGGGTCCAAGACGTACGCCGACTACTACCGGGTACGTGTTGCTACTAGTGGCATGTTATAGGTTCTGGGCAAAGTGGTCAATTAACTGGTTACGTCGTCGCCATCACATCAGAAGCTTCTTCCAATATATTATGCCAGGAGGGTCCATTCCGAAGTGGTACCCGAATGTTTCCATGTTTGTCTCTCCATCTGGCTCAGCCACCTCTGACTGAATCGCGTTTTCTGTCCTTTGATGTCGTCTTTCTGTGACAAACCACTACCTATCTGGCATGCAGCTCATTCAGTTTCCTCAAACAGTTATCCTTGTGTTGCAAAGCCCAGCGTATTTGAGGGTTGGTGTGCTTAGCAGTATAGCTGCTGGTACGACTGACCTCGTGTGTCCTTGGGCGATGCCATGTGCAGGACCAGTACGAGAGGCGCATCCGCGACATGCGCCAGCCGCTGCTGGTGGTCCGTCCCAAGGAAAAGGACCTGCGCGCCGGCCGCACGCAGAACATCTACCTGGTGCCGGAGCTGTGTGTCCTGACGGGACTCACTGACGAGGTGGGCAGTCGGTTTGAATGTAGTGCTGTTTGACCTTTTCTACGGCGGCCGCTGTTTATAATGGGTATAACTCCTGCGTTCGCGACTTGGCCGGGGGTTTAAGGAGGAGGCGGGGAGGGATCAGGTCATTGATGCGCTGCTCGGCGAGCGTGGAAAAACAACTTGAAAATACAACGCAGAGTGGTGGTAGAGGATGAGGTACCGCGGCAAGACGCATAGGGCTCTGCAGTGACGGCGCGGTGCAGTAAGGGGAAAGAGTGTTAAGTTGAACACCGTAACAGTTGCAGCTGTGTTCTCTTTTAATGTGCGGCAAACGGAAACGTTTGTCAATTTGTCATCTGGCAAACCTCATGGCACTTCTAATCAGCAAGCCCTAGTGCCAGGAACTCCAGTCCAACAATGCCTATATGGCTGTTTGTCACTCGTTTTTTTCTTTCTCAGCGTCAGCTGTTAAAGCGGCAGCTGATATAGATGTAGTTTGGTCATAAAGCCCTGCATTCTACCGCGTGATCTACAACAGCGTCAGCCTTAGGAGCTTAATTTAATTCAATTCACTTGTTACCTGCTTGCCACAGTTGACAGGTTGCAGTGTGCAAATAGGGAAATCCAGCTTTCAGCATAAAGCGGAGAGGGGCTGGGCAAGTAGTAGAGGGATGGTAGAGAAGGTGGGAGGTGATAGGTCGTTAGATAAGAATTCGCTTATTCTCATGACCACGGCTACAGTCGGATACACCTCAAGAACGAAGCGGCTTCTCCCCGTCAAAGGACATCCTTCCAGCCAACGGCATCGGCCGATTCTCATGACAATAGAGTGAGCGGCGCCACAGTGCAGTGAGGAAACTATCCCTTTTTCATTTGCGACTCCTTGCATTGTCACGCTAACAAGGTCGTGAGAAGCACCGGCTGATGCCAGTGGTCGCAAGGCGGTCCTGTGACGGGGGAAAAACGCTTTTTTCTTGTCTTATATTTGACTATAGGTTATCGCTTATGATTGACAAAGGAGATTCCAGGGCCAAATGCAGAGCTAAACGAAAGGAATAACAGCTTTCACCGATTAAGTGGTTAAGCTGGTCAGGGTAGCTCTGCTTAGTCAGCTTATATAGAATAAGTGCCACCTGTGTATAGAATCAGTGCCACCTGAGGCAGGAGAGCGCTCGAGACAACGGGAACATGGCTGTCGCAGTGCATTACCATCGGCCACTGCGTCATTCGTGACGTCATCTATCGAATGCGCCGGTCTACTCTACTGAAGTACCAGTCGTCCTGTTTAGAGTAGAGCGCGTCTGCTGTGAATGCAATGCTACGCCACCCTCCGCGGTGGCCCTGTGGTAAGAGCGCTCGGCTACTGAGCCTTAAGACCTCGGCTCATGGCTGCGCGCTTCGATGGGGGCGGAACGCCGAAGGTGCCCAGGTACTGTGCGATGTGAGCGGACGTTAAAGAAAACCAAGTGGTCGACATTAATGCGGAGCTTAAACTCCCTCAATTTACAATTTACATTTTACTTCGTGGCGTGGATACTTGAGGCTGTATTCCGAAGGTGTTCACGGAACATGCAGGTTCACTTCGGTCCGCACCGGTTGGTTCCATCCCGAAACACGGGCGTGACGGCTGCGTGGCGACACCTGACGTATTGTTTCATGTTACGTCATATTACTATGGTATTGAACTTAGTACTGCATCAATAATAGGGTCATTGCACCAAGGACGGAACACACGGACGCCGTTAGAACACCAGGTGATGTGAATTACTTCGCGCCCTCTATAACGCTCTCCCTCATGGCTTGTGTTGCTGTGGGACGTTAAACCCCAAGTACCGTACTGTACCGTTTTAGTTCGAAAACACTATTATGATTGGTTATCCTGGAGCAAGGTTTTGCGCTGTTTGTGGCTTTGTGCAATCACTGTCGACGGTGCCGCCATCGTTTACAATCCTAGCGCCACCGCTTGGCCAATACTCTCACCCATAACGCGTCGCCTGCGCGCTTCGCCATCCCCGCACACAGCGCGCTATAGCCGTCAGGGTCGGAATCACGTGAGCAACAGCTCATGCCGTGCCGTGTCTTTTCATGCGGTTGCATTTCATTAGCTAGGGTTTATGCAGTTCTGCTTCCCCACATTTAAAGAATTTAGGTGAAAATTCTCTCATTTTTATTCGCGCATGACCACATAAATTCGTTATTCTATTATATGCCTGGAGGCTAAACTTGCGCAGCTTCCAGGGTATTTCAGTCGGCTCTAAATTTCCCCACTAGACGCCGGCTGATTTCACCGCTAGGCCTCGGCCGTTTTGGTTGAACAGGCGAAGCCCGTCTTAAGTTTTTCAAAATGGCGTTTCGACAGTGACAGAGACAACAGTGTCCCTATCGGACAACGCTATAGTGACGCCTCAAATGGACTGTCTGTCTCTATGCATGCAAAAGGCGACAGTTTCTAGAGTACCTTTCCGGTGTAAACATTTTCGAGTACTTCGCAGGCGTTATCTTCGGCGGTGGTAAGCATTCCGAGCTTCGCTCCTTTTCCTCCCACCCCGTGGGCGAAGGAGAGGTGTTTTGTTAGGTAACATAAGTGATCGCTCTCCGAGCGTGTCAGCAGCTTCAAGCATGCTACGCTGTATCCGCATCAACGTATTATCCGTGAAGCTTGCTTCGTTACGATGCGCGGCGTACTCGTGGGTGTGCTACGAGATATCCGTTCCACCTTTTACGCGATTAGTACGCGTTAAATGAAACGTTCGCGATAAGCCACTACGCCGTAAGCGGGCATCAAGATATGAGGCTGAATGGAAGCGGACGCGGGCATTTCGTGCTGCAACTTCCTAAGCGCACGTTTTGCTCATGCGAGTATGCCTTGAACTGGCTTGACGAGGTTTTACTGCATTACAAAACTGGTACCACAAAATGCATAGGACATAGTATGTACTAAAAACCTGAATTTAAAATTGAACGGTTGGAAAGCAGAAATGGAGGTTTGTGCTTCTTCATAAGGTTTGTGTTCGAATTGATTTGAATGCGCTACAAACTTTTTTGGAGCAACGGGCTTGGGGATGGGAAGGCGTCAGCATCTTTTACCGTTCCTTGTAGAACCATAAAGCGTGCCCAGTTTAAGCCATGCCTACATGAATGTATGCAGCTTGTGAGAACTTGAAGATTACGGACCCCGCGCTGTATCGTGGTCGCTAAGGGCACATGTGCTCGTACAAAGTCTAGTTTGCGCCATTTTTAAAAGTGGTTTAGCATATAATGGGTATACGGGCCTTCTGGGACCCGACCGAAAATCTTTGGCGGACTCTGAACCATTGGAGCTACCCAGATAAGTATCGCTGTCCGCCACCGCGGTGGCTGAGTGGTTATGGTTCTCGCCTGCTGACATGAAAGACACGGGCTCGATCCCTGCCGGAGCGGTCGCATTTCGATGGAGGCGAATTTATAGAGGCTCCCGTACCGGGCATTGTCAGTGCGCGTTAAAGAACTCCAAGATGTTGAAATTATCCGAATACCCTCCACTACGGCTTCCCTTATAGCCTGAGTTGCTTTGGGGCGGCCATAGACCGCAAACCACAGTTGCTGTCTAACGGGCCCTTAATTGCCTCGCAGATGCGCGCCAACGTGTCTGTGATGCGGGACCTGGCTCAGCACACCCGCGTGGAGCCTTCCAAACGGCTGCGGAACATGCTCGAGTTCATGGACCGCATCAACAACAACGACGCTATCCGCAACGATATGGACAGCTGGGGGATCCGGTTCGACGACTCGCTCGTCAGAATCGACGCCCGCGTGCTGCCGCCCGAGAAGGTGATGCAGGGCAGCAACGCGTACCGCTACAGCGCGGCCACGGCCGACTTCTCGCGCGAGACGCGCGACCGGCCGCTGCACGTCGCCGTCGCCGTCGAGTCGTGGATCGTCCTCTGCCACCGGCGCGAGGAGGCCAACCTGACGGAGTTCGTGCGCACCCTGATGTCCGTGTGCCCGCCCATGGGCGTCAAGATCAGCCAACCACGCCTGGTGCTGCTGGACGATGACCGGCCCAGCGGCTTCGTGGAAGCTCTGCGCCAGCTAGCCAGAGCGGGCAATATTCAGCTGGCTTTGATCGTGCTTCCCAACAACCGGAAGGACCGCTACGACCTGATCAAGAAGGAGGCCTGCGTCGACCTCGGCCTCCACACGCAGGTCGGCCGAGGCTATTGTTCTTTGTCGCCCGAAGCGGGTAGCGAGCTCCAGTAAAAACTCTGGATTTACTTTTCAAGACTTCTCCGGAGTCTGTTTTTGCGGTTCTGTAAGATGACCATTGTACAGGGGGCCTGCGGCGTCAACAAGCTATCCTCATTACAGCTTTTTCTGCAGACCTCTGGCTTCCTTTAAATTGTATTTGATACCAACAAGAGTTATTATTATCATTATTATAGAGCGCCGAGTCCAGCTTCCTTGAAACGCAATTGTAATCACTTGGAATGAGTGTTCGATTCGCCCTTTGTGTGCAAAAGAGGGAAGGTGTGGTGCGCGTTGATGTGATTTGCTTTTCAAGACTCAAAGAATTTATAATTACCTCATTTCAGTTCTTCGGTTAGTTTCATTTGTATAAATGGAGGCTCCAATTAGTCATAACTGGCGGGAACGCTGTGCATAAAGAGAATAATCACTTCATTTGACGTGGTGAGCACCGAGCAATTCTCTGGCTAGGAGCATCACTGTCTAGTTGGTCGTGCTGTAATCTATATTACTGTCAAGATTAGCTGTTGCCTCTTTTCGCTGCGCTGTAAACAGTTACGCCAAGAGCGATGCGAGGGCTGTCTGGGTGTGAAAGTTGGTCGACGTGTATGTAAGTGTTAACGTAGCAAGGAGCTGTGGGTTCAGATGAGGCAAGTAGACTGGGACAGATGGGGCAAGTAGACTGAAGAAAGCAAAGCCATGGCTAAAGCAGTACAGTGCATAATGGTGCCGATGGCCCTCATTGTTTTCGCTACACTTCCCAGGTGATCCTCGCCCGCACCATCGGCAACCGCAAGAACATCCGCTCGGTGGCCACCAAGGTTGCGGTGCAGCTGAACTGCAAGCTGGGCGGCGAGGCCTGGTGCCTGGAGATCCCTCTGGTCAGCACCATGGTGATCGGCTGCGACACCTACCGCGACTCGAGCTCACCCCATCGTTCGGCGGGCGCCTTCGTGGCCAGCATAAACAAGAGCCTGACGCGGTGGTATTCGCGCGTCTCCTTCCACGACACCCACGAAGGACTGGGCTACTCGCTTGCCTCGCTGCTGCGTGACGCGCTGAGCAAGTACTCGCAGTGCAATGACGGCGCTTCACCCCACCGCATCATCTTCTTCCGTGACGGGGTGTCCGACGGACAGATCCCCCAGGTGAGCATTTCTGGTGGTACTCTGTTTACCTGCAGTTTTAACGCGATAGCGTCAGAGGCATTGTTACCCAGAACACCAGGCATTGGCCTTGTGAGCGAAAACATTCTCCGCCAACGCTGCCCCAGTGTACGACTTCATGGTGTTAGCTACGGGAGCTTCGTATTTGCATCGGTGTGCTGATCAGCAAACGTGAAGAAGAGTAAATACGAATGTTCGCGAATGTTTCTTCGGAAACATCCCTTCTAAGACACAAGCAGCGCCGTCTACCTCATGGATTTTGCACTACTATTGCATTTTACAGCCAGCTTTGCTATATCCGGTATATTTCCTCGTTAAAACGTGTGCAGCACAACAGGATGAATCGTTTGACACCAAGCGGAACCCCCTCCGACAGGCGGTTCGACCGCAATGGCCGCCTGAACATCCTCGTAATGTACGGTATGGGGCGGGAAGATCATCGGTGCAAATCTGGCGCATATTTTGGGCTTCATCTCAATTAGCAGTTTTGTCCTTCGGAACATGTCAGGTCATTTGGCACCACTTTGAAGATTCTGCATCTTGCTCGTGGCCCCTAAAATTTATGCAAATGGTGCCGTTCTACTAGCACATATATAACGAGTCGAAAGTACAGGTATGTATTCAGGCGCTACGCACCCACTTTTGCTGTAATGTAGCGAGGTCACGTGGTAATTTGACCTTCACTGCATATGGACGCGTCCTTGACAAACGTAAGTAAAGTCACGAGCATGATTTTGGCAGGTGGCGCCCACAGAGCAACCCAGGAGGCAGGTGGGCCATCTAGGTCACGTGGCCTTGCGGCGTCGTCGCAAGCTGCCTACCGGATAGGGAGCAAGCTACGCACTATCGCAGATGGCAGTTAATCATTGGTGGCTCATAAAGAGAAACCTGGGGCGCACAAGGGCGCAGGCACGTTTCTCATTGCTTAACCGCTGAACCACTGCGCCAGGAGGGGTATGAGGAGTCCCATGGTTCTCTGAATGTAGAAAATGACCTTCTGTATATATAGGAATCAACCTTTTTTGCTGTCGCGCCATATCGTTAAGGTGGAGCTTAAATGTTATCTCCAATAATTGTACTGTGGCCTGTATTGTTATTTCTTGGCTTTAAGAATGCTGATTCTTTCTAGTCTTTGCCCATCCTACCTGGGCCACTCAAGCTCTGCAGTATTATGTAAATAAAATGAAATAATGTAGATGCATGTAGAGTGTATTGCAGGTTCGTAGTGCAGACATTTTGCGCTGTAACTGTAGTGGTGGCAAACATCCAAAATTTCCAGAGCCCTTCAGTACGGCGTGCCTCATAGCCTAAGTAGCTTTGTGCCGTTAAACCCATGTAATCCGTAAACAATAAACTTCCAAATACAAGCGAATCAGGTTTACAGGTAAGCTGCTTAGTTAAATTGTTTTCGCTTGCTACATAACTATTGTGGTTATTCAGATAGTCTCAATGTAAGATAAGTGGCTGGCCGATGCTAATGCCCTCCCCTAAAAAAATTCCAAGAGTTTCTGTCGACTTTCAGTAGAAATACATCGAGAATCTATTACTGTGTGCAGAAGTTCTCTGCAGGGGATGTCAGTTATTAAGAGTTTCCAACATTTGCTGGTCAAGAAGCACACCCACATTCTCTTTGCGGCTTCTAGAAAATCGAATTTCGAAGACGTGATTATGGCCTGGTATATGGCACAATATGGCTTCGAAAACTTCGTAGCTAGGATGGTGCAGGCGTCTCATCATCTTATCTCTCCCGTCTGGACCGGCCTTTGAAGGTCGCAGAAAGAATATGTCTAACCATCTTTCTAGATAATAACATGATTGACCTGTTTTGTGGCGTTCGTCAGAACTGGTAATAAATACATGAGCTCGAGGATTCATTGCATCTCGGCAAACATTTTGCGGTTGCTAAAACGTCATGGCGAGACAGACTTCGTCATTTTGGCCCCGTCAAACTGCAAGTTATTGATAAACATTTTTGCTATAGCGTGTTTCGTAGCAGGGAAGAAAAAAACATTTTAGAGCGATGAGTTGGATCGATGCAGAAGAAATATGACAGCATTCTTCTTTGCCTCACCAGTCTATTTCATTTTTCATTTTATTCTAATTATATTTCTATTCCAGTTCTGAGTCCATTGTCTCCCACTACCCAGTCTACTACAGTTGTTTTCTATGCAAAATCTGAGATTGCGGCGAGTCCTCTTACCACTACCTGCGCAGTGCGGGAGTGGTTATGCGATATCAGGCCTTTACAAAATTGTCTATGATAGCCTATAAACTTGTTATAGTCTCTATTGCCTTCATATAGATATTTCTTTTTGTCTATTCATAGTCTATAGTCTGTCTGAAGACAAAAGTCATCAAAAAGTGTATGGCCATAAAATTTTAGAATGTGTATAGACTACCTAAAGGATTAGTATTGCCTACCGACTTTTCTCTAGCATTTGTCCATTAGCAGTCTATAGACATTATAGCAAAAGTCTGTGAACAGTCTATATCATTTGTTCATAAACAGTCTATAGACATTATAGACAGAAGTAAAGGGTCAGTCTATTGACTGTCTAAGAAAAATTTTGTAAGGGATAGCTCTGCATTGGAAGGTGGCCGTTTCAAACGCAGCCTTTGAGAACCATGTGGTTCTTCCTGAGCTGTGCGAGAAGGAATGGATTCAGGAAGCCTCAATTTCGCACACTTCGTTCTTTGGAAGGCTATATATTCTGAGCGGGGGTCTGCTCCTCATCCATCGATCCCCGTCTTTCTCCTCTCCCCTGCAGGACAGTTGACAGGTGGAGGGTGGAGAGAGGGAAGTCCCTTTAAGGTGGATGCTTCACGTAGACTTTGCTGGCGAGTTTTTCGCCTTCATGGTTCATTTAATGCTATCACATTAAAAGAAATTGGAGAGGACACTTAAGCTTCGCATTAATGGTATAACGCGATAGCGGAGTGGGTTAGGCTTTCCATTCTCAGCAGTTTAACACCTTTGAACGCATTTTTCATTTTTTTTCAGTTGTTTCAGTTAAATAATTGATCAGTCACACACCCTAAATTGTGTTAATTAGCATCATCAAGCATTGGCTTATAATTCTGAGAATGTTCACATATTTAAACACCACTTCTTACATTTTATTCTTTTCTTTAATATACCAGTTCTTCAATTAAACTCAGTTATTTATTGAACTCCTCATCGCCTATCCCACACCAGTTAATCGTCGATCACTAGAACCGCAAATTGGCATGATAGGGTTTTTTACGCAGTACCGATTATAAAACGCCGGATAGAATTCCTACCGCGAGCTAGGCTCGAACTTAGTACGTTTATGCTGCGCGAAACGTTGAATCATAAGAGACAATCCGGAACATTGTGCGGAAAACGCTTGGCATGGTAAGATTTGTTTTTCGCAGCCCCAATTTTTTAGGGGCCGAATACGACGGCGGCTTTTCGACCAAACGAGATCTATACTCAATCCCCTAAAAACGTTTGGCACTGAGCGTAACAAAGCTGCATGAGAGCTGCGAGATATGGTGTAGTGAAGGGCCCGGAGATAATTTAGACCACTGGTGGCTAATTAATATTTACAAGCAGTTTAGCTTGCATTTACATTTCAGACTACGCGGGTGTTTTCACATTTCGTGTCCACTGGAGATGATGCGGCCTCTGTGTTGGAAGTGTGATCAAGCAGGAAAGTGCTCTAGTGGACCACGCTTAACGTTTTGCCGATGTGTTGCAGTGATTACAGAAAGCTTTTATTCCACAGTAAACTTAGATTTTTTCAAGAACGGTAACTTTTTGTAGCAAGGCAGGCTGGATTTCGGACTAATAGAGTAGGATTAGGAATCAAGAGGTTGGGCTCTGAGCATCTGCCATGTACGTGCGCAATGAATTGATTCCCGGGAGTTCAGAATAGCATGAAAAAAGTTGCAGATATTGGAAACTTTCCAGATGGCATCTGCGTGGGCGGTCAATTTTCTATGAGGATGTCATCATGGCTAGAAAGTATGTGACAGGCATGCACGTCTTGCTCGGGACCAGACTCGCGGCAATACAGTGCGGCAATCGAAAGTTTTAGCATAATGTTTTTTGTTGGTTTCCACATGAGATGACGGAAGCTGTCTGATGTGAAACATGTAAATTGGATGTTGGAAGCCCGAGCGAGTGGCGGTAAGCAGATTGGACTTACGCGCGGGATTCCACCATGCTTCATAAATCTACACATACATGGCTGCCACTGGGGCCTGGATGAAAGCTCCTGGTGAAACTCCTGGTTACTATATGCTGCTACCTGGAGCCCTGGGTAGCGCATGCGCAGTTGGCTCTGGCTCAGTTTTTTCCTTTAAAGGGTAAGAATTGCATGGCATTTTTCACGGCTTCGTGTCATTATGATCTTGCTATTATTATTTTATTTATGAAATACTGCGGACACTAAGTTCAAGCAGAGTGGGCGTACAAGTGAGCGAAATAAGAAAGAAATAACACTGGAAAATAGACAGAAATAGCGCTAATTGGTTAGACCACATGGGGCAATGGTTGATTTATTTGATTCCATTCTATTATAGTTCGTGGGAAAAATGAAAACTTGTAGGTGTCTGTTTTGGCGAATATAGGGGTTAGAAAACTAGGGTGGTAATGTCGAGTTTGTCTGGCAGATAACGGCTTTAAGTATAATGAGGGGTCCAGACCAATTTGTTCTCTAATAAAAGCGCAAGAAACTCTAACCTGAACTTTTTTCTTCGGAGTTCAAATCGTTCAATTTGGTTAATTTCCATCAAAGTGGCGGGGGAGTCAGTCTTTGCATATTTATTAAAGATGAATCTAACAGCCTTTGTCTGTATTCGTTCCAAATTGGCTATGTTAGATTTAGTATACGGGTCTCACACTACGCATGCGTATTTGAGTTTTGGTCTGATTATAGAAGAATAACAAATTAGCTTGATGTTAGGAGGCGCGTTCTTCAGTTTATGTCTTAAGCAGCACAATTTGCGAAATGCGAAAGAGCAAATGGTATTGATATGCAAGTTCCACGTTAATTTGCTAGTTATAGTTATGCCTAAGTATTTGTAGTTAGATACTTGTTCAAAAGGGGACGAAATTAATTTGTATGTGTAACTATGTGGTATGTTTTTCCTTGTTATCGGAAGATACACACTTTTGTCAGCATTGAGAACCATGCCCCATTGGTCGCACCATTTCAAAACATTGTTCACAGCATTGTTCAAAACATTCTGGTCATCCCTATTAGTAATTTCTTTGAATAATATACAATCGTCTGCGAACAGTCTAATATGCACTGATGGGTTAATTACTTGAACAATGTCATTAATATATAAAAGAAAAAGCAGAGGGCCCAAGACACTTCCCTGTGGTACACCGGATGAAACTGGAAGAGAGCCCGAACATTGTCCACCAACTTCAACAAACTGCCTGCGGTCCTTTAAGTATGCGGTTATCCAAGTTATGAAAATCTCGGGAATCATCAAATCAAATCAAATCAAATCAAAAAATTTATTTTCAACATTGATACAATGTTGATGGCTTCCGTGACAAAAAGCTGTGAGGACAGCTTGACTAGGTCAGGGAACCATTTTGGCAGCAGCGACTTCATATGCACTTCAATAATTCAAATACAAATGAAATGTGCAACAGACTACATACATTGTCCTACTTACTGAGTACAATAGTTAAAATGCAAGTGAATATTGTAATGGAATACACGGACTTCATTCATCAACTTAACTACGCCACAAAAGAATTAAGAATTAGAATTAGACTTAGAAATATTTTATCATGAGGAACTTTGTCGAATGCCTTGCTGAAATCTAAAAAAATTGCATCAATTTGGCTCTTACTATCTATACAGGATGCGAATGAGTTAATTACCGTAATAAGTTGTGTTACTGTCGAGAAACCCCTTCTGAACCTGTGTTGTAATTCGTTTATGACCAAATGTTTTTCTAGAAATTCATTCACACAGTGTGCAACTATATGCTGTAGTAGCTTACAGCACGATGAAGTCAATGATATGGGACGATAGTTTTGCAACAAAAGACGATTTCCTTTTTTGTAAACGGGGACAATTCGGGCTGTCTTCCAGTCATCAGGTAATTTTCTTGTCAGCAAAGAAGCACGAAATATGATCACGAGGAATTTCGCCAGGGTTTCAGCATAACGACGAAGGAATACATTTGGAATACTATCAGGACCACATGACGTTTTCGTTTTTAAGTTTAATAACATAGAAAAGACACCTGAATAAGATATGAATTTCACTTCAGAAAGATGATACACCCGGCTATTTGCGGTACACGCGCTCGGAGCGGAAAATACGCTTTGAAAGTACTCATTAAAATGCTGGGCAATAGCCATCTGATCACATACCATAGCGTTGTTCACCGAAACTTGTGACACGGTTTTCTTTTTCTCACTGATGTAATTCCAAAATTTACTTGGCTCGTTTTTTATGAAATTTTGAAGTGATGTGTTAAAAAAATAATCTTTAGAATCACGTATGGCGCATGCTAGATTGTCGAGCAAATGTTTAATCTGTTTAGGGTGTGTGTGCTTCTTCTTGTGCCGTTTTACCTTTCGGCGGAGTTGAATTATGCTACGTGTCATTCATGGGGTTTCCTAACGTTCTTTTTTATATTTGCTTGGCACAAAAGTTTCGATGCAATAAAAACAAATTTTTTTTAACCGGTCCCAGAGTGCGCAGACATCAGTATCATCGAAATCAAGAAAGCATGTTTCTAGATGCTCAGTTACAGATGCGTCGTTAGCACGTGAATAATCTTTAAAACAACATAGTGATGATTGTTTGTTTTTAGTGTGTTGTACCAAAGGCAAGGAAGCACTAACTAGGCAGTGATCAGAAAGCCCCTGCTACACAGTGACAGTAAACCTTACAAGATTGCGAGGCAGGAACAACAGATCTAATAATGATTTCGTGGAACCAACTTGACGGGTTGGTTCATGAACTTCTTGCATCAAGTTGTGGGTTAGCATTATATTAAACATTTTATTTGCATGCTTACTGTTAGCACCAAAACACTCAAGGCGTTCCCAATCCACACAAGGCAAGTTGAAATCTCCCATCAACAAAATTTTGCTATTTTCGTGCTGTGACATGATTTTGTAGTTTATTTAAGCAGTCAGGTCCAGAATCGGGAGGTCTATACAGAGCTTATAAAACGAAGTTGTGACCCCAACAAGACAATTTTACGCATAGGCATTCAATTTCTGGTACCTCGTCCTGAAAGACGGCCGCAATTTGTTTCTTAATGAGTATAGCTATGCCCCCACCTTTATATTCTCTATCTTTTCGAAATACCGTGTAGGCGGGAGAAAAAACATCATCATCGTTCACTTCGCTGTGAAGCCACGTCTCCGTAATCACGGTAATGTGTGGATAATGCTGTGATAAGGTTATTTCAAGATTGGCTGTTTTATTAACTAAACTTCGTGCATTAAGGTTCACTACGCGCAGCTGCTTACATTGTTCCGAGTGACGTCATGCCTCGTCCTCATGAGGTGTTCTAGGTTTTGAGGAGGCTATCTTTACCCGCTTTTTTTGGGATTCATCCCAGACGAACATATCTTTATCCACTTTTAGCTTATCGTGAAAAAGGGCGACCTTCTTTTTCGTGACAACGTTCAGCATTAAAAAATCTCGCAGGGGAAATAATGAGGTGCATGTGGGGTAATTTATTAGAGCCAAAAATGTCCCGAAAGCGGGCGGGGTCGGGGCAAAAGTGGCGCAAAATTCGAAATCACAGCAAGTGGACGGAGCTAATGCGTGGCGCCAAATCTGAAAAAACCGGAAGTGAAGCCTGAGCGAAGCATGGCGCCAGATTTGGAAACGAAGCGTGGAACCAAGTTAATAAAATCAAAATGTGCAATGATAGAATCTAATTTAGGCAAAGAGTGGGAAAGAGCGGCGAAGAGGCGTCAATGCTTATGAATTCCCCCAATGCGGGTGCTGCAGTGATCTCATAATCTTGTTTAACTGTTATAAATTGGTCTCAAATTTCTCCGTTTTCAGTTCTGCACTATTAACCTTATTCCACCCCTCTGGTTTTGAGCCACCAATCGTCCAGTCACTTTCTCGCAACTTCCAATGTCCTCTGCTGCCAGCAGCAATGCACTGGCAGGTGGTGCTGGTGGCGGCAGCGGGCGCGACTGAAGCGTGTCTCGGGTGTGCGCGGCGCAGGTGAAGGAGTGGGAGATCAATCAGATCGTGGCCTCACTGCAAGCGCTCTTCCCGGGCGTGCAGCACAAGCTGGCCTTCGTGGTGGTGACCAAGCACATCGCCACGCGTTTCTTCCTCCCGGGCTGTGAGCACGTGATGACCAACCCGCTGCCGGGCACAGTGGTCGACAGCGAGGTGACGCGCCCCGAGCGGTACGACTTCTTCCTGGTGTCGCAGAGCGTGCGCCAAGGCACCGCGGCCCCGACCCTCTACAACGTCATCTACGACACGACGGGCCTCAAGCCGGACCACATGGAGCGCCTGGCCTATAAACTGACCCACCTGTACTTCAATTGGCCGGGCACCATCCGCGTGCCGGCCCCGTGCCAGTACGCCCACAAGCTGGCCTTCCTCGCCGGCCAATCGATGCACGCGGAGGACAACCCGCGCCTCTCCTCTACCCTGTATTACCTCTAAACTGCTGGCGTTCGGGGTTTGCCGACGTTCGCTGGTGTGAGGAAGGTGGGAAGGGAGGCTTGTGCCCTCTGCTTTCTTCTGCACTCCTGCGCACAGCATCTAAGGAGTACGGAAAGGGGCTAAGCAGGTGTGTGTGATCGACCACCGCATGTTGCCATGGCTTTTCATGAACCAAGCGCCGGCAGAAGCAGGGAGGGCCTTTGTGCCTTGGTACTTTTGTGCCTTTGTCCCGCCTCTGTTGCACTGTTCACCCACCATGAATTTTTGCCTGTAAATGCTGTCAGTTGCTTTACTTTCAAAAGTTCTTGAAGCAACTTTTTGTTTGTTGTGTGGTCATTACATATTGGTTTGCTTTGAATTTGTATAGAAAGTTTTTGTGTGTAAATGTTGTCAGTTGGTTGGTTTGCTTTCAAAAGTTGTGCAAGAAGCTTTTTGTTTTTGTGTTTCTTGATAAGTTGGTTTGCTTTGATTTTGTACTGAAACTTTTTGTTCGTAAATGTTGTTCTATGGTCTGGTTTTAAAAGTTGTTGAAGCAATTTTTTTTTGTCCTCTTGTGTTTACATGATGGTTTCCTTTATATTTGTATTGAAACTTATAGTTTGTAAATGTTGTCACAAAAACTTCACTGAAACTGATTTGGTTGGGGAAGTTGTGCCGTTACCATTTGGTAAAAAGCCTCCTGAAGCCTGCGAGGTTCCTACATGAGAAGTTGATGGCCAACCCTATTCCTCTGCTTGCTGCTTTGCTGGGTCTCATAGTTGAAGGGACCATTTGTAACACTCATGCGCTCAAGAGGGGTTAACTTCTTGTGTGAGAGTAAATAGGCAGAGGGCAGGGGAAGCTAGGTCTTCAAAACGGAAGAATTGTGCTACACCAAGCAGTGTAAGGATCTGAAATTGAAGTTTTTTCCATGTAGCATCTGGGCATGGAATTATTATCCGGCATAGATTTATGTTGTCTTTAGACATTTTGATTTGAATTGCGACTGCAAACACTTTATGAAAAACAGTAGTACTGGTCTGGCTAGGATAGTCGCGTAATTTCAGTATTGTATGCTCAGTAAAGCGTCCCGAGTGCTTCCAGGTTTCTACATGTCGAATTTTATGACATTTCCCCGATCTTTTACCTTAACATCATAGTTTACGATACGGGTTTCAACGCTCATGCCTGAAAAGGGCTAAGTATGTCAGTAGGCGCAGCATATGGCAATGGAAGCTCTATGTAGCATAGGGATCTTTAAATTCTTGGCTTAGGGGCCTTTTCTGAGCATAAATTATAAAAATTAGAAACTAAGCAACCAACCTGAGTCGCACGCATTGTATACGAACTAAAATTCTTAAATTATAATGGACCTAAAAATGCTAATTGCTTCAGAAAGAAGGGTGTTAAGTGGAATTGGGATATGCCAAAAGTGCAGTTATGTGATTTATACAAGGTGTGCATTATTTCATTGAACGATGTATACCGTAACGTTTCATATTTCTCCGATGTTTCAACAAGCTTGGCAGTTAACCGAGTTTGTGTTATATCGGATGGGGTGTGTAACATGGGAGGTCAGGTGTGTAGCTTCCACTTTCTCAGTCAAAGCATTGAAGGTTGTTTAAATGGTATCGATATGTTCGGCTTCATGTCAGTGAAGTGCTTCTTGCATAAGGCTATTTTCTTATTTGGGATATCATACATATGTAGCAGTTGCCTAGCTTGAAATTACTTTTGTGCACTTCTGGTGATTTGGACAAACAGATTCTTTTGGATATATTTTGCAGTGTGTTCAATAAAATTCGTACCAAGTTTCCCGCTTGAAACACTTGCGCTTCATTGACGTAGCATTGGTATGGGACAAGTACTCTGGCTTCATGGCTGCTGTCTATGCAAACATTACGTGGCTGGGTTCTTCGCTTCGTGTTGTGTAGTGTTACGGTATTGCATGATACTCGTGGCTCTGGTGGTTAATGAGATAGGAAAGTGAAGTGTTCAAAAGCTGCGTGAAACCTACCCACGCTGAAGTTTTCATTTGTTCGTACCAAAATTTGGGACACCAAGAAAGATGCATGACCGCTTGTGTTAGCTGCCCTGCGTGTTTTTCATGCCGGGTCGGTATTCTAGGTCAAAACTCCCATTCTCCAGGGAGGCGAAACGAGAAAGACTCCCATGCGTTAAAGATACCCAGGTGGTCGAAATTATTCAGGAGACCTTCACTAAGGCACCTCTACCTTTCTTCTGTCTCTTCCTCTTTTATCCCTTCCCTTACAGCGCGGTTCAGGTGCCCACCGTGATAGGTGCGACAGTTACGGCGTCATTTCCTTTCCTCAAAAACAAATTTTCATTTTCGATACCTAAAGTCCGCTTCACATAGCGCGATTGTCAACGCAGCGCAGTGTATATGAGCCGTTTTGCGACACCAATTCGCGTCGCTGTCGTCGCAGACCTACTGCGACTAGCTTCCTAGAAGTTTGGCGCATTGCCGCACAGTCGGTGCGATCATTCTGAATACCCCAGTCGTCAGCTTGGGTGCCTTGAGGCACCCTACGGCCAGCTTGGTTCCGGCGGTGTGCCGCCTGGCAGGAAACGAAGCTGTGGAAACCAGATTTTTGGGAAATAAAAGTGCGTGCTAGCTGAATTTAAACAATTCTGCAAATTTAGACAACAAATTACACGTAATTTGGTGGTTTAGTATTGCTAAGTACGAAACATTGTGGCAAGCATTGGGAACATTAGCATACGGAACATAGGGAAAGCATGGTTCTTTGCAGGTGGGCCCCACCGTCACGTACCTGAAAGCACGATTGAGGTGTCCACTGACCTATGGAGCAAGTTATGCGCGTCTTGAGCTTTTTCACCATCGTGCCAATTTACCATTTATAAAAAACCGCGTTTACGCAGCAATGTCTACGCCAACCCGCATGGTCCATGTGCCGTGTTCCTGCTACAACACTGTCCACGCTATCGCATGCTGCGCACATATGTCACTATCGGAACATCAGTTTGACATTAGCATTGACGAAGATAATGATGTGAAATTCTCAGCCCGAGACTGTGCTGCAAGGCTCTCTCTCCCTCTGTCTCTGTTTGCGTGCGTGTGTGCGTGCACGCGTCCGCGCGTGCGCGTGTGTGCGCGCGTGCGTGCGGACATGCATGCGTGTGTGCGTGTGTGTGCGCGCGTGTGTGTGTTGATCACATGTGTGTGTGATCGCACCTCAACTTTTTCTTTAGGCTTGATCGGCTGCGGTGATATTACAGTGCTTTCGTGCACTGCACCAGCTGCGCCGATCTTTTCGCGCCCTCGAGAGTTCGAATCGCAGTGGAGCAATGTTTATTTCATTTATTTAGGGTTTGCAAAAGGTCAAGCTTCACACAATACCGGTAAGCTAGTTTGACGTCTGAACTAGTGATTTCGCACTGCAATTCCGTTATCTGACAAGGGGCATCAAGAGCAAAATCTTCGTTGTCTTACGGGCGTAGCACGCGAGGAGCTCTTTTCGATGACACAGCTGGCCGCCGCAGTTTTCATCCTTGTACTTTACTCGTAAAGATCTGCAGAAGGCGCTCACGCAACCCGAACTTCTCCAACCGAAATCGCCACAGGTCATGGTATACCCGCCGCGGCGGCTGACTCGATAGGGTTCTCGTCTACAGAGCCGGAGAACCCGGGTTCGAACCACCGCGGCGGCCGCGTTTCGATGGAGGTGAAACGCAAAAGGCGCCCGTGTGCTGTGCGATGCCAGTGCTCGTTAAAGATGCCCAGGTGGTCGAAATTATTCCGCAGCCCTCCACTACGGCACCTGTTTATTCCTTTCTTCTTTTTACCCCTCCTCTATCCCTTTCCTTAAGGCGCGGTTTGGGTGTCCACCAAAACATGACAGCGTGGCGTCATTTCTATTCTTCAAAACCAATTTTCAGTTCTCAATGGCATACGCCGCAGCCGTTTGTCGTGTCGGCCCACGCAAAAGCGGTGTCTGACACATTGCCGATCATCGGCCTCTGTGCTGCCATTGCTGAGGGGCTGTTCACGAGTACCACAACTGCCTTTACAGACGAATGGCTCCGCTAGGAATTTCTCCCAACGCGCCAAGAGCGCTGCGCAGTCAGCGGCCGCATCCGTTAGCATATAACTATTCCCGCTCGCCTTTTCCGCGTACTTTCCTATATACGGCGGTCTGAAGCGGAGAAGGTGGCCTAGACCCCGTAGGGAAAACCAGAAGCGGCAACATTTGAGGAGTGGCTGTTCCACTGCAACCAGAAAAAAAATTAGTGCAGTCTAGCTCAGCTAATCCAGGATATACAAAGCGAAAAATGTCGGCGTTCGCTCTGTTCATTGGTGTTGAGAATGTTCTAGACGGCGATGGCTTTGAGCAAAAGAACGGCGCATATGTGGCTACCTGGATATACGGATGCGTCATTCGTGCTTTGATACATGTGGCGGTGGTGAGAGAGAGATGTGGCCTATATGCATTAGCGCTGACAGCGTTGTGGCTGATAGGCGGCACTGCAGCTATAGCTGGGCCGCAGCGTTCATTTGGTGATCTATCTCTCGCGATCAACCATTAACTGCATGGCCCCTCCCATGGTGACAGGGAGGGTGCCCTGCCTATCCAGTGTGCGCAACACAATCAAAGCAGGTTTTTGCAGTTGAACACCAATGCCACGCACATGAAAGCGATATTGAGGTCTCCACTGACCCATGGAGCCGGTTGTGCGCCTTTGCTTTCGCGAAAATGAACGCCTTGGCTAAGTTGTCAACGCTAATGAACTCTATGAACGCCGTTGGCTCACTTGATTTGTTTGGTTTTTGAGGAAATGATATGGCACAGTAACCGTCTCACATATCTCGGCGGACACCCGAACCGCGCAGTAAAGTAACGGATAAAGGAGGGAGGGAAAGAAGAAAGAAAAAACTGAAAATTGAGAGGCGCGGCGCTGCGCAGCGGCGGAACACCTGTGGCTCGGTGTTACTAGTGGCGTATGAGCAGTAGTGTCTAGGGAGCGGGAGAGAGGGGGAAATATCCGTCGCGAGGCGCGCGTTGTGACGTCACGTGCCTCCTCGGAGCACAGCCACGGCGTAACCACAAGTTCGCGGACAGTGTAAAGCTTTCGCTTGAATAGTTATTTGGGAGAAGGAAATGGCGCAGTATCTGTCACATCTTGACGGACACCTGAATCGCGCCTTGAGGGGAGAGATAAAGGAGGAACAGAGAGATTGAAGGAAGAAAGAGGTGCCGTAGTGGACGGCTCCGGAATAATTTCGAATAATAAACCGGCTAGGCAATCGCCAAGTCGCAGCCGTTTGAGTATAGCACGTGAGTCTCCCTCGCTGTGTGGGCCTAATCTGCCCGAGAAACTCGGGCATGACCGTTGTAACTGCTACAGACACCGGTGCCGAGTACTCTGTTCTAAGTGGGCCATTCGCCACAACTCGAAGATGGTAACTACGCCTTGTACGAGCCCGCAGATTTCTGCTGCCGGAGGTCACTTGATCACTCCGACTTGCACAAGCAGGTCCAAGGTAACGTTTCGACAAGAGACGTCCCTGGCAACATTCACAGTACTCGACCAGAGTTCCCGTGACGTTAACCTTGGCATGGATTTTTTAACAGAAAATGCCGCAGTTATTGATCTTCAGTCCAAGTCAGTAACCTCCACGCCAGGCGAGGAAGCCGACGCTCAGCCGTTCGCCTCAAGCCTGCCAATTTGTGGCCTTGCATCTTTTGTGGTATTTCTCCAGAACCACTTAACAGTGACTATACGTCTATTCGAAACCTGTCTTATAATGGTTTGCACAGGTAGAATATTCCGCAATATCACGCGAAATTTTCCCTCCGAGATGACAGCCGTTACGGTGGACCAGCCATATACGTTCCAAATGACGAAAGGTATCATCGCTGACATGACATCTGCTTTTCCTGCTCCAAGTTATTCCGTATCGTTATAACTTGGCAGTTTCTTGTTGTCAGGTAATAACCGAATTCTATTATCGAATCCATTTATCGTTCGAAATCGTAATCATACAATGATTTCTGCTCCCAGTTCCAAGCCATCTTAAATAAACTTAAAAGTTATACAGCGCTAAAAAACACGCACAAATAGACAGTAGACAGGACGGGCGCTGAACTCCAATCGATAGAGATCAGTTGCTGAAAGACAAAAGTTAGATGTTATCGTCGCCTAATGATAGCACCAACTGTAGCATTTGCAACTAACGTGTTTAAATGACCGCATTTTATCCAGTTGATCGCTCGCAAGTGCCGGCGTATTTTATGAATCCGTCGACAGTCCCGCATTCGTTAAACAAAGCAGAATTCAAGCACGTAGACAGAAAACAAAAGCACGAGCGTTCAAAAGCTCGGCTATAAGCCAGTCTGTTCGGAGGTTACTTTTCTCCGTGCTTAAAGAAACCTATGAAACGCATTGCCGCTGGTTCGTAGTTCACTACAGAGCCCTGGTCACTTTGGCGACGGACGGTGTAGAAAAGAGTATTGGATGCCCATAGAGCCAGTTTGTATCGGTTTTTGAATACTCCTTTTCACGCAAAGATTATTCTAATTTAGATGTTAGCGAGAATTTACTCGAGGTATATATTTTACACGGTACGCTTTCAACTAAATATGGCCGATTGTTTCCACGTAACTTTTCTCAAAGCAAACCTAGACGGCACGTGTGCGGAAGAATATGTTACTAAAAACTAAAATAACGTGCAGATGCCGTTCCTGCTCATATTGTGGACGATCCTGCACTGGAACGCGACGAAGAATTCGGGCATGCTCCTGACGGCGACGTTGCACGCCTGTCTGGAGCTGAAGCGTCCGTAGCTGCCCCCGTGTGGTCGGTGTCCCGATGGCGACTGTGAGCAGACCGTGAGGCAGGCCCTTCGGAAGAACGTCCGGAGCATGGAGGTCTTCTCCCCCGACTTTACCGCCGATGTCGACCAAGTGCGGTACGCTTCTAGGGTGGCGCGGAGCCCCAAGGCGAAGCTCAGGGCGTCCACCACGTCCGACGCGTGCTTGGCGTCACCCGCCTGCTTGTGGCACTCGGTCGCAGTCTCCAATAGAGAGGTGACGGCGCGCTCTTCCTCTTCGGTTCTCGTCTTGGGCGAGAGGAAGGCGTGCACTATTCTGGTGGCCATGAAGAAGCCGAGGGAGGCGTAGTTGAAGAACTTGTCCGCCTCCCCGTACACCATGGGCGGGAGCAGGACGTAGGTGGACAGGCACATCTCCTGACTCACGTCATCGAGCAGCTTGCCATCCACGCAGGTGTCGAGCAGTTCTTCGGGCACCAGAAAGTGTGCGTGCCACATGCTCTCCTGGTAGAGGGTAGGCATGGCTGGAAACGCTTTGTAGGCGCTCTCCAGACGGCTCATGTTGAGGTAAGGTCCCGAGAAGACGCTCTTGTAAGAGTACGAGCGCAGGCTGTGGCTGAGCAGAATCCGCGCCGAGGTCTCGACACGCCGGTTGAGAGACACCCGCTTGACGAGCTGAAGCGTGACCAAGGTCATCATCTCCCTGATGGCGATCACGGTCCGCTGCGGAGCCAGCGTAGATATTTCGAAGGAGCGCCGAGCAGCGGACAGTTCCTTGGCGTTGAGCCGCAGCAGACACGTCTCACTCGCGACATCGGGCCGGCCGTCTACCTTCACGTTGAGGTCGTACACGGCTGAGACAGCATTCACGACGTGCGCGAACAGGTACACCGAGCGGGCCGTGTCGTCAGCGAGGACGAACAGCTGCAGGCTTGTCTTCAGCAGCTTGGGAGCGTCCAAGGCCACCGTCGAGTCATTGGTGACGTTCAAGCGAGTGTGTCTTTCCACGGCTTGCAGCCAGCTCTCAGTGTCGCCGAGTCCGAGGTGGGGCAGGGCAGTCTTGGCGTCGCCGAGGAGCCTGGACTCGTTGCGGTCGCGGCTGCTGTATGCTTCCAGGACCTTCCGGTGGAGTTCCTGCGTTCGGTTCGTGATTCCTTGTGGATCTCCTTCCAGAGAGCGGTTCACCAGGACGACCACCGTCTCAAGCAGTGTGGTCAGCCTCGACAGGTTGATCAGCTTGTCGTCTTCGAGCGGAGACACGACGAAGCTGTACTTCAGCTCGAGCGTGACCACCCTGATTACCACTGAGACGGAGAATCGTGCGCTCATGGCGACCAGCACGTCGACCAGTTCGTGGGGGCTCCTCTTGGCGATGAGCGTGTCCCAGCGGAGGCCGGTGGTCTCCGAGAAGCGCTCGACGAAATACGCAATGTCGTGGCGACTCTTCATGTCCTGCGAGCGAGAGAGTTTCACAGAGTGAGGAGTTGCACTGTGAACGCATTCGGTCTGCAACTGCCGTGAGAGTGGCATGAAACCAGTAGGCTCACAACAACACGTAAAGGGTGCAGTGCTGCCTTATAGTTTGCAAAAATGGTAAGTTCTGTGTGGACCCGAAGAATGTTCCTCATAGTATTAGTCAGAAAGCACTCAACCCCTCACATAAGCCAAGAATCGTGTCACCGTACGTACGTATAGGTAGCCGCAAAATTTTTCGTAACACGAAAATTACAATTAAGCATAATTACTGGGCAGCCTAAGAATATGCAGCAATGAATTTAAGGGTGTGCATTGATTTTCCCAGCGTGAACTGCACAACGCATTACTCATTGCCTGGCTGCGCTTCTAGTCAGAAAGGAAATTGACGTTATTCTTAATTTCGGCGTTCCGAAAACTTTTGTGGGCATCTGCCCGTTCGTTTCTTGTGCCGTTGCCTAGAAAGAGGAGTTACTACCCAAGCTCCGGTAAGTTGGGAGGAGCGTAACACCAGCTGCGCGAGAAGTTTTTCGGGAAGAGAAACATTGGTTGCACAATCACTATGGTGTCTAGAGCCGCCGCGGTGGCTAAGTGGTTATGGCACTCGGCTGCTGGCCCGACAGACGTGGATTCGATCCCGGAAGCGGCGGTCGCTTTTCGATGGAGGCAAAATGCTATAGGCCCGTGTATTGTGCGATGTCAGTACACGTTAAAGAAGAACAGGTGGTCGAAATTCCCGGAGCCCTTCACTACGGCGTCTACCATAGCCTGAGTCTCTTTGGGACGTTAAACCCCCATAAACCCTAAACCTATGGTGGCTGTACCAGGAACAGCCACCTGCCAGTGATGTGGCGCATCGCTAAAGCGCTGTGGCAAAGCACTGATAGTGGCAGGAAGGCTCGCCGCCATCTATGAACGTCAGGTAGATGATTACCAATTCTGTATTTACGCTGTAGATATCGCATCGTACCCTCAAGGCAGAGCTTAAGTGTCCCCTCCTTTTCGAGAATGAATACCGGGTTTTGCACGTCTACACGGTTTAACCACGTTAAAACGCTACTAAAATCCGATAGTGTTAGTCCTATTGAATCTTGAATGTTCCGTGGAGTAGAACTCGGTGTATAAATAGTTTTGAAATGTCATAAAAATGCGAGCCCCCTATGTCGCTCAACAAGCGCTCCGTCATCTAGACACAAGGAAAACGGCGAAACTTTAATTGTTCGAGCATTGTGCATGCAGCAGCAAGTGAGGAGCCTAAGCATTACATTGCCTCTGCAAAGGGAACTTCAGTGTAACACTCGAAAATATAGAAGGCGCTGTTCAGAGCAGACCCACTCCAAGCACGGTGTGTTCCGTGTAGCCATGTGTCTCATGTGTGCCATGCATATTTTAAGCTTTATTTTCAGGAAAAAGGGAAGTAAATGTGGCTCTTTTCGGAGGAGCACGCCAAAAAATTGGCGAAATAAAACCCAGCCTAGAAATTAAATGCTTAATTTGGCTTCCTGGCTTCTTTCTGGCTACTCTTCAATTCTATTGTGGCACATTTACTGGCCACATTTTTTAATCGCACCGTCACCGCAGTCGAGAGTGGGGCGATTAGGGATCCTAGGGAGTTAGGGAGCTTACACGCCTGCGCAGCGCGAATCTAAAGAAGGGGACATCTTGAGAAAGATTAATGGGCATGGCGAAACCAGAGGGATCATGGTGCTCACCAAACAATTTGTGTTGCTTCCCCAGGTTTTGCTGCTTGCAAGCATCGCTTCATCGTACAAAGCAAGCTCATCGACAGTGCTCTTCGTGCGTGACGTGAAAGACTACCGCCACATTTTCCTCGCCTTCTGCCACCTGCCGACCACAAAGTGCGCTACGATGCGCACATGAAATCAGCCACCATATCAGGATGCCCTCTAAAAGACCGCCCACAACAGTTCTTCGCCAGTGGGCACTGCGAAACCAGAGAGATCATGTCGCTCACCAAACAATTTGTGTTGCTTCCCCAGGTTTTTCTGGTTGCAAGCGTCACTTCATCGTACAAAGCATGCTCATCGACAGTGCTCTTCGTGCGTGACGTGGAAGACTACCGCCCCATTTTCCTCGCCTTCTGCCACCTGCCGACCACAAAGTGCGCTACGATGCGCACGTGAAATCAGCTACCATGTCGGGATGCCCTAGAAAAGACCGTCCACAACAGTTCTTCGCCAGTGGGCACTGCGAAACCAGAGGGATCATGTCGCTCACCAAACAATTTGTGTTGCTTCCCCAGGTTTTTCTGCTTGCAAGCGTCACTTCATTGTACAAAGCATGCTCATCGACAGTGCTCTTCGTGCGTGACGTGGAAGACTACCGCCCCATTTTCCTCGCCTTCTGCCACCTGCCGACCACAAAGTGCGCTACGATGCGCACGTGAAATCAGCCACCATATCGGGATGCCCTAGAAAAGACCGTCCACAACAGTTCTTCGCCAGTGGGCACTGCGAAACCAGAGGGATCATGTCGCTCACCAAACAATTTGTGTTGCTTCCCCAGGTTTTTCTGCTTGCAAGCGTCACTTCATTGTACAAAGCATGCTCATCGACAGTGCTCTTCGTGCGTGACGTGGAAGACTACCGCCACATTTTCCTCGCCTTCTGCCACCTGCCGACCACAAAGTGCTCTACGATGCGCACATGAAATCAGCCACCATATCAGGATGCCCTCTAAAAGACCGCCCACAACAGTTCTTCGCCAGTGGGCACTGCGAAACCAGAGAGATCATGTCGCTCACCAAACAATTTGTGTTGCTTCCCCAGGTTTTTGTGCTTGCAAGCGTTTTTGTGCTTGCAAGCGTCGCTCACCCGCCGCGGTGGCTCAGTGGTTAGGGCGCTCGACTACTGATCCGGAGTTCCCGGGTTCGAACCCGACCGCGGCGGCTGCGTTTTTATGGAGGAAAAACGCTAAGGCGCCCGTGTGCTGTGCGATGTCAGTGCACGTTAAAGATCCCCAGGTGGTCGAAATTATTCCGCAGCCCTCAACTACGGTACCTAATTCTTCCTTTCTTCTTTCACTCCCTCTCTTATTCCTTCCCTTACGGCGCGGATCAGGTGTCCAACGATATATGAGACAGATACTGCGCCATTTCCTTTCCCCCCAAAAAAACCAATTATTATTGTTTATTAAGCGTCGCTTCATCGTACAAAGCATGCTCATCGACAGTGCTCTTCGTGCGTGACGTGGAAGACTACCGCCCCATTTTCCTCGCCTTCTGCCACCTGCCGACCACAAAGTGCGCTACGATGCGCACATGAAATCAGCTATCAGGATGCCCTCTAAAAGACTGCCCACAACAGTTCTTCGCCAGTGGGCACTGCGAAACCAGAGAGATAATGTCGCTCACCAAACAATTTGTGTTGCTTCCCCAGGTTTTTCTGCTTGCAAGCGTCACTTCATCGTACAAAGCATGCTCATCGACAGTGCTCTTCGTGCGTGACGTGGAAGACTACCGCCCCATTTTCCTCGCTTTCTGCCACCTGCCGACCACAAAGTGCGCTACGATGCGCACGTGAAATCAGCTACCATATCGGGATGCCCTAGAAAAGACCGTCCACAACAGTTCTTCGCCAGTGGGCACTGCGAAACCAGAGGGATCATGTCGCTCACCAAACAATTTGTGTTGCTTCCCCAGGTTTTTCTGCTTGCAAGCGTCACTTCATTGTACAAAGCATGCTCATCGACAGTGCTCTTCGTGCGTGACGTGGAAGACTACCGCCCCATTTTCCTCGCCTTCTGCCACCTGCCGACCACAAAGTGCGCTACAATGCGCACGTGAAATCAGCCACCATATCGGGATGCCCTAGAAAAGACCGTCCACAACAGTTCTTCGCCAGTGGGCACTGCGAAACCAGAGGGATCATGTCGCTCACCAAACAATTTTTGTTGCTTCCCCAGGTTTTTCTGCTTGCAAGCGTCACTTCATTGTACAAAGCATGCTCATCGACAGTGCTCTTCGTGCGTGACGTGGAAGACTACCGCCACATTTTCCTCGCCTTCTGCCACCTGCCGACCACAAAGTGCGCTACGATGCGCACATGAAATCAGCCACCATATCAGGATGCCCTCTAAAAGACCGCCCACAACAGTTCTTCGCCAGTGGGCACTGCGAAACCAGAGAGATCATGTCGCTCACCAAACAACTTGTGTTGCTTCCCCAGGTTTTTGTGCTTGCAAGCGTTTTTGTGCTTGCAAGCGTCGCTCACCCGCCGCGGTGGCTCAGTGGTTAGGGCGCTCGACTACTGATCCGGAGTTCCCGGGTTCGGACCCGACCGCGGAGGCTGCGTTTTTATGGAGGAAAAACGCTAAGGCGCCCGTGTGCTGTGCGATGTCAGTGCACGTTAAAGATCCCCAGGTGGTCGAAATTATTCCGGAGCCCTCCACTACGGTACCTAAATCTTCCTTTCTTCTTTCACTCCCTCTCTTATCCCTTCCCTTACGGCGCGGTTCTGGTGTCCAACGATATATGAGACAGATACTGCGCCATTTACTTTCCCCCCAAAAAACCAATTATTATTATTTATTAAGCGTCGCTTCATCGTACAAAGCATGCTCATCGACAGTGCTCTTCGTGTGTGACGTGGAAGACTACCGCCCCATTTTCCTCGCCTTCTGCCACCTGCCGACCACAAAGTGCGCTACGATGCGCACATGAAATCAGCCACCATATCAGGATGCCCTCTAAAAGACCGCCCACAACAGTTCTTCGCCAGTGGGCACTGCGAAACCAGAGAGATCATGTCGCTCACCAAACAATTCGTGTTGCTTTCCCAGGTTTTTCTGCTTGCAAGCGTCACTTCATCGTACAAAGCATGCTCATCGACAGTGCTCTTCGTGCGTGACGTGGAAGACTACCGCCCATTTTCCTCGCCTTCTGCCACCTGCCGACCACAAAGTGCGCTACGATGCGCACATGAAATCAGCCACCATATCAGGATGCCCTCTAAAAGACCGCCCACAACAGTTCTTCGCCAGTGGGCACTGCGAAACCAGAGAGATCATGTCGCTCACCAAACAATTTGTGTTGCTTCCCCAGGTTTTTCTGCTTGCAAGCGTCACTTCATCGTACAAAGCATGCTCATCGACAGTGCTCTTCGTGCGTGACGTGGAAGACTACCGCCCCATTTTCCTCGCCTTCTGCCACCTGCCGACCACAAAGTGCGCTACGATGCGCACGTGAAATCAGCCACCATATCAGGATGCCCTCTAAAAGACCGCCCACAACAGTTCTTCGCCAGTGGGCACTGCGAAACCAGAGAGATCATGTCGCTCACCAAACAATTTGTGTTGCTTCCCCAGGTTTTTCTGGTTGCAAGCGTCACTTCATCGTACAAAGCATGCTCATCGACAGTGCTCTTCGTGCGTGACGTGGAAGACTACCGCCCCATTTTCCTCGCCTTCTGCCACCTGCCCACCACAAAGTGCGCTACGATGCGCACGTGAAATCAGCTACCATATCAGGATGCCCTAGAAAAGACCGTCCACAACAGTTCTTCGCCAGTGGGCACTGCGAAACCAGAGGGATCATGTCACTCACCAAACAATTTGTGTTGCTTCCCCAGGTTTTTCTGCTTGCAAGCGTCACTTCATTGTACAAAGCATGCTCATCGACAGTGCTCTTCGTGCGTGACGTGGAAGACTACCGCCCCATTTTCCTCGCCTTCTGCCACCTGCCGACCACAAAGTGCGCTACGATGCGCACGTGAAATCAGCCACCATATCAGGATGCCCTCTAAAAGACCGCCCACAACAGTTCTTCGCCAGTGGGCACTGCGAAACCAGAGAGATCATGTCGCTCACCAAACAATTTGTGTTGCTTCCCCAGGTTTTTCTGGTTGCAAGCGTCACTTCATCGTACAAAGCATGCTCATCGACAGTGCTCTTCGTGCGTGACGTGGAAGACTACCGCCCCATTTTCCTCGCCTTCTGCCACCTGCCGACCACAAAGTGCGCTACGATGCGCACGTGAAATCAGCTACCATATCGGGATGCCCTAGAAAAGACCGTCCACAACAGTTCTTTGCCAGTGGGCACTGCGAAACCAGAGGGATCATGTCGCTCACCAAACAATTTGTGTTGCTTCCCCATGTTTTTCTGCTTGCAAGCGTCACTTCATTGTACAAAGCATGCTCATCGACAGTGCTCTTCGTGCGTGACGTGGAAGACTACCGCCCCATTTTCCTCGCCTTCTGCCACCTGCCGACCACAAAGTGCGCTACGATGCGCACGTGAAATCAGCCACCATATCGGGATGCCCTAGAAAAGACCGTCCACAACAGTTCTTCGCCAGTGGGCACTGCGAAACCAGAGGGATCATGTCGCTCACCAAACAATTTGTGTTGCTTCCCCAGGTTTTTCTGCTTGCAAGCGTCACTTCATTGTACAAAGCATGCTCATCGACAGTGCTCTTCGTGCGTGACGTGGAAGACTACCGCCACATTTTCCTCGCCTTCTGCCACCTGCCGGCCACAAAGTGCGCAACGATGCGCACATGAAATCAGCCACCATATCAGGATGCCCTCTAAAAGACCGCCCACAACAGTTCTTCGCCAGTGGGCACTGCGAAACCAGAGAGATCATGTCGCTCACCAAACAATTTGTGTTGCTTCCCCAGGTTTTTGTGCTTGCAAGCGTTTTTGTGCTTGCAAGCGTCGCTCACCCGCCGCGGTGGCTCAGTGGTTAGGGCGCTCGACTACTGATCCGGAGTTCCCGGGTTCGAACCCGACCGCGGCGGCTGCGTTTTTATGGAGGAAAAACGCTAAGGCGCCCATGTGCTGTGCGATGTCAGTGCACGTTAAAGATCCCCAGGTGGTCGAAATTATTCCGGAGCCCTCAACTACGGTACCTAATTCTTCCTTTCTTCTTTCACTCCCTCTCTTATTCCTTCCCTTACGGCGCGGTTCAGGTGTCCAACGATATATGAGACAGATACTGCGCCATTTCCTTTCCCCCCAAAAAAACCAATTATTATTGTTTATTAAGCGTCGCTTCATCGTACAAAGCATGCTCATCGACAGTGCTCTTCGTGCGTGACGTGGAAGGCTAGCGCCCCATTTTCCTCGCCTTCTGCCACCTGCCGACCGCAAAGTGCGCTACGATGCGCACATGAAATCAGCTATCAGGATGCCCTCTAAAAGACAGCCCACAACAGTTCTTCGCCAGTGGGCACTGCGAAACCAGAGAGATAATGTCGCTCACCAAACAATTTGTGTTGCTTCCCCAGGTTTTTCTGCTTGCAAGCGTCACTTCATCGTACAAAGCATGCTCATCGACAGTGCTCTTCGTGCGTGACGTGGAAGACTACCGCCCCATTTTCCTCGCCTTCTGCCACCTGCCGACCACAAAGTGCGCTACGATGCGCACGTGAAATCAGCTACCATATCGGGATGCCCTAGAAAAGACCGTCCACAACAGTTCTTCGCCAGTGAGCACTGCGAAACCAGAGGGATCATGTCGCTCACCAAACAATTTGTGTTGCTTCCCCAGGTTTTTCTGCTTGCAAGCGTCACTTCATTGTACAAAGCATGCTCATCGACAGTGCTCTTCGTGCGTGACGTGGAAGACTACCGCCCCATTTTCCTCGCCTTCTGCCACCTGCCGACCACAAAGTGCGCTACAATGCGCACGTGAAATCAGCCACCATATCGGGATGCCCTAGAAAAGACCGTCCACAACAGCTCTTCGCCAGTGGGCACTGCGAAACCAGAGGGATCATGTCGCTCACCAAACAATTTTTGTTGCTTCCCCAGGTTTTTCTGCTTGCAAGCGTCACTTCATTGTACAAAGCATGCTCATCGACAGTGCTCTTCGTGCGTGACGTGGAAGACTACCGCCACATTTTCCTCGCCTTCTGCCACCTGCCGACCACAAAGTGCGCTACGATGCGCACATGAAATCAGCCACCATATCAGGATGCCCTCTAAAAGACCGCACACAACAGTTCTTCGCCAGTGGGCACTGCGAAACCAGAGGGATCATGTCGCTCACCAAACAATTTGTGTTGCTTCCCCAGGTTTTTCTGCTTGCAAGCGTCACTTCATTGTACAAACCATGCTCATCGACAGTGCTCTTCGTGCGTGACGTGGAAGACTACCGCCACATTTTCCTCGCCTTCTGCCACCTGCCGACCACAAAGTGCGCTACGATGCGCACATGAAATCAGCCACCATATCAGGATGCCCTCTAAAAGACCGCCCACAACAGTTCTTCGCCAGTGGGCACTGCGAAACCAGAGAGATCATGTCGCTCACCAAACAATTTGTGTTGCTTCCCCAGGTTTTTGTGCTTGCAAGCGTTTTTGTGCTTGCAAGCGTCGCTCACCCGCCGCGGTGGCTCAGTGGTTAGGGCGCTCGACTACTGATCCGGAGTTCCCGGGTTCGAACCCGACCGCGGCGGCTGCGTTTTTATGGAGGAAACACGCTAAGGCGCCCGTGTGCTGTGCGATGTCAGTGCACGTTGAAGATCCCCAGGTGGTCGAAATTATTCCGGAGCCCTCAACTACGGTACCTAATTCTTCCTTTCTTCTTTCACTCCCTCTCTTATTCCTTCCCTTGCGGCGCGGTTCAGGTGTCCAACGATATATGAGACAGATACTGCGCCATTTCCTTTCCCCCCAAAAAAACCAATTATTATTGTTTATTAAGCGTCGCTTCATCGTACAAAGCATGCTCATCGACAGTGCTCTTCGTGCGTGACGTGGAAGACTACCGCCCCATTTTCCTCGCCTTCTGCCACCTGCCGACCACAAAGTGCGCTACGATGCGCACATGAAATCAGCTATCAGGATGCCCTCTAAAAGACCGCCCACAACAGTTCTTCGCCAGTGGGCACTGCGAAACCAGAGAGATAATGTCGCTCACCAAACAATTTGTGTTGCTTCCCCAGGTTTTTCTGCTTGCAAGCGTCACTTCATCGTACAAATCATGCTCATCGACAGTGCTCTTCGTGCGTGACGTGGAAGACTACCGCCCCATTTTCCTCGCCTTCTGCCACCTGCCGACCACAAAGTGCGCTACGATGCGCACGTGAAATCAGCTACCATATCGGGATGCCCTAGAAAAGACCGTCCACAACAGTTCTTCGCCAGTGGGCACTGCGAAACCAGAGGGATCATGTCGCTCACCAAACAATTTGTGTTGCTTCCCCAGGTTTTTCTGCTTGCAAGCGTCACTTCATTGTACAAAGCATGCTCATCGACAGTGCTCTTCGTGCGTGACGTGGAAGACTACCGCCCCATTTTCCTCGCCTTCTGCCACCTGCCGACCACAAAGTGCGCTACAATGCGCACGTGAAATCAGCCACCATATCGGGATGCCCTAGAAAAGACCATCCACAACAGTTCTTCGCCAGTGGGCACTGCGAAACCAGAGGGATCATGTCGCTCACCAAACAATTTTTGTTGCTTCCCCAGGTTTTTCTGCTTGCAAGCGTCAATTCATTGTACAAAGCATGCTCATCGACAGTGCTCTTCGTGCGTGACGTGGAAGACTACCGCCACATTTTCCTCGCCTTCTGCCACCTGCCGACCACAAAGTGCGCTACGATGCGCACATGAAATCAGCCACCATATCAGGATGCCCTCTAAAAGACCGCCCACAACAGTTCTTCGCCAGTGGGCACTGCGAAACCAGAGAGATCATGTCGCTCACCAAACAATTTGTGTTGCTTCCCCAGGTTTTTGTGCTTGCAAGCGTTTTTGTGCTTGCAAGCGTCGCTCACCCGCCGCGGTGGCTCAGTGGTTAGGGCGCTCGACTACTGATCCGGAGTTCCCGGGTTCGAACCCCACCGCGGAGGCTGCGTTTTTATGGAGGAAAAACGCTAAGGCGCCCGTGTGCTGTGCGATGTCAGTGCACGTTAAAGATCCCCAGGTGGTCAAAATTATTCCGGAGCCCTCCACTACGGTACCTAAATCTTCCTTTCTTCTTTCACTCCCTCTCTTATCCCTTCCCTTACGGCGCGGTTCTGGTGTCCAACGATATATGAGACAGATACTGCGCCATTTCCTTTCCCCCCAAAAAAACCAATTATTATTATTTATTAAGCGTCGCTTCATCGTACAAAGCATGCTCATCGACAGTGCTCTTCGTGTGTGACGTGGAAGACTACCGCCCCATTTTCCTCGCCTTCTGCCACCTGCCGACCACAAAGTGCGCTACGATGCGCACATGAAATCAGCCACCATATCAGGATGCCCTCTAAAAGACCGCCCACAACAGTTCTTCGCCAGTGGGCACTGCGAAACCAGAGAGATCATGTCGCTCACCAAACAATTTGTGTTGCTTTCCCAGGTTTTTCTGCTTGCAAGCGTCACTTCATCGTACAAAGCATGCTCATCGACAGTGCTCTTCGTGTTTGACGTGGAAGACTACCGCCCCATTTTCCTCGCCTTCTGCCACCTGCCGACCACAAAGTGCGCTACGATGCGCACATGAAATCAGCCACCATATCAGGATGCCCTCTAAAAGACCGCCCACAACAGTTCTTCGCCAGTGGGCACTGCGAAACCAGAGAGATCATGTCGCTCACCAAACAATTTGTGTTGCTTCCCCAGGTTTTTCTGCTTGCAAACGTCACTTCATCGTACAAAGCATGCTCATCGACAGTGCTCTTCGTGCTTGACGTGGAAGACTACCGCCCCATTTTCCTCGCCTTCTGCCACCTGCCGACCACAAAGTGCGCTACGATGCGCACATGAAATCAGCCACCATATCAGGATGCCCTCTAAAAGACCGCCCACAACAGTTCTTCGCCAGTGGGCACTGCGAAACCAGAGAGATCATGTCGCTCACCAAACAATTTGTGTTGCTTCCCCAGGTTTTTCTGCTTGCAAGCGTCACTTCATCGTACAAAGCATGCTCATCGACAGTGCTCTTCGTGCGTGACGTGGAAGACTACCGCCCCATTTTCCTCGCCTTCTGCCACCTGCCGACCACAAAGTGCGCTACGATGCGCACATGAAATCAGCCACCATATCAGGATGCCCTCTAAAAGACCGCCCAAAACAGTTCTTCGCCAGTGGGCACTGCGAAACCAGAGAGATCATGTCGCTCACCAAACAATTTGTGTTGCTTTCCCAGGTTTTTCTGCTTGCAAGCGTCACTTCATCGTACAAAGCATGCTCATCGACAGTGCTCTTCGTGCGTGACGTGGAAGACTACCGCCCCATTTTCCTCGCCTTCTGCCACCTGCCGACCACAAAGTGCGCTACGATGCGCACATAAAATCAGCCACCATATCAGGATGCCCTCTAAAAGACCGCCCACAACAGTTCTTCGCCAGTGGGCACTGCGAAACCAGAGAGATCATGTCGCTCACCAAACAATTTGTGTTGCTTCCCCAGGTTTTTCTGCTTGCAAGCGTCACTTCATCGTACAAAGCATGCTCATCGACAGTGCTCTTCGTGTGTGACGTGGAAGACTACCGCCCCATTTTCCTCGCCTTCTGCCACCTGCCGACCACAAAGTGCGCTACGATGCGCACATGAAATCAGCCACCATATCAGGATGCCCTCTAAAAGACCGCCCACAACAGTTCTTCGCCAGTGGGCACTGCGAAACCAGAGGGATCATGTCGCTCACCAAACAATTTGTGTTGCTTCCCCAGGTTTTTCTGCTTGCAAGCGTCACTTCATTGTACAAAGCATGCTCATCGACAGTGCTCTTCGTGCGTGACGTGGAAGACTACCGCCACATTTTCCTCGCCTTCTGCCACCTGCCGACCACAAAGTGCGCTACGATGCGCACATGAAATCAGCCACCATATCAGGATGCCCTCTAAAAGACCGCCCACAACAGTTCTTCGCCAGTGGGCACTGCGAAACCAGAGGGATCATGTCGCTCACCAAACAATTTGTGTTGCTTCCCCAGGTTTTTCTGCTTGCAAGCGTCACTTCATTGTACAAAGCATGCTCATCGACAGTGCTCTTCGTGCGTGACGTGGAAGACTACCGCCACATTTTCCTCGCCTTCTGCCACCTGCCGACCACAAAGTGCGCTACGATGCGCACATGAAATCAGCCACCATATCAGGATGCCCTCTAAAAGACCGCCCACAACAGTTCTTCGCCAGTGGGCACTGCGAAACCAGAGAGATCATGTCGCTCACCAAACAATTTGTGTTGCTTCCCCAGGTTATTGTGCTTGCAAGCGTTTTTGTGCTTGCAAGCGTCGCTCACCCGCCGCGGTGGCTCAGTGGTTAGGGCGCTCGACTACTGATCCGGAGTTCCCGGGTTCGAACCCGACCGCGGCGGCTGCGTTTTTATGGAGGAAAAACGCTAAGGCGCCCCTGTGCTGTGCGATGTCAGTGCACGTTAAAGATCCCCAGGTGGTCGAAATTATTCCGGAGCCCTCAACTACGCTACCTAATTCTTCCTTTCTTCTTTCACTCCATCTCTTATTCCTTCCCTTACGGCGCGGTTCAGGTGTCCAACGATATATGAGACAGATACTGCGCCATTTCCTTTCCCCCCAAAAAAACCAATTATTATTGTTTATTAAGCGTCGCTTCATCGTACAAAGCATGCTCATCGACAGTGCTCTTCGTGCGTGACGTGGAAGACTACCGCCCCATTTTCCTCGCCTTCTGCCACCTGCCGACCACAAAGTGCGCTACGATGCGCACATGAAATCAGCTATCAGGATGCCCTCTAAAAGACCGCCCACAACAGTTCTTCGCCAGTGGGCACTGCGAAACCAGAGAGATAATGTCGCTCACCAAACAATTTGTGTTGCTTCCCCAGGTTTTTCTGCTTGCAAGCGTCACTTCATTGTACAAAGCATGCTCATCGACAGTGCTCTTCGTGCGTGACGTGGAAGACTACCGCCCCATTTTCCTCGCCTTCTGCCACCTGCCGACCACAAAGTGCGCTACAATGCGCACGTGAAATCAGCCACCATATCGGGATGCCCTAGAAAAGACCGTCCACAACAGTTCTTCGCCAGTGGGCACTGCGAAACCAGAGGGATCATGTCGCTCACCAAACAATTTTTGTTGCTTCCCCAGGTTTTTCTGCTTGCAAGCGTCACTTCATTGTACAAAGCATGCTCATCGACAGTGCTCTTCGTGCGTGACGTGGAAGACTACCGCCACATTTTCCTCGCCTTCTGCCACCTGCCGACCACACAGTGCGCTACGATGTGCACATGAAATCAGCCACCATATCAGGATGCCCTCTAAAAGACCGCACACAACAGTTCTTCGCCAGTGGGCACTGCGAAACCAGAGGTATCATGTCGCTCACCAAACAATTTTTGTTGCTTCCACAGGTTTTTCTGCTTGCAAGCGTCACTTCATTGTACAAAGCATGCTCATCGACAGTGCTCTTCGTGCGTGACGTGGAAGACTACCGCCACATTTTCCTCGCCTTCTGCCACCTGCCGACCACAAAGTGCGCTACGATGCGCACATGAAATCAGCCACCATATCAGGATGCCCTCTAAAAGACCGCCCACAACAGTTCTTCGCCAGTGGGCACTGCGAAACCAGAGAGATCATGTCGCTCACCAAACAATTTGTGTTGCTTCCCCAGGTTTTTGTGCTTGCAAGCGTTTTTGTGCTTGCAAGCGTCGCTCACCCGCCGCGGTGGCTCAGTGGTTAGGGCGCTCGACTACTGATCCGGAGTTCCCGGGTTCGAACCCGACCGCGGAGGCTGCGTTTTTATGGAGGAAAAACGCTAAGGCGCCCGTGTGCTGTGCGATGTCAGTGCACGTTAAAGATCCCCAGGTGGTCGAAATTATTCCGGAGCCCTCCACTACGGTACCTAAATCTTCCTTTCTTCTTTCACTCCCTCTCTTATCCCTTCCCTTACGGCGCGGTTCTGGTGTCCAACGATATATGAGACAGATACTGCGCCATTTCCTTTCCCCCCAAAAAAACCAATTATTATTATTTATTAAGCGTCGCTTCATCGTACAAAGCATGCTCATCGACAGTGCTCTTCGTGTGGGACGTGGAAGACTACCGCCCCATTTTCCTTGCCTTCTGCCACCTGCCGACCACAAAGTGCGCTACGATGCGCACATGAAATCAGCCACCATATCAGGATGCCCTCTAAAAGACCGCCCACAACAGTTCTTCGCCAGTGGGCACTGCGAAACCAGAGAGATCATGTCGCTCACCAAACAATTTGTGTTGCTTTCCCAGGTTTTTCTGCTTGCAAGCGTCACTTCATCGTACAAAGCATGCTCATCGACAGTGCTCTTCGTGCGTGACGTGGAAGACTACCGCCCCATTTTCCTCGCCTTCTGCCACCTGCCGACCACAAAGTGCGCTACGATGCGCACATGAAATCAGCCACCATATCAGGATGCCCTCTAAAAGACCGCCCACAACAGTTCTTCGCCAGTGGGCACTGCGAAACCAGAGAGATCATGTCGCTCACCAAACAATTTGTGTTGCTTCCCCAGGTTTTTCTGCTTGCAAGCGTCACTTCATCGTACAAAGCATGCTCATCGACAGTGCTCTTCGTGCGTGACGTGGAAGACTACCGCCCCATTTTCCTCGCCTTCTGCCACCTGCCGACCACAAAGTGCGCTACGATGCGCACGTGAAATCAGCTACCATATCGGGATGCCCTAGAAAAGACCGTCCACAACAGTTCTTCGCCAGTGGGCACTGCGAATCCAGAGGGATCATGTCACTCACCAAACAATTTGTGTTGCTTCCCCAGGTTTTTCTGCTTGCAAGCGTCACTTCATTGTACAAAGCATGCTCATCGACAGTGCTCTTCGTGCGTGACGTGGAAGACTACCGCCCCATTTTCCTCGCCTTCTGCCACCTGCCGACCACAAAGTGCGCTACGATGCGCACGTGAAATCAGCCACCATATCAGGATGCCCTCTAAAAGACCGCCACCAACAGTTCTTCGCCAGTGGGCACTGCGAAACCAGAGAGATCATGTCGCTCACCAAACAATTTGTGTTGCTTCCCCAGGTTTTTCTGGTTGCAAGCGTCACTTCATCGTACAAAGCATGCTCATCGACAGTGCTCTTCGTGCGCGACGTGGAAGACTACCGCCCCATTTTCCTCGCCTTCTGCCACCTGCCGACCACAAAGTGCGCTACGATGCGCACGTGAAATCAGCTACCATATCGGGATGCCCTAGAAAAGACCGTCCACAACAGTTCTTCGCCAGTGGGCACTGCGAAACCAGAGGGATCATGTCGCTCACCAAACAATTTGTGTTGCTTCCCCATGTTTTTCTGCTTGCAAGCGTCACTTCATTGTACAAAGCATGCTCATGGACAGTGCTCTTCGTGCGTGACGTGGAAGACTACCGCCCCATTTTCCTCGCCTTCTGCCACCTGCCGACCACAAAGTGCGCTACGATGCGCACGTGAAATCAGCCACCATATCGGGATGCCCTAGAAAAGACCGTCCACAACAGTTCTTCGCCAGTGGGCACTGCGAAACCAGAGGGATCATGTCGCTCACCAAACAATTTGTGTTGCTTCCCCAGGTTTTTCTGCTTGCAAGCGTCACTTCATTGTACAAAGCATGCTCATCGACAGTGCTCTTCGTGCGTGACGTGGAAGACTACCGCCACATTTTTCTCGCCTTCTGCCACCTGCCGACCACAAAGTGCGCTACGATGCGCACATGAAATCAGCCACCATATCAGGATGCCCTCTAAAAGACCGCCCACAACAGTTCTTCGCCAGTGGGCACTGCGAAACCAGAGAGATCATGTCGCTCACCAAACAATTTGTGTTGCTTCCCCAGGTTTTTGTGCTTGCAAGCGTTTTTGTGCTTGCATGCGTCGCTCACCCGCCGCGGTGGCTCAGTGGTTAGGGCGCTCGACTACTGATCTGGAGTTCCCGGGTTCGAACCCGACCGCGGCGGCTGCGTTTTTATGGAGGAAAAACGCTAAGGCGCCCGTGTGCTGTGCGATGTCAGTGCACGTTAAAGATCCCCAGGTGGTCGAAATTATTCCGGAGCCCTCAACTACGGTACCTAATTCTTCCTTTCTTCTTTCACTCCCTCTCTTATTCCTTCCCTTACGGCGCGGTTCAGGTGTCCAACGATATATGAGACAGATACTGCGCCATTTCCTTTCCCCCCAAAAAAACCAATTATTATTGTTTATTAAGCGTCGCTTCATCGTACAAAGCATGCTCATCGACAGTGCTCTTCGTGCGTGACGTGGAAGGCTACCGCCCCATTTTCCTCGCCTTCTGCCACCTGCCGACCGCAAAGTGCGCTACGATGCGCACATGAAATCAGCTATCAGGATGCCCTCTAAAAGACAGCCCACAACAGTTCTTCGCCAGTGGGCACTGCGAAACCAGAGAGATAATGTCGCTCACCAAACAATTTGTGTTGCTTCCCCAGGTTTTTCTGCTTGCAAGCGTCACTTCATCGTACAAAGCATGCTCATCGACAGTGCTCTTCGTGCGTGACGTGGAAGACTACCGCCCCATTTTCCTCGCCTTCTGCCACCTGCCGACCACAAAGTGCGCTACGATGCGCACGTGAAATCAGCTACCATATCGGGATGCCCTAGAAAAGACCGTCCACAACAGTTCTTCGCCAGTGGGCACTGCGAAACCAGAGGGATCATGTCGCTCACCAAACAATTTGTGTTGCTTCCCCAGGTTTTTCTGCTTGCAAGCGTCACTTCATTGTACAAAGCATGCTCATCGACAGTGCTCTTCGTGCGTGACGTGGAAGACTACCGCCCCATTTTCCTCGCCTTCTGCCACCTGCCGACCACAAAGTGCGCTACAATGCGCACGTGAAATCAGCCACCATATCGGGATGCCCTAGAAAAGACCGTCCACAACAGTTCTTCGCCAGTGGGCACTGCGAAGCCAGAGGGATCATGTCGCTCACCAAACAATTTTTGTTGCTTCCCCAGGTTTTTCTGCTTGCAAGCGTCACTTCATTGTACAAAGCATGCTCATCGACAGTGCTCTTCGTGCGTGACGTGGAAGACTACCGCCACATTTTCCTCGCCTTCTGCCACCTGCCGACCACAAAGTGCGCTACGATGCGCACATGAAATCAGCCACCATATCAGGATGCCCTCTAAAAGACCGCACACAACAGTTCTTCGCCAGTGGGCACTGCGAAACCAGAGGGATCATGTCGCTCACCAAACAATTTGTGTTGCTTCCCCAGGTTTTTCTGCTTGCAAGCGTCACTTCATTGTACAAAGCATGCTCATCGACAGTGCTCTTCGTGCGTGACGTGGAAGACTACCGCCACATTTTCCTCGCCTTCTGCCACCTGCCGACCACAAAGTGCGCTACAATGCGCACATGAAATCAGCCACCATATCAGGATGCCCTCTAAAAGACCGCCCACAACAGTTCTTCGCCAGTGGGCACTGCGAAACCAGAGAGATCATGTCGCTCACCAAACAATTTGTGTTGCTTCCCCAGGTTTTTGTGCTTGCAAGCGTTTTTGTGCTTGCAAGCGTCGCTCACCCGCCGCGGTGGCTCAGTGGTTAGGGCGCTCGACTACTGATCCGGAGTTCCCGGGTTCAAACCCGACCGCGGCGGCTGCGTTTTTATGGAGGAAACACGCTAAGGCGCCCGTGTGCTGTGCGATGTCAGTGCACGTTGAAGATCCCCAGGTGGTCGAAATTATTCCGGAGCCCTCAACTACGGTACCTAATTCTTCCTTTCTTCTTTCACTCCCTCTCTTATTCCTTCCCTTACGGCGCGGTTCAGGTGTCCAACGATATATGAGACAGATACTGCGCCATTTCCTTTCCCCCCAAAAAAACCAATTATTATTGTTTATTAAGCGTCGCTTCATCGTACAAAGCATGCTCATCGACAGTGCTCTTCGTGCGTGACGTGGAAGACTACCGCCCCATTTTCCTCGCCTTCTGCCACCTGCCGACCACAAAGTGCGCTACGATGCGCACATGAAATCAGCTATCAGGATACCCTCTAAAAGACCGCCCACAACAGTTCTTCGCCAGTGGGCACTGCGAAACCAGAGAGATAATGTCGCTCACCAAACAATTTGTGTTGCTTCCCCAGGTTTTTCTGCTTGCAAGCGTCACTTCATCGTACAAATCATGCTCATCGACAGTGCTCTTCGTGCGTGACGTGGAAGACTACCGCCCCATTTTCCTCGCCTTCTGCCACCTGCCGACCACAAAGTGCGCTACGATGCGCACGTGAAATCAGCTACCATATCGGGATGCCCTAGAAAAGACCGTCCACAACAGTTCTTCGCCAGTGGGCACTGCGAAACCAGAGGGATCATGTCGCTCACCAAACAATTTGTGTTGCTTCCCCAGGTTTTTCTGCTTGCAAGCGTCACTTCATTGTACAAAACATGCTCATCGACAGTGCTCTTCGTGCGTGACGTGGAAGACTACCGCCCCATTTTCCTCGCCTTCTGCCACCTGCCGACCACAAAGTGCGCTACAATGCGCACGTGAAATCAGCCACCATATCGGGATGCCCTAGAAAAGACCATCCACAACAGTTCTTCGCCAGTGGGCACTGCGAAACCAGAGGGATCATGTCGCTCACCAAACAATTTTTGTTGCTTCCCCAGGTTTTTCTGCTTGCAAGCGTCACTTCATTGTACAAAGCATGCTCATCGACAGTGCTCTTCGTGCGTGACGTGGAAGACTACCGCCACATTTTCCTCGCCCTCTGCCACCTGCCGACCACAAAGTGCGCTACGATGCGCACATGAAATCAGCCACCATATCAGGATGCCCTCTAAAAGACCGCCCACAACAGTTCTTCGCCAGTGGGCACTGCGAAACCAGAGAGATCATGTCGCTCACCAAACAATTTGTGTTGCTTCCCCAGGTTTTTGTGCTTGCAAGCGTTTTTGTGCTTGCAAGCGTCGCTCACCCGCCGCGGTGGCTCAGTGGTTAGGGCGCTCGACTACTGATCCGGAGTTCCCGGGTTCGAACCCCACCGCGGAGGCTGCGTTTTTATGGAGGAAAAACGCTAAGGCGCCCGTGTGCTGTGCGATGTCAGTGCACGTTAAAGATCCCCAGGTGGTCAAAATTATTCCGGAGCCATCCACTACGGTACCTAAATCTTCCTTTCTTCTTTCACTCCCTCTATTATCCCTTCCCTTACGGCGCGGTTCTGGTGTCCAACGATATATGAGACAGATACTGCGCCATTTCCTTTCCCCCCAAAAAACCAATTATTATTATTTATTAAGCGTCGCTTCATCGTACAAAGCATGCTCATCGACAGTGCTCTTCGTGTGTGACGTGGAAGACTACCGCCCCATTTTCCTCGCCTTCTGCCACCTGCCGACCACAAAGTGCGCTACGATGCGCACATGAAATCAGCCACCATATCAGGATGCCCTCTAAAAGACCGCCCACAACAGTTCTTCGCCAGTGGGCACTGCGAAACCAGAGAGATCATGTCGCTCACCAAACAATTTGTGTTGCTTTCCCAGGTTTTTCTGCTTGCAAGCGTCACTTCATCGTACAAAGCATGCTCATCGACAGTGCTCTTCGTGCGTGACGTGGAAGACTACCGCCCCATTTTCCTCGCCTTCTGCCACCTGCCGACCACAAAGTGCGCTACGATGCGCACATGAAATCAGCCACCATATCAGGATGCCCTCTAAAAGACCGCCCACAACAGTTCTTCGCCAGTGGGCACTGCGAAACCAGAGAGATCATGTCGCTCACCAAACAATTTGTGTTGCTTCCCCAGGTTTTTCTGCTTGCAAACGTCACTTCATCGTACAAAGCATGCTCATCGACAGTGCTCTTCGTGCGTGACGTGGAAGACTACCGCCCCATTTTCCTCGCCTTCTGCCACCTGCCGACCACAAAGTGCGCTACGATGCGCACATGAAATCAGCCACCATATCAGGATGCCCTCTAAAAGACCGCCCACAACAGTTCTTCGCCAGTGGGCACTGCGAAACCAGAGAGATCATGTCGCTCACCAAACAATTTGTGTTGCTTCCCCAGGTTTTTCTGCTTGCAAGCGTCACTTCATCGTACAAAGCATGCTCATCGACAGTGCTCTTCGTGCGTGACGTGGAAGACTACCGCCCCATTTTCCTCGCCTTCTGCCACCTGCCGACCACAAAGTGCGCTACGATGCGCACATGAAATCAGCCACCATATCAGGATGCCCTCTAAAAGACCGCCCAAAACAGTTCTTCGCCAGTGGGCACTGCGAAACCAGAGAGATCATGTCGCTCACCAAACAATTTGTGTTGCTTTCCCAGGTTTTTCTGCTTGCAAGCGTCACTTCATCGTACAAAGCATGCTCATCGACAGTGCTCTTCGTGCGTGACGTGGAAGACTACCGCCCCATTTTCCTCGCCTTCTGCCACCTGCCGACCACAAAGTGCGCTATGATGCGCACATAAAATCAGCCACCATATCAGGATGCCCTCTAAAAGACCGCCCACAACAGTTCTTCGCCAGTGGGCACTGCGAAACCAGAGAGATCATGTCGCTCACCAAACAATTTGTGTTGCTTCCCCAGGTTTTTCTGCTTGCAAGCGTCACTTCATCGTACAAAGCATGCTCATCGACAGTGCTCTTCGTGTGTGACGTGGAAGACTACCGCCCCATTTTCCTCGCCTTCTGCCACCTGCCGACCACAAAGTGCGCTACGATGCGCACATGAAATCAGCCACCATATCAGGATGCCCTCTAAAAGACCGCCCACAACAGTTCTTCGCCAGTGGGCACTGCGAAACCAGAGGGATCATGTCGCTCACCAAACAATTTGTGTTGCTTCCCCAGGTTTTTCTGCTTGCAAGCGTCACTTCATTGTACAAAGCATGCTCATCGAGAGTGCTCTTCGTGCGTGACGTGGAAGACTACCGCCACATTTTCCTCGCCTTCTGCCACCTGCCGACCACAAAGTGCGCTACGATGCGCACATGAAATCAGCCACCATATCAGGATGCCCTCTAAAAGACCGCCCACAACAGTTCTTCGCCAGTGGGCACTGCGAAACCAGAGGGATCATGTCGCTCACCAAACAATTTGTGTTGCTTCCCCAGGTTTTTCTGCTTGCAAGCGTCACTTCATTGTACAAAGCATGCTCATCGACAGTGCTCTTCGTGCGTGACGTGGAAGACTACCGCCACATTTTCCTCGCCTTCTGCCACCTGCCGACCACAAAGTGCGCTACGATGCGCACATGAAATCAGCCACCATATCAGGATGCCCTCTAAAAGACCGCCCACAACAGTTCTTCGCCAGTGGGCACTGCGAAACCAGAGAGATCATGTCGCTCACCAAACAATTTGTGTTGCTTCCCCAGGTTATTGTGCTTGCAAGCGTTTTTGTGCTTGCAAGCGTCGCTCACCCGCCGCGGTGGCTCAGTGGTTGGGGCGCTCGACTACTGATCCGGAGTTCCCGGGTTCGAACCCGACCGCGGCGGCTGCGTTTTTATGGAGGAAAAACGCTAAGGCGCCCGTGTGCTGTGCGATGTCAGTGCACGTTAAAGATCCCCAGGTGGTCGAAATTATTCCGGAGCCCTCAACTACGCTACCTAATTCTTCCTTTCTTCTTTCACTCCCTCTCTTATTCCTTCCCTTACGGCGCGGTTCAGGTGTCCAACGATATATGAGACAGATACTGCGCCATTTCCTTTCCCCCCAAAAAAACCAATTATTATTGTTTATTAAGCGTCGCTTCATCGTACAAAGCATGCTCATCGACAGTGCTCTTCGTGCGTGACGTGGAAGACTACCGCCCCATTTTCCTCGCCTTCTGCCACCTGCCGACCACAAAGTGCGCTACGATGCGCACATGAAATCAGCTATCAGGATGCCCTCTAAAAGACCGCCCACAACAGTTCTTCGCCAGTGGGCACTGCGAAACCAGAGAGATAATGTCGCTCACCAAACAATTTGTGTTGCTTCCCCAGGTTTTTCTGCTTGCAAGCGTCACTTCATCGTACAAAGCATGCTCATCGACAGTGCTCTTCGTGCGTGACGTGGAAGACTACCGCCCCATTTACCTCGCCTTCTGCCACCTGCCGACCACAAAGTGCGCTACGATGCGCACGTGAAATCAGCTACCATATCGGGATGCCCTAGAAAAGACCGTCCACAACAGTTCTTCGCCAGTGGGCACTGCGAAACCAGAGGGATCATGTCGCTCACCAAACAATTTGTGTTGCTTCCCCAGGTTTTTCTGCTTGCAAGCGTCACTTCATTGTACAAAGCATGCTCATCGACAGTGCTCTTCGTGCGTGACGTGGAAGACTACCGCCCCATTTTCCTCGCCTTCTGCCACCTGCCGACCACAAAGTGCGCTACAATGCGCACGTGAAATCAGCCACCATATCGGGATGCCCTAAAAAAGACCGTCCACAACAGTTCTTCGCCAGTGGGCACTGCGAAACCAGAGGGATCATGTCGCTCACCAAACAATTTTTGTTGCTTCCCCAGGTTTTTCTGCTTGCAAGCGTCACTTCATTGTACAAAGCATGCTCATCGACAGTGCTCTTCGTGCGTGACGTGGAAGACTACCGCCCCATTTTCCTCGCCTTCTGCCACCTGCCGACCACAAAGTGCGCTACGATGCGCACGTGAAATCAGCTACCATATCGGGATGCCCTAGAAAAGACCGTCCACAACAGTTCTTCGCCAGTGGGCACTGCGAATCCAGAGGGATCATGTCACTCACCAAACAATTTGTGTTGCTTCCCCAGGTTTTTCTGCTTGCAAGCGTCACTTCATTGTACAAAGCATGCTCATCGACAGTGCTCTTCGTGCGTGACGTGGAAGACTACCGCCCCATTTTCCTCGCCTTCTGCCACCTGCCGACCACAAAGTGCGCTACGATGCGCACGTGAAATCAGCCACCATATCAGGATGCCCTCTAAAAGACCGCCACCAACAGTTCTTCGCCAGTGGGCACTGCGAAACCAGAGAGATCATGTCGCTCACCAAACAATTTGTGTTGCTTCCCCAGGTTTTTCTGGTTGCAAGCGTCACTTCATCGTACAAAGCATGCTCATCGACAGTGCTCTTCGTGCGCGACGTGGAAGACTACCGCCCCATTTTCCTCGCCTTCTGCCACCTGCCGACCACAAAGTGCGCTACGATGCGCACGTGAAATCAGCTACCATATCGGGATGCCCTAGAAAAGACCGTCCACAACAGTTCTTCGCCAGTGGGCACTGCGAAACCAGAGGGATCATGTCGCTCACCAAACAATTTGTGTTGCTTCCCCATGTTTTTCTGCTTGCAAGCGTCACTTCATTGTACAAAGCATGCTCATGGACAGTGCTCTTCGTGCGTGACGTGGAAGACTACCGCCCCATTTTCCTCGCCTTCTGCCACCTGCCGACCACAAAGTGCGCTACGATGCGCACGTGAAATCAGCCACCATATCGGGATGCCCTAGAAAAGACCGTCCACAACAGTTCTTCGCCAGTGGGCACTGCGAAACCAGAGGGATCATGTCGCTCACCAAACAATTTGTGTTGCTTCCCCAGGTTTTTCTGCTTGCAAGCGTCACTTCATTGTACAAAGCATGCTCATCGACAGTGCTCTTCGTGCGTGACGTGGAAGACTACCGCCACATTTTTCTCGCCTTCTGCCACCTGCCGACCACAAAGTGCGCTACGATGCGCACATGAAATCAGCCACCATATCAGGATGCCCTCTAAAAGACCACCCACAACAGTTCTTCGCCAGTGGGCACTGCGAAACCAGAGAGATCATGTCGCTCACCAAACAATTTGTGTTGCTTCCCCAGGTTTTTGTGCTTGCAAGCGTTTTTGTGCTTGCATGCGTCGCTCACCCGCCGCGGTGGCTCAGTGGTTAGGGCGCTCGACTACTGATCCGGAGTTCCCGGGTTCGAACCCGACCGCGGCGGCTGCGTTTTTATGGAGGAAAAACGCTAAGGCGCCCGTGTGCTGTGCGATGTCAGTGCACGTTAAAGATCCCCAGGTGGTCGAAATTATTCCGGAGCCCTCAACTACGGTACCTAATTCTTCCTTTCTTCTTTCACTCCCTCTCTTATTCCTTCCCTTACGGCGCGGTTCAGGTGTCCAACGATATATGAGACAGATACTGCGCCATTTCCTTTCCCCCCCAAAAAACCAATTATTATTGTTTATTAAGCGTCGCTTCATCGTACAAAGCATGCTCATCGACAGTGCTCTTCGTGCGTGACGTGGAAGGCTACCGCCCCATTTTCCTCGCCTTCTGCCACCTGCCGACCACAAAGTGCGCTACGATGCGCACATGAAATCAGCTATCAGGATGCCCTCTAAAAGACCGCCCACAACAGTTCTTCGCCAGTGGGCACTGCGAAACCAGAGGGATCATGTCGCTCACCAAACAATTTGTGTTGCTTCCCCAGGTTTTTCTGCTTGCAAGCGTCACTTCATTGTACAAAGCATGCTCATCGACAGTGCTCTTCGTGCGTGACGTGGAAGACTACCGCCCCATTTTCCTCGCCTTCTGCCACCTGCCGACCACAAAGTGCGCTACAATGCGCACGTGAAATCAGCCACCATATCGGGATGCCCTAGAAAAGACCGTCCACAACAGTTCTTCGCCAGTGGGCACTGCGAAGCCAGAGGGATCATGTCGCTCACCAAACAATTTTTGTTGCTTCCCCAGGTTTTTCTGCTTGCAAGCGTCACTTCATTGTACAAAGCATGCTCATCGACAGTGCTCTTCGTGCGTGACGTGGAAGACTACCGCCACATTTTCCTCGCCTTCTGCCACCTGCCGACCACAAAGTGCGCTACGATGCGCACATGAAATCAGCCACCATATCAGGATGCCCTCTAAAAGACCGCACACAACAGTTCTTCGCCAGTGGGCACTGCGAAACCAGAGGGATCATGTCGCTCACCAAACAATTTGTGTTGCTTCCCCAGGTTTTTCTGCTTGCAAGCGTCACTTCATTGTACAAAGCATGCTCATCGACAGTGCTCTTCGTGCGTGACGTGGAAGACTACCGCCACATTTTCCTCGCCTTCTGCCACCTGCCGACCACAAAGTGCGCTACAATGCGCACATGAAATCAGCCACCATATCAGGATGCCCTCTAAAAGACCGCCCACAACAGTTCTTCGCCAGTGGGCACTGCGAAACCAGAGAGATCATGTCGCTCACCAAACAATTTGTGTTGCTTCCCCAGGTTTTTGTGCTTGCAAGCGTTTTTGTGCTTGCAAGCGTCGCTCACCCGCCGCGGTGGCTCAGTGGTTAGGGCGCTCGACTACTGATCCGGAGTTCCCGGGTTCAAACCCGACCGCGGCGGCTGCGTTTTTATGGAGGAAACACGCTAAGGCGCCCGTGTGCTGTGCGATGTCAGTGCACGTTGAAGATCCCCAGGTGGTCGAAATTATTCCGGAGCCCTCAACTACGGTACCTAATTCTTCCTTTCTTCTTTCACTCCCTCTCTTATTCCTTCCTTTACGGCGCGGTTCAGGTGTCCAACGATATATGAGACAGATACTGCGCCATTTCCTTTCCCCCCAAAAAAACCAATTATTATTGTTTATTAAGCGTCGCTTCATCGTACAAAGCATGCTCATCGACAGTGCTCTTCGTGCGTGACGTGGAAGACTACCGCCCCATTTTCCTCGCCTTCTGCCACCTGCCGACCACAAAGTGCGCTACGATGCGCACATGAAATCAGCTATCAGGATGCCCTCTAAAAGACCGCCCACAACAGTTCTTCGCCAGTGGGCACTGCGAAACCAGAGAGATAATGTCGCTCACCAAACAATTTGTGTTGCTTCCCCAGGTTTTTCTGCTTGCAAGCGTCACTTCATCGTACAAAGCATGCTCATCGACAGTGCTCTTCGTGCGTGACGTGGAAGACTACCGCCCCATTTACCTCGCCTTCTGCCACCTGCCGACCACAAAGTGCGCTACGATGCGCACGTGAAATCAGCTACCATATCGGGATGCCCTAGAAAAGACCGTCCACAACAGTTCTTCGCCAGTGGGCACTGCGAAACCAGAGGGATCATGTCGCTCACCAAACAATTTGTGTTGCTTCCCCAGGTTTTTCTGCTTGCAAGCGTCACTTCATTGTACAAAGCATGCTCATCGACAGTGCTCTTCGTGCGTGACGTGGAAGACTACCGCCCCATTTTCCTCGCCTTCTGCCACCTGCCGACCACAAAGTGCGCTACAATGCGCACGTGAAATCAGCCACCATATCGGGATGCCCTAAAAAAGACCGTCCACAACAGTTCTTCGCCAGTGGGCACTGCGAAACCAGAGGGATCATGTCGCTCACCAAACAATTTTTGTTGCTTCCCCAGGTTTTTCTGCTTGCAAGCGTCACTTCATTGTACAAAGCATGCTCATCGACAGTGCTCTTCGTGCGTGACGTGGAAGACTACCGCCCCATTTTCCTCGCCTTCTGCCACCTGCCGACCACAAAGTGCGCTACGATGCGCACGTGAAATCAGCTACCATATCGGGATGCCCTAGAAAAGACCGTCCACAACAGTTCTTCGCCAGTGGGCACTGCGAATCCAGAGGGATCATGTCACTCACCAAACAATTTGTGTTGCTTCCCCAGGTTTTTCTGCTTGCAAGCGTCACTTCATTGTACAAAGCATGCTCATCGACAGTGCTCTTCGTGCGTGACGTGGAAGACTACCGCCCCATTTTCCTCGCCTTCTGCCACCTGCCGACCACAAAGTGCGCTACGATGCGCACGTGAAATCAGCCACCATATCAGGATGCCCTCTAAAAGACCGCCACCAACAGTTCTTCGCCAGTGGGCACTGCGAAACCAGAGAGATCATGTCGCTCACCAAACAATTTGTGTTGCTTCCCCAGGTTTTTCTGGTTGCAAGCGTCACTTCATCGTACAAAGCATGCTCATCGACAGTGCTCTTCGTGCGCGACGTGGAAGACTACCGCCCCATTTTCCTCGCCTTCTGCCACCTGCCGACCACAAAGTGCGCTACGATGCGCACGTGAAATCAGCTACCATATCGGGATGCCCTAGAAAAGACCGTCCACAACAGTTCTTCGCCAGTGGGCACTGCGAAACCAGAGGGATCATGTCGCTCACCAAACAATTTGTGTTGCTTCCCCATGTTTTTCTGCTTGCAAGCGTCACTTCATTGTACAAAGCATGCTCATGGACAGTGCTCTTCGTGCGTGACGTGGAAGACTACCGCCCCATTTTCCTCGCCTTCTGCCACCTGCCGACCACAAAGTGCGCTACGATGCGCACGTGAAATCAGCCACCATATCGGGATGCCCTAGAAAAGACCGTCCACAACAGTTCTTCGCCAGTGGGCACTGCGAAACCAGAGGGATCATGTCGCTCACCAAACAATTTGTGTTGCTTCCCCAGGTTTTTCTGCTTGCAAGCGTCACTTCATTGTACAAAGCATGCTCATCGACAGTGCTCTTCGTGCGTGACGTGGAAGACTACCGCCACATTTTTCTCGCCTTCTGCCACCTGCCGACCACAAAGTGCGCTACGATGCGCACATGAAATCAGCCACCATATCAGGATGCCCTCTAAAAGACCACCCACAACAGTTCTTCGCCAGTGGGCACTGCGAAACCAGAGAGATCATGTCGCTCACCAAACAATTTGTGTTGCTTCCCCAGGTTTTTGTGCTTGCAAGCGTTTTTGTGCTTGCATGCGTCGCTCACCCGCCGCGGTGGCTCAGTGGTTAGGGCGCTCGACTACTGATCCGGAGTTCCCGGGTTCGAACCCGACCGCGGCGGCTGCGTTTTTATGGAGGAAAAACGCTAAGGCGCCCGTGTGCTGTGCGATGTCAGTGCACGTTAAAGATCCCCAGGTGGTCGAAATTATTCCGGAGCCCTCAACTACGGTACCTAATTCTTCCTTTCTTCTTTCACTCCCTCTCTTATTCCTTCCCTTACGGCGCGGTTCAGGTGTCCAACGATATATGAGACAGATACTGCGCCATTTCCTTTCCCCCCCAAAAAACCAATTATTATTGTTTATTAAGCGTCGCTTCATCGTACAAAGCATGCTCATCGACAGTGCTCTTCGTGCGTGACGTGGAAGGCTACCGCCCCATTTTCCTCGCCTTCTGCCACCTGCCGACCACAAAGTGCGCTACGATGCGCACATGAAATCAGCTATCAGGATGCCCTCTAAAAGACCGCCCACAACAGTTCTTCGCCAGTGGGCACTGCGAAACCAGAGGGATCATGTCGCTCACCAAACAATTTGTGTTGCTTCCCCAGGTTTTTCTGCTTGCAAGCGTCACTTCATTGTACAAAGCATGCTCATCGACAGTGCTCTTCGTGCGTGACGTGGAAGACTACCGCCCCATTTTCCTCGCCTTCTGCCACCTGCCGACCACAAAGTGCGCTACAATGCGCACGTGAAATCAGCCACCATATCGGGATGCCCTAGAAAAGACCGTCCACAACAGTTCTTCGCCAGTGGGCACTGCGAAGCCAGAGGGATCATGTCGCTCACCAAACAATTTTTGTTGCTTCCCCAGGTTTTTCTGCTTGCAAGCGTCACTTCATTGTACAAAGCATGCTCATCGACAGTGCTCTTCGTGCGTGACGTGGAAGACTACCGCCACATTTTCCTCGCCTTCTGCCACCTGCCGACCACAAAGTGCGCTACGATGCGCACATGAAATCAGCCACCATATCAGGATGCCCTCTAAAAGACCGCACACAACAGTTCTTCGCCAGTGGGCACTGCGAAACCAGAGGGATCATGTCGCTCACCAAACAATTTGTGTTGCTTCCCCAGGTTTTTCTGCTTGCAAGCGTCACTTCATTGTACAAAGCATGCTCATCGACAGTGCTCTTCGTGCGTGACGTGGAAGACTACCGCCACATTTTCCTCGCCTTCTGCCACCTGCCGACCACAAAGTGCGCTACAATGCGCACATGAAATCAGCCACCATATCAGGATGCCCTCTAAAAGACCGCCCACAACAGTTCTTCGCCAGTGGGCACTGCGAAACCAGAGAGATCATGTCGCTCACCAAACAATTTGTGTTGCTTCCCCAGGTTTTTGTGCTTGCAAGCGTTTTTGTGCTTGCAAGCGTCGCTCACCCGCCGCGGTGGCTCAGTGGTTAGGGCGCTCGACTACTGATCCGGAGTTCCCGGGTTCAAACCCGACCGCGGCGGCTGCGTTTTTATGGAGGAAACACGCTAAGGCGCCCGTGTGCTGTGCGATGTCAGTGCACGTTGAAGATCCCCAGGTGGTCGAAATTATTCCGGAGCCCTCAACTACGGTACCTAATTCTTCCTTTCTTCTTTCACTCCCTCTCTTATTCCTTCCTTTACGGCGCGGTTCAGGTGTCCAACGATATATGAGACAGATACTGCGCCATTTCCTTTCCCCCCAAAAAAACCAATTATTATTGTTTATTAAGCGTCGCTTCATCGTACAAAGCATGCTCATCGACAGTGCTCTTCGTGCGTGACGTGGAAGACTACCGCCCCATTTTCCTCGCCTTCTGCCACCTGCCGACCACAAAGTGCGCTACGATGCGCACATGAAATCAGCTATCAGGATGCCCTCTAAAAGACCGCCCACAACAGTTCTTCGCCAGTGGGCACTGCGAAACCAGAGAGATAATGTCGCTCACCAAACAATTTGTGTTGCTTCCCCAGGTTTTTCTGCTTGCAAGCGTCACTTCATCGTACAAATCATGCTCATCGACAGTGCTCTTCGTGCGTGACGTGGAAGACTACCGCCCCATTTTCCTCGCCTTCTGCCACCTGCCGACCACAAAGTGCGCTACGATGCGCACGTGAAATCAGCTACCATATCGGGATGCCCTAGAAAAGACCGTCCACAACAGTTCTTCGCCAGTGGGCACTGCGAAACCAGAGGGATCATGTCGCTCACCAAACAATTTGTGTTGCTTCCCCAGGTTTTTCTGCTTGCAAGCGTCACTTCATTGTACAAAGCATGCTCATCGACAGTGCTCTTCGTGCGTGACGTGGAAGACTACCGCCCCATTTTCCTCGCCTTCTGCCACCTGCCGACCACAAAGTGCGCTACAATGCGCACGTGAAATCAGCCACCATATCGGGATGCCCTAGAAAAGACCATCCACAACAGTTCTTCGCCAGTGGGCACTGCGAAACCAGAGGGATCATGTCGCTCACCAAACAATTTTTGTTGCTTCCCCAGGTTTTTCTGCTTGCAAGCGTCACTTCATTGTACAAAGCATGCTCATCGACAGTGCTCTTCGTGCGTGACGTGGAAGACTACCGCCACATTTTCCTCGCCTTCTGCCACCTGCCGACCACAAAGTGCGCTACGATGCGCACATGAAATCAGCCACCATATCAGGATGCCCTCTAAAAGACCGCCCACAACAGTTCTTCGCCAGTGGGCACTGCGAAACCAGAGAGATCATGTCGCTCACCAAACAATTTGTGTTGCTTCCCCAGGTTTTTGTGCTTGCAAGCGTTTTTGTGCTTGCAAGCGTCGCTCACCCGCCGCGGTGGCTCAGTGGTTAGGGCGCTCGACTACTGATCCGGAGTTCCCGGGTTCGAACCCCACCGCGGAGGCTGCGTTTTTATGGAGGAAAAACGCTAAGGCGCCCGTGTGCTGTGCGATGTCAGTGCACGTTAAAGATCCCCAGGTGGTCAAAATTATTCCGGAGCCATCCACTACGGTACCTAAATCTTCCTTTCTTCTTTCACTCCCTCTCTTATCCCTTCCCTTACGGCGCGGTTCTGGTGTCCAACGATATATGAGACAGATACTGCGCCATTTCCTTTCCCCCAAAAAAACCAATTATTATTATTTATTAAGCGTCGCTTCATCGTACAAAGCATGCTCATCGACAGTGCTCTTCGTGTGTGACGTGGAAGACTACCGCCCCATTTTCCTCGCCTTCTGCCACCTGCCGACCACAAAGTGCGCTACGATGTGCACATGAAATCAGCCACCATATCAGGATGCCCTCTAAAAGACCGCCCACAACAGTTCTTCGCCAGTGGGCACTGCGAAACCAGAGATCATGTCGCTCACCAAACAATTTGTGTTGCTTTCCCAGGTTTTTCTGCTTGCAAGCGTCACTTCATCGTACAAAGCATGCTCATCGACAGTGCTCTTCGTGCGTGACGTGGAAGACTACCGCCCCATTTTCCTCGCCTTCTGCCACCTGCCGACCACAAAGTGCGCTACGATGCGCACATGAAATCAGCCACCATATCAGGATGCCCTCTAAAAGACCGCCCACAACAGTTCTTCGCCAGTGGGCACTGCGAAACCAGAGAGATCATGTCGCTCACCAAACAATTTGTGTTGCTTCCCCAGGTTTTTCTGCTTGCAAACGTCACTTCATCGTACAAAGCATGCTCATCGACAGTGCTCTTCGTGCGTGACGTGAAAGACTACCGCCCCATTTTCCTCGCCTTCTGCCACCTGCCGACCACAAAGTGCGCTACGATGCGCACATGAAATCAGCCACCATATCAGGATGCCCTCTAAAAGACCGCCCACAACAGTTCTTCGCCAGTGGGCACTGCGAAACCAGAGAGATCATGTCGCTCACCAAACAATTTGTGTTGCTTCCCCAGGTTTTTCTGCTTGCAAGCGTCACTTCATCGTACAAAGCATGCTCATCGACAGTGCTCTTCGTGCGTGACGTGGAAGACTACCGCCCCATTTTCCTCGCCTTCTGCCACCTGCCGACCACAAAGTGCGCTACGATGCGCACATGAAATCAGCCACCATATCAGGATGCCCTCTAAAAGACCGCCCAAAACAGTTCTTCGCCAGTGGGCACTGCGAAACCAGAGAGATCATGTCGCTCACCAAACAATTTGTGTTGCTTTCCCAGGTTTTTCTGCTTGCAAGCGTCACTTCATCGTACAAAGCATGCTCATCGACAGTGCTCTTCGTGCGTGACGTGGAAGACTACCGCCCCATTTTCCTCGCCTTCTGCCACCTGCCGACCACAAAGTGCGCTATGATGCGCACATAAAATCAGCCACCATATCAGGATGCCCTCTAAAAGACCGCCCACAACAGTTCTTCGCCAGTGGGCACTGCGAAACCAGAGAGATCATGTCGCTCACCAAACAATTTGTGTTGCTTCCCCAGGTTTTTCTGCTTGCAAGCGTCACTTCATCGTACAAAGCATGCTCATCGACAGTGCTCTTCGTGTGTGACGTGGAAGACTACCGCCCCATTTTCCTCGCCTTCTGCCACCTGCCGACCACAAAGTGCGCTACGATGCGCACATGAAATCAGCCACCATATCAGGATGCCCTCTAAAAGACCGCCCACAACAGTTCTTCGCCAGTGGGCACTGCGAAACCAGAGGGATCATGTCGCTCACCAAACAATTTGTGTTGCTTCCCCAGGTTTTTCTGCTTGCAAGCGTCACTTCATTGTACAAAGCATGCTCATCGAGAGTGCTCTTCGTGCGTGACGTGGAAGACTACCGCCACATTTTCCTCCCCTTCTGCCACCTGCCGACCACAAAGTGCGCTACGATGCGCACATGAAATCAGCCACCATATCAGGATGCCCTCTAAAAGACCGCCCACAACAGTTCTTCGCCAGTGGGCACTGCGAAACCAGAGGGATCATGTCGCTCACCAAACAATTTGTGTTGCTTCCCCAGGTTTTTCTGCTTGCAAGCGTCACTTCATTGTACAAAGCATGCTCATCGACAGTGCTCTTCGTGCGTGACGTGGAAGACTACCGCCACATTTTCCTCGCCTTCTGCCACCTGCCGACCACAAAGTGCGCTACGATGCGCACATGAAATCAGCCACCATATCAGGATGCCCTCTAAAAGACCGCCCACAACAGTTCTTCGCCAGTGGGCACTGCGAAACCAGAGAGATCATGTCGCTCACCAAACAATTTGTGTTGCTTCCCCAGGTTATTGTGCTTGCAAGCGTTTTTGTGCTTGCAAGCGTCGCTCACCCGCCGCGGTGGCTCAGTGGTTAGGGCGCTCGACTACTGATCCGGAGTTCCCGGGTTCGAACCCGACCGCGGCGGCTGCGTTTTTATGGAGGAAAAACGCTAAGGCGCCCGTGTGCTGTGCGATGTCAGTGCACGTTAAAGATCCCCAGGTGGTCGAAATTATTCCGGAGCCCTCAACTACGCTACCTAATTCTTCCTTTCTTCTTTCACTCCCTCTCTTATTCCTTCCCTTACGGCGCGGTTCAGGTGTCCAACGATATATGAGACAGATACTGCGCCATTTCCTTTCCCCCCAAAAAAACCAATTATTATTGTTTATTAAGCGTCGCTTCATCGTACAAAGCATGCTCATCGACAGTGCTCTTCGTGCGTGACGTGGAAGACTACCGCCCCATTTTCCTCGCCTTCTGCCACCTGCCGACCACAAAGTGCGCTACGATGCGCACATGAAATCAGCTATCAGGATGCCCTCTAAAAGACCGCCCACAACAGTTCTTCGCCAGTGGGCACTGCGAAACCAGAGAGATAATGTCGCTCACCAAACAATTTGTGTTGCTTCCCCAGGTTTTTCTGCTTGCAAGCGTCACTTCATCGTACAAAGCATGCTCATCGACAGTGCTCTTCGTGCGTGACGTGGAAGACTACCGCCCCATTTACCTCGCCTTCTGCCACCTGCCGACCACAAAGTGCGCTACGATGCGCACGTGAAATCAGCTACCATATCGGGATGCCCTAGAAAAGACCGTCCACAACAGTTCTTCGCCAGTGGGCACTGCGAAACCAGAGGGATCATGTCGCTCACCAAACAATTTGTGTTGCTTCCCCAGGTTTTTCTGCTTGCAAGCGTCACTTCATTGTACAAAGCATGCTCATCGACAGTGCTCTTCGTGCGTGACGTGGAAGACTACCGCCCCATTTTCCTCGCCTTCTGCCACCTGCCGACCACAAAGTGCGCTACAATGCGCACGTGAAATCAGCCACCATATCGGGATGCCCTAAAAAAGACCGTCCACAACAGTTCTTCGCCAGTGGGCACTGCGAAACCAGAGGGATCATGTCGCTCACCAAACAATTTTTGTTGCTTCCCCAGGTTTTTCTGCTTGCAAGCGTCACTTCATTGTACAAAGCATGCTCATCGACAGTGCTCTTCGTGCGTGACGTGGAAGACTACCGCCACATTTTCCTCGCCTTCTGCCACCTGCCGACCACACAGTGCGCTACGATGCGCACATGAAATCAGCCACCATATCAGGATGCCCTCTAAAAGACCGCACACAACAGTTCTTCGCCAGTGGGCACTGCGAAACCAGAGGTATCATGTCGCTCACCAAACAATTTTTGTTGCTTCCCCAGGTTTTTCTGCTTGCAAGCGTCACTTCATTGTACAAAGCATGCTCATCGACAGTGCTCTTCGTGCGTGACGTGGAAGACTACCGCCACATTTTCCTCGCCTTCTGCCACCTGCCGACCACAAAGTGCGCTACGATGCGCACATGAAATCAGCCACCATATCAGGATGCCCTCTAAAAGACCGCCCACAACAGTTCTTCGCCAGTGGGCACTGCGAAACCAGAGAGATCATGTCGCTCACCAAACAATTTGTGTTGCTTCCCCAGGTTTTTGTGCTTGCAAGCGTTTTTGTGCTTGCAAGCGTCGCTCACCCGCCGCGGTGGCTCAGTGGTTAGGGCGCTCGACTACTGATCCGGAGTTCCCGGGTTCGAACCCGACCGCGGAGGCTGCGTTTTTATGGAGGAAAAACGCTAAGGCGCCCGTGTGCTGTGCGATGTCAGTGCACGTTAAAGATCCCCAGGTGGTCGAAATTATTCCGGAGCCCTCCACTACGGTACCTAAATCTTCCTTTCTTCTTTCACTCCCTCTCTTATCCCTTCCCTTACGGCGCGGTTCTGGTGTCCAACGATATATGAGACAGATACTGCGCCATTTCCTTTCCCCCCAAAAAAACCAATTATTATTATTTATTAAGCGTCGCTTCATCGTACAAAGCATGCTCATCGACAGTGCTCTTCGTGTGTGACGTGGAAGACTACCGCCCCATTTTCCTCGCCTTCTGCCACCTGCCGACCACAAAGTGCGCTACGATGCGCACATGAAATCAGCCACCATATCAGGATGCCCTCTAAAAGACCGCCCACAACAGTTCTTCGCCAGTGGGCACTGCGAAACCAGAGGGATCATGTCGCTCACCAAACAATTTGTGTTGCTTCCCCAGGTTTTTCTGCTTGCAAGCGTCACTTCATTGTACAAAGCATGCTCATCGAGAGTGCTCTTCGTGCGTGACGTGGAAGACTACCGCCACATTTTCCTCGCCTTCTGCCACCTGCCGACCACAAAGTGCGCTACGATGCGCACATGAAATCAGCCACCATATCAGGATGCCCTTTAAAAGACCGCCCACAACAGTTCTTCGCCAGTGGGCACTGCGAAACCAGAGGGATCATGTCGCTCACCAAACAATTTGTGTTGCTTCCCCAGGTTTTTCTGCTTGCAAGCGTCACTTCATTGTACAAAGCATGCTTATCGACAGTGCTCTTCGTGCGTGACGTGGAAGACTACCGCCACATTTTCCTCGCCTTCTGCCACCTGCCGACCACAAAGTGCGCTACGATGCGCACATGAAATCAGCCACCATATCAGGATGCCCTCTAAAAGACCGCCCACAACAGTTCTTCGCCAGTGGGCACTGCGAAACCAGAGAGATCATGTCGCTCACCAAACAATTTGTGTTGCTTCCCCAGGTTATTGTGCTTGCAAGCGTTTTTGTGCTTGCAAGCGTCGCTCACCCGCCGCGGTGGCTCATGGGTTAGGGCGCTCGACTACTGATCCGGAGTTCCCGGGTTCGAACCCGACCGCGGCGGCTGCGTTTTTATGGAGGAAAAACGCTAAGGCGCCCGTGTGCTGTGCGATGTCAGTGCACGTTAAAGATCCCCAGGTGGTCGAAATTATTCCGGAGCCCTCAACTACGCTACCTAATTCTTCCTTTCTTCTTTCACTCCCTCTCTTATTCCTTCCCTTACGGCGCGGTTCAGGTGTCCAACGATATATGAGACAGATACTGCGCCATTTCCTTTCCCCCCAAAAAAACCAATTATTATTGTTTATTAAGCGTCGCTTCATCGTACAAAGCATGCTCATCGACAGTGCTCTTCGTGCGTGACGTGGAAGACTACCGCCCCATTTTCCTCGCCTTCTGCCACCTGCCGACCACAAAGTGCGCTACGATGCGCACATGAAATCAGCTATCAGGATGCCCTCTAAAAGACCGCCCACAACAGTTCTTCGCCAGTGGGCACTGCGAAACCAGAGAGATAATGTCGCTCACCAAACAATTTGTGTTGCTTCCCCAGGTTTTTCTGCTTGCAAGCGTCACTTCATCGTACAAAGCATGCTCATCGACAGTGCTCTTCGTGCGTGACGTGGAAGACTACCGCCCCATTTACCTCGCCTTCTGCCACCTGCCGACCACAAAGTGCGCTACGATGCGCACGTGAAATCAGCTACCATATCGGGATGCCCTAGAAAAGACCGTCCACAACAGTTCTTCGCCAGTGGGCACTGCGAAACCAGAGGGATCATGTCGCTCACCAAACAATTTGTGTTGCTTCCCCAGGTTTTTCTGCTTGCAAGCGTCACTTCATTGTACAAAGCATGCTCATCGACAGTGCTCTTCGTGCGTGACGTGGAAGACTACCGCCCCATTTTCCTCGCCTTCTGCCACCTGCCGACCACAAAGTGCGCTACAATGCGCACGTGAAATCAGCCACCATATCGGGATGCCGTAAAAAAGACCGTCCACAACAGTTCTTCGCCAGTGGGCACTGCGAAACCAGAGGGATCATGTCGCTCACCAAACAATTTTTGTTGCTTCCCCAGGTTTTTCTGCTTGCAAGCGTCACTTCATTGTACAAAGCATGCTCATCGACAGTGCTCTTCGTGCGTGACGTGGAAGACTACCGCCACATTTTCCTCGCCTTCTGCCACCTGCCGACCACACAGTGCGCTACGATGCGCACATGAAATCAGCCACCATATCAGGATGCCCTCTAAAAGACCGCACACAACAGTTCTTCGCCAGTGGGCACTGCGAAACCAGAGGTATCATGTCGCTCACCAAACAATTTTTGTTGCTTCCCCAGGTTTTTCTGCTTGCAAGCGTCACTTCATTGTACAAAGCATGCTCATCGACAGTGCTCTTTGTGCGTGACGTGGAAGACTACCGCCACATTTTCCTCGCCTTCTGCCACCTGCCGACCACAGAGTGCGCTACGATGCGCACATGAAATCAGCCATCATATCAGGATGCCCTCTAAAAGACCGCCCACAACAGTTCTTCGCCAGTGGGCACTGCGAAACCAGAGAGATCATGTCGCTCACCAAACAATTTGTGTTGCTTCCCCAGGTTTTTGTGCTTGCAAGCGTTTTTGTGCTTGCAAGCGTCGCTCACCCGCCGCGGTGGCTCAGTGGTTAGGGCGCTCGACTACTGATCCGGAGTTCCCGGGTTCGAACCCGACCGCGGAGGCTGCGTTTTTATGGAGGAAAAACGCTAAGGCGCCCGTGTGCTGTGCGATGTCAGTGCACGTTAAAGATCCCCAGGTGGTCGAAATTATTCCGGAGCCCTCCACTACGGTACCTAAATCTTCCTTTCTTCTTTCACTCCCTCTCTTATCCCTTCCCTTACGGCGCGGTTCTGGTGTCCAACGATATATGAGACAGATACTGCGCCATTTCCTTTCCCCCCAAAAAAACCAATTATTATTATTTATTAAGCGTCGCTTCATCGTACAAAGCATGCTCATCGACAGTGCTCTTCGTGTGTGACGTGGAAGACTACCGCCCCATTTTCCTCGCCTTCTGCCACCTGCCGACCACAAAGTGCGCTACGATGCGCACATGAAATCAGCCACCATATCAGGATGCCCTCTAAAAGACCGCCCACAACAGTTCTTCGCCAGTGGGCACTGCGAAACCAGAGAGATCATGTCGCTCACCAAACAATTTGTGTTGCTTTCCCAGGTTTTTCTGCTTGCAAGCGTCACTTCATCGTACAAAGCATGCTCATCGACAGTGCTCTTCGTGCGTGACGTGGAAGACTACCGCCCCATTTTCCTCGCCTTCTGCCACCTGCCGACCACAAAGTGCGCTACGATGCGCACATGAAATCAGCCACCATATCAGGATGCCCTCTAAAAGACCGCCCACAACAGTTATTCGCCAGTGGGCACTGCGAAACCAGAGAGATCATGTCGCTCACCAAACAATTTGTGTTGCTTCCCCAGGTTTTTCTGCTTGGAAGCGTCACTTCATCGTACAAAGCATGCTCATCGACAGTGCTCTTCGTGCGTGACGTGGAAGACTACCGCCCCATTTTCCTCGCCTTCTGCCACCTGCCGACCACAAAGTGCGCTACGATGCGCACGTGAAATCAGCTACCATATCGGGATGCCCTAGAAAAGACCGTCCACAACAGTTCTTCGCCAGTGGGCACTGCGAATCCAGAGGGATCATGTCACTCACCAAACAATTTGTGTTGCTTCCCCAGGTTTTTCTGCTTGCAAGCGTCACTTCATTGTACAAAGCATGCTCATCGACAGTGCTCTTCGTGCGTGACGTGGAAGACTACCGCCCCATTTTCCTCGCCTTCTGCCACCTGCCGACCACAAAGTGCGCTACGATGCGCACGTGAAATCAGCCACCATATCAGGATGCCCTCTATAAGACCGCCACCAACAGTTCTTCGCCAGTGGGCACTGCGAAACCAGAGAGATCATGTCGCTCACCAAACAATTTGTGTTGCTTCCCCATGTTTTTCTGCTTGCAAGCGTCACTTCATTGTACAAAGCATGCTCATCGACAGTGCTCTTCGTGCGTGACGTGGAAGACTACCGCCCCATTTTCCTCGCCTTCTGCCACCTGCCGACCACAAAGTGCGCTACGATGCGCACGTGAAATCAGCCACCATATCGGGATGCCCTAGAAAAGACCGTCCACAACAGTTCTTCGCCAGTGGGCACTGCGAAACCAGAGGGATCATGTCGCTCACCAAACAATTTGTGTTGCTTCCCCAGGTTTTTCTGCTTGCAAGCGTCACTTCATTGTACAAAGCATGCTCATCGACAGTGCTCTTCGTGCGTGACGTGGAAGACTACCGCCACATTTTTCTCGCCTTCTGCCACCTGCCGACCACAAAGTGCGCTACGATGCGCACATGATATCAGCCACCATATCAGGATGCCCTCTAAAAGACCGCCCACAACAGTTCTTCGCCAGTGGGCACTGCGAAACCAGAGAGATCATGTCGCTCACCAAACAATTTGTGTTGCTTCCCCAGGTTTTTGTGCTTGCAAGCGTTTTTGTGCTTGCATGCGTCGCTCACCCGCCGCGGTGGCTCAGTGGTTAGGGCGCTCGACTACTGATCCGGAGTTCCCGGGTTCGAACCCGACCGCGGCGGCTGCGTTTTTATGGAGGAAAAACGCTAAGGCGCCCGTGTGCTGTGCGATGTCAGTGCACGTTAAAGATCCCCAGGTGGTCGAAATTATTCCGGAGCCCTCAACTACGCTACCTAATTCTTCCTTTCTTCTTTCACTCCCTCTCTTATTCCTTCCCTTACGGCGCGGTTCAGGTGTCCAACGATATATGAGACAGATACTGCGCCATTTCCTTTCCCCCCAAAAAAACCAATTATTATTGTTTATTAAGCGTCGCTTCATCGTACAAAGCATGCTCATCGACAGTGCTCTTCGTGCGTGACGTGGAAGACTACCGCCCCATTTTCCTCGCCTTCTGCCACCTGCCGACCACAAAGTGCGCTACGATGCGCACATGAAATCAGCTATCAGGATGCCCTCTAAAAGACCGCCCACAACAGTTCTTCGCCAGTGGGCACTGCGAAACCAGAGAGATAATGTCGCTCACCAAACAATTTGTGTTGCTTCCCCAGGTTTTTCTGCTTGCAAGCGTCACTTCATCGTACAAAGCATGCTCATCGACAGTGCTCTTCGTGCGTGACGTGGAAGACTACCGCCCCATTTACCTCGCCTTCTGCCACCTGCCGACCACAAAGTGCGCTACGATGCGCACGTGAAATCAGCTACCATATCGGGATGCCCTAGAAAAGACCGTCCACAACAGTTCTTCGCCAGTGGGCACTGCGAAACCAGAGGGATCATGTCGCTCACCAAACAATTTGTGTTGCTTCCCCAGGTTTTTCTGCTTGCAAGCGTCACTTCATTGTACAAAGCATGCTCATCGACAGTGCTCTTCGTGCGTGACGTGGAAGACTACCGCCCCATTTTCCTCGCCTTCTGCCACCTGCCGACCACAAAGTGCGCTACAATGCGCACGTGAAATCAGCCACCATATCGGGATGCCCTAAAAAAGACCGTCCACAACAGTTCTTCGCCAGTGGGCACTGCGAAACCAGAGGGATCATGTCGCTCACCAAACAATTTTTGTTGCTTCCCCAGGTTTTTCTGCTTGCAAGCGTCACTTCATTGTACAAAGCATGCTCATCGACAGTGCTCTTCGTGCGTGACGTGGAAGACTACCGCCACATTTTCCTCGCCTTCTGCCACCTGCCGACCACACAGTGCGCTACGATGCGCACATGAAATCAGCCACCATATCAGGATGCCCTCTAAAAGACCGCACACAACAGTTCTTCGCCAGTGGGCACTGCGAAACCAGAGGTATCATGTCGCTCACCAAACAATTTTTGTTGCTTCCCCAGGTTTTTCTGCTTGCAAGCGTCACTTCATTGTACAAAGCATGCTCATCGACAGTGCTCTTCGTGCGTGACGTGGAAGACTACCGCCACATTTTCCTCGCCTTCTGCCACCTGCCGACCACAAAGTGCGCTACGATGCGCACATGAAATCAGCCATCATATCAGGATGCCCTCTAAAAGACCGCCCACAACAGTTCTTCGCCAGTGGGCACTGCGAAACCAGAGAGATCATGTCGCTCACCAAACAATTTGTGTTGCTTCCCCAGGTTTTTGTGCTTGCAAGCGTTTTTGTGCTTGCAAGCGTCGCTCACCCGCCGCGGTGGCTCAGTGGTTAGGGCGCTCGACTACTGATCCGGAGTTCCCGGGTTCGAACCCGACCGCGGAGGCTGCGTTTTTATGGAGGAAAAACGCTAAGGCGCCCGTGTGCTGTGCGATGTCAGTGCACGTTAAAGATCCCCAGGTGGTCGAAATTATTCCGGAGCCCTCCACTACGGTACCTAAATCTTCCTTTCTTCTTTCACTCCCTCTCTTATCCCTTCCCTTACGGCGCGGTTCTGGTGTCCAACGATATATGAGACAGATACTGCGCCATTTCCTTTCCCCCCAAAAAAACCAATTATTATTATTTATTAAGCGTCGCTTCATCGTACAAAGCATGCTAATCGACAGTGCTCTTCGTGTGTGACGTGGAAGACTACCGCCCCATTTTCCTCGCCTTCTGCCACCTGCCGACCACAAAGTGCGCTACGATGCGCACATGAAATCAGCCACCATATCAGGATGCCCTCTAAAAGACCGCCCACAACAGTTCTTCGCCAGTGGGCACTGCGAAACCAGAGAGATCATGTCGCTCACCAAACAATTTGTGTTGCTTCCCCAGGTTTTTCTGCTTGGAAGCGTCACTTCATCGTACAAAGCATGCTCATCGACAGTGCTCTTCGTGCGTGACGTGGAAGACTACCGCCCCATTTTCCTCGCCTTCTGCCACCTGCCGACCACAAAGTGCGCTACGATGCGCACGTGAAATCAGCTACCATATCGGGATGCCCTAGAAAAGACCGTCCACAACAGTTCTTCGCCAGTGGGCACTGCGAATCCAGAGGGATCATGTCACTCACCAAACAATTTGTGTTGCTTCCCCAGGTTTTTCTGCTTGCAAGCGTCACTTCATTGTACAAAGCATGCTCATCGACAGTGCTCTTCGTGCGTGACGTGGAAGACTACCGCCTCATTTTCCTCGCCTTCTGCCACCTGCCGACCACAAAGTGCGCTACGATGCGCACGTGAAATCAGCCACCATATCAGGATGCCCTCTATAAGACCGCCACCAACAGTTCTTCGCCAGTGGGCACTGCGAAACCAGAGAGATCATGTCGCTCACCAAACAATTTGTGTTGCTTCCCCATGTTTTTCTGCTTGCAAGCGTCACTTCATTGTACAAAGCATGCTCATCGACAGTGCTCTTCGTGCGTGACGTGGAAGACTACCGCCCCATTTTCCTCGCCTTCTGCCACCTGCCGACCACAAAGTGCGCTACGATGCGCACGTGAAATCAGCCACCATATCGGGATGCCCTAGAAAAGACCGTCCACAACAGTTCTTCGCCAGTGGGCACTGCGAAACCAGAGGGATCATGTCGCTCACCAAACAATTTGTGTTGCTTCCCCAGGTTTTTCTGCTTGCAAGCGTCACTTCATTGTACAAAGCATGCTCATCGACAGTGCTCTTCGTGCGTGACGTGGAAGACTACCGCCACATTTTTCTCGCCTTCTGCCACCTGCCGACCACAAAGTGCGCTACGATGCGCACATGATATCAGCCACCATATCAGGATGCCCTCTAAAAGACCGCCCACAACAGTTCTTCGCCAGTGGGCACTGCGAAACCAGAGAGATCATGTCGCTCACCAAACAATTTGTGTTGCTTCCCCAGGTTTTTGTGCTTGCAAGCGTTTTTGTGCTTGCATGCGTCGCTCACCCGCCGCGGTGGCTCAGTGGTTAGGGCGCTCGACTACTGATCCGGAGTTCCCGGGTTCGAACCCGACCGCGGCGGCTGCGTTTTTATGGAGGAAAAACGCTAAGGCGCCCGTGTGCTGTGCGATGTCAGTGCACGTTAAAGATCCCCAGGTGGTCGAAATTATTCCGGAGCCCTCAACTACGGTACCTAATTCTTCCTTTCTTCTTTCACTCCCTCTCTTATTCCTTCCCTTACGGCGCGGTTCAGGTGTCCAACGATATATGAGACAGATACTGCGCCATTTCCTTTCCCCCCAATAAAACCAATTATTATTGTTTATTAAGCGTCGCTTCATCGTACAAAGCATGCTCATCGACAGTGCTCTTCGTGCGTGACGTGGAAGACTACCGCCCCATTTTCCTCGCCTTCTGCCACCTGCCGACCACAAAGTGCGCTACGATGCGCACATGAAATCAGCTATCAGGATGCCCTCTAAAAGACCGCCCACAACAGTTCTTCGCCAGTGGGCACTGCGAAACCAGAGATAATGTCGCTCACCAAACAATTTGTGTTGCTTCCCCAGGTTTTTCTGCTTGCGAGCGTCACTTCATCGTACAAAGCATGCTCATCGACAGTGCTCTTCGTGCGTGACGTGGAAGACTACCGCCCCATTTTCCTCGCCTTCTGCCACCTGCCGACCACAAAGTGCGCTACGATGCGCACGTGAAATCAGCTACCATATCGGGATGCCCTAGAAAAGACCGTCCACAACAGTTCTTCGCCAGTGGGCACTGCGAAACCAGAGGGATCATGTCGCTCACCAAACAATTTGTGTTGCTTCCCCAGGTTTTTCTGCTTGCAAGCGTCACTTCATTGTACAAAGCATGCTCATCGACAGTGCTCTTCGTGCGTGACGTGGAAGACTACCGCCCCATTTTCCTCGCCTTCTGCCACCTGCCGACCACAAAGTGCGCTACAATGCGCACGTGAAATCAGCCACCATATCGGGATGCCGTAAAAAAGACCGTCCACAACAGTTATTCGCCAGTGGGCACTGCGAAACCAGAGAGATCATGTCGCTCACCAAACAATTTGTGTTGCTTCCCCAGGTTTTTCTGCTTGGAAGCGTCACTTCATCGTACAAAGCATGCTCATCGACAGTGCTCTTCGTGCGTGACGTGGAAGACTACCGCCCCATTTTCCTCGCCTTCTGCCACCTGCCGACCACAAAGTGCGCTACGATGCGCACGTGAAATCAGCTACCATATCGGGATGCCCTAGAAAAGACCGTCCACAACAGTTCTTCGCCAGTGGGCACTGCGAATCCAGAGGGATCATGTCACTCACCAAACAATTTGTGTTGCTTCCCCAGGTTTTTCTGCTTGCAAGCGTCACTTCATTGTACAAAGCATGCTCATCGACAGTGCTCTTCGTGCGTGACGTGGAAGACTACCGCCCCATTTTCCTCGCCTTCTGCCACCTGCCGACCACAAAGTGCGCTACGATGCGCACGTGAAATCAGCCACCATATCAGGATGCCCTCTATAAGACCGCCACCAACAGTTCTTCGCCAGTGGGCACTGCGAAACCAGAGAGATCATGTCGCTCACCAAACAATTTGTGTTGCTTCCCCATGTTTTTCTGCTTGCAAGCGTCACTTCATTGTACAAAGCATGCTCATCGACAGTGCTCTTCGTGCGTGACGTGGAAGACTACCGCCCCATTTTCCTCGCCTTCTGCCACCTGCCGACCACAAAGTGCGCTACGATGCGCACGTGAAATCAGCCACCATATCGGGATGCCCTAGAAAAGACCGTCCACAACAGTTCTTCGCCAGTGGGCACTGCGAAACCAGAGGGATCATGTCGCTCACCAAACAATTTGTGTTGCTTCCCCAGGTTTTTCTGCTTGCAAGCGTCACTTCATTGTACAAAGCATGCTCATCGACAGTGCTCTTCGTGCGTGACGTGGAAGACTACCGCCACATTTTTCTCGCCTTCTGCCACCTGCCGACCACAAAGTGCGCTACGATGCGCACATGATATCAGCCACCATATCAGGATGCCCTCTAAAAGACCGCCCACAACAGTTCTTCGCCAGTGGGCACTGCGAAACCAGAGAGATCATGTCGCTCACCAAACAATTTGTGTTGCTTCCCCAGGTTTTTGTGCTTGCAAGCGTTTTTGTGCTTGCATGCGTCGCTCACCCGCCGCGGTGGCTCAGTGGTTAGGGCGCTCGACTACTGATCCGGAGTTCCCGGGTTCGAACCCGACCGCGGCGGCTGCGTTTTTATGGAGGAAAAACGCTAAGGCGCCCGTGTGCTGTGCGATGTCAGTGCACGTTAAAGATCCCCAGGTGGTCGAAATTATTCCGGAGCCCTCAACTACGCTACCTAATTCTTCCTTTCTTCTTTCACTCCCTCTCTTATTCCTTCCCTTACGGCGCGGTTCAGGTGTCCAACGATATATGAGACAGATACTGCGCCATTTCCTTTCCCCCCAAAAAAACCAATTATTATTGTTTATTAAGCGTCGCTTCATCGTACAAAGCATGCTCATCGACAGTGCTCTTCGTGCGTGACGTGGAAGACTACCGCCCCATTTTCCTCGCCTTCTGCCACCTGCCGACCACAAAGTGCGCTACGATGCGCACATGAAATCAGCTATCAGGATGCCCTCTAAAAGACCGCCCACAACAGTTCTTCGCCAGTGGGCACTGCGAAACCAGAGAGATAATGTCGCTCACCAAACAATTTGTGTTGCTTCCCCAGGTTTTTCTGCTTGCAAGCGTCACTTCATCGTACAAAGCATGCTCATCGACAGTGCTCTTCGTGCGTGACGTGGAAGACTACCGCCCCATTTACCTCGCCTTCTGCCACCTGCCGACCACAAAGTGCGCTACGATGCGCACGTGAAATCAGCTACCATATCGGGATGCCCTAGAAAAGACCGTCCACAACAGTTCTTCGCCAGTGGGCACTGCGAAACCAGAGGGATCATGTCGCTCACCAAACAATTTGTGTTGCTTCCCCAGGTTTTTCTGCTTGCAAGCGTCACTTCATTGTACAAAGCATGCTCATCGACAGTGCTCTTCGTGCGTGACGTGGAAGACTACCGCCCCATTTTCCTCGCCTTCTGCCACCTGCCGACCACAAAGTGCGCTACAATGCGCACGTGAAATCAGCCACCATATCGGGATGCCCTAAAAAAGACCGTCCACAACAGTTCTTCGCCAGTGGGCACTGCGAAACCAGAGGGATCATGTCGCTCACCAAACAATTTTTGTTGCTTCCCCAGGTTTTTCTGCTTGCAAGCGTCACTTCATTGTACAAAGCATGCTCATCGACAGTGCTCTTCGTGCGTGACGTGGAAGACTACCGCCACATTTTCCTCGCCTTCTGCCACCTGCCGACCACACAGTGCGCTACGATGCGCACATGAAATCAGCCACCATATCAGGATGCCCTCTAAAAGACCGCACACAACAGTTCTTCGCCAGTGGGCACTGCGAAACCAGAGGTATCATGTCGCTCACCAAACAATTTTTGTTGCTTCCCCAGGTTTTTCTGCTTGCAAGCGTCACTTCATTGTACAAAGCATGCTCATCGACAGTGCTCTTCGTGCGTGACGTGGAAGACTACCGCCACATTTTCCTCGCCTTCTGCCACCTGCCGACCACAAAGTGCGCTACGATGCGCACATGAAATCAGCCATCATATCAGGATGCCCTCTAAAAGACCGCCCACAACAGTTCTTCGCCAGTGGGCACTGCGAAACCAGAGAGATCATGTCGCTCACCAAACAATTTTGTGTTGCTTCCCCAGGTTTTTGTGCTTGCAAGCGTTTTTGTGCTTGCAAGCGTCGCTCACCCGCCGCGGTGGCTCAGTGGTTAGGGCGCTCGACTACTGATCCGGAGTTCCCGGGTTCGAACCCGACCGCGGAGGCTGCGTTTTTATGGAGGAAAAACGCTAAGGCGCCCGTGTGCTGTGCGATGTCAGTGCACGTTAAAGATCCCAGGTGGTCGAAATTATTCCGGAGCCCTCCACTACGGTACCTAAATCTTCCTTTCTTCTTTCACTCCCTCTCTTATCCCTTCCCTTACGGCGCGGTTCTGGTGTCCAACGATATATGAGACAGATACTGCGCCATTTCCTTTCCCCCAAAAAAAACCAATTATTATTATTTATTAAGCGTCGCTTCATCGTACAAAGCATGCTAATCGACAGTGCTCTTCGTGTGTGACGTGGAAGACTACCGCCCCATTTTCCTCGCCTTCTGCCACCTGCCGACCACAAAGTGCGCTACGATGCGCACATGAAATCAGCCACCATATCAGGATGCCCTCTAAAAGACCGCCCACAACAGTTCTTCGCCAGTGGGCACTGCGAAACCAGAGAGATCATGTCGCTCACCAAACAATTTGTGTTGCTTCCCCAGGTTTTTCTGCTTGGAAGCGTCACTTCATCGTACAAAGCATGCTCATCGACAGTGCTCTTCGTGCGTGACGTGGAAGACTACCGCCCCATTTTCCTCGCCTTCTGCCACCTGCCGACCACAAAGTGCGCTACGATGCGCACGTGAAATCAGCTACCATATCGGGATGCCCTAGAAAAGACCGTCCACAACAGTTCTTCGCCAGTGGGCACTGCGAATCCAGAGGGATCATGTCACTCACCAAACAATTTGTGTTGCTTCCCCAGGTTTTTCTGCTTGCAAGCGTCACTTCATTGTACAAAGCATGCTCATCGACAGTGCTCTTCGTGCGTGACGTGGAAGACTACCGCCCCATTTTCCTCGCCTTCTGCCACCTGCCGACCACAAAGTGCGCTACGATGCGCACGTGAAATCAGCCACCATATCAGGATGCCCTCTATAAGACCGCCACCAACAGTTCTTCGCCAGTGGGCACTGCGAAACCAGAGAGATCATGTCGCTCACCAAACAATTTGTGTTGCTTCCCCATGTTTTTCTGCTTGCAAGCGTCACTTCATTGTACAAAGCATGCTCATCGACAGTGCTCTTCGTGCGTGACGTGGAAGACTACCGCCCCATTTTCCTCGCCTTCTGCCACCTGCCGACCACAAAGTGCGCTACGATGCGCACGTGAAATCAGCCACCATATCGGGATGCCCTAGAAAAGACCGTCCACAACAGTTCTTCGCCAGTGGGCACTGCGAAACCAGAGGGATCATGTCGCTCACCAAACAATTTGTGTTGCTTCCCCAGGTTTTTCTGCTTGCAAGCGTCACTTCATTGTACAAAGCATGCTCATCGACAGTGCTCTTCGTGCGTGACGTGGAAGACTACCGCCACATTTTTCTCGCCTTCTGCCACCTGCCGACCACAAAGTGCGCTACGATGCGCACATGATATCAGCCACCATATCAGGATGCCCTCTAAAAGACCGCCCACAACAGTTCTTCGCCAGTGGGCACTGCGAAACCAGAGAGATCATGTCGCTCACCAAACAATTTGTGTTGCTTCCCCAGGTTTTTGTGCTTGCAAGCGTTTTTGTGCTTGCATGCGTCGCTCACCGCCGCGGTGGCTCAGTGGTTAGGGCGCTCGACTACTGATCCGGAGTTCCCGGGTTCGAACCCGACCGCGGCGGCTGCGTTTTTATGGAGGAAAAACGCTAAGGCGCCCGTGTGCTGTGCGATGTCAGTGCACGTTAAAGATCCCCAGGTGGCCGAAATTATTCCGGAGCCCTCAACTACGGTACCTAATTCTTCCTTTCTTCTTTCACTCCCTCTCTTATTCCTTCCCTTACGGCGCGGTTCAGGTGTCCAACGATATATGAGACAGATACTGCGCCATTTCCTTTCCCCCCAATAAAACCAATTATTATTGTTTATTAAGCGTCGCTTCATCGTACAAAGCATGCTCATCGACAGTGCTCTTCGTGCGTGACGTGGAAGACTACCGCCCCATTTTCCTCGCCTTCTGCCACCTGCCGACCACAAAGTGCGCTACGATGCGCACATGAAATCAGCTATCAGGATGCCCTCTAAAAGACCGCCCACAACAGTTCTTCGCCAGTGGGCACTGCGAAACCAGAGATAATGTCGCTCACCAAACAATTTGTGTTGCTTCCCCAGGTTTTTCTGCTTGCGAGCGTCACTTCATCGTACAAAGCATGCTCATCGACAGTGCTCTTCGTGCGTGACGTGGAAGACTACCGCCCCATTTTCCTCGCCTTCTGCCACCTGCCGACCACAAAGTGCGCTACGATGCGCACGTGAAATCAGCTACCATATCGGGATGCCCTAGAAAAGACCGTCCACAACAGTTCTTCGCCAGTGGGCACTGCGAAACCAGAGGGATCATGTCGCTCACCAAACAATTTGTGTTGCTTCCCCAGGTTTTTCTGCTTGCAAGCGTCACTTCATTGTACAAAGCATGCTCATCGACAGTGCTCTTCGTGCGTGACGTGGAAGACTACCGCCCCATTTTCCTCGCCTTCTGCCACCTGCCGACCACAAAGTGCGCTACAATGCGCACGTGAAATCAGCCACCATATCGGGATGCCGTAAAAAAGACCGTCCACAACAGTTCTTCGCCAGTGGGCACTGCGAAACCAGAGGGATCATGTCGCTCACCAAACAATTTTTGTTGCTTCCCCAGGTTTTTCTGCTTGCAAGCGTCACTTCATTGTACAAAGCATGCTCATCGACAGTGCTCTTCGTGCGTGACGTGGAAGACTACCGCCACATTTTCCTCGCCTTCTGCCACCTGCCGACCACACAGTGCGCTACGATGCGCACATGAAATCAGCCACCATATCAGGATGCCCTCTAAAAGACCGCACACAACAGTTCTTCGCCAGTGGGCACTGCGAAACCAGAGGTATCATGTCGCTCACCAAACAATTTTTGTTGCTTCCCCAGGTTTTTCTGCTTGCAAGCGTCACTTCATTGTACAAAGCATGCTCATCGACAGTGCTCTTCGTGCGTGACGTGGAAGACTACCGCCACATTTTCCTCGCCTTCTGCCACCTGCCGACCACAAAGTGCGCTACGATGCGCACATGAAATCAGCCATCATATCAGGATGCCTTCTAAAAGACCGCCCACAACAGTTCTTCGCCAGTGGGCACTGCGAAACCAGAGAGATCATGTCGCTCACCAAACAATTTGTGTTGCTTCCCCAGGTTTTTTGTGCTTGCAAGCGTTTTTGTGCTTGCAAGCGTCGCTCACCCGCCGCGGTGGCTCAGTGGTTAGGGCGCTCGACTACTGATCCGGAGTTCCCGGGTTCGAACCCGACCGCGGAGGCTGCGTTTTTATGGAGGAAAAACGCTAAGGCGCCCGTGTGCTGTGCGATGTCAGTGCACGTTAAAGATCCCCAGGTGGTCGAAATTATTCCGGAGCCCTCCACTACGGTACCTAAATCTTCCTTTCTTCTTTCACTCCCTCTCTTATCCCTTCCCTTACGGCGCGGTTCTGGTGTCCAACGATATATGAGACAGATACTGCGCCATTTCCTTTCCCCCCAAAAAAACCAATTATTATTATTTATTAAGCGTCGCTTCATCGTACAAAGCATGCTCATCGACAGTGCTCTTCGTGTGTGACGTGGAAGACTACCGCCCCATTTTCCTCGCCTTCTGCCACCTGCCGACCACAAAGTGCGCTACGATGCGCACATGAAATCAGCCACCATATCAGGATGCCCTCTAAAAGACCGCCCACAACAGTTCTTCGCCAGTGGGCACTGCGAAACCAGAGAGATCATGTCGCTCACCAAACAATTTGTGTTGCTTTCCCAGGTTTTTCTGCTTGCAAGCGTCACTTCATCGTACAAAGCATGCTCATCGACAGTGCTCTTCGTGCGTGACGTGGAAGACTACCGCCCCATTTTCCTCGCCTTCTGCCACCTGCCGACCACAAAGTGCGCTACGATGCGCACATGAAATCAGCCACCATATCAGGATGCCCTCTAAAAGACCGCCCACAACAGTTATTCGCCAGTGGGCACTGCGAAACCAGAGAGATCATGTCGCTCACCAAACAATTTGTGTTGCTTCCCCAGGTTTTTCTGCTTGGAAGCGTCACTTCATCGTACAAAGCATGCTCATCGACAGTGCTCTTCGTGCGTGACGTGGAAGACTACCGCCCCATTTTCCTCGCCTTCTGCCACCTGCCGACCACAAAGTGCGCTACGATGCGCACGTGAAATCAGCTACCATATCGGGATGCCCTAGAAAAGACCGTCCACAACAGTTCTTCGCCAGTGGGCACTGCGAATCCAGAGGGATCATGTCACTCACCAAACAATTTGTGTTGCTTCCCCAGGTTTTTCTGCTTGCAAGCGTCACTTCATTGTACAAAGCATGCTCATCGACAGTGCTCTTCGTGCGTGACGTGGAAGACTACCGCCCCATTTTCCTCGCCTTCTGCCACCTGCCGACCACAAAGTGCGCTACGATGCGCACGTGAAATCAGCCACCATATCAGGATGCCCTCTATAAGACCGCCACCAACAGTTCTTCGCCAGTGGGCACTGCGAAACCAGAGAGATCATGTCGCTCACCAAACAATTTGTGTTGCTTCCCCATGTTTTTCTGCTTGCAAGCGTCACTTCATTGTACAAAGCATGCTCATCGACAGTGCTCTTCGTGCGTGACGTGGAAGACTACCGCCCCATTTTCCTCGCCTTCTGCCACCTGCCGACCACAAAGTGCGCTACGATGCGCACGTGAAATCAGCCACCATATCGGGATGCCCTAGAAAAGACCGTCCACAACAGTTCTTCGCCAGTGGGCACTGCGAAACCAGAGGGATCATGTCGCTCACCAAACAATTTGTGTTGCTTCCCCAGGTTTTTCTGCTTGCAAGCGTCACTTCATTGTACAAAGCATGCTCATCGACAGTGCTCTTCGTGCGTGACGTGGAAGACTACCGCCACATTTTTCTCGCCTTCTGCCACCTGCCGACCACAAAGTGCGCTACGATGCGCACATGATATCAGCCACATATCAGGATGCCCTCTAAAAGACCGCCCACAACAGTTCTTCGCCAGTGGGCACTGCGAAACCAGAGAGATCATGTCGCTCACCAAACAATTTGTGTTGCTTCCCCAGGTTTTTGTGCTTGCAAGCGTTTTTGTGCTTGCATGCGTCGCTCACCCGCCGCGGTGGCTCAGTGGTTAGGGCGCTCGACTACTGATCCGGAGTTCCCGGGTTCGAACCCGACCGCGGCGGCTGCGTTTTTATGGAGGAAAAACGCTAAGGCGCCCGTGTGCTGTGCGATGTCAGTGCACGTTAAAGATCCCCAGGTGGTCGAAATTATTCCGGAGCCCTCAACTACGCTACCTAATTCTTCCTTTCTTCTTTCACTCCCTCTCTTATTCCTTCCCTTACGGCGCGGTTCAGGTGTCCAACGATATATGAGACAGATACTGCGCCATTTCCTTTCCCCCCAAAAAAACCAATTATTATTGTTTATTAAGCGTCGCTTCATCGTACAAAGCATGCTCATCGACAGTGCTCTTCGTGCGTGACGTGGAAGACTACCGCCCCATTTTCCTCGCCTTCTGCCACCTGCCGACCACAAAGTGCGCTACGATGCGCACATGAAATCAGCTATCAGGATGCCCTCTAAAAGACCGCCCACAACAGTTCTTCGCCAGTGGGCACTGCGAAACCAGAGAGATAATGTCGCTCACCAAACAATTTGTGTTGCTTCCCCAGGTTTTTCTGCTTGCAAGCGTCACTTCATCGTACAAAGCATGCTCATCGACAGTGCTCTTCGTGCGTGACGTGGAAGACTACCGCCCCATTTACCTCGCCTTCTGCCACCTGCCGACCACAAAGTGCGCTACGATGCGCACGTGAAATCAGCTACCATATCGGGATGCCCTAGAAAAGACCGTCCACAACAGTTCTTCGCCAGTGGGCACTGCGAAACCAGAGGGATCATGTCGCTCACCAAACAATTTGTGTTGCTTCCCCAGGTTTTTCTGCTTGCAAGCGTCACTTCATTGTACAAAGCATGCTCATCGACAGTGCTCTTCGTGCGTGACGTGGAAGACTACCGCCCCATTTTCCTCGCCTTCTGCCACCTGCCGACCACAAAGTGCGCTACAATGCGCACGTGAAATCAGCCACCATATCGGGATGCCCTAAAAAAGACCGTCCACAACAGTTCTTCGCCAGTGGGCACTGCGAAACCAGAGGGATCATGTCGCTCACCAAACAATTTTTGTTGCTTCCCCAGGTTTTTCTGCTTGCAAGCGTCACTTCATTGTACAAAGCATGCTCATCGACAGTGCTCTTCGTGCGTGACGTGGAAGACTACCGCCACATTTTCCTCGCCTTCTGCCACCTGCCGACCACACAGTGCGCTACGATGCGCACATGAAATCAGCCACCATATCAGGATGCCCTCTAAAAGACCGCACACAACAGTTCTTCGCCAGTGGGCACTGCGAAACCAGAGGTATCATGTCGCTCACCAAACAATTTTTGTTGCTTCCCCAGGTTTTTCTGCTTGCAAGCGTCACTTCATTGTACAAAGCATGCTCATCGACAGTGCTCTTCGTGCGTGACGTGGAAGACTACCGCCACATTTTCCTCGCCTTCTGCCACCTGCCGACCACAAAGTGCGCTACGATGCGCACATGAAATCAGCCATCATATCAGGATGCCCTCTAAAAGACCGCCCACAACAGTTCTTCGCCAGTGGGCACTGCGAAACCAGAGAGATCATGTCGCTCACCAAACAATTTGTGTTGCTTCCCCAGGTTTTTGTGCTTGCAAGCGTTTTTGTGCTTGCAAGCGTCGCTCACCCGCCGCGGTGGCTCAGTGGTTAGGGCGCTCGACTACTGATCCGGAGTTCCCGGGTTCGAACCCGACCGCGGAGGCTGCGTTTTTATGGAGGAAAAACGCTAAGGCGCCCGTGTGCTGTGCGATGTCAGTGCACGTTAAAGATCCCCAGGTGGTCGAAATTATTCCGGAGCCCTCCACTACGGTACCTAAATCTTCCTTTCTTCTTTCACTCCCTCTCTTATCCCTTCCCTTACGGCGCGGTTCTGGTGTCCAACGATATATGAGACAGATACTGCGCCATTTCCTTTCCCCCCAAAAAAACCAATTATTATTATTTATTAAGCGTCGCTTCATCGTACAAAGCATGCTCATCGACAGTGCTCTTCGTGTGTGACGTGGAAGACTACCGCCCCATTTTCCTCGCCTTCTGCCACCTGCCGACCACAAAGTGCGCTACGATGCGCACATGAAATCAGCCACCATATCAGGATGCCCTCTAAAAGACCGCCCACAACAGTTCTTCGCCAGTGGGCACTGCGAAACCAGAGAGATCATGTCGCTCACCAAACAATTTGTGTTGCTACCCCAGGTTTTTCTGCTTGGAAGCGTCACTTCATCGTACAAAGCATGCTCATCGACAGTGCTCTTCGTGCGTGACGTGGAAGACTACCGCCCCATTTTCCTCGCCTTCTGCCACCTGCCGACCACAAAGTGCGCTACGATGCGCACGTGAAATCAGCTACCATATCGGGATGCCCTAGAAAAGACCGTCCACAACAGTTCTTCGCCAGTGGGCACTGCGAATCCAGAGGGATCATGTCACTCACCAAACAATTTGTGTTGCTTCCCCAGGTTTTTCTGCTTGCAAGCGTCACTTCATTGTACAAAGCATGCTCATCGACAGTGCTCTTCGTGCGTGACGTGGAAGACTACCGCCCCATTTTCCTCGCCTTCTGCCACCTGCCGACCACAAAGTGCGCTACGATGCGCACGTGAAATCAGCCACCATATCAGGATGCCCTCTATAAGACCGCCACCAACAGTTCTTCGCCAGTGGGCACTGCGAAACCAGAGAGATCATGTCGCTCACCAAACAATTTGTGTTGCTTCCCCATGTTTTTCTGCTTGCAAGCGTCACTTCATTGTACAAAGCATGCTCATCGACAGTGCTCTTCGTGCGTGACGTGGAAGACTACCGCCCCATTTTCCTCGCCTTCTGCCACCTGCCGACCACAAAGTGCGCTACGATGCGCACGTGAAATCAGCCACCATATCGGGATGCCCTAGAAAAGACCGTCCACAACAGTTCTTCGCCAGTGGGCACTGCGAAACCAGAGGGATCATGTCGCTCACCAAACAATTTGTGTTGCTTCCCCAGGTTTTTCTGCTTGCAAGCGTCACTTCATTGTACAAAGCATGCTCATCGACAGTGCTCTTCGTGCGTGACGTGGAAGACTACCGCCACATTTTTCTCGCCTTCTGCCACCTGCCGACCACAAAGTGCGCTACGATGCGCACATGATATCAGCCACCATATCAGGATGCCCTCTAAAAGACCGCCCACAACAGTTCTTCGCCAGTGGGCACTGCGAAACCAGAGAGACCATGTCGCTCACCAAACAATTTGTGTTGCTTCCCCAGGTTTTTGTGCTTGCAAGCGTTTTTGTGCTTGCATGCGTCGCTCACCCGCCGCGGTGGCTCAGTGGTTAGGGCGCTCGACTACTGATCCGGAGTTCCCGGGTTCGAACCCGACCGCGGCGGCTGCGTTTTTATGGAGGAAAAACGCTAAGGCGCCCGTGTGCTGTGCGATGTCAGTGCACGTTAAAGATCCCCAGGTGGTCGAAATTATTCCGGAGCCCTCAACTACGGTACCTAATTCTTCCTTTCTTCTTTCACTCCCTCTCTTATTCCTTCCCTTACGGCGCGGTTCAGGTGTCCAACGATATATGAGACAGATACTGCGCCATTTCCTTTCCCCCCAATAAAACCAATTATTATTGTTTATTAAGCGTCGCTTCATCGTACAAAGCATGCTCATCGACAGTGCTCTTCGTGCGTGACGTGGAAGACTACCGCCCCATTTTCCTCGCCTTCTGCCACCTGCCGACCACAAAGTGCGCTACGATGCGCACATGAAATCAGCTATCAGGATGCCCTCTAAAAGACCGCCCACAACAGTTCTTCGCCAGTGGGCACTGCGAAACCAGAGATAATGTCGCTCACCAAACAATTTGTGTTGCTTCCCCAGGTTTTTCTGCTTGCGAGCGTCACTTCATCGTACAAAGCATGCTCATCGACAGTGCTCTTCGTGCGTGACGTGGAAGACTACCGCCCCATTTTCCTCGTCTTCTGCCACCTGCCGACCACAAAGTGCGCTACGATGCGCACGTGAAATCAGCTACCATATCGGGATGCCCTATAAAGACCGTCCACAACAGTTCTTCGCCAGTGGGCACTGCGAAACCAGAGGGATCATGTCGCTCACCAAACAATTTGTGTTGCTTCCCCAGGTTTTTCTGCTTGCAAGCGTCACTTCATTGTACAAAGCATGCTCATCGACAGTGCTCTTCGTGCGTGACGTGGAAGACTACCGCCCCATTTCCCTCGCCTTCTGCCACCTGCCGACCACAAAGTGCGCTACAATGCGCACGTGAAATCAGCCACCATATCGGGATGCCCTAGAAAAGACCGTCCACAACAGTTCTTCGCCAGTGGGCACGGCGAAACCAGAGGGATCATGTCGCTCACCAAACAATTTGTGTTGCTTCCCCATGTTTTTCTGCTTGCAAGCGTCACTTCATTGTACAAAGCATGCTCATCGACAGTGCTCTTCGTGCGTGACGTGGAAGACTACCGCCCCATTTTCCTCGCCTTCTGCCACCTGCCGACCACAAAGTGCGCTACGATGCGCACGTGAAATCAGCTACCATATCGGGATGCCCTAGAAAAGACCGTCCACAACAGTTCTTCGCCAGTGGGCACTGCGAATCCAGAGGGATCATGTCACTCACCAAACAATTTGTGTTGCTTCCCCAGGTTTTTCTGCTTGCAAGCGTCACTTCATTGTACAAAGCATGCTCATCGACAGTGCTCTTCGTGCGTGACGTGGAAGACTACCGCCACATTTTCCTCGCCTTCTGCCACCTGCCGACCACAAAGTGCGCTACGATGCGCACATGAAATCAGCCACCATATCAGGATGCCCTCTAAAAGACCGCCCACAACAGTTCTTCGCCAGTGGGCACTGCGAAACCAGAGAGATCATGTCGCTCACCAAACAATTTGTGTTGCTTCCCCAGGTTTTTGTGCTTGCAAGCGTTTTTGTGCTTGCAAGCGTCGCTCACCCGCCGCGGTGGCTCAGTGGTTAGGGCGCTCGACTACTGATCCGGAGTTCCCGGGTTCGAACCCGACCGCGGCGGCTGCGTTTTTATGGAGGAAAAACGCTAAGGCGCCCGTGTGCTGTGCGATGTCAGTGCACGTTAAAGATCCCCAGGTGGTCGAAATTATTCCGGAGCCCTCAACTACGGTACCTAATTCTTCCTTTCTTCTTTCACTCCCTCTCTTATTCCTTCCCTTACGGCGCGGTTCAGGTGTCCAACGATATATGAGACAGATACTGCGCCATTTCCTTTCCCCCCAAAAAAACCAATTATTATTGTTTATTAAGCGTCGCTTCATCGTACAAAGCATGCTCATCGACAGTGCTCTTCGTGCGTGACGTGGAAGACTACCGCCCCATTTTCCTCGCCTTCTGCCACCTGCCGACCACAAAGTGCGCTACGATGCGCACATGAAATCAGCTATCAGGATGCCCTCTAAAAGACCGCCCACAACAGTCCTTCGCCAGTGGGCACTGCGAAACCAGAGAGATAATGTCGCTCACCAAACAATTTGTGTTGCTTCCCCAGGTTTTTCTGCTTGCGAGCGTCACTTCATCGTACAAAGCATGCTCATCGACAGTGCTCTTCGTGCGTGACGTGGAAGACTACCGCCCCATTTTCCTCGCCTTCTCCCACCTGCCGACCACAAAGTGCGCTACGATGCGCACGTGAAATCAGCTACCATATCGGGATGCCCTATAAAGACCGTCCACAACAGTTCTTCGCCAGTGGGCACTGCGAAACCAGAGGGATCATGTCGCTCACCAAACAATTTGTGTTGCTTCCCCATGTTTTTCTGCTTGCAAGCGTCACTTCATTGTACAAAGCATGCTCATCGACAGTGCTCTTCGTGCGTGACGTGGAAGACTACCGCCCCATTTCCCTCGCCTTCTGCCACCTGCCGACCACAAAGTGCGCTACAATGCGCACGTGAAATCAGCCACCATATCGGGATGCCCTAGAAAAGACCGTCCACAACAGTTCTTCGCCAGTGGGCACTGCGAAACCAGAGGGATCATGTCGCTCACCAAACAATTTGTGTTGCTTCCCCATGTTTTTCTGCTTGCAAGCGTCACTTCATTGTACAAAGCATGCTCATCGACAGTGCTCTTCGTGCGTGACGTGGAAGACTACCGCCCCATTTTCCTCGCCTTCTGCCACCTGCCGACCACAAAGTGCGCTACGATGCGCACGTGAAATCAGCCACCATATCGGGATGCCCTAGAAAAGACCGTCCACAACAGTTCTTCGCCAGTGGGCACTGCGAAACCAGAGGGATCATGTCGCTCACCAAACAATTTGTGTTGCTTCCCCAGGTTTTTCTGCTTGCAAGCGTCACTTCATTGTACAAAGCATGCTCATCGACAGTGCTCTTCGTGCGTGACGTGGAAGACTACCGCCACATTTTCCTCGCCTTCTGCCACCTGCCGACCACAAAGTGCGCTACGATGCGCACATGAAATCAGCCACCATATCAGGATGCCCTCTAAAAGACCGCCCACAACAGTTCTTCGCCAGTGGGCACTGCGAAACCAGAGAGATCATGTCGCTCACCAAACAATTTGTGTTGCTTCCCCAGGTTTTTGTGCTTGCAAGCGTTTTTGTGCTTGCAAGCGTCGCTCACCCGCCGCGGTGGCTCAGTGGTTAGGGCGCTCGACTACTGATCCGGAGTTCCCGGGTTCGAACCCGACCGCGGCGGCTGCGTTTTTATGGAGAAAAAACGCTAAGGCGCCCGTGTGCTGTGCGATGTCAGTGCACGTTAAAGATCCCCAGGTGGTCGAAATTATTCCGGAGCCCTCAACTACGGTACCTAATTCTTCCTTTCTTCTTTCACTCCCTCTCTTATTCCTTCCCTTACGGCGCGGTTCAGGTGTCCAACGATATATGAGACAGATACTGCGCCATTTCCTTTCCCCCCAAAAAAACCAATTATTATTGTTTATTAAGCGTCGCTTCATCGTACAAAGCATGCTCATCGACAGTGCTCTTCGTGCGTGACGTGGAAGACTACCGCCCCATTTTCCTCGCCTTCTGCCACCTGCCGACCACAAAGTGCGCTACGATGCGCACATGAAATCAGCTATCAGGATGCCCTCTAAAAGACCGCCCACAACAGTTCTTCGCCAGTGGGCACTGCGAAACCAGAGAGATAATGTCGCTCACCAAACAATTTGTGTTGCTTCCCCAGGTTTTTCTGCTTGCAAGCGTCACTTCATCGTACAAAGCATGCTCATCGACAGTGCTCTTCGTGCGTGACGTGGAAGACTACCGCCCCATTTTCCTCGCCTTCTGCCACCTGCCGACCACAAAGTGCGCTACGATGCGCACGTGAAATCAGCTACCATATCGGGATGCCCTAGAAAAGACCGTCCACAACAGTTCTTCGCCAGTGGGCACTGCGAAACCAGAGGGATCATATCGCTCACCAAACAATTTGTGTTGCTTCCCCAGGTTTTTCTGCTTGCAAGCGTCACTTCATTGTACAAAGCATGCTCATCGACAGTGCTCTTCGTGCGTGACGTGGAAGACTACCGCCCCATTTTCCTCGCCTTCTGCCACCTGCCGACCACAAAGTGCGCTACAATGCGCACGTGAAATCAGCCACCATATCGGGATGCCCTAGAAAAGACCGTCCACAACAGTTCTTCGCCAGTGGGCACTGCGAAACCAGAGGGATCATGTCGCTCACCAAACAACTTTTGTTGCTTCCCCAGGTTTTTCTGCTTGCAAGCGTCACTTCATTGTACAAAGCATGCTCATCGACAGTGCTCTTCGTGCGTGACGTGGAAGACTACCGCCACATTTTCCTCGCCTTCTGCCACCTGCCGACCACAAAGTGCGCTACGATGCGCACATGAAATCAGCCACCATATCAGGATGCCCTCTAAAAGACCGCCCACAACAGTTCTTCGCCAGTGGGCACTGCGAAACCAGAGAGATCATGTCGCTCACCAAACAATTTGTGTTGCTTCCCCAGGTTTTTGTGCTTGCAAGCGTTTTTGTGCTTGCAAGCGTTGCTCACCCGCCGCGGTGGCTCAGTGGTTAGGGCGCTCGACTACTGATCCGGAGTTCCCTGGTTCGAACCCGACCGCGGAGGCTGCGTTTTTATGGAGGAAAAACGCTAAGGCGCCCGTGTGCTGTGCGATGTCAGTGCACGTTAAAGATCCCCAGGTGGTCGAAATTATTCCGGAGCCCTCCACTACGGTACCTAAATCTTCCTTTCTTCTTTCACTCCCTCTCTTATCCCTTCCCTTACGGCGCGGTTCTGGTGTCCAACGATATATGAGACAGATACTGGGCCATTTCCTTTCCCCCCAAAAAAAACCAATTATTATTATTTATTAAGCGTCGCTTCATCGTACAAAGCATGCTCATCGACAGTGCTCTTCGTGTGTGACGTGGAAGACTACCGCCCCATTTTCCTCGCCTTCTGCCACCTGCCGACCACAAAGTGCGCTACGATGCGCACATGAAATCAGCCACCATATCAGGATGCCCTCTAAAAGACCGCCCACAACAGTTCTTCGCCAGTGGGCACTGCGAAACCAGAGAGATCATGTCGCTCACCAAACAATTTGTGTTGCTTTCCCAGGTTTTTCTGCTTGCAAGCGTCACTTCATCGTACAAAGCATGCTCATCGACAGTGCTCTTCATGCGTGACGTGGAAGACTACCGCCCCATTTTCCTCGCCTTCTGCCACCTGCCGACCACAAAGTGCGCTACGATGCGCACATGAAATCAGCCACCATATCAGGATGCCCTCTAAAAGACCGCCCACAACAGTTCTTCGCCAGTGGGCACTGCGAAACCAGAGAGATCATGTCGCTCACCAAACAATTTGTGTTGCTTCCCCAGGTTTTTCTGCTTGCAAGCGTCACTTCATCGTACAAAGCATGCTCATCGACAGTGCTCTTCGTGCGTGACGTGGAAGACTACCGCCCCATTTTCCTCGCCTTCTGCCACCTGCCGACCACAAAGTGCGCTACGATGCGCACGTGAAATCAGCCACCATATCGGGATGCCCTAGAAAAGTCCGTCCACAAGTTTTTCCCCAGTGGGCACTGCGAAACCAGAGGGATCATGTCGCTCACCAAACAATTTGTGTTGCTTCCCCAGGTTTTTCTGCTTGCAAGCGTCACTTCATTGTACAAAGCATGCTCATCGACAGTGCTCTTCGTGCGTGACGTGGAAGACTACCGCCACATTTTCCTCGCCTTCTGCCACCTGCCGACCACGAAGTGCGCTACGATGCGCGCATGAAATCAGCCACCATATCAGGATGCCCTCTAAAAGACCGCCCACAACAGTTCTTCGCCAGTGGGCACTGCGAAACCAGAGAGATCATTCCGCTCACCAAACAATTTGTGTTGCTTCCCCAGGTTTTTGTGCTTGCAAGCGTCGCTTCATCGTACAAAGCATGCTCATCGACAGTGCTCTTCGTGCGTGACGTGGAAGACTACCGCCCCATTTTCCTCGCCTTCAGCCACCTGCTGACCACAAAGTGCGCTACGATGCGCACGTGAAATCAGCCACCGCATCGGGATGCTCTATAAAAGACTGTCCAGAACAGTTCTCCAGTGGGAACGGCGTAACCAGAGGAACCATGTCGCTCACCAAACAATTTGTGATGCTTCCCCAGGTCAGTTTGCCTGTCTCTACTATCCGCAGTAATGATGTTACATTGTTAGTTCTGCCGTGCCCAAAGGTATGCATGTCAATTGCTTACGATTGTTTATGTAGGTGTAAATTGCTCGTTTGTGGTGACATCGAAGAACATCCTGGACCCACATTTGAAGAGATGTTTGCTAACCTTCAGATGGGGCAGGCAAACATAATAACTGAGCTAGCTGGTATTCGGGAGCGTCTTACATCAAATGAACCAGCTATTACCACTGTTAACACTCGACGGAATCGAACTGACAAGTTGCTGCTAGAAATTCGCGTGAAAACTTCCCAAATCCAAACATTACAAGACAAAGTTATAGCCTTAAATGAGAAAGTTAGCAAACAGTACAAATACTGACTCATCTCGAAGACCGATCAAGCTTAGTTGTCTTCGGTGTCAAAGAGCAAAATCACGAAGATGATGAGGCGTTGCGTAAAGCCGTCATCAGTGACATATTTTTAGAAAAACTGCAACAGTCCTGCAGGTCTGTCGCATGTATTCACCGCCTTGGAAGACAGCCAGGAAAAAGGCCTGTTATTGTACATTTTCAGGACTATTTAGAAAAAGAGGCTGTTTTTCGCAACGTGCGTAAGCTAACTGGTAGCGGTATATCTATTCAGAATGACTACAGCAAAGAAATTGAGAAAGCGTAAACTTCTATGGGAAACTGCTAAACCAGATGTCGACAGCGGGGAACGTGCTTTTCTTATCAATAATAAACTGAAAATTGATGGCTGCTTCAATGCTTGGGATGATAATCTAAATCAACGAATTGCCATCAGCCGCGAACGCCAAACTTGTGATAAAGAATGACGCAACACCTGCGTCGTTTCTAAAACTCTGAGAGTTCTAAATTTCAAAGCTGGAAGTAAAGTAAATAAGGCTGAACAGCTTGAATTCCTTCTTTAAGCCGCCGCGGTGGCTCAGTGGTTATGGTGCTCGGCTGCGGACCCGAAAGACGCGGGTTCGATCCCGGCCGCGGCGGTCGAATTTCGATGGAGGCGAAATTCTAGTGGCCCGTGTACAATGCGATGTCAGTGCACGTTAAAGAACCCCAGGTGGTCGAAATTTCCGGAGCCCTTCACTACGGCGTCCCTCATAGCCTGAGTCGCTTTGGGACGTTAAACATTCATAAACCCATTCCTTATTTAGTATTACCCACGCATTACAATAGTCACAGAAACATGGCTGAACGATGGTTTTAGTGACGAAATATTGGTATCACCATCGCATAAGATATTTCGCCGGGATCGTGGATCAAGGGCGGTGGTATTGCTATCATTTTAAAAAGCACAATTACGTCCGAAATACTTCCTGAGATTGATAACCATGAAAATCTATTTGTTAAGATTAACTGTTGAGGACACGTAGTTGTGGTAAGTGCAATTTATACGCCACCGCCATCCCATCACGAGTTCTTGATTTCACTACGTGACTACATGCTTGCGCTGCAAAACCGGCAAATTATTCTGGCGGGTGATTTTAATCTACCTGCAGTGGACTGGCTACATAGGCCTGAAATACAGCTTGATAGCCCTGTTTTCGACATAATGCTTGCATGCGACTTAAAACAATTCATACTTCAAAACACGCGCGATAATGGTGACACTAGCTCAATATTGGATCTCGTATTTGTTAGCAAGAATATTACAGAGTTCGAGGTTTGCGTGAAGAAGAGAATATCGGACCACAGGCTTGTGCTCTTCAGTTGCAGCCTTGATAACTGCAAGACAAAATACATTAAAGGTTGTAAAACTACTAAACACTACAATCATGTCAATGATTAATCCGTCCTTGATAAACTATGGAAGCTGGTTGACAACTTACCAAAAACTGTCATTACTTCATTATGGCAGGCGTTTGTAACTTGCTGTAAATACTGCATCGGTGCCTTTGTTCCGACCAAATGCATTAAAGCACAGCGAACAAACCCATGGGTTGACAGAAAAAATATTCATTTCAAGCGTAGGCTAAAACGCGCAAAAAAGCGGAAGAACAGAAACTCCGTAGATATTCGCCAACTGCAAACCCACTTTTCTCATGCATTATTGCTAGCCCGAGAGAAATATTTTTCGAGTAACTTGCCGAACTACATAAAAACTAGCCCTGATAAATTTTGGCGGTACCTTGGAAATAAGAGCACACACTTGCAAGAAATAAGGCAGCACGAAAATGTGATTTCTGATCAACAGAAAATTTCCAACATAATGAATATTTTCATTCTGTATTCAACCAGGTAGATAGTGTCACAGAGGCTTCGTCTTCTTGCTACCACGTGTCATACTTCATGTCTTTTGAAGGCGTGTTTTCATTATTGCTAAAGGTTAAACAAAAATCTTCTGAAGCCCCAGATGGCATACCGAGTTCCTTCCATTATGGTTACGCCGAGCCTATTGCACAAATTTTAACAGCTATCTTTTCTTTATCTATTAGCACGGCAACTTTAATTCAAGATTGGCGTGTGGCCCCTGTCATAGCAGTCCACAAAAATGGTGACCGGCAGCTTGTGGAAAATACCGCCCAATTTCACTGACATCTACGAGCTGCAAAACACTAGAACACATCATCGCTCACTACATAACAAATTTTCTTGAAGCTAACAACTTACTCTCTTCATTTCAGCTTGGATTGCGGAGGGTTTTGTCGACAGGTACCCCAGTTTTAACAACTGTTGACGAAATCACACTAACACTTGATCCTTCTGGGCAGGTTGATCTTATCTTCCTTTAGTTTAGCAAAGCGTTTGAGCGCATTCCTCACGGCAAAATTCTTGAAAAACTTACTAATTTTGGTCTTCCTGCATTCATCATAAACTGGATAAGAGCGTACCTTGCGAACCGCACTCAGTTCGTGGAAGTCAATGGCCATGCCTCCAATGTGTTTCTGGTTTCGTCCGGAGTCCTTCAAGGAAGCGTGCTGGGACCAATTCTTTTCTTAATCTATGTTAATGATATAACTATTGCCGGTCATCCTCATGTTAACATCAGTTTGTTCGTGGACGATTGTCTGCTCTTTAAAAAAGTTACAGGCCGTGAAGATCAACTTCACTTGCGCAATAGTTTAGCCACGCTTAATGAATGGTGCACGCCTTGGTCTATGACCCTAAACACTAAGAAAACGGTCTTACTTCGCGTCACGAACAAAAACAGGCAATTTTATTTTCATATTTCATCAATAATACTGAAATAAAGGAAGTCACAGAAAAAAAATACCTGGGCGTAACGTTTACAAACACTCTTTCGTGATGCAAACATATTGATAACACTTGCGGATCCGCATCTCGAAAACTCTGCTTTCTGCGTCATAAGCTGAAAACAGCACCTTCTGATTTGAAAATGCTAGCCTACAGAACTTACGTATTGCCGAAATCAGAGTACGCAGCCATAGTATGGGATCCCTTTCATCTAAAGCATAAACATAAACTTGAAATGGTTCAGAGGCCAGCAGTGACGTTCATTTTCAACAAGTTCAGGTCCACTGATTCCCCGTCACAACTCATGGTTGACAACCATATCCCTACCTTAGAATTGCGAAGAACTATAGCACGACTTAAATTTCTTTTCACGATGTATGACAAGTAGCTAGAATTTAATGGACGGCCATACATTCAACGTGACCTGCCACGCGTGTCAAGGCACCGTCACGCTCACAATTTGCTGCCTTTGCATGCCCGTACTAACTTGTAAATTTTTTTTTCCTCGTACAGTTAGTCAGTGGAATGGTCTCACCTCTGAAATTTTTTCCACTGATAATTTTGACCAGGCGCTGCTGCTGTATTTTGCGTCGTGACATTCTGTGACGTTTTTTTTGTAATTTTATCAGGTTATCATTATTCTAAGGTGTAGAGTATGCAAGTTCATTTCTGTGAGATTACATAAAAATTATTCTACATAACTGAAATGCGTGCTTGTTCACTTTTGTTCTCTTCCCATGTTTTGTTCTCTTTCACATGTTAAACGCAACAGCTTATTTATATAACCTATGTTAATCGGGAGAAAATGTTGTACGACATGCCCACCTGCTTGGTCTCGTTTACACCGCAGTATTTATAAATAAATAATAAATAAATAAAATTTCACTAGACGAAGAAGCCGTTTGAGAGTGCTGCGTCCAGTTTTTGAGGTAAATGGCGATACACTACTGCAGCCGCTTCCAAATGCCTCGTGTGCACTTCAGAGGCAGCACGACATCAATCCTAGAGACATACAATGCGCGAAGAGCCGGGAAGGCGTGCTGTAGGTGCAGCTTCATATTTTGGATGGTCATCTATCGAGATCGAGTAAGAAGGCAGCGGCAAACAATTAGCGTGAACTTTATCACGCATCATGTTCGATTTTATCATGCATCTTCGGCATCGTTCAAATGCACTTCCGGCGAATGCGCTTTTCCACGCGTTATGCAAGACACACTGCAAATTGCCAAACAGTTTCTAAAGTGTATGCTGAGAGCGTGTTCTCTTAATGTGAGGAAAGAAGATGCGCTACAAAAAGAAACTAGAGTGGCTAATGGCAAGTAGACGAGTAGAGTTTGGTCAACAGCTTCAATGCAAAACAGCTTTAACCTCCTACTTAACTGCTGTCGAGAACGTGAAAAAACTATTCTCGCAAGATCATCATCTACGTTCGCTGATCAATTAATAAATAATTTTTAACGTTCACGTGGCTTGAACACCAAGCAAATTGGCGAAAATTTCGCGCTCTTTGCTTTGTTTCTTGAGTTTATTCTGGAACTTTTTGTCTCCTTTCATAACTACTCTATTCATAATATAGCTTCTGTATATATATATATATATATATATATATATATATATATATATATATATATATATATATATATATATATATATATATATGGCGTAGTTACATTTGGCAACTTCTAGCTTGAATTCTGGCTCCTTTTAAATATTGGTTCGTCCCCTCCCATAAATGCATGCTTGAACATTGCGCGCTTATCAAATTCGTATAGTGTCATCTGTTTGGGTGTTAACTGTGGCACCTAAGCATGTGTAACTGTGGAACCACCACAGAAATACCTAACTATGGAACCACTGTCAGGGCACCTGTGACATCACGCGCAATCAATCACGCTTTTTTAGAACTTCACCTCGCCTTCAATAAAAAAAGTTCCAACGGAACGGCCACAAATTCAAGCCAGTAGATGTGACTCGAGCGTTACGCCAGCTACAGTGGCATCACCGCAAGGCCTAAACGTAGTTTTCACCCAAGTCATAGCGTCCACCATCTCTGGATCAGTACAGCGCAGCAAAAGCCTCAGCGTTTTGTCAACCTGCCGTTCCCAACCGGTTCCCGCGTACACTGTGGAAGCTAGCCACAGTACCGAAAGGATGCGCCCGTGACCTGACGTGAAAGCTATCTGCAGCTTACCATGGGGCCGCCGCGGGGGCTCAGGTTTTACGGCGCTCGACTGCTGACTCTGAAGAAGCGGGTTCGATCACGTCCATGGAAGTCGAATTTGGATGGAGGAGAAATTCTAGAGGCCCGTGTACTGTGCGATGCCAGTGCACGTTAAAGAACCGCAGGTGGTCAAAATTTCCGGGGGCCTTCATGAACTACGGCGTCACTCACAGCCTGAGCCGCTATGGGACGTGAAAGCCCCATAAACCGAACTATAGCTTACCATGTAGCAGGAGCGGTAGTAAGCGGCAAGCTTCTCGAACGTCGCGTAGGCCCTCGTCAAGCCCCGTGGGTAGGAGGTGAGGGCGTCGCGCAGGGCACGATGCCCCTCGGCCGTCAGCGCCGCTTCGAAGGACGGTGCGGCACCCCATCGGCCGCACACGTGCTCGTAGAAGTCGTCGCACGGCGACACCCGCGGCTCGGACACCCTGTCCAGGAACGCCTCGGCCTCCTGCGCTTCGATGAGACGACCCTTATTACTGAGAAATCGACGGAAGTCCAAAAGATTCTTTGGGACACCTAAGCAGAAAAGAGTAAAAAGCGGGCATGTTGTCCTTTAGCGCACTGCCGTTTACACACTCTACAAAGAAAGAAGTAAAAGGGGACTATGGCACACACTCTTTTTATAAAATGGAGCTTACTCCCATTTTACTCCCCAAATAGGCATACTCTTGTTCAGAGTTCACAATATGCGTCGAGAGTGCGATAACATTAGAGGTTGCTGATGCTTTCACCGAAGATGATGTCATTTCAGATCTCGCGATGTCATGTCCGGTCAGATGAGGTTACTGCGCACTCGGGAGAATGGAAATTATCCGATGTGGTAACGTCACGTCGTTCCAGCCAATCGGCGAATTCTCTGACCAACGACACATTTTTTTCCCCAGTGAGGCTTCTAATAATCTTGAATTATTAGCCCAAGTACTGACATGCGGAGGCTATTACCATCTAAGCCGCGCCCACAGCAGGGCAAAGGTCTCTAAACATGACCTCAAATTCGTCGTCAGCCTGACAACGCCCACTGCAAGACAAAGGCATTTCCCGTATCCCGCCATTTAACCCACCCGCCGCGGTGGCTCAGGGGTTAGAGCGCTCGGCTGCTGATCCGGAGTTCCCGGGTTCGAACACGACCGCGGCTGCTGCGTTGTTATGGAAGCAAAAGGCAAAGGCGCCCGTGAGCTGTGCGATGTCAGTGCACGTTAAAGATCCCCAGGTGGCCGAAATTATTCCGGAGCACTCCACTACGGCACCTCTTTCTTCTTTCTTTCACTCCATCCTTTATCCCTTCTCTTACGGCACGGTCCAGGTGTCCAACGACATATGAGACAGATACTGCGCCATTTCCTTTCCCCAAAAAACAATTATTATTATCATTATCATTTAACCCTGCCCTGTGCCAGCTGCGGCCACCCTATCCCCGCAAACGTCTTAATATCAACCGCCCACCTAACTTTCTACCACCAAAATTACCCACACTCAACGGACGTGCGATGGGGATAGACGCATAATTTCACAGGAAACTAATCATAGAAGAGGCAAACCGCGCCCTGCAAGCTGTCTCATTTGGGTGTGTTAGCAAATGAACATAAAAGTAGAAACGTCCAACGTGGCATCGACCAAAAGAGTATGTATGTGTTATGCAAAACGGGCGTAGTCTCCCAGGCTTCCGTTTACCTGCCTTCTGGTTTGTGTAGGCCAGACGGAACCTTGCAATAACAAGGTCAACGAGAAGATGAGCAGTCGTTGGAATCGAATTCCGAGAAACGTCGACCAGAACGCTGCGAATATTGCGATAGCGATTGCTCACCGCTTGTCGGGTTGACAAAGTTCGTCTGCTATGCAAAAGACCAAACGGCACGGGACATCCTTGAAGCCTCCAAGATATCTGAACACAGTCCGGACAAGTGTGTCAGCGATATTTCATTTCATTTATTCTATAAGGAGTTGGAATTTCTCGGTTGGACGAGATGATTGTGTTGACGCTATGGACGGTCACGTGTATTTACTGCGCATGCGCGCCGTTGGTCGCAAAAAGGTCGAAACACCAAGACAAGAGGGAAGGAACAACAATTGCTTGTGGTGTCTTCTTGTGGTGTCTTCCCTCTTGTCTTTGTGTTTCGACCTTTTCGCGCTTTTCGCCATCGTGATCTTTCACCAACCAGCCCAAAGGACAGTCTGAGCATTGTAGCGCTGGCAGACGACAGACGAAGGGAAGACGAGACACACAGTGCTACCGATCTTTGACGGTAGGAAGGCAGCGCTGTTCCAGAAATCTCGTGTTGACAGTCCACGCTCGTCCCATTTACGTTTAGTGTCTGCATCATCTCGCGTGCAGCTTTTGTTTCAAATAACGAATATTATCGTAGCCCTGAACGAAGCGTCATAGGAGAAGCTCACCTCGCAGGCTGGGCATTTGCGCGGAGGCGCACCGATGACGTCAGGCTCAGCGAACAGCCAGGCACCGAGAGAGGCGAGCGCTCCGAGGAACACCAGGGCGACAGCCTGGTTGAGCGCCAAGTTCAGGGGTAGCACGTCATTCGGCTGTCGGTGCTTGTGCTTCTGGTCCCCGCTCAGGATTTCTCCCGAGAAGCTTCAGTGCAGAGACGGTGGAAAGAAAATGTGTTCATGGAAGAGCGCCTTCATGACCTCAACGACGATTACAACACTGATGGAACATGCTCCACTCAAACCGGCTCCCTGCCCTTACTTTCGCGTTTCGACGGAGGCGAAACGCTAAGGCGCCCGCGTGCTGTACGATGTCAGTGCACTCTAAAGATCATCAGGTGGTCGAAATTGTTCCGAAGCCCTCCACTACTGAACCATGTTCTTCCTTTCTTCTCTTAGTCCCTGCTTTATTCCTTCCCTTAGGCACAGTTCAGGTGTCCACCGAGGTGTGAGACAGATACTGCGTCATTTCCTTTCCCTCAAAACCAATTTATTATTATGTGAGTCCCCACGTCTTCATCATCTCCAGCCCAAATTCATAAACTAGGCCTTTCCTATATTAGGCGTCTGCTACATATCTCCAATAACCCTTTGCTGTGCCAGGTATCGCTGCTCTGGCTCCATAAGCTTCGGAGTCTCATCCGCCCACCTTATTCTCTACCACTCTGACTTTGCTGCCCTTGTCTTACCTTGGAACGTACTCTATATCCATGAGCGGCCATCGGTTATCTGCAATCTGCGTTACATGTCTTTATTGCGGCCATTTCTGGTTTTTTAATCTTAGCTGGATATCACAAACTCGTTTATGTTCCCCTACCTATTCTGCGCTCTCCCTGTCTCTTAACGGTATACCTACCATTCTCCTTCGTATAGCTCATTGCGCTGTCCTAAATTTAAATACAAGCTTTTATTTTCCCCTCGAAGTTTCTGCGTCTTAGGAGTGGACTGGAAAAATATAACTGTTTTATGCTTATACTAGCCTAGCAGACTGTTAGTCATGTCCTTTTATTTAAATGCACCCTTTTCAGTACTTATACAGCGCCTTAATTTGGAGATTGTTGTGAGCAGATATGGGTATGAACAAAAAAAAGTACAGTATTCGAAACGCGCAAAAACACCATCAATTCATATGGTTTTAAGATTTACACAGCGGCAAAATACAGCGACAAAACCAAAAATTGTAGATAACAGCTGTGTCAGCAACTAGGTCATCTAGAATTGAGACTAAACTTAGCACTACTACGACAAAAGAATCCCGGATAACAAGGAATAACATTACAGATGCTGCAGAAACAATATCAGCATGCAGGCAAGTTATTCGTCTCTTTTATGGCGCAGGAAAAATGCCTAAGGTTCGCCTTCACAACACTGCTTTTGAAAAGGAGGTCAAAGCGCAGTTTCCAATGGAGACATAGCAAGACCTCGGCTGCACAACCTCACCACATATTGAGTCGTTCGAGTACGGCGCCCTTACCTCCTGCATTATTTCCTACACATCTTATATTCCTGACACTAAAAACTTTTCAACATTCACAGCAAACTATTTTCAATGATTCTTCACAATATTTTCTGCGAAGATTCTGTCTCGCTCTCCTAGGCCAAAGCTATTGCACACGCATCTTAACCTCTATCAAAAAGACTTGTTTTGCCCCACCCTCTACCAAACAAATTCCCGATCTGCCAACACCAACGCCGACCAACACTCTACCATTCCTTTTGGGCCTGCGTGACATCACTCATAACCCTCCCCATCGCTCCTCTTGGGATGATGCCCTGTCCAGCACGGAACTGACCCACCAGGAATATAGCGGAGGCCAACGGGCTATGGTGTGATAGCCCTTCTTTTTAACACTGCTATGACCAGCACGAACCCGCAAGACCAGAGACAGCTGCTCTAGCGGGCCTGCGGGATCGCGGTCGCACATGGAGCCCTGGACCGAGGGCTCCACTCAAGTTTTCCCTCCTCTTCCTCCTAGACCTAAAGAAATAAAATATTGTTTTGTATGATACGCCAAGGCACACACGTATACTGCGTAAGGGTTAGAAAGCGCTAACTGGCATGGAAGGGACACACGCAAACACACACGACGTTCCCTTGCGATGAAATACCAACTAGGCCCCATAGTAGCTCTTGTGATGTATCCTACGCACATGACGTTTTCCGTTCGGGAACTCACGGGCTCAGTTCACCCTCCGACAGGACGTCCGAGTCTTGCTTCATCCCTTCCTGGTGTGTGCCAGATGCCGGGAGGTATCACCGTGGGGATTAGGCTTCCCACTGTTCAGCAAGGGTAGCCCCGAAACAATGGCGACCGATGGCGTTCCACTGCGCTTTCAGCTGCTCAGACCATAAAAGGAAGGACGCTGAGTAATGATGATTGTGGCTTAGCGCGTGACACTTCTTTCTTCTTATGCTCTTTATGGCCACATGGGAGAATGATTTCCGTTTCATAAAGCGAGATAGGCGAAGAGAAAGAGAGAAAGTGAAAGCTCGTTATAAAAAAAGATAGCACTCAGCGTGTTAAATCCGCTGCCATGTAACTCGGCGCTTTGCACGGGGTTTACAGACAGAAAAGCGGTTTGAGAGGAGCACCGGAAATAGCTTTAAAAGTGGGTTGTAAAATATGCTGTCAGATAATATTCATCAAACAATAGCTGAAGTAATGTATCAAATACTGCGTGAGGAATAAAGATAAATTGGAACATGCACTTGCATGCTCCGGCTGAACTCGGTGCCAGATTAAATCACGATCTCACAATACGTCCTTGCTTCGCACGCACTAGCATCTTTCGCTGTTGCTTTTTTCCTGATGTGATGCAGCTGTGGAATCAACTGCCTCTTTATGTTGTACGTAGGAGCCTATAACAGCCTTTTAAGCAAATTTTGACAAATATTTTAATCAACGCTGCCCTGTTGTTCCCTGCGTGCCGTATTCTAACATATGTGTGCATTTCTTTTTGAGTTCTGGGTAATTAGTTCGAGCGTAAAAGCATTTGAATGTCGTATTAGGGTAACTTTAACTCGAAGTGTTCGTCATTTCTTGAGTTTGATGTTTAGATATGTATTAGTGTTTTGTTCGAATCATTTTTATTCCCTCACACTCGTGACGCTAAAATGAGGGTTAACAGTATGAATAAATCACTAAATAAATAATAGATTCCAAAGAAGGATACAAAATTAGAGATGTCCCCAGGTGGCCGAAATTATTCCGGAGACCTCCACTACAGCACCTCTTTCTTCCTTTCTTTTTTCACTCTCTCCTTTAACCCTTCCCTTACGGTGACTGACTGATTGATGTTTCTGAAAGGATGGAGGAAAAGGAAAGAGCACGGGCCTGCCTACTGGCTCAAGCCGAGCCATGCTCGCTGCCGCGTGCTGAAAGTAGGATAGGATGGGATAGGATAGGATAGGAAGGAAAGGGAAAGAGCACGGGCCTGCCTACTGGCTCAAGCCGAGCCATGCTCGCTGCCGCGTGCTGAAAATAGGATAGGATGGGATAGGATAGGATAGGAAGGAAAGGGAAAGAGCACGGGCCTGCCTACTGGCTCAAGCCGAGCCATGCTCGCTGCCGCGTGCTGAAAGTAGGATAGGATGGGATAGGATAGGATAGGAAGGAAAGGGAAAGAGCACGGGCCAGCCTACTGGCTCAAGCCGAGCCATGCTCGCTGCCGCGTGCTGAAAGTAGGATAGGATGGGATAGGATAGGAAGGAAAGGGAAAGAGCACGGGCCTGCCTACTGGCTCAAGCCGAGCCATGCTCGCTGCCGCGTGCTGAAAGTAGGATAGGATGGGATAGGATAGGATAGGAAGGAAAGGGAAAGAGCACGGGCCTGCCTACTGGCTCAAGCCGAGCCATGCTCGCTGCCGCGTGCTGAAAGTAGGATAGGATGGGATAGGATAGGATAGGAAGGAAAGGGAAAGAGCACGGGCCAGCCTACTGGCTCAAGCCGAGCCATGCTCGCTGCCGCGTGCTGAAAGTAGGATAGGATGGGATAGGATAGGATAGGAAGGAAAGGGAAAGAGCACGGGCCAGCCTACTGGCTCAAGCCGAGCCATGCTCGCTGCCGCGTGCTGAAAGTAGGATAGGATGGGATAGGATAGGATAGGAAGGAAAGGGAAAGAGCACGGGCCTGCCTACTGGCTCAAGCCGAGCCATGCTCGCTGCCGCGTGCTGAAAGTAGGATAGGATGGGATAGGATAGGATAGGAAGGAAAGGGAAAGAGCACGGGCCAGCCTACTGGCTCAAGCCGAGCCATGCTCGCTGCCGCGTGATGAAAGTAGGATAGGATGGGATAGGATAGGAAGGAAAGGGAAAGAGCACGGGCCTGCCTACTGGCTCAAGCCGAGCCATGCTCGCTGCCGCGTGCTGAAAGTAGGATAGGTTGGGATAGGATAGGAAGGAAAGGAAAGTATAGGAGAGCAAAGAGCGAAAGAAAAGACGCGGCGGTCCCGGAGGCAGTGGAATACCGGATCGACCCGTGCCAGAGTGCTTCAAGCCAAGCACTCCGTCATTATCCAAAAATAAGTTTAATATCTTAGGTCCAAGGACCCGCTGCAGATATTAAATCAGGTACCAGGTGTGAAGTTTTGATACGTATTGGTGTTTAGTTTGAATAATTTGTATTCCCTCACTCTCGTGGCCCTGAAATGAGGGTTAAGACTATGAATAAATAAATAAATAATAGACGCGTGATCAGCACCTTACGGCGCGGTTCAGGTTTCCAACGATATATGAGACAGATACTGCGCCATTCCTCCCCCCCCCCCCCCTAAAAAACGGTTATAAATATGCAATGCCCCGCAGACTCGGAAACAAAATGTCACTGCTGGAGAGTGTAGCACACTGCCTATTTATTTACTCTGCAGATTTTATTTCTGGGAAAGGCAAGAAAAGAGCATAATTTCTTGGTTAGCCGTGACTGAACTGCTCTGTTTAGAATGCCACTCAGCAGGAAAATGTTACCGCATCGCGTTAACGTCTACTTGGTCCGATTTCTAAAACATGCGCTTAAGTAGCTACAGCAGCGCCCCGCTTGGTGGCGGGCCGTCAATATTAATACTTGTACCTGGGAACCTCAACAGATGGCTCTACTATCCCACGCAATATGATGTTTGCTGCAACTTTGCCGGGAATGTGTTTCGCGGTGCAGCCAACTTTGCTACCGTTGTCTAATGTGGTAAGTCATAAGGAAAAGCGGACTAGTTGGTGGTTTGAATGACACTGAGAGAAGACAAACCTCACGCGAAATGCGTGGCCTCTTACGATGTACCAGGCTGCGTTTGACGTGGGGCCTTCGCCGAGAGTGAACACCACACGCTTAACGTTGAGGTTGACCTCACGTCTCCAACTGTAAAGAGAAAGCGTTACTACTCCAGTCCGTAGCTTGTTCGGCGTCTGTTTCATATGGACTTGAACCCAGGAGAAGTAGCATAAGCGATAAAAGCGAATTTTCAATTTTTCGGGACCTTCGAGAGCGAAGGAGAAGCGAACAACTAGCCCCCGGGACAGTTGACACCTCAGTTGTGATTTAAGCTAAGTGGCAGTAGTGACAAATATGCGCTGCAAGCATTGGCATAGGCAACTCTGCGGCAGAAACGCTGCTTTGAATGTATACGCCACCCGCCGGGGTGGTTCAGTTGTAAAGGCACCCGTCTGCTGACACGTTGGAGCCGGGTTTGAGCCGACCGCGGCGAGCATTGCGACGGAGGCGAAGCGCAAAAGGCGCCTCTATAAAGCGCACTGAAATAACACAACACAACGCCGCCTTTCCGTTTCGCCCCCATCGAAACGGGAGCTTTTGTCTTTCGTTGGCGACGAAAAAAATATAGATATAATATTTGGATTTTGGGGAAAGGAAATGGACTCGCCGCGGTGGTTCAGTGGTTAGAGCGCACGGCTACTGATCCGGAGTTCCCGGGTTCGAACCCGACCGCTGCGGCTACGTTTTTATGGAGGCAAAACGCTAAGGCGCCCATGTGCTGTGCGATGTCAGTGCTCGGTAAAGATCCCCAGGTGGTCGAAATTATACCGGAGCCCTCCACTACGTCACCTCGTCCTTCCTTTCTTCTTTCACTCCCTCCTTTATCCCTTCCCTTACGGCACGGTTCAGGTGTCCAACGATGTATGAGAAAGATACTGCGCCATTTCCTTTCCCCAAAAACCATTTATTATATATAACTTTTTCGCCGCCATCGAAACACAAAAGCTCCCGTTTCAAAGGGGGAGAAACGCAAAGGCGTCCGTGTGTTGTGTTATTTCAGTGCACTTTGGGATATTTACCGTGCACTGACTTCGCACGGCACACGGGCGCCTTAGCGTTGTCCCTCCATAAAAACGCAGCCGCCGCGGTCGGGTTCGAACCTGGGAACTCCAGATCAGCAGCCGAGCGCGCTAACCACTGAGCCACGGGGAGGGTAAAAAAAAAGTCCCAGGTGGTCTAAATTTCCGGAGTCCACTGCGGCGTGCTGTGCGCGTTTTAATTCCTCCAACATGAACTAATCACGCGCACAACCTGGACAAATTTCTTATTGTGTAAATAGTTTGTATATATTACTTCTCCCCCTATCCTCTCTTCCTGTCCCCTTACCTCTTTCACTTCATTTCTCCATTCTGCCTGCTATCCTTTATTTCCGCTGCCCCAGCTCAGGTGTTTCAGTATCGATGGCAGATGCTGGGGCTAGAAAAATCTTTTCCTTCCTTTTTGCTATTATATTAATAAAAACCACTACCACCACCACCACTGCGGCGTCCCTCATAGCCCGAATCACTTCGGGTCGTTAAACCTCAGTAAGCCAACCAAACCTTAAAAGCACGCATGCGCGAACAGCTAATCGATATCTTCTTTGGTGAAGCTGTGGCCGTCGGTAGTTGGATGCTGCTAAAGTTAGGTATTTTGGGAAACCAGGTGGTTAATAAAAAACGGACGTTGCGGAGTACTAGGTTGAGTTTAAGAAATAAAATATTTCTTCGGAGAAAATGATATAAACTCTTAACGCGCTCCGCTTAGCACATCGGGAAATTGCGGATTATATCGCCCCACAGAATAGGGGTGAGCTTGAAACGAAATAATGAAGGGCATAGCAATTCCAGGACTGCGCTTAGTTGACGCTGTTCGCGTGCTGTCAGAGCCTTTCAGCCAAGGCACATTTGCTTGCTGGATTTCGCTGCTTCGTTACAAAAATGATCGATAGACTGTCTATTGACTTCTTGTAGACTCTCTATATATACATGTTGTCTTCCTATCGACATTTTATGTCTATTCGAAGTCTTTTGATGGTCTATAGAAAAAAGATTACTAAATGTGCATGGCCATAAATCTATAGATTTTATATAGGATTTGTATTGCCTAGACAATGTTCTCCTGGGTTTGTCTGTAGAGCATTTATTGACTTTTATTGACTTTATAGACAGAAGTCTATAGGCAACCTAAAAAAAAAGTTTTGCAAGGGCCGGACGTCCTCCCGGCACCTTGGTCCTCTTTAGTTCCCGTTATTCAAACTTGGCAGCTTCCTCGGTCTCCTTGGCTCCCGTAGGAACTGCAAAAGTCGGCCGGTCCGCCGGTTCTCTGTTAACTGGAGAATTATGTTGGCTGCCCTCGTCCCATTTGCGCTTTACGTGGGCGCGTTCTGCCGCCTAATAACGCCATAGTGTTAAAGGCGCGTTCCCCTGAAAATTTGGTGTTGGCGTTGTCGGCACCGGCGTTGTGAGCGAAGAATCACGGGAATGGCTAAGGCAGGTGGTCTTCAGAGAGAAACCTAGGAGCCAGGTGGGCCACCTATGTCACGTTACCTTCCGGCGTCATCGCAACCTGCCCACCTGCAAATGATCAAGCTGCCCATCGTGGCAGGTGGCAGTTAAAATAATGATTGATCGCTCGGTAAGAGTCACCAGGGACGCGCAAGGCCCACAGTTGGAAGTACCTGCCATCGCAGGGCAGTGGCGCTTCGCTGAACCGCGCGGCCACAACCTCAAACGGATGTTCCTGCTTATGGAACACCTGGCACCGTCTTCCCTCAGCCACCGGCCACCCCTACACTGCCACTGACTCACCAGCCTCTACCCCGCCCCTCCACAAGTGTAAAGACGCAAATCAAACAAGAAATGTGGACGGCCAAAGTCTTTGTTAGCGCAGCGCAGCTCAGTAGTCAAGCGTTCGTGAGTGCTAAACTAAACTTCGAGAGTTTCGCCACACTTCGCCAAACCGAAAGCACCGTCTCCCCAGAACCATGAAACTTCGCCAGCACCGACAGAAAAGTGCCCGCGCCACTTCTATATCTGTCTGCTACCGACTTCCTGAATCCTTAATTTCGCTTTCTGTGCCCTACTTCAGCTCGGTCCTGTCTACAAAACTGTTGAATAAATACCAGCCCCCCCCCCCCCATGGCTTAGTTCAGGAGACATCTCCAGTTAATTATCTCGTCGAGCCCCTCACACCATCGCCTGATCATCGATGCCGCGGCCGTGAAATTTTCCACTTCGACCGCCTGAAACCCTACTACGACCCCGCTATTATCTCGTGCCCTAAGCCAGCCAGGATGGCGCATTTTCACCCCGGGGGTATTGTAATTAAGACAGAGAATACGGCTTTGATGTCCCAGTGGCCAGTGCCGACGAAAGAGACAAAGCAGACGGAAGACGAAACTGACGAAGTACAGTTTTGCGCTCACGAACGCCAGACTACTGAGCTGCGCTGTGCTAACAAAGATTGCTGCCGTCCACATTTCTTGTTTTTGATTTGCATCTTTACACTATATAGATACTCATATTATATACTGCATATATTAAAACTGTAGGTCTGGAGCGTTAACCAACTTTCGTCTCGTGTTTCCGTCTCCGCTGGAATGTTGTGTTCTATATTCGATATTGCCTAATCATGCCGAGTTACGATTCGTCGTTTTTTCGATGTCATTGCAAGAGTGAACGTTATTTCGTACAGTTATCGCAGGCTTACGCTAATGTCCCTTTGGTTTAATTCATGGTTGTGTGAAACCAATCGGCAAGACATTACAAAACTATCTCGTCAGTTCGCAGTTCACTTATGCAGATAGCCACTTCTTTGCTGGATATGAATGTCTTGAAAAGAGCGTTGAAGTGCTGTCGACGCCATTTTGTTGCCGACGGCGTTCTAACTTCTAGAGTTTTCCTGAATAGCACAAGCTTCGCCGTTTGGAAGACCACCCACCTTCTTTGGTCAACGAAAGTGTAAGATTTCTCAAACTTTTCTACGATTACCTTAGTGAACACCTTGCATGATCATGGTATGTTTGCTGATGCAAGCTGTGCTAGTCTGGTATCGAGAACTTCTTTTGTTCAGCTTATCGCGTTATCTGTGGTATAAGAAATCATCTTGAAGAGTTTTATTCCCTGTAGGGTATTTTTAGTGCTCAGCGCTAATTTCGCGCTCCTTAATGAACAGGAGGTGTTGCAGTAAACTTTTCAACAAAAAGAAACACTGATGATGATGCCTGCCAGCACCAAAACCCAGAGCATCACTACGGATGGAATGGTGTTCGTACCCTCGTGGTAGTCGGTATTGTTTTACAATTCGGCATGGTTTAATCCTTCAGTTGAGTAGAACCACAACCCAGTTAAAAATTATTTGATTCGCATGTGGACTTATTTGAACATTTGCCCATACTTAAACGCTCCTCTAATGAACGCACACTTTCGGCAGCTCCTCGAAAGCTGTCCGCGCCACTCACGCCTGACGTCCGTGAGAAGTTATCGCTAGGAATGTTCCCGAAGATTTCGTTTCGTGTGCCGTGTGCATCTTTATTTCCTTTGTCTGCCCATTGTTCAGTGCTTCTGGCAGGCTAAAAGTGCGGCAACCGATGCGCATATTTTCTTATCGCATTATTATCGTGGCAAGATCAGACTGATTTCTGAGTGAAAGAGGTGCATCGTCTTCACTGCAATTCCTAGAATTGCCTAACTGCCAGCCTCAGCGGAGTAACACTCCTAAGAGCTGAGAACAGCCACTCAACCAGTGAATTTGCCATGCAACTCACGTCTTGTGCTCGGCAGCAAAATTTTCCATTAAATAAACTTTCTTTTCATTCGTGGTGAACCATCTAGCTTCACTACATGCATTGTAAGCTTTAGTTTAGTTTAGGGGGTTTAACGTCCCAAAGCGACTGAGGCTATGAGAGACACCGTTGTGGAGGGCTCCGGAAATTTCGACCTCCTGCGGTTCTTTAACGTGCACTGACATCGCACAGCACACGGGCCTCTAGAATTTCGTCTCCATCGAAATTCGACCGCCGCGGCCGGGATCGAACCCGCATTTTTCGGGCCAGCAGCCGAGCGCTGGAACTACTCAGGCACCGCGGTGGCTGCATTGTAAGCGTTCAGTTTCACCGATTTCCAAGAATGCAGGTTTCCATTAATGAATGCAACCTTCGCGTGATAAGCTAAGGATTGTTTTACTCACTTATCGGTTGAGGATTTTCGCTATAAGTGTATTGCTCCTTAATTCAAATGGTATTAAACAGCAGTCCACATGTCTAAACAACTGAAAGTTAATGTGAGGATGTCAAAGGCAGACACAATCTTTTACACTGTGAATATGAGGCGAGGGTGACGAATAATTTTGCAGTCAAGTCCACGAAGCTTCGGCCTCTCATGGCAAAGGGCACTCGAGTGCTGCGTCAGAGTACGCGGGATCAATCCAGTCGGCTAGGCAGCGTTTCGATGGAGCCGAATCTCGACAGGCGCTCGTGTGCTATGCGATGCCAGTGCACGTTAAAAACCCACAGGTGGGCTAAACTCTTCCGGAGCCCTCCACTATAGCAACACACTATTTCTTGGTTCACAACCATTAGCCTCCTTTCCCATACGGTGCGTTGGGGTGTCCACCGAGATGTGGCAATTACTACACCATTTCCTTTCCTCAAACAGCCTATTTTTCAAAGCCCAATTTGCATTGTACAGCGCACGGTTTTTTCTTAGTCGACAGGGTAAAGCAAAATGAAGAGTAAAGATATTGTCTCCGCTTCGCCTAAATCTGAGATTCTAGTTGGACATTGATTAAAATTTCGATGCAACGCCACCAGTACACAATCAGCATTGAAAGCAAGCAAGGTTTCCACTTATACGTTGAATTTGTTGATGAAAAGCCTCTTTCTGGACTACTGATTTTTCGTGCGCTGAATGGATTAGCTAGCTGTATTAATCTAGTAGGCACCGGCTCATTTTGCGGTGTTGTGACCGCGATTCAGATTCGGCTATTGTTTGTGCGTAATCACGAGCTTAATACCTCGTATAAATGTCCGCCACCAGTTGGATTTGGAACTAGATGTCGCGGCCAGTTGTATTATGTGCTCCCATGTACCCTTTTTTTTGTACACATTGATTGCGGGTCAGGCGGTTAAACCTCCCTTTTCAAGCGAAAGCTTTACTGGCCGCGAACTTGCGATTTCGCCGCGGCGGTGCTCCGAGGAGGCAGGTGACTACAAAACGCCTGCTTCGCCACGGATATTTCTCTCTCTCTCTCGCTCCCTAGTCACTACTACGCATGCGCCACTAGTTGCACAGAGCCACAGGTGTTCCGCCGCTGCGCAGCGCCGCGCCTTTGCTCAAAATCCAACTTTAAATTTTCAGTTCTTTCAGTTCAGTTCAGGTTTATATTTTCGTCTGCGTTTTTATGCAGGAAAAACGCTAAGGCGCCCGTGTGCTGTGCTATGTCAGTGCACGTTAATGATCCCCAGGTTGTCGAAATTATTTCGGAGCCCTCCACTACGGCACCTCCTTTTCCTTTCTTCTTTCACTCCCTCCTTTATCCCTTCCTTTACGCCGCGGTTCGGGTGTCTGCCTAGATATGTGAGACGGTTACTGTGCCATTTCCTTTCCTCAAAAACAAAACACCCGCCGCTGTGGCTCAGTGGTTAGGGCGCTCGACTACTTATCAGGAGTACCCGGGTTCGAACCCGACCGCCGCGGCGGCGTTTTTATGGAGGAAAAACGCTAAGGCGCCCGTGTGCTGTGCAATGTCAGTGCACGTTAAAGATCCCCAGGTGGTCGAAATTATTCCGGAGCCCTCCATTACGGCACCTCTTTCTTCCTTTCTTCTCTCACTCTCTTCATTATCCCTTCCCTTGGCGTGGTTCAGGTGTCTAACAATATATGAAACATATACTGCGCCATTTCCTTTCCGCAAATACCAATTATTATTATTATGGAGCCGAAACTCGAAAGGCGCTCATGAGTTGTGCCCCGCCGCGGTGGCTCAGTGGTTAGGGCGCTCGACTACTGATCCGGAGTTCCCGGGTTCAAACCCGACCGCGGCAGCTGCGTTTTTATGGAGGAAAAACGCTAAGTCGCCCGTGTTCTGTGCGATGTCAGTGGTGGTGGTAGTGGTTTTATCAAAAACAATAGTAAAAAGGAAGGAAAAGATTTTTGCTAGCCCCGGCATCTGCCATCGATACTGAAGCACCTGAGCTGGGGCAGCCGAAATAAAGGACAGCAGGAAGAATGTAGAAATGAAATTAAAGAGGTGAGGGGACAGGAATAGAGGATAGGGGCACGTTAAAGATCCCCAGGTGGTCGTAATTATTCCGGAGCCCTCCACTACGGCACCTCTTCTTCCTTTCTTCTTTCACTCCCTCCTTTATCGCTTCCCTTACGGCGCGGTTAAGGTGTCCAACGATATATGAGACAGATACCGCGCCATTTCCTTTCCCCAGAAAAACCAATTATTATCATGAGTTGTGCGATATCAGTGCACGTTAAAGACCCACAGGTGATCTAAACTAATCCGGAGCCTTCCACTACGGCAACTCTTTATTTCTTCTTTCTCTACCACTTTCGAAACTCTCCCGTACGGCGCGGTAAGAGTGTCCACCGAGATGAGACAATTACTGCACCGTTTCCTTTCCTCAAACAGCCTTCTTTTCAAAGGCCAAATTTAATTGTGCAGCATACGGTGGTGGAAGTGGTTTTATTAAAAATAGTAGTAAAAAGGAAGGAAAAATTTTTGCTAGCCCCGGCATCTGCCGTCGATAGTGAAGCACCTGAGCTGGGGCAGCGGAAATAAAGGATAGCTAGCAGGCAGAATGGAGAAATGAAATGAAAGAGGCGAGGGGACAGGAAGAGAGGAGATGACAGCACAGGGCAGTTTATTTTTTGCGGTTCGCCGTCAAAGAGGTAATGGAAACGAAGAGTAAAAATATCTCCGCTTCACCTAAATCTTACATCCTATTATGACATTGATTAAAACTTTGATGCGACGCCGCCAGTACACAGTCAGCATTGAATGCAAGCAAGGGTTCCACTCATACGTTGAATTTGATGAGCAGAAGCCTCTTACTGAACCAATGATTCTTTGTGCGCTCAATGCATTGGCTAGTGGTACCTCATCGAATAAGCATAACTCCATTTCGCGTTGTCTTAATCTGAGCTGTCACTTTACCTATTGATTGCTTGTACATAAACACGAGCTTAATTCCTCGTGCTGATGTTCGCCACCATTTGGTCTGTAACTAATTTCTTCGGCCAAATATATTGTGTGCTCGCGTGCCTTTTTTTGCACACAACGTTTGCTGGCCTGGCGGTCAAATATGCTTCCCTTTTAGTATTTTATAAGCGTAAGTAGCTATGGCTAGCCAGCCTGTCTTCCTATACTCCTTTATTTTATGAACTCTTCCGAAACTTGGAATCACATAAGTTCACCATGCAAATATGTCGCGATAGTTGTAAAGTGTCCGTGCGGTCGTTTGGGGATTCCTTGGCGCAACATTACTCACATATCGTCGCGCTTTTCACGTGACATCGCATCCTGCTGTAATACACGTTATCGCACAGAAGAATCCGCGACGCTGATTAGTGGCCCTTAAAACTAAGTTTTCCTTGGATTCCTTTTGCGCACACTGCTGTGCGACGCGCTTGTACAAACCCTCTGTTTATCCCCCTGAACGAACATCCTCAATGGTGTCGTAGTAAGTGCCTGGCTCCGGACCAAAGGGTCTCCGGTTCGCTGCCGCTGGACAACCTTTCCACGCAAAAGCTTTACTATCCTAGCGGCGCCCATTTCGCTGCGTCTGCACGAATGACCTTAAACAAGAGAAGCGGAGCTGCTTAAGTAACCACGTGACGCACCACGTGACTCGCCGCAGCTGCAGTCGTGCGCTCCGCCCTCGTCGCGGCGGCTGCGCGCTGCCTATCCAGTGTCTCGCTATGGACGAAGGGAGTCAGCCGGAGCCAACGTCCTCGAGAGTGCGTACTCGCAGACGTCGGGCCGAGTCTTAACACCCGGTCGACACTGCCCAGCGTGGGCGGCATTAAGCAACCGATTGCGAGCGTAAATGCGATAAACGGCATGCAAAAAGCAAGGGAGGGCGGGAGCTTCACCTGGCTCGACGGCGAGCGAAAGATGCCGAATGAAGACAACAGCGACGAGCTGTGTTAGCAGCGGAGGCGGAGACTGGCGAGCCGCTGGAAGGGAGTTCTCGCAGTGCGGAACGCACGACGACGCACGTGGTCTATCTGTCTGTCAGTACGGTGCTTCGGCCACGAAAACCTTACGAAGATACTTCACGTGTATTCCTTGATTTCCCTTGCATAACTTTAGTTAGCTGAGCTAAGCCGCAGCCACTTGTTTTTCTTTGCAGCGAACCTGCTTTTCTACGTCACTGCACCCATTCTACAAATCTCTTTTTCCCAGCCGCACCGATGCGGGGTTTTCCTCCCAACGGGACCATTAGCGCTTTTGCTTTAATAGGTGTCGATGAAGGTGAAAAACATTATTTAGCGAAGGCCAAAGAAGAATAGAAATAATGCTGCCGCTGCCTGGGTGGCCGCTCGTGCCTCCATGTCATGCTTGGCGGCGACGTCCTCTGCCACGTCGTAAGCCATAGTTGAATATACGGCTCCGAGCTGGCCAAAGCAGCCTCCCACACCTGCGGACTGTTTAGGGGCCAGGAGGGGGAGGGGGGCGAAAGTGCCGGACATAAATAATGTGAGCATAATCTGCTCGGGGTGGCTGCAGAGCGCGCATTCCGGTGAGAAGGCACCGGGGTGAATAAGGGCGAGGCGGGCAGGAGAGAGGAAAATTTGCCCGCCTTTAAATGGCACCACCTGCTCTGCTGAAGCATATAAAGGGACTTGTGGGGTGGGGGGGGGGGGAGTGAATTACAGGCGGGAGAAGCGGTGATGAAGGGTGATGTCATGGAATGTGAGGAATAGGTAATGCGATGTTAGCGCCTTGATGTCTTCTCAAATCAAGGATTGACAAAGGTCATATTTCATGGCAGTTGACAGTCGTAAATATATGTAATTACTTTTCGTTTTGCTGCTTACTAGTAGTAACAAGCTGCTCCGTTTACAGTCCACTCTTGTGAGATAACTTACGCTGAGTCTATAAAACACAATTAGACGGCTGTACCTCTGATATGCCGTAGACGTCGCAATGGCAGCCTGACGGGGGTACAATGGAAGAACTACATGAAAGTACACTCCATCTACGTTGACACCGAACGCCGACCATCAAACGCGATCTTGGCTTACCTACATTGCCTTCGACTACAAAGCACAGTAGAGGATGCAACCCTGTGAAACCCTATCACCTCGCGCTCAGCATGGAGGCCATGATGACAACGCTCGACGCAATGTTGCAGGACGTCACCGACGGGGACAACCTCGACGTCGTCGCCTACCTGGGGCCGTATTCCGAGTTTGTGTCATAATAAAAGCATCATAATCTGCCGCAGCGGCCACACCTGATTGGTCGAAACGCCGGAAGCGGATGTCGGTTCGGTTGCGACTTTGAGCGGCGGCAGGATGTCACTGTGTTGTGGTGTCCGCAGAGAAACGTCCAAAGCCGCTATTGCCTATCGGATTCCACTGTAAAGGGGTAATACCCAATATGCTATATTTGCCCATTGGACTTCAACAAATAAAAAGAATAGTTCAGATATTTTCTGTACAGTAAAAGCCGGAGGTGTACATAAAGAATAAATTATTGTACGCAATACGGATGGCTCTTCAGTGGCAGAAGGCGCCGGCTACAGCCGTCGATTGCCGATGGTAATTAAAAGGCAGATAGCTTGTTCACATTACACTGCGTTTTACATTTATCTTGAGCGTAAAAGCGAACGGAGAGAAAAATAGGTGTCCACTCACTCGCTGCATTATGCGCGCTCCGTGCCGTGCTGAAGCAAGACGCCGTGACGTATTTCCGTCTGCAACATCGCTGTACTTAAGTTGGCGCTGTTATCGGATGGTTGTGCAGACGGTAATTAATTTTTGTCATTCGCTTTATGCTGGAACTGCAAGAAGCACGAGATGCCGTTGATAGGTTTTTAGATTATCTGCCGCCAGTAAATAAAACCTATGAGCTAAAAAAATCGTCTTGCTGTGTTTCTCTCTATAGATGCGTCGGGAGACTTCGCAGACGAAGTTTTCATAAGTTCGCCATGGTACGAAGAGCAGGCATGCCCACGCTGACGCCTAGAAACTCACCTGCAAGCTAACTCGCGAGGTCAATGCAGAGCCACACCACCGCGGCAATCGAGAACCACAAAGGACGCCTTAAAATCACTGCTGGCATGTGAATCACGTCGGCGTTGCAACGCGTCGCTGGTGACTGACCATCTGTGGCGCTCGTGAGCGGTTTCACGCTGACATACATTACGCAAGATCACGACGCAGGACCCTTCAACAGCTTATAGAGAGCTTTAGAATAGGATATGTACGTCTGCGCGCAGTAAACGCCAGTACTTTGCGGGTCATCACGCGTTATGTTACATCATTCAACATCACAGACGAGATAGCGCAGGTGATAGTGGCGCCGTCCGGTTTGAATGAAGAGAACAATAACTATAACAAACCGGGGCTCGTTAGACCTTGCAGTTACCTAATCGCCCAACGAAATAAAAAACAGCCCAAAATATCGTCCATCCAATCTGTTGCAATCAAGATAATGGGAACCGAAAGACCACTACCCTGTTAATAGCCAGTTCATCATCATCATCATCATCATCAGCCCTACTACACCCACTGCAGGGCAAAGGCCTCTCCCATGTCTCTCCAATTAACCCTATCCTTTGCCAGCTGCATCCACCCTTTGCCTGCAAACTTCTTAATCTCATCCGCCCATCTAACCTTCTGGCGCCCCCTGCTACGCTTACTTTCTCTTGGAACCCACTCCGTTACCCTTAAAGACCAGCGGTTATCTTGCCTTCGCATTACATGCCCTGCCCAAGCCCATTTCTTTCTCTTGATTTCGACTAGGATGTCATTAACCCGTGTTTGTTCCCTCACCCACTCTGCCCGCTTCCGATCTCTTAACGTTACACCTATCATTTTTCTTTCCATGGCTCGCTGCGTTGTCCTTAACTTAAGCTGAACTCTTTTCGTTAGCCTCCACGTTTCTGCCCCGTAGGTGAGTACCGGTAAGATTATGCTGTTGTACACTTTCCTCTTGAGGGAAATTGGTAAACTGCCACTCATGATCTGCGAGAATTTGCCATATGCGCTCCACCCCATTCTTATCCTTCTAGTTATCTCCCTCTCATGATCCGGATCAGCTGTCACTACCTGCCCTAAGTACACGTATTCCGGCACAATTTCTAGGCTCTCGCTGCCAATTGTGAACTGTTGTTCCCTTGCTAGGCTGTTGAACATTACCTTGGTTTTCTGCATGTTAATTTTTAGACCCATCGATCTGCTCTGCCTGTCTAACTCGTTGATCATGATTTGCAGTTCACCTCCTGAGTGACTCAGCAAGGCAATGTCATCAGCAAATCTCAGATTATTTAGGTATTCTCCATTTATTCTTATTCCCAACTGTTCCCAATTCAGGCCTCGAAATACCTCCTGCAAACATGCGGTGAACAGCATTGGCGAGATCGTGTCTCCTTGCCTGACGCCCTTCCTTATTGGAATTTTATTGCTGACTTTATGGAGGACTATAGTAGCTGTGCAGTTGCTATATATATCTTCCAGTATTTTGACATAAGGCTCTTCTACCCCCTGATTACGCAATGCCTGTATGACTGCTGAGGTTTCCACTGAGTCGAATGCTTTCTCGTAATCAATGAAAGCTATATATAGAGGTTGGTTATATTCTGCGCATTTCTCTATCACCTGATTGATGGTGTGAATATGATCTATTGTAGAATATCCTTTACGAAAGCCTGCCTGATCATTTGGTTGATTAAAGTCTAACGTTGCCCTGACTCTATTAGCGATTACCTTAGTAAATACTTTGTAGGCAACGGATAGTAAGCTGATCGGCCTGTTATTTTTCAAGTCCTTGGCGTCTCCCTTCTTATGAATTAAGATAATGTTTGCATTCTTCCAAGCTTCTGGTACAGTCGAGGTCATAAGGCATTGCGTATACAGGGTGGCTAGTTTTTCTAGCACGATGTCCCCTCCATCCTTCAACAGATCTGCTGTTACCTGATCCTCCCCAGCTGCTTTTCCCCTTTTCATTGCTTCTAAGGCTTTCTTTACTTCATCTTTCGTTACTGGCGGGATGACGCATTGCTGTGCACTGCTGTCTTTCTCATTAGCGTTCTGATTACATTGGCTACTGTACAGGTCTGTGTAGAACTCTTCGGCTACGTTAACTATCTTATCCATATTGCTAATGACATTGCCCTGCTTGTCTCTTAATGCATACATCTGGTTTTTACCTATGCCTAGTTTCCTCTTCACTGTTTTTAGGCTACCTCCGTTCTTTAGAGCATGCTCGATTCTCTCCATATTAAACTTCCTTATGTCGGCTACCTTGCGCTTATTTATTAACTTTGATAGCTCCGTTAGTTCTATTCTATCGGTAGTGTTAGATGCCTTCATGTTTTGGCGCTTCTTAATCAGATCTTTCGTCACCTGAGATAGCTTCCCGGTATCTTTTCGAATTGTCCTACCGCCTACTTCTACTGCGCACTCCGTAATTATTGATGTCAGGTTATCGTGCATTGAATAAACATCAAGATCATCTTCCTCAGTTAAAGTCGAGTATCTGTTTTGCAGCGCTATCCTAAACTCCTGTGCTTTCCCTCTTACGGCTAACTCGTTAATGGTCTTCTTCTTCGCTAGCTTCTTCCGTTCCCTCTTCAAGTCTAGGCTAATTCTAGACCTTACCATTCTATGGTCGCTGCAACGCACCCTTCCGAGGACGGCCACATCCTGAATGATGCCAGGTTTAGCGCATAGTATGAAGTCTATTTCATTTTTAATCTCACCATTGGGGCTCTTCCAGGTCCACTTCCTGTTTTCTCGTTTGCGGAAGAAGGTATTCATGATCCGTAAATTATTTCTATCCGCGAATTCGACTAATAACTCTCCCCTGCTATTTCTAGAGCCTATCCCATAGTCACCTACCGCGTGGTCGTCAGCCTGCTTCTTGCCCACCTTCGCATTGAAGTCGCCCATCAGTACAGTGTACTGCGATTTTACTCTATTCATTGCTGATTCTACGTCCTCATAGAAGCTTTCAACGGTCTGGTCATCATGGCTGGATGTGGGTGCGTAGGCCTGCACCACTTTCAGCTTGTACCTCCTATTCAGCCTAATTACTATAGCTGCTACCCTCTCGTTAATACTGTAGAACTCCTCTACGTTGCCAGCTATATCCTTATTAATGAGGAAACCCACACCTAGTTCTCGTCTACCCTCTAACCCGCGATAGCACAGTATGTGTCCGTCCTTTAGTACTGTATACGCCTCACCTGTCCTCCTAACTTCGCTAAGCCCTATCACATCCCATTTAATTCCCGCTAGTTCCTCGAACAGCACTGCTAGGCTAGCCTCACTAGCTAAAGTTCTAGCGTTAAACGTTGCCAGGTTCAGATTCCAATGGCGGCCTGTCCGGAGCCAGAGATTCTTAGCACCCTCCGCTGCGTCACAGGTCTGACCGCCGCCGTGGTCAGTTGCTCTGCAGCCGCTGGGGACTGAGGGCCGAGGGTTAATTGGTTTGATCATAGAAGGTTGTGGCCAAGTACTACACCAGGGTGGCCAAATCCTGCTCTGGTGAGAGAGTGCGTTGTCGGTTCTGGTCACCGAGATAAGGCCGCACTCCAGGCCTGGTTATGCAATTCCATCGACACGCGGATTTTTTTTTTTTTTTTTTTAAACCCGGTGGAGAATTGCGCGGCACCAGGATTTGAACCCCGGTCCTCTTGCACGCGAGGCGGATCTTCTACCTCTACGCCATCGCTGCACATAGCCAGTTCACGTGCCGCAAAACGCAGTAACACCGACGAGTTCACTTCGACAGGCTCCGCTTCAGAGCGCGCCGCCATGTTGGCTGTCATGGGGCATCTGCTGCTAGAGGAGCGTACGCTATGTGTCTGACGCCACCATCCGATTTATTCGACCATTTTCGCTGCATCCAAACCACCACATCCGCTTCCGGCATTTCGACCAATCATGTGTAGCCGCTGCGGTAGATTATGACGCTTTTTATTATGACACAAACTCGGGATACGGGCCCTGCAAAACCACTCTAAGCACAAATACGGCCATATGGAGGTAAAAAGGGAGTGACCTGCACTCTAGGGCACTGTCGTTTATAAAGAAAGTCTGATTGAGGACAGCTTACTACATTTTTGCACCTTTATGTTTAGCGTGAGCAGTGAGCAGAAGAACCTCGATATTGTCACGGTGTTGGTGACACCAACACCGTGACAATATCATGCCCGGCTGCGCATTCAAGACGAGTAGAGCACCGACGATTGACACCACAATCGACGTAGACCGCACGCAGAATACAAGCCAGCTACACCGAGTCTATGTTTGGACACCCATTCGCCACTGTGTACTGAGTGAAAACGTCTTCGCGGCTACTTCGGGTCCTACAAGAACATTCGCGGCTACTATGTCAACAGGACTCTGAAGTTTTCTTAGTGCTTGAATAACAAGATACGAGCTTGTCGACCGCGAAGAGAAGTGGTGAATGCCGTGGGTAGAAAGCCATTTTATGAGCGCTAATATAGCCATGTGTTTCTATTCATGCACTTTATTTCAAGGCGAAAGCTTTATATGTCCCATGACTTCAACTCCTGTAGCGTGCATTGCGGCAATAAAATTCGGAAAGCCATGGAGATGGCAAGAAGTGAGAAAGAGAGAGAGAGAGAGACACGTTTAGTTGCCACAGGTGTCCGGAATTAGGGCAGGGGGGTCCTGTGTGACCCCCAGGTGGAGGCGCCGTCCTGGGCCTACGAAATGAGTGCAAGTTGTGTGGCCTTGTCTGGCTGGGTGAGGAGTTGGTCCCAGCTTTTCGCAGATGATGCTGGCAGGAGGGCCCGTGGGGGAAGGATATTTTCCCATCCCCAAAAGATGTGCGGTTGAGCGCCGGGCTATCTGAGGTTGCACTTTGGGCATGTGGGCTCGTATTCCCGATCGCTGCTTAGTGATAGCCCTCAGTGTCTAAGAACTGAGTGCGTCTGCAAGGTCCCAAGAAGGGTTGTCTTTGCTGGGTCGAGACGGGAAACGGCGTCTCGTCTCTTTATGAAAATTGGTGATGGCGGCAAAAGTGAGGAGGGCTCCAGTGAGGGCGCCTGGATCCATCGCGCTAGCTGCCAGGATTGTTACTTTCTGGGCAAGTCGCTCGGCCCCTTCGTTTCCAGAGTTGCCTCGCGGGCGGGTGCATAGATTGGGTTAATTTTGTGGTCGGGAGTCCGGCCGCGCAGGATGCGTTCGGCGGGAATGCAGATGAATCCTATCGAGTAATTTAGGATTGCTCGTATTGAGTCAGTGAAGACGGTGGTGCGCGTACGGTGGTCAGCGAAGGCCTGCGCTATCGCTGTCTCTTCCGCTGCGGTGGTGTAGTGAGCGCGCTCCGCGGCGGCGCAGATAAGCGTAGATCCCGGAGGAGATAAGGGTAGATTGCGGCGTGGTTGCGCGGACCTCGTAGGCTGTTGCATCTTTCCTTACGGCGTCCGCGTGTGTTGCGTGTTCGTGGGCACGATAAAAATCATCCATTGCTGGGGCTTTGTGTTGAGTGCGTGCGTCGTGACGGCCAGGGAGCGCGAACGTTCTTGGGCAGCGGTTTGACAACGAGGCGGCTATGTAGTACACCTGGCTAAAAGTGCAGAGGGAAGAGACTCGAGCCACTTTGCAGCGAGGAAACATTACCGGAGAGGGCGTCGCAATCGAAAGGGTTCTTGAGCACTACAGGGAAATGTGACTGCAGGTGGCGTCGGAAGAGAAATACTTAGCGCACAACATGCGTCGAGTGGGAAAGTACTGAAAGGGGCGGTGCGTCTGAGGCAGCAGATGCCAGCCTCAGACTATTTGTGGCATGTCTTAGTCCCGCCAGCGCTCACGCGATAGGAGTCATAAGTGTCTTTACGAAGGGTATCGTTGCTGAGCGCGCGTCACTGTCTCTTCGTACTCCCGTGTTGATGATGTGTGTGTGTGTGTGTGATGCAGTGGGATTGTACGGCGACGACATCAATGTCTGTGGCCTTCGAGGCGACCGTGTTTACGTCAACAGGAAGACTAGGGCGCCCACGAAGGTACGTTACCGGCTCCAAGGCACGGTAGCCGAGAAATGCTGCGCGACTGCTGCACAGACGGGCTGCATCACAGACGATCCCCGCCACGGTACAAGAGGGGAAAGCTAGGTTCGAACGGTTGAGGCGTTGAACTACGCAAGCCAGAAGCGGACATGAAGCAACAGAAGCCTGCGGCCAACGTCGAGTAGCGGGAACAGCGAAGCGAAGGCAATCCGGCAACGTCGTGAAAACGATCCGCTGTAGCTATGGTGTGAAGCGGAAGCAATGATGCAGAGGCACGAAGAGGATGCCCAGGTAAAAACACTTAACTCGCGGGTCAATATAGCTTTCTGATTCATACACTTAAGGAAAATTAAGGGGCCCTGGAGAATTTTTTTGTCCCCATCTCTTTCATTCATAAGCATGTGATTCATCCTTGAATAGTACGCAATACCGCAACGGTTCTTACTGTTGCTCTTTCTTGCTCAAAGCCGCCGGTAAACGGCTTTTGGTATCTTCTGAAGCGAGAGGTGACTAGTTTTATCTAGAATGACCGCAGCCTCGCTCAAAGGATTCTACATTGCTCGAGATTGCGCATTTACCTTCCAGGCTCAATCGGATTTTCTGTGCGAACTTTAAACTCCCCGCGGCTGAGAGACGCGGGAATCCTGTCTTTTAGTGTTCGGCGTCTCCACATCGGGTCGAGCGACAGTTGAACTCGCAAACTATAGGACACCTGTAGCATATCGTGTTGATGATCACGAGCCCGCCAATCACCAGTGTGGCCACGTTGATTGGTCCTGATGCGGCGGAAGGCGCGCACGCGGCTGCCGGGTACGTGGCTCCATCTCGCGCCCCTCAAGCGATCTTCGCATGCGCACTGACGACGCGCGGACACCTGAACAACGTCGTAAGAGAAGGTATAAAGGAGGGAGTGAAAGAAGAAAGAGGTGCCGTAGTGGAGGGCTGCGTACAGTGTCGACCACCTGGGAATATTTAACGTTCACTGACATCGCACAGCCCACGGGTGCCTTAGCGTTTTTCCTCCACAAAAACGCCGCGCCGTGGTCGGGTTCGAACCCGGTAACTCCGGATCAGCAACCCAGCGCCCTAATCACTGAGCCACTGCGGCGGGTGCATAGGTACTCCAATTTTCAGTTTTCTGTAGTGCTCTAGCCCCCCCCCCCTTTTTTTTGTTGGGAAAGCAACACTACGCCAGCCAGCTCGGCTCGTCGCGTGGTAGCGCTTCAGCCGTAGGCCGTGGCCCACGAACGACCTTGAGCATCCGTTGCCTAGCAACGCTGCAGCCGAACTCCAACAGATGGCGCCCCAGTCGAAGCCGCTGTCGTCACCGGCTCGCACCACCAGGGACCAGATTACGCAATCGTCAATTAGTAAAATTGTCAAAAAGGTGTCAATAAGCCTCCCTCCAATTGGTCGGTCGTGGCCGGCGGCCATTTTGCTTTTTTGCGTCATGGGCGGCTGCAGATTACGTCAAGGATGTCGCAGAAACGGTGACGTTGCACATCTATTTATGCAGGCGGAAATTAAGACTTTTTTGTGACAGTCTCGAGGTGGTCAATTTGACCGTTGCGTTTTTGATAGAAAATGGAGGCGGCGTACGCGGCCATGCGACTGAGGCGGCCGTGCTTTCGCGACCAACGGCGAAGGAGGGCGCAGAAAACGCGGTTGACTTGCCGGACGAGCTATTTCGACGGCTTTTTGGATTGGAGAAGCAGACTGTGGAGTGGCTTAGCGACGAAGTCGCCAATGAACTGGGCGCAAATATGCTTCCGACCGCCCTGTCGGTGCGGCGGCAGGTGCTGTTTGCACTGCGGTTCTTTGCCACCGGCGGCTTTCAAGATGCCGTTGGTTGCGAGGTGCACGCCGGCACCGCAGAACCGTTAGTAGGTAAATGCGTTCGGCAGGCGTTGGGGGCAATCTGCAAAGTTAGCGTGCAGAAGGCGTAGGCTCCAGCGGTCACCTCTGTGCCGCATAAGTAAAACACGGTTATGTTGGTAAAGCACTTTATTTTCCCCAGCAAATCGCACTTCGTGGTCGTGATTTGTTTCCCAAAGTAAAATGAACAGACAACCACACATCAAATACTGCACCATCTCACCTTTCGCATTTTTGTGATCGATCGAAAGAGCCGAACAACACAGGCTTAAAAAAGTTGCCTTCTTCGATTTCGTACCAAGTGCTCCTTGCAAGTTCGCTCGGTAGGCACGTAGCCTTCACTGCATTCGTTCAAATATTTCTGCACACTTACGTCAACCGCACAGTTGCTTCTTTTCAGACACCGCGTAAAAAAAAAACAAGAACACGGCGTGGAATCGGCTGCTTTCGTGCAAATCGGCTTGACGTTTTACCGCCGTCAGCGCCTCCCCGCGGCAGCAAAAGTTACACACCAGCAAATTTCAAAAAGTATCTTCGAATGCTTTTTGTTTTGCTTGATATTTTCGAACTTTTTGGCAGAATAAATATATATATTTTGATCACTGCGTATTAAGTCTTTTTACAAAATATTAGCAGACGGGCCTTCGCCGTGCAAATAAGTGCTCTTGGCGCACAGCCCTGCGGTAATTGGCTGATACCTCGTTGCGTCAAGCGGTGACGTCTCATCTTTTCGTCATTTTGACGTCACTCTCAATAACTTTGGACAAAACTTGTGACAGTTGCGTAATACGGCCCCAGATATCCTCCGCTGAGATATATATATATATATATATATATATATATATATATATATATAGAGAGAGAGAGAGAGAGAGAGAGAGAGAGAGAAAGATAAACGTATTTGGTTGCTAGAGGCAAAAATTCAAAGTTGAAAACGCTTTATTTAGCCATAGATTTATTTTGAGTCGACGTTTCGGACAGAGCCTGTGCTTTCTCATGACTGCGGTTACAGGGGTCTTCTTACTCTTCTTAAGGAGTTGGCACTGGCACACATGTAGGACACATGAATAAAAGAAACAAACGGAGGTAAAGAATACTAGAAAAGAAAGAGAAAGTAAAAAAAAAATGGGAACAATAAAAAAAGATAAACGCGCTGTCCCCCGCCGGCCCCCCCGCAGCCGCGGGGAGCCGACCCGGGACGAGAAGAAAAAAAGAAAAACAAGGAGCGGGAGGGGATAATGGCCACCCCTCAAGGCAACAGAGCGGCGGCGTGTAAAGTGCACAGGAACAGACGGTGGCGGGATCGCCCAACACAGAAAGGTTAAGAGACGCAAGCACTCGCGTGCCCCGACCATAAAGTGTAAGCAAATAAACAGAATAAAATGCAGACAGGGCTGGATCTTCCGTCATCTGGAACCACTTCGGCAGCCGGAGCCAAGGCCGAATCAGCGGCGCCGTGAGCTTAACTAGACACACGTGCACTGTGCATGAAAACACCCAGACACACAATGGTAAAACATCCGAGCTCATGCCAGTGTCGTCTGGCGGCTAAATGACAATGGCGGGAACATTTAAGCGAGTAAGGTGTACAGAAACAGACGGTGGCGGAATTGTCCAACATACAAAAATTAGAGATGCGTGCACTCGCGTGCCCTGAGCAGAAAAAGTAAACAAATATACAGAATAAAATGCATACAGGACAGGAGACTTCCGTCATCTGGAACGATTTCGGCAGCCCGAGTCAAGGTAGAATCAGCGGCGCCGTGAGCTTAACTACACACACGTGCACTGTGCCTGAAAAAACCCACAAAAGAAAAAAAAGTGGAAAACATCTGAGTTCGGGCAAGTGTGGTGTGGGAGGTAAATGTGAATGGCGTGAGCACTTAGGCAAGGGTTCTTCCATTGCACCCCTTCGTCAAGGTAATCGAACTGGGAAGATAGGGGCGGGATGGGGTAGGGAACGAAGAAATTTGTGTGAGCTTGAAAAAGATGTCGCTGGCAAGAAACGACCGAGGTAGGTCAAGCGGGCTCTCCTAATGTCAGCAACGGCCCTGCAAGGGGCGGATGGAGGACAATACACCTGGACTTTCATTAATGCCGCGAGGAATTGTTTCAGATTTGTAAATGAAGTACGACTCGCGTTGTTTTCTTTCCCGGGTGTTGTGGAACCCACCCTGTAGGACTGTTAACTTAGTTGCATCAAATTTGTGGTTTCGCTCATTAATGTGTTTTGACAGGGAAGGTTGGGTAGGGATAAGATATGCGCGCGGTAGTTATAAAAGTGAATTCGTAGAGGGTTGACTGTCTGTCCAACGTACTGTATACTGCACACACTGCATTCTAGGAGGTATATTACGTTGCAGGAATCACAATCAAAGTTGCCATTAATTTCCCATTTGAAGCCTGAAGCTGTGCTTACTGCACAGATTGAAATTTGTATGTGTTTGCCGACCTGGCATCTACTTTTTCCACAGGACCGGCACCACAAAACCGGCTGGTTATTTGTTTTTGAGTGTACTAGAATATTTCTAATGTTTTTTGGTCGTCTGTAGCCCACGTGAGGGGGAGCAGTGAAAATTTTGGTGAGGCGCTCGCTTTGTTCGAGAATGTTGAAGTGTTTTCTGAGGATTTTGTTTACGTTAGGCGGGTTACTGGTGAAGGTAAGTACGAGATTTGCCCGGTGATCTCTTTCCTCGTTGTAGAGACGTCCCTCCAGTATTTGCTCGCTACAACAACGTCGCTATATATATATATATATATATATATATATATATATATATATATATATATATATATATATATGTGTGTGTGTGTGTGTGTGTGTGTCTGTGTGTGTGTATGTGTGTGCGTGTGTGTGTGCGTGTGCGTGTGTGTGTGTGCGGGGTGTGTTTGTGTGTGTGCGCGCGCGCGTGTGTGTGTGTGTGCGTGTGTGTGTGTGTGTGCGTGCGTGCGTGTGTGTGTGTGTGTGTGTGCGTGCGTGCGTGTGTGTGTGTGTGTGCGTGTGCGTGTGCGTGTGCGTGTGCGTGTGTGTGTGTGTGTGTGTGTGTGTGTGTGTGTGTGTGTGTGTGTGTGTGTGTGTGTGTGTGTGTGTGTGTGTGTGTGTTTGTGTGTGTGTGTGTGTGTGTGTAGGTGTGTGCGCGCGTGCGCGTTTCGCCTGAGTGTATTCTATGGTAGCTACCACCTTGATATTTGATACATCATTTAATATCTGTAGTGGGTCCTTGGACCCAAGATATTAAAAGCATTTTTGGATTATGGTGGAGTGCTTGATTTGAAGCACTCTGACACGGGTCGGCCCGGGGCATATTAGCGCGCGGCGTTTCTTTCTGTGTGCTCTTATCCTTTACTCTCCTGCTTTCAGCACGCGGCAGCGAGCGTGGCTCAGCTTGAGCCAGTAGGCAGGCCCGTGCACTTTCCTTTCTTTCTATTAGCAACAGCAGTAGTAGCAGTGTATTCTAGTCGTTATGGAGAGCGCTAAAGAGACGCAACAACGATGGAACGAAGCGAGGAAGAGACAACGCGCTTAGAGACGCCAGAAGAACGCGCTGCACGACTCGAGAACCGTCATAACGAAGATATGGCTAGAAGTCGTGCCACGAACTTCAACTGAGAAAGAGACCGGTTTGAGTTCTCGAGAGCGTCGGAATCAGACGCTGTGCAGACGACGTGCCGTGGAAACGAAGGTTTCGCAACTAGGGCAACTTGGGTTAACCGGAGCTAAACCACAGCCAATTTTCTCGCGTTCTTTCTTCTCGATAGCCGCGGTGGTGTGGCTCTGCATTAAGCTCGCGAGTTAGCTTGCAGGTGAGTTTCCAGGCGTCAGTGTGGGTATGCCTGCGCTTCGTACCATGGCGAACTTATGAAAACCTCGTCTGCGACGCCTTCCAACGCATCTATAAAGAGAAACACAGCAAGACGATTTTTTTTAGCTCATAGGTTTTATTTATTGACGACCGATAAATTAGAAACCTATGAGTGGCATCTCGCGGTTCTTGAAGTTCCAGCATGAAGGAAATGACAAAATTAATTACCGCCTGCACAACCGTCCGATAATAACGCCAACGTTCAGCGATGCTGCAGACGGCAATTCGTCACGGCCTCTTGGTTCAGCACGGCACGGAGCGCACTTTGTGCAGCGAGTGTGTGCAGAAAAATTTTCTTCTCCGTTCCCTTTTGCTCAAGGTAAATGCTGAACGCCGTGTTGTGCGAGCAAGCTAGCTGCCTTTTATTTACCATCGGCGATCGACGTCTGTAGCGGGCGCCTTCTTTCACTGAAAAGCCATGCTTGATTGCGTACAATATTTTCTTCTTTAAGAACACCTCCGGCCTTTACAGTACAGAAAAGATTATCTGAACTATAGTTTCTATTTGTTGAAGGCCAATGGGCAATTAAGGCACCTTTGATTATATCCCTTTACAGTGCAATGGGGTGGGCAACTAAACTTGTGGGTGAATATTTCTTCTCTCGCATTGGTCTCGTTCCATTTGTCGGTAAAGAGCAACAGCGACGCTGGACGTTTCGCTGCAGCAACCACAACGCAGTGACATCCTGCCACCGCTCACAGTCGCAAGCGAGCCAACATCCGCTTCCGGCGTTTCTACCAATCAGGTGCGGCGGCTGCGGCAGAGTATGATGCTTTTTTTTATGACACAAACTCGGAATACGGCCCTAGGTATTCAACGACGTCGAGGTTGTCCCCGTCGGTGACGTCCTGCAACATTATTGCGTCGAGCGTTGTCATCATGGCCTCCCTGCTGTGTATGAGGTGATAGGGTTTCGGAGGGTTGCCTCCTTAACTGTGCTTTGTAGGCGAGAGCAAGTTAGGGCAAGATCGCGTCCTATGGTCTGTGTTCGGTGTCAACGTAGATGGAGGGTACTTAAATGCAGTTCTTTTCCATTTCACGCCCGTCAGGGTGCCGTTGCGATGCCTACGGCAAGTGAGAGGTACAGCCGTCTGTTTTATAGAGTAAGCGTAAGGTCTTCAGAAGAGTGAATTGCAAACGCAACTACTTGTTACTGCTTGCAAGAAGCAAAAAGGAAATTAATGAAATACACTGACGCCTGTCAACTGCCATTAAATATCACCTACGTCAATCCTTGATTAGAGAACACATCAAGGCCCTAACATCGCATTACCTATTCCTCACATACCATGACATTCCCCGTCATCACCGCCCCTCTCGCTTATTCCTCTCCCCCTCACAAGTCCCTCTCCAAGCTCCAGCAGAGCAGGTGGCGCCATTTACAGGCGCCCACAATTTCCGCTCGCCTGCTCGCCTTGCCCTTATTCACCCCGGTGCCTTCACACCTGCATGCAAGCTCTGCAGCTTTCCTCGAGCAGACTATGCTCACATTCTTAATTCATCTCTGGCACTTTCGGTCCCCGCCTCCTGGCACTTAAACTGTCTGCAGCTGTGGGAGGCTGCTTTGGGCAGCTTGGAGCCCTATATTCAACTACGGCTTACGACCTGGGCAGGGGAAGTCGCCGCCAGCCATGACATGGAGGCCACGACCGGCAGCAGGAAGACCAGCCACGGGGCGACATCATAATTTTCTTCTCGTTTTTGGCCTTCGCGCAATAAACTTTTTCACCACCACCACCGCCTATCAAAGTGAAAACGCTAATGCTCCCGTACGGACGAAAACCTCGCATCGGCGCGACTGGGAAATCCAGATTCGTGGAATTGCTGTAGTGACGTAGAAAAGCAAGTTCGTTGCAAAGGAAAAAAATGGCAGTTGCTTAGCTCCGCTATACCAGGGTATACGTAGCAGGAGGTACGTTTCCATGGCTGAGCTTTTGTGGTCACTACGGTTAGCAATGAGAGACATAGGGTATACACATATTTTATTCATTTTGCTTGACAGAGACGAAGACTGCCCGGTGATCTGCGAAGTAGCATGCAGCGGTCTCAATTTTGTGTATAGAGTATTTACATTTGGCAGAGTCTCTTTGGTATACAAGGTGTGTAGTAGTTCCTCATTCTGTAGTCTGGACGTGTGGGTCCGAAGCTAAATTAAAGTCAAACTTTATTTTCATACACCGAGCAAGAGAGTCCTGTTTCGTGTTGAAATCACCCAAACTTACACAACTCTGAAACCGTGCCGTAGGCTGGTATACACGTGGCCACCACATCAATCGTCTGCTTGACAGATGTCCCGGTGCCACATAGACTCCTTAGATGATAATGGCGCTGTCCAGAAGCCGAACACAGCAGGCTTCACTATTATTCTCCGCGATCGAAGAGAGATGTCTGACGGCGGTGATACCTTGTTTCACGTACAGACAGACTGCAGCGTTATTATTTGGTTCAAGACGACTGGCGTCAGCAACCAAGCTATAGCCGGGGATTGGAAGAGAAATACATTCCGTGGTAAGACCAGCCTCTGTAAACACGAGGGCATCAGCTCTGATTAGTAGTCGATCTGAACACGCACCAGTTATGTGAGCTCTCAGTGGTCTAACGTTCAGTAGAGCTATTTTGTGAACTGGTGGCGGAGTTTGTGAGGAGCGCTTCACAGCGAGCATAGGCCGTGTCAAGGGCGTGCTGTTCGAGGCGCCAAATTCCTTGGCTAACGTTCTGTCTTGATTGCTGAGATGATGGTAGAAGAAGTGATCGTGGTCCTCGTTCGTAAGATACAAGCCCCGAATGCCAGTGACACGGCTAACCGCCGCGTAAACCAACTTGTGAGGATGGTTCTTGCAGTATTCATAAACCACCGTTTCAAAGGTTCCACCCTGCGATTTACGGATGGTCATGGCACTGGCAAGAATCAAACTGAACTGCATCCTTTATATTGAAACGTGCCTCAATGCCTTACTCTTAACTGCAAAGGACATTGTTATTGGTTCGATTGGGAATCCGGGGTCCGTACCGCCTTACACGCACACAGCTACTTATCCTTGCTTTGGTTATATGGCCTACCCCTGCAGGACATGCCGACCACACTCTCCACTGAAGCATCCACATCCCTTTCGATTTCCATATTCATGCCGTCGACCAAGCCATCTGTCACATCGATATTCTTGAAGAGCATGTACGATCTGTTGACACAGAAGGTGGCGACCAATGGTAGGTTCCCACTGTCCACCCGGCCCAATTCTTAAATTTTCTTGAGAGCTTGCCATTCTTGCTGCCTGCTCCGATGGCCGACTACGACATGCCTGGAGCTGTTGGTAAAGCTAAATTCGCATTCTTCGGCGACCAGCTTGTTAGGCTCGTCAACGTTTCTATTGCTGAAAAAGAGACTTACGGCAGTGCGACACTGTATAGCAGCCACTTCCCGAGGGACGAAGCATCCAGTGAGCATCTGTAGTTCTTCTCTAGTCAAATTCTTACCACCAGAAATCTTGGTGAGTAACGAAGAGAACGTGCTGTTACTCTGTCTCATCGCCTCTGTCAGGGGGAAGTAGGACAGATGGTGCCAGGGGAGCACGCCCGTATTGTACACGCTCCCGCCTTTACGCGGCCTCTTGCACACCTCACTGGGACGCACAGGAGGAAGCTGCCTCATGTCCCCACCGAGAATCACATCAAAGCCTCCTAATGGTTCGGTCATACGCGAGAGGCGAATTTCTCTGAGGCGGAGATCCACTTGTCTTAGCAAGCCTGATGCCACCATGGAAACCTCCTCAATAATGATACAGCGAACGTCTCTGAACATCGTCCTAAACGTATTCAAATCGTGGGCCGAAAGGCCATTTTCCTCTCTCTTGTTTGTCATCACAATTCTAAATGCTGAGCGTACGGTCCCTCCACTCAAAACCACGGCCGCTTTGCCGGTGGTTGCACAGGCTACATGTGCATTAATAGCACTGTTATCGTGACCATGTCCATACGTTATCGTACGGTTTCGGCAGTAGCGATTATACGCACCTATAATCAGCCGAAGAAGAAATGTCTTGCCACAACAGTAACTCTTGTCTGCCGTTAACCATTCTCATTCGAGCATTGAAGTCTTCAAGTGGAATGACATCATCTCTTCGCCGAACACCGGGGGAAGTTCCTGATACAACTTTCGAAGGCAGGTTCCCTGGTAGCAACTCACTGTTATCATTCGTCTCCACCTGGCTGACTACAGTGTTACTATTATCAGCGGAGGTGGAAGGTCCAATTTCTTTGCTACCACCGTCCACAACGTCACATTGTTGCTGAGCACGACTGACCGACTCACACGCCGTCATCAATTCGGCAATGGTCACTCCTGCCGAATACCGTTGTTTAACCTCCAGGGTGATTTCTTTCTTGTCCTCAAACGTCTTTTCAAACGCGTTGCCATCCAAGATGTCAACCTAACAGTCCGCAACCGTGGGAGGCATCTTTGGCCATCTCGGAGCCGTATATTCAACTACGGTTTACGATCTGGGCAGCGGAATTCTCCGCCAAGCATGACTTGGAGGCCACGAGCGGCAGCATCATAATTTTCTTTTCTTTTTTGGCCTTCGCTAAATTAAGTTTTTCACCACCACCCATTAAAGCAACAGCGCTAATGGTGCCGTTCGGAGGAAAACCCCGCATCGGTGCGACTGGTGGTGGTGGTAGTGGTTTTATTAAAAATAATAGTAAACAGGAAGGAAAAGATTTTTGCTAGCCCCGGCATCTGCCATCAATACTGAAGCACCTGAGCTGGGGCAGCGGAAATAAAGGACAGCAGGCAGAATGGAGAAATGAAATGAAAGAGGTGAGGGGACAGGAATAGAGGACAGGGGGAGAAGTAATATGTACAAACTATTTACACAATAAGAAATGTGTCCAGGTTGTGCGCGTGAATAATTCATTTTAGACGAATTAAATCACACACGCGCACAGCACTGTGCAGGTTACAACTGGAGTGGGGCGTCCAGTTATTAATCGTTCAAGGTAGAACTCTCGCGGAGCGTTCGGTCACTAGATTCCTGGATTGGGTGTTGTGACGTAGAAAAGTAGGTTCGCTGCAAAGAAAAAAATGGCTGCGGCTTAGCTGAGCTAACCATAGTTATGTAATCGAAAGCACTGATTACAGGTAAAGTCCCTTCCTAAGGTTTTCATGGCCGAAGCACGGTCTGACAGACCGACGGACCACGTGGGTCGTTGTGCATTCCGCACTGCGAGAACTTGCTTCCAGCGGCTCGCCAGTCTCCGCTTGGGCTGTTAACAAGTCTCGTCCCTGTCTTCCTTCCGCATGTTTCGCTCGACGTCGAGCCAGGCGAAGCTCCCGACCTGCCTTGGATTCTGCTGGCCGTTTAGCGCGTTTACGCTCGCTGTCGATTGCTAAATCCCTCGCACGGTTAGCAATGTCCACCGGGTGATCAGATTCGGCCCGACGCCTGCGAGTACGCACTCTCGAGGACGTCGGCTCCGGCTGACTTGCTTCGTCTATGGCGAGACACTGGATAGGCAGCGCGCAGCCGCCGCGACTGCAGCTGCTGCGAGTCACGTGGTTAAAAACGCTGCTCCGATCCTCCTGTTCAAGGTCATTCGTGCAGGCGTAACGAAACGGGCGCCGGTAGGCTAGTACAGCGTTTGCTTCAAAAGGTTGTCAAGCGGAAGTGAACCGTAGACCCATCTGTCGGGAGCCGGGCCCTCTACTTCTTCACAAATGAGGATGTTCATTCAGGGGGATAAACAGAGGGTTTGTACAAGCAGATCGCACAGCAGTGTGCGCAAAAGACATTAAAAGAAACCTTGATTTTAAGGGCCACTAAACAGCGTCTCGGATTATTATGTGCGATGACGTGTATCACAGCAGGATGTGATGTCACGTGAAAAGCGCGCCGATATTTGCGTAATGGTGCGCCAAGGAATCCTCAAACCGACCACACGGACAATTTGAAACTGTCGCGCCAAATTTGCAAAGTGACGTTATGTGATCCCAAGTTTTGGAAGAGTTCATAAAAATAAGGAAGTTTATGAAGACAGGCTGGCTAGTCATAGCTACATATGCTTACTAAATACAAAACGGGAAGTTTATTTGACCGCCTGGCCAGCAATCAATGTGTACGAAAAAGGTCTGTCTCTCTGTTGTTGCCAGGAAGAAAGAAAAGGAAAGTGCACAGGCCTGCTCACTGGCCCAAGCCGAGCCACAATCGCTACCACGTGCAGATAGTAGGAGAGTTGAAAGATGGGATAGAAAGACAGGATAGTAAAGACGCGCTAAAGACAAGGCCGATCCCGGAGGTAGTGCAATACCGCGCAAACCGATGGCGGGAGTGAAGCATCCTTCAAACTCACCGCCACATTTCCAAAAATAAGTTCAATTGGGACCCGTATCAGAAACTCTACGGGGTCCGGACATTGCCTACGAAAAAGGAAGGGTACACGAGCACATAATATATATGGCCGAGGCAGTTAGTTACAAAACCAACTGGCGGCGAAAAAATTTAAGCTCCTGTTTATGCACAACAAAAAATAGCTAATTCGATAACTCGTGGGATGACACTGCAAATGGAGGCATGCTTACTAGATTGGGTACCGCAAGCTAATGCATTCAGCGCACAAAAAAATAGTCGTCCAGTGATATGGTTCTGCTCAACAAATTCAATGTATAAGCGGAACCCCCTGTTGCTATCAATGCTTATTGTGTACTGGCGGCGTTGCATCGAAGTTTTAATCAATGTCATATTAGGATCTGAGATTTAGGCGAAATATAGATATTTTGCTCTTCAATTTGCTTTACCCTGTTGATGACGAACCGCAAAAAAAATGCCGCGTCCTCTACAATAATAATAATAATAATTGGTTTTGGGGGAAAGGGAATGGCGCAGTATCTGTCTCATATATCGTTGGACACCTGAACCGCGCCGTAAGGGAAGGGATAAAGGAGGGAGTGAAAGAAGAAAGGAAGAAGAGGTGCCGTAGTGGGGGGCTCCGGAATATTTTCGACCACCTGGGGATCTTTAACGTGCACTGACATCGCACAGCACACGGGCGCCTTAGCGTTTTTCCTCCATAAAAACGCAGCCGCCGCGGTCGGGTTCGAACCCGGGAACTCCGGATCAGTAGTCGAGTGCCCTAACCACTGAGCCACCGCGGCGGGTCCCTCTACAATGCAAACTGGCCTTTATTGGTTTCATGGGAAAGGAAATTGCGCAGTATCGGTCTCATATATCCTTGTTCACCCTAACCGCGCCGTAAGGGAAGTGATAAAGGAGGGAGTGAATGAAGAAAGGAAGAAAGAGGGGCCGTAGTGGAGGGCTCCAGAATAATTTCGACCACCTATGGACCTTTGACGTGCGCTGACATCGCGCAGCACCCGGCCGCCTTAGCGTTTTGCCTCCATAAAAACGCAGCCGCCGCGGTCGGGTTCACATCCGGGAACTCCGGATCAGTAGCCGAGCACCTAACCACTGTCCCACCGCGGCGGGTGAAAATTGGCCTTTGAAAAGTGGGCTGTTTGAGGAGAGAACACGGTGCAGTAATTGCCTCATCTTGGTGGACATCTCAACCGCAACGTAAGGGAAAGAGGAAATTGGTAGTGAAAGAAGAATTTATAGTTGCCGTAGTGGAGGGCTCCGGAATAATTTAGACAACTTGTGGGTCTTTAACGTGCACTGACATCGCACAACACACGAGCGCCTTTGAGTTGCGGCTCCATCGAAACGCTGCCTCAGCCGGCTACATTGATCCCGTGTACTCTGGGGCAACAGTCGAGAGCCCCTATCACTGAGGGGCGAAGCTTCGTGGACTTGAACTGCAAAATTCTTCGTCACCCTCGCCTCATATTCACATTGTAAAACGTTTCTGGCTCTGACATCCTCACATTAACTTTCAGTTGTAGAATAATAATTGGCTTTTGCGGAAAGGAAACTGCGCAGTATCTGTCTCATATATTGTTGGACACCTGAACGGCGCCATTAAGGGAAGGGGTAAAGGAAGGAGTGAAAGAAGAAAGGAAGAAAGAGGTGCCCGTTGGAGAGTTTTCCAGAATAATTTCGACCACCTGGGGATCTTTAACGTCCACTGACATCGCAGAGCACACGGGCGCCTTAGCGTTCTGCCTCCATAAAAACGCAGCGGCCACGGTCGGGTTCGAACCCGGGAAATCTGGATCAGTTTAGACTTGTGAATTTCTGCTTAATACCGTTTGAATTAAGGAGTAATAGACTTATAGCGAAAATCCGCAACCGCTACGCGAGTGAAATAACCCTGAGCTAATGCGAAGGTGGCACTGAAACCTGCATTATTGCAAATCGGTGAACGTGAACGTCTTCGAGGCATGTAGCGAAGCTGGGAGGTTCACAACGAATGCAAAGAAAATGTCTTTAGTGGCAAATTTTACTGCCGAGCACAAGCTACGAGAGGCCGTCTTCACCTGCGTGGCTTGTGTTCGTCCGAAAAATATAGCTCGAAACTTAATCTCTTTAAGCATTACAAATTCACTTGTTTACTGACTGTATTCAGCTGTTTGGAGTGTCACTGAGCTGAGGCTGCCAGTTAGGGGACTCTAGAAATTACAGTGAAGACAATTCACCTCTTTCACTCTTCATGCTTCAGAACTCAGTCTGGTCTTGCAGCAATAGGAATGCTATGAGAAATAATTAATCATTGGTTTTTTGGGGAAAGGAAATGGCGCAGTATCTGTCTCATATATCGTTGGACACCTGAACCGCGCCGTAAGGGAAGGAATAAAGGAGGGACTGAAAGAAGAAAGGAATAGGTGCCGTAGTGGAGGACTCCGGAATAATTTCGACCACCTGGGGATCTTTAACGTGCACTGAAATCGCACAGCACACGGGCGCCTTAGCGTTTTTCCTCCATAAAAACGCAGCCGCCGCGGTCGGGTTCGAACCCGGGAACTCCGGATCAGTAGTCGAGCGCCCTAACCACTGAGCCACCGCGGATGGTAATTCTATGAGAAAAAAAATGCGTTTTTTGCTGTACTTTTAGCCGAGCAAAATCACTGAACAAAGGGCCGAAAAAGGAAATAAACATGCACACGCCGCAGGAAATGAAATCTTCGTGAACATTCCGAGCGATAACTTCTCATGCAGATCCGGCGTCAGTGGTGCGGGCAGCTTTCGAGTAGCTGCCGAAAGTGTCCGATCAGTAGCCGAGCGTTTAAGTATGGGCAATCGCTCAATATATTCCACATGCGAATCAAATTATATTTAACCGGGTTGTAGTTCTGCTCAGTTGAATGATTCCACCATGCCGAATTGTACAACACTACTGACTACCACGAGGCTGCGAACACCATTCCGTCCGTAATAATGCTCTGGGTTTTCGTGCTGGCAGTCATCATCATCAGTGTTTCTTTTTGTTCAAAAATGCACTGCAGCGTCTCCTGTGCATTAAGGAGCGCGAAATCTGTGCTGAACGCTGAAAATAAACTACAGGTAATAAAAGATTTCAAGATCGGTTTCCTATACCACATATAGAGGGATAAGCTGAACAAAAGAATTTTTCGATACAAGAGTAGCTCAGCTTGCATACGCAAGCTTACCATGATCATCCAAGGTATTCACTAAGGTAATCGTTGAAAAGTTAGAGGAATCTTACACTTTCTTCAACCAAAGAAGGCGGCTGGCCTTCCTAACTGCGAAGCTTGTGAAATTCAGGAAAACTCCAGAAGTTAGAACGCCGTGGGCAACAAAATGGCGTCGGCCACACTTCCACGCTCTTCTCAAGAAATCTCTGTCCATCGAACAAGTGGCTATCAGCATATGCGAAGTGCCGAAATAGTTTTGGAATATATTACCGATTGGATTGACACAACCATGAATTAAACCAAAAGGACTTTAGCGTAAGCCTGCGATAACAGTAGCGGATTCATGTATCATCCAAGTGAGCAAATATCGCAAACGCAGTTTTGCCTAGAGTATGCATGTTACGGTTTAAGGTTTGTGGATAACGAAGGTTTAACCTCCCAAAGCGACTCAGGCTACGACGGACGCCGTAACGAAGGGCTCCGGAAATTTCGACCACCTGGGGTTTCTTTACCATGCACTGACATCGCAGAGCACAGGGGCCTCTAGAGTTTCGCCTCCATTTACTTACCCTATACTTACGAAGGGCCTTGGAATTAGGTTGCGGACAGCACCGCTGGCCATGCAAATCCCCATTATACATGGAACGTTAAGATCCAGGAAGGGAGGAGAATTGGCCAGAGAACAAAGTAGGCTAAATGGGAGCGTTTTTGAACCAAGAACAAATGTATTTCCAAGCACATATGACGTGGAGCCAGATAACAGATGGTCGTAATGAACAACCATGGATAGAGTAATGGAGGCAATGGATCGTAGGAGGAAGCAACCGAAACAGGCATCGGCAGAAAATCAGATGGGCAGATGGACAGATGAGAATCAGTTTCTGGGGATAAGATGGGCAAACTTGTCAAATGATACGATTAGATTGGGGGATATGGGAGAAGCCATTGCACTTAACTGGGATTAATATAACGCACGCGGCCTGATCTGGGACACCAAGTGGAGCTTTTCTGTTTTTTTGCGGAAAGAAAAGGCAGAGTATCTGTCTCACATATTGGCAGACACCTGAACCGCGCCGTAAGAGAAGGGATACAGGAAGAAGTGAAAAAAGCAATGAAGAAAGAGGTGGCGTAGTGGACGGCTCCGGAATAATTTCGACCACCTGGGGATCGTTAACGTGCACTGACATCGCACATCACACGGGCGTCTTAGCTTTTCGCCTCCATCGAAACGCTGCCGCCACGGTCGGGTTCGAATCCGGGAACTCCGGATAAGTAGCCAAGCGCCCTAACCACTGAGCCACCGCGGCGGGTCAGGAGATTGTACAATTCAGGAAAACTGCAGAGGCTGGAACGCCTCTTCTAATGCATTCGGTGTCACAACACGCAACAGTTGCGACGTTTTAAAAACACAACAGCGTCGAAATGACGTCGGTATTGATTGATTTTTGATTACAAACGTCTTTATTTCTTCAATGTTCTCCGAACATGTGGGTGGACCGCCTAGTCCGGTAGTCCACTGGCTGCTGCTGCTGCGCTGGCCCTTCCCACCAGCCAGTGCTGACGGTCAGGATCATCGCTGAGCAGAATAGCCTCCCACTGCTCCTCCGAGGGGTTGGGAATGGGGTCAACTAAGGGATTATATTGGCATGCCCACACCATATGGTAGAGGTTAGCTACCGCTCCACAATGTGGACACTGTGGAGAGTATAGTGTAGGGTACCACTGGTGTAATTTAGCTGGTGTAGTACTTGGCCACAACCTTCTATGATCAAACCAATTAGCCCTTATCGTATGACGCCGCAAATACATGCTCCTGGCTGAGCCCTGCCGAAGCGACCAAACGTCCAAGGCTGCCAAAAAGAAAGAACACAGCATTTTTATTCTGTTTTAAAGGAGCAAAGGCCGAAGCACTAAAGAACGATGGAATGCGATGAAGGCTGCAATGAGTTGCTGATACGCAGGCTGACCCCGCGTCTTCTATTACGACCATATTTTTCCGTCCCATGCGAAACATAAGCCCGCAAATATCCCAAATGGTCTTCTTTCTGAACACCTACAGGATTTTCCTCATCATACTGTTCTCTCTATGGATGCCTCAGGCAGTTGTGAGAAGGCGGCGATTGCGATATATTCGCAGGATCTCGCTTGGAGCTGTTCCGCTCCGTATTCCTGATTATGCTCCTATATTCTCTGCAGTGTTATTGGCTATTGGTTTGGCTCCTCTCAAAATTCCCAGGCATGTAGCAAGGGTTCTTTTTCTTGCAGACTTTCTTTCAGTTGTAGTCTCTCTCCAAATTTCCGGAAAATCTGTATTGAATCGTTCGTTTAGGTTTTTTTTTGTTCCGCGCAGAAAGCGTGAGATCGGCTTGTCTGGTTAACCAGACATTCAGGTGTCTATTTTAACGAGGTGGCTGATTTATTAGCAAGGTCAGCTTTCGGCTCTCCGGCAATCTATCCCGTCGCTCACGTCATTCCGTTGGAAACTTTACGTTTCCAGCGGTTCCAACATATTTCAGCTAGCTTGAGTGATTCGTTGCTCAGTTCCGCGGATTTTCTCCTTTTACAGTACCCATGGAATGTCCAGTGGTGTTAGTCAACGCATTGTGAGGTGTCAATGACGCTCCTGCGATGCAGAATCCCTCACTTAAATTCGTACTTATGGAGTTGCGGGTTCGCTGCGGCAAACCTTTGTCTCATGTGGTCAAGTTGAAACAATAGATCATTTTCTCCTCTCTTTCCAGCGGTTCGCAGTTCAGAGAAAACAGTATTTGGAGGTCCCTCTTTCGAGTTTAGGACTCCCTCTGTTTCTTCCAGTTCTTCTCTCGTTCGGTGCGAGCGCAAAGGGATTCCCGTTAAGCCGTGTTTGCGGCTACCTTCATGATTACATAAGTGGAACTGATCGGTTAGATTGTTAGCTGTATAAAAAATTCTGTCGCATGCCGAGAAATGCTTGATTCTCTTTCTGGTAATCCATATTTATTTAGAAAATTTAAAATTTCCAAATTTTATCTTGATTCAGTCTTCTACGTCGCCGCCTCACGTCTTTTTCCCCCGCACAAATACTTCATTGGCATTCTCCATTGTACCTTGGCCAATTCCCCCCCCCCCGCCCCCCCGCGTAGGTATGCGCCATATTTACTTAGCTTAAGAAAAAGAATAAGAAGGCTGCAATAATTTGCCTTTGTATACACAATATCTTGTAGTAGTTTTAGAATTGAACGATTACACTACAACTTTACGTTAGCTTTCGAATAACAGCGGATAAATCACACGGGGACAATACTGTGTAATGGTAAAAAAAATTTCTATATTCAAGCAAGTTTACGATTGCCGTATTCAGACGACGACTCTTTTTCGGACTGGCCCCACCCACTCTCTAGGCTTCCGCGTATTATCCAGGCTTCCACGTATAATACGCTGGGTTTTGATCCACATTGGCAGGCCGGGGTTTCCGCCCGCCCCAGGCGCCGGCCTTTATAATCCTAAGAGTTCATGTTCGCGGGAAGAGGGCGTGCGTGGAGGGCACATCTGTACTGGGATGGAATACGTAAGCGCTGTTCCATGAGAGTGTTGTGTTGAATGTGTAGTCGGGCAAGGAGGTGGCGATCCGACGATGTCTTCGAGACACGTGTGAATTGGTTGGTCAAATGGGCTTCCCAGAGCTCCCGAAATGTGTTCACCATGCCCAGCTCCAGGAAGCGCTGTTTGGAGGCTTTCGCGGGAAGGTCGAGAGCCCACCTAATAATTTTGCGCAGGATGACTTCGATTGCAGGTACGGAGCCGAATATGGAATCCGACTGGTTACAAGGGCAGGCGCCAGCCGCAAGGCGTCCTTGCATCGCAACCCCCGCGCTTGTTAGAAACCCGGCGGACTCCACACCTTACCGAGTTTGGCCAATGTCATTTCTGACTGTCTGTGTTGATGTATAAAGAGCCCAGTACTCCGACTTCGGTATTTTCAAGGACCGGACGTGTCTCAAAAGACAAAGCTATTTTGGCTGGACACTTTGGTCAGGGGCCTATGTGCACAAATTAAGGCTTTTGGGGAGAATATTGGAGGCCGCAGTGGCAAGCATAACGGTTCGCTATGGTCGCCGCGTGCTGCAGGTTGGCCTCAGTGTCTCTGCGGGAGCCCTGCGTGGCCCACAGGGGGATGTCATCGGCATACAGATCATGCTGCACACTGGCGACAGCACCCAGCTGGGCTGGAAGGTGCATCATAGCCAGACTGAATAACAGGGGTGGGATCACCGCGCCCTGTGGTGTACCCCTGGTTCCTGAATGAAAAGGACCACGTTTGTTATCCTGGCGCCGTAGCACGGAACTGCTACAAATTCTCTCAAAAATTATTGACAGGGACGTCAAAATGATGAACCGATGGGACGTCACCGCTTGATGCAACCAGGAATCAGCCAATTATAGCAGGGCGGCGTCCGTAAGGCATTTATTTGTACAGCGAGAAACCGTCTGCTAAATTCTTGTAAATGGACAAGACATGCGCAGCGATCAAAATAAGTAATATTTTGATTTGATTTGTGGGGATTTAACGTCCCAAAGCAACTCAGGCTATGATGGACGCCGTAGTGAAGGGCTATGAAAATTACGACCATTAATATTTTATTTTGCCAGAGCATTGCGTTTAAAGTTCGAAAATATTAAGGGCAACAAGCGGCGTTCGGTGTGGTGCTATTGAATGGGCTGGTGGGCAACATTTGCTGCCGCGGGCATGCGCTGACGGCAGTAAAACGTCAAGCCGCTTTGCACGAAATCAGCCAATTCCACGACGTGTTATTGTTTTTTTACCCGGCGTCTGAAACGAAGCTACTGTGTGGTTGACCTAAATGCGCCGAAACATTTGAACGAATGCAGTGAAGGCTACGTGCCTACCGAGCGAAATTGCAAGAACCGCCTGGTACGAAACCGGCGAAAACAACTTGTTCAAGTCTGTTTGTTTTGTTCGGCTCTTTCGATCGATGGCAAAAATACCTAAAGGTGAGGTGTTGCAGTATGTGATGTGTGGTTGTTTGTTTCTATTCCCCTGGGAAACAGAAGTTGGCCACGAAGTGCGAATTGCTGCGGAAAAATAAAGTGCTTTGCTAGCATAAGCGTGTCTTATTTATATGTAGCTGTGGCACAGAGGTGACCGCCGGAACCCACCGCTTCTGCGCACTAACTTCGCACATTGCCTCCAACATCTGGCGCTCGCATTTGCTGACCATCGGCTGTGCGATGCTGACGTGCGCCTCGTAATCAACGGCAGCTTGGGAGCCGCCGTTAGCAAAGAACCGCAGTGCACACAGCACCTGCCACTGCACCGACAGCGCGCTCGCAGGCAAACCTCCCAGTTCATCGGCGACCTCGAGGCACAGCCAATCCGCAGTCTTCTCCAGTCGAGAAAGGCGTCGAAACAGCTTGTCCGCAAAGTCAAACGTTGTCAAACGTGTCTCCGTGCGGTCTCCTTCGCCGTTGCTCGCGCCGGCGCAGCCGCCTCACGGTTATCACCGCGTACACCACCGCCATTTTCTGTCAAAAATGCTACGGTCAAACTGACCGCCTCGAGGCTGTCACAAAATACTGTCAATTAGCGCCTGCATAATTAGGAGTGCAGAGTTAAAACTTCTGCAACATCGGTGACGTTATCTTCAGTCACCCTTGACGCAAAAAAGCAATATGGCCACGGGCCACGACCGACCAATAGGAGCGAGGCTAAATGAAAAGTTTTTGACAACTTCGCTATTTGCCAGTTCCGTAATACAGCCCTTGGATTCGAATGTAAGATTTTCTGTCGGTCAAATATTGTATATAATTGGTCAAATATTGCCGAATGTATCAATAATAATAATTGGTTTTTGGGGGAAAGGAAATGGCGCAGTATCTATCTGTCTCATGTATCGTTGGACACCTGAACCGCGCCGTAAGGAAAGGGATAAAGGAGGGAGTGAAAGAAGAAAGTATTGTATTGAATATGATTTTTTGGGGGAAAGGATGACCCGCTGCGGTGGATCAATGGGTAGGGCGCTCGGCTACTGATCCGGAGTTCCCGGGTTCGAACCCGACCGCGGCAGGTGCGTTTTCATGGAGGCGAAACCCTAAGGCGCCCGTGTGCTGTGTTATGTCATGCACGTTAAAGATCCTCAGCTGGTCGAAATTATTCCGGAGCCCTCCGCTACTTCACCTCTTTGTTCCTTTCCTCTTTCACTCCCTCCTTTAAAACTTCCCTTACGGCGTGTTTCAGGTGTCCGTCGCTATATGAGAGAGATACTGCGCTAATACCTTTCCCCAAAAAACCAATTATTATTATTATTATTGGAGGGAAAAGAAATGGCAAAGGTCTTATATATCGGTGGACACCTGAACGGCACCGTAAGGGAAGGGATAAAGAAGGCAGTGAAAGAAGAAAAAAAGAGGTGCCGTAGTGGTGGCCTCCGGAATAATTTCGACCACCTGGGGATCTTTAACGTGCAATGACATCGCACAGCACACGGGTGCCTATGCGTTTCGCTTCTATCAAAACGCAGCCGCCGCGGTAGGCTTCGGACCCCGGGAACTCTGGATTAGTTTCCTGATGGCCTAACCACTGAGCCACCGCACCGCAGCTAGTTTTAGAGAGGTGGGTGAGAATGATCTTCTGGGTAACATTGCCGAATGATCCCTTCAAATCCAAGGCGAGTACGTTCTTGTCATTGAGGGACATTCAACGGGGCCGAGGACAGCCCGCATAAATTGTAGCAGGACATCCTGTGCAGATCTGTGTGGGGAAACTTGAACTTGGTGCCTGCGAAAAGGTGTTGGGATTGCATGAACTCAGACAACCTGACGCATACCAACCCCTTCACGCCTTCATGAGTTTGCGCACGCAGGAAGTCAGAGAGATGGGACGGGGTTGTCCGTGTTGATGTCCTTGCCATCTTTAAGAATAAAGGTGACCATGGTGTCTTGCAGTCGATGGAAAGTGCCACTTCCTTAAGCCAGACTCAGTTAATATAATCTAAAAGGATAGTTATGGGTGCTCTGCCAATCCAGTGTGCGGAACGCAATAAAAGCCAGTTGCTGCAGTTGGACAGCAACGCCACGTACATGAAAGCTTGACTGAGGTCTCCAATCACCCAATTCGTGAAAAAAAAACAGCCTCTCCAACGTTGGTAACGCCGATGAACCCAATGATCGCCGGCTGCTCACTTGTGTTGTTTGGTTTTTGATTAAAGGAAATGGCGCAGTAACCATCTCACATATCTCGGTGGACACCCCAACCGTGCCATAATGGAAGAGGTAAAGGGGAGAGGGAAATAAGAAAGGAAGAAAGAGGACTTAGAACTGGATTTGAGGAAAGGCGCGGAGAGGCACAGCGGCGGAACACTTGTGGCTCGGTGCAATTAGTGGTGCATGCCCAGTACACTAGCAACGCTTAACTGAAATACGCCGCTGACTAGCCTATTGTAGCTTTCGCTGAAAAAGTATATTTACACATCTCCAATTGAAACAGGAATGCGATACATGAACATTCACTGTAGGACAGCGGATTAACATGAAAATTCAGAGGTCACTGTGTTGACCTATAGTGCAGGTGAGGCGAAATCATTTAGCGCGGTGTTGCTGCTTCTGTCACTGATGTGTGGTTAAGATGTTAAGCACACAAATGTTTGTGAATCTTAATAATAATTGGTTTTTTTGGGGAAAGGAAATGGCGCAGTATCTGTCTCATATATCGTTGGACACCTGAACCGCGCCGTAAGGGAAGGGATAAAGGAGGGAGGGAAAGGAGAAAGGAAGAGAGAGGTGCCGTAGTGGAGGGCTACGGAATAATTTCGACCACCTGGGGATCTTTAACGTGCACTGACATCGCACAGCACACGGGCGCCTTAGCGTTTTTCCTCCACAAAAACGCAGCCGCCGCGGTCGGGTTCGAACCCGGGAACTCCGGATCAGTTGTCGAGCGCCCTAACCACTGAGCCACCGCGGCGGGGCTTTGTGAATCTTAAATGCTGGTTTCAGCAGAGGGCGTTTAAAAGGCGTACGTCTGCTTCGACGGCTTTCTGCAAACACTGTCCAACGCCCTAGGCAAGGAGAACTACATTTGCATTGACAAGAAGTAGCGTAGTCGTTGGCCCGCTGGGCTGCAGAACGGAAGTATGGCGGTTAGAATCCCATCGTGCACAAGGGTTTTTTTCCTATCTAGTTGAAAAACGTAATGGACGGACGGAAGCGAGCATGAGCCATCAAATGCTTTTGCCTTAAAAGGATTCGAGAGCACAGGCAACTTATACAGAAAATACTGCGGAGACAACTGTATGACACAAAGAATAAAACCCTGATTAGAAAAAAAAGCTATTTACATACGTACATATGCCGAGGTTACCGGATTCACTGACTTTCAAAAATAGACATGATGCTATGTAACGCTAGCCGATTAAAAAATAAGACCTCATGATTAAAAAAAATTACTTGCATATATACACATGCCAAGTTTACCGGATACATTGACATTCACAAGTAGACATGTCGCTAAGCATGTAACGCGAGCCAATTAAAGAGGTGCCATAAGCAGCTTTGAGCAATTAATAGGAACTGCTTGTGAGCGATTTAAGACGGGATAGTATATCTATTCACAGAAGAGTGAAACAGCAATAATATGACATGGAAAAAAAGGAGATCTTGGCGCCAGTTTGGTCTAAAGACCAGAACAAGACTATCGTTGTTAACAGAAATAAATGGGCACGACCACTGTCGGAAGAACTCTTCCTCTCTCAAGTAAAACAGCTCCCCTGACAAGAAACTGATCAGCTCCCTTCGAAGACGGCCAAGTGTTGGCCAAACAGCGCGTCGTCGAAAGCCACCAGCGACCGCGGTGCATTGATTGCGCCATAAGCTAAGAAGACCAACAACAATAAACAGGCGAGCAAAACGGCCGCTGGGGAAGCTTCCGAAGGACACAAAGCTCGAAATGCCCTGCCCACGGAATCCCCCATGAACCGCGCGCCAAAAGACACGCGCTACCACGCAGCTGACTGTAGCTTGGCGATTGGATTCCGGAAGCAGGCAATTCGGACAGGTACTGGAGCGTAAAACACCCCACCGCTCTAGCTGATCACAAGTAGGCAGCACTGCCCAACCAAGTTTCCAAACAAAGTCGCGTAGATGGTCTGGGAGAGGCGTCGACGCTATGGGCGCCCATTGAACGCGGCGCATCGGTGAGCGGCGAGCAGCCGGCACAACAGGCAACAAGAGCGAGACCATAATGTCCACTACACGGTCCGCAACGACTTTGACATCAGGTGCTACTGCTCTAATATGTCTAAAAAAGGCCACTGACGTTGCATAGAATGCGGTACGCTGCTCTGATTGAGGTCCATGACTAACAGGGACCGAGGGATTCAAAAAGCGCAAAGGGGCGCCCAAAATGTGCCACGCTAGGATTCGCGACGGAGACGCGTCCCACAGCAGGATATAATACAATAATAATTGGTTTTTGGGGAAAGGAAATGGCGGCGCAATATCTGTCTCATATATCGTTGGACACCTGAACCGCGCCGTGAGGGAATGGATAAAGGAGGGAGTGAAAGAAGAAAGGAAGAGAGAGGTGCCGTAGTGGAGGGCTCCGGAATAATTTCGACCAGCTGGGGATCTTTAACGTGCGCTGACATCGCACAGCACACGGGCGCCTTAGCGTTTTTCCTCCATAAAAACGCAGCCGCCGCGGTCGGGTTAGAACCAGGGAGCTCCGGATCAGTAGTCGAGCGCCCTAACCACTGAGCCACCGCGGCGGGGCTTGTTGTTTCTTTAAAATATGGTAACTTGTAACCGCCCTGGTGCTGGAGCGACTCCAGCCCCTTCGGGCCCACAACAGCTTCGATGCCGTCGACTAAGTCGTCGGCCGAGGCCTCGGTCGTCAACGAGAAGTTGAAGCAGTGCGCCTTCGGGGGAGCCGCGCGGAAGGTTGATCCGCCAGCGGGACCGGTAGATACCATGCTTGAGCCGGGCCGGGGACCTGGATCAGCAGATGGGCAGCTCGTAGAGGGTGGGGGGCCGCGGTCAGCACCTCCACCAAGCTCCGGGGTAGGCTGGGCGGCCGGGATTCCCGGGCGAAGGGCCAAAAGTCCGGCGCCGGGACGACGATCCTCCAGGGGGATGGGGCCTCCTTCCGGGAGCGGGCCCAGGACCGCTACGCTCCAGGCGCGTGGGTTTGCCTCTCCGAAAACCAGCAGCCTGACGGCTCTGATCTTAGCCAAAAAAAACGTTAATTGGAGAAGCTGACTGCCATGTATTTGATGACACACTGCGAAAACACACACACTGCAAACAAAGCCGATGCACAACTGCCAAGGCACTCCATGTTATTGTATTCGGTGGCCAAAAAAGTAATCGTTTAGCAGAAATGTTTAGTACGTTAGCTTAAAGACATTTTTTTTGGAAAGCAGGCCTGCAGTCATCGATGCCGCTCTGCTACAGTCGTTGCAGCGAAATGTTCATCAAGCTGTAGAAAGCAAATAAGAATTGAGAAGAATAATGATTACTTTCGTTGTTTCTTTAAACTATGATTGCTGAATAGCGCGCGTAAGAAAAAAAATATTGGCTGGGGCTTAGCTAGGGTTAAGCCTGGATATCTCGAGGCGAAATGGTGAGCATCTTGTAGTCGTCGTTTAGCAAGACGCTCTCGTTCCTCGGGTGTTTCACAAGCTCGTTTTGCTCTGGCCTTTTCATTCTTCCTTCGGAACTACTCCGCAATTCCCGATCTTTCACCATCTTGGCTACTCAGCTGGCATGGCGGAACGTCACTGTTCAGCTTCCTTTTCACGCCGTTTAGCGAGACGAGCCTGTCATACTTTTGGCGTTTCAGACTCGGCTTTGCTGCGTCGTTTAGCGAGACGTTCTTCTCGTTGTTCGGGTGTCTTGGACGCTCGTTGAGCTTTATGCCTTTTATTTCTTCGCTCATTATCAGCCAACTCCCTTGGTAGCAGTTCTGCATCGGTAGTATCACTCTCTTCTCCTTCCATGTTGAATGCGCACGCCTATTCTCTGGCAAGCAGTTGTATAGTCGGCCTCCGCAATAAACACGGGCTTGCAGTGAACGTCAAACGATGACGCAAAGTGCGCTGCAGTGGCCACCTGCGCCGCGCGTGACGTCACGCGTGCTGCGACATACGCCGGCTCGCGCGAAGCGCGGTGTTGACTAGAGCAGTGAAGCTTTTCGCTTAGTAATTAATAATTGGTTTTGGGGCAAAGCAAATGGCGCTGTATCTGTCTCATATATCGTTGAACACCTGAACCGCGCCATATCGGAAGGGATAAGGGAGGGAGTGAAAGAAGAAAGGAAGAAATAGGTGCCGTAGTGGAGGGCTCCGGAATAATTTCGACCAGCTGGGGATCTTTAACATGCACTGACATCGCACAGCACACGGGCGCCTTAGCGTTTTTCCTCCATGAAAACGCAGCCGCCGCGGTCGGGTTCGAACCCAGGAACTCCGGATCAGTAGTCGAACGCGCTAACCACTGAGCCACCGCGGCGGGTAAGCTTTTCGCTTGAAAAGGGTTTTCTGTGCCATGTCAGTCCATGCAGTATCATTTCCGCTCGTATTTAAAAAAAATGAACCATATAACTGGTTTTCTAGAAAGGAAGTGACGCAGTAACTGTCGACATATCTCGGTGGACACTCGCACAACACCGTAGGGGAAGGAGCAAAGGAAGAAGTGCAAGAAAAAAAATTGAGGTCGCTTATGCGCCGTCTTTAAGAGTGAGACGCGACATCATGTTGCACAGTTGCCAAGGGGTCCACGGAACGCCATCGCCCTTTCGGCGCGACGCGTGGCCCGTTGGATGATTTAGGAAAGGACGCGTGTCTCAGATATCTCGGCGGACACCCGAACCAGGCCGCAAAAGAAGGAAGAATAAATTAAATTAGGTTTTAAGAAAAGAAAATGACGCCTGTGTCACATTTCTCACTGGACTCCCGGACCACGCCGTAAGGAAAGGAAAAAAACACCGCACTTACTAGAAGCGCTTCTGTTAATTCCACACCATCGAGCTGGCGTGGCTTTGTGGTTAGCATGGTCATCTCGCACAGCGGAGGCCCTGGGTCGATTCCCCAACTCGGCCTGTTTCCTTCTCGGTTTTATTAAATAATGCTTTTCGGATTTCTCGCTCACCGCCAGCGCAGCCGACACCGACAATATCGGCTTTTCTGCGACACGGGGCTCTTAACGCTATCGCCTTAAAAAAAGAGGTGCTGTAGTGTAGGTCCTGGGAATAATTTCGACCACCTGGAGATCTTTACCATGCACTGACATAGCACAGCACTCGGGCGCCCCAGCGTTTCGCCTTCATCGAAACGCGCGGCCGCCGCGGTCGGGTTCGAACCCGGGGACTCTGGCTCAGTAGACCAGAGGCTTAACCATTGAGCCACCGCAGTGGGCCTCGTGTTCGGCATAGAATTCAAAATTGAATTTTGGGGAATGAATGTGGCGCAATATTTGTCTCACATCTCGGCAGACACCCGAACCGCGCCTTAAAGTGACTATGCAATGAATAAAAAGTCGCTTGTAAATAAATGCTTTCAATGCTTATAAATGATGCTAGGAAGCATTCACACCGAGTATGAGTCTTCAGAACTGAGCCGGCAATTTATGAATTCTTGAGAACCTTGTTTTTTTAAATTTCGTGGGCCGATTGCTGTGCTCGTAGTGACCGATTTTGAAACTAAAATCGTGAAAATAGAGTTCACTATACCCATGACGTCAGCAGGCCACTACACTGTCATTCGCTGGAGCCGCGGCAGCCACGACGTCACGGGCACACTTCCGGTAGCCGTGAAAATCGTCTGCTCGTGCCGCCGCGCGACCCTCTCGGGCAAGCGCGAGCGACGGCATTGCCTTCGCGCATATAGTTTCAATTTTCCTCTGCCGCCTCCTTCTGTCGCGAGTTCTGGAGCCACTCACACGGCTCTTTGTGTGCACGCATAGGGATCGATGCCCATCGCGGCCGTAAGAGCGAGCAGTCGCGCCTCGAGGTCCGGGTCCATTGCTGCTAACTACAGACGACAAGCAAAGAAACCCGACACGCGCCGCAATCCAGGAAGGAGAAGAGAGACCGGAGAGATGCCGCCACAAAGCCAACGCTGCTGCTGGGGTGCTAGGAGAGACAACCGGAAGTCGCAAAACGAACGTCATCTGATGAAGTATTCATGGGCGGGGCCCAGCCCGAAACTGTTTTCTTTATTTTTTCCTGGTGCCCCGCGTGAACGAGTTGAGGGGGGAGAGTAGGTGCGGAATTTTCAATCGTCTATATCTTCGTTGTTATTGATGCTAGTTAAAAAGTTCTAGCGTTGTGGTGACGAGTGATGAAACGCCTATCTCTCGTCTGTTTTACGTAATCTGAATTAATTTATCCCATAGTCCCTTTAAGGATACGGGTAAAAGAAGGACTGAAGAAAGGAAGAGATGCCGTAGTGGACGTCTCCGGAATAATTGCGACCACCAGGGGATCTTTATCGTGCAATGACATCGGACAGCACACGGGCGCCTTTGTGTTTCGCCTCCCTCGAAACGCTGCCGGCGCGGTCGGGTTTGTACCCGGCTACTCTGCATCAGTAGCCGAGTGCTCTAACCACTGAGCCACCAAGGCGGGTAACGTGTTCGTCACGAAGACTTGTTTTCTGGAAGGGAAATGGAGTATCCAGCAGAAGTAAGCAAGTTATATTGCGCACTTTCATGCCCTGAAAAAAATAACAGCGCAGTAAGTTGGAAAGTAATTGGCGCAGTATCTGTATCACATCTCGGCGGTAACCTGAACCGCGCCCTAAGGAAAGGCATAAAGAAGAGACAAAGAATAAAGGAAGCAAGGGGTGCTTTAGTGAAGGACTCCGGAATAATTTCCACCACCTGACATCGCACAGCGCACGGCGCCTTTGCGTTTCGCCTCCATCGAATTTTCTATGTGCGGTGCGCCTTTCGGTGCCGTATCTTTGATGTCGGAGCGGGTTTGACCAATGCCTATCGTGACAGTGCGGATAGCTAGGAATGCACGCCGCCGTTAAGGTCACTTATGTCTTGAGGGATCGCCTCGTGCGAGCTGTCGAGGGCGCCATTTAAATGTAAGGCCAGGATGAGATGTTCTTGACCTCTGTCCGCAAGGTCTGCTCGTGACCTTGGGGAGCACTTCTCAATGGAGCAGGAGGTGTCTTGGGTCGACAGGCCTGGCTTGAAGCAAACCACCTTAGGAGGGAAGATGCCATTACCTTCAATTTATTTTTTGACGCGGGTCGGGATGACCCGTTCAGAGATGCGCATTGAAACACGGAACACAGAGCTGGGCGTTCAGTCTTTTAACAATAATAATTGGTTTTTGTGGAAAGAAAATGGCGCAGTATCTGTCATCATATATCGTTGGACACTTGAATCGCGCCGTAAGGGAAGGGATAAAGGAGGGAATTAAAGAAGAAAGGAAGAAAGAGATGCCTTGGTGAAGGGCTCCGGAATAATTTCGACCACCTGGGGATCTTAAACGTGCAGTGACATCGCGCAGCACAAGCGCGCCTTAGCGTTCTACCTCCGTAAAAACGCAGCCGCCATGGTCCGGTTCGAACCCTGGAACACCGAATCAGTTGCCGAGCGCCTAACCACTGAGCCACAGCGGCGGGTATTACCGATCAGCTTTTACCGCTAACTGTTGTGAGTCTACGGTCCGGAATACATAACTTTAACGTGCGGGAAATTATACTGAATTAACACTGTTGTCTTGGACTGATGTCTTTTCTGACTTGGATTTCATTTATCACTTTCTTTACGTGCGAGAGAGAGAAAGTGGGAGAGGAAAGCCAGGGCGGTAAACGAGAAGAATGTTCCGGCTGGCTACCCTGCAGCGGTGGAGAGGGATGAGGAGGGGGGGGGGGGCGTAAAAGATTAAGAAGTAGAGCAGTGTTGTCTGCATCTAGCACGGCAGTGACAAACGCACTGAATGTCACAGGTCGCTGCAGCTGTAGACCTGCACATCTTGAGGCCAGCCGAACGCGGAGACCTGAGTAGAACTCATCTTCAGTCCTCCATCATTAACACGACGCAAACAGGCAGCGCAGACGTTCCAGTGTGCAGAGAGGCTGCTTGCTGTTGCGGCTGATAATGTTGATGGCAACGTAAGCATCGTACTTCTCGGAACGATGAGGCTGGAGGATGCGCTGTGCGAGCCATTGGAGAGCTGCTGGCACTGGATTCAACCAATCCAGAATCTGCAGTGCATTCTGTGCAGCTAACATGTGCAATCTGAAAAGCAGCACTCGTATGACATTCACGATTGGCTTCAGCATTGCAATTACTTGCTCGTCTGCGACTTCGGCCACTTTCTGAGCTACTTCCCGACCAGCAGTAGACTCAACACACTGGGTGCGCGGTGACTGTTCTATTATTGAGGTTGTGCAGTGCTTCGGGAGCGATGGCCAAATCACTTGCCAGTCTTGGTTTTGGACCGGAGTTGGGCTTCGTGCTTGATTAGCAATAGGCTCGGTACTCTGGGTGCGTAGTGCCTGCTTGGTCACTGCGGGTGTGTGTAGCTCAGGCAGGGATGGCCAAGGTCCGTCTGCGACAAGTGTCTCTGCCTCGCCAGTCATATGGCTCCCGTTCCTTAAAATATTATGCGGAGGGGGAAGACAAGTTGCGAAAATTCTTGGCCGAGCCTGTCTAATGCTCAATAAACTTTTTAAAAGGCCAGTGATGAGGGCGAAGACGTCGTCGCACCTTAGCGACAGCTTTTCTGTGCGTATAGTTGCCTCTTGTCATATGTTTGAGTATCGCCCGTTCCCTTTTAAGGCGAGGACAATCTTTAGAGGCAGCGTCATGAGGGCCGCGGCAATTGGAACACGTAAGGGCTGTTGCCTGCCAAGCATCGCCGCTGTGTGGCTGAGTACACCGTGGACACACGATGGGGAAATTGCACACACTACTCACGTGTCCTATCTTCATGCATTTCCGGCACTGGAGAGTCTTCGGGACGAAAAGCCTAATTACACGCCGAGTGTCCAACCTTCACGTACGTTGGAATGCAGTCCCCTTGGAAGATCAACATGATGCACTTTGTCCTCCCGAGACGCTGAGCTTGAATTATGGCTACACCATCGGTAGCAGGTTGGACCAAAATGGGCAGGTCAAAGTTCAGGAATGGCTACGTCAACGTCGCACCTGCAGTAGTGCCGCTGCCTAGAAGGACATGGGAACGAACGCTGATGCCGCCGAGCATTCTGAGCGCGTTCCGGTCCATGACATCAATGACGACAACTTTCCTAACACGATTCACCCTCACATTTCAATTGCTCCCGGGACGCCAGCCTCCAGGAACGCAGACGTGGCTTGCCTGTTGACGTGGTTGACATTGTCGGAGGGAGTCTCTGGCACAAATAGGACAGTATGTACCGATGCTCCTCGCTCCGTAGTGATGGTGGACGTACTCGACGACGACCAGTTCTCACCTTTGCGCAGTCTCTGTTTGGCCTTCTGCTTACGACTCTGATGAAGCCGTCGTCAGCCGAAGAGCGATCACTGGTGGCCGAGTACACCACGGTGGCCTGGCTGCTTGCGTCATTCGGGAGGTCAAGACGTTTCCTCTGAGTGGCATCGGCTGACCCACCGGACTTCAGTGCAACAGCGTCCACTTCCATCACCGTCACCAAAAAAGAAAGAGTGGCTTCATAATAATGTAATAAATCAGGAAAAAAACTGAAGATGCAAAGGGACGGAGTTCATGTCTAGAGCCACTTCACTTTAATTAGGGATGTATAATGTACTTATACGGCCGTTTTAGTTGTATTTTAACGCGACAGGGTTCCGGAGCTCGGATCGCAGAAAAGCCGCTGTCGGCGTCAGCGGCGTTCGCCGTGAGCGAAAAATCCTCCTCTCCCCAATGTACGCCACAGCCCCAACAGATAGCACGCGACGGCAGCGCCTCCCGCTCGTCTCGTTCGGGCGCAGTGGGGCCGTGCGGGCACGCAGGAATCACGCGGTGAGCGGCGAACAACGCAGCGCGCATCCGAAGCGTGTTCGCCACGAAGATTGCGGCTTGCTACCCGTTAGTTTGGCGCGGAAGCTATGCTGGCGTTCGTGGCATCGGGTTTGTCGAGAACGATGTGCCGACCAACTACGACTGCAACCTGAGTCCCGCTCATTTCGGCAAGACGCCTGGCAGCGCTTCTACGTGTGTTTCCCGCTCCGCGCGTCGGTCTCAACGTATACGTCGCAGAGCGATTTGTCTAAAAGGCAAGGCCTCGCACGGAACGGGCGATGGCGTTCTGTGGACTCCCTGGCAGTGCTGAAACATGCTGTGGCATTCCACTCTTAACGGCGAAGCTTAAGTGCCCTCCAATTTTTTTCAGCAATTTTACGTATTTATCTCCTAAACACTGAAAAGGCAATGCCAACGGGATTTCTGTGGATTCAAACAAGTGAAACGTTTTCTGCTACTATACGCAGGGCAATATCGTGGTTGCTTATATTTTTCGTATATCTTTATAACATGGTTCAAGCTGTGAACATGGGCCGCAGCCAGTCGCCATTATGAAGGCCAGCCACCTTTTTGGTCAACGAAAGTCTGAGATTCCTCAAACTTTGCAACAATTATTTTAGTGAATACCTTGAATAATCATGGTATATTTGCTGATGCAAGCTCTGCTACTCTGGTATCGAGAAATTCGTTTGCTCTGCTTATGCCACTATGTGTGGTACAGGAAATCTATCTTGAACTATTTTATTACTGTAGGGTATTTTCAGCGCTCAGCGCTAATTTCGCGCACCTTAATGCACAGGAGGCGTTACAGTGAACTTTTGGACAAAAAGAAACACTGATGATGATGACTGCCAGCGCCAAAACACAGAGCATTATTGCGTACGGAATGGTGATCACACCCTCGTGGTAGTCGAAATTGTTTTTACAATTCGGCAACGTTTAATCCTTCAGCTAAGTAGAACCACAACCCGGTTAAAATAATTTTATTCATATGTGGAATAATTGAACATATGCGCATACTTAAACGCGCGGCTAATGATGGTGCACTTTCGGCACCTTCTCGAAAGCTGCCCGCGGCACTCACGCCGGACGTGCATGAGAAGATATCGTACGGAATGTTCACGAAAATTTCACTTCGTGTGCCGTGTGCATCTTTATTTCCTTTGTCTGTCCTTTGCTCAGTGCTTTTGCCACGCTAAAAGTCCGGAAACAAATATGCATTTTTTTTCTTTTCGCATTCCTATCGTAGAAAGATCAGACTGATTTCTGATGATTTAACAGTGAAAGGGGTGTATTGGTCTTGCACTGTAATTTCCAGACTCGCCGAACAGGTAGCCTCATCTGAATAACAGCCCAAACAGCTGAATATAGTCACTAAACCAGTGAATTTGTCACGCTCAAAGAAATAAGTTTCGAACTATTTTTGTTGAATGAAGACAAGCCAGGCAGGGGCAGTTGGCATCTCGCGTTTTGTGCTCGGCAGCAAATTTTTCTATGAAAAAAAAATGTACTTTTCATTCGTGGAGAACCACCTAGCTTCGCTACATGCATTGTTTACGTTGAGGTTCACTGATTTGCAAGAATGAAGGTTTCAATGAATAAATGGCACCTTCGCTTGATAAGCTCAGGATTATTTCACTCATGTAGGGGGGTTCACGATTTTTCCTGTAAATCTATTCCTCCTTAATTCTAATGGTATTAAGCAGCAATTCACATGTCTAAACAACTAAAAGTTAATGTGAGGATTTCAGAAGCGACACAATGTTTTACAATGTGAATATGAGGTGAGGGTGACGAAGAATTTTGCAGTCCATCAAGTCCACGACGCTTCGGCTCCTCAGTGACAAGGGCACTCGACTGCTGCGCCAGAGTACCCGGGATCAATCCAGTCGGCTCAAGCAGCGTTTCGATGGAGCCGAAACTCGAAAGGCGCTCCTTTGGTGTGCGAAGGCAGTGCACTTAAAGATCCACTGGTGGTCTAAATTATTCCGGAGCCCTCACTACGGAAACTCGTTATTTCTTCTTACCCTACCACTTTTCTCCTTTTCCATACGGTGCGGTTGGGGTGTCCACTGATATGAGAACATTACTGCACCGTTTCCTTTCATCAAACAGCCTATTTTTCATAATAAAAATGATAATAATAATAATAATAATAATAATAATAATAATAATAATAATAATAATAATAATAATAATAATAATAATAATAATAGTAATAATAATTGGTTTGGGGGGAAATGAAATAACGCGTTATCTGTCCCATATATCGTTGGACACCTGAACCGCACCGTAATGGAAGGGATAAAGGAAGGAGTGAAAGAAGAAAGGAAGAAGGATGTGCCGTAGTGGAGGGCTCCGGAATAATTTCGACCACCTTGCGATATTTAACGCGCACTGACATTGCACAACACATATTGCGTAACAGATTGTCCGGAACCGTGGAGTATCTGTTACGGGTCCAAGTTGGACTTATTTTTGGAAATATGGCGGAGAGTTTGAAGGATGCTTCACTCCCGCCACCGGTTGGCCCGGTATTGCACTACCTCCGGGATCGGCCTTGTCTTTAGCGCGTCTTTACTATCTTGTCTTTCTATCCCATCTTTCAACTCTCCTTCTATCTGCACGTGGTAGCGATTGTAGCTCGGCTTGAGCCAGTGAGCAGGCCTGTGCATTTTCCTTTCTTTGTGGCAGCAACAGACAGACACAACACACGGGCGCCTTAGCGTTTTGGTTGGTTGGTTGGATTTTGGGGAAAGGAAATGGCACAGTATCTGTCTTATATTTTTGGACACCTGAACCGCGCCGTAAGGGAAGGGATAAAGGAAAGAGGAAGTTAGCGTTTCTCCTCAATCGAAGTGTATATATAAATGTTTTTATTGGGGGGGGGGGGGAAGGAAATGGCGAAGTATCTGGCTCATATATCGCTGGACACCTGAACCCCGCCGTAAGGGAAGGGATAAACGAGGGAGTGAAAGAAGAACAGAACAAAGAGGTGCCGTAGTGGAGGGCTCTGGAATAATTTGACCATCTGGGGATCTTTAACGTGCACTGACATCGGACAGCACACGGGTGCCTTATCGCTTTATCTCCACAAAAACGCAGCCTGCCGCGGTTGGGTTCGAACCCGGGAACACCGGATCAGTAGCCGAGCGCCTAACCACTGAGCCACCGCGGCTGGTCAATCGAAGTGCAGATGCCGTTTTTGATAATGTCAATTTCCATTGTAAAGCACGCGGCTGTTGTTTTTTCTTTCCCCGCCGCGGTGGCTCAGTGGTTAGGGCGCTCGACTACTGAGCCGGAGTTCCCGGGTTCGACCCCGCCGCGGCGGCTGCGTTTTTATGAAGGAAAAACGCTAAGGCGCCCGTGTGCTGTGCGATGTCAGTGCACGTTAAAGATCCCCAGGTGGTCGAAATTATTCCGGAGCCCTCCACTACGGCACCTATTTCTTCCTTTCTTCTTTCACTCCCTCCCTTATCCCTTCCCATACGGCGCAGTTCAGGTGTTCAACGATATATGAGACAGATACTGCGCCATTTCCTTTCCCCAAAAACCAATTATTATTATTGTTTTTTTCTTTGCGTCGTCAACAGGGTAAAGGAAAATGAGTAAGAATATCATCTCCGCTTCGCCTAAATGTCAGATTCTAATTCGACATTGATTAAAACTTCGATGCAACGCTGCCTGTGCACAATCAGCATTGAAAGCAAGCAAGGGTTCCATTTACAGGTTGAATTTGTTGAGCAGAAGCCTCTTACTGGACCAATCATTTTTTGTGCGCTGAATGCATTAGCTAGCCGTACCTAATCAAGTAAGCACCGGCTCCATTTGCTGTCACGAGGAGGTGCGGTTCCTATTTGATTGTGCATAAATACGAGACAAAGCTAGTCTTGATGTTCGCCACCAGTTGGTTTTGTAACTAATTCTCTCGGCCGATATATTATGAGCCTCCATGTGCCCTTTTTTGTACACATTGATTGCTGATCTGGCAGTCAAATAAACCTCTTTTTGTGTTTAATAAGCGTATGTAGCTATGAATAGCCAGCATGTCTTCATAAACTTCTTTATTTTTATGAACTGTCCGTGCAGTCGGTTGGGGACTCCTTGGCGCACCATTACGCAGAAATAGGCACGCTTTTCACGTGACATCACATCCTGCTGTATTACACGTCATCGCACATAATAATTCGTGACGCTGATTTCGCCCTTAAAATTAAGTTTTCCTTTAATGTCTTTTGCGGGCACTGCTATCCGACCTGCTTTTACAAATTCTCTGTTTATCCTCCTGAACGAACATCCTCATTTGTGAAGAAGTAGAGGCCTGGCTCCCTGCCGAAGGGTCTCCAGTTCACTTTGAATAGCCACCCGATTCTTGGCTGATCCCCCAGTGTGGGTATGTGTCATCTTTTGATAGGCTAACAACAACAACAACTTCTGCTTGAGAACCTTTTGGAGCAAAAGCTTTACTAACCTAGCGGCGCCGATTTCGCTGCGTCTGCACGAAGGACCTGGAACAGGAGGAGCGGAGCTGCGTAAGTAACCCCGCGACGCCTGACGTGGCTCGCAGAAGCTTCAGTGGCGCGCTCCGCCGTCCTCGCGGCGGCTTCGCGCTGCCTATCCAGTGTCTCGCTATGTACGAAGCAAGTCACCCGGAGCCGACGTTCTCGAGAGTGCGCACTCGCAGACGTCGGGCCGAGTCTGGTCACCCGGTCGACATTGCCAACCGTGCGAGGGAATTAGCAATCGACAGCGAGCGTAAACGCGCTACACGGCCAGCGGAAGTCAAAGGAGGGCGGGAGCTTCGCCTGGCTCGACGGCGAGCGACAGATGCCGAATGAAGACAGCAGCGACGAGCCTTGTTAGCAGCCGAGGCGGCGACTGGCGAGCCGCTGGAAGAGAGTTCTCGCAGTGCGGAATGCACACGGACCCACGTGGTCTGTCTGTCTGTCAGACTGTGCTTCGGCAACGAAAACCTTAGGAAGGGACCTCACGTGTAATGCTTGCTTTCGCTTGCATAGCTAGAGATAGCTGAGCTAAGCCGCAGCAATTTTTTTCTTTGCAGCGAGCGTGCTTTTTACGTCACTACACCACCTATTCGACGAATCCGAATTTCGCAGACGCGCCGATGCCGGATTTTCCGCCGAAAGGCACCATTAAGGGTTTTTCTTCAAAGGGTAATGCGTTGTTACTGAGCGCCGTGATGTCTTCGCAGATCAAGAGCGGCTGACACCGGTCATATTTCATGGCAGTTGACAGGCGTAACGGTAGTTCATTTGTTTTCTTATTGCTGCTTACTAGTGGTAACAAGTAGCTACGTTTGCAATCCACTCTTGTGAGATAACTTACGCTCACTCTATAAAACCCAATTAGATGGATGTACTTCACACTTGCTGTAGGCAACACAACGTCAGCGTCACTGGGGAAAAGTGAAAAGAACCGCATGCACACTCCATGTACGTTGACACTGAACACAGACCATGATACGCGATCATCCGTACGTTGGCTGCGCCTACATACCGCCGTTAAGGAGGCAACCCCGTGAAACCCTTTATCTTGTGCATGGCAGGGAGGCCACGGCAACGTTCGACGCAATGTTGCAGGACGCCACCGAGGCGGACAACCTAGACGTTGTCGCCTACTGCACTCCACTCTAAACACAAATACGCCTATATGGGAGTATAAAGAGAGTAAGCTGTTCTCTAGCGCATTTCCTTTTATAGAAGGAAGTGTGCTTGCTCTATGGCAGCTTATTCCATTTTTACACTTTTCTGTTTAGGGTGTTCAATGTGCAGAAGGACTCCGGCATAATAATAATAATTGGTTTTTTGGGGGAAAAGAAATGGCGCAGTATCTGTCTCATATATCGTTGGACTCCTGAACCGCGCCGTAAGGGAAGGGATAAGAGAGGGAGTGAAAGAAGAAAGGAAGAATTAGGTGCCGTAGTAGAGGGCTCCGGAATAATTTTGACCACCTGGGGATCTTTAACGTGCACTGACATCGCACAGCACACGGGCGCCTTAGCGTTTTTCCTCCATAAAAACGCAGCCGCCGCCCGGTTGCGCATTCAAGACGAGTAGCGCAGCGACAGTTGACACTATACAATCTACGTCGACGCAACGCAGAATACAAGCCTGCTGACCGAGTCGGAGTTTGGACACACATTCACCACTGTGGACTGAATGAAAATGTTTTCGCCCCTACTTCGGGTCGTACCGGTTCTTTCGCCTACTATGTCAAAAGGACTCTGAAGTTGTTCGTGATGGAGTGACAAGATACGAGCGACGTCGACCGCGAAAAGAAGTGGTGCATGTCGTGGGTAGAAAGCCATTTCATGAGCACTTATGTAGCCATGTGTTTATATTCATGCACTTTATTTCAAGGCGAAAACTTTACATTTCATACTACTTCAAAGGCTGTAGTTTGCGTCGCGGCACAAAAACTCCGAGAGCCATGGAGATAGCAAGAAGTGAAGAAAGGGAGAGAGAGTGACAACTTTAGGGTCCACAGGTGTCGGGAATTAGGGCAGGTGGGTCCTATGTGGCCCCCAGGTAGAAGCGACGTTCTGGGCTCATAAACTGTGTTCAAGTTGAGTGGTCTCGTCTGGCTCAATGAGGAGTTGGTCCCAGCTTTCCGTAGAGGAAGCTGGCGGGAACACCCGTTGGGGGCGGGCTATTTTCGCAACCCCAGAGGATGTGCGCCTGAGTGGCGGGTTCTGCGTGGTTGCAATTTGGGCATGTGGGGTCGTATTCCCCATTGGTATTAGTGATAGCCTGAAATGGCTAAGGGTTGAGTGTGTCTGCTATCTGCGAAGAAGGGTGGCTTGCGCACGGTGGAGGTCGGGGTAGAAGCGGAAAACGGCGTCTCGTATCTTTGTGGAAATTGATGATGTTAGCAAAAGTCTGGGGGGCTTCAGCGAGGGCGCCTGGATCCGTGGGGCTATACTGCCGGGATTGTTAATCCTCGGGCAAGTCGGTCGGCCCCTTCGTTTCCAGCGTTGCCTACGTGGGCGCGTACCCAGATTAGGTTAATTTTGCAGTACGGGGTGGAGCCGCGCATAATGCCTGCCGAGTAATTTTTTTAACGAACTTTATTTCTCGTCATAGCGAGTGAAGACTGGGACTAAAGGTACCAATTTCCTGACGAAAGGTCCCAGCCCCCTACAGTAAACAGTTTCGACAACAGTGATAATAGAATGAAATACATATAAAAGGCACAAGTACAGAGTTTACATAGGTACAAACATATTACACTTGTGATACACATTACACAGCCGCAATGCATACATATCACAACTAAACTCTACATATTCATTTTGGGAACGAATATACGTTCATAGAACCAAACAGAAGGGGAACAGAATGACACTGATCAAGAAAAGGAAACAACATCAGCTAGTAACAATGCGGTAAGCTCTTTTTTGAAGGTACCAATTGAAGGCCTAAAATCCAACAGTTCATCTACCTTGTTTAATATTTCAGTTGACTTATATAAAAATGTCTACTTTCCGTAATTTGTTCCCGTTTTCGGCTTGTGTCGGATGTTTCGCCGTAGAAGGTGCCAAGATGTATCTGGATTGGAAGTTTTGGAGAAGAATTTATGTTTGTTTACTGTAAGCAGAAGCTTCTTATAACAAATTTTGTCTGCGTGAAGAAATGAATAACGCTGGAATAATGGAGCTGTTGCAAGATGTGCATAACGATCATGGTAATTGCTATATATACGAAGAATTCGTTTTTGTAATAGAATTAACTTGTCCTAGTTGGTTGTTGTTGTTCTCCATACCTAGATCCAAGGGTTGCTCGTGTTGAGTCACTGAGAGCTATGCGCGTACTGTGGTAAGCGATCGCCAGCGCTATCGCTGTCTCTTCTGCTGCGGCTGGGGAGAGGGCGCGCACCATGGCGGCGCAGATAAGGGTAGATCGCGGCGCTGTTGCTCGGACCACGTAGGTTGTTGCAGCTTGCCGCGTCCACGAATTTTGCTTGTTCGTCGGCACGATAGAAATCATCCTGTTCTTGGGCTTTGTTCTGAAGGCGCGTGTCGTGTCGCCTAGAGAACATGTTCTTGAGTAGCGGTTTCACGAGGCGGCTATGCAGTGCACCTAGCAAGAGTGGAGAAGGAAGCGACTAGAGCAGCTTCCCAGCGACGAAACATTACCGGAGAGGACGTCGCAGTCGAAATAGGGACTACCTACGGCGGATGGGGGCGGAGCGTCGGAGGCAGCAGGTGCCAGCATCAGCCTGCCTGCTGCATGACAGTCGCGCCAGCGCTCACGCGATAGGAGTCATAATTCTTTTCGAAGAATTTCGTGGCTGCGCGCGCGTCACTGTCTCTTCAGACCCCCTTGTCGATGGTGTGTGTGCGATGCAGTGTGATGGAACGGCGACGAAGTCAACGTCTGCGACCAACGAGGCGACCGCGTCTATACGGCAACAGGAAGACGAGGGCGCACACGAATGTAAGTTACCGGCTCCAAGGCACAGGAGCCAATAAATCGACGGCAGCAGAGGCAGGCTGCAACAACGATGGTCACCGCTACGGTAAGAGCGCGGAACGCTAGTCTCTAACGGTTGAGACTTAACTGCGCAAGCGAGAAGCGGACATTAAGCGGGGGCAATTCGTCAACGTCGTGGGACTATAATGCTTTCGAATTCTCGTAAACGGCAGCGTGGCGGCGCCGCCACTCTGTGGCTGTGCCGCCACGCTGTCACTTGGTTGGTCACGTGGTGCGGAGCAGCAGCCGGCGGCGCAGCGCCGTGTCTGATAACGTGGTTCGTCACGTGACTAGCCACGTGGTGCGGAGGAGCTGCCACGCCGGCGATACCAAGCTCCCGCAGCTGTGCGCATGCGCCGTGTCAAGTGGGACGGAGATGATGAAGGAACGCCCAGCGAAACGGAGCGGCGAAAGACTGACTTTGCAATTCAGCTAAGCAAGTTCCACTCGGCCGGCTGTAGCTACGCGTCACTCGAGGTTTAACCAGAGCTACACCACGCGAAGTTTTGTAGCGAGCGCTACACTGGGCTAGCAACCGAGCATTTCGCGGTGCATGGGAGAAGCCAGTCGTGCGCATGCGCCGTTACCATGGCAACAGGAGAGGAGCAGGGTGCAGCATGCTCTTCGGCGGCCGCGCGCCCACTTCGCCGTCGTAGCCGAGCGTGACTTTACGTGGATGAGCAGCTGTGCGCACGCGCCGATACCATAGTAACGAGAGAGACTCCACAGCGGCGCCGCGTTCTTCGTCGCCGCCTCGCCCAGCGCCTCCTCTGTAAAAGTAGAGGAGGCGCAGCCTCGCCGCACGCCGCTCTATCACCCGAAACGCCCGTTGCATGCGCAGCATTTCATATAAAAGGCAGAGATGTAATGGGCGGCTATATCGCAACGTTTGTCATGCGTGCAAAGAAGGAGAGTTCAGCCGCTGCTAAACGGCGGTATTGACAAGAGAAGATTAACTCTTCTGATCCTGAGGTTGTCGCCTCTCAGTTGGCTTGAACCATATAAGAAGGCTGGAGTCTGTGTTTACGTGAAATAAGGTATCACCGCCGTCAGACATCTCCCTTCGATCGCGGTGAATAATGGAAAGTGGCATTATCATCCAAGGAGTCTACGTGGCACCGGGACATCTGTAATACAGACGATTGATGTGGTGGCCCCGTGTATACCAGCCTACGGCACGGTTTCACTGTTGTGTGTGACTTTGGATGATTTTCACAGGAAACATTAATCTCTTATTCACTGTATGAAAGAAAAGGTTGACTTTATTTAGCTTCGGACCCTCACGTCCAAAATTCACAGTGGGGAACGAATATAGGCCTTGTATACCAAAGAGACTCTATCAGATTAAAATACCGTATAGCCAAATTGAGACCGCCGCATGCTACTTCGCAGATCATCGGCCAGTCTTCGTCTACTGTCAAGCAAAATGAAAAAAAGATGTGTATACCCAATGCCTCCCATTGCTAAACATACAGTGACCACAACAAGCCCAGCCAGGGAAATGTACCTATCGCTATAAATATATATCCTGGCATAGCTAAGCTAAGACACTGCAAATTTTTTTGCGCACCGTTGATAATCAATGGATCGATTTTTCTTGAATAGGACTCAATTCAGGGAAGGTTCTTAATGTTTCTTCGTTCTTGCACAAAGCCGGTGGTACACGGCTTCAACATTTTCTGATACGAAAGACAGCTAGTTTTATCTAGATTGACCGCAGCCACCTTCAAAGATTTCTACATTGCTCGAGATTGCGTAGTTACCTTTGGGACTTAATCGGAGGCTCTTTGCCAACTTTAAATTCACCGCGAACGAGAGAAGCGGGGATGCTGTCTTCCGTGGACCACCGAAAACATTTCTTGCTAACTTCGCCGCCTATTGTTCGGGTATTTGTTGGCGAAAGTAAGCCCAATAAAGAGTCCTTTCAAGAACCACTTCAGTAAACGCCAACTATGCTGGCAAATCCTGGACACCTTGTCCTCTCCGCGCTATCGATGTAATGTGGGTGGTGGGCGCCTCCCCAGCGGCTCGAGCGAGAGTCGAACTGGAAAACTTTTCGACACCATTAGCATACCGTGTTAATGTTCGGGAGCCCGCCCATGGCCTCTGCGGCCGCGCTGATTGGTCCCGATGCGGCGGTAGGCGCGCACGCAGCAGCCTGTTACCTGGCGTCATCTGACGCCGTCAAGGCGATTTCTGCATGCGCTCTGACTGCGCGCGGACTCGCGGTGTTCCGGTACAGGTATAGCCCGGTACGCGGTGTGCTAAAGGTGTCTAATACCTGCGCGGATGGTTGTCGTGTCTCAGATGGGTAAATAACATAGGCCGCTAGTTTCATGCTGACTTGCGAAAGAAAGCACGCCGTTGCTCTCATGGATGCTTCCCCAAACAAAATGGAGCAATGGTTATTTTGCCGTGATGCCGCCGCGTTGGCTGAGTGGTCATGGTGTTCGGCTGCTGGCCCGAAAGACGCGGGTTCGATCCCGGCCGCGGCGGTCGAATTTCGACGGAGGCGAAATTCTAGAGGCCCGTATAATGTGCGATGTCAGTGCAGGTTAAAGAACCCCAGGCGGTCGAAATTCCCAAAGCCCTTCACTACGGCGTCTCTCATAGCCTGAGTCGCTTTGGGACGTTAAACCCCCATAAACCTATTTTCCCGTGCGATGCGGAACAAGGACGCAGTGGCTGGTTGGTTCAGGCGTCCGTGACTCTCCAGAAGAAAAATGTCTCCTTAAGGGCGCAAATGCAAAAACTTTTCCCTGTCCTCATTCTTTCTTAATTTTTCTTTTTCTGTTATTTTCAGTAATTTTCGGCTTGTTTTTCTGTTTTCTTCTCAGTTATTTCTTATAACTAATTTTTATCTTTCTTATGTATTTTTACTTTTGCTTTTATTTTTAATTTCCGGTTTATTTCATTACATATAGTTACTTGACGGAAAGCAGATGCGTGAATGAGATGAGATCACAGATGGTTACAGGATGATTTTACTGGCGGACGGCCTTGCGCGAGAACTCCTAGGTGCCCGAGCCACTGCACAGTTCGTATTCTTCTAGCCCGTCACAATATATGTTGCTTAAGAACTGTTGCTTAATCAACTTTCACATTTCTGTTTTATTTGCCACACAACTTATGACAGAGAGTTCGTGAGAGTCGACGGCACTCAGTCTGCAACTTCCGTCCACGCCACTCATGAGCCAAGAAAGGCTTTCGCCTTAAAATGCTCTCTCGGACGTTATGCCACGCGACTGTCCACGCCCCGCCGCCTCTGCGCGCGTTGAGCCGACGGCAACTGTCGAATCACGTGACGCTGAGTTGCGGAGCCGACAGCAGTCTCGCAACTGCCAGAAATCGCGTGAAGCGTCATTGGCTGTATAAAAACGTGTGGCGTGTATCCTGGTGGGATTATCTTTGCCGCATCATTTTTCCCCCTACTGCAGCAGACTGGAAATACCTACCCAAAGGCATAGCAACCATCAAGTGCTCATCCAACTTGTCCAATAATGTTACCGGTTATGATTCGTTGTGTTAATACGTGCTCACCAATATATATGTACTCACCCCTTCGTGGCTATTGAGGTAATAAAATTAGGTGAAATGAAACCCTTATATTCCTAGCGTCCTACATGTAGGGCAGCGCTGTTTTGCGCAGTAACTCTAAAAATTTATCGCGTAAAACGTTGTGCCCGTTGGCGTAGGTTCAAGAGGCTCTAAAGGTTCTCCTTGCAAGGGTTGAGATGTATGTGTTCACTTTTGTGTGTTGTGGCCGTTCAGATGGACCGGCTGCAGTTGACTGACCCCATTGCGATTCTGCAAGAAAAACAAATAATTTTGTGCATTGTCGCCGGAAAACCACAGCGCGTGAGGGCAACAATCATTTTAAAGTAGACTTTAAAAGTTTTTTGGTATACCACACGTAAGAGGTAGCAAATTTAGCAAGTATCTATATTTGTAGTACGGTTTCAGTGTCTGTGTAATTTCTTCGCTAGTTTTGCCCCCGGAATTCAGCGTAGCAGCGCGCTCGATCACAAAGATGGCGATGTAGTCGTATGTCCGTTTGCATACGTTCGTCAGCGACAGGTGAGAGCGGATGGAAGCGTATGACACTCTGTCACAGGCTTTACTCGCATCGAGTACCAGGATGGTACGTGTGGATCTAATGCTCTTTGGATGAAGAATGTCTTGCTGTATCTGCCACATAATGTCCTCACTCGAGAGACCTGCTCGAAATCGAGTCACGGACGAGAGAAACGTGTCTTCCACTTAAAGGTGCACTAAAGAGGAATGAACTCTTCTATTTACAGCGGGAACTTTATCTACACGCTCCGGGCATTCTCAGAAGCTTCGAATTATTGTTCTCGGTGGCTGGTTCTCCTAATTAAATCTATTTAAACGTCCCGGCTCCCACCTTTTTTTTGAACTCAAAGCGATAGGTAGGCGGAGTCAACCAACCGGTGGAGTGCCTTTCAGCCAGTCCAGTGGCGGCTTTTCTTTCTCGTTTATTTTGTTTGTTTTTTTAGGTTTCTGTGAATAAGCAGTTTCCGTCACAGACAATATAGCCGCAAATTCGGCCCACGGGAATAAAAATACACGTGGACTCTTTGATTTGCGTATCACTCCGCAAATGGCAAAGAGGCAAGTCGCCACAAGACTGGCTGACGCGTTGGTTGACTCCTCATACCTACCGCGTTCAGTTCAAAAAGTGACAGGTGCAGGGATGTTTAATCCGATTTAATTAGGGCAATCGGCCACACAGAACAATAATTCGAAGTTTATAAGAATGGCAGGAACGTGTAGATAGTGTTCCCGCGGTAAAAAGACGAGTCCAGATTCCTCTTTAGTGCAACTTTAAGCGTGCATTTGGAGCATGCTTAAGACAACGTGCTCCATGACCTTTCCTAGACATGGTGTACGAGAAATTTGGCGGAGGTTCTCAATCTCCAGTCTTTTCCCGGTTTAGGAATGGACTCTGTTACAAAAAAATTGAAATTGAAAATTGCCATTTCCTTTCCCCCAAACCAATTATTATTATTATTATTATTATTATTATTATTATTATTATTATTATTATTATTATTATTATTAAGAATCGTTTTTTGGCGAAAGGAAATGGCGCAGTATCTCTCACATCTCGGCAGACACCTGAACCGCGTCGTAGGGGAAGGGATAAAGGTGGAAGTCAAAGAAGAAAGGAAAAAATAGGTGCCGGTTGGAGGGCTCCGGATTAATTTCGACCACCTGTGGATCTTTAACGTGCACTGACATCGCACACCACACAGGCGCCTTTGCGTGTCTCCTTCATCGATAGGATAGGAAAACTTTTAATGTCCAACAGAAAGAGGGTAGCCAGATGGCTACCCGCCTAGACGACGGCAGAAAGGTCTTGACCCTCGGCGGCGGCTTCGGCCAGTCGGACGACTTGTAGCTGAGTCGTGGGGTCGAAGCTCAGTACTAAGGACTCCCAATGGTGTCTCGTCTTTATGCCTCGTCCCTACCTGTGGGCATGAGGACATTCCTATAGTATGTACTCCAAAGCGGCCCTAAGGTCGCAGTTTGCGCATTTGTCTGAAAATTGCCCTGGGTGCATAACACTCCAGAGGACCGAGTTTGTAAATGTGTAAGTTTGTAACCGGCGCCAGTTGATGGCCTGGTATCTGGTCAAAGATCTGTTCGCTGGAGGAAGTCTAGCTCGTTGCAAACTATAGTGGTCTGTAATGTCTTTGTATCCCGAAATGCGATCCCTGTCTGTGAAGACCACCTCTCTCGGGTCCGCCCTGAAGGAAAATCCTCTGGCGAACTCATTGGCCATCTCATTGCCAGACAGGGATGCATGTGCTGGTTTCCAGACTAGCGTAAATTTCCGGTCTATTATATGACAGCTTAGAATTGTATTCGTTATAGGGGAGACCCGGCCCCTGCTGAAATTTAGTATCGCAAATTTTTAGTGACTGATGATGTACCTCGCTTTTGCGCCTACACAAGCCAGTGCAATGGCAGCTTCCTCTGCAGTCTCTGGGTTACCTGAAAGAGTATTGAGGCACTTATTTTGAGTAGTTTATTATTCACGACCGCGAAGGTGATCGTGTTCTTACCATACTCAGCGGGCTTCGAATGACGTCAACCCCTTTCGAAGCAGCTGCAAACCTATGTTCACCGGAACGTGTAGTTGTAATTACGGCACCGCGCGGCTGAAATATTCTTTGCCCTGTGGCGTGGTTTCTGTGTCCACTGCGAAATGTGAGACAGACAATATTTCCTTTCCTGAAATTGTGGAACGCGTAAGGAAGACGTCGCGCAGAAAGGACGATGGGGTTTGTGGACACATTGACAACTCTGCAACACGTTCAAATAAATTCAATTCGTTTATTTTTCAGAGTGGTACAAACTCAAACTCTGCACACGTCGCGTCCAGCCCTTAATGATCAAGCTGAAGCGTTTTTTTTTATAATTTTTAAACACTTCAATCGATTTTTTCTTCGTTCCTTTTTTAAATCATAACTTTTTCATGATAAGTATGATATACGATTTCAATGGTGTATGGTGACTTTTCACTCCTCGGGATTTGTTTTGCTGATGACGACACAAAAATTTCCTTGCATAGTAGATGGATACAGCTTCGCTGTAAACGACCACCTGGGGATCTTTAACGTGCACTGATATCGCACAGCACACGGGCGCTTTATGCGCTGCGCCTGAATCGAAACGCGGCTGCCGCGGTCGGATTCGAACCCGAGAACTCCGGATCAGTAGCCGAGCGCCCTAACCACTGAGCCACCGCGACTCATTGCTTCCTTGAGGCCATTGAGCGTCTGCTTAAAGAGTATCCGCTATGTGTGCGACGTCAGCGTGCGGGCACATCGGCACTTTGCAACCAAGGCAGCGCAAACGGATTCGGCATTTCGGCGAATCACCCGCCGCGGTGGCTCAGTGGTTAGAGCGCTGTGTGTCTGTCTGTTGCTGCCAGGAAGAAAAGAAAGGAAAGTGCCCAGGCCTGCTCACTGGCTCAAGCCGAGCCACAATCGCTACCACGTGCAGATAGTAGGAGAGTTGAAAGATGGGATAGAAAGACAGGATAGTAAAGACGCGCTAAAGACAAGGCCGATCCCGGAGGTAGTACAATACCGGGCCAACCGGTGGCGGGAGTGAAGCAACCTTCAAAGTCTCCACCACATTTCCAAACATAAGTCAAACTTGGACCCGTAACTGATACTCTACAGGTCCGGCCCATCCCTATTTGGTTAGAGCGCTTGGCTACTGAACCTAGTGTTTTTGAGGGCCGGCCCCTTAGAAGCCGGTCAAATCATGCCTTCCTGCGTATATTTCGAAGCAATAAAAGTCTCACCACCACCTTGGCTACTGATCCAGAGAACCCGTGTCCGAACCCGATCGTCTGTCTGTCTGTTGTTGCCAGGAAGAAAGAAAAGGAGAGTGCACAGGCCTGCTCACTGGCTCTAGCCAAGCCACAATCGCTACCACGTGCAGATAGTAGGAGAGTTTAAAGATGGGATAGAAAGACAGGACAGTAAAGACGCGCTAAAGACAAGGCCGATCCCGGAGGTAGTGCAATACCGGGCCATCCGGGGGCGGGAGTGAAGCAACCTTCAAACTCTCCACCACATTTCCAACATAAGTCCAACTTGGACTCGTAACGGATACTCTACGGGTCCGGCCAATCCCTATTTGGTTAGAGCGCTTGGCTACTGAACCTAGTGTTTGTGAGGGCCGGCCCCTTAGAAGCCGGTCAAATCATGCCTTCCTGCGAATATGCCTTCCTGCGAAGCAATAAAACTCTCACCACCACCACGGCTACTGATCCAGAGAACCCGTGTCCGAACCCGACCGTCTGTCTGTCTGTTGTTGCCAGGAAGAAAGAAAAGGAAAGTGCACAGGCCTGCTCACTGGCTGTAGCCGAGCCACAGTCGCTACCACGTGCAGCACGTACGAGAGTTGAAAGATGGGATAGAAAGACCGCGGCGGCCGCGTTTATTTAATATAATTGGTTTTTGAGGGAAAGGAAATGGTGCAGTATCTCTCTTATATATCGTTGGACACCTGAATCGCGCCGTACGGGAAGAGATAAAGGAGGGAGTGAAAGAAGAAAGGAAGAAAGAGGTGCCGTAGTGGAGGGCTCCGGAATAATTTACACAACCTGGGGATCTTTAACGTGGACTGACATCGCACAGCACACGGGCGTCTTAGTGTTTTTACACCATAAAAACGCGGCCGCCGTGGTTGGGTTCGAACCCGGAAGCTCCGGAACCACTGAGCCACCGCGGCGGGTAAACGTTTCGACAGAGGCGAAACGCTAAGAGAGAATGAGAAAAACTTTATTGTTGGAGAGGAAGTCGGGGCACGCCCCTGGGTCTCCGCACGACCCCACTGCACTCAAGTGTTTATGTCCCTAAGGTCCGTAACACTGGAAGCCCGGCCGGTGGCGATTGTCTGCACGGCCGGTTCCTCCGAGCGCAGCAGGGTCTCCCAGTCCTCCAAGGTCTTGAGGTACTCTAGGCCGCGCGGGGGAGGGTCCGCCGGGCAAAGGGAGAGGATGTGAAGGGAAGAGGCGAATGGTTCTGGGCACAAGGTGCAGGCAGGAGTGGGGAAGGAGGGGTTATAGTGGGCTAGGGTCAGGGGTGAGGGGAGTGTGTGTGTCTGTAGTTTGCGCCAAGGCGTCCGTGTGCTGTGCGATGTCAGTGCAGGCTAAAGATCCCCAGGTGGTCGACATTATTCCCGAGCCCTCCACTACGGCACCTTTCTTCCATTCCTCTTTCACTCCTTGCTTTATCTCTTTCCTTACGGCGCGGTGCAGGTGTCGGCCGATATGTGAGACAGATACTGCGCCATTTCCTTTTCCCCAGAACCAATTTCCAATTTTGAATCCGTCACCTGAACGGGCCTTTGAAAGCAACCAAAGGCTGTTTCTTAGCTCGGGTTAGTCGCCTACATGGACTGAAGTTTGCGCTGGGAACCATTGTGGCAGAAAGAATGTTAGGAATACTTCAGATGACAATTCGGGTTCAGTTTGACCTACAAGGCCACCTTCAGGGTCTAAGTAGCTGCGGGACGCAGTTCGCCTCAAGGATTTCAGGAGCATTTCGTCATGTCTATCAAAACTTTTACAGCCTAAATGTATTCCCAAGAATAAACAGTAGACGTACGTCGGTTCTTGAAAGGAAAAATACCGACGTATAATAAACATTCCCGATAGCGGAAAGTAATTTTTATTGCCAAGATTATGTTGCCAAGATAGAAACAACACGAGATTCAGAGAAAAATGTGATATTATTACTGGCGGCTAAATTGCAGAGAGCGTGCATCGAAGCTTACTGTTATGTGAAAATAATTTATTTCTTTATTTACTAGTATACCCAAGACGACAGTACCACTTTAACCTAGGGGGCTGGGGGGGGGGGGGTGTAGAGGTAATCCAAAGCAAGAACATAGTGAATGTGATTTACAAAAAAAATCGGAAAATTTTAAGATTATATTTTCACCCTTGATGACAAATGAATCTTTCGATACAACTGCAACAGCACATTCAATTCGGTTTGATTCCCGAATAGTTGGGGAAAATGCCATTTCAAAGAGATCTGTTTTACACATTGTATCTTTGAGATTGTTTATGTGATCCAGACGTGACGAAATGAATTCGGAACGCAGCATGTATGGACGGGGTAGTATACCTGTTTTAGAATGAAACATATTGCGGAATACTTTCAAACGATCGTATTCTCTTTGTTTTTCCCAGCCGAGACTGTGTATTGCAGATGTTACAGATAAAATATTTCGCTAAGATATTGAAAACAAAGCATGCTGCCTTGTTCTGTGCCCTTTCTAATTTACAGATATGAGTCATTGCCCATGGATCTCATAACCTGCACCCATATTCTTGTGCACTTACTTTGTTTGCTAGTTTTAAAAAAGCATCCTTTTTGGAACATACATGATGCTAAATTACCAGAAAGTATCAATTTTTTCTACATGCACAAACAGGCTGAAAAAATAAATCTTCTCGTAAGGTTCATATTACCTCTCCCCTTATCCTCTCTTCCTGCCCACTAACCTCTTTCATTTCATTTCTCCATTCTGCCTGCTATCCTTTACTTCCGCTGCCCCAACTCAGGTGCTTCAGTGTCGATGGCAGATACCGGGGCTAGCAAATATCGTTTCATTCCTTTTATTTTATTTTAATCAAACTACTTATTTCTACTACTAGTTCAGGTTTTACACTATATTGCAGAAAGAGCCTCGAAATATCAACATGTCGAGAAATGTTCTCTAAACCCGCTTCTTGCTGGAGGCGAAATTCTAAAGGCCAGCGTACTGTAGCATGCCATTGCACGTTAAAGAATCTCTGGAAAATGAAAATTGGGTTTTGGGGAAAGGAAATGGCGCAGTATCTGTCTCAGATATCGGCTGACACCTGGGCCGTGCCAACACCACCTAGACTTTTTAAGGCCTCTCTACGTTTGCGTGACGTCACCGCACTGCGACGGCCCAGTAGGTTCGGCTTCCGCGCTCGCACGCATTTCGCGCATTTCAAAGTGCTGATTATGTCTCTCGAAAAGAAAATTACTTTTTTTTAATCGTGTTTTGCTTGCCCACGCCCTAACCAAATGCTTTTTTTTGTTCTTGTTTCTTTGAAAGTATAAGGAGTTACATTTTAGCGGACTTTTACTGACTTTATATCAAAGCGCGCATGTGTGAAGATACGTTCGTAATGTTTTTTTATTTAAAATGAACAACGCAGAGGACTTTCACAAGTCGTATTTTATTTTCAGATGAGAAACACGATCAGTAGGAGTAGGAGGTAAGGAAACTGTTACAGCACTGAATCATAAAATGCAGTAAGTGAAGCCAACAACAGAAAAGCTGTAAACGGAGAGCAAACAAAAGATATGCAGAATATATAATAATACAACGCAAAAACTGGTTTCGAAACTAAAAACAAACTAACAAAAACAGTCACAAGCACAAAGAGTAGTCAATTCTTCAATGTCCAATTTTCTCTCTTTTTCTTTTGCAGCCTTTTCAACTATAAGTTGATCATTTTTTCTTTTACAAAGGTTATTTAGAAGCGTGTTTGCTGTTGCACTTAGGACATAGTGCATTACCAACTGTGGAGTGTGCCCATTCTCACACACATCAAAGTCAATGCTGTCGTTTAACACATCATGTGTGAGTGCCAAGAGAGCCTCCTTTTGATCTGGTAGTGCATGAAACTGTGTCGCATGCTGTTCGCTTCTCAGTTTGTCAAGAACTATCTCAGCAGTAAGAACAGCATTTACTATGGCAGGCTGTGGAAACTTGAGACTACCACAAGTCATGGCCTTGACTAACTCCCCACCTTCTACTTCATCTTCTAGCATTAAATTTCCTTTGCAAGTCATGCATGACAGCTTTTTGGACGCAGCGTGGGCACAATAGCCAGCAACGTAAGTGGTTGCTGGGAGATTTGGCGCCTTCGCATAATCGTCGTCCGTTACCTCAATGTCAAACACTTCAAGTACTGCATCGTTTACTGCCACCGCATCTGTTGCAGCCTCAAACTCTGGGAGCTTCAGAATGTTCTGCAGACGAAGCTTTCGCTCCGACTCATAGACTTGTCTTATGGAAATGTGGTATTGCGCACCGGAGAGTTGGCGGTATTTGCCAAACCTCTCCTCCAAGCAATCAGTCTGAAACTTTCCTAAAAGTACATACTCGAAGTTCATTTCATCTAGGCAATACCTAGTCACCTTTACCAAGGTGTCTGTCGTGAGTCGGAGCGCACTGTGAGTCTCTCTTGTAAGTATACCTGTGTCAAATTTGAGAGACTGCCACAGATCTAGCCACTCCACTATACTTAACAGAAACTGGATCTGTGGACTTGACGCTGATGTAATCGGTGACTGCAGCTCATCACGAAGTCGAGTACCCTTGTTGCATGTCTTTACATTGACAATGTTCCACCACTTTGTTATTGTTTCAAGGAACTGTGCAGTACCAGACACATGATCTAGCTCAAGTCTGGGCCCACATGCACCCAGAGCTGCTGCCGTAGACGGGCTGAAAATCCTTAGCGCAAGCTTGATATTCTGTCGCTCAATATTCGATGGGTTCAGAGATTTAGACGAAAGTGTTGGTGCTGATTTAATCAGCTGACCCTCTTCTTTCGAGTGAAGTTCTCGAAGTGTTTTAAATGAAGCTGTAAGTATAGGTGACTTTATATTAGGTCCTGTGGGGCTACGAAAGAACATGCATGTTCAAGCATTTCGCTGATTGATCCAGTTATTCCTGACGCATTTTATTAAGTGTACAGGATCAATCAGAAAAAAAGAGAGGACGCTTAGAGTCTGCAGGGTGTGGATATACACTCTGAAGTTTGTTGGGGGCCCCAAAAAGTGACATTGTTTTCCGGTTGATTGAGTTATTGTCAGCTATGACTGCGATTATACGCAACCCAACATGCTCTAGCTGAGTAATGATGCTATGCAGAATAGTGTGAAGCTGCTGTGCGTTGATGCGCAATACTGCCAGTATGTGCACAACATTCTTCTGACGCGAAAGCAAGCTTTGCATCATAAAAACATGGGCTGTTTTTGCTGCATTAGGGCTATTTGTATCCGCACCAACAATTACTCCTCACTTATAATCAAAATACGGCTGCAGGTGAATTTCGTCCATCATGAGTACAAATATATTTTCATGCTACGTCATTGCTGCGACAAGCTTCTTTGCATACGATAGGAAAGAAGTGCCTTGCTGTTCAGCTGCCGGGCTTACGCTGTAGGAGTTACATATACGACGTATTGTAGATTGATGGGCTAATATAAGGTTTCCGGAACTATGAAGAAACCTATAAACATGCGGAGAAACTGTAAATAAAATGCTTGATAATACCAGCAACTCTGCAGAATACCGGGATGACCTGCTATGCTTGACAAGAAGAAGAGAAACTTGCTCTTTCAAAAAACTAACTGCATTCGGTTGTTCAACATCTGCCAGTTCACAATTTAAGGCATCTTCAAGCAGGGAAAGTGCAAACTTGAGCAAACCATCAATTTTTTCTTCATGCCTAGAGAACAATTTTTCGTGAAACGACTCTACAGCATCCAGCAGACCTATCAAGCAACGGATATCATGTACTGTGTGAGGGATGGTATCTATGCCATCAATTGTAGTCAGCTGCACATTTCGGTAATGAACTTTCACCGTGAGGTTCTCTAAGACCGTGACTGACGACAAAACACGAGGGACGTCATCAACAGCAAGATTGAGAAAAAGGACGCAGGCAGGTCGAGAAATAACATTCCAAAAATCAGAAAGCTTGATTTGAGGAAGGCACTCCAGTAGAACTTGGAAAGTGTCAATCTTGTTCTTTGCTTCTTCCTCCTCGTGTGTCTGGAGTGACATGGCGATGGCATCTCGTAAAGAAGCTGCTTCAAGACGCATTCTCTTTTCAGTCGGTGCTTCTCGGGACGTAGTGGCGGGCGCAGAAATGTACGCGGGACAGTTCGGGAATACACTGGGAATGGCGTCGGAGCTGAGACGAGCGATCTTCAATTTTGCCTCGACGACTTTGCCCGTTTTTGAGTCCACATACTTAGAAGAAGTCCGAATGTCTGATTCTTTAAAGTGCCGCTCGCAGACCTGCAAAGCCCAGCGCAGATAAGGTTAGCATATTTAAGATGATTAATTCCATGGGTGCAATAGCAATTAGCGCAGTGAAATATTTCAAATTTAGAATATTTCCAGCTCGCCCACTAGGCCATGTTGTAACGCATTATGTACACACAGCTACGTCGCGGAATAAATATCACGCTTTTTCGACTTACCACTGAGCGCTTTCCGGGTTCGAAATCAGCACGTGGAATGGCTTTCAACCATTGCCTCCTTCTGTCAGCATCACCTGGCAAAGTGAAGACGCGCACAGTCTTTTCTCCATCGTAATTCCCGCGGCAGCCGGGAACACAACAGTGTCCTGGCATTTTAACAAATGGCCCAGGAACTGTCACACGCGCACAGCACTTTCACAGACGTTTCCCAGGATTGCACTTCGAGTATTCACAGCCCGCAAGGAAGCTTCAGCAAATGACACAGAAAGAAAGAACGGCGGAGGAACAGCATGTAACACACGACACGTGCAGCACATGCTCAAACACGACGGTAGTGATGTTTACAGCAGTCGCGATGTCTCCTTTCAAATGATTGCTTTCAACAATTTTCTAGAAAAACTGCACAAAGTAAGCTTTTAAAAGATTGAACAGTTTCCAGAAGTGCGAACGAAGATTTTTACATTGAACCAGATATCTTTCATGTCATTTAAAACGGTGAAATTCATTTTCTTCAATTTGCTATACGCAAATACGCCTCAGAGTACTCCGCACTTCAACAATTTGAAACAGCGCGGGAGGAGAACGGCGGCAGCGGCCGCCAGGAGGTGCTGCCGCAGCGGTCGGCGGTGGCTGCTCCCGCGTCGTAGTGCGGTGACGTCACGCGTCGGAGGAGAATTCGTGGAGCGGCCTTAAATGTGTAGGTGGTGTTGGCCGTGCTGTAAGAGAAGGGATAGAGGAGGGAGTGAAAGAAGAAAGGAAGAAAGGTGTCGTAGTGGAGGACTCCGGTGGAGGACTCCGGTATAATAATTTCGTCCACCTGGAAATCTTTAACGTGCACTGACATCGCACAGCAAACGGGTGCCTCAGTGTTTCGCTTCCATGGAAACGCAGCCGCCGCTGTCGGGTTCCAACCAGGGAACTCCTGATCAGTAGCCGAGCGCTCCAACCACTGAGCCACCGCGGCGGTTAAAAAAAGAGCCCCAGGTGGCCTAAATTTCCGGAGTCCACTGCGGCGTCTCTCACAGCCCGAGTCACTTTGGGACGTTAAACCCCAGTAAGCTAACCAAACCTTAAAAGCACACATGCGCAAACAGCTAGTCGATATTTTCTTTGGTGAACCTGTGGCCGTCGCTAGTTGGATGCTGCTAAAAGTAGGTATTTTAGGAAACCAGGTGGTTAATGTATAAACGGACGTTGCGGCGTACTAGGTTAAGTTTAAGAAATAAAATATTTCTTCGCAAAAAATTATTTGAACTCCTTAACGCGCTCTGCTTAGCACATCGAGAAATTGCGGATTATATCGCCCCACAAAATAGGGGTGAGCTTGAAACGCAATAATGAAGGGCGTAGCACAATCCAGGACTGCGCTAAGTTGACGCTGGTCGCGGGCTGTCAGAGCCTTTTAGCCAAGGCACATTTGCTTGCTGGATTTCGCTGCTTATCTATAGATCTATAGATTGTATATAGCATTTGTATTGATACACAATGTTCAACAGGGTTTGTCTGTAGAGAATATATAGACTTTATAGACAGAAGTACATAGACCGCCTAAAAAATGTTTGTAAGTGCTGGACCTCCTGCCGGCCTCTTGGTCCTATTTAGTATAAGCTTGGCAGCTTCCTCGGTCTCCTTGGCTTCCTTAGGAAGCCGGTTCTCTGCTAATTGGAAAATTCTATTTGCTGGCATTATCCCATTTGCGCTTTACGTAGGCGCGTTCTGCTGCTTAATAACGCGATAGTGTTAAAGGCCCGTTCCCCTGAAAATCCGGTGTTGGCGTTGTCGGCACCGGCGTTATGAGCGAAGAATGACGGGAATGGCTAAGACAGGTAGTCTTCAGAGAGAAACCTAGGAGGCAGGTGGGCCACCTAGGTGACGTGACATTGCGGCGTCATCGCAACCTGCCCACCGGCGAATGATCAAGCTGCCCACCGTGGCAGGTGGCAGTTAAAATTAATGATTGGTCACTCGGAAACAGCAACCAGGGTCACGCAAGGCCCGCAGTTGGAAGTACCTGCCATCGCAGGGCAGTGACGCATCGCTGAAACGCGCGGCCACAACCTGAACCGTTTGGTCCTGCTTATGCAATACCTGGCGCCGTCTTCCTTCAGCCGCGGGCCACCCCAACACTGCCACTGACTCCCCAGCCTCTACCCCACCCCTCCACAAGTGTAAAGACCCAAATCAAACAAGAAGTGTGGACGGCCACAGTCTTTGTTAGACCAGCGCAGCTCAGTAGTCAAGCGTTCGTGAGCGCCAAACCGACCTTCGTCAGCTTCGCCACACTTCGCCACCCCGCCATGCCACTTCTATATCTGTCTGTCGCCGGCTTACCTTCCTGAATCCTTGGTTTCGCTTTTTGTGCCCTACTCAAGCTCGGTCCTGTCTACAAAACTGCTGAGCAAATACCGGGGCCCCCATCGCGCAGTTCAGCAGACATCTCTATTTAATTATCTCGCCGAGCCCCTCACGCCTTCACCTGATCATCGCCGCCGCGACCGTGATAATTGTCCACTTCGGCCGCCTGAAGCAGTACTTCGACCCCGCTATCATCTCGTGCCCTTAGGCCACCAGGGCGGCGCATTTCAACCCCGGTGGTATTGTGAGACAAAACTGGGCTTTGATACACCAGTGGCCAGTTCCGACGAAGGAGACAAAGCAGACGGAAAACGAAGCTGACGAAGTACAGTTTGGCGCTCACGGACGCTAGACTAGTGAGCTGCGCTGTGCTAACAAAGATTGTGGCCGTCCACACTTCTTGTTTGATTTGCATCTTTACACTATATAGATACTCATATTATATACTGCATATAATAAATGTGTACATCTGGAGCGTTAACCAACTTTTGACTTGTGTTTCCGTCTCCGCTGGAAGGTTTTGTTCTATATTCGATATTGCCGAATCATGCCGAATTACAATTCGTCGTTTTTTCGATGCATTGAAACACTGAATGTTTTTTCGTACAGTTAACGCCGGCTTATGCTAAAGTCCCTTTGAAGTAATTCATGGTCGTGTCCAACCAATCCGTAAGATATTCCATAACTATTTCGTCACTTCGCAGTTCACTTATGCAGATAGCCACTTCTTCGCTGGATATGGATTTCTTGAGAAGAGCGTGGAAGTGCTGCCGGCGCCATTTTGTTGCCGACGGCGTTCTTACTTCTAGAGTTTTCCTGATTAGCACAAGCTTCACCGTGTGAAAGGCCACCCACCTTGTTTGGTCATCGAAAGTGTGAGATTCCTCAAACTTTTCAAGCGATTACCTCAGTGAACACGTTGCATCATTATGGTAAGTTTGCTGATTCAAGCTGTGCTACTCTGGCATCGAGAAATCCTTTTGTTCAGCTTATCCCGCTATCTGTGGTATTATAAATCATTGTAGTCTTTTTTCCCTGTAGGGTATATTCAGCGCTCAACGCTAATTTCGCGTTCCTTAATGAACAGGAGGAGTTGCTGTGAATTTTTGGACAAAAAGAAACACTGATGGTGATGACTGCCAGCGCCAAAACCCAGAGCATCATTACGGACGGAGCTGAATACGGAGCTGAATACAGTCACTCAATCAGTGAATTTGCCATGCAACTCGCGTCTTGGGCTCGGCTGCAAAATTTTCCATTAAATAAATTTTCTTTACATTCGTGGTGATCCACCTAGCTTCATTAAATGCATTGTAGGCGTTCAGGTTCTTCGATTTGCAAGAATGCATGTTTCAATTTATGAATGCAACCTTCGCATGATAAGCTAATTTGATTATTTCTCTCACGTATCGATTGAGGATTCTCGCCATTAGTGTATTGCTCCTTAATTCAAATGGTATTGAACAGCAATCGACATGTCTAAAGAACTGAAAGTTAATGCGAGGATGTCAGAGGCAGACACAATGTTTTACAGTGCGAATATGAGGCGAGGGTTACGAAGAATTTTGCAGTCATGTCCACGAAGATTCGGCCCCTCATTGATAAGGGCACTCGAGTGCTGCGCCAGAGTACGCGGGATCAATCCAGTCGGCTGAGGCAGCGTTTCGATGGTGTCGAATCTCGACAGGCGCTCGTGAGCTCTGCGATGTCAGTGCACGTTAAAGGTCCACAGGTGGTCTGTGGGTCTTTAAAGTGCGCTACGGCAACTCCCGTACGTGCTGTACAGTGCGCCTCTCCAAAAGAACCAAAGGTCTAATTTTGCATCTGGGACAACCGGAGAACAGAACGCAACCGAACTCCAAAATCGTTCTTGCGGAAGTCTTGCAGAGAAATAAGAGAGTGTCTTTGAGCATACCAAATTTCTTTTCGCTGATTCGCGTCAGGCGACCGAGAGCTCGTTCACCTTTGAGAACCATACTCGTGAAATGAGGTCGCCAGTTTTGATGAGGGTCGTATATTACACCTAGGTACTTTCAGGACTCAACTTGCGGGGTTTGGGCGCCACAATACAGTAGACACATATAAAAAGGGGACGCGGGAGAAAGAACGAGAACGGAAGGTTTTTTCACGTTGAGAATTAAATTTAAGTTGCCCAGCCATACTTCCAGGACATTGAGGTAGGCCTGCAATAGCTGGAAAAGTGAATGAATGTCTCTAGCAGAAGCAAAAAAGTTGATGTCGTCCGCATACACAAACACTTTGACGTCACCCTGAATTAGTATGTTAGAAACTGAAGGAGACAGAACCGATTCCCGAGGCACCCCTCTAGTCTCTGAAAAGGTTTCGGAAGTTAAGGAACCGTCAGAAGAGAAGGAACATCTACTTTGTAGGTATTCCTGCACCCATGCAAGAATGTAAAAAGGGATCCGAATTTCGTCAAGATTTAAGCAGTATTGAATGCTCTATGCTGTCATATGCTTAAGCGATATCCAAAGTGACTAAAGCCGCGACCTCTTTCTTCTCCATTGCAACCCTAATTCTGCTTTCCAAATCTAAATGTGCAGTCCAAATCGAGAACCCCCGACGAAACCCTACCTGAGAAGCACTTAAGGCTTGTATTGCAAGAACATGATCTGTAATACGGCTGTGAACAATACATTCAATAAGTTTAATTAGACAAAAGGGAAATTGGCCGAATGTTATCAATTACAGAAAATTTTGTTGGATCTTTGAGAAGTGAGATGATTTTCGCAATTTTGCATTGAGGAGGGAGCCAAGCTGTCTCCAGGGGCACATTAACTACGTGCAATACATCAGAGGTAAATTCTTCCACAAGAGGCTTCAACATACCGATAGAGACGCGATCGCATCCAGGAGCTGCAGGTTTGAGGCCAGCAACTATGGCAAATAATTCAGAGAGGGTAACCGCAGTGAAGTGTGCGCGCGGAGGGGGTAGGACGAATGGAACCACCAACCGCGCTTGAAAGCACAGAGCAAGGTCTTGTGCTATCTGGTCAAATTGTTTTTCTTTTTGCATCCTCGGTTGTTAACACCACTGACTGTGTAACATGAGAGGACGGTGTATTATGGTTGGGTTCCATAAATCGGTGCAAGGCTTTACAGTTATTTGGGCTTGATAGATAACTGTTCCAATTCGCATTGTACTCCACCTTACCAATCGTCTTTTAAAAGAAACCGCTAAAAATTTCTAATTTATCCAAATCCGCGGGCAATGGTTATGAGACAGGCTTTTCCAGGCATCTTTTAATAGTCGATATGCTCTCTCACACTCACCATTCCACCACAGGGAAGGCTGTTTGTTTTTCAGCGTAGATTGCACCGTGAACACGGAACGTTCAGAGGCCCCTAACACGGGATAGAGAAGTTTGTGAACGCGATCCAAGTTATCAGATGATAACTTCAACGTCCTTCAATCCGTGAGCCACCAGCGTCTACGTCTTTTTGCCTGAGCGCCACCTGGCAATATGAAGGCAATACAACTCGCCCTATTCAATATGCTCTTGTATGTGGCACTTTAATTTAGAGTCACAAGGTCTACGCAAGACTACCTTTTATTAGTACTTTATAATGATGATATCCTCAGGCTTAATGACACATACCCACGGCGGGGGAGTGGCCAGGCTGCAGTGCGGATACAAACGCACTCATGGAGAAAGAGTGGAGTATTTGGATAACTTCTTGTCTTGGACTAGAATTTGTAGCAAAAAATGAAAGAAAAGACGAAAAAAAGCAGTGAATTCTCATTCTAGGACAGAAATGTTCCTGATGCAATTATATAGTCGTAAATATAATCGCACACACTATTTCAGGGCATATCCGTTGGCGCTTGCCCCGAAGGAGATGAGAATCGGATTAGACAGAGGAAGCCTCAGTCGAGCTAGGGGGATCTGCAACTAAATTCTACGGAGAGAAGCAAATCGCCGGCATAAGAGGAAAAAAAAGTGATTTATGGACTCAATTTCGCCACAAGACTTACAAAGCTTGGTCATAGATAACCCCGATCGACCTAAATAAAGCTTTAGTCGCCGCATTCTGCAGTCCAAGAGGGTCATGGACAAGGTTTAATATCGCGTGCCACTCATCCACATCGGACGAAGAAGATGAAGAGCCAGATCTTGCTCGAGCGTCACGCAGAAGAAGGCGTTCTACCGAGAGACTGGTCACTGCATCCACACTCGTCCAGAATTTTCTGCTATAGGACTAATACTCAGCGACGAGGCGAGGTCCATCACCTATAGGAAGCCTCAGAACCATCCCCGGAGGTCATGGAGAGGCGTGGTCGACAGGAAGACGACAGCGTCGAGGCAAGCCGCCTTGAACGTCCGAAGGCCCCATCGAAGGCACGCAGCTACGACCGAAAGGAGGAACGGGAGCACTCGCGGTCCGGCAGCGAAGCCGGCAGCGTGGAACGCACGGGCCGTGACGGCGGCAACCAAACTCCACCCTCGCCGAGCCCTTCAAGGCCTGAGAACGCTGCCTCACCCGGCCCAGATGAGCCGGACAAGTCGCGGAGGCAGTCCAACGCGGACGCCGACGGGGAGCCTGTTGCACGACGAAACCTGGCTAAGTCTGCATCGTACAAGCCCGGCCGTGGTGCCCCTGTCGGCCAGAAGAAACGGGGACTCGAAAGGGACAAGAGCCAGAACAGCATCCGCTCGGACCGTGGCGTGCCGGCTGCTGCTTCAGCGGTTGCCGGCAAAAAAGCACGGCCGAGACAAGACGAAGACAAGCGATCCCCGGCGTCCGATAGCCCCGCTAATGCTGCCGGAAAGGTCAGCAATTATAGCGAAAGGGAAGAACGCCCTCAAAAGAGTCCATCAGGCGCAAAACCGAAACCTAGCGCGGCTGGAAAAGGTTCTTCACAAGGAAAGAAAGGCAGCTCTCCCGCATCACTTCCGAAGCACTCGGAGGCGTCCCCCACTACACCTAAGGGCGAAGGCGACGAAGAAGCTGCCGACGAGAAACCAGAGCCGCAACTCATTGGTGGATGGCTAAACATTTTGGTATGTGTCTACCACTCATCCTTCACTAACCGTCGGCTTCGGTTTCGGTTCCTGCACTCCTTTGGAATTGAAAACAGTGGCAGTATAGTTCCGGCATATTTTTCTGCACAGTCGGCCACACGATATGAGGCCCGTGGGAATGTGATATCTGCTTCCCCCCTCATCTCGAAATTCTTCAGCAATTAACGCTCCTTTATATTGGCGCCTAGCAACACGCCCAGTTCTAGGCGGCTGGTGCGACTAACGCACTGATTTTTCCTCTATATTAAGCGTCACCGAGTGTAACGGTTTTCCATGCGATTCTTCACTGTACACGCCATGTTGAAAGCTATGAAAATCTGAATCAGGCTAAATTCCGGCAAATTATGCTCAGGTTCCTGAAACCGCTACTCCAACAAGAAGACGAATTTCATGGGCGGAGGGATGTTTTCTAAGCATCTGATTCCTTTCGCTATTTTTTTCTGGCTGGATTTGTGGATAACTTTTGAGTACGCTGATAAGACTGAGACAAATGCAATGTTGCCGCGATCTTCCACAGTCCGGTAAAGATAACTGTTCAATTTGCTTGCAGCGTGGCACCGCTCCTGCCCCTCTAGATGTCCCCCAGAGCGAAGCGGGAACTCCTGGTCCCAGGGTGGGCCACCAGAAGGCCGTTCCGGCCAAGAGCGACCTCAAGGTACGTCACACCAAAATGTTGCAGCTTCTCTACCCCCTTAGATCAGGCGTGACCAACGAATAGTCATATGTATGCCACTAAACATGCAAGCTTTAAAAGGCCCTGTTGGTTACGAAATGAGCATTATGAGGGATATGTAAAAAGAGAACTTTTTAAAACCCCTAAAGCACCGTTTAGGGACGGATAATTTAATTAAAAGGGATGAAAAGCGATGGCTTTCTTCGTTCTATTCCATTCAATTCTATTCCTCCTTCTAACCTTTTCCAAATCTTATTCTATTATAATTATAAGTGCGCAACTGTGCACCTCGTGTCACACTGATATATCGCGGGGCGTACTCATGCTACTACCGTGGCAGCGGGCCACTTTTCTGGCAGATGGCAAGTACAGCCGCCGATGGGTCTTGAGAGACCCAGGCTGCCGTTCCCATGCAATGCGAGAACAGCTCCCGCATGCCTCATTTTTGCACACGTAGTCCTTCGGAAGGCTGTCTATTGAAGCGAAAGCTTCACTACGCTAGGTAAAGCCGATTTCACCGTGCGTTGCCGGTTGACCTGCAAGTGAGCCAGAGGTCAAGTGTGGTGATATGCCTTACCATATGTGGTCCACTATGGAGTCGCAAGACTTGTCCTTTGACCTTGACCTTTAGATTCGCCGGTAGATGGTGGTAGAATAATCTGCAGCGTTCATTGGGGGACCAACATCTCGCGGTCAACCATTAATTTAACTGCCATCTGCCAGAGCAGGTGCGCTGCCTATCCATGCAGTGTGCCGAACGCACGCAACGTTACTGATTCCAGGCCACATCTACTTGCCCGATACACCACAGCTTTCGGTCTCCAACCAGTTTCAGCAGTAGTTAGTTAAACCGCAGCTAATTTTCTTGCATGTAGTCTTGGTGTTGTCAGTCATTTTCGCCTTTATAATTTTACGCGATAGCGTATACAGTTCGCTCGGTCAAAAAGCCGTCGGCGTAGTGTAGTCGGCACCGCGTGTCGGAAATAATCGGTGGCCGCGTAAAAAAAATCTTATCATGGCAATTTGTGGTTCTCGTGATTGGTTAGTGTGTGATAGGCAATGACTGGTTAATGAAATCAATCTAATTGGTTTATGGAGGTTAACGTCCCAAAGCGACTCAGGCTATGATTGACGCCGTAGTGAAGGGCTCCGGAAATTTCGACCACCTGGTGTTCTTTTAGCATGAACTGACGTCGCACAGTACATGGGCCTCTAGAATTTTGCCTCCATCGAAAGTCGACCGCCGCAGCCAGTATCGAAACCACGTCTTGCGGGTCAGCAGCCGAGCGCCATAACCACTGAGCCACCGAAGCGGCCGTTATTAGGAAGGTGTCCTTAACAAGGTTACCACTGTGGGCTGCATGGGAGTAAAGGATTTGAGTAAAGAATTAGGTATTTCACAGGTGCAGGTGCACTACAAGACATTTGTTGCTTCCACTGACTCTTTGGTGCGAAATACTGGCGGCTAGGTTGGTGTTTGTTAGGATATACACCATAGATAGTATGCCCGCGAAAAACATATACCAGCTCTATCTTACCGGTAGTCACCTGTGGGGCAGAAATATGGCGGCTAACGAAAAGGGTTCAACATAAGGACTGGGCAGCGAGATATGGAAAAAAATGACAGGTTTAACGTTAAGAGACCGGAAGCGGGCAGAGTGGGTCAGGGAACAAACTTGGGTTAATGACATCCTAGTCGAAATCAAGAGGAAGGAATGGGCTTGGGCAGGGCATGCCAAGGCAGTATAACCGCTGGTTATTAATGGTAACGGAGTGGATTCCAAGGGAAGGCAAGCGTAGCAGGGGGCGGCAGAAAGTTAGGTGGGCGGATGAGATGAAGTTTGCGGGGATATGGTGGCCGCAGCTGGTACAAGGCAGGGTTAATTGGAGATATTTGCGAGAGGCCTTTTTCCTGCAGTGCGCGAAGCAAGGCTGATGATGATGATGACAGATGCACCACCGGTTTTCACTGCCTGAAGCGGGAACTGTCGAACTATACTTCTGCTGCTCCAACATAATGTGCCCTTTCTCCGGACATTGCCGCGCAGGTGGAGAGGGATCCGCAGCTGCCCGGGGAAGCTGTTCATAGCCGACAGCACAGCCGCTCTCAGTCCTCGTCTTACGTGCAGCCTTACGACACACCGCTGAGCGTGCACACGAGGGACTTGGAGAGCGAGTCGGTAGGTTGACCTCACTGCCAAGTGGCAGCGGTGATGGGGACGTCCGTAACATGTTTTTGTGCACTATTATAAGTGATTCTATCAGCTTTGAACCGTCAGTGAATGTTCTCTTCAACGATTGGTGGACTGTTGACCTTAAACGGGAGATGCGTGGGCGTAAATCTTTCCTCAAGACTAACAAACAGCGGAGTTGCAGCCGTCGCATTCAAGTGATTTCGAGAGGCCTTTTCTTCTCACACAGTCGTGGAAGATTTTTTTTTCATCAGGTCGACGAGCTAACGCAGGCAAAATTTCTCCACTCAGTCCGATTTTAGGGGGAGACAGGATATAGGCGTACGTCAGGTGCCTACGTTATCACTCGCCTTTACAAATATACTTTTCTATTTTTGCTGCCGGGAGTATTTGCGGAGCCGCTCCCGGTGGCATTTCCATACTCTGTGCGCTTTTTTTTTGCAACTCGAAGTTCTTGGCGGATGCGTTGTTCATCCTTGGGATTAGGAAGTTCACAGTCGTTTTCACTTTGGAACGGGCCCCACCGTACGTGCCTGATTCAAAAGCATCCCGGATATCATCCGGCGGGTGGGAACAGTGCGTTATGTTGCTTTAGCTCCACGCTTAAGAAAACGATTATCGACACTGCTGTGCACAGTGCAGAGCAACGCGTGCTAGCAGTGGTCTCAATATTGTCGCGTAGTGGTGACGACAGTCGAAGCAGTGAGGAGGACAGCCAAAAGTTGTTCTGAAAGAAAACTGCGTATTTGGCTGACCAGCGCCCAGAATGGACTGAATGACTTGGTGGCCGCGAAAGCAACAATCATGCTTGGCGGTCGTCGAACAGAATGCGCGGCGCTCTCGGCCGTGCTCAATTTAAAGCTGATAGCGAACTTTCTAGATACGGCGTGCAAAGTTAGCAACATTCTGGAACGACGTAGAATAGGCCCCGCCTGGGTGCGATTAATCGAGATAAATCTGGTCGCGTCTTGCCTTATACAAACAAAGCGATAAAGCGGAGTGCCGGCAACTTTGAAGAATGAACAAACGAGCACTACGAATGCTCGCGGCATTACTCCCCTCTCAAAAAGCATCGGCCCGATACTTTAAAAACATAAGGCAACTAGGAATAAATAAAATGGATTGTGAAAAAATTAACACAAAGTGTGAAAACACTGCGACCTTTAGCGCGCATAATAGCGCTTTAGACGGACGACATGGACAATTCCTGGTCGTACGCGGCGCCGCTGAGATGCGTCAGGGATGACTTCAAAGTCCAGTTCACCTAGCCGACGAAGGACGTTGTACGGGCCGAAATAAGGGCGCAAAAGCTTCTCACTCAGCCCGCGGCGGCGAATGGGCATCCAAACCGAGACTTGGTCTCCTGGCTTGTATTCCGTGTTGCGCGTTCGTAGGTTGTAGCGTCTCGCGTCGGTCCGCTGCTGGTCTTTGATTCTTAATCGGGCAAGTCTTCGGGCTGCTTCTGCGCGTTGAAGGTAGGCGGCGACGTCGACGTTCTCTTCTTCGGTGACGTTGGGTAGCATGGCGTCTGGCGTGGCCGTGGCCTCCCTGCCATGGACGAGCCTAAAAGGCGTAGTCTGGGTGGCCTCATGCACTGCGGTGTTGTAGGCGAAGACGACGTAAGGCAGGATGACATCCCAGGTTTTGTGTTCGGCATCGACATACATGGCGAGCATATCGTCGATGGTTTTGTTCAGGCGCTCGGTCAGTCCGCTGGTCTGCGGATGGTAGGCAGTTGTCCTCCGGTGGCTGGTTTAGCTGTAACGCAGGGTGGCTTGCGTTAGTTCCGCCGTGAATGCTGTTCCTCTGTCCGTGATGAGCGCATCGGGGGTGCGTGTCTCAGAAGAGTGCACTCCACGAAAAACGGCGATTTCTGCCGCTGTTCCTTTCGGTAGTGCTTTTGCTTCGGCGTAATGGGTCAGGTACTCTGGGGCTATGATGATCTACTTATTTTCAGACGTTGACTTCGGGAACGGGCCAAGCAGGTCCATGCCGATCTGCTGAAAAGGTCTTGGGGGGGGGGGGTTAATAGGGTTCAGAAATCCTGCTTTTCGGGTGGGAGGGGTCTTTCGTCGCTGACAATCTCGGCAGGTTTACACATAATATGCAACATCGGCAGACAGCCGGGTCCAGTAATACTTGTCTTGAATTCGGCGGAGGGGGCGAGAAAACACGAGATGTCCAGCTGTCGAGTCGTCCTCTGAAGCCTGAAGAACTTCGCGGAGACTTGCAGGTACAACAAGGAGGTCGGCTGTTTTGTTTGCTGTGAAGTTCTTTTTCACTACGACATCATTTTGTACACAAAAGGAAGACAATCCTCAATTGAACGAGGCGGGGGGTGACGAGGCCTTGCCTTCCAAGTACTCGATGAGGCGTTTTAGGTCGGGGTCCGAGCGTTGTTGCTGTTCAAAAGAGATGAAGCTGATGGGTGCCAGGAAGGTGTCTTTATCGTCGTCCGGCGGCGGTGCATCTACAGGGGCTCGTGACAGGCAGTCGGTGTCAGAGTCCCCACGTCCGTACTTGTAAACGACGGTGACTTCAATCTCCTGGAGACGCAGGCTCCATCGAGCTACGCGGCCGGAGGGCTCCTTTATACTGGCAAGCCAGGGCAGTGCGTGGTGATCGCTGATCACCTTGAACGATCGTCCGCATATGTAGGGGCGGAATTTTGACGTAGCCCAGATGATGACAAGGCACTTCTTCTCAATTCTCGAATAGTTAGCCTCGGCCTTGGAAAGGGAACGGCTAGCGTATGCGATTACTTTCTCGAGTTCGTCGCTTTTCTGAACGAGCACAGCGCCTATGCCCACGCCGCTTGCGTTGGTATGAACTTCAGTATCAGCGTTTTCATCAAAATTCGCGAGGGTCGCTGGGGACTGTAAACGGCGCTGAAGTTCCTTGAAGGCTCCTGCTTGCGGCGCTTCCCATTTAAATGCACGTCTGCCTGTTTCAGGTGGGTCTGAGGTTCAGCAATGCGCGAAAAGTTCTTGACAAATCGGTAATACGCCCAGCGTCCGAGGAATCTGTGCACAGCTTTCTTATCGGCCGGCGTTGCAAACAGTGCGATAGCAGCTTTTTTTTCAGCTCTGAGCGTATTCCCTCCTTGCTAACGATGTGGCCTAGAAACAGCAGCTCTTCATAGGCAAAGTAGCACTTCTCTGCTTTCAAGGTTAGGCCGAACGACTTGATTTTCTCCAGGACTGTTCGAAGCCAAGACGGTCTTCAAAGCTCGGGTGAAGACATCGACGTCATCTAAATATACTAGACAGATTTGCCACTTAACGCCTGCCAGCACAGTATCCCTTACTCGCTGAAACCTCGCTGATGCGGAAGCGAGACCAAATCGCATCACCTTGAACTCGAAGAGGCCATCCGGAGTGATGAGTGCGGTCTTCTCGCGATCCATTTCATCGACCTCAATTTGCCAGTAGCCGCTCTTGAGGTCCATCGATGAGAACTACTTGGCGTATCAGAGCCGGTACAGTGTGTCGTCGATGCGGGGGAGCGGGTAGGCGTCCTCCTTTTATGTTGTTCAAGCGGCGGTAATCAATGCAGAATCCAAGTGCGCCGTCTTTATTCTTCACTAGTTTAACAGGTGCCAGCCAGCGACTCTTCGATGGCTGAATGACGCCGTCGCGAAACATTTCTTCCACTTGGTCCCGGATGGCTTGCCTTTCTCGCGGCGACACACGGTAGGGGCTCCGGGGGAGAGGTCGGGCGTGCTGGTCTGTTATAATGCGATGCTTGGCAATCGGCGTTTGTCGGACCTTCGGCGATGACAAAAAAGCCCTCGCTGTAGCTTCGAAGCAGATTGCGGATCTGGTCTTGTCTGTTGCGGGGCAGACCTGTGTTTATGTCAAAAACGTGCTGGCAGTCGCCCTTAGGTGAATCTTGTGGGACTCCATCAGAGAGAACGATGGCGTCGCGAACGTCGCATAGTTCGTCTCAGAAAGGAATCATCGTTCCTTTGTTAACGTGCCGATATTCTTCGCTGAAGTTAGTCAACAGCACTTCGGCTTGTGCATTTCAGGGCGTGTCGTCGAAGCCTTCCTGGGTGGCGGCGTCGTTTTGACGGCGGTTCGCGTCGTGGTCGAGGTTCTCGTTGTGTGCGGCGTCGGTGTAGCGAGTGCAGCGTCTTCATGCGGCGTGGTCAGTGGATGATCTTCGTCGTTTCGCTGGTGAGCAACCTCACCTCCAAAGGTTGCCTTCTTTGGTTTCCCCTGCGGGTGCTGGGGGAGACCAGCGACGCAAAATGTATGGTGGACGGCAACGGAGAGCGGTACTGACAACTTGACGACACGTACTCCCCTCTGCGAAGGTAGTTGTCATTTTCCCGTGGTCGCTGTCTGGGGAGCGGTCGTGGGGCGTCAATGGCGAAACTGCGCAGGCCGATGAGTCTGTATACGGGCATTGACAAAGTATGTCGCCAGCATAGCCACAATGGAAGCACAGTGGGCGGTGGTCCGGAGTCCTCCGTTCGTCGCATTTCCTGTAGCCGTTGCGTCGCTCGTAAAGCGGGTTTCCAGAAGCTAGGGGAAGTCGTTCTTGTAGAGATGGTTCCCGTCAAAGAGGGCTTGGGGTGTCTCGTCGGCGCGCAGGATTGCGTAGTGCGGTGACGTATGTCATGGCCTGGGGTTCTGTGGTCGTCGGAGCCGGGCTGCCAAGTGCCTAGCGCACTTCTTCGCGTACCACATCCATGAGAGTCGCTGCTTGCGTCAGGGAGGAGGATGGCAGCAGTCGCCGTAGCTCTTCGCGGACGATCTCATCGATGATGTCCCGTAGGCTGACATTGGTGGTCGTTGAGGTGTCTGCATGCCTTATAGCGAAGCTTGGTGGTGTCCGGTCGTAATGCCGATCTCTGATGTCGAGAATATTCTCGATCGTAGACGCTTCAGTTATGTGAACTCGGCTACGGTCTTGGGCGGGTTTCGGACCAGTCCGGTGGAAAATTCTTCTCTGACACCCCGCATCAAGAAGCGCACATTCTCCTCTGTCATGTGAGCATCAGCGCGTCGGAACAGACGACACATCTCTTCGACGTACACTAGGTAGGTCTCATTTGGCAGTTGAATGCGAGTCTCGAGCAGTAATTCGGCCTTTTCTTGGCGGACAATGCTTGTAAATGTTTTCACGAGTTCCATTTTAAATTCCTTTCATGTTCGCAGGGAAGCCTAATGACTCTCGTACCAGGTTTTAGCTGAGCCATTCAGGACGAAAAAGACGTACCGTAGTTTTGTTTGGTCGTCCCATCGGTTGAATGTCGTCACACGCTCAAACTGGTCCAACCATTCCCAGGCGTCTTCAAGGGGTAGACCACTGAATTCAGGTGCATCACGTGGCTGTTGAAGAACGAGCGATGATGATTTCCATCTTCGGTAGCAGTGCAGGCCCACGGTACAGCACCTGCACCAGATGTCACGTAGTGGTGACAGCAGTCGAAGCAGTGAGGAAGAAGCCGAAAGTTTTTCTAGCAGAAAACTGTTTATTGGGCTGACCTGCGCCCAGAATGGACTGAATGACTCGGCTGCGGCGAAAACAAGAGTGCTCGGCGGTCGTCGAACGGAATGCCCGCCGCTCTCGGCCGTGCTCAATTTAAAGGTGATAGCGAACTTTCGAAGTTTTGGCGTGCAAAGTTACAACATTCCGGAACGACGTAGAATCGGCTGCGCCTGGTTGCGATCAATCTAGATAAATCTGGTCGCATCTTGCATCACAAACAAAGCGATAAAGCGGCTCAGGGGCCCTTTAGATAATAATAATAACAATAATAATAATATTAATAATAATAATAATAATAATAATAGGTTTTGGGGGAAAAGAAATGGCGCACTTTCTGTCTCATATATCGTTGGACACCTGAACTGCGCCGTAAGGCAAGAGGTAAAGGAGGGAGTGAAAGAAGAAAGGAAGAAAGAGGTGCCGTAGTGGAGGGCTCCGGAATAATTTCGACAACCTGGGGATCTTTAACGTGCTCTGACATCGCACAGCACACGGGCGCTTAGAGTTTCGCCTCCATCGAAACGCAGCCGCTGCGGTTGGGTTCGAACCCGGCAACTCCGGATCAGTAGCCGAACGCCTAACCACTGAGCCACCGCGGCGTGCCCTTTAGAAGATTATTTGTTGGCTATGCACCTCCGGGTGCTCTTTAACTTCACGAACATATCCGCGCTGTGCATACCTTTTCAGAGCGGGTAATCTCATGTCTGCAAGGGTAACTATAAAAATAGGTGTTGATTGAACCTGTGTGTTAGTCTGTCGGGCAGTATTACTTGCGTAGATAGTGATGAACTTTGTGCGGCTTAGACTGCACAACTCGTTTCTTTCACTAGAGAGAATTTTTCACGCCCACACTCACACACGCACACTGAGACACCACTCTCGTAATTTATTTTCCGAGTGCTATTCCGCCGAGCGTATGGAAACTGGCTCAGCATGCCCAGCTGCAGGCTGAATTTAGTGACTAGGCCTTCACCCTATCTATGTCATTGGCGCTGACTCCGCAGTCGTCAAATTGCTATAATTTCGCGGCAGTACCTGCAGCTAGCGCATCCACTCATTCTATGTAAAAGTACCAACTTAAGTGTGTCTTCGGTTTATCGTTTATGGAGGTTTAGCGTCCCAAAGCGCCTCAGGCTACGAGAGACGCGGTAGTTAAGCGCTCCGGAGATTTAGACCACCTGGGGTTCTTTAATGTGCACTGACATCGCACAGTACACGGGCCTCTAGAATTTCGCCTTCATCGAAATTTGACCGCCGCGGCCGGGATCGAGCCCGCGTCTTTCGGGCCAGCAGCCGAGCACCATAACCACTCGGCCACCGCGGCGGCCCTTAAGTGTCTTCGTAGCGGCAGAGGTATTTCTTTCGCCGTTAGCCTCCGCGCTTGGGTGACTTTGTCGCAGATAATCAGGCGGTGAGGCGGCGAGTGCTGAGGAAGACAAAGATATATAGGACATGCCAGGCGATATGCCCATGCCAACCGCACATACAGAATACGAAGCGTAAACGCAAGCAGGCAGCATTGCAGAGTTGCGTTGCTGTCTGAGCGCATGTTTATCTGTGTACTGGGGTTAGTCGCAGTAAAAAAACTGGAATGTTTACAACTTCTCGGCAAGAATGCGAGGACCGCCAAAATGTAAGATGCCAAGGAAGCATGTGATGAGTGCAAAGGAGACTCAAGAGATAGATGCGAGTTGGACATTCGTCCAGTTTTGCGTCAGGCTGCTGACAGACAGGAATAGAAGCAGACCAAGCGTGTATTTAATGGATGTTACCAGTGTGAGGCAAAAAAAAAACTGCCTGCGATACATTATAACTATAATGTTCCACAGTGGACGAATCTCGCCCGAGAAGAGAACCCGCTGACATTGAAATGACACGTTGGGATGTATTTTGTCGCGATTCATTAGAGAACGGCTATTCTGTTCTCCTGCAGTTGGTCACCCCTCTCCCCCTACACCGACCATTTTGGCGCCGCAGCCGGCTACTGACACCGCTCTTTTATGTCTCAGTCATGACGTCAGAACTGTCAGTCATCAATGCCAGAAAATTGAAACCAGTTACAAAATATTTGCTGAAAAATGGGGCTTTTTTGCGCGCCAAAAAATTTCGTAGGATGTATCAGATGAAGCTCGAAGTCTATTCGTTTTTGTTTCATTTGTCTCTACAGCCAAGGGCCTTAATGTTTAAGGAAGTTGGCGCTACAGTTTTTGGAATGGAATCAGTGCCATGTGAAAACTCCAAAACGAGAAGGCATACTAGCGTTTTAGCGTATTACCACGTTAGTATTAACATCTGCATGTTATCCTGCCCATGTATTTAAACTTTGACTTGGGCTATACATACTTATTCATTTTTTCAGTAGTGCTGCTGATGACTTTTTTTCTATACTACCCGTCATGGTCCTATAGCTGATCTTGTCCTGATAAGGACTGTGGCCTAGGTTGCCTGACGGCAACTGCAATCAAGTTTTTCAATTCCTTTTAACCACTTTATAAGTCGTGCGCACTGCCTTTTTATTAATTTGGTTGCACTTAAGATCATCATTGGACACCGTAAGCCACTCACATACTTTTAAGCCCGACACACTCACGGTTTTTTTTTACACCTTTAAAAATGCTACCGCAGCCTGAGCTATTACACTAAGTTTAACACTAACATTGTATTCGGAGCTGCGTGGCTGGAGAGGCCCTTGAGTCATAAAAAAATATCGTTTGTACTTTTATTAGCTTTGTGTTTATTGGACACAGGAGCTTGATAGGAAAAACAAGATCTATTTTTCGACTAATCAGCACAGGTTTCTGCTAATGTGTAGCCTTTTTGTATGACTACACATCACAGCGCATCTTGAAACATCAAGAAAATGTCGCTGCATCACAATTTCTTGCCCCCTGTCGGCAGAGGCAGCGAATACGTCTTGAGGAGAGACCGTGGCATCTAATCTTAAGCTCTGTCGTCCCCTCAAATTCATATTCTAAAGCACTGTTCGTTCATAGCTGGCACAAAAATTCACGGTCTTTTCGCATCTGAGCGGTGCCGCGAAAAAGCGCGTCGTCTGTTACAATCGAGACAACCGTTCGTTACAGGAGTACCGGGAACCCGCGCTGATTGGTCCCGATGCTGCAGGCGCGCGCGTAGCTGCCTGGTACCTGGCGCCATCTGGCGCCGTCAAGGTGATTTACGCATGCGGATTGGCTGCGCGCGGGCTCCCGGTACTCCGGTAACGCTAACACGGTACACGGTATGCTAAAGGTGTCTACTGATACACTTGTTGATGGAACCCCAAGTATGATTAACGCTGCGTGCGTTCCAGCTTCTGGGGGAAGACGACGGAGGCACTGACGTGGAAGAGGCCGAGGGCTGGTGGTGGTGGTGTACCTGGTCCAACGCGTGGCTGGGCGCCGTCGTCTTTTCCATAGTGGTAGTGCTGCCCCTCATCCTCCTGCTGATGGGCCAAAAGGGACAAGTCTACCCACGCGAGCGGCCTGAGAACGACACGCAGACCAGCGACTCGTGGGATATAGTGACGCCTCACAAGCCACGAGCGCCCATGATCCCTCTGGTGAGACGATATGACAGCCATGTGGAGGTTTCCTTGATCACCAGGGGATCAACAAACTAGTGCACCCTGATACAGTAATCAAGCAGGATTGTGTTTGGAAACTGTTCGTTCCGTATCCTTTTCACATGGTAGTTATATGTCGTGACGAAACCAACATGAGGTGGGGACAACAAATGGCCGATCACATTCATGGCCGGTGGTTCCAGTGTGGCCTTGTCGCAGGAACTATGCTTTGCAGATTCGTCCCAAAACCAAAGTTTAGTCTGCTTCCATGAACGGAAAGGCCTCAGACAAAAGTAGCCCGGATGCAAGGGTATCAAAGATGGCATCGTTACATACCACGAACTTACCGAACACTTCAAATTACATAGAAGGATAGTTGCACCCCCGGATCGGTCTCTCTCCAATAATGAGGCGCGCATTTGGAGGCGGTTACAATCTGGAAATTACATCTGCCCAGTCTGCGTCTACCTGACACAGACCGGGGATGAAAGAGATTCAAAATGTAAAAATTGCCGTGAAAGGGGGCACTCTTCATCACATAATTTGGGAATTCGTCGATTTTCCGGGCGCCGGCTTAAACATCATCAGTAGAGAAGCCTGGGAAGTTTCCCTGCAGAGCGAGGACCCCGCCATCGAGCAGCAAGCCACCCGCCTGGCAGCTGAGACCGTGAAGAAGCAATGCATCTTCACTTGTCCCTAAGCATCCCCTACCCGCGTCCCAGGCCTGCGTGCCGGGACCGGGGATTCGGGGGCTCCTTCTCGGTGGACAATAGTATTCATTCATTCATTCATTCATTCATTCATTCATTCATTCATTCATTCATTCATTCATTCATTCATTCATTCAGAAAAAGCAGGTTTGGTTTATTGTATTTTACGTCCCAAAGCGACTGAGGCTATCAGGGACGCCATAGTGAAGGTTTCCGGAAAATTCGACCATATGGGGTTCTTTAACGTGCACTGGCATCGCACAGTACATGGCCCTCCAGAATTTTGCCTCCATCGAAATTTGACCGCCGTAGCCGGGATCGAAGCCGCGTCTTTCGGGTCAGCAGCCGAGCGCCATAATCACTGAGTCACCGCGGCGGGCACAAAAAGCAGGTCCGACGTCTAAAATATGTCGGCGCGTTCCGTCAGTCGTCGGTGCTTATCCGTCAGTTCTGCGAGGGCGATGGAGCGTTTATTGTGTTCAGTGGCATGGGGGTCAAGATTTTGCCATGACCAAGGTGAAGTCAAACTTCGCGGCGTACGTCACCCGAACATTGGACGACCAAATAAAATGAAAACCAAATTAAGCATTAGAACAGACGGTCAACCAGTTCTGTTTAGCTGCATAACTATCTCGTCACCTGCTTGCTACGCAGGTATCTCAGTGTTTTTATATAGGGCAAAGACGCAGGGTCTATGAAGGTATAAAAAGTGCTTTTTGGTAGCAGCACATTTATTACAAAGCGTAAGAGGTGGATTAACTTGCCAACAGGTCCGCCGAGTGCAACTCAAATCACGAACACCGGAGGTACTGTGAATGCAAGTTAACAGTTGTGTCGCAATTAATAGTTGTGTGAATGCAAATACATATATTTGTGTCACAGTCGACAAGCCATGTCGAAACCCGTGCTGAGCGTCTGATAAGAGATTATTTTCCTCCAGAAATGCAGTCAAGTGGCGGAAGATAACGGTGTTCTAGTATTTTACAGTTTGTCGAAGTCAAGGAAATCGGGCAGTAGTTGGAAACGGACCTGCGATCGGTTGATTTGTATATGGGAATGACGCTGGCATTCCTCCAGTCTGACGGAACAGAGCACTGCTCTAGCGAGGCCTTATATATTATCAACAAATAGTGCGAAATCCATTCAGCATAGCGGCGCAGATAACTGCGGGTATCTTATCAATGCCATCTGCTTTTTTAGCATCAAGATCAAGAAGTAAGTTAAAAATACATTCCTGGGAAACAACATCAGACATGGGAGACAAAAACTCTTCTGGATCAGTAATAGCACTGTTATCTTTCGAATCGTATACGGATTGAAAGTACTTGTTCAATTCATCGGTACCTGTTTTAGCATAGCATCTGAAACCTGTGAGCCGTTAACCAATAATGAAATACTGCTAGATCTATTGCCGCTTAAGCGCCTCCAAAATTTATCTGGCGCTTCTTTAAGAAAATTGCCTAAAGTGACGGTGGAAAAGGTGTCCTTAGCTTTTCTCATCTCCGTTTTCAGCGCGGTACTTAGCGTGTTCATAACAGAATACCGAGGCCGACCTGAGCGCCTCATTCTCTAATGCTTTCGTTTCCTGTGAATTATGTGTCTCGAAACCCAGGCATTATGTTTTCTTTTCTTAACTCTTTCGGGAACAAGCATGGCAATACAATGATGGCAATTATTTTTAACTTTCACCACAATGCATTTACATTTTCTTCAGCACTAAAACAATCCAAATTTAATTCTAAGTAGTCGAGGATGCTCACATCATCTGTCCCATTGAAATCTTTCACACAACAATCGTGGGCATGTTTTTCCCCCTCGGGACTGTTTGCTACATCGTAGTATCTTGTACGATGGGCATATATATATATATATATATATATATATATATATATATATATATATATATATATATATATACATATATATATTCAAAGTTGAAAACGCTTCACTTAGCCATAGATTTATTTTGAGTCGACGTTTCGGACACAGCCTGTCCTTTCTCATGACTGCGGATACAGGGATCTCATTCCTCTTCTTAAGGAGTTGGCACTGGCACACATGTACGACACATGAACAAAAGAAACAAACGGAGGCAAAGAATACTAGAAAAGAAAGAGAAAGTAAAAAAAATGGGAACAATTAAAAAAGATAAACGCGCTGCCCCCCGCCGCCCACCCCGTAGCCGCAGGGAGCCGACCCGGGACGAGAAAAATAAAAAAGAAAAACAAGGAGCGGGAGGGGATAATGGCCACCCCTCAAGGCAACAGAGCGGCGGCGAGTAAGGTGCACAGGAACAGACGGTGGCGGGATCGCCCAACACAGAAAAGTTAAGAGACACGTGCACTGGCGTGCCCCGGCCATAAAGAGCAAACAAATAAACAGAATAAAATGCAGACAGGGCCTGAGCTTCCGTCATCTGGAACCACTTCGGCAGCCGGAGCCAAGGCCGAATCAGCGGCGCCGTGAGCTTAACTAAACACACGTGCACTGTGCATGAAAACACCCAGACACACAATGGTAAAACATCCGAGCTCATGCCAGTGTCGTGTGGGGGCTAAATAACAATGGCGGGAGCATTTAAGCGGGTAAGGTGTACAGAAAGAGATGGTGGCGGAATTTTCCAACAAATAAAAATTAGAGATGCGTGCACTCGCGTGCCCCGGCCAGAAAGAGTAAGCAAATAAACAGAATAAAACGCAGACAGGACAGGAGGCTTCCATCATCTGAAACCATTTCGGCAGCCCGAGTCAAGGCAGAATCAGCGGCGCCGTGAGCTTAACTACACACACGTGCACTGTGCCTGAAAACACCCAGACACACACAAAAGAAAAAAGAGTGGCAAAACATCCGAGTTCGGTTAAGTGTCGTGTGGGAGGTAAATGTGAATGGCATGAGCACTTAGGTAAGGGTTCTTGAATTGCACCCCGCTCGGCAAGGTAATCAAACTGTGGAGATAGGGGCGGGATGGGGCGGGGGATGAAGAAATTATTGTGAGCTTGGAAAAGATTTCGCTGGCAAGAAACGACCGTGGTATGTCAAACTGGCTCTCGTAATGTCAGCAACGGCCCTGCAAGGGGCGGATGGAGAACAATACACCGGGAATTTTATTAATGCCGTGAGGAAATGTTTCAAATTTGTAAATAAAATACGACTCGCGTCGTTCTCTTTCCCGAGTGTTGTGGAACCCACCCTGTAGGACTGTTAACTTAATTGCATCAAATGAATGGTTTCGCTCATTAATGTGTTTTGACAAGGGAAGGTTGGGTAGGGATAAGATATGCGCGCGGTGGTTATTAAAGCGAATTCGCAGAGGGTTGACGGTCTGTCCAATGTACTGCATACTGCACACACTGCATTCTAGGAGGTATATTACATTGCAGGAATCACAGTCAAAGTTGCCATTAATTTCCCATTTAAAGCCTGAAGCTGTGCTTGATGTTTGTATGTGTTTGCAGACCTGGCATCTACTTTTTACACAGGGCCGGCACCCCAAAACCTGCTGGTTATTTGTTTTGGAGTGTACTAGAATATTTTGAATGTTTTTGGTCGTCTGTAGACCGCGTGAGGGGGAGCAGTGAAAATTTTGGTGAGGCGCTCGCTTTGTTCGAGAATGTTGAAATGTTTTCTGAGGATTTTGTTTACGTTAGGCGGGTTACTGGTGAAGGTAAGTACGAGATTTGCCCGGTGATCTGTTTCCTCGTTGAGTTCAGATGCCTTTTCAATGGCATCGTCGACAATGGCGGGGGGTATCATTGCTTAATTAGGACTTCTCGCATGCGTTTGGAATTTTTTACGAAGTTCTTGTCTTGGGAACATATTCTTTTAAATCGATGTGCCTGAGAGTATGGGATGCTTGTTTTAGAGTGACGAGGATGGCAGCTTTGGAAGTGTAGATATTGTTGGCGGTCCGTCGGTTTTCAATATACACCGGTGGTAAATGAGCCTTCGTTTGCCGAAATTTCAACATCTAGAAAGTTAATTGTGGTGTTGGAGTACGTATAAACGAAATATATGTTGGGGTGGACGAGGTTGAAGTTTTCAATAAAACGTATGAGTCCTTGCTCTGTGTCAGTCCATATTAAAAAGATTTCATCCAAGTAGCGTTTGTATAGGGTGGGCTTAATGGGGCAATCTTTCAGAAATTCTATGCATGAAGATATTGGCGTAGGTGGGTGCCATCCTTGTACCCATGACTGTGCCATTAATTTGCAAACAGTGTTCATTGTTAAATTCGATGTTTTTACATTCGAGTACGATTTTCGCCAGTATTTCTAAAACACGTGGGGTAGGGGATTCCTCCTTTCTGTTTTGTTCATAGCGCTTCGATCAGAGATTTAAAGCCATCGGAATGAGGAATGTTTGTGTCGAGAGAGACTACATCTAGTGTTGCAAGGAAGGCTCCTTCCGGGAGTTTGAGACCTGCTATAGCGCGAAGGAAATGGTTTGTGTCGCGTATGTATGATGCGTGTGTTGTTGGAATATGTCTAATAATGTGTCAATGTAACTGGAAATTTGTTTGTAACCGTGCCGATTTCGGATACTATAGGGCGGCCAGGATTATTCTTTTTGTGGATTTTCGGTAACATGTAGAATCGGCCTGGCGACGCGTGTGGTGCGGTGAGGGCTTTAGATAACCGTAGGGATATGTCCCCATTCTTCGCAAGTTGACCCAGGGTCTCCGCTACAAAATGTTGGTATTGCGGAGTTGGGTCTGCTTCAAGGCGTTGATAGAAACCAATGTTGGAGAGCTGTCTCAAGCCTTCTTCAATATATTTTTCGCTGTCCATGACAACTATACCACCTCCCTTATCAGCTGGCTTTATGATTATATCTGTCCTGCTCAGAGCCTTCAATGCATCCAGTTCGTTTATACAAATTCTGTCTCTCTGGAGTGTGGTTCTTGTAGGCGTAGATAATGTCTTTCTTGACGGCGTTAATGTACATGTCCAAGTGTTTGTCCCTTCCTATATTAGGAGTCCAGTGATGGTTAGTAACGACGAATTCTCTGCTATCCGCGGTAACCCGCGCCCGATCAAAGAAGTATTCACGGAGTCGCAACATTCGTGCAAAGTTGTCCAAATCTTTTAACACCGAGAATTCGTTGTATTTACCGGTGGTAGGGCAGAATGTAAGGTATCGAGAAAGGACGGATCTTTCCACTGTCGTTAAGGCCCTGGTTGATAGATTAATAATATTATGCTGGAAAGCAAAGTAGGCGCTTGGAACCGCAGGATTATTATTAGTAGATGCTGTCATTTCAGATCGTTCTACGCGTGTTTTTTGAACGGCTGATGTTTGTGTCGTTCTATTGGATTTGTTCTTGGAGCTTATTATAATAGTGGGGTTAATATTTGTAGCTGCCTCCGTTCTTGATTCTTTTTCGCTTGTTATTGAATTTGACCACGCGTGGTGTGAAACCCCGTCTCCAATGAATTTTTTGCGTTTGGTCTCGCGTACCTCAGTCGCTCTCTTTTCCTCAAAAAACATAAGCTGTGTGGCCTCCGGCGCGGTAAGGGTAATTTGTTGATGAGCACGACTCCTCCATTCTCAGAGCCACCAATGCCTTCTCAAAGTGGGCAATGGTAACTGCAAGAAAATTTAAAGAGGCAGATTGTAGTATACGATTCCAATTATCCTTCTCTTTACACAGGTCACTCATTTATGGTGTTAACGACACTTGTAAACCTTTTGGTACGACTTTTGATTCAAGATAGGCCTTTAGGCTATGAATATGCAGTTCATGCCTAATTCGTTTATCCAAAGTTTTTCTTAATTTTAAAAATTTGGAGTTATTTGAGGAAGGCTGTCGGTAGGATGAGCGAGAGAGAGTCGGCGTACTCACGCGGCCTGAATATCACTGTTGACGAACCCGTTGTGCCGAACCGCAGCGCTTTCGAAGATCGTAGCGTGATAGAGGGGTGCTGGGAAGTTCTTCTTTCTGGCTGGATACCGTATCAACCTGGCCCTCCACCGTGGAAGTCAGCTGACGCTGCGCTGCACTAGAAGGGCCTGATGCTCCGCCTGGGCTTGCTGCAGTGCTGGCGCTGCTCGCTCTGGATTTCGGTGTTTGCTGGGAGTGGTGGGGGTGTACACATGGTTGGCCTTAGATGGGGGTTGCTGTCGGTGGGTTCCAGCGGATAAGCTTGTTGCTGAGGTGGGTCTCTCGGCGGTGCTGTCTCGTGTGGTGTCCCTGGGCGACTTCGGGATAGAGGGAACTTTACTCTCCAATTTGCGAAGATGTGGTGGCCGCGTTGGTGTCGGCAGTAGAGCTCTGCGTTGGGTCACGGTTGATCTTGCACCAGCCATCTCGGAGAAGAGCCCTGAGGTTTCTTGCGGTTGTTTGGGGCGGCACCCTTGTAGGACCCGTGTTTTACCCTCCTCAACCTGTCGCTGCGTCTCCGCGATGGTCGGGAACTGTGGGTCTCCGGCTTGTATGTATTCTTCCTGGTGGCTCTTGAGAACCTCTCAGTAGGTGCGAGCTACTTGGGTGTGCCACTGGACGGGGAACCGGCTGTAATCGTCTCTTGTCGGCAGGCGGTCTTGCCATTCTGTCAGGAAATGTCGCTCGTAGTCAAGGAGGAGGTTATAAATATGCCATGACAAGATGGAAACTCTACCAAAACTTGGATGAACTCCAAGTTTCCGCCTTGACTCGGTCTGCCGAAATGGTTCCAGATGACGGAAGCCTCCTGTCCTGTCTGCGTTTTATTCTGTTTATTTGCTTACTCTTTCTGGCCGGGGCACGCGAGTGCACGCATCTCTAATTTTTATTTGTTAGAAAATTCCACCACCATCTCTTTCTGTACACCTTACCCGCTTAAATGCTCCCGCCATTGTTATTTAGCCCCCACACGACACTGGCATGAGCTCGGATGTTTTACCATTGTGTGTCTGGGTGTTTTCATGCACAGTGCACGTGTGTCTAGTTAAGCTCACGGCGCCGCTGATTCGGCCTTGGCTCCGGCTGCCGAAGTGGTTCCAGATGACGGAAGCTCCGGCCCTGTCTGCATTTTATTCTGTTTATTTGTTTGCTCTTTATGGCTGGGGCACGCGAGTGCACGCGTCTCTTAACTTTTCTGTGTTGGGCGATCCCGCCACCGTCTGTTCCTGTGCACCTTACTCGCCGCCGCTCTGTTGCCTTGAGGGGTGGCCATTATCCTCTTACGCTCCTTGTTTTTCTTTTTTTTTCTCGTCCCGCGTCGGCTCCCTGCGGCTGCGGGGTGGGCGGCGGGGGACAGCGCGTTTTTCTTTTTTAATTGTTCCCCTTTTTTTCATTTCTCTCTCTTTTTTTTCTTGTATTCTTTGCCTCCGTCTGTTTGTTTTGTTCATGTGTCGTACATGTGTGCCAGTGCCAACTCCTAAGAGGAAGAAGATCCCTGTAACCGCAGTCTTGAGAAAGGACAGGCTGTGTCCGAAACGTAGACTCAAATCTATGGCTAAATGAAGCGTTTCGAACTTTGCATTTTGCCTCTAGCTACCAAATACGTTTATCTTTATATATATATATATATATATATATATATATATATATATATATATATATATATATATATATATATATATATATATATATATATATATATATATATTGCTTTTCTTTAAGTGTTCTTTTTTTTACTTTACTTCCTAAGAAATTGTCTTTCGGCTATCGATTAAGACCACATTTTAAAAAAGATTAGAAAACATTCAACTCTGTTTTCCTCAATTCTAGTCCACCAATTTCGGAAAATAATTTTGAAAATTGTAAAATTTTGACGTACTTTTGCGGCAATATTGAACATAATGGTCCTTTCTTCTGATATGTAGCGAAATCTTTCTTTTAAAGTGTTTCCACCTGTCGCATCAAAAAGTCATGACTGCCGTAGAGAGCCAAAGGGGAATTCTATTCACGAGAGCAAAACGTTAATTGAAAAAATAATTCAATACTGCCGTCGGGTGATCTGCAGATATATTGATTGCTAAAGTGAAATCTTACATTACAGGAAAAAAATCCATTCATTAATGGTTTTCCGCTCAAAGATGCTTTTGTCTAGAATTGCTGGGTATGTAAGAGCTCCAAGGGTCACTTTTCGGTTCCAGAGTTCGCAATTTATTCTACTGCTGTTCGTTCCTGTGCTATTTGTGTTGCCAGTCTCATCACATGGTCTTATATGTTCTCTCTTTCTACACCCTCTTCCTTTCCTTGCCTTTTCTACTGGCATTGAAAGAGGCGTTGACCTAAATTTCTCGAATATTTGTCACCAGATTGCACATTTCATTTTCCCAATTTCTGGGCTAGTGCTGTTGCCATCAAGAGCAGCTCTTTTATTTACAGAACATATTTCGAAACTGTTTTCATGTGCTTGATGACGACCGCATGACGTTACTAACATTCCTTTAAAAAAATTAACCGTGGTTCAACCCGGCTGAACCTAAGAGGACGAACGAAGGTTGTCCAACCTGACGCCTTTCTTTATTGTAAAGGTCATCAGCTTTCACTTGATGGCGACGATAAATCGTCGAAGCACTAGTTCCGGCACGTTGCTCACGCATGGCTTTTTGTGAAGGTAAGCAGTAGTAGTAGTAGTAGTAGTAGTAGTAGTAGTAGTAGTAGTAGTAGTAGTAGTGGTAGTAACTAGTTGAATAGAAGAGGAAAGAAAAAATGCACGGGTCTGTGACTGATGTGTCGTCACCACTACCACCACTGCCAGCGTGCAGATAGGGAGGAGGAGAATAGGTAGAGGAGGAGAGGAAGGGGAGAAAGAGAGTATAGAGTCGCCGGAGTCGAAGTCGCAGCACACGCCACACGCTTCCACATAGCGAACGGCGCGTCACTCCATTTCTGGCAGTTGCGAGAGTGCCGTCGGCTCCGCATACGCAGCTGTGGCTAGGCGCAGCGATTCACGTGATTCAGCGAGTTGCGAGGAGATCGAGCGCTGTCGGCTCAACGCGCGCAGCTGTGCTGAGTTACGTGGCACGACGTCAGAGCCAAGCCTCTACTCCCCCTGGTTTGAAGGTCAAATTTCATAGCCACATGACCTTCAGCTTCGTATCGGAAGAGTGGAGCTCTCGCTCTAAAAAAACGCGAAAATTTGGCTCTGACTTAATAATTACTACTGGTGGTTGAGATTGGAAGGGGAATTGCTGTGCTCTCGGTGCAGGCGGCTTCCGTTGGATGTGCGGTAAGACTGCGCCGAGTCTTGTTGACCAGATTAGTCAGTCGCAGTGTCCACTCTTTCCACAACACAAGCAGTCACGTTTATGTATGCATAATGTTTTCTAAATCGAGTAGATTTATGTCTTCATGCTTCATTTTTCCATTTTTCCTTCTAAGGCGTGAGGACTTCGACATTTTGCGCACCTTTTCTGTGTTTGTATACCAGGCATTCCTTAGCGGAGGTTATTGAGCGCAAGAAACTAACGCATGAAATCTGCTGAAGCTTGAGGTGGCATTTGGCTACTGCTTTCATTTCGTTCGCGTTGCTTTCATGTTGTTTGTACCTCTATGACTGATGCCCCTATTTACCAGCTGTTGAAACAGGAATACAGTTTATTTATTTATAGGCCAAAAGTCGAAATACAAGGATGTCCTAAATCATGGTCCACCAGCGAGCGGACCATGCTCTTAGCTAATGAAGGTTTTATTTCTCTGCTTCAACGTACGTCCCTGAAGGCCGCAGCAGAAGAACGGCTTTAACGTGATTATTGCGCGGCCGTAAATTTCGTGTGGGTGAATTAATACATGTAACTGTACATAGCACTTAGAGAGGAACACACCAATATAGCGCAGCTCGGCTTCTTTTCTCAGCATTGGAAAAAAATTTTTTCTGGCAGCGACCAACAAAAATTTCAGTGCAGTTCAACGCTATAAAAATTTAAACTTAATGCAGGATAATATCACCGCCATTCGTCAGCGTCAAGTGTTGTTTACCTCAAATCTAATATTTAAGGATCGTGCGGCTGTCACCAATGCGAAAGTAATATATGCCTCATGTGAAGGAAAACTGTCACAGGAAGTTGTCCGAAAAATGTGGGTACAAAACGTGTCGACAGGAAGTGGTACCTAGCTCTCACGTGACCTAATTCGAAAAAAGAAATTCGCCGGCTTTCGGGTTTACCCGCCGCGGTGGCTTAGTGGTCAGGGCGCTCGACTACTGATCCGGAGTTCCCAGGTTCGAACCCGACCGCGGCGGCTGCGTTTTTATGGAGGAAAAACGCTAAGGCGCCCGTGTGCTGTGCGATGTCAGTGCACGTGTAAGATCCCCAGGTGGTCGAAATTATTCCGGAGCCCTCCACTATGGAACCTATTTCTTCTTTCACTCCCTCCTTTATCCCTTCCCTATCGGCGCGGTTCAGGTGTCCAACGATATATGAGAATGATACTGCGCCATTTCCTTTCCCCAAAAAACAATTATTATTATTATTTCGGGTTCAAACCCAGGCCTTCTGCGTTCTCGCGTGTGCCACGAAGGGTCGTTGGTTCAAGCTCGTTAGAGGGGGACGAAGTGGACGCGTTGTAGTGTGTATCACAGTGTAATGTATGTGTACTGATTTTAGACAACGATGATCAAGGGTGGCGTGATAAGTGTCACGTGACAACGATGACGTAGAAAAATTGCTGACATCATCCAAGGGTCACGTGGTAAGTGTCACGTGTCAAAGATGACTTCTAAAAACATTTCTGACGTCGAAACGCAAATGCTTTTCCATTTCTCCAATGCATCTACAACTGCACTGCTTCAACTTCTTAGACAGCGTTTTTATTACATTAAAATGCGACATCAGTATTCGTATGCCAGGTCACGTAGGAAGGCGCATGTACAGTACTGTGCATTTTTATCGTGAAGATTTTCAAAAATTTCCCCGGCTCAACCGCTGGCTCATTCGCGGTGAAACTGCACGCAGATGGTAACTTTTGTATCGTAGCAAGTTTGACAACGGTACTTACTTAGTTGAGCCGTGCATGAGGCGAAAACGTAATCGTCTACGTAGAGGTCGGCGAACCAAAGCCCGCAGACGACGTTTTTTCGCTGAAGAGCGGCAGTGGCGCCATCTGTTTTTGCAGTGGAAAACGTTACGACAAGGCCACAGAGGCGAGCATTGCGAACAATACTCTTTGAAGGTGAAAGCAGTCGTTCTAATATTTTTTTCCCGCTCAATTCGCCCAAAATGTTCTAAGCGCTTCAGTTGAAGCAGACGAAACGGCCGGAACGGCATAATCAAACAGCCCGCGCTTCTTGCAATGTTCGCCTCGGCGGCCCTGTGAAATTTTCTACTGCAAAAACAGGTGGCGCCGCTGCCGCCATTCAGCGAAAAACGTCGTCTGCGGGTTTTAGTTCGCCGATCTCTACGTAGACGATTACGTTTTCGCATCATGCACGGCTCAACTAAGTAAGTACCGTTGTCAATCTTGCTACGATACAAAAGTTACCATAATACGCAAGCCCTGTGTGCAGTTTCATCTCAATTGAGCCACCGGCTGAGGCGGGGAAACTTTTGAAAATCTTCACGATAAAAATGCACAATACTTTATAGTCTGCGCAACTATAGTACTATAATTGCGCAGTACCAATAGTTGCTCATATAGGGTGCGCTTTTTACGTGCGAGCTTCTTACTGTGTGCATATTGTTGGTGCGTCAATTTTCACACTGCAGGAAGACGCTTACAACGAGGACGAGACGGGACTTCTGCCTGCATGCACATATGCCGAGATTGCACCCAGCGATGCAAGTTTAACGATGCCGCCCGAGCCCTCCACTACCACCACCAGCACATTTAAGCCCCAGTACAGGCCGGTTATATGTGTTGTGGATGCCATGTGAGTAAACGACCCTGGTTCATTGGCCTTTCACCTGTTTTGCTGCGCGAATTATCGCTAGTATTTCAATTAGTCGGAGTATAATTGCACTCTATTTTATTTTTGCCTCAAGGGCATCACATGAGGGGTAGGCCTACATCAGCATTAAGTAATTAGTTCCTGTAGTGGTGCCTCGAACCAATCGTGGGCACTGTATGGCACAGTTTCCATTGGTAAGCTGTTCCATTCTCTGGCAGTCTGGCTTAAGAATGACTTGAGATGGGCAGAGGTGGATGCACAAATTTCGGGTGGTTAATACGGCGTGAATCACGGTGGACTGGGGAGATGACGGAAGTGCTCAGGGCTGAATGGTAGAATTTATGACAAAGGCAAAGTCTGGTTATAATGCAGCGAGATTCAAGGCAAGAGAGGTTAACTTGATATTTTAGTGATGCAAAGCTAGAGTGGTACGAATAATCTGAATATCACGGTGTGGAGCACTGACCACGACCTGCTGACTCAAGCCGCCGCCCTACAGTCAGTCAAAGATATTCTGGTGGAGGTGAGATCGATCTCGTGTCCCATACCCCAACGTTTAGCCGGCGCTACAGTCCTATACCCGTCAAGACGCCCGTCCACCGTGCTCACCGCCGGATTCGAGGCTTACCACCTGAGCCTGAACCATCGGGTATGTCCTTGGAACAACTTTGGCGCCGCCTCAATGCCTGCCGCGACTCCCCCCCCCCCCCCCAATGCTTGGCGCGACCACACCCTGCTTCACGCTCCAGAACTCCCGCATCACGAAGTCCCTCCACGTCGACATCTTTGAGGACGTGGAAAACTGGTTGCAGCACTACGAGCGAGTTTCCGCGTTTAACCAGTGGGATGACGCCGCCCAGCCCGTGAACCTCTACTTCAGTCTAGACGACGGCGCTCGGACCTGGTCGCGCGGATTGAAGGACGTTGAAGTTTGCCATTTTCTCGCACCGAAGGACGTGCTACCGAGCCCTCTCTTGCCGGGTCCCTGTCTCGTCACCAACACCGTGAGAATATTACGTCGACTTATGCTTCCTCAATTCGTCTTCAGTTCTCAGTGTGCTAAACTGCATACGAGTGAGTCGTATGGGGTCACTCTGCGTCCAGCCGGCCAGAAAGGCGAGCTTCCGTGCAAGCTACACGCAGGCGTTATTCAAGTAAGCAAAACGTTTCCCCAACCCGTGGCGCAGAGTCACAGCCACGGCAGGTCCGGACGAAATAGGCAACGGCAGGGCACGCTAGGAAACAGTTTATTATCCTAACGCGAGGTAAAGCACACTGCAGAACAATGTTCTATCCGTAAAATTGATGTTCAGTAGCTCACCAAGTCGTTGACGTCGACCGGCGTTGGTGTTCGGGGGCCGGCGGGCAGCGGAAGGGGTCCGTGGGGCACTTAGGTAAGGTCCGGCAGCGAGAGTCCCTTCCCGCCGCGCGTTCCCCCCTTTTATCCCTTCGGGCATTTCCTCCCTGGCAGTAAATCGTTGCCATGAAGCTTAGGCGTGCTACCCTCTCCGCAGAAGGCAGCGCGCTGTCGTGACGTCACGTCAGTGCTGGGGCGGAAATGAGCAGAGTCGCGGGGGTGCCTTCTCCCCACATTCCTGGTGGCCAGCGCACCCGTGTAAGTCACGGTCGCCGCTGGCGCAGGGGACGAGGAGGGGATACCTGTGTATCCCACATCCTCCTCCCCTCCTTAAGAAGCCTCCCGAACACAGAAACAGGGGCAACATTACTTGATCTTCTCCGCCATCCTGGGATCGAAGTTCTTCAGCTCCCGCAGGTGCATCGGTTGACGGCCGCGCCACGCCCCCGCCGATCAGCTGCTTCGCTCCGAGGGCTTGGCCTCCCGCACGATGAAGCTTGGCATCTTGCTCCCTGTCACAGTCTTCCGAGTGCGCGCGGCTGCGCCGTTCCGGTGAATTCGATCGACCGCCTCCCTGGCGCCGGCTGCGATGGCTTGGAGGCCAGGTCCATGGCTGTGCCCCTGAGGTACTGGGTCAGGTGGCTTCAGGGGCCGGAGCCACCCAGGCTTGCTGTCCGGTGCACATCGTCTCGCTGCCACCTTCTGCGACGGAGCGGCCTGTATCCTGTTCGCCGCATCCATCCGGGGCAGCTGTGGCGAGACCAGTCAGCAGTCACCTGCGGCTGCTGCTGCTGCCCTGGCGACTACTGCAGGATCCTGGCCTGCAGTTTTCCCAGCGGCTTTCGATTCGCGGGCCTGCGGACACGGTAGTCTGCGGGCCATGCGAGTCGTCCCAGCGGAGACCTTCATGCCGCCTTCGGAATACCGCAGAAGTCTGCGTGGATGCTGTCGGCGTGACCTCCGCTGCAAGACGTGCCTGAAGGACATGAAGACCAGGAGACTCCTCCATAGCATGTACATTCAGGCGCGTGGGTCTATTTAAGGTTGGGGGGATGTGGGGACCTGCCCTGCAGCCCGCTGAGTTTGCTTTCCCGCGAGGCACCGTGCAGCGGCGGTCTCACCTCGAGGCTGAGCGCATTCCCTTGTGAGTTACATTAACTGGCAAGAGAGGGCGCCAGCATCGCTGCGCGGAGACTGCCAAAGCCGGCGCGCGGGAGAGGGGGCAGGGGGGCTTCGGCTGGGATCGTCGGCGCAAGCGGACGCGTCGCTCGCGGCTCCGCTCTTCACCGGCGGGACGAGGAAGCGACGGGGAGACAGGCTCCCGTACTCGTCCCGTCCGGCCTTCGGAGTATTTATCCCTTGCCCTAGCGCGGGCGAACATTCGCTCGGAACCTTGCTGGTGAGTCGGACGACCTCGATTCATTAGCGTACCTTGTTGCTAGCTGGCGTTATTGTTTCTGTAGCAATAAATGGCTGTTTGTGTCAGCCAATGTGTCGTTCCTTTGTTCCCTCAGAGCAAGGCCCGCCGTGGTTGGCGTGCGCTCGGTAGCGTACGCGATCACGTGGTGGGGTCCGGGCGGCTTTCAACCGTGTCAGCCACGATTGAGTGGGGAGAACGTTCTTATCTCCCCAATTCAAACCCCACATCTGGCGCCCAACGTGGGGCCTGCTCTTGGAACATTGGACTGTCGGTTCGGTTCGAGGAACGCTCTTTGTCCGGACTTGACAAGTGCTAGGCCTAGAATGAATTTTGATCGCTAAGACCTGCGGCATGCTTTCTTGAGTGCGAGGTGTATTATTGCGCTGCAGCATGTTTGAACTTTTCGGCATGCTCAGCACATTTTTTTTCCCTGGAGTTTCTTCGTGAGAATCGGTCCGCATCGAGGGAGAGCGAGGCCTAGCGCCCGCGGAGTCGCCGAGCCCGAAGCGAGTGAGTACGGAAGCCGCATGGGTGGTCCGAGTTTCTGTATATATTTTCTCTACTGCCTCTTTTTCGGTTCTGGGAGCCGCGGCTACGGGAGCCGGGTGGCCTGGGGCCACGGGTGCCGCTACGAGCTCGCTGGTATTGCAGCTCGGCACCGGGCGCTCCGACACCGTCCGATACGTAGGGCGCCGACCGCTCAGAAGCTGCTTTGTGCAGTGAGCGGGGTAGGACCACCCCACAAAGCTGACGTCAACTCGCCGCTGCGCGCACATAACCCGTTTCGGGTCTTTGTTGTGGTCACGGTCGTTGTCGGAGTGGTAGTTAGGCCTGAGGCTTTTCGGAGCTGCCTGCACCACGTTAAAAGAGACATGGCCACCGGACCATGTCGTTGAGAGGGGGCGCACTTGCTGCCCGCCCGTTTTTTTTGTAACCTCTCACGAACTGAGCAGTCTTGTTCAACTCAAGAAAGGGCTTTGTTCACTCGAACTTTGCGTTTGCACGGCCGCCGACACGTTTTGCTAGCGAGTAAGGCATTGTGCCACGAGGCCCTTGCAGATGCCGTTTGCCCTCCCGTGACCTACGTTAAAGGCACGCCGAGAGTGTTTCGGCAATTTTGCAGACTCGGTGGAGCCACCCAGGCTTGCTGTCCGGTGCACATCGTCTCGCTGCCACCTGCTGCTTCGGAGCGGCCTGTATCCTGTTCGCCGCATCCATCCGGGGCAGCAGTGGCGAGACCAGTCAGCAGTCACCTCCGGCTGCTGCTGCAGTGGCGACTACTGCAGGATCCTGGCCTGCAGTTTTCCCAGCGGCCTTCGATTCGCGGGCCTGCGGACACGGTAGTCCGTGGGCCATGAGGGTCGTCCCAGTGGAGACCTTCACGCCGCCTTCGGAATACAGCAGAAGTCTGCGTGGATGCTGTCGGCGTGACCTCCGCTGCAAGACGTGCCTGAAGGACATGAAGACCAGGAGACTCCTCCATAGCATGTACTTTCAGGCGCGTGGGTCTATTTAAGGTTGGAGGATGTGGGGACCTGCCCTGCAGCCCCCTGAGTTTGCTTTCCCGCGAGGCACCGTGCAGCGGCGGTCTCACCTCGAGGCTGAGCGCATTCCCTTGTGAGTTCCATTCACTGGCAAAAGGGGGCGCCAGCATCGCTGCCGGAGACTGCCAAAGCCCACGCGCGGGAGAGGGGGCAGAGGGGCTTCGGCAGGGATCGTCGGCGCAAGCGGACGCGTCGCTCGCGGCTCCGCTCTTCGCCGGCGGGGCGAGGAAGCGACGGGGAGACAGGCTCCCGTACTCGTCCCGTCCGGCCTTCGGAGTATTTATCCCTTGCCCTAGCGCGGGCGAACATTCGCTCGGAACCTTGCTGGTGAGTCAGACGACCTCGATTCATTAGCGCACCTTGTTGCTAGCTGGCGTTATTGTTTCTGTAGCAATAAATGGCTGTTTGTGTCAGCCAATGTGTCGTTCCTTTGTTCCCTCAGAGCAAGGCCCCCCGTGGTTGGCGTGCGCTCGGTAGCGTACGCGATCACGGGGTGGGGTCCGGGCGGCTTTCAACCGTGTCGGCCGCGATTGAGTGGGGAGAACGTACTTATCTCCCCAATTCAAACCCCACAGTCGCCAACCGCTGGCGGTTTCGTAAACATTCTGCGACACTAATTTGTCTCTACCTTCCCTGAACCCCACTTCAAGAAAGTTCAATCGAAAAAAAAATAGTGGGCTTCACAATGCAAGAATCAGGAACAGGGTCTGCTTGGCTTTCTTGAGCTAAAAAGTAATAGATTCAGGCATTTGCGTCTGATTAGACGCATTGCTACTAAAACAGGTCGCGCCCGCTCTCATGTTGCAGGACAGTTGCTGATGGATTTTTATGGCGCAAGGGCATCTGTGGCCAAGGAGCGCCATGGCACAATATATTTTCGACTGCTCAAGGAGGGGTCAAAGACCCATTTCCCAAGAATTTCACTCTAAAGAAACCGAGCACCAGACCAGGGGAACGCCTGTACCCGTTGTATTACCGGCGGCTACCCGACGCTACTGGGTATCGAAACACGCACCTCCCGCATGCGAGGCGGTTGCTCAACCACTCCGCCACCGCTGCGGTGGCCAACTGCTGGCAGTTGGTGCGAGAGGTTGTGCAACCACGCCTTCTTTACCAAACCCGATTCCAGCATTTGACTAGGGCTCAATGGGATCGCCTTGAAGCTGCTAATCGAGGCAATGAGGACAATCGCTTGCCTTCCCCGCATCACCCCGATCGTGGTGCTGCGAGAACAGGCGCAGCGGAATCCGCTAGATGACCTGGTGCAGCAACGACGCGATGCTCGCTGCCTAAAGTCAAGCCTTACACACAGAACGTGTGCACTCAGGGCATATGCTTCAACGCACTTCATTCTCAGTTCTCTTTCCCTGCCGTTTTTGGAGCTAAGCGACAAAAAAAACCAACGATATACGTCGGCGGTATCACCGCGGCGTCGTCGATTCGCGACCGAATTATAGAGCAAGACGCCAATCTGCCGCATGGCTCCATCGTTATGTACATTGACGCGAGCGTCCAGGCCTGCGAAACAACTGCAGTTTTTAGCCCTTGCAAGCCTGCCCTGAACAGAACGTCCAGGTTTCGCCTCCCAGAATATCCTTCCTCCGCTCGTGCGGAGATGCTTGTGGTTCAAGAGGCACTTTGCCCTGTGGCCGCCATTCCCGTGCTACCTACAGCCCGCATTGTCATTCGCACCGACGCCCTTCACGTCACACGCCTACTACGACGTGTCAGTTGCACCCCAGATACTTGCAAAAGCGTCCATCGTCTAGCAGCACGCATCCCGCAGCGAATCATAATTGAGTGGTTCCCACTTGACGCACTGTGCTCACAAAGCCGTGCAGATTCTGCAACCCGCCTTGACCTCGTCTTTGCGTCGAGTCCTCGCTCTGGATGACACCGCCCTCCTTTTAGCAATAAAGGAACACCTCTGGCGTCGCACACGTGCTCTAATCCCTCCGTGTGCGGTAACCCTCCCTCGCCATCTTACCCGTACACAGAAGATTTCGCTTCGGAAGATCCCGGTCGGGGTTGCCCTAACTCCCGCCGTGACACGAAAGTTGCCGCAATTTCAAGGTTTATAACCTCGCCCCTGGTGTCCAGTCTGCAAGACCAGAAATACTGAGGCCGATATTCACCACCTGCTGTGGGTTTTCCCGGTGTTGAAGCCGACGAGATTTTCGCACCCGACAGCACTGGGTCTCTCGTCGAACAATCCTGATTCATATACCTCATCGTTCACCCCCTCGACTTCATTAGATCGGCGAACCTTTTTATTTATTTAAGCATCCTCGTCATCTATCATTACCTACCCTTTTACTCCCCCAGGCAATAAACATCGCTTTAAAAACATAATTACGAATATAAGAAATTCGGCGCGCGATTCTGGATGGATTCCAGGGCTTTGTTAAGATTCACTTAATGGAGTCCCCAACAGCTGATGCATGTTCAGGTTGCCGTGAGGTAAAAGGCTGCGGTAAGCCGTATGTTGCATTTCAGGTAGGTATATATATGCTGTTATATTCATAATGTGGGCGTCCAAGTTAGATCCTGTGTTCGGCTGATTCTTAGGTATTTGTATGATGGTGCATGTCCTATCGCTTCTCCGCATATGCTGTAATTTGATGGACGATACGAGTGACCACTTATTATCCATAAATGAAATGGTCATATGATCAGTAAATGCTCTTGTGCAAGACTGGTGGTGCCAGGTTAACCCAGACGACCTACCGCTCTTCGGGCGATACCAAGGGAGTGGCAAATGATAAAAAAGAAGAGCACGTGTTGTGGACAGGCAGCCCACAACAGCGCCTTTACCTTGATCATGGAGAAGTGCATGGGATTTAACGTCCAGCACCGTGGGTAGGCCGCGAGAGAATCCTTAGTAGAGGAATCCTGATTATTTTGACTGCCTGAGATTCTTTCTTCTGCCCTGACATTACGCAGCTGACATTACGCAGCAATGCTGCTTGGATTTATGTCGGTTACAGCGGCCTGGATTGGGTCTCGCACTTTACGCGATTGCCTAGTAAGCATGCAGAGGCTCGCACTAGGCTTGCGGAAGCATCTTCTGTTCTAGCGCAGCCTCCTAAAGTCGCTAGGTAGCCATCAAGATGAAAACAAACCGGCAACAGCACAGCAGAAAGCTACCCGGGATCACTGCGCAAAATGAACTTGAGGCACACCTGAGGCAGTGTGGGAGTAACGTATTTCGTTCGACATGTTCTGTACAGGACGCGCTAAGTCCGCTGCTATGGACAAGGGTGGCGCCGTTAAAGAATCTCATGGTTCGCTTACACGCAAAACATAAAAACCCACGAGAGCACCAGATTAGATGGTCGTTGCCGTAGCTCAGTAGGTAGAGCACCGGACGCGATATTCGGAGGTGGTGGGTTCGGATCCCACCGGCGGCATGGTTGTTTTTTCTCCTGCTTTGTAAGCAATTTTCTTTAAGAACCTGATTAATCGAAGTATTTTTCTCCCTTTGATCAACACTAAAAGTTGAAAAAATAGAAACATTCCTTGTGCACCTCGGTTTAAGTGACTGTTGGCTTCCTTCAAATGCTTATCAAAAACGAGCCCTTCATTTCCTTTGCCTAGTAAACTGACACACGCTAAAATTCTAAGAAGGATTTAGTGAAGTTTCGACTGGGGACCAGCCTTCTTCAGAGTTGAAACATCCGTAAACCCTTGTTATGTTTTTAAGCGTGTGCGAGTCTACTGTATAAGTGTATAACTTCTGGTTCATATATATATATATATATATATATATATATATATATATATATATATATATATATATATATATATATATATATATATATATACATATATATATATATATAATTATTTTGAGTCGACGTTTCGGACAGAGCCTGTCCTTTCTCAAGACTGAAGTTACAGGGGTCTTCTTCCTCTTCTTAAGGAGTTGGCACTGGCACACATGTACGACACATGAACAAAAGAAACAAACGGTGGCAAAGAATACTCGAAAAGATACAGATAGAAAGGGAAAAAAGGGGGAACAAATAAAAAAGAAAAAAGAAAAACGTGTTGTACCCCGCCGCCCACCCCGAAGCCGCGGGGAGCCGACCCCGGACGAGGGAAACAAAAAAAAGGAAAACACGGAGCGGGAGAGGATAATGGCTACCCATCAAGGCAACAGAGCGGCGGCGTGTAAGGTGGACAGGAGCAGACGGTGGCGGGATCGCCCTACACACAAAAGTTAAAGACGCGTGCACTCGCGTGCCCCGTACACAAAGAGTAAACAAAAACAGAATAAAATGCAGACAGGGTCGGAGCTTCCGTCATCTTGAACCACTTCGGCAGCCAGAGCCAAGGCCGAATCAGCGGCGCCGTGAGCTTAACTAAACACACGTGCACTGTGCATGAAAGCACCCAGACACACAGCAGTAAAACATCCGAGCTCATGCCAGTGTCGTGTGGCGGCTAAATGACAATGGCGGGAGCATTTAAGCGAGTAAGGTGTACAGAAACAGACGGTGGCGGAATTGTCCAACATATATAAATTGGAGATGCTTGCACTCGCGTGACCTGGCCAGAAAAAGGAAACAAATAAACAAAATAAAATGCAGACAGGACAGGAGACTTCCGTCATCTGGAACCATTTCCGCAGCCCGAGTCAAGGTAGAATCAGGGCGCCGTGAGCTTAACTACACGCACGTGCACTGTGCCTGAAAACACCCACAAAAGAAAAAAAGTGGAAAAACATCCGAGTTCGGCCAAGTGTGGTGTGGGACGTAAATGTGAATGGCGTGAGCAATTAGGCAAGGGTTCTTCAATTGCACCCCGTCGTCAAGGTAATCGAACTGGGAAGATAGGGGCAGGATGGGGTAGGGAATGAAGAAATTTGTGTGAGCTTGAAAAAGATGTCGCTGGCAAGAAACGACCGAGGTATGTCAAGCTGGCTCTCGTAATGTCAGCAACGGCCCTGCAAGGGGCGGATGGAGGACAATACACCTGGACTTTCATTAATGCCGTGAGGAATTGTTTCAAATTTGTAAATGAAGTACGACTCGCGTTGTTCTCTTTCCCGGGTGTTGTGGAACCCACCCTGTAGGACTGTTAACTTAATTGCATCAAATGGGTGGTTTCGCTCATTAATGTGTTTTGACAAGGGAAGGTTGGGTAGGGATAAGATATGCGCGCGGTGGTTATTAAACCGAATTCGTAGAGGGTTGACGGTCTGTCCAATGTACTGCACACACTGCATTCTAGGAGGTATATTACGTTGCAGGAATCACAATCAAAGTTGCCATTAATTTCCCATTTGAAGCCTGAAGCTGTGCTTACTGCACAGCTTGATGTTTGTATGTGTTTGCAGACCTGGCATCTACTTTTTCCACAGGGCCGGCACCCCAAAACCGGCTGGTTATTTGTTTTTGAGTGTACAAGAATATTTTTAATGTTTTTTGGTCGTCTGTAGATCACGTGAGGGGGAGCAGTGAAAATTTTGGTGAGGCGCTCGCTTTGTTCGAGGATGTTGAAATGTTTTCTGAGGATTTTGTTTACGTTAGGCGGGTTACTGGTGAAGGTAAGTACGAGATTGGCCCGGTGGTCTGTTTCGTCGTTGTAGCGACATCCCTCCAGTATTTGCTCTCGGTTGAGTTTAGATGCCTTTTCAATGGCATCGTCGACAATGGCGGGGGGGTATCGTTGCTTAATGAGGACTTCTCGCATGCGTTTGGAATTTTTTACGAAGTCCTCGTCTTGGGAACATATTCTTTTAAATCGATGTGCCTGAGAGTATGGGATGCTTGTTTTAGAGTGACGAGGATGGCAGCTTTGGAAGTGTAGGTATTGTTGGCGGTCCGTCGGTTTTCTATATACACCGGTGGTAAGTGAGCCTTTGTTTACCGAAATCTCAACATCTAGAAAGTTAATTTTGGTGTTGGAGTACGTGTAAGTGAAAGATATGTTGGGGTGGACGAGGTTGAAGTTTTCAATAAAACGTACGAGTTCTTGCTCTGTGTCAGTCCATATTAAAAAGATGTCATCCAAGTAGCGTTTGTATAGGGTGGGCTTAATGGGGCAATCTTTCAGAAATTTGGATTCAATACTATGCATGAAGATATTGGCGTAGGTTGGTGCCATCCTTGTACCCATGGCTGTGCCATTAATTTGCAAATAGTGTTCATTGTTAAATTCGAAGTTGTTATATTCGAGTACGATTTTTGCCAGTATTTCTAAAACACGTGGGGTAGGGGTTTCCTCCTTTCTGTTTTGTTCATACGCTTCGATCAGAGATTTAATGCCATCGGAATGAGGAATGTTTGTGTAGAGAGAGACTACATCTAGTGTTGCCAGGAAGGCTCCTTCCGGGAGTTTGAGACCTGCTATTGCGCGAAGGAAATGGTTTGTGTCGCGTATGTATGATGCGTGTGTTGTTGGAATATGTCTAATTAGTGTGTCAATGTAACTGGAAGTTGGTTCTGTAATCGTGCCAATGCCAGATACTATAGGGCGGCCAGGATTATTCTTTTTGTGGATTTTCGGTAACATGTAGAATCGGCCCGGCGACGGGTGTGGTGCGGTGAGGGCTTTAGATAACCGTAGGGATATGTCCCCATTCTTCGCAAGTTGACCCAGGGTCTCCGCTACAAAATGTTGGTATTGCGCAGTTGGGTCTGCTTCAAGACGTTGATAGAAACTAATGTTAGAGAGTTGTCTCAAGCCTTCTTCAATGTATTTTTCGCTGTCCATGACAACTATACCACCTCCCTTATCCGCTGGTTTTATGATTATATCTGTCCTTCTGCTCAGAGCCTTCAATGCATCCCGTTCGTTTTTAGACAAGTTCTGCCTCCCTGGAGTTTGGTTCTTGTAGGCGTAAATAATGTCTTTCTGGACGGCGTTAATGTACATGTCCAAGTGTTTGTCCCTTCCTATACTAGGAGTCCAGTGGTGGTTAGTAACGACGAGTTCTCTGCTATCCGCGGTAACCCGCGCCCGATCGAAGAAGTATTCCCGGAGTCGCAACATTCGTGCAAAGTTGTCCAAATCTTTTAACACCGAGAATTCGCTGTATTTACCGGTGGTAGGGCAGAATGTAAGGCCTCGAGAAAGGACGGATATTTCCTCTGTCGTTAAGGCCCTGGTTGATAGATTAATAATATTGTGCTGGAAAGCAAAGTCGGCGCTTGGAACCGCAAGATTATTATTAGTAGATGCTGTCATTTCAGATCGTTCTACGCGTGTTTCTTGAACTGTTGACGTTTGTGTCGTTCTACTGGATTTGTTGGAGTTTATTATAAAAGTGGGGTTAATATTTGTAGCTGCCTCCGTTCTTGATTCTTTTTCGCTTGTTATTGATTTTGACCACACGTGTTCTGGAACCCCGTCTCGAATAAATTTTTTGTGTTTGGTCTTGCGTACCTCAGTCGCTCTCTTTTCTTCAAAGAACATAAGCTCTGTGGCCTCCAGCGCGGTAAGGGTAATTTGTTGATGAGCACGACTCTCTTCCATTCTCAGAGCCACCAACGCCTTCTCAAAGTGGCCAATGGTAACTACAAGCAAATTTAAAGAGGCAGATTGTAGTATACGATTCCAATTAGCCTTCTCCTCTTCACACAGGTCACCCATTGATGGTGTTAGCGACACTTGTAAACCTTTTGGTACGATTTTTGATTCCAGATAGGCCTTTAGGCTATGAATATGTAGTTCATGCCTAATTCGTTTATCCACAATTTTTCTTAATTTTAAAAATTTAGAGTTATTTGAGGAAGGCTGTAGGTAGGATGAGTGAGAGAGAGTCGGCGTACTCACGCGGCCTGAATGTCACTGTTGACGAACCCGTTGTGCCGAACCGCAGCGCTTTCGAAGATCGTAGCGTGATAGAGGGGTGCTGGGAAGCTCTTCTTTCCGGCTGGATATCGTATCAACCTGGCCCTCCACCGTGGAAGCCAGTTGACGCTGCGCTGCACTAGAATGGCCTGATGCTCCGCCTGGGCTTGCTGGAGTACTGGCGCCGCTCGCTCCGGATTTCGGTGTTGTGCTGGGAGTGGTGGGGGTATGTACATGGTTGGCCTTAGATGGTGGTTGTTGTCGGTGGGTTCCAGCGGATAAGCTGGTTGCTGAGGTGGATCTCTCGGCGGTGCTGTCTCGTGTGGTGTCCCTGGGCGACTTCGGGATAGCAGGAACAACTTTACTCTCCAATTTGCGAAGATGTGGTGGCCGCGTTGGTGTTGGCAGTAGAGCCCTGCGTTGGGTCACGGTTGATCTTGCACCGGCCATCTCGGAGAAGAGCCCTGAGTTTTCTTGCGGTTTTTTGGGGCGGCACCCTTGTAGGACCCCTGTTTTACCCTCCTCTTCCTGTCGCTGCGTCTCCGCGATGGTCGGGAACCGTTGGTCTCCGGCTTGCATGTATTCTTCCTGGTGGCTCTTGAGAACCTCTGAGTAGGTGCGAGGCACCTGGGTGTGACATTGCACGGGGAACCGGCTGAAATCGTCTCCTGCCGGCAGGTGGTCTTGCCATTCTATCAGGAAATGTCGCTGGTAGTCAAGGAGCAGGTTATAAATATGCCATGACAAGATGGAAACTCCACCAAAACTTGGATGAACTCCATCTGCTGCGAGGACACTGGATGGTGGATAGGTCTCCAGCGAATGGTTGAGGAAAAACGCTTTCGTTTCTCGTCGACAAAGTTCAGAAAGCTGGTAGTTGAACCTCTCAGCCCGGCGATTGAATTTATCAACGAATCGCCAGTTACTGGACCGTCGCCGGCGGTTAGGGGCGCGGGGTAGTACCAGCGTTGCATATATTACTTGAATTTTGGGTCGCTCAGTGCGGATGATGTTGAAGGCTTCTGCGTACCTTTCGATCGTGGTCTGGATGTCGTCGCTGCTGAGATCATTTGTTCCCAAATGCAGAATCACACCGATCACACTTGAAGGAACGAAGTCCAGTAGATTCTTGAGGTCGCTGATCTTGGCTCCAGGTTGGGTAATGAAGGCCGGGGAGCACCGACTCGCGGCGTCAAAGTGGTTGAAGAGGTGCTTAGTCTGTGAATCTCCAATTACTGCCCATTTTGGCGGATGAAGAGGAAATTTCCAAAAAACTGTTTTAGAAGCGTTACTAGCAGCCATCGATGAAATGCAGTATAGAAAGATAAACGTATTTGGTTGCTAGAGGCAAAAATTCAAAGTTGAAAACGCTTCATTTAGCCATAGATTTATTTTGAGTCGACGTTTCGGACAGAGCCTGTCCTTTCTCAAGACTGAAGTTACAGGGGTCTTCTTCCTCTTCTTAAGGAGTTGGCACTGGCACACATGTACGAGACATGAACAAAAGAAACAAACGGTGGCAAAGAATACTAGAAAAGATACAGATAGAAAGGGAAAAAAGGGGGAACAAATAAAAAAGAAAAAAGAAAAACGTGTTGTACCCCGCCGCCCACCCCGAAGCCGCGGGGAGCCGACCCCGGACGAGGGAAACAAAAAAAAGGAAAACACGGAGCGGGAGAGGATAATGGCTACCCATCAAGGCAACAGAGCGGCGGCGTGTAAGGTGGACAGGAGCAGACGGTGGCGGGATCGCCCTACACACAAAAGTTAAAGACGCGTGCACTCGCGTGCCCCGTACACAAAGAGTAAACAAATAAACAGAATAAAATGCAGACAGGGTCGGAGCTTCCGTCATCTTGAACCACTTCGGCAGCCAGAGCCAAGGCCGAATCAGCGGCGCCGTGAGCTTAACTAAACACACGTGCACTGTGCATGAAAGCACCCAGACACACAGCAGTAAAACATCCGAGCTCATGCCAGTGTCGTGTGGCGGCTAAATGACAATGGCGGGAGCATTTAAGCGAGTAAGGTGTACAGAAACAGACGGTGGCGGAATTGTCCAACATATATAAATTGGAGATGCTTGCACTCGCGTGACCTGGCCAGAAAAAGTAAACAAATAAACAAAATAAAATGCAGACAGGAGAGGAGACTTCCGTCATCTGGAACCATTTCCGCAGCCCGAGTCAAGGTAGAATCAGGGCGCCGTGAGCTTAACTACACGCACGTGCACTGTGCCTGAAAACACCCACAAAAGAAAAAAAGTGGAAAAACATCCGAGTTCGGCCAAGTGTGGTGTGGGACGTAAATGTGAATGGCGTGAGCAATTAGGCAAGGGTTCTTCAATTGCACTCCGTCGTCAAGGTAATCGAACTGGGAAGATAGGGGCAGGATGGGGTAGGGAATGAAGAAATTTGTGTGAGCTTGAAAAAGATGTCGCTGGCAAGAAACGACCGAGGTATGTCAAGCTGGCTCTCGTAATGTCAGCAACGGCCCTGCAAGGGGCGGATGGAGGACAATACACCTGGACTTTCATTAATGCCGTGAGGAATTGTTTCAATTTTGTAAATGAAGTACGACTCGCGTTGTTCTCTTTCCCGGGTGTTGTGGAACCCACCCTGTAGGACTGTTAACTTAATTGCATCAAATGGGTGGTTTCGCTCATTAATGTGTTTTGACAAGGGAAGGTTGGGTAGGGATAAGATATGCGCGCGGTGGTTATTAAACCGAATTCGTAGAGGGTTGACGGTCTGTCCAATGTACTGCATACTGCACACACTGCATTCTAGGAGGTATATTACGTTGCAGGAATCACAATCAAAGTTGCCATTAATTTCCCATTTGAAGCCTGAAGCTGTGCTTACTGCACAGCTTGATGTTTGTATGTGTTTGCAGACCTGGCATCTACTTTTTCCACAGGGCCGGCACCCCAAAACCGGCTGGTTATTTGTTTTTGAGTGTACAAGAATATTTTTAATGTTTTTTGGTCGTCTGTAGATCACGTGAGGGGGAGCAGTGAAAATTTTGGTGAGGCGCTCGCTTTGTTCGAGGATGTTGAAATGTTTTCTGAGGATTTTGTTTACGTTAGGCGGGTTACTGGTGAAGGTAAGTACGAGATTGGCCCGGTGGTCTGTTTCGTCGTTGTAGCGACATCCCTCCAGTATTTGCTCTCGGTTGAGTTTAGATGCCTTTTCAATGGCATCGTCGACAATGGCGGGGGGGTATCGTTGCTTAATGAGGACTTCTCGCATGCGTTTGGAATTTTTTACGAAGTCCTCGTCTTGGGAACATATTCTTTTAAATCGATGTGCCTGAGAGTATGGGATGCTTGTTTTAGAGTGACGAGGATGGCAGCTTTGGAAGTGTAGGTATTGTTGGCGGTCCGTCGGTTTTCTATATACACCGGTGGTAAGTGAGCCTTTGTTTACCGAAATCTCAACATCTAGAAAGTTAATTTTGGTGTTGGAGTTAAGCTCACGGCGCCCTGATTCTACCTTGACTCGGGCTGCGGAAATGGTTCCAGATGACGGAAGTCTCCTGTCCTGTCTGCATTTTATTTTGTTTATTTGTTTACTTTTTCTGGCCAGGTCACGCGAGTGCAAGCATCTCCAATTTATATATGTTGGACAATTCCGCCACCGTCTGTTTCTGTACACCTTACTCGCTTAAATGCTCCCGCCATTGTCATTTAGCCGCCACACGACACTGGCATGAGCTCGGATGTTTTACTGCTGTGTGTCTGGGTGCTTTCATGCACAGTGCACGTGTGTTTAGTTAAGCTCACGGCGCCGCTGATTCGGCCTTGGCTCTGGCTGCCGAAGTGGTTCAATATGACGGAAGCTCCGACCCTGTCTGCATTTTATTCTGTTTATTTGTTTACTCTTTGTGTACGGGGCACGCGAGTGCACGCGTCTTTAACTTTTGTGTGTAGGGCGATCCCGCCACCGTCTGCTCCTGTCCACCTTACACGCCGCCGCTCTGTTGCCTTGATGGGTAGCCATTATCCTCTCCCGCTCCGTGTTTTCCTTTTTTTTGTTTCCCTCGTCCGGGGTCGGCTCCCCGCGGCTTCGGGGTGGGCGGCGGGGTACAACACGTTTTTCTTTTTTCTTTTTTATTTGTTCCCCCTTTTTTCCCTTTCTATCTGTATCTTTTCGAGTATTCTTTGCCACCGTTTGTTTCTTTTGTTCATGTGTCGTACATGTGTGCCAGTGCCAACTCCTTAAGAAGAGGAAGAAGACCCCTGTAACTTCAGTCTTGAGAAAGGACAGGCTCTGTCCGAAACGTCGACTCAAAATAAATCTATGGCTAAATGAAGCGTTTTCAACTTTGAATTTTTGCCTCTAGCAACCAAATACGTTTATCTTTCTATACTGCATTTCATCGATGGCTGCTAGTAACGCTTCTAAAACAGTTTTTTGGAAATTTCCTCTTCATCCGCCAAAATGGGCAGTAATTGGAGATTCACAGACTAAGCACCTCTTCAACCACTTTGACGCCGCGAGTCGGTGCTCCCCGGCCTTCATTACCCAACCTGGAGCCAAGATCAGCGACCTCAAGAATCTACTGGACTTCGTTCCTTCAAGTGTGATCGGTGTGATTCTGCATTTGGGAACAAATGATCTCAGCAGCGACGACATCCAGACCACGATCGAAAGGTACGCAGAAGCCTTCAACATCATCCGCACTGAGCGACCCAAAATTCAAGTAATATATGCAACGCTGGTACTACCCCGCGCCCCTAACCGCCGGCGACGGTCCAGTAACTGGCGATTCGTTGATAAATTCAATCGCCGGGCTGAGAGGTTCAACTACCAGCTTTCTGAACTTTGTCGACGAGAAACGAAAGCGTTTTTCCTCAACCATTCGCTGGAGACCTATCCACCATCCAGTGTCCTCGCAGCAGATGGAGTTCATCCAAGTTTTGGTGGAGTTTCCATCTTGTCATGGCATATTTATAACCTGCTCCTTGACTACCAGCGACATTTCCTGATAGAATGGCAAGACCACCTGCCGGCAGGAGACGATTTCAGCCGGTTCCCCGTGCAATGTCACACCCAGGTGCCTCGCACCTACTCAGAGGTTCTCAAGAGCCACCAGGAAGAATACATGCAAGCCGGAGACCAACGGTTCCCGACCATCGCGGAGACGCAGCGACAGGAAGAGGAGGGTAAAACAGGGGTCCTACAAGGGTGCCGCCCCAAAAAACCGCAAGAAAACTCAGGGCTCTTCTCCGAGATGGCCGGTGCAAGATGAACCGTGACCCAACGCAGGGCTCTACTGCCAACACCAACGCGGCCACCACATCTTCGCAAATTGGAGAGTAAAGTTGTTCCTGCTATCCCGAAGTCGCCCAGGGACACCACACGAGACAGCACCGCCGAGAGATCCACCTCAGCAACCAGCTTATCCGCTGGAACCCACCGACAACAACCACCATCTAAGGCCAACCATGTACATACCCCCACCACTCCCAGCACAACACCGAAATCCGGAGCGAGCGGCGCCAGTACTCCAGCAAGCCCAGGCGGAGCATCAGGCCATTCTAGTGCAGCGCAGCGTCAACTGGCTTCCACGGTGGAGGGCCAGGTTGATACGATATCCAGCCGGAAAGAAGAGCTTCCCAGCACCCCTCTATCACGCTACGATCTTCGAAAGCGCTGCGGTTCGGCACAACGGGTTCGTCAACAGTGACATTCAGGCCGCGTGAGTACGCCGACTCTCTCTCACTCATCCTACCTACAGCCTTCCTCAAATAACTCTAAATTTTTAAAATTAAGAAAAATTGTGGATAAACGAATTAGGCATGAACTACATATTCATAGCCTAAAGGCCTATCTGGAATCAAAAATCGTACCAAAAGGTTTACAAGTGTCGCTAACACCATCAATGGGTGACCTGTGTGAAGAGGAGAAGGCTAATTGGAATCGTATACTACAATCTGCCTCTTTAAATTTGCTTGTAGTTACCATTGGCCACTTTGAGAAGGCGTTGGTGGCTCTGAGAATGGAAGAGAGTCGTGCTCATCAACAAATTACCCTTACCGCGCTGGAGGCCACAGAGCTTATGTTCTTTGAAGAAAAGAGAGCGACTGAGGTACGCAAGACCAAACACAAAAAATTTATTCGAGACGGGGTTCCAGAACACGTGTGGTCAAAATCAATAACAAGCGAAAAAGAATCAAGAACGGAGGCAGCTACAAATATTAACCCCACTTTTATAATAAACTCCAACAAATCCAGTAGAACGACACAAACGTCAACAGTTCAAGAAACACGCGTAGAACGATCTGAAATGACAGCATCTACTAATAATAATCTTGCGGTTCCAAGCGCCGACTTTGCTTTCCAGCACAATATTATTAATCTATCAACCAGGGCCTTAACGACAGAGGAAATATCCGTCCTTTCTCGAGGCCTTACATTCTGCCCTACCACCGGTAAATACAGCGAATTCTCGGTGTTAAAAGATTTGGACAACTTTGCACGAATGTTGCGACTCCGGGAATACTTCTTCGATCGGGCGCGGGTTACCGCGGATAGCAGAGAACTCGTCGTTACTAACCACCACTGGACTCCTAGTATAGGAAGGGACAAACACTTGGACATGTACATTAACGCCGTCCAGAAAGACATTATTTACGCCTACAAGAACCAAACTCCAGGGAGGCAGAACTTGTCTAAAAACGAACGGGATGCATTGAAGGCTCTGAGCAGAAGGACAGATATAATCATAAAACCAGCGGATAAGGGAGGTGGTATAGTTGTCATGGACAGCGAAAAATGCATTGAAGAAGGCTTGAGACAACTCTCTAACATTAGTTTCTATCAACGTCTTGAAGCAGACCCAACTGCGCAATACCAACATTTTGTAGCGGAGACCCTGGGTCAACTTGCGAAGAATGGGGACATATCCCTACGGTTATCTAAAGCCCTCACCGCACCACACCCGTCGCCGGGCCGATTCTACATGTTACCGAAAATCCACAAAAAGAATAATCCTGGCCGCCCTATAGTATCTGGCATTGGCACGATTACAGAACCAATTTCCAGTTACATTGACACACTAATTAGACATATTCCAACAACACACGCATCATACATACGCGACACAAACCATTTCCTTCGCGCAATAGCAGGTCTCAAACTCCCGGAAGGAGCCTTCCTGGCAACACTAGATGTAGTCTCTCTCTACACAAACATTCCTCATTCCGATGGCATTAAATCTCTGATCGAAGCGTATGAACAAAACAGAAAGGAGGAAACCCCTACCCCACGTGTTTTAGAAATACTGGCAAAAATCGTACTCGAATATAACAACTTCGAATTTAACAATGAACACTATTTGCAAATTAATGGCACAGCCATGGGTACAAGGATGGCACCAACCTACGCCAATATCTTCATGCATAGTATTGAATCCAAATTTCTGAAAGATTGCCCCATTAAGCCCACCCTATACAAACGCTACTTGGATGACATCTTTTTAATATGGACTGACACAGAGCAAGAACTCGTACGTTTTATTGAAAACTTCAACCTCGTCCACCCCAACATATCTTTCACTTACACGTACTCCAACACCAAAATTAACTTTCTAGATGTTGAGATTTCGGTAAACAAAGGCTCACTTACCACCGGTGTATATAGAAAACCGACGGACCGCCAACAATACCTACACTTCCAAAGCTGCCATCCTCGTCACTCTAAAACAAGCATCCCATACTCTCAGGCACATCGATTTAAAAGAATATGTTCCCAAGACGAGGACTTCGTAAAAAATTCCAAACGCATGCGAGAAGTCCTCATTAAGCAACGATACCCCCCCGCCATTGTCGACGATGCCATTGAAAAGGCATCTAAACTCAACCGAGAGCAAATACTGGAGGGATGTCGCTACAACGACGAAACAGACCACCGGGCCAATCTCGTACTTACCTTCACCAGTAACCCGCCTAACGTAAACAAAATCCTCAGAAAACATTTCAACATCCTCGAACAAAGCGAGCGCCTCACCAAAATTTTCACTGCTCCCCCTCACGTGATCTACAGACGACCAAAAAACATTAAAAATATTCTTGTACACTCAAAAACAAATAACCAGCCGGTTTTGGGGTGCCGGCCCTGTGGAAAAAGTAGATGCCAGGTCTGCAAACACATACAAACATCAAGCTGTGCAGTAAGCACAGCTTCAGGCTTCAAATGGGAAATTAATGGCAACTTTGATTGTGATTCCTGCAACGTAATATACCTCCTAGAATGCAGTGTGTGCAGTATGCAGTACATTGGACAGACCGTCAACCCTCTACGAATTCGGTTTAATAACCACCGCGCGCATATCTTATCCCTACCCAACCTTCCCTTGTCAAAACACATTAATGAGCGAAACCACCCATTTGATGCAATTAAGTTAACAGTCCTACAGGGTGGGTTCCACAACACCCGGGAAAGAGAACAACGCGAGTCGTACTTCATTTACAAATTTGAAACAATTCCTCACGGCATTAATGAAAGTCCAGGTGTATTGTCCTCCATCCGCCCCTTGCAGGGCCGTTGCTGACATTACGAGAGCCAGCTTGACATACCTCGGTCGTTTCTTGCCAGCGACATCTTTTTCAAGCTCACACAAATTTCTTCATTCCCTACCCCATCCTGCCCCTATCTTCCCAGTTCGATTACCTTGACGACGGGGTGCAATTGAAGAACCCTTGCCTAATTGCTCACGCCATTCACATTTACGTCCCACACCACACTTGGCCGAACTCGGATGTTTTTCCACTTTTTTTCTTTTGTGGGTGTTTTCAGGCACAGTGCACGTGCGTGTAGTTAAGCTCACGGCGCCCTGATTCTACCTTGACTCGGGCTGCGGAAATGGTTCCAGATGACGGAAGTCTCCTGTCCTGTCTGCATTTTGTTTTGTTTATTTGTTTACTTTTTCTGGCCAGGTCACGCGAGTGCAAGCATCTCCAATTTATATATGTTGGACAATTCCGCCACCATCTGTTTCTGTACACCTTACTCGCTTAAATGCTCCCGCCATTGTCATTTAGCCGCCACACGACACTGGCATGAGCTCGGATGTTTTACTGCTGTGTGTCTGGGTGCTTTCATGCACAGTGCACGTGTGTTTAGTTAAGCTCACGGCGCCGCTGATTCGGCCTTGGCTCTGGCTGCCGAAGTGGTTCAAGATGACGGAAGCTCCGACCCTGTCTGCATTTTATTCTGTTTATTTGTTTACTCTTTGTGTACGGGGCACGCGAGTGCACGCGTCTTTAACTTTTGTGTGTAGGGCGATCCCGCCACCGTCTGCTCCTGTCCACCTTACACGCCGCCGCTCTGTTGCCTTGATGGGTAGCCATTATCCTCTCCCGCTCCGTGTTTTCCTTTTTTTTTGTTTCCCTCGTCCGGGGTCGGCTCCCCGCGGCTTCGGGGTGGGCGGCGGGGTACAACACGTTTTTCTTTTTTCTTTTTTATTTGTTCCCCCTTTTTTCCCTTTCTATCTGTATCTTTTCTAGTATTCTTTGCCACCGTTTGTTTCTTTTGTTCATGTCTCGTACATGTGTGCCAGTGCCAACTCCTTAAGAAGAGGAAGAAGACCCCTGTAACTTCAGTCTTGAGAAAGGACAGGCTCTGTCCGAAACGTCGACTCAAAATAAATCTATGGCTAAATGAAGCGTTTTCAACTTTGAATTTTTGCCTCTAGCAACCAAATACGTTTATCTTTCTATACTATATATATATATATATATATATATATATATATATATATATATATATATATATATATATATATATATAAGGAAATGACGGGCTCGTTTGACAAACTTATAAAGGGAACCAACAGTCACCGAAACCAAGGTGCAAAGGGGAATGTTTAATTCTTTTTTTAGTGTGATCAGTGGGACAATTTACGTCGATTAATCTATTGCTTAAAGAAAATTGCTTATAAAGCAGCAGAAAAAAGAACCATGCCGCCGGTGGGATCCGAACCAACGACCTCCGAATATCGCGTCCGGTGCTTCTGCCAACAGTGCTACGGCGACGGCCGTCCAATCTGCTGCTCTCGTGGGTATTTATGTTTATTGCGTGCAAGCGAACCTTGAGACTGTTCACCAGCGACACACTCGTCCATAGCGGCGGACGTGGCACGTCCTGTATTACTGCGAACGTGACGTGGAACGTCATCTGACGGCGAGGGCGGACACTGCGAGAGGCTTCTTATGCTACCTATGGCACCAAGACTGCCAGAACCGAGACTCTCGTTAAGCTATTAGCAGACAAGTTAAGACAAATGAGGGGCTCGTTTGACAAATACATGAAGGAAGCCAATAGTCACCGAAACCAAGGTGCATTGGGGAATGTTTTCTTTTTTTCTTTAATTTATTGTGCGGATTAGTGGGAGAAAAATACTTCATTTAGGCTTTGATTTAAAGAAAACTACTTATAAAGCAGCAGAAAAAACGACCATGCCGCCGATGGGATCCGAACCCACGACCTCCCAATATCGCGTCCGGTGATCCTACCAACTGAGCTACGGCGACGGCCGTCCAATCTGCTGTTCTCGTGGGTATTTATGTTTATTGCGTGTAAGCGAACCTTGGGAGTGTTCGCCAGCGCCACCCTCGTCCATAGCGGCGGACGTGGCACGTCCTGTATTATCGCAAATGTGCCGTGGAACGTCATCTAACGGCGAGGGCGGACACTGTGCGAGAGCCCTCTTATGCTACCTATGGCATCAAGACTGTCATAACCGAGACCCTTGTTAAGCTATTAGCAGACAAGTTAAGGGAAATGAGGGGCTCTTTTGACAAATACATGACGGAAGCCAACAGTCACCGAAACCAAGATGCAAAGGGGAATGTTTAATTTTTTTTAATGTGTAGTGATGATCTGAGGGATATTACTTCTATTAATCTATCGCTTAAAGAAAATACTTATAAAGCAGCAGAACAAACAACAATGCCGCCTGTGGGATCCGAACCCACGACCTCCGAATATCGCGTCCGGTGCTCTTTATATATATATATATATATATATATATATATATATATATATATATATATATATATATATATATATATATATATATATATATATATATATATATATATATATATATATTGTTAGGAGGGAATTATGAACCAGAAGTTATACAATTATACAGTGGACTCACACACTCTAAAACATATAACAATGGTTTACGGACGTTTCGACTCTAAAGAAGGCTATATATATATATATATATATATATATATATATATATATATATATATATATATATATATATATATATATATATATGGTTGTGAGGAAAGGAAGGCACTATGAACCAGAAGTTATAGACTTACACATTAGACTCACACACGCTTTAAAGCATAACAATGGTTTGCGGACGAGTCGACTCTGAAGAAGGCTGGTCACCAGTCGAAGCGTCACTAAATCCTTCTTACTTTTTAAGCGTGTGTCAGTTTATATATATATATATATATATATATATATATATATATATATATATATATATATATATATATATATATATATATATATTAAGTGCCATCGCACTAATGCAGCCATAAGCCTCGTCGCCACCTACAATTTTCGCGCGCTTCTCTGGTAAATCTTGAAATGTGTGTAAACGCAGGCATAAATTCGTGTTTCACTACGACCTTCTTGCAGTAATGATCGCGGTCTATGGGCTCGATCTATATGACACGCGTTTTCTCTTCTTGCTGCCGCAGGTACATCTTCAGTCGACAATCCAGCAACGGCTTCCACTACAGCCTTAAGGCCATCCCCAATCGTTACTGCACAGCGATGGTCTACTACTCTGTGGGCATTTCACACGGATACCATGCTCAGTACAAACTGGATAGGAATCGAGCCAAAGATGCCCTCGAGGAGCTCGTGTACTCAGCCAGACGCAGCCACCGCAATCAGAGCATTCCCGTCTACTTGACCGTCGGCGGATCGCGGAATGACAGCACGGGAATCTCTGAAGCATTGAAGGCGAACATGTTGCATACGTCCATTGAACTTCTTCCTGGCGCTCAAGGTGTTCAGGCAAGTGGCGTGCAGTTTTGCGGTGGGCACCCCTCGACAGCTGATGAAATCGGCGGCCACTTTGCACCGTTGTTTTGGAGTCCAGCTATGTTCGCATTAGCCGGGCGCATGTGACATCGGCTGACCGCTATATCTGTTCTGCACAACGCCCAACCTTCTTGTCAATCACCAACTGGTTGCTACGAAATTTCTGACAATCCGATCTCACGGCTGTCAGTAGTTAGACTAAGGAGTATTAGCACTGCGCCTGCCGCGGTGCTCAGTGGTTAAGGCGCTCGGCTTCTGATTCGAAGTACCCGGGTTGGAACCCGACCGCGGCGGCCAGGTTTCGATGGAGGCGAAACGCAAAAGGCGCCCATGTACCGTGCGATGTTAGTGCACGTTAAAGATCCCCACTTGGTCGAAATCATTCCGAAGCCCTCCAATACGGCACCTGTTTCTCTCTTCTTTCACTCCCTCCTTCATCCCTTCCCTTACGGCGCGGTTCAGGTGTCCAACGATATATGAGACAGATACTTTTATTTCCTTTCTTCATAAACCAACCAATCTGTGACAAGCGATATACCGTATCTTTTCTTATTCTGCAAGTTCTAAAAGTACGCTTTTTGAGTTACAAGGCCGGCTTTTCCGCCTTAGCATTGTCAGCGATATAGCGCATCAGAATACATCTAAGACTTGTTTATTAGTAGGTTGGTTAACTAATATTGAGTACTTATGATATTGCTGTCAGCCTCCTTAATTATCGAGAGACGTATATAGCACCGCAATATCCATATCAGTTTTCAGAAATTCGAAAACGCAGTTACCTTTCGCACTGTGGCCCAACAAGTTTTGGATGTTTCCATGAGTTACGTGCACTGGAAGAGTTGCTTTGCCTGCAAAGCTTTTTCGAAAGTGCATCTATTTTGGCACAGTTTAACCAGAATTTGTTGGGCCACAGTGCCGATTGTAACTGCGTTATCGAAATTCTAAAGACTGATATGGCTAGTTACTTATTTTCAAATATGCACCCCTCAACAACTAAGGCGACTAACAGTACGAGATAAAAGTTCACTACTCAATATTAGTCAACCAGCCTGCTATTTACCACATTTTGGCTGTAGCTATGTTTAAAAAGCTAAAAAATGCTATGTTTAAAAAGTGCTCTTCTATAGCAAGACACATATTTTTTTTTTAATTTCAGAACATATCAGGTGACACACCCTGTAATTGTTAACTTTTAAAGCCTTCGCAATACATGGGCTGTTTGAAACCCTCAGGAGTGCCTGAAGCCTGTCAATGAATGATGCCTTAGCTCATCGTACCTTAAATGCTAGTCATAGATGTGCGCCTTGCAATGGACCCGCCGCGGTGGCTCAGTGGTTAGGGCGCCCGTCTACTAAGCCAGAGTACCCGGGTTTGAACCCGTCCACGGCGGTCGCGTTTCGATGGAGGCGAAACGCAAAAGGCGCCCGTGTGCTGTGCGATGTCAGTGCACGTTAAAGATCCCCAGGTGGCGGAAATTATTCCGGAGCTCTCCACTACGGGCCGTCTTCCTTTCTTTCCTTCTTTCTTTCTTCCTTTCTTTCTGTCCTTCTTCTCTCAGTCCTTTTTATCCACTCCATTACGGCGCGGTTCAGGTGTCCGCCGAGACGTGAGGCAGATACTCCGCCATTTCCATCCCCTCATAATAATAATAATAATAATTGGTTTTTGGGGAAAGGAAATGGCGCAGTACCTGTCTCATATATCGTTGGACAGCTGAACCGCGCTGTAAGGGAAGGGATAAAGGTGGGAGTGAAAGAAGAAATAGGTTCCATAGTGGAGGGCTCCGGAATAATTTCGACCACCTTGGGACCTTTAACTTGCACTGATATCGCACAGCACACGGGCGCCTTAGCGTTTTTCCTCCATAAAAGCGCAGCCGCCGCGGTCGGGTTCGAACCCGGGAACTCCGGATCAGTAGTCGAGCGCCCTAACCACTGAGCCACCGCGGCGGGGCGATCGCCCAAAACCGATTTTTAATTTTCTACGTAGGCTACACGCATGTCATTTGAATCCCTTACAGTTATACGTACGCAACGCACGCCGCGTGTTCCTAGTAATATACACTAAACGATACAGGCACTGCTGTAGCCAGTCTAATACAAGACGAGTCAAAACCAAGTTTGTCGAACTGCGTCGGAGCATTGCTATGACGACTACAAACGGTACTTCGCCAGGCTTCACAGCTGAGAATTCGCCCTTCTGTCTGGAAGAACAAAAGCCATTCGTCGCTTGAAGCTTTATGCGTGCGTAAGAATGGGCAAATTGAGGGCGAATACAACAGTTAAAATGCCGAAATCGAGTCGAAGAATTATCAACGAAGCTGTTATAATCACTATGAAGCGGGCGGGTGGGGCGCCGCCATGATGTCAAGGCTACGTACGGAAGCAACGCAAATACCGCAACCACGGTGTAACAGTGAGCTTGTCCCGTGACCGCAAGGTAAAAATCCATTTCTCACGTACGTGCGTGAGACTTACGCAGTCCATTTGCATTCTGCGCATGCGCAATGGTCATACGTAAGAGCGCTACGTACGCGAAGCTTCTACGTGCAGGGTTGGTCAAAAAATCTCAGGCCAAAGGGTTTGCTTTTCGCTGGTATATCCTGGCAGTAAATATCTTGTATTTGGACCGTTCACTAGCCGAGCTGCCTGTGGGTTCAATAAAGATTTGATGTATTGGTTCACAAAATAAATGATGACGAAAGCTGTCAAGGTTATGAGATGTTGTACCGACACAACCTCTATCCTCTACAGATTTTGAGCTGCAGGGGAGTCGCAACTGGCTTACTGTACTGCTCAAGAGCAGACCCTTTGGCCTGGGAACTTTTTACCGACCCTGTACGTGATACTTAAGCTGTCTAATATCGGGACTTTCAATTATACCGCATATAAACTGATAGGATGGTAGCAACTGATTGTCCACCGCTTTCAGCGTGAGCCCACTGCCATCTGTTCTGTTGTCTCCCCTATCGCAGGGCATCAATCTCGACTGGAACAGGCCGGGAGACGCATGCGTCGGACACGGAAACTCGCTCCAAAGGAGCCAATCACTGATCGACTTTGTTTCATCAGTGAAGCAGTACAAGATAATGTTCACGGTGCCGCCGCTGCCCGAATTCATAGAAGCTTACAACTTGTCGATTGTGCTGCCAAAATTGCAGTACGTGGTCGTGGCGACGCACAAGCTCCGGCGGCCAGGAGTGGTCACGTGCACCGGCGAACGGGCCCTGGCAGCGGTGGCCTTCCGCAAGATCAGGGACCAGTTCGTCAAATCGAGAGACGACATCGAGACGCTCCGAAAGTTTGCCTACAGCATATCGGTGCGTCGTAGCACATGTACTCCGCGCATGTAACGCTTCTGTGTCCAAGGAATTTGTTTCTGCCGAGTAGTCTCGGGCTCATTACGCATTTTCAGCGTTCCGACTCCCAGTTTCACCGGCCGCGTTTCGGTGGTGGTGGTGGTGAAAAGCGTTTATCGAAGCGAAAAGCTTCACTACGCCAGGCAAAGCAGTGGTCGCGTAGGCCGGAGAATGACCTTGAACGACCTTCAGCCCAGCCACGTTAGCCGTGTATGACCATATGTGGCACAGTTATGGGGTCGAATCCTTGATGTCTGCCCATGACCCATAACCTTCAGTTGACCTCTGACCTTGAGTTCACCTTTGACCCTTAACATTGGGTTACCTTTGGGTTATTCTTTTTACCTTAAGAATATCCGATAGGCTGATGTGGAGCCACGTGATAACATCCGATAAGACTGTCGTAAGCCCATGTGATACCACGTCATAGCCACGTGGTCGTGTAGTTATATATATATATATATATATATATATATATATATATATATATATATATATATATATATATATATATATATATATATATATATATATATAGAACGGCTGTCGCGAGCATGCAGGGGAGCTGCCATGGGCGAGCCTCAGATGATTATTAAACGGGCTTGCTTTTCGCAGAACTCCAGGGTTAGCCAAGTTAAGCCACTGCAAATTTTTTTACTATATTTACAGAGACGTGCTCGGGGAGAGGCCTCTAGTGGGTCTCGCCACTTACAATAGTCCGCATTCCGGGATCCCGTTGGTCCTGACTAGTCCACCTAACCAAGGCCTGTTGGGGCGGTATTTCCCGGCAGCCCAGCAGGGCCGCCTCCCAGTCCTCTCGGCTAGGGGAAGGGGCGTTGAGGGGGAGAAAAGGATTTTTCTTCATAGGAGCAGGGTCGCGCCGGTGTTCGGCACGATAGTGCTTAGTAATATTGAAAGGAGGGGGCTGTGATCTGGGTTAAGGTCCTCCCAAGGAATGCCTAGTGCCCGGTGAGTCCTCGGACTGCCTCATGGGCGACTTCGTTGTCTGGCATGCATTGGTGGCCAGGGGCCCATGTGATTGAGCGATAGTCGCAGTCGCGAGTACTGTGGCGAAGGATTTGGTGAGCAAGGGGAGCGTTCCAACCGAGCTCAAGGTTACGACAGGCTCCGTGGGAGACTGTGAGGATGAATTTAGAGTCGGCAGTGGCCCAGTGGTTAGCTTGCTCGGCTACTGATGATCCGGAGTTCCCGGGTTCGAACCCGACCGTGGCGGTTGCGCTTCGATAGAGGCGAAACGCTAAGGCGCCCGTGTGTTGTGCGATGTAAGTGCACGTTAAAGGTCCCAGGTAGTCGAAATTATTCCGGAGCCTTCCACTACGGCATCTCTTACTTCCTTCTTTCTTTCCCTTCTTTATCCCTTCCCTTGCTGCGCGATCCAGGTGTCAGCCGATATGTGAGACATACTACGCCATTTCATTTCCCCAACAGCCATTTTAATTTTCATTTCATGGAAGGCTTCGAGGGCGATCGCTACCTCCTCCGCATGCGTTGAGTTGGGCGCTCTGAACGTGAGGCCGTCTACCTGTTTTCTTTCGTGTGTGACTGCAGCCGTGTACCATTCCCCCTGAAGTGGTAGGGGCCTGCAATGTGCACGTAAAGTGTTTCTTTCAGCCATAGTGGTGGTACAGGGCATTCGCCCGCGACAGGCATCGACCATTATGGTTTTCCTTGTTCATCTTAGTCGGAACTAATAATAATAATAATTTGTTTTTGGGAAAAGTAAATGGAGCAATATTTGTCTCATATCGGCGGAAACCTGAACCGCGCCCTAAGGGAAAGGCTTAAGGAGAGAGAGGATAATTGGTTTTTTTTTTGTTTTTGGGGGGAAGGGAAATGGCGCAGTATCTGTCTCATATATTGTTGGACACCTGAACCGCGCCGTAAGGGAAGGGATAAAAGACGGAGTGAGAGAAGAAAGGAAGAGAGCGGTGCCGTAGTGGAGGGCTCCGGAATAATTTCGACCACCTGGGGATCTTTAACGTGCACTGACATCGCACAGCACACGGGGGCCTTACCGTTTTTCCTCCATAAAAACGTAGCCGCCGCGGTCGGGTTCGAACCCGGGAACTTCGGAGCAGTAGTCGAACGCCTAACCACTGAGCCACCGCGGCGGGGTAGGGAGTGAAGTAATAATAATAATAATTCCGTGGTGGAGGGCTCCGGAATAATTTCGACCACCTGGGGATTATTGACGTGCACTGATATCCCACACCACACGGGCGCCTTAGCGTTTTGCCTCCATAAAAGCGTGGCCGCCGCTGTCGTGTTCGAACCCGGGAACTCCGCATCACTAGCCCAGCGCCCTAACTACTGAGCCACCGCGGCGGGTTTTAGTCGGAAGGGGTGGAGGCGAAACGCAAAGGCGCCCGTGTGCTGTGCGACGTCTGTGCAGGTTAACGATACCTATGTGGTGGAAATTATTCCGGAGCCCTCCACTACGGCACCCCATCATTCCTCTTTCACTTCCACCTTCCTGCCTTCTCTTACAGCGCGGTGCTGGTGTCCACCGAGATGTGGGACCATTACTTCGTCATTTCCTTCCCTCAAAGACAAATTGATAATAATAATAATAATAATAATATTAATTGGTTTTGGGCCAAAGGAAATGGCGCAGTATCTGTCTCATATATGGTTGGACACCTGACCCGCGCCATAGGGGAAGGGATGAAGGAAGGAGTGAAAGAAGAAAGGAAGGAAGAGGTGCGGTAGTCGAGAGCTCCGGAATAATTTCGACCACCTGGGGATCTTTAACGTGCACTGACATCGCTCAGCACACGGGCGCCTTGGCGTTTAGCCTCCTTAAAAACGCAGCCGCCGCGGTGTGGTACGAACCCGGGAACTCCGGATCAGTAGCCGGGCGCCCTTAACACTAAGCCACCGCGGCGAGCGAAAAATTGAGGAAGAATTGGTTTTTGGGGAAAGGAAATGACGAAGTATCTGCCTCACACCTCGGTGGGAACCCGAACAGCGCAGTCAGGGAAGGGGTAAAGGAGAAACAGAGAAGGATAATAATAATGATTGGTTTTTTGGGGAAAGGAAATAGCGCAGTATCTGACTCATATATCTTTGGACACCTGAACCGCGCCGTAAGGGTAGGGATAAAGGAGGGAGTGAAAGAAGGAAGGAAGAATAGGTGCCGTAGTGGAGGGCTTCGGCATAATTTAGACCACCTGGGGATCTAACGTGCACTGACATCGCACAGCACATGGGCGCCTTAGCGTTTTTCCTCCATAAAAACGCAGCCGCAGCGGTCGGGTTCGAACCCGGGAACTCCGGATCAGTAGTCGAGCGCCCTAACCACTGAGCCACCGCGGCGGGGAAAACAAAAACAGAGAAGGCAGAAAGAGGTTTAGTAGTGGAGGGCTCCGGCATAATTTCGACCTCCTGGAGATCATTAACGTGCATTGACATTGCACAGCACATGGGCGCCTTATCGTTTCGCAAAAAAAAACAAATGATCAATTTTCAGTTTTTCAGATTAGCTCAATCACCTTTTTGGAAGTTAGAATTTTCCATGGAAGCTTCTGTGCAGGAAACTACATGTACTTTCCTACACTTGTTAAAAGTGTAAAAAATGTGTACAAGAGTGTGCTAGGGCTAACACACTTAGATTTATAAACTTTAAGGTGTTCATGAACATCCTAACACCATAAAGTCTTAAAGGCGCATCGGTCTTGTCCCAGGGCTAGCATCCTTCGACTGTGTTCAACACTTTAAGGGTGTTCCTGAGCAGCCTTTGGTCTTAGGGTTCTCACGAACACCAGAAAGGTGCTGAAAACCCATGAAGGATGGGTTGGCCTGCAAGACTGGTGTAGCTTCCTGGCCTTACGGGGCTGGGGTATAGGGGCTCCCTTTTGTCATTTCAATCATATCATTGAAAAATAAAAAATTGGCAGCGGCTTAACTTGGCTACTGCCATGGACCCTCCGCGCTGGCTCAGTGGTCAGAGCGCTCGGCTATTGATCTGGAGTTCCCGGGTTCGAACCCGACCGCAGCGGCTGCTATTCGATGGAGGCGAAACGCAAAGGCACCGGTGTGCTGTGCGATGGTAATGCACGGTAAATATCCCCATGTGGTCGAAATTATTCCGGAGTCCGCTACGGCACCTATTTATTCCCTTCTCTCAGCCCGCTTTTATCCCTTCTCTTGCGGTGCGGTTCAGGTGTCCGCCTATATGTAAGACAGATACTGCGCCGTGTCCTTTCTCGAAAAACCAATTTTTCAACCAAAGCTCACCCGCCGCGGTAGCTCAGGGGTTAGTGTGGTCGGCTACTGATCCGGAGTACCCGGATTCGAACCCGACCGCAGCGGCCGCGTTTCGATGGTCGCGAAACGCAACGGCACCCGTGTTCTATGCGATGTCGGTGCACGTTAAAGATGCTAAGGTGGTCGAAATAATTCCGGAGCCCTCCACTACGGCACCTTTCTTCCCCTGACTCAGTCCCTCCTTTATTCCTTCTCGTGTGGTGAGGTTCAGATGTCGGCCGATATGTGACAGATACAGAGCCATTTCCTTTCCCCAACAACTAATTTCATTTTTCCATCGACGAGCCTCATACGTTTAGCAATCGTCCTCCCTTTTTGCTGAGTTCCAGGCTTAAAATTTGAAAATTTTAGAATTGAAGGAAATGACGCAGTAACTGTCTCACATACCTTGGTGGACACCCGAACCGCGCCGTAAGGGAAGAAATAAAGGAAGGACTGAGAGAAGGGAAGGAATAGGTGCCGTAGTGCAGGGCTCTGGAATAATTTCGACCACCTGGGGATCTTTAACGTGCACCGACATCGCAGCACACGGCCGCCTTTTGCGTTTCGCCTCCATCGAAACGCGGCGGCCTCGGTCGGCTTCGAACCCGGGTACTCCAGCTCAGTAGACGAGCGCCTTAACCAAGCTGGTTCACTAATTTTCAATAATAATAATAATAATTGGTTTTGGGGAAAGGAAATGACGCAGTATCTGTCTCATATCTCGTTGGACACATGAACCGTGCCGTAAGTTAAGAGATAAAGGAGGGAGCGGAAGTAGAAAGGAAGAAAGAGGCGCCGTAGTGGAGGGCTCCGGAATAATTTCGACCACCTGGGGATCTTTAACGTGCACTGACATCGCACAGCACCCGGGCGCATTGGCGTTTTGGCTCCATAAAAACGCAGCACTTATTTTCAATAATCAACTTTTTAACTCTTAGATTTAGGCGCTTCATTGCAGTTAGATTTGTAGCTGGCTGTCAGTAATAGCCATATCAGTTAGTGCGCTCAAATAGGCCTCGAAATACAGCAGATATATTAGCTGTCCAGTACAATCCTACACCGAAGGCTAGACTGGCACTATAGGTGGTTACTAGAATGCTTTATATAAGTATTATATATTGCTATATTAGTATCATTCAGAGGGTGATAAGCAGCAAAGGTTGCAATGCATGTCAAATCTATAATCTCTAGCATTGAGATCGCTGATTAGTCGAAAAAAGAACACTTAAGGTGCCGCTGTTCCATGCTCGCGAGATTACACTTGCTGAGAATTGTTCCCTTTCCAGGTGGGCGCAGACATCTACCATCTGGCCCACGAGACGGAAGTTAGATACCTAGCGCCAATTTTGCGCATCTCCTCAGTATTCAACGGGAGAGAAATTATGTGGGGGAAGACAAGCTACAAGGACGTGTGTGAGCTGTTGACCGAGGATCAAGACGCCGATGGAGAGTGTCGGGTCGTGAAGGGCCGGAGCACTTTCAGCCGAATAGACGGCATTCTTGAGGAGGTGGGTGATGCTCAGAGTGAATGCCTTCAGCCCTGGCTGCTATGAAAGATTCCATCACGTCATAGCCCATGTCCGCAGGCCAGCTGCGGCATGTAATTCACTCGTTTTCATTTGTTTTATATACTCGTTAGACGTTCTTGAATACCTGTAGCCAGACTTGAGCCTTTCTTACAGCTGTCCTGTTTATCCTCCGGTCTTGGTTCTTTCCTTTTTTCCTGGCTGCTTTTATTAACCTTGTGTTATGGACTACCGTGCGTTACGCCATAGAGAGTTATATTTGGGGTGTACAGCTGGCGTGGGCAGGGCTTGCTTCCAAGTTCTTGTCCCGTCCCCTTCTTGGGCTCAATGGGGCGCCCTGGCCGAACAGTATGTATATTTTATGGCTCTTCCTTTGCCTAAATATGTTCGCCCTTCGAATTAAATAAGGCGAACCGAAGTCAGATCTGAATTTTTCCGGTGATGAAAAACATTCCTAAATTACCATTATTTCGGGTCTGCAGCCGAGCGCCATAACCACTGAGCCACCACGGCAGCTTAAATAATGAAAATATAAAATAATATGTAAATGAGCATTAAATAAATAATAAAATAAGCTCGAAGTCTTGCCCCCCACCCAACTCAAAAAAAGTTCCGGAGTCCCTACTAATCGTGACAAAAAACACCCGCGAAGCTCTTCGGTTCTTCACTACCAAGAACTTCTTACAAGCGCCTTAAGTTGTAATTTTGTTTGAGGGTTAACAACGAGCATGAAAGTAGCCTTTTGAGAAAAACACGTAGGCAAGTTCCTTGTAGCCTGGGTGTTACGCTGCTCAGTGCTACACGATGTTTAGGCTTACCGCACGGCTTGCATTTCAGCAAAGTCAGATCTTCAGGAACTCGCAGCTTAACTACGCTCGCAACTACACGTTGCCGAAATATGTGTCATGAATGGACGGATACACTTTTTCGCTGCATGTTTCTGTCCAGCGCACGCTGTCTTTGATGGACTGCTGTGTGGTTGCAGGTGGCGGCTCTGGCGGGACCTCAAGAGCTGAAGCGTCGCATGCTGAGGTCGTACGGTGAAGGCTTTGGCGAGGCACCCGTGGCGGTGTTCGACGTATTCCTGGACGATGACCCCCGCAAGCAATGCAAGGACACAGACATGGAGGCACCACTGCTCCAGACCATCGCTGAGACAGGGCCTGGTCGATAATTGTGCCCCCTCTATTCCAGGTCTCCCCGGTGATGCGACCTGGAATGGACATGTCCCAGCGGGCAGTTGACATTGCTTTTTTTTAAGCTGTCACGTTGGCAGTAGCGTACTGTGAAGTTTGACCTTGGATGTTGAGTCTGAGTATTGTTTGGGAGCGTTGGGCCGGGGCTACAATTAAGCTACGGAGGCCATCTCTGTAGTAGCTACTCCCTCTAAAAAGCAACGCCGGACGCACGCTTATGCACCTAGCAATCGAGAATACGTATACAGGTAAATTTTAGGTCATATACCCGCGAATTCAATGTAAATTAACGTAACACGTATAGATTGCTCTTCGCACCCAAGGCCTAACATGTGTCTGCAGATTCAGACGTTTGACGTCAACAGCCAGTGCATTCGCACCTTTGGGTTGTGCTGGGAAACTACACATCCTTTAGCTAATAAAGGAGCAGTTCGTTCAATGCGACACACATTACCATCGTCATCTTGCCCCATAAGAATCAATGCACGCGTCCCCAGCGACCAGCGGCTTGTTGCTGTCTAGGAGCTTGGGGTGTGCAATGGTGGTTGCTATGGGTCACAGCTGGCCGAGGCGGCGTGGGGCTCTTCAAAGAATGATAGCACCTTGCGCGGGGGCGCGGACATCTAGGCACCCAGTGCATATTGCCTATTGATGCTGAATTTTTTTAAGATTTCACCTGATAGCGTGTACAGCTTGTTTGGTCGAAAAACCGTCGGCGTAGTATGCACTGCGTGTCTGAAGTAATCGGGGGCTGTGTAAAACATTGTATGGTAATTTGTGACTCTAGTGATGATAAATTGATGTGTGACAGGCGATGACGACTGAATGAAATTCTCATTAGTTGAATAAATAAATGAAGGAAAAAATCGGAAAAAGGGGGTTCAAAGGTCGCAAAATGCTAAGAATGAAAAGCCAGTGCTTGATGATGCGAATTAAAATTTAGTGCGTAAGTGATCGATTGAAGGAAGCGAAAAATTAAAAATGCGTTCAAAAGTGTCAAACTGCTCAGAATAGAAAGCCAATGTTTTCTGATGCTAACTATTGGTGTATATCGTCGTCCTAAAAAAATTCAGGGGGGACTTCGTTGACCTAAAGTGCGGTGAGGCCAAAAACTTTAGTGCGGTGTTGCTGCTTGTGCCACTGATGTGTGGTTAAGATGTTAATTGTTTGTGAATCTTGAATGCTGGAGACACTGGAGGGCTTCTGGGAGGCATCCGTCTGATTCGACGCCTTTCTGCAAACACTCTCCAGCATCCTAGACAAGGAGAACTACATATGCTTCGGCAGGAAGGAGCGTAGTCGTTAGCACGCTCGGCTGCAGAACAGAGGGATAGTGGTTCGAATCACGCGGTGCATAAGGATTTTTTTTTCTTATCGTGTTGAAGAGCGTAGCGAACGGACGGGCGTGAGCACGAGCCATTAAAGGCCTTCGCCTTAAAATAATCTTGTAAAAAATGCTGATGGTCTAGCTCCTGTTAAACCTAGTGCGTACGCGATATCTGACACGAAGCTGACGTAGCTTCGCTCGCGGCATGTCGATGTCTTTTCTTCGCTTCTTGACGGCGTCGTTTTGGCGAGCCGTTCCTATCGTTGTCTCGGCTTGGCATTCCTGGCTTCTTGGGCTCGTTGTCGACTCGCCCTATACCACGCCACAGCTTCGGGATCCGTCGACGCGGCTTCCCGCAGTCGCCGTCGATGAAGGTTGCAGTATACACGCTAACTTTCCGCTTCTTCACTCATGTCTCATCTGAAGAACGAGCGCTTCGCACCCTCTGTTTGTAAAGTGGCCGAGCACTGCCGCGCATCTGTTGCCCAACTGCGCATGCGCAGCGTACCTCTAGCTACTGCGCATGCGTGACGCGCGCAGCGAGGCTGCGGAGTCGAATACCGTCACGTGCGGCGCGCCTCCTGCTAGGCGCATGCGCATTAACGGCTCCGGCTCGGCCCAGTGACCTTGGCTTTACATGACGTAGTGAAGCTATCGCTTCAAAGAAAAACAAATCTAGAGAGTCGCAGCAGCATCAGATGACGCACCGAGCGGCGTAGGCTGTCGCGTCAACTCATAAGCACAGCATAAGTGTCCTCCAGCGTTTTTTCAATTTCTTGAAAAAAAAATGAAGGTAGGCAAAGAACCAACACCGCGCTTTTTGAAGCATTTTTTTTTCTGTCAGTATGGTTGACAGCAATATTCCCTTCCATGAATAACCTTTGACCCAAATAACCGAAATAGTCGAGAGAAGATGGTAAAGAATTTAATGTAAATGAATTCAAGATAGTGAGTTTGTCCTGGTGCGTATCTAGATACGCGAAGGGGAGCTTTCGACCCTTTAGGAGAGTTCCTTCCTTCAGAGGAAGCAATCTACAAATAAATAGCATTTATTGGATAGTGTACTCTATAAATTCTAAAATATTGGCATGATACCATTTGAAAGAAATCGGTTTGAATTATCATAATGGAGCAAACAGGTAACTGGTAAAGTCGCTTCTCTCCGAAGGAACTGTGTAACATTCATTTTTTTTCTTAGTCACCGAGCGCTTGTAACTTAGGTTGGTGGGAGATTTTTGGCAGAGTTCAATTTTAAAGACATTGTAGGGAATGCAATGAGAAGATTTTATTGGCCTTCCAATTAAAGCTATTGCAAAGGAGTGTGATGTGCAAAAAATTTCAATGGCATTTATTTCCATCGTTGCTACATAATGACGGTGTGAATAAAAGCGATTACCGCTCGGTAATATTTCTACCTCCCGTCACGTAATCGTGGTACCACTCTCGCTGCTTTTCACAAAGTTCAAAGGCACTTATCTTCGGTCTTAATATTGGACGGGCGCCGCTCCTACCACGCCTGCATGTGCAAAGCGGTCCACTTTCAGCAGCAGGCGATTTTTTCTTTCTAAGGAACAGCCGGCGTTCTTCAATAGCTAGTAGTTGCTGCCGCGGTGGCTAAGTGGTTGTGGCGCTTGGCTGCTGACCCGAAAGACGCGGGTTCGGTCCCGGTTGCGGCGGTCGAATTTCGATGGAGGCGAAATTCCAGAGGCCCGCGTGCTGTGCGATGGTCATTGCACGGCACGTGCGAACGCTGCTTCCGGGGCGGCGAAAAAAGTGTACAGCGGATATGCAGTGGTTTCTTCCTAACGGTCCGTAAAGGCCTGACCACTGCTTGCTAGTTTTCGATTTTTACGAGCTCGGTGCCTGACCGGGACTTGCTTCTGGACAAGCCATGGAAGTCCAGGTTCTAGAGATCTCGCCTTTTGCTGGAATCCACTAAAAAGCACTTCAGCCATCCCGCGAAGCCAGTAAAGAAGCCGGCGAACCCAGAGTCCCATGGAGTACGCGCTACTAATGTAACAATGCCGTTACCTCTCCTTACCTCTCCTTATTTTCCTTAGCCTTCCTCTCCTTGCTGGAGTGCTTGGCTTCATTCGGGCACTGCAGATTATCAGCGCGCCTTGGCGGAGCAAGCGCTCATTTCATCGGGGCTTCGTTGTACTCTATTGTAGTGGCGCATACCCACTTTTGGTGATTGACCAGGGTGTCTTGTACAGTCAAATAATTTAGACTCATTTTGGGTTGTTAAGGTTGAAATTTGGGCTTGGGAAAAAATTGTGAACTATAATTAAGAAATGAGTCTCCCAGATCCCGTGGCGCTTGCCCCAAAGAAGAGAAGAACCGGACTAGGAAAGGGAAGCCCTAATCGAGCCACGGGAATTGCAGATTAGCAAACGATCGACAGGAGAGAAGAAAACGACCTAGTGTTTCGATTTCACCGCATGCTGCACAAAGGTTCGACAGGGAGAACCCCGATAGGAACAAATATAGATTTAGTCGTGGAATTGTACACCGCAAGAGGGACACAGACACCTCGCATGTCCGTGAACAACATATGCGCACACTCAAAGAGAAAGCCAAATGCTGAAAGCCCGCTGCAGCAAGGAGAGGCTCGTGAGTCAAGGATTGCAGTTGCATGAACCGTTGGAAGCGGACTGTAGTCAATTGCATACTGTTTGCTGGCCGAAATAAAAGTTTCTCGTCTTCCTCCTCCATCCATCGGATAGTGAAAAAAATTCCTCCATTTGCCGAGGAAGTTCGGGGTGGGGGTAGTAACTTTATTCATAGAAATATATGGGTGGGTCTCGGTTTCGAGCCACTCTTCACATCTTCTGCCGTGGTCTGTGGCTCTTGTGGCAGGATTGGAGCCCTTAGCCCAGGGCCCCACTGAGTCTTGCCGCCAGGTAGGCTTTCCGGACCAGTTCTGCCTGGAGCGCCGGATCCTCGCTGGAAAGCATCCTCTCCCACTGCTCCGCACTCGGGATTCTGTTTATTGAAGCCGCATTTGTTCTCTTTTCACACCACATTGTATGAATTAACGTGGCTTTGTCCTCGCACCACGGGCATTTGCTGCTGTATAGCCCTGGGTGGATCGTGCTTAGCATGTTTAGGTTCGGGAAAGTTCCCGTTTGTAGCTGTCTCCAATCGACCGCTTCCTGCTGGTAGAGATTTTAGTGAAGTGGGGGACATCTAATCCTGACCCCCTTATAGTAATTCAGAATTTCTGAGTATCTTAAGGGTACTGGTTCCGCCTCGGGTTGCTCGAGGCTGGTTTGGTTGGAGGCTCGGTTTTTAAGCTGTCGAGCTCTCCTATCCGCCTCGGCATTCCCCGCGATGCCTGTGTGTAACGGTGCCCACATTATTATGTGTTGCAATTATTTTTCCTTCGGCGGTAATTTGCCTGTCTTTAGGATGTGGAGCGCTGCGTCCATATTTTGCCATTCATGTAGTTTCTGCACGCTGTTTGCGAGCCTGTTAGAATTATTAAGGACCTTTGAGCACGGTAGCCCTCTGCCGCCGCTAGGGCAATGGCAGCCTTTTGCTTTTTCTGCCTTTTGCCTTTTCATTTTTACTTTTCTGTGTTCATTTTTACTCATCGCTCTTTTCGTTAAAGCATCTAGCCGATGCATCTTCGAGAGGGGAATGTTTTCCGTTCATGTTCAAAGCCAGTGGCGCTCGGCTTAATAACTTTGTGAGGCTACATGTAACGACAGTTGTCTCGTGTGATGCCAGCCACGCGCAGCTGTAAGTGGTTCTGGACTGTCGTAGTTACTTTTCTGCCTTGTCTAGAAGGCTTCTTTTCTACTTAAAACTTAGCGCAGCCGGCAGTGGCAGGGGTCCCGTTCTTCGACAACCGTCCAGCGCGTTTCTTCCTATCGCCGCAGCCGCATTAATTTCGAACCCGCCGCGGTGGCTCAGTGGTTAGGCGCTCGGCTACTGATCCGGAGTTCCCGGGCTCGAACCCGACCGCGGCGGCTGCGTTTTTATGGAGGCAAAACGCTAAGGCGCCCGTGTGCTGTGCGATGTCAGCGCACGTTAAAGATCCCCAGGTTGTCGAAATTATTCCGGAGCCCTCCACTATGGCACCTCTCTCTTCTTTTCTCCTTTCACTCTATCCTTCATACCTTCCCTTACGGCGCAGTTCAGGTGTCCAACGATAGATGAGACAGATACTGCGCTCTTTCCTTCCCCAAAAACCAATTATTATTATTGTAGGCGCAAGTGAGCCCAATAAAGAAAGTTCGTTTCAATGACACCTCAGTCCACTCGTCTGATGTTCGCAATGTTGTTTCCACCACTTGACAATATACCTGCTTGACGATGCAGCGAATGGCGCTATAGGAGGTATCAGAGAAATGCTGCAGAAGTTTGGTAATCGACTATCCACGAATGAGGAGAGGTGAAGACTCCCCGAGACCAGACAAATCAATAAAAAAAATTGGAAGGAACGCTTAAGCTCCGCTTTAAGGGTATGACGTGATAGGCTTAGCATGGTAATGCCCATATATACAGAATTAATCATTCTCTACTTAACACTAATAGGTTTCTGGGATTCCTGGTACCATTCTTGGCGCAGTGGTGCAGCGGTTAGTGATGCGCAACTGCCCTGCAGTGGGAGGGGCTGTCAACGGGCTTCGCGACCCAGGTTGATTTTCCTGAGTGATCTCTCGCGATCAATCTATCGCGATCAATAGTATCTGCTATTCTAGATCTATCCATTGGCTTTCGTAACTATTGTTAAAAACTATGTCGGCACTGTCTTGTAGAGGTTGTCTGGGCCATGTCAAGCTGTGATTCAAAGCTTTTAGCCCAGATATCCTTCCAAACTTCCGGTAAAATAAAATGAATTCAATTGAATCATCAATTTAACTGCCACCTGCCAAGGTAGTAAGCTTGCTCACAAATCGTGGGCCCGCCCTGCCTCCTAGGCCAAATTTCAGTCTTTCTGGCCAATGTCTTTGCCTTCGTTTCATTAACTTTGTCTATCTATATTCGCTCACTGCCAACTAAAGCGGCGACGACGCCGGACTTTCTACGAGACAAGCTCCTTTTAACGCTGCTGCGTTAATATTCGCCCAATTAGCTCGACGAGCAAGTTGCTGCTTGCGACGAAACGTCACAGGTAATCAAAGGACCGAATCCACAGTGGCCAGAGAAGAGTATAGTTTGGTGGGAGCTAACTCCTCTGGAAGTAGCATGAAAGCCTCGACTACCGATTATGAAAGTTTTTATTAGAATTTTTACTTCGCCGCATAACGTAGCCTGGTAGGAAGGAATGGTATAAATCAACGGTCGAAGCATAAATTCCAGACGAAGTGTACATGACCCCGCAGTCCTTAGAATATGATGTGGAGCGAGGATATCCACTACATTGTGAACTGTAGTAGGCGCATATTGAAGAAATTCGCAAGAGCATTGTTAAAAGTAACGACACAGCCAGGCACGCGTCCTGCAGTGGAGGTGGATAAATGTGCACAGCCCGTGTGACAATCCCTGGCTGCCACAACAACAGCCACAACAACACTGTCCAAAGCTTCTAGAGGTGTAATCATCGATTTCTGTTAAAGTTCTAGGATACTGAGACGCGAAAACGTGCTATGAGAGCGGTATCGCGTGCCAGATAGGCAACCGCTTTGAATTAAACAGCATTAAGCTATGCACAACAGCGCAAAGGACACAATGAACGAGCGAAGAAAAAGAGCGATTGAAGTGTGTCAAGCTTAGTTGGTAGTTTTGTAGGTTGCGATTTTTTTGCTACCGCTTATATGATAACTTTGTAGATTATGCCGGTGCATCCAATGTGTGCCGTCGTCAACCGCTTGTTTTGCTTCCCAAGCGCATCGTCTGCTATAGGTCAGAAGCTAGCACCGATTGCTAGCAGATGGTTCCAGTACGGAACTATGCTTCGACCCATTTCAAAACTGGAAAGCAGCTTCACTGATCAGTGCAAGCACCATCACCACGGCTGCCAAACCTTTTTTTGAGGTTTTGAGGGCAAAAATCGGGCGCAGCCATAGAATATAGCGCCGAGACATTCCTGTGTACTTCTGCTTTGCGTCCCAGTCTCAATGAGGGGATTAAGCGCAGCGATGTCCAGCCATAACTAAATTTCACAAAAAATACGGAACTGACAGGCTATGCAGAAAAAATGGTTAATCAAGAATAGAGTATTAAGCCGTCATCATTACTTGCCCCATTGAGCGAGAACCCCTTTGTATGTGTGTGTTAAGACTGAATGGTACCCATACAAATAGGTAGGGGTTTAAATTAGTTAAACTGAGCAGACGTGCGAAAGCAGGTGGTGATTCTTCAATTGCAGGAGACACTTAAGCTCCGCCTTAAGGGCGTGGCGCGATGTATTTTGCGGTTTATTTCCATATTCGCAGAGTTGCTAATTCTCCACTTAATATTCAAAAATGGCGGCCAGTCCTCATGCCACTGCCAGCCAGTGGGCCAACGGTTAAGTAATGCGCCACTGAGTGGCAAATGGCTGCTGCTACCACAGCCACACTAGATATTCTGCGACCCAAGTTGTTCAAGGATGCACTGACGGTACCCTCTTGTGAAGACATGGCGTAGTGAAGCTTTCGCTTCGAAAAAAATGGCGTCGTCATGCAACCTGGCAGGTGGCGGTTAAATTAATTATTGGTCGCGCGAGGCTGTTCGGGAAGAGCAACCTGTAGCGCACAAATTCCACTGGCGGCAGCACCTGCCATCCCAGAGCAGTGCCGCATGGCTTAACGCCTGCACAACTGCGCCAGGAGTAGTAGATGTATTATTGTTAAGTAAAAAAAACATCAATTGTGCATGTGTCGGCATTAACCCATTAGCTATCGCGTCCTGCACTTAAAGCGGAGCAAATCAGAAGGGGTACGGCGGCGAGCCATGCAGAAGTAGAATTGCCAGCTGCGTGGCATACAACAGACATAACATGAAAATTTGTTTTGATGCCCTCTCTGTTGTGCGCGCTGAAATTCATAGCAGCATGAAGAACGAACTCGAAAAACCTTAAACGCTTTTGACTTAAGAAATTTGCAACAATCATATACTGAACGAAGCTAGCTCTCTGTCTCGGTTACGCATTTCTAAAAAAGGCGCACAACGGCTTTTCCCTTTCAAAGTACTACTACTACTAATAATAATAATAATTGGTTTTGGGGGATAGGAAATGACGCAGTATCTGTCTCACATATCGGCGGACACGTGAACCGCGCCCTGAGGGAAGGGTTGAAGGAGGGAGTGAAAGAAGAAAGGAAGAAAGAGGTGCCGTAGTGGAGGGCTCGGGAATAATTTCGACCGCCTGGGGATCTTTAACGTGCACTGGCATCGCACAGCACACGGGCGCCTTTTGCGTTTCGCCTCCGAAACGCAGTCGCCGCGGTCGGGTTCGAACCCGGGAACTCCGGATCAGTAGCCGAGCGCTCTAACCACTGAGCCACCGCGGCGGGTAATTCAAAGTACTCCCTTCTAGCCATTGGTGTTGGCCAATTCTCGTGGCCCGGCTGGCGTGACAATGCGGGGAGAGGACTATCCCCTTTCATCGGCCGCTCTTAACAAAAACGTAGCGTTAAGACGGGACAAAGAAAGACGAGCACAGGACGGTTCTACACCGTCCTCCACCACCTTACTTGCAGTAACGGTATCTTTTCTGTATGTACGACACAGAACAAGTCACTATTGCAGTTGACAATAGGTATCACTAATGAAAGGTTATAACTACTCCTTGAGAAGTTAACGATAACGTACCTATTTTTCATTCTGCGTATTCCTTGGCAAACCTCCGGAATAGTTTTTGTGCGACGTTAATAAAAAATTAGCGGTGGTTTAGCTCTGGTTAAACCTGGAGTAACGCGATAGCTACAGCTCGCCGAGTGCCAGCCGCCGGCAGCAGCAGCTGCTCCGCACCACGTGGCTGATGACCAGCCACGTGAAGAACCACGTGATCAGCCACTGCGCCGCACCGCCGGCAGGTGCTCCGTACCACGTGACAGTGTGGCGGCGCTGCCACGCTGAAGGCTCGAAATGCTATCGTAATATAACTATCGCTACAAAATTCTTGCCCTAGAGAAGAATGTAAAACGCAGAAGTGTAGAGGTCCGTATCAGAAAAAGGTGAACAGTTTCAGTGCGTGTGATAATAATTAATAATTGGTTTCTGGGGAAATTAAATGGCGCGGTATCCGTCTCATATCGGCGGACACCTGAACCGCGCCGTAAGGGAAGGGATAAAGGAGGGAGTGAAACAAGAAAGGAAGAAAGGTGCCGTGGTGGAGGGCTCCGGAATAATTTCGACCACTATGGGGATCTTTAACGTGCACTGACATCGCACAGCACACGGGCGCCTTAGCGTTTCGCCTCCGTCAACACGCGGCCTCCGCGGTCGGGTTCGAACCCGATCGCGACAGCAGCGTTCGCTTTCGTTTTCCGCTCGTTTGGCCTGTGAAACTACACAACGGGAGCTCGATATTGTCGAGCACACCAAACACAGTGTCAGAATACTTGAGCCATCGGGCAATGCTGCGGGAACGGGCAGTGAACTGCACATGGAACCAGTGCCGGTAAAGTATAGCTCACACCCGGTGACCCACATGCAGCGAAGAGATTAGAAAAAACGAAGGAGGACTCCCATGCTGCGCTCATGAGTTGACGCTATAGTTTGCGCTGTTTGGTGCGCCATCTGAAGCTGATGCAACTCTTCAGAACTTGTTTTTTCAAGATTCCTTTATTAGGACGACGATATACACCGATCCTTAGCATCACATTGGCTTTCCATTATGAACAGTTTGGCACCTTTCAACGCATTTTTCATTTTTTACTATTGTTTCCATTAATTAATTGATTAGTTAAAGTCTGTAAATTTTCTTATTTAGCATCATCAAGCATTGCCTTTTCATTTTTAGCATTCCGACAGCTTTGAACCCGCCTTTTTCAATTATTTTATTTCTTTAATTAATCGATTGGTTACAATATCATTAATTCGCCATCAACTATCACCCACTAGACAATCATCAATCGCTAGAACCACAAATTACCGTGATACGATTTTTGTTACGCAGCCCCCCGATTATTTCCGACACCCGGTGTTGACTACTATACCACGCCAACAGCTTTTCGGCCGAAGGCGCTGTATACGCTACCGCGTGAGAGGGAAACTGATTACCTTGGGAAGTCTGTCGCGACACAGCATAGAACCACCTGCCGGGTACATCCTGCAGCGTGGCATCGTTCAACGGGCTGCGAACCTTATTTGCGGCGACGAAGGGAGGGCCAGGATTAAGCCACGCGCCGAGGCTAATTGTACAGATGTACGCTGTGCTCCATGCGAATATCTGGACACTGTGCGCTGTCGTGTACGAATTTCCTTTCTCGTGCCGGTGCCTTTGTGTCGGTCACGCAAGGCTCTCTGTTAACATTGGTTTGAGGGAATATATTTAGAATCGGCCTTCCATCGCGTCGTCCTTAGGTTGTACGTCCCGCTCTCCGATAAAACCAAGGTTTTATACCGGAATTAAAGCTGTCGTACATAGGAAGTGTTCGGGTGGTATGTCATAAATAAAAATAATGCGAGTCGATTCGGGTAATTGGGCCAAATGCGGATACGTGGGCTAGCATGACGTCAATTGTAGGTTGCAGCTACCACCTACTAGGTGGTGACAGGTTACCACCTAATTACTACCCCAATTTCTTCCGTTTAGCTAGTGTATACAAGCATCATTCGAATCAAGTTCTCCTCCTAACCGCTGCTGCTCATTCCGCTTAGCTCTCTGCGCTTAGGGGCGGTGCCGCCTGATTAGCACTTCAGGTTGTCGCCTGGTTGCCACCGGCTACACCTTGACACGTAAGCCACCCGGTGGGCAGGTGACCAGTGGCACAGTGGCGCAGGGCAGGTGCTATGGCAGGTGTTTTCATGTGACTTGGGTTGCTTGCGTTTGGAAGCGACCCAGGTTGCTCTTTCCAAGCAGAATCCCACGATTAAATGGGCTCCTTGTTCCCGACACGGTGAGCAGGTTGCACAAGGCCTCGTGGGCACGTGATCAGAATGCCACAAAAATCGGCTTCAGACAGACAAACACACAACGTCTAAATGTTGGGAATGGCCACTATAAGAGCTAGCGCACAAAAAAAAACGAAAGTATGCGTTAGCGATCCCTCGGTATCACTTTCTGATCGTTGTGACGTCAGCCTGTTCATAAGAATGAGCACGCTTCTTTCGCTCTGACATTAGCGTTATCACAGAAGTCGTGTGACCAGCGCTTCTGTATATATTAAGCATTTCATTTCATTTGTTCTTACCTTTCTGCGTACAGAAAGCTAAAGGATCAGGGACAAAAGGTACTGTGTACCTGACTAGGTCCCTGTACCCTTTCTTTGTTCGGAAACTGCATTTTTTCAGATAAAAAAAATACAGACATCGAACCTAGAGAATTCCATTGCAGCAACTACAAATACAGCACTATAAGAACATTACACAAAGAAATAATAAAGGAGCATTACAACAAACACTTAATACTTCAAGGAAAACAGTACTAGAACTAATCAACAAAGCACACATAATTCCCACCATGTAAAACAACAAACAGGTCTTTCACAAAAATGGTCATGTATTAAACGAAAAGGCAGTTCTTTACCACCGTCCAACGATGCCTGTCGGAAATGTTGTCAGAAGTGGGAGGCTCGCTCCCGAGATAGACCGTCAGTGGCATATGCATTCCGGCGGGGCGGAGCAGCAGCTTCTATGCGGTGCAAGTCTTAACGGAAGTACCGGCAGCAGCAAGCATCAAATCACCATGGGGGGGGGATAAAGCCTCGGCAGCCATTTGATTTCCACAATGCCGAAGACTGGCCCACATGGATTGAGGAATTCTAGGACTACAGCTTCGCATCCGGCCTCCGCGAGGAAACCGAAGAAATTCAAGTAAGGAACCTTCTTTACACAATAGGCCGGAAGGCAAGAGAAGTTCTTCGGTCGCCTAGCTGTCAGAGACGAAAACCTGAAGTCCTTCATGATCATAAACCCTCAGTTTGAAGCCTATTTCGTGCACACAAAGAATACCGTTCATGAGAGCTCCAGTTTTAGTCAATATCTTTAACAGCCAGGGGAAACTGTACCCGAGTTTGCAACCGAGCTCCACAAGTTAGCAGAACGATGCAAATTAAGTATCATGAAGAATCGTTTAATTAGGGTTCGCTTTGTAGTTAACCTTCTGGACGAAGCACTGTCGGAAGAGCTTCAAATGGATCCCAAGCTAACACTGGCCACCGCACTAGCGAAAGGCAGAACAAGCGAAACAGTAAAGCGGCAGCAAGCAGACTTGATAGGGCGTGAAGGTACGAGTGCCAAAGCATACGTGCCAGCAGTGATGAAGAAGAGGAAGAAAACAGAAAAGAGAAGGAAATGTTACAGCTGCGTGTCGCCCGAAGCACGCTTCTCCAAAAAGTTGCAATTATTGAGCAGGTTAAACGCACCCGGGAACTAGTTGTCCAGCGAAACAGCAAAAAATGCTTTTACTGCCAGAAGTTTGGGCATTTCGAAAAGGCTTGTCGCATTAAGAACCGAGAAAGAAAACTCGACGGGGTAATGGAACCTGATAACGGAGGCCAATTCCTCGGCACAGTGACACGGCAACAAAACAGGGCGTCTGCGCTATTCGTGACGATACAGATAAATGACGATGAAGTGAAAATGAAAGTTGATACTGGAGCAGAAGTCATGGTCGTGGGGGAAACTTTCCCAGGAATACTGCATTATCTTGACAAAGCAGAAAACCTGAGAGGACCAAGTGATGCAAGCATTGGCACGCGCGGAAAGTTTCAGGCCGAAATCGGGTGGAAAGACATTCGCTGCGAGCAGTCAGTGTACGTCGGGAAAAACCTGCGCATGCCTCTACTAGGGCTGCCCGCAATTAAGGCCCTTGTAATTGTCGGCTACTGATCAGGAGTATCCGGGTTCAAACCCGACCATGGTGGTGGTGGTGAAAAACTTTATAAAGTAGAGCAAGCCTTAATTGTTACATCCTAGTTATGGGATTTCTCTTGGATGCGTGTCGTGGCCGGAAGGTGATGCTTCTCAACGACTTCCAAAGCCCAGTCCACTAGCTGCCGTTGGGCAGCCGGGTCAGAACTGGACACCGCAGCCTTCCATCGCTCGAGGTCTGTGAGTTGCCAATCGGCTGGTGGAAGGAGCTCAGAGCAAGAATAAAGAATGTGTACAAAATCCGCTTACGGAGCGCCGCAGAGGGTGCGTACTGGCGTGAACATTCCCGGGTGAACCAGGGCTAAGTGGGCAGGGGTGACGAAGGTGCGGGATTGTAGCTGTCGCCACGTCACCTGCTGCAATTTAGTGAGAGACTTGTGCGGAGGGGGATACGTTAGCCGGTGCTCACGGTAGTGTAGAGTGATCTCGTGATACGCGACTATTCGATCTCGAGCGTCTCCCGAGGCGTCGGCGGCTCCTGCTCGGCTGACGAAACCTCGAGCTAAAGAATGAGCCCCCTCGTTACCTGGGTGGCCGGCGTGGGCCGGGACCCAGAGAAGCTGAATAGGTCAGGTAGGGGCGGGAGACCGGCTTAGAAGCCGGAAAGCGGGTTCGGAGATGCGGCCTTTCGCAAAGTTACGGACCGCGGTCTTTGAGTCGCTGATAATGTGGGTCGCCGATGTAGTAGCGATAGCTAAGGCTCCGGCTGCCTCCTCCGGTTCCGCAGGAGTGGAGGCAATGACAGTGCCTGCCGTAATAGGGGTGTACGAATTGGACACTACCGCCAGGGCAAAGGCGGAAGAGGAGGTGTAAGAGGCTGCGTCGACGTAGACGCTCTGCGGCTGTGCGCCATAGTGTTTGTGTAGGGCTGCAGCCCGAGCAGCACGACGAGCCGCGTGATGCTCGGGATGCATGTTCTTGGGGACGGGGTGAATGGTGATGAGGTCGCGTGTGCGGTGTGGGAGGGAGAAGGTGTGGCCGCGTTTCGATGGAGGCGAAACGCAAAGGCGCCCCTGTGCTGTGCAATGTCAGTACACGTTAAAGATCCCCAGGTGGTGGAAATTATTCCGGAGACCTCCACTACGAGAGAGGGAGACAAAAATTATTGTGGAAAGGGATTCCGGCCTCCCAGGATTCAGGGTCCCCGCACAACTCCAGCACACAAACGTTCATGCCTAAAAGGTCCATGACGCTGGCAGCGTGGCTGGCAACGACCTTTTTTCTTGCCGTGTCCATGGAGCGTAGTGAGGTCTTCCAGTACACCCATGTTTGGAGTGGCACCGGCCCGCCGCGCGGAGGCACTTCTTTCTTCCTTGACAGATATTTCGCCATTTCCATTTCCCAACAATCAGTTTACATATATGAATTGCACTCGGCACCAAGCATGCGAATGTTCGCACTGTCCGTGATGCGTAGATGACAGCTGAAACGCGCACTATTACAAGGTACTTCTTCTTAGCCAACTTTAGGGCAGCGCCAGACGCCCTGCAGTACTAATCGAAATTCCGAATCGGCGAAAGCTGTCAGCTTAACAGCCTTACTAATAACAGCAGTACCAGGAAGACTGCTCAAGGAACCGCTTACCGCTCCCTCCACTACCGATTGCCTGTCTCGCCAGCACACAAAGTGCTTTAAGTGCGGCAGTGTATACTAGTTATATGTATAGGCATCTAAAAAAAGAAACGCATCTTTTGTCACAGGTAACGTTCTCAATGTAACGCATAAAACTGTTATGGTGTATTCGGCTGACGGCACTCGTGGAGTTTTCCGCGCACTCGTGCGGTGCCCTACGTACTTTTTTTGCAATGTGTGATCTTGACTGTTTTATGGCCGAAAGCTTCGTTGTGCGTTGCCTAAACCCCTGGATCCAGATGCCGTTTGGCGTTGTTGCGTTCGAGTACTGCGCGCGCTATATCCTCCTCGAACGCTGCATGCCCTTGGCTGGTTGTGCGGTTCCGTTCGGAGTTTAACGCGATGGCTTTAAGGAGCTCGCTTCGGAGAAAAGTCGGCGTTGTGGGTCGTTGGCGTTGTTACACGAAATACGAGAATGTACAAATAAAAATTTCTGAGGGCACTTAATTCTGCTTACGCGCAGATAATGCGAACTCAAAGAACAAAACGGGTTTTTTTCCACGACTCCAGTAGGCGTTGTATGTGTAAAAAAATTTTTCTGTTATTTTTGTTTTCTATTTGTCATTTCAATTTGTTTATTTTTTATTTCTTTCTATTACCCATGTTTGTCATTTTCCTTTTATTTCTTATTTTTTCATTTATTTTTAAGGTTTTTTATTGCTTTTTATTCGGTTTTAGTATGCTGACGTGTTTAGTTTGATTGACAGATATAGTGGGACAAGTTTCTGCTTACATCCCCGCTGGCGAGTCATGAGCCTATACAGGTTTTCGCCATAAAAATCGCTTAGACAGTGGGAATGGAGCCAAGGGCTCAGATTGCGAGGTGAGTACGGGCAAACGCGCTAAGAAGGCTCGTTGATTCGAACTGAATAGAATTTGTACTTAGTGAATGCGTTGTGGTCTCTGACTTCGTGAAGTGTCTACGTGTACTGATGCGCTCATGAATAATTATGTGTGTGCAAATTTTTAAACGGGACCCCATAAAAATCGCGTTCTGCTTTATATTGCATTTCAATTTACTCACGTAAGCTGTTTGAACGCAGCGCCATCTATGTTAAAGAGATGAAGTAAATGCAAATAGCTTGCACTGAGGCATGATAGCTGGCATAATGGCCGTGTTGGGATTAAAGGTCCTTGATCAAATTATCAAGGGGCTTTAGTTGGGTTATGAGTTTGGGTTGATGGAGTTAGGCGTTCCAAAGCGATTCAGGCTATGAGAGACGCCGTAGTAGAGGGCTTCGGTAATTTCGCCGATCTGGAGTTAATAACGTGGACTGACATCGTATAGTGGTTGTGGATTTCAATTTAAGGAACCAGCAAACGAAATCATTGAAGACGTCAACTGGTCCAAACGCTGAGCCCGGTGATAACATGACGGTTCTGCCCCTGCGCGTGGCAGAGTGGGTGCAACACATCGCGACTTCTTCGGTCTTTGCAGACAGGCAGGCAGCGGTGGCCGGACCAGCGTGCGTCATGTTTTGTGCGTGTGCCAACCATTGCAATGTCGTGGTGCGCGCACCGCCCGAGCGCCTGTCATGTAGCTGTTGTCCGTGTGCCCTTGTGTTGAACGAATGCGACGCAAGAGAGGACGCAGACCTCCAATACATCCTTTGTCTTTCACTGCATACTTCCCCCTTTCCCTGACGGCGTGGCTGAGGTGTCCACTAATATGTGACGTAGTTACTGCGCCTTTCCTTTCCCCTAAAATCGCAACAGAGACGCGCAATGCCCAATTAAGGGCAGCGTCTCCGCAGCCCATTCGGACATCTTTCGGCGGCGGACGGGCTTTATTCAGAGGCCTGCTAGAGACTCAGGGCCGTTTGTTTCATGAGCAAGGCGTTGCGCTGGACGGGCGAAGGCGTTCCGTGGACTCCCTGGCAGATCTGCAACACAATGTCGAGTTCCTTTCTTAAAGGAGAAGCTTAAGCGTGCTCCAATGTATTTGTGCTGCCTTGTTAAATTTGTTTGGCCAATGCTTTAATTTTCTATGCTACGTTAACTTTATTCGTCTACCTCGTTAAAACAGACGAGGTCGATCCTCTGTCGCTGGCGTTCTTTCACTCGAAGACGGCTCTCCTGCCGAGTTACCCGCTACTCCGTTACGCGGTCACGTGGTCACCGAATGCGCGCACCCCGAGCTTTGCTGTTCGGGCAGCTTTGTCGTCAGACGCTGCCACGCACTTGAAACGCCTCTTGGACGCTGTACGTAGCTGCGAGCTGCGTGCAGCGCTCGTGGATCCCGGGCGTGTTTCATGTGAGGCGAAAAGGGGAATCTGCGCAGCAACGCCCTCGCGTACTTGAGCTATCGGTGCGCTGTTCAGAGCAACATCTCTTGGTGGAAACGAGGAGGAGCCGTCGAACTAGACACGTGTAAATGCGCAGTCCATCCCGTCGTAATTAATTCGCAGGAAGGATATCCGCCGAAACGATTAGCCTCGCAGTGCATTTCAGTGATTGCCTGGATGCTTATATGTTTTGGCTGGTGGAACAAAAATCTCAGTATAGAGCGAGGGCCGACTGTCAGACCATTGATGCGCAGCGTTCCTGTAGTACCAAGCTGTTGTGGACCTTAGTGTGTGACGTGGCAGTTGAGGTATGCTCGTTAGGGAAGGAATTAAACGCCGCAGCCAACGCCTTGGATGCGTTGTACCTCTACGCAAACTATCCTGAATGCAACGTGCAGGTAGTGCCTAAATAATATTCTTTTGAATTAAAATCAGCTGAGGCGCACACGGAAAGCCATATTTCGGTGGGCCTTATAGCGAACCGGTTGGACTCCCAGGTAGCGCTCTTGAGCCGTTAATGTCACCATTTGAAGCATGATGTCACGTGAGTAAGCTTCGTTGCTGTTGTCTCTCTGCTGCTGTGTCCTGTCTCACTTCATCGAACGGAATATCATGCCTTTTGAGGTAAAGCTGTTTTGGTTTGGTTTTATTTATGGGGTTTAATGTCCCAAAGCGACTCAGGCTATGAGGGGCGCCGTAATGGAGGGCTCCGTAAATTTCGACCACTTGGTGTTCTTTAACGTATAATGACATCGCCCAGTACATGGGCCTCTAGAATTTCGCCTGCATGAAAATTCGACCACCGCGGCCGGGATCGAACCCGCGTCATTCGCGTCGTTAGCCGAGCGCCATAACCACAGTTCCGCCGCGGCGGCTGAGGTGCAGATTGTGTTATCCCTTGAAGGTAAAAAAACACGTGTCCTGAACATCAGCGCTCGTGTACAGGTGCCATGCAGTTGCCTCCCCATATTTGCTCCTTTTGTCCTGCGTGCATTTTGAAAGTGACGATCGTGTCTTTGTTCGTCGCCGCAGGGCTTCTGCTGCGCACCATTCCCACTTTCGAGTCAACGAGGCGAGCACATAGACCTAAGCCGTCTCGCCCTTGACGGGTCTTGTCTTCAACACCACCGCAACGAGTGGGCATCGCTGTAGATCAGCGGCTCGTTGTAGAGCCAGATGGACAAAAACAGCGGCGGTCAAGCACTTCCGCCCCTCGGTCGCGCTCGCGGCTGTTCGCGCGGCAGGGCACGGGCAGTGGTCGTATTGCCCGGAGCACAGGCGGCACCTACGGTGCCTCAATTTCCTGTTGCCATGGCGCCGCCAGCGGCTTTGCCAAGGACGCCTGGTGTTTTGAGGCCTGCGACGGTGTCCTTACCGGCGCCTTCGGTGGCGCCGTCGATGGCAGCCCTCGGCAGCGTGGAGGGCCGGTCGTTCCCCATCGACAGGGTGGCCATCGGACACGGGGCGCACCACCAGCAGATGGCGTCGATGGCGCCTTCAGCTGTGTTGCCGCCGGTGAGTTATCTCTTGTTTACAGCGACAGCTGTTAAAGGGCCGTTGCCTATGTTTTAGGCCTAGGTCTATGTGGTTTAGCATCCCAAAGCGACTGAGGCTATGAGCGTAGTGAAGGGCTCCGGAAAGTTTGACCACCTCGGGTTCTTTAACATGCACTGACATCGCAAAGTACACGGACCTCTAGAATTTCGCCTCCATGGAAAATTGACCACGGCGGACGGGATCCAACCCGCGTCTTTCGGGTCAGCAGCCGAGCTCCATAACCACTGAGCCACCGCGGCGGCACCCCTGGGTTTTGGGTCGTAGTAGTAGAATTTCGCAACTGAAAGATGGCTGCCACGGAAACCGTCCGAAGAGTTGCTACAGTAGGCAGGGGAGGGTGAACGCAGAATGTGAAAAGTATGGAGAGAGCGGAAGAATATGCAACCGGGGGCATTTCAATTCATAACATCATCTGTTAAAGGCCCGTTACCTGGGATTCGCGTCGTAGTGCTACACGAGAACTTAAGTGTTACTCTGTAACTATGCGCATATGCATGTTGCTCTCAAATTCATTAACTCTATATAATGAAATGAAGATAACCCCCCAGTTGGCCCTCAGTCTGGAATTTCACAGTGGTGACACAGAAGACAACTTGCCGAAGTTCGCCCGTATACATTAAACGTCTTAGTGCATTAATCTAAAGACGAGAAGCTGCTTCAACTGGAAACGGATCGTTTCTACGCTAAGATGGTGGCCGTGGAGCGCAGGTGTCGCCTTTGCCGTCTGTTTTCGCGGGCAAAATGAAGAGACTTCGATACTGTTCATAGTATCACCTCCTTTCCTGCGGTCCAAGCATGGCCAGAAATCTACCTCACTGTCACCGTGTATGGGGTACGGAAGGCTTCACTGAGGTCGCCGTATAGGCCCGCCGAGATTGTGCGCTTCGAAGAGAAAGAAAGAGTAGCATATCCTTGTTGCCAGTTTATATTGTGTATACTGATGCTGGGGTAATTGAGTGAATAAGGAGATTATGATGTGCCCAGCTGGGATAGTTTCCAGGGTGGAAGCATTAGGAGATTGACCGTATGGGCTGGAGGTGTATATGTGACACGAGAGCGTGTGGGGCTGTACACATCGCGTACGTTGCAGTGCCCAGTCCTTGTGAATATGAGACCACCGCATCATTGTACGCCACCATCTGGTTGCTGCACGGAGTTGTGTGATGTGTCGCGCGTACGAGCCGCCTGTCTTCGTCTAGCCTTCATGTCATGCGATGGGGGAGGGGGCAAATACTAGGTTAGATGAGGCGTGGGTATTGGTAACGTGAAGAGAGAGACCGAATGGGGAAAGGCTGAAATGACGAAGTAGCCAGGGGTCCCTTGGAAGGCGCCGGGTAATCATGCAATCTGTCGGTTCCGGTGAACGCCAGGAAGGCAGGTAAGAGGTAGAAGAGACCGGTGTCATGTAGTCTGATGTTGACTGGGGAGATGGAGAGAAGCTTCGTGTAAATTGTTTAGGCAGAAGCGAGCCGTGTGCGTTGTTGCTTGGTAAGGAAGATTTAATTCTCTGATAGCATGAAGATAGCTAAAGTCATAGTTATACATAAAGGAGGCCGGCGTGATTACATAAACAATCGCCGCCCTATCTCAATCTTGCCTGTGTCCTCAAAAAATATAGATCGTATCCTGAAAATGCGGGAGACGAGAGGATTTACGACTTTGAGAATGTTCGCGACCATTGATTTCAGGCTGGTTATGCTTTGCGTTATGCAGGAGATTTGTTGTTCGTATGATGCCAAACACTCCTTAAAGGCAGCTCATTGCTGTTCGAGACAAGTACTTGATGAAGGGTTGTTGGATGAAGTTAACTTGGGTGGTACAAAGCCAGGGGGAAGGTCAGGATGGTGCCTGGCTAGGATGATACTAGGCTGAGCAGGTGTTGACTTGGGCAGCCCGCACTAGAACAAGGTGAGCTTTTCAATGAATGAATGTGGGATTGGATGGTGAGACCTCAGCTGCTGTCCGCTTGCTCCGCGGCGCAGGTGTCCGGAGTGATCGGGAAGGGGGATGCGGTGAGGTAATTTGCACTGGAAATCGTTATAGTCTGGCCCAAGTTGCCGTATGACTGTGGACCAAAGCTGCCGCATGAGGCAGGACGAGTGTCGGTGCCCCTTCCTATCTGTGTCCAGGTGCGGATGGGGCAGGCGATCACTTGAGGTGTGGTCCGACCGGAGTGCTATGGAGTGAGTTAGGTTGAGTTTTGTGGGTTTTCCGCGTCATAATGGATGTCGGTCGCAAGGGTACGGACCAGCGTTCATCGAAGAGGAATTCGGTGACCATAGACCGCCTGTATACTAACTCGGTCTCCGCTGTCGGACAGAGCACCTCGTATTGAAAGGGGGTGGTCCCCTCCGAAGTGTTAGCACCACGGTGTGCAGGATTGCGACTCTTCTTCGTGAAGGTTGGGTGCAGAGGTTCAGCATCGCGAGAAAGTGTTTCTGAGCATTTTAATATGCGATGCCCACACTGTAGGCACTTTTATTGTTTTAGAGCCTTAGTTCGATGTGGTTGGCAGCTATATTGCTTGGACCTGTTTGCAGCAGTGAAAAAGAGCAGGAGTTTTTACACCAGCGCGTATCTGATGTAACGGTTGTACGGGTTGTTGCAGTATTCAAGATCACCTCGTTGATCACCTTAAGAGGAGTATGAGTTAAGGCGTAAGCCTATCTTCGCTCATGAGTGCCGTGGACGGAAGTTGTGTACGGAAATCTTTAGAACGAACTGTCAATCACAAGTTGTGTGGTTAATAAATAAAAAGAAGGTAAGCAACAGTTCACAAGCAAATAACGCATATGCAATGAAATAAAAGAAAACAAAAACGTTAAAATAAAAAAGAGAAATAAAACAAAAAGAAACAAATTACAAAAACGGAATAGTAAAAGTTAACAAAAGTGACGACGAGAAATAAAAATACTGAAATATAGAGGCAAAGCTGGTTTTTGAGGAAAGGAAATGACGTAGTAACTGTCTCACATATCTTGGCGCACACACGAACCCCGCTGTAAGGGAAGTGATAAAGGGGGTGAAAGAAGAAAGGAAGTAAGAGGTGCCATGTGGAGGTCTCCGGAATAATTTCTACCACCTCGGTATCTTTAACCTGCACCGACATCGCACAGCACAGAGGCCCCTTTTGCGTTTCGCCTTCACCGAAACGCGACCGCCCACGACGGATCGAACCAGGGCACTCCTGCTCGATAATCGAGCGCCCTAACCGCTCAGCCACCGCGGCGGGTGAAAAATGGAGGGAAGAACAGAGGACATGGGTTAGGGTTTCGTAATTGTGCTCTTAAGCAGACTTTTCGCATTCGTGTAAATTTAAGTATATCCTTATTGTGAGCGGCGGCTTTGTGTGCAAAGCTGTCTCCTTCCCTCTCTCTGTATGTCTGCTTGCAGCAGTTCCAGTTCGCACCGGCCGTTACACCTGGCGACAGTGGCGACTGCGGCCGCCAAGAAACCCGGCGTCGCCGCGACGGGTTCGCCGTCGTCGAGACGCTACCTGCGCACATCGACAACAAGAGGGGCACTTCGGGCAGCCCCATCAAGGTTGTGGCAAACTACTTCCGGCTGCTTTCCATGCCCCAGTGCTGCATACACCAGTACCATGTGGAGTTCACGCCGACGGTGGAGTCTAGTCGCATGCGGCGCGCCCTGCTCGTGGACTACATGGACATGTTCGACAAGTGCCTCGTGTTCGATGGCATGTCTGACTTGAAGTCGCCCAAGCGGCTGAACCAGGACATCACCGAGGTGTTCCCGCAGCGGCGCACCGACGGCAAGGTCATCTGCGTCCGCTTCAACTGGGTCCAGGAACTGGCCCCCTTCAACCCGGAGCTGCTGCGCCTCTTCAACACGCAGATGCGCCGCAACCTGGAGCGCCTGGACTTTGTGCAGATCAACCGGTACTTCTTCGACAAGCGCGCCGTGGCGAGCATTCCGCAGCACGCACTCGAGCTGTGGCAGGGGCTCGTCACGGCCATTGGTCAGCACGATGCGGGCGTCCTGTTGGTCACGGACACGCTGCACAAGGTGCTGCGTCGCGACAGCGTCTTCGACCTCATGTCTCACATCCAGCACGTCCCGAACTACAAGAACGAGTGCGTGAAACGGGTGGCCGGCTGCATTGTCATGACGCCCTACAACAACAAGACCTACAGGGTGGACGACATTGACTGGGACGAGAACCCGGCCTGCACGTTTGAAACCAAGGAGGGGTCCAAGACGTACGCCGACTACTACCGGGTACGTGTTGCTACTAGTGGCATGTTATAGGTTCTGTGCAAAGTGGTCAATTAACTGGTTACGTCGTCGCCATCACATCAGAAGCTTCTTCCAATATATTATGCCAGGAGGGTCCATTCCGAAGTGGTACCCGAATGTTTCCATGTTTGTCTCTCCATCTGGCTCAGCCACCTCTGACTGAATCGCGTTTTCTGTCCTTTGATGTCGTCTTTCTGTGACAAACCACTACCTATCTGGCATGCAGCTCATTCAGTTTCCTCAAACAGTTATCCTTGTGTTGCAAAGCCCAGCGTATTTGAGGGTTGGTGTGCTTAGCAGTATAGCTGCTGGTACGACTGACCTCCTGTGTCCTTGGGCGATGCCATGTGCAGGACCAGTACGAGAGGCGCATCCGCGACATGCGCCAGCCGCTGCTGGTGGTCCGTCCCAAGGAAAAGGACCTGCGCGCCGGCCGCACGCAGAACATCTACCTGGTGCCGGAGCTGTGTGTCCTGACGGGACTCACTGACGAGGTGGGCAGTCGGTTTGAATGTAGTGCTGTTTGACCTTTTCTACGGCGGCCGCTGTTTATAATGGGTATAACTCCTGCGTTCGCGACTTGGCCGGGGGTTTAAGGAGGAGGTGGGGAGGGATCAGGCCATTGATGCGCTGCTCGGCGAGCGTGGAAAAACAACTTGAAAATACAACGCAGAGTGGTGGTAGAGGATGAGGTACCGCGGCACGACGCATAGGGCTCTGCAGTGACGGCGCGGTGCAGTAAGGGGAAAGTGTGTTAAGTTGAACACCGTAACAGTTGCAGCTGTGTTCTCTTTTAATGTGCGGCAAACGGAAACGTTTGTCAATTTGTCATGTGGCAAACCTCATGGCACTTCTAATCAGCAAGCCCTAGTGCCAGGAACTCCAGTCCAACAATGCCTATATGGCTGTTTGTCACTCGTTTTTTTCTTTGTCAGCGTCAGCTGTTAAAGCGGCAGCTGATATAGATGTAGTTTGGTCATAAAGCCCTGCATTCTACCGCGTGATCTACAACAGCGTCAGCCTTAGGAGCTTAATTTAATTCAATTCACTTGTTACCTGCTTGCCACAGTTGACAGGTTGCAGTGTGCAAATAGGGAAATCCAGCTTTCAGCATAAAGCGGAGAGGGGCTGGGCAAGTAGTAGAGGGATGGTAGAGAAGGTGGGAGGTGATAGGTCGCTACAGTCGGATACACCTCAAGAACGAAGCGGCTTCTCCCCGTCAAAGGACATCCTTCCAGCCAACGGCGTCGGCCGATTCTCATGACAATAGAGTGAGCGGCGCCACAGTGCAGTGAGGAAACTATCCCTTTTTCATTTGCGACTCCTTGCATTGTCACGCTAACAAGGTCGTGAGAACCACCGGCTGATGCCAGTGGTCGCAAGGCGGTCCTGTGACGGGGGAAAAACGCTTTTTTCTTGTCTTATATTTGACTATAGGTTATCGCTTATGATTGACAAAGGAGATTCCAGGGCCAAATGCAGAGCTAAACGAAAGGAATAACAGCTTTCACCGATTAAGTGGTTAAGCTGGTCAGGGTAGCTCTGCTTAGTCAGCTTATATAGAATAAGTGCCACCTGTGTATAGAATCAGTGTCACCTGAGGCAGGAGAGCGCTCGAGACAACGGGAACATGGCTGTCGCAGTGCATTATCATCTGCCACTGCGTCATTCGTGACGTCATCTATCGAATGCGCCGGTCTACTCTACTGAAGTACCAGTCGTCCTGTTTAGAGTAGAGCGCGTCTGCTGTGAATGCAATGCTACGCCACCCTCCGCGGTGGCCCTGTGGTAAGAGCGCTCGGCTACTGAGCCTTATGACCTGGGCTCATGGCTGCGCGCTTCGATGGGGGCGGAACGCCGAAGGTGCCCAGGTACTGTGCGATGTGAGCGGGCGTTAAAGAAAACCAAGTGGTCGACATTAATGCGGAGCTTAAACTCCCTCAATTTACAATTTACATTTTACTTCGTGGCGTGGATACTTGAGGCTGTATTCCGAAGGTGTTCACGGAACATGCAGGTTCACTTCGGTCCGCACCGGTTGGTTCCATCCCGAAACACGGGCGTGACGGCTGCGTGGCGACACCTGACGTATTGTTTCATGTTACGTCATATTACTATGGTATTGAACTTAGTACTGCATCAATAATAGGGTCATTGCACCAAGGACGGAACACACGGACGCCGTTAGAACACCAGGTGATGTGAATTACTTCGCGCCCTCTATAACGCTCTCCCTCATGGCTTGTGTTGCTGTGGGACGTTAAACCCCAAGTACCGTACTGTACCGTTTTAGTTCGAAAACACTATTATGATTGGTTATCCTGGAGCAAGGTTTTGCGCTGTTTGTGGCTTTGTGCAATCACTGTCGATGGTGCCGCCATCGTTTACAATCCTAGCGCCACCGCTTGGCCAATACTCTCACCCATAACGCGTCGCCTGCGCGCTTCGCGATCCCCGCACACAGCGCGCTACAGCCGTCAGGGTCGGAATCACGTGAGCAACAGCTCATGCCGTGCCGTGTCTTTTCATGCGGTTGCATTTCATTAGCTAGGGTTTATGCAGTTCTGCTTCCCCACATTTAAAGAAATTAGGTGAAAATTCTCTCATTTTTATTCGCGCATGACCACATAAATTCGTTATTCTATTATATGCCTGGAGGCTATACTTGCGCAGCTTCCAGGGTATTTCAGTCGGCTCTAAATTTCCCCACTAGACGCCGGCTGATTTCACCGCTAGGCCTCGGCCGTTTTGGTTGAACAGGCGAAGCCCGTCTTAAGTTTTTCAAAATGGCGTTTCGACAGTGACAGAGACAACAGTGTCCCTATCGGACAACGCTATAGTGACGCCTCAAATGGACTGTCTGTCTCTATGCATGCAAAAGGCGACAGTTTCTAGAGTACCTTTCCGGTGTAAACATTTTCGAGTACTTCGCAGGCGTTATCTTCGGCGGTGGTAAGCATTCCGAGCTTCGCTCCTTTTCCTCCCACCCCGTGGGCGAAGGAGAGGTGTTTTGTTAGGTAACATAAGTGATCGCTCTCCGAGCGTGTCAGCAGCTTCAAGCATGCTACGCTGTATCCGCATCAACGTATTATCCGTGAAGCTTGCTTCGTTACGATGCGCGGCGTACTCGTGGGTGTGCTACGAGATATCCGTTCCACCTCTTACGCGATTAGTACGCGTTAAATGAAATGTTCGCGATAAGCCACTACGCCGTGAGCGGGCATCAAGATATGAGGCTGAATGGAAGCGGACGCGGGCATTTCGTGCTGGAACATCCTAAGCGCACGTTTTGCTCATGCGAGTACGCCTTGAATTGGCTTGACGAGGTTTTACTGCATTACAAAACTGGTACCGCAAAATGCATAGGACATAGTATGTACTAAAAACCTGAATTTAAAATTGAAAGGTTGGAAAGCAGAAATGGAGGTTTGTGCTTCTTCATAAGGTTTGTGTTCGAATTGATTTGAATGCGCTACAAACTTTTTTGGAGCAACGGGCTTGGGGACGGGAAGGCGTCAGCATCTTTTACCGTTCCTTGTAGAACCATAAAGCGTGCCCAGTTTAAGCCATGCCTACATGAATGTATGCAGCTTGTGAGAACTTGAAGATTACGGACCCCGCGCTGTATCGTGGTCGCTAAGGGCACATGTGCTCGTACAAAGTCTAGTTTGCGCCATTTTTAAAAGTAGTTTAGCAGATAATGGGTATACGGGCCTTCTGGGACCCGACCGAAAATCTTTGGCGGACTCTGAACTATTGGAGCTACCCAGATAAGTGTCGCTGTCCGCCACCGCGGTGGCTGAGTGGTTATGGTTCTCGCCTGCTGACATGAAAGACACGGGCTCGATCCCTGCCGGAGCTGTCGCATTTCGATGGAGGCGAATTTATGGAGGCTCCCGTACCGATCATTGTCAGTGCACGTTAAGGAACTCCAGGATGTTGAAATTATCCGAATACCCTCCACTACGGCTTCCCTGATAGCCTGAGTTGCTTTGGGGCGGCCATAGACCGCAAACCACAGTTGCTGTCTAACGGGCCCTTAATTGCCTCGCAGATGCGCGCCAACGTGTCTGTGATGCGGGACCTGGCTCAGCACACCCGCGTGGAGCCTTCCAAACGGGTGCGGAACCTGCTCGAGTTCATGGACCGCATCAACAACAACGACGCTATCCGCAACGATATGGACAGCTGGGGGATCCGGTTCGACGACTCGCTCGTCAGAATCGACACCCGCGTGCTGTCGCCCGAGAAGCTGATGCAGGGCAGCAACGCGTACCGCTACAGCGCGGCCACGGCCGACTTCTCGCGCGAGACGCGCGACCGGCCGCTGCACGTGGCCGTCGCCGTCGAGTCGTGGATCGTCCTCTGCCACCGGCGCGAGGAGGCCAACCTGACGGAGTTCGTGCGCACCCTGATGTCCGTGTGCCCGCCCATGGGCGTCAAGATCAGCCAACCACGCCTGGTGCTGCTGGACGATGACCGGCCCAGCGGCTTCGTGGAAGCTCTGCGCCGGCTAGCCAGAGCGGGCAATATTCAGCTGGCTTTGATCGTGCTTCCCAACAACCGGAAGGACCGCTACGACCTGATCAAGAAGGAGGCCTGCGTCGACCTCGGACTCCACACGCAGGTCGGCCGAGGCTATTGTTCTTTGTCGCCCGAAGCGGGTAGCGAGCTCCAGTAAAAACTCTGGATTTACTTTTCAAGACTTCTCCGGAGTCTGTTTTTGCGGTTCTGTAAGATGACCATTGTACAGGGGGCCTGCGGCGTCAACAAGCTATCCTCATTACAGCTTTTTCTGCAGACCTCTGGCTTCCTTTAAATTGTATTTGATGCCAACAAGAGTTATTATTATCATTATTATAGAGCGCCGAGTCCAGCTTCCTTGAAACGCAATTGTAATCAGTTGGAATGAGTGTTCGATTCGCCCTTTGTGTGCAAAAGAGGGAAGGTGTGGTGCGCGTTGATGTGATTTGCTTTTCAAGACTCAAAGAATTTATAATTACCTCATTTCAGTTCTTCGGTTGGTTTCATTTGTATAAATGGAGGCTCCAATTAGTCATTCCTGGCGGGAACGCTGTGCATAAAGAGAATAATCACTTCATTTGACGTGGTGAGCACCGAGCAATTCTCTGGCTAGGAGCATCACTGTCTAGTTGGTCGTGCTGTAATCTATATTACTGTCAAGATTAGCTGTTGCCTCTTTTCGCTGCGCTGTAAACAGTTACGCCAAGAGCGATGCGAGGGCTGTCTGGGTGTGAAAGTTGGTCGACGTGTATGTAAGTGTTAACGTAGCAAGGAGCTGTGGGTTCAGATGAGGCAAGTAGACTGGGACAGATGGGGCAAGTAGACTGAAGAAAGCAAAGCCATGGCTAAAGCAGTACAGTGCATAATGGTGCCGATGGCCCTCATTGTTTTCGCTACACTTCCCAGGTGATCCTCGCCCGCACCATCGGCAACCGCAAGAACATCCGCTCGGTGGCCACCAAGGTTGCGGTGCAGCTGAACTGCAAGCTGGGCGGCGAGGCCTGGTGCCTGGAGATCCCTCTGGTCAGCACCATGGTGATCGGCTGCGACACCTACCGCGACTCGAGCTCACCCCATCGTTCGGCGGGCGCCTTGGTGGCCAGCATAAACAAGAGCCTGACGCGGTGGTATTCGCGCATCTCCTTCCACGACACCCACGAAGGGCTGGGCTACTCGCTTGCCTCGCTGCTGCGTGACGCGCTGCGCAAGTACTCGCAGTGCAATGACGGCGCTTCACCCCACCGCATCATCTTCTTCCGTGACGGGGTGTCCGACGGACAGATCCCCCAGGTGAGCATTTCTGGTGGTACTCTGTTTACCTGCAGTTTTAACGCGATAGCGTCAGAGGCATTGTTACCCAGAACACCAGGCATTGGCCTTATGAGCGAAAACATTCTCCGCCAACGCTGCCCCAGTGTACGACTTCATGGTGTTAGCTACGGGAGCTTCGTATTTGCATCGGTGTGCTGATCAGCAAACGTGAAGAAAAGTAAATACGAATGTTCGCGAATGTTTCTTCGGAAACATCCCTTCTAAGACACAAGCAGCGCCGTCTACCTCATGGATTTTGCACTACTATTGCATTTTACAGCCAGCTTTGCTATATCCGGTATATTTCCTCGTTAAAACGTGTGCAGCACAACAGGATGAATCGTTTGACACCAAGCGGAACCCCCTCCGACAGGCGGTTCGACCGCAATGGCTGCCTGAACATCCTCGTAATGTACGGTATGGGGCGGGAAGATCATCGGTGCAAATCTGGCACATATTTTGGGCTTCATCTCAATTAGCAGTTTTGTCCTTCGGAACATGTCAGGTCATTTGGCACCACTTTGAAGATTCTGCATCTTGCTCGTGGCCCCTAAAATTTATGCAAATGGTGCCGTTCTACTAGCACATATATAACGAGTCGAAAGTACAGGTATGTATTCAGGCGCTACGCACCCACTTTTGCTGTAATGTAGCGAGGTCACGTGGTAATTTGACCTTCACTGCATAGGGACGCGTCCTTGACAAACGTAAGTAAAGTCACGAGCATGACTTTGGCAGGTGGCGCCCACAGAGCAACCCAGGAGGCAGGTGGGCCATCTAGGTCACGTGGCCTTGCGGCGTCGTCGCAAGCTGCCTACCGGATAGGGAGCAAGCTACGCACTATCGCAGATGGCAGTTAATCATTGGTGGCTCATAAAGAGAAACCTGGGGCGCACAAGGGCGCAGGCACGTTTCTCATTGCTTAACCGCTGAACCACTGCGCCAGGAGGGGTATGAGGAGTCCCATAGGTCTCTGAATGTAGAAAATGGCCTTCTGTATATATAGGAATCAACCTTTTTTGCTGTCGCGTCATATCGTTAAGGTGGAGCTTAAATGTTATCTCCAATAATTGTACTGTGGCCTGTATTGTTATTTCTTGGCTTTAAGAATGCTGATTCTTTCTAGTCTTTGCCCATCCTACCTGGGCCACTCAAGCTCTGCAGTATTATGTAAATTAAATGAAATAATGTAGATGCATGTAGAGTGTATTGCAGGTTCGTAGTGCAGGCATTTTGCGCTGTAACTGTAGTGGTGGCAAACATCCAAAATTTCCAGTGCCCTTCAGTACGGCGTGCCTCATAGCCTAAGTAGCTTTGTGCCGTTAAACCCATGTAATCCGTAAACAATAAACTTCCAAATACAAGCGAATCAGGTTTACAGGTAAGCTGCTTAGTTAAATTGTTTTCGCTTGCTACATAACTATTGTGGTTATTCAGATAGTCTCAATGTAAGATAAGTGGCTGGCCGATGCTAATGCCATCCCCTAAAAAAATTCCAAGAGTTTCTGTCGACTTTCAGTAGAAATACATCGAGAATCTATTACTGTGTGCAAAAGTTCTCTGCAGGGGATGTCAGTTATTAAGAGTTTCCAACATTTGCTGGTCAAGAAGCACACCCACATTCTCTTTGCGGCTTCTAGAAAATCGAATTTCGAAGACGTGATTATGGCCTGGTATATGGCACAATATGGCTTCGAAAACTTCGTGGCTAGGATGGTGCAGGCGTCTCATCATCTTATCTCTACCGTCTGGACCGGCCTTTGAAGGTCGCAGAAAGAATATGTCTAACCATCTTTCTAGACAATAACATGATTGACCTGTTTTGTGGCGTTCGTCAGAACTGGTAATAAATACATGAGCTCGAGGATTCATTGCATCTCGGCAAGCATTTTGCGGGTGCTAAAACGTCATGGCGAGACAGACTTCGTCATTTTGGCCCCGTCAAACTGCAAGTTATTGATAAACATTTTTGCTATAGCGTGTTTCGTAGCAGGGAAGAAAAAAACATTTTAGAGCGATCAGTTGGATCGATGCAGAAGAAATATGACAGCATTCTTCTTTGCCTCACCAGTCTATTTCATTTTTCATTTTATTCTAATTATATTTCTATTCCAGTTCTGAGTCCATTGTCTCCCACTACCCAGTCTACTCCAGTTGTTTTCTATGCAAAATCTGAGATTGCGGCGAGTCCTCTTACCACTACCAGCGCAGCGCAGTGGTTATGCGATATCAGGCCTTTACAAAATTGTCTATGATAGCCTATAAACTTGTTATAGTCTCGATTGCCTTCATATAGATATTTCTTTTTGTCTATTCATAGTCTATAGTCTGTCTGAAGACAAAAGTCATCAAAAAGTGTATGGACATAAAATTATAGAATGTGTATAGACTACCTCAAGGATTAGTATTGCCTACCGACTTTTCTCTAGCATTTGTCCATTAACAGTCTATAGACATTATGGCAAAAGTCTGTGAACAGTCTATATCATTTGTTCATAAACAGTCTATAGACATTATAGACAGAAGTAAATGGTCAGTCTATTGACTGTCTAAAAAAATTTTGTAAGGGATAGCTCTGCATTGGAAGGTGGCCGTTTCAAACGCAGCCTTTGAGAACCATGTTGTTCTTCCTGAGCTGTGCGAGAAGGAATCGATTCAGGAAGCTTCCATTTCGCACACTTCGTTCTTTGGGAGGCTATATATTCTGAGCGGGGGTCTGCTCCTCATCCTCATCCATCGACCCACGTCTTGCTCCTCTCCCCTGCAGGACAGTTGACAGGTGGAGGGTGGAGAGAGGGAAGTCCCTTTAAGGTGGATGCTTCACGTAGACACTGCTGGCGAGTTTTTCGCCTTCATGGTTCATTTAATGCTATCACATTAAAAGAAATTGGAGAGGACACTTAAGCTTCGCATTAATGGTATAACGCGATAGCGGAGTGGGTTAGGCTTTCCATTCTCAGCAGTTTAACCCCTTTGAACGCATTTTTTATTTTTTTCAGTTGTTTCAGTTAAATCAGTCACACACCCTAAATTGTATTAATTAGCATCGTCAAGCATTGGCTTATAATTCTGAGAATGTTGACATATTTAAACACCACTTCTTACATTTTATTCTTTTCTTTAATATACCAGTTCTTCAATTAAACTCAGTTATTTCTTGAACTCCTCATCGCCTATCCCACACCAGTTAATCGTCGATCACTAGAACCGCAAATTGGCATGATAGGATTTTTTACGCAGCACCGATTATAAAACGCCGGATAGAATTCCTACCGCGAGCTAGGCTCGAACTTAGTACGTTTATGCTGCGCGAAACGTTGAATCATAAGAGACAATCCGGAACATTGTGCGGAGAACGCTTGGCATGGTAAGATTTGTTTTTCGCAGCCCCAATTTTTTAGAGGCCGAATACGACGGCGGCTTTTCGACCAAACGAGATGTATACTCAATCCCCTAAAAACGTTTGGCACTGAGCGTAACAAAGCTGCATGAGAGCTGCGAGATATGGTGTAGTGAAGGGCCCGGAGATAATTTAGACCACTGGTGGCTAATTAATATTTACAAGCAGTTTAACTTGCATTTACATTTCAGACTACGCGGGTGTTTTCACATTTCGTGTCCACTGGAGATGATGCGGCCTCTGTGTTGGAAGTGTGATCAAGCAGGAAAGTGCTGTAGTGGACCACGCTTAACTTTTTGCCGATGCGTTGCAGTGATTACAGAAAGCATTTATTCCACAGTAAACTTAGATTTTTTTCAAGAACGGTAACTTTTTGTAGCAAGGCAGGCTGGATTTCGGACTAGTAGAGTAGGATTAGGAATCAAGAGGTTGGGCTCTGAGCATCTGCCATGTAGGTGCGCAATGAATTGATTCCCGGGAGTTCAGAATAGCATGAAAAAAGTTGCAGATATTGGAAACTTTGCAGATGGCATCTGCGTGGGCGGTCAATTTTCCATGAGGATGTCATCATGGCTAGAAAGTATGTGACAGGCATGCACGTCTTGCTCGGGACCAGGCTCGCGGCAATACAGTGCGGTAATCGAAAGTTTTAGCATAATGTTTTTTGTTGGTTTCCACATGAGATGACGGAAGCTGTCTGATGTGAAACATGTAAATTGGATGTTGGAAGCCCGAGCGAGTGGCGATAAGCAGATTGGACTTACGCGCGGGATTCCACCATGCTTCATAAATCTACACATACATGGCTGCCACTGGGGCCTGGATGAAAGCTCCTGGTGAAACTCCTGGTTACTATATGCTGCTACCTGGAGCCCTGGGTAGCGCATGCGCAGTTGGCTCTGGCTCAGTTTTTTTCTTTAAAGGGTAAGAATTGCATGGCATTTTTCACGGCTTCGTGTCATTATGATCTTGTTATTATTATTTTATTTATGAAATACTGCGGACACTAAGTCCAAGCAGAGTGGGCGTACAAGTGAGCGAAATAAGAAAGAAATAACACTGGAAAATAGACAGAAATAGCGCTAATTGGTTAGACCTCATGGGGCAATGGTTGATTTATTTGATTCCAATCTATTATAGTTCGTGGGAAAAATGAAAACTTGTAGGTGTCTGTTTTGGCGAATATTGGGGTTAGAAAACTAGGGTGGTAATGTCGAGTTTGTCTGGCAGATAACGGCTTTAAGTATAATGAGGGGTCCAGACCAATTTGTTCTCTAATAAAAGCGCAAGAAACTCTAACCTGAACTTTTTTCTTCGGAGTTCAAATTGTTCAATTTGGTTAATTTCCATCAAAGTGGTGGGGGAGTCAGTCTTTGCATATTTAATAAAGATGAATCTAACAGCCTTTCTCTGTATTCGTTCCAAATTGGCTATGTTAGATTTAGTATACGGGTCCCACACTACGCATCCGTATTCGAGTTTTGGTCTGATTATAGAAGAATAACAAATTAGCTTGATGTTAGGAGGCGCGTTCTTCAGTTTATGTCTTAAGCAGCACAATTTGCGAAATGCGTTAGAGCAAATGTTTTTGATATGCAAGTTCCCCGTTAATTTGCTAGTTATAGTTATGCCTAAGTATTTGTAGTTAGATACTTGTTCAAGAGGGGACGAAATTAATTTGTATGTGTAACTATGTGGTATGTTTTTTCTTGTTATCGGAAGATACACACTTTTGTCAGCATTTAGAACCATGCCCCATTGGTCGCACCATTTCAAAACATTGTTCACAGCATTGTTCAAAACATTCTGGTCATCCCTATTAGTAATTTCTTTGAATAATATACAATCGTCTGCGAACAATCTAATATGCACTGATGGGCTAATTACTTGAACAATGTCATTAATATATAAAAGAAAAAGCAGAGGGCCCAAGACACTTCCCTGTGGTACACCGGATGAAACTGGAAGAGAGCCCGAACATTGTCCACCAACTTCAACAAACTGCCTGCGGTCCTTTAAGTATGGGGTTATCCAAGTTATGAAAATCTCGGGAATGCCAATATGTTTCATTTTTAGAATTAATTTATCATGAGGAACTTTGTCGAACGCCTTGCTGAAATCTAAAAAAATTGCATCAATTTGGCCCTTACTATCTATACAGGAAGCGAATGAGTTAATTACCGTAACCAGTTGTGTTACTGTCGAGAAACCCCTTCTGAATGTGTGTTGGAATTCGTTTATGACCAAATTTTTTTCTAGAAATTCATTCACACAGTGTGCAACTATATGCTCTAGTAGCTTACAGCACGATGAAGACAATGATATGGGACGATTGTTTTGCAACAAAAGACGATTTCCTTTTTTGTAAACGGGGACAATTCGGGCTGTCCTCCAGTCATCAGGTAATTTGCTTGTCAGCAAAGAAGCACCAAACATGATCACGAGGAATTTCGCCAGGGTTTCAGCATAACGACGAAGGAATACATTTGGAATACTATCAGGACCACATGACGTTCTCGTTTTTAAGTTTAATAACATAGAAAAGACACCTGAATAAGATATGAAGTTCACTTCAGAAAGATGATACACCCGGCTATTCGCGGTACACGCGCTAGGAGCGGAAAATACGCTTTGAAAGTACTCATTAAAATGCTGGGCAATAGCCATCTGATCACATACCATAGCATTGTTCACCGAAACTTGTGACACGGTTTTCTTTTTCTCACTGATGTAATTCCAAAATTTACTTGGCTCGTTTTTTATGAAATTTTGAAGTGATGTGTTAAAAAAATACTCTTTAGAATCACGTATGGCGCATGCTAGATTGTCGAGCAAATGTTTAATCTGTTTAGGGTGTGTGTGCTTCTTCTTGTGCCGTTTTACCTCTCGCCGGAGTTGAATTATGCTACGTGTGATTTATGGGGTTTCCTTACGTTCTTTTCTATATTTGCTTGGCACAAAAGTTTCGATGCAATAAAAACAAATTTTTTTGAACCGGTCCCAGAGTGCGCAGACATCAGTATCAACGAAATCAAGAAAGCAGGTTTCTAGATGCTCAGTTACAGTAGTGATGATTGTTTGTTTTTAGTGTGTTGTACCAAAGGCAAGGAAGCACTAACTAGGCAGTGATCAGAAAGCCCCTGCTCCACAGTGACAGTAAACCTTACAAGATTGCGAGGCAGGAACAACAGATCTAATAATGATTTCGTGGAACCAACTTGACGGGTTGGTTCGTGAACTACTTGCATCAAGTTGTGAGTTAGCATTATATTAAACATTTTATTTGCATGCTTACTGTTAGCACCAAAACACTCAAGGCGTTCCCAATCCACACAAGGCAAGTTGAAATCTCCCATCAACAAAATTTTGCTATTTTCGTGCTGTGACATATGATTGTGTAGTTTATTTAAGCAGTCAGGTCCAGAATCGGGAGGTCTATACAGAGCTTATAAAACGAAGTTATGACCCCAACAAGACAATTTTACGCATAGGCATTCAATTTCTGGTACCTCGTCCTGCAAGACGGCCGCAATTTGTTTCTTAATGAGGATAGCTATTCCACCACCTCTAGATTCTCTATCTTTTCGAAATACATTGGAGGCGGGAGGAAATACTTCATCATTCGTTCACTTCGCTGTGAAGCCACGTCTCCGTAATCACTGTAATGTGTGGATCATGCTGTGATAAGGTTATTTCAAGATTGGCTGCTTTATTAACTAAACTACGTGCATTAAGGTTCACTACGCGCAGCTGCTTGCATTGTTCCGAGTGACGTCATGCCTCGTCCTCTTGAGGTGTTCTAGGTTTTGAGGAGGCTATCTTTACGCGCTTTTTTTAGGATTCATCCCAGACGAACATATCTTTATCCACTTTTAGCTTATCGTGAAAAAGGGCGACCTTTTTTTTTCTTGACAACGTTCAGCATTAAAAAATCTCGCAGGGGAAGTAATGAGGTGCATGTAGGGTAATTTATTAGAGCCAAAAATATCCCGAAAGTGGGCGGGGTCGGGGCAAAAGTGGCGCAAAATTCGAAATCACAGCAAGTGGACGGAGCTAATGCGTGCCGCCAAATCTGAAAAAACCGGAAGTGAAGACGGAGCGAAGCATGGCGCCAGATTTGGAAACGAAGCGTGGAACCAAGTTAATAAAATCAAAGTTTGCAATGATAGAATCTAATTTAGCCACAGAGTGGGAAAGAGGGCGAAGAGGCGTCAATGCTTATGAATTCCTCCAATGCGGGTGCTGCAGTGATCTCATAATCTTGTTTAACTGTTATAAATTGGTCTCAAAATTCTCCGTTTTCAGTTCTGCACTTTTAACCTTATTCCACCTCTCTGGTTTTGAGCCACCAATCGTTCAGTCACTTTCTCGCAACTTCCAATGTCCTCTGGTGTCAGCAGCAATGCACTGGCAGGTGGTGCTGGTGGCGGCAGCGGGCGCGACTGAAGCGTGTCTCGGGTGTGCGCGGCGCAGGTGAAGGAGTGGGAGATCAATCAGATCGTGGCCTCGCTGCAAGCGCTCTTCCCGGGCGTGCAGCACAAGCTGGCCTTCGTGGTGGTGACCAAGCACATCTCCACGCGTTTCTTCCTCCCGGGCCGTGAGCACGTGATGACCAACCCACTGCCGGGCACCGTGGTCGACAGCGAAGTGACGCGCCCCGAGCGGTACGACTTCTTCCTGGTGTCGCAGAGCGTGCGCCAGGGCACCGTTGCCCCGACCCTCTACAACGTCATCTACGACACGACGGGCCTCAAGCCCGACCACATGCAGCGCCTGGCCTATAAACTGACCCACCTGTACTTCAACTGGCCGGGCACCATCCGCGTGCCGGCCCCGTGCCAGTACGCCCACAAGCTGGCCTTCCTCGCCGGCCAATCGATGCACGCGGAGCACAACCCGCGCCTCTCCTCTACTCTGTATTACCTCTAAACTGCTGGCGTTCGGGGTTTGCCGACGTTCGATGGTGTGAGGAAGGTGGGAAGGGAGGCTTGTGCCCTCTGCTTTCTTCTGCACTCCTGCGCACAGCATCTAAGGAGTACGGAAAGGGGTTAAGCAGGTGTGTGTGATCGACCACCGCATGTTGCCATGGCTTTTCATGAACCAAGCGCCGGCAGAAGCAGGGAGGGCCTTTGTGCCTTGGTCCTTTTGTGCCTTTGTCCCGCCTCTGTTGCACTGTTCACCCACCATGAATTTTTGCCTGTAAATGCTGTCAGTTGCTTTACTTTCAAAAGTTCTTGAAGCAACTTTTTGTTTGTTGTGTGGTCATTACATATTGGTTTGCTTTGAATTTGTATTGAAAGTTTTTGTGTGTGAATGTTGTCAGATGGTTGGTTTGCTTTCAAAAGTTGTGCAAGAAGTTTTTGTTTTTGTGTTGTCTTGACAAGTTGGTTTGCTTTGATTTTGTACTGAAACTTTTTGTTCGTAAATGTTGTTCTATGGTCTGGTTTTAAAAGTTGTTGAAGCAATTTTTTTGGTTCTGTTGTGTTTACATGATGGTTTCCTTTAAATTTGTATTGAAACTTATAGTTTGTAAATGTTGTCACAAAAACTTCACTGAAACTGATTTGGTTGGGGAAGTTGTGCCGTTACCATTTGGTAAAAAAGCCCCCTGAAGCTTGCGAGGTTCCTACATGAGAAGTTGATGACCAACCCCATTCCTCTGCTTGCTGCTTTGCTGGGTCTCATAGTTGAAGGGACCATTTGGAACACTCATGCGCTCAAGAGGGGTTAACTTCTTGTGTGAGAGTAAATAGGCAGAGGGCAGGGGAAGCTAGGTCTTCAAAACGGAAGAATGGTGCTACACCAAGCAGTGTAAGGATCTGAAATTGAAGTTTTTTCCATGTAGCATCTGGGCATGGAATTATTATCCGGCATAAATTTATGATGTCTTTAGATATTTTGATTTGAATTGCGACTGCAAACACTTTATGAAAAACAGTAGTACTGGTCTGGCTAGGATAGGCGCGTAATTTCAGTATTGTATGCTCAGGAAAGCCCCCCGAGTGCTTCCAGGTTTCTACATGTCGAATGTTAGGACATTTCCCCGATCTTTTACCTTAACATCATAGTTTACGATGTGGGTTTCAACGCTCATGCCTGAAAAGGGCTAAGTATGTCAGTAGGAGCAGGCAGATGGCAATGGAAGGTTTACTATGTAGCATAGGGATCTTTAAATTCTTGGCTTAGAGGCCTTTTCTTAGCATAAATTATCAAAATTAGAAACTAAGCAACCAACCTGAGTCGCACGCATTGCATGCGAAATAAAATTCTCAAATTATAAAGGACTTAAAAATGCTAATTGCTTCAGAAAGAAGGGTGTTAAGTGGAATTGGGATATGCCAAAAGTGCAGTTATGTGATTTATACAACGTGTGCATTATTTCATTGAACGATGTATAGCGTAACGTTTCATATTTCTCCGATGTTTCAACAAACTTGGCAGTTAACCGAGTTTGTGTTATATCGGATGCGGTGTGTAACATGGGAGGTCAGGTGTGTAGCTTCCACTTTCTCAGTCAAAGCATTGAAGGTTGTTTAAATGGTATCGAGATGTTCGGCTTCATGTCAGTGAAATGCTTCTTGCATAATGCTATTTTCTTATTTGGGATATCATACATATGTAGCAGTTGCCTAGCTTGAAATTACTTTTGTGCACTTCTGGTGATTTGGACAAACAGATTCTTTAGGATATAATTTGCAGTGTGTTCAATAAAATTCATACTAGGTTTCCCGCTTGAACACTTGCGCTTCATTGACGTAGCATTGGTATGGGACAAGTACTCTGGCTTCATGGCTGCTGTCTATGCAAATATTACGTGGCTGGGTTCTTCGCTTCGCGTTGTGTAGAGTTACGGTATTGCATGATACTTGTAGCTCTGGTGCTTAAAGAGATAGGAATGTGAAGTGTTCAAAAGCTGCGTGAAACTTACCCACGCTGAAATTTTCATTTGTTCGTAACAAAATTTGGAACACCAAGAAAGATGCATGACCGCTTGTGTTAGCTGCCCTGCGTGTTTTTCATGCCGGCTCGGTATTCTAGGTCAAAATTCCCGTTCTGCAGGGAGGTGAAACGAGAAAGACTCCCATGCGTTAAAGATACCCAGGTGGTCGAAATTATTCAGGAGACCTTCACTAAGGCACCTCTACCTTTCTTCTGTCTCTTCCTCTTTTATTCGTTCCCTTACAGCGCGGTTCAGGTGCCCACCGTGATAGGTGCGACAGTTACGGCGTCATTTCCTTTCCTCAAAAACAAATTTCCTTTTTCGATACATAAAGCCCGCTTCACATAGCGCGATTGTCAACGCAGCGCAGTGTATATGAGCCGTTTTGCGACACCAATTCGCGTCGCTGTCGTCGCAGACCTACTGCGACCTGCTTCCAAGAAATTTGGCTCATTGGCGCACAGTCGGTGCGATCATTCTGAATACCCCAGTCGTCAGCTTGGGTGCCTTGAGGCACCCTACGGCCAGCTTGGTTCCGACGGTGTGCAGCCTGGCAGGAAACGAAGCTGTGGAAACCGGATTTTTGGGAAATAAAAGTGCGTGATAGCTGAATTTAAACAATCCTGCAAATTTAGACAACAAATTACACGTAATTTGGTGGTTTAGTATTGCTAAGTACGAAACATTGTGGGAAGCATTGGGAACATTAGCATACGGAACATTGGGAAAGCATGGTTCTTTGCAGGTGGGCCCCACCGTCACGTACCTGAAAGCACGATTGAGGTGTCCACTGACCTATGGAGCAACTTATGCGCGTCTTGAGCTCTTTCACCATCGTGCCAATTTACCATTTATAAAAAACCGCATTTACGCAGCAATGTCTACGCCAACCCGCATGGCCCATGTGCCGTGTTCCTGCTACAACACTGTCCACGCTATCGCATGCTGCGCACATATGTCACTATCGGAACATCAGTTTGACATTAGCATTGACGAAGATAATGATGTGACATTCTCAGCCCGAGACTGTGCTGCAAGGCTCTCTCTCCCTCTGTCTCTGTTTACGTGCGTGTGCGTGCGTGTGTGCATGCACGCGTCCGCGCGTGCGCGTGTGTGCGCGCGTGCGTGCGGACATGCATGCGTGTGTGCGTGTGTGTGCGCGCGTGTGTGTGTTGATCACATGTGTGTGTGATCGCACCTCAACTTTTTCTTTAGGCTTGATCGGCTGCGGTGATATTACAGTGCTTTCGTGCACTGCACCAGCTGCGCCGATCTTTTCGCGCCCTCGAGAGTTCGAATCGCAGTGGAGCAATGTTTATTTCAATTATTTAAGGTTTTCAAAAGGTCAAGCTTCACACAATACCGGTAAGCTAGTTTGACGTCTGAACTAGTGATTTCGCACTGCAATTCCGTTATCTGACAAGGGGCATCAAGAGCAAAATCTTCGTTGTCTTACGGGCGTAGCACGCGAGGAGCTCTTTTCGATGACACAGCTGGCCGCCGCAGTTTTCATCCTTGTACTTTATTCGTAAAGATCTGCAGCAGGCGCTCACGCAACCCGAACTTCTCCAACCGAAATCGCCACAGGTCATGGTATACCCGCCGCGGCGGCTGACTCGATAGGGTGCTCGTCTACAGAGCCGGAGAACCCGGGTTCGAACCACCGCGGCGGCCGCGTTTCGATGGAGGTGAAACGCAAAAGGCGCCCGTGTGCTGTGCGATGCCAGTGCTCGTTAAAGATGCCCAGGTGGTCGAAATTATTCCGCAGCCCTCCACTACGGCACCTGTTTATTCCTTTCTTCTTTTTACCCCTCCTCTATCCCTTTCCTTAAGGCGCGGATTGGGTGTCCACCAAAACATGACAGCGTTGCGGCGTCATTTCTATTCTTCAAAACCAATTTTCAGTTCTCAATGGCATACGCCGCAGCCGTTTGTCGTGTCGGCCCACGCAAAAGCGGTGTCTGACACATTGCCGATCATCGGCCTCTGTGCTGCCATTGCTGAGGGGCTGTTCACGAGTACCACAACTGCCTTTACAGACGAATGGCTCCGCTAGGAATTTGTCCCAACGCGCCAAGAGCGCTGCGCAGTCAGCGGCCGCATCCGTTAGCATATAACTATTCCCGCTCGCCTTTTCCGCGTACTTTCCTATATACGGCGGTCTGAAGCGGAGAAGGTGGCCTAGACCCCGTAGGGAAAACCAGAAGCGGCAACATTTGAGGAGTGGCTGTTCCACTGCAACCAGAAAAAAAATTAGTGCAGTCTAGCTCAGCTAATCCAGGATATACAAAGCGAAAAATGTCGGCGTTCGCTCTGTTCATTGGTGTTGAGAATGTTCTAGACGGCGATGGCTTTGAGCAAAAGAACGGCGCATATGTGGCTACCTGGATATACGGATGCGTCATTCGTGCTTTGATACATGTGGCGGTGGTGAGAGAGAGATGTGGCCTATATGCATTAGCGCTGACAGCGTTGTGGCTGATAGGCGGCACTGCAGCTATAGCTGGGCCGCAGCGTTCATTTGGTGATCTATCTCTCGCGATCAACCATTAACTGCATGGCCCCTCCCATGGTGACAGGGAGGGTGCGCTGCCTATCCAGTGTGCGCAACACAATCAAAGCAGGTTTTTGCAGTTGAACACCAATGCCACGCACATGAAAGCGATATTGAGGTCTCCACTGACCCATGGAGCCGGTTGTGCGCCTTTGCTTTCGCGAAAATGAACGGCCTTGGCTAAGTTGTCAACGCTAATGAACTCTATGAACGCCGTTGGCTCACTTGATTTGTTTGGTTTTTGAGGAAATGATATGGCACAGTAACCGTCTCACATATCTCGGCGGACACCCGAACCGCGCAGTAAAGTAACGGATAAAGGAGGGAGGGCAAGAAGAATGAAAATACTGAAAATTGAGAGGCGCGGCGCTGCGCAGCGGCGGAACACCTGTGGCTCGGTGTTACTAGTGGCGTATGAGCAGTAGTGTCTACGGAGCGGGAGAGAGGGAGAAATATCCGTCGCGAGGCGCGCGTTGTGACGTCACGTGCCTCCTCGGAGCACAGCCACGGCGTAACCACAAGTTCGCGGACAGTGTAAAGCTTTCGCTTGAATAGTTATTTGGGAGAAGGAAATGGCGCAGTATCTGTCACATCTTGACGGACACCTGAATCGCGCCTTGAGGGGAGAGATAAAGGAGGAACAGAGAGATTGAAGGAAGAAAGAGGTGCCGTAGTGGACGGCTCCGGAATAATTTCGAATAATAAACCGGCTAGGCAATCGCCAAGTCGCAGCCGTTTGAGTATAGCACGTGAGTCTCCCTCGCTGTGTGGGCCTAAACTGCCCGAGAAACTCGGGCATGACCGTTGTAACTGCTACAGACACCGGTGCCGAGTACTCTGTTCTAAGTGGGCCATTCGCCACAACTCGAAGATGGTAACTACGCCTTGTACGAGCCCGCAGATTTCTGCTGCCGGAGGTCACTTGATCACTCCGACTTGCACAAGCAGGTCCAAGGTAACGTTTCGACAAGAGACGTCCCTGGCAACATTCACAGTACTCGACCAGAGTTCCCGTGACGTCAACCTTGGCATGGATTTTTTAACAGAAAATGCCGCAGTTATTGATCTTCAGACCAAGTCAGTAACCTCCACGCCAGGCGAGGAAGCCGACGCTCAGCCGTTCGCCTCGAGCCTGCCAATTTGTGGCCTTGCATCCTTTGTGGTATTTCTCCAGAACCACTTAACAGTGAGTATACGTCTCTTCGAAACCTGTCTTATAATGGTTTGCACAGGTAGAATATTCCGCAATATCACGCGAAATTTTGCCTCCGAGATGACAGCCGTTACGGTGGACCAGCCATATACGTTCCAAATGACGAAAGATATCATCGCTGACATGACATCTGCTTTTCCTGCTCCAAGTTATTCCGTATCGTTATAATTTGGCAGTTTCTTGTTGTCAGGTAATAACCGAATTCTATTATCGAATCCATTTATCGTTCGAAATCGTAATCATACAATGATTTCTGCTCCCAGTTCCAAGCCATCTTAAATAAACTTAAAAGTTATACAGCGCTAAAAAACACGCACAAATAGACAGTACACAGGACGGGCGCTGAACTCCAATCGATAGAGATCAGTTGCTGAAAGACAAAAGTTACATGTTATCGTCGCCTAATGATAGCACCAACTGTAGCATTTGCAACTAACATGTTTAAATGACCGCATTTTATCCAGTTGATCGCTCGCAAGTGCCGGCGTATTTTATGAATCCGTCGACAGTCCCGCATTCGTTAAGCAAAGCAGAATTCAAGCACGTAGACAGAAAACAAAAGCTCGAGCGTTCAAAAGCTCGGCTATAAGCCAGTCTGTTCGGAGGTTACTTTTCTCCATGCTTAAAGAAACCTATGAAACGCATTGCCGCTGGTTCGTAGTTCACTACAGAGCCCTGGTCACTTTGGCGACGGACGGCGTAGAAAAGAGTATTGGATGCCCATAGAGCCAGTTTGTATCGGTTTTTGAATACTCCTTTTCACGCAAAGATTATTCTAATTTAGATGTTAGCGAGAATGTACTCGAGGTATATATTTTACACGGTACGCTTTCAACTAAATATGGCCGATTGTTTCCACGTAACTTTTCTCAAAGCGAACCTAGACGGCACGTGTGCGGAAGAATATGTTACTAAAAACTAAAATAACGTGCAGATGCCGTTCCTGCTCATATTGTGGACGATCCTGCACTGGAACGCGACGAAGAATTCGGGCATGCTCCTGACGGCGACGTTGCACGCCTGTCTGGAGCTGAAGCGTCCGTAGCTGCCCCCGTGTGGTCGGTGTCCCGATGGCGACTGTGAGCAGACCGTGAGGCAGGCCCTTCGGAAGAACGTCCGGAGCATGGAGGTCTTCTCCCCCGACTTTACCGCCGATGTCGACCAAGTGCGGTACGCTTCTAGGGTGGCGCGGAGCCCCAAGGCGAAGCTCAGGGCATCCACCACGTCCGACGCGTGCTTGGCGTCACCCGCCTGCTTGTGGCACTCGGTCGCAGTCTCCAATAGAGAGGTGACGGCGCGCTCTTCCTCTTCGGTTCTCGTCTTGGGCGAGAGGAAGGCGTGCACTATTCTGGTGGCCATGAAGAAGCCGAGGGAGGCGTAGTTGAAGAACTTGTCCGCCTCCCCGTGCACCATGGGCGGGAGCAGGACGTAGGGGGACAGGCACATCTCCTGACTCACGTCGTCGAGCAGCTTGCCATCCACGCAGGTGTCGAGCAGTTCTTCGGGCACCAGAAAGTGTGCGTGCCACATGCTCTCCTGGTAGAGGGTAGGCATGGCTGGAAACGCTTTGTAGGCGCTCTCCAGACGGCTCATGTTGAGGTAAGGTCCCGAGAAGACGCTCTTGTAAGAGTACGAGCGCAGGCTGTGGCTGAGCAGAATCCGCGCCGAGGTCTCGACACGCCGGTTGAGAGACACCCGCTTGACGAGCTGAAGCGTGACCAAGGTCATCATCTCCCTGATGGCGATCACGGTCCGCTGCGGAGCCAGCGTAGATATTTCGAAGGAGCGCCGAGCAGCGGACAGTTCCTTGGCGTTGAGCCGCAGCAGACACGTCTCACTCGCGACATCGGGCCGGCCGTCTACCTTCACGTTGAGGTCGTACACGGCTGAGACAGCATTCACGACGTGCGCGAACAGGTACACCGAGCGGGCCGTGTCGTCAGCGAGGGCGAACAGCTGCAGGCTTGTCTTCAGCAGCTTGGGAGCGTCCAAGGCCACCGTCGAGTCATTGGTGACGTTCAAGCGAGTGTGTCTTTCCACGGCTTGCAGCCAGCTCTCTGTGTCGCCGAGTCCGAGGTGGGGCAGGGCAGTCTTGGCGTCGCCGAGGAGCCTGGACTCGTTGCGGTCGCGGCTGCTGTATGCTTCCAGGACCTTCCGGTGGAGTTCCTGCGTTCGGTTCGTGATTCCTTGTGGATCTCCTTCCAGAGAGCGGTTCACCAGGACGACCACCGTCTCAAGCAGTGTGGTCAGCCTCGACGGGTTGATCAGCTTGTCGTCTTCGAGCGGAGACACGACGAAGCTGTACTTCAGCTCGAGCGTGACCACCCTGATTACCACTGAGACGGAGAATCGTGCGCTCATGGCGACCAGCATGTCGACCAGTTCGTGGGGGCTCCTCTTGGCGATGAGCGTGTCCCAGCGGAGGCCGGTGGTCTCCGAGAAGCGCTCGACGAAATAGGCAATGTCGTGGCGACTCTTCATGTCCTGCGAGCGAGAGAGTTTCACAGAGTGAGGAGTTGCACTGTGAACGCATTCGGTCTGCAACTGCCGTGAGAGTGGCATGAAACCAGTAGGCTCAGAACAACACGTAAAGGGTGCAGTGCTGCCTTATAGTTTGCAAAAATGGTAAGTTCTGTGTGGACCCGAAGAATGTTCCGCATAGTATTAGTCAGAAAGCACTCAACCCCTCACATAAGCCAAGAATCGTGTCACCGTACGTACGTATAGGTAGCCGCAAAATTTTTCGGAACACGAAAATTACAATTAAGCTTAATTACTGGGCAGCCTAAGAATATGCAGCAATGAATTTAAGGGTGTGCATTGATTTTCCCAGCGTGAACTGCACAACGCATTACTCATTGCCTGGCTGCGCTTATAGTCATCAAGGAAATTGACGTTATTCTTAATTTCGGCGTTCCGAAAACTTTTGTGGGCATCTGCCCGTTCGTTTCTTGTGCCGTTGCCTAGAAAGAGGAGTTACTACCCAAGCTCCGGTAAGTTGGGAGGAGCGTAACACCAGCTGCGCGAGAAGTTTTTCGGGAAGAGAAACATTGGTTGCACAATCACTATGGTGTCTAGAGCCGCCGCGGTGGCTAAGTGGTTATGGCACTCGGCTGCTGGCCCGACAGACGTGGATTCGATCCCGGAAGCGGCGGTCGCTTTTCGATGGAGGCAAAATGCTATAGGCCCGTGTATTGTGCGATGTCAGTACACGTTAAAGAAGAACAGGTGGTCGAAATTCCCGGTGCCCTTCACTACGGCGTCTACCATAGCCTGAGTCTCTTTGGGACGTTAAACCCCCATAAACCATAAACCTATGGTGGCTGTACCAGGAACAGCCACCTGCCAGTGATGTGGCGCATCGCTAAAGCGCTGTGGCAAAGCACTGATAGTGGCAGGAAGGCTCGCCGCCATCTATGAACGTCAGGTAGATGATTACCAATTCTGTATTTACGCTGTAGATATCGCATCGTACCCTCAAGGCAGAGCTTAAGTGTCCCCTCCTTTTCGAGAATGAATACCGGGTTTTGCACGTCTACACGGTTTAACCACGTTAAAACGCTACTAAAATCCGATAGTGTTAGTCCTATTGAATCTTGAATGTTCCGTGGAGTAGAACTCGGTGTATAAATAGTTTTGAAATGCCATAAAAATGCGAGCCCCCTATGTCGCTCAACAAGCGCTCCGTCATCTAGACACAAGGAAAACGGCGAAACTTTAATTGTTCGAGCATTGTGCATGCAGCAGCATGTGAGCAGCCTAAGCATTACATTGCCTCTGCAAAGGGAACTTCAGTGTAACACTCGAAAATATAGAAGGCGCTGTTCAGAGCAGACCCACTCCAAGCACGGTGAGTTCCGTGTAGCCATGTGTCTCATGTGTGCCATGCATATTTTAAGCTTTATTTTCAGGAAAAAGAGAAGTAAATGTGGCTCTTTTCGAAGGAGCACGCCAAAAAATTGGCGAAATAAAACCCTGCCAAGAAATTAAACGCTTAATTTGGCTTCCTGGCTTCTTTCTGGCTACTCTTCAATTCTATTTTGGCACATTTACTGGCCACATTTTTTAATCGCACCGTCACCGCAGTCGAGAGTGGGGCGATTAGGGATCCTAGTGTCACGTAGTGGTGACGGCAGTCGAAGCAGCGATGAAGACGGACGAAAGGATCTTCTAAAAGAACTGTTTATTGGGCTGACTTGCACCCAAAATGGACTGAATCACTCGGCGGCGGCGAAGCGACAAGCGTGCTCGGCGGTCGTCGAACAGAATGCCCGCCGCTGTCGGCCGTGCTCAATTTAAAGCTGATAGCGAACATTCGAGATAAAGGGCGCAAAGTTACTAGAACATTCCGGAACAACGTAGAATCAGCTTTGCCTGGCTGCGATCAATCGAGATAAATCTAGTCGCGTATTGCGTCGCAAACAAAGCGATAAGGTTGTGTCGCGGCAGATTTGAAAAACGAACAAACACTGGAAATATTCGCGGCATTACTCCCCTCTCAAAGAAGCATCGACCCGATGCATTAAAACAAATAATGCGACTAGTAAGGGAAAAAAACGGATCTTGCGAAAATAGAGCATGGAAATGCGGCGGCCTTTAGCGCGCATAATACGGCTTCAGACGGACTACATGGACAACTTCTGGTCGTAGGCGGCGTCGCTGGGATGCAGTCATTGCGTCAGGGATGACCTCATAATCCAGTTCACCCAGCCGACGTAGAACCTTGTACGGACCGAAATAGCGGCGCAAAAGCTTTTCACTCAATCCACGGCGGCGAATGGGTGTCCACACCCAGACTTGGTCTCCTGGCTTGTATTCCGTGTTGCGTCTTCGTAGGTTGTAGCGTCTGGCGTCGGACCGCTGCTGATCTTTGATCCGTAATCGGGCAAGCCTTCGAGCTTCTTCTGCGCGTTGAAGGTAGGCGGCAACGTCGACGTTCTCTTCTTCTGTAACGTGGGGCAGCATGGCGTCTAGCGTGGTCGTGGCATCCCTGCCATGGACGAGCCTAAAAGGCGTCATCTGGGTGGTCTCCTGCACTGCGGTGTTGTAGGCGAAGACGACGTAAGGCAGGATGACATCCCAGGTTTTATGTTCGGCATCGACATACATAGCGATCATATCGGCGATGGTTTTGTTCAGGCGCTCGGTCAGTCCGTTGGTCTGCGGATGGCATGCAGTTGTCCTCCGGTGGCTGGTTTGGCTGTAGCGCAGGATGGCTTGCGTGAGTTCCACCGTAAATGCTGTTCCTCTGTCCGTGATGAGCACATCGGGGGCGCCGTGTCGAAGAAGAATGCACTCCACGAAAAATTTGGCCACTTCTGCTGCTGTTCCGTTCGGTAGGGCTTTCGCCTCGGCGTAGCGGGTCAGGTAGTCGGTCGCTATGATGATCCACTTATTTCCAGATGTTGACGTTGGAAAAGGGCCAAGCAAGTCCATGCCAATCTGCTGAAAGGGTCTTGAGGGAGGTTCAATGGGGTTCAGAAATCCTGCTGGTCGTGTGGGAGGAGTCTTTCGTCGCTGACAATCTCGGCATGTTTTCACATAGTGTGCGACATCGGCAGACAGTCGGGGCCAGTAATACTTGTCTTGAATGCGGCGGAGGGTGCGAGTAAACCCGAGATGTCCAGCTGTCGGCTCGTCGTGTGAAGCCTGTAGAACTTCTTCGCGGAGTCAAGTAGGTACAACAAGGAGGTATGCTGTTTTGTTCGCTGTAAAGTTCTTCTTCACAAGGACCTCATTCTGCACACAGAAAGAAGACAGTCCTCGCTTGAATGAAGCGGGGGGTGAAGAAACCTTGCCTTCCAGGTACTCGATGAGGCCTTTTAGGTTGGGGTCCGAACGTTGCTGCTGAGCAAAAGAGCTTGCGCTGATGGGTCCCACGAAGGCGTCCTCATCGTCGTCCAGCGGCGGTGCATCTACAGGGGCTCGTGAGAGGCAATCGGCGTCAGTGTGCTTGCGTCCGGACTTGTAAACGACGGTGACGTCAAACTCCTGGAGACGCAGACTCCATCGAGCGAGTCGGCCAGAGGGATCCTTCAAATTGGCAAGCCAGCAGAGCGCGTGGTGGTCGCTGACCACCTTGAACGGCCGTCCGTAGAGGTAGGGGCGGAATTTCGACGTAGCCCAGATGATGGCAAGGCACTCCTTCTCAGTGGTCGAATAGTTAGCCTCGGCCTTGGAAAGGGAACGGCTAGCGTATGCGATGACCTTCTCCAGCCCGTCACTTTTTTGAACGAGAACGGCGCCTAGTCCCACGCTGCTTGCGTCGGTATGAACTTCAGTATCGGCGTTTTCATCAAAATGCGCAAGGATCGGTGGGGACTGTAAACGACGCTGAAGTTCCTTGAAGGCTTCTGCTTGCGGCGCTTCCCATTTAAACGGCACGTCTGCCTTCGTCAGTTGGGTCAGGGGCTCGGCGATGCGCGAAAAGTTTTTCACAAATCGTCGGTAATATGCGCATAGTCCGAGAAATCTGCGCACTGCTTTCTTATCGGCCGGCGGTTGAAACTGTTCAATAGCAGCTGTTTTCTGCGGGTCTGGGCGTACTCCTTCCTTGCTAACGATGTGGCCTAGAAACAGCAGCTCTTCGTAGGCACAGTGGCATTTCTCTGATTTCAAGGTTAGGCCAGACGACTTGATTGCGTCTAGTACTGTTCGAAGTCTTTTGAGGTGCTCTTCAAAGTTCGAGGCGAAGACAACGACGTCATCTAAATATACCAGACAAATTTGCCACTTCAGGCCTGCCAGCACTGTATCCATTACTCGATGAAACGTCGCTGGTGCGGAACAGAGACCAAATGGCATCACCTTGAACTCAAACAGCCCATCCGGAGTTATGAATGCTGTCTTCTCGCGATCTCTTTCGTCGACCTCAATTTGCCAGTAGCCGCTCTTGAGGTCCATCGATGAGAAATATTTGGCGTTGCAGAGGCGGTCCAGTGTGTCGTCGATGCGGGGGAGGGGGTAGACGTCCTTCTTTGTTATGTTGTTCAAGCGGCGGTAATCCACGCAGAATCGAAGTGTGCCGTCTTTCTTTCTCACTAGAACAACCGGTGCCGCCCATGGGCTGTTTGAAGGCTGGATGACGTCGTCGCGAAGCATTTCTTCGACTTGGTCCCGGATGGCTTGTCGTTCTCGCGGAGACACACGGTAGGGGCTTTGACGGAGAGGTCGGACGTGTTGATCCGTTATAATGCGATGCTTGGCAATTGGCGTCTGTCGCACCTTCGGCGATGTCGAAAAGCACTCACTGTAGTTTTGAAGCAGATTGCGGATCTGGTCTTGTCTGTTCCGGTGCAGGGCTGGGTTGATGTCGAAAGTGGGCGAGTTCTCTTGGTCAGGCGGATCTTCTGCGGAGGGGTCGGAGAGGGCGAAGGAGTCTCGTACGTCAGATATTTCGTCGTAGAAAGCAATCGTCGTTCCTCTGTTAATATGCCGGTATTCGTCGCTGAAGTTAGTCAGCAGTACTTCGGCGTGGCCATTGCGGAAATGTGCGATGCCTCTTGCGATGCTGATTCCTCGGTCTAGTAGCAACTGCATGTTCCCCTCGATGATGGCTTCAGTGTTTATGGCTTTCGTGGCGCCTACGGTCACGATAACGCTTGAACGGGGTGGGACGCTCACTTCTTCCTCCAGGACACTTAGGGCAACGTGATTTTCCCGAGTTTTCATCGAAGCGATGGCTTCGTCTGTCGAAAGCGTGATCAGCTTGGATCGCAGGTCGATGATCGCCTGATGCTCATTAAGGAAATCCATACCCAAGATCACTTCGCGGGAGCATTGCGGTAGCACAACAAAGGTCGCAGGATAGGTATGTCCTTTGACAGTCACTCGCGCTGTGCATCGTCCTGATGGCGTAATGAGGTGGCCCCCAGCGGTGCGAATTTGTGGGCCGTCCCAAGCCGTTGTGACTTTTCTGAGCTGCGCAGCGAATGTTCCATTCATCACCGAGTAATCGGCTCCTGTGTCGACTAGAGCGGTAACTTTCCGGCCGTCGATAGTCACTTCTAGGTCGGAGGTCCTGGCTCTTGCATTGCATGTCGCTCTCGACGTCGGGTCACGGCTTCGTCGCGTATGCGAGTCACGGGTTGGGCGTGTGGTCGAAGCTCCTCTGGGTGGCGGCGTCGATTTCAAGGTAGCTTGCGTCGTGGTCGAGGTTATCATTGTGTGCGGCGTCGGTGCAGCGAGTGTCGGTTCTTCATGTGGCGTCGCGGGTGCATCGTCTTCATGGGGCGTGGTCGGTGGAGGATCTTCGGCGTTTAGCTTGTGAGCAACCTCACCTCCAGAGGTTGCTGCCTTTAGTTTCCCCTACGGGGGCTGGGCGACCTTCCTCGTACCGCGGCTGCGTAGCTGCGGCGTGGCGACGCAAAGCGCGAGGTTGACGGCGATGGTGAGCGTGAAAAGCGGTTCGGTGTGTACTCTTCTCGACGCAGGTACTCGTCGATTTCGTGCGGACGTTGTCCGAAGCGTGGTCGTGGGGCGTTAACGGCAAATCCTCGAAGACCGATACGTCGGTACGGGCAGTGACGAAGAATATGGCCGGCCTCACCGCAATGGAAGCACAACGGCCGGTTGTCGGAAGTCCTCCAGGCGTCGCATTTCCTGGGGCTTGAGGGTCGGTCATAGGCTGGGCGGGCGGGGGCTGGGAGGCGGCGTTGTGGACCAAGTGGCTCATCTCGGGGAGGACGTGGGGGTTGTCGTTGGGGCTGAGCAGTGCTTACTGCAGCGGCGTAGGTCATGGCCTGGGGTTCTGTGGCCGTCGGGGTGCCAAGTGCCTGTTGCACTTCTTCCCGTACCACGTCCATCAGAGTCGATGCTTGTGGCTGTGGGGAGGATGGCAGTAATCGGCGTAGCTCCTCTCGGACGATTTCGCGGATAACGTCCCGCAAGCTGTCGCTGGTGGTGGCCGGCGTGTCCGAACGGATTGCATAGGCAGAGGAAGGGCGGTTGTACTGCCGAGCTCGGACGTCGAGGGTCTTCTCAATCGTGCAGGCTTCCTGCATGAATTCCTCGACCGTTTTTGGCGGCTGACGGACGAGGCTGCCAAAGAGTTGTTCTTTTACGCCGCGCATTAAGAACTGAACTTTCTTTTCCTCGGTCATCCCGGGATCGGCGCGGCGAAATAGGCGCTTCATCTCCTCGACGTAGCTGCGGACGGGCTCATTCGGAAGCTGGATCCTGGACTCGAGGAGTCGTTCGGCTCTTTCTTTCCTCACGACACTGGTAAATACCTTCAATAGTTCTCTCTTGAATAGCTCCCATGTCGTAAGGGACGACTCGTAGTTTTCGTACCACGTGCGTGCGGAGCCATCCAATGAGAAAAAAACGTGTCCAATCTTTGCCGCATCATCCCACTTGTTGAATGACGCCACGCGCTCAAATTGATTCAACCATTCTTCAGGGTCTTCGCCTAGGGATCCATTGAAAGTTGGCGGCACCCGCGGCTGCTGCAGTATGATCGGTGTCGACATCTTCGGCGAGATTGCGGTGCTAGTAGCCGCGTCTTTTCGCTGTCTTGTGCGGTCCGGCAGTTTCCCGAACTCAGGCTCCTCTCCCTGGAGACGTCGGCTGGCTCGCTGAGCTGCTGGCTCGTCCTCGGGTGCGAAGCGCTCAGGGCTGGCTTCACGACTTGAAGGGGGCGTCCGGAACATGGAAGGCTACCCCGCACCTCCACCAGATGTCACGTAGTGGTGACGGCAGTCGAAGCAGCGATGAAGACGGACGAAAGGATCTTCTAAAAGAACTGTTTATTGGGCTGACTTGCACCCAAAATGGACTGAATCACTCGGCGGCGGCGAAGCGACAAGCGTGCTCGGCGGTCGTCGAACAGAATGCCCGCCGCTGTCGGCCGTGCTCAATTTAAAGCTGATAGCGAACATTCGAGATAAAGGGCGCAAAGTTACTAGAACATTCCGGAACAACGTAGAATCAGCTTTGCCTGGCTGCGATCAATCGAGATAAATCTAGTCGCGTATTGCGTCGCAAACAAAGCGATAAGGTTGTGTCGCGGCAGATTTGAAAAACGAACAAACACTGGAAATATTCGCGGCACTAGGGAGTTAGGGAGCTTACACGCCTGCGCAGCGCGACTCTAAAGAAGGGGACATCTTGAGAAAGATTAATGGGCATGGCGAAACCAGAGGGATCATGTCGCTCACCAAACAATTTGTGTTGCTTCCCCAGGTTTTGCTGCTTGCAAGCATCGCTTCATCGTACAAAGCAAGCTCATCGACAGTGCTCTTCGTGCGTGACGTGAAAGACTACCGCCACATTTTCCTCGCCTTCTGCCACCTGCCGACCACAAAGTGCGCTACGATGCGCACATGAAATCAGCCACCATATCAGGATGCCCTCTAAAAGACCGCCCACAACAGTTCTTCGCCAGTGGGCACTGCGAAACCAGAGAGATCATGTCGCTCACCAAACAATTTGTGTTGCTTCCCCAGGTTTTTCTGGTTGCAAGCGTCACTTCATCGTACAAAGCATGCTCATCGACAGTGCTCTTCGTGCGTGACGTGGAAGACTACCGCCATATTTTCCTCGCCTTCTCCCACCTGCCGACCACAAAGTGCGCTACGATGCGCACATGAAATCAGCCACCATATCAGGATGCCCTCCAAAAGACCGCCCACAACAGTTCTTCGGCAGTGGGCACTGCGAAACCAGAGAGATCATGTCGCTCACCAAACAATTTGTGTTGCTTCCCCAGGTTTTTGTGCTTGCAAGCGTTTTTGTGCTTGCAAGCGTCGCTCACCCGCCGCGGTGGCTCAGTGGTTAGGGCGCTCGACTACTGATCCGGAGTTCCCGGGTTCGAACCCGACCGCGGCGGCTGCGTTTTTATGGAGGAAAAACGCTAAGGCGCCCGTGTGCTGTGCGATGTCAGTGCACGTTAAAGATCCCCAGGTGGTCGAAATTATTCCGGAGCCCTCCACTACGGTACCTAATTCTTCCTTTCTTCTTTCACTCCCTCTCTTATCCCTTCCCTTACGGCGCGGTTCAGGTGTCCAACGATATATGAGACAGATACTGCGCCATTTCCTTTCCCCCCCAAAAAACCAATTATTATTATTTATTAAGCGTCGCTTCATCGTACAAAGCATGCTCATCGACAGTGCTCTTCGTGCGTGACGTGGAAGACTACCGCCCCATTTTCCTCGCCTTCTGCCACCTGCCGACCACAAAGTGCGCTACGATGCGCACATGAAATCAGCCACCATATCAGGATGCCCTCTAAAAGACCGCCCACAACAGTTCTTCGTCAGTGGGCACTGCGAAACCAGAGAGATCATGTCGCTCACCAAACAATTTGTGTTGCTTCCCCAGGTTTTTCTGCTTGCAAGCGTCACTTCATCGTACAAAGCATGCTCATCGACAGTGCTCTTCGTGCGTGACGTGGAAGACTACCGCCCCATTTTTCCTCGCCTTCTGCCACCTGCCGACCACAAAGTGCGCTACGATGCGCACGTGAAATCAGCTACCATATCGGGATGCCCTAGAAAAGACCGTCCACAACAGTTCTTCGCCAGTGGGCACTGCGAAACCAGAGGGATCATGTCGCTCACCAAACAATTTGTGTTGCTTCCCCAGGTTTTTCTGCTTGCAAGCGTCACTTCATTGTACAAAGCATGCTCATCGACAGTGCTCTTCGTGCGTGACGTGGAAGACTACCGCCCCATTTTCCTCGCCTTCTGCTACCTGCCGACCACAAAGTGCGCTACAATGCGCACGTGAAATCAGCCACCATATCGGGATGCCCTAGAAAAGACCGTCCACAACAGTTCTTCGCCAGTGGGCACTGCGAAACCAGAGGGATCATGTCGCTCACCAAACAATTTGTGTTGCTTCCCTAGGTTTTTCTGCTTGCAAGCGTCACTTCATTGTACAAAGCATGCTCATCGACAGTGCTCTTCGTGCGTGACGTGGAAGACTACCGCCATATTTTCCTCGCCTTCTTCCACCTGCCGACCACAAAGTGCGCTACGATGCGCGCATGAAATCAGCCACCATATCAGGATGCCCTCTAAAAGACCGCCCACAACAGTTCTTCGCCAGTGGGCACTGCGAAACCAGAGAGATCATGTCGCTCACCAAACAATTTGTGTTGCTTCCCCAGGTTTTTGTGCTTGCAAGCGTTTTTGTGCTTGCAAGCGTCGGTCACCCGCCGCGGTGGCTCAGTGGTTAGGGCGCTCGACTACTGATCCGGAGTTCCCGGGTTCGAACCCGACCGCGGCGGCTTCGTTTTTATGGAGGAAAAACACTAAGGCGCCCGTGTGCTGTGCGATGTCAGTGCACGTTAAAGATCCCCAGGTGGTCGAAATTATTCCGGAGCCCTCCACTACGGTACCTAATTCTTCCTTTCTTCTTTCACTCCCTCTCTTATCCCTTCCCTTACGGCGCGGTTCAGGTGTCCAACGATATATGAGACAGATACTGCGCCATTTCCTTTCCCCCCGAAAAAACCAATTATTATTATTTATTAAGCGTCGCTTCATCGTACAAAGCATGCTCATCGACAGTGCTCTTCGTGTGTGACGTGGAAGACTACCGCCCCATTTTCCTCGCCTTCTGCCACCTGCAGACCACAAAGTGCGCTACGATGCGCACATGAAATCAGCCACCATATCAGGATGCCCTCTAAAAGACCGCCCACAACAGCTCTTCGCCAGTGGGCACTGCGAAACCAGAGAGATCATGTCGCTCACCAAACAATTTGTGTTGCTTCCCCAGGTTTTTCTGCTTGCAAGCGTCACTTCATCGTACAAAGCATGCTCATCGACAGTGCTCTTCGTGCGTGACGTGGAAGACTACCGCCCCATTTTCCTCGCCTTCTGCCACCTGCCGACCACAAAGTGCGCTACGATGCGCACATGAAATCAGCCACCATATCAGGATGCCCTCTAAAAGACCGCCCACAACAGTTCTTCGCCAGTGGGCGCTGCGAAACCAGAGAGATCATGTCGCTCACCAAACAATTTGTGTTGCTTCCCCAGGTTTTTCTGCTTGCAAGCGTCACTTCATCGTACAAAGCATGCTCATCGACAGTGCTCTTCGTGCGTGACGTGGAAGACTACCGCCCCATTTTCCTCGCCTCCTGCCACCTGCCGACCACAAAGTGCGCTATGATGCGCACGTGAAATCAGCTACCATATCGGGATGCCCTAGAAAAGACCGTCCACAACAGTTCTTCGCCAGTGGGCACTGCGAAACCAGAGGGATCATGTCACTCACCAAACAATTTGTGTCGCTTCCCCAGGTTTTTCTGCTTGCAAGCGTCACTTCATTGTACAAAGCATGCTCATCGACAGTGCTCTTCGTGCGTGACGTGGAAGACTACCGCCCCATTTTCCTCGCCTTCTGCCACCTGCTGACCACAAAGTGCGCTACGATGCGCACGTGAAATCAGCCACCATATCGGGATGCCCTAGAAAAGACCGTCCACAACAGTTCTTCGCCAGTGGGCACTGCGAAACCAGAGGGATCATGTCGCTCACCAAACAATTTGTGTTGCTTCCCCAGGTTTTTCTGCTTGCAAGCGTCACTTCATTGTACAAAGCATGCTCATCGACAGTGCTCTTCGGCGTGACGTGGAAGACTACCGCCACATTTTCCTCGCCTTCTGCCACCTGCCGACCACAAAGTGCGCTACGATGCGCACATGAAATCAGCCACCATATCAGGATGCCCTCTAAAAGACCGCCCACAACAGTTCTTCGCCAGTGGGCACTGCGAAACCAGAGAGATCATGTCGCTCACCAAACAATTTGTGTTGCTTCCCCAGGTTTTTGTGCTTGCAAGCGTCGCTTCATCGTACAAAGCATGCTCATCGACAGTGCTCTTCGTGCGTGACGTGGAAGACTACCGCCGCATTTTCCTCGCCTTCTGCCACCTGCCGACCACAAAGTGCGCTACGATGCGCACGTGAAATCAGCCACCGCATCGGGATGCTCTATAAAAGACTGTCCAGAACAGTTCTCCAGTGGGCACGGCGTAACCAGAGGAACCATGTCGCTCACCAAACAATTTGTGTTGCTTCCCCAGGTCAGTTTGCCTGTCTCTACTATCCGCAGTAATGATGTTACATTGTTAGTTCTGCCGTGCCCAAAGGTATGCATGTCAATTGCTTACGATTGTTTATGTAGGTGTAAATTGCTCGTTTGTGGTGACATCGAAGAACATCCTGGACCCACATTTGAAGAGATGTTTGCTAACCTTCAGATGGGGCAGGCAAACATATTAACTGAGCTAGCTGGTATTCGGGAGCGTCTTACATCAAATGAACCAGCTATTACCACTGTTAACACTCGACGGAATCTAACTGACAAGTTGCTGCTAGAAATTCGCGTGAAAACCTCCCAAATCCAAACATTAGAAGACAAAGTTATAGCCTTAAATGAGAAAGTTAGCAAACAGTACAAATACTGACTCATCTCGAAGACCGATCAAGCTGAGTTGTCTTCGGTGTCAAAGAGCAAAACCACGAAGATGATGAGGCGTTGCGTAAAGCTGTCATCAGTGACATATTTTTAGAAAAACTGCAACAGTCCTGTAGGTCTGTCGCATGTATTCACCGCCTTGGAAGACAGCCAGGAAAAAGGCCTGTTATTGTACATTTTCAGGACTATTTAGAAAAAGAGGCTGTTTTTCGCAACGTACGTAAGCTAAATGGTAGCGGTATATCTATTCAGAATGACTACAGCAAAGAAATTGAGAAAGCGTAAACTTCTATGGGAAACTGCTAAACCAGATGTCGACAGCGGGAAACGTGCTTTTCTTATCAATATTAAACTGAAAATTGATGGCTGCTTCTATGCTTGGGATGATAATCTAAATCAACGAATTGCCATCAGCCGCGAACGCCAAACTTGAGATAAAGAATGACGCAACACCTGCGTCGTTTCTAAAACTCTGAGAGTTCTAAATTTCAAAGCTGGAAGTAAAGTAAATAAGGCTGAACAGCTTGAATTCCTTCTTTAGTATTACCCACGCATTACAATAGTCACAGAAACATGGCTGAACGATGGTTTTAGTGACGAAATATTGGTATCACCATCGCATAAGATATTTCGCCGGGATCGTGGATCAAGGGCGGTGGTATTGCTATCATTTTAAAAAGCACAATTACGTCCGAAATACTTCCTCAGATTGATAACCATGAAAATCTATTTGTTAAGATTAACTGTTGAGGACACGTAGTTGTGGTAAGTGCAATTTATACGCCACCGCCATCCCCTCACGAGTTCTTGATTTCACTACGTGACTACATGCTTGCGCTTCAAAACCGGCAAATTATTCTGGCGGGTGATTTTAATCTACCTGCAGTGGACTGGCTACATAGGCCTGAAATACAGCTTGATAGCCCTGTTTTCGACATAATGCTTGCATGCGACTTAAAACAATTCATACTTGAAAACACGCGCGATAATGGTGACACTAGCTCAATATTGGATCTTGTATTTGTTAGCAAGAATATTACAGAGTTCGAGGTTCGCGTGAAGAAGAGAATATCGGACCACAGGCTTGTGCTCTTCAGTTGCAGCCTTGATAACTGCAAGACAAAATACATTAAAGGTTGTAAAACTACTAAACACTTCAATCATGTCAATGATTAATCCGTCCTTTGATGAATTATGGAAGCTGGTTGACAAATTACCAAAAACTGTCATTACTTCATTATGGCAGGCGTTTGTAACTTGCTGTAAATACTGCATCGGTGCCTTTGTTCCGACCAAATGCATTAAAGCACAGCGAACAAACCCATGGGTTGACACAAAAAATATACATTTCAAGCGTAGGCTAAAACGCGCAAAAAAGCGGAAGAACAGAAACTCCGTAGATATTCGCCAACTGCAAACCCACTTTTCTGATGCATTATTGCTAGCCCGAGAGAAATATTTTTCGAGTAACTTGCCGAACTACATAAAAACTAGCCCTGATAAATTTTGGCGGTACCTTGGAAATAAGAGCACACACTTGCAAGAAATAAGGCAGCACGAAAATGTGATTTCTGATCAACAGAAAATTTCCAACATAATGAATATTTTCATTCTGTATTCAACCAGGTAGATAGTGTCACAGAGGCTTCGTCTTCCTGCTACCACGTGTCAGACTTCATGTCTTTTGAAGGCGTGTTTTCATTATTGCTATAGGTTAAACAAAAATCTTCTGAAGCCCCAGATGGCATACCGAATTCCTTCCATCATCGTTACGCCGAGCCTATTGCACACATTTTAACAGCTATCTTTTCTTTATCTATTAGCACGGCAACTTTAATTCAAGATTGGCGTGTGGCCCCTGTCATAGCAGTCCACAAAAATGGTGACCGGCAGCTTGTGGAAAATACCGCCCAATTTCACTGACATCTACGAGCTGCAAAACACTAGAACACATCATCGCTCACTACATAACAAATTTTCTTGAAGCTAACAACTTACTCTCTTCATTTCAGCTTGGATTGCGGTCTGTTTTGTCGACATGTACCCCAGTTTTAACAACTGTTGACGAAATCACTCTAACACTTGATCCTTCTGGGCAGGTTGATCTTATCTTCCTTTAGTTTAGCAAAGCGTTTGAGCGCATTCCTCACGGCAAAATTCTTGAAAAACTTACTAATTTTGGTCTTCCTGCATTCATCATAAACTGGATAAGAGCGTACCTTGCGAACCGCACTGAGTTCGTGGATGTCAATGGCCATGCCTCCAATGTGTTTCTGGTTTCGTCCGGAGTCCTTCAAGGAAGCGTGCTGGGACCAATTCTTTTCTTAATCTATGTTAATGATATAACTATTGCCGGTCATCCTCATGTTAACATCAGTTTGTTCGTGGACGATTGTCTGCTCTTTAAAAAAGTTACAGGCCGTGAAGATCAACTTCACTTGCGCAATAGTTTAGCCACGCTTAATGAATGGTGCACGGCTTGGTCTATGACCCTAAACACTAAAAAACGGTCTTACTTCGCGTCACGAACAAAAACAGGCAATTTTATTTTCATATTTCATCAATAATACTGAAATAAAGGAAGTCACAGAATACAAATACCTGGGCGTAACGTTTACAAACACTCTTTCGTGATGCAAACATATTGATAACATTTGCGGATCCGCATCTCGAAAACTCTGCTTTCTGCGTCATAAGCTGAAAACAGCACCTTCTGATTTGAAAATGCTAGCCTACAGAACTTACGTATTGCCGAAATCAGAGTACGCAGCCATAGTATGGGATCCCTTTCATCTAAAGCATAAACATAAACTTGAAATGGTTCAGAGGCTAGCAGTGACGTTCATTTTCAACAAGTTCAGGTCCACTGATTCCCCGTCACAACTCATGGTTGACAACCATATCCCTACCCTAGAATTGCGAAGAACTATAGCACGACTTAAATTTCTTTTCACGATGTGTGACAAGTCGCTAGAATTTAATGGACGGCCATACATTCAACGTGACCTGCCACGCGTGTCAAGGCACCGTCACGCTCACAATTGGCTGCCTTTGCATGCCCGTACTAACTTGTAAAATTTTTTTTCCTCGTACAGTTAGTCAGTGGAATGGTCTCACCTCTGCAATTTTTTCCACTGATAATTTTGACCAGGCGCTGCTGCTGTATTTTGCGTCGTGACATTCTGTGACGTTTTTTTTGTAATTTTATCAGGTTATCATTATTCTAAGGGGTAGAGTATGCAAGTTCATTTCTGTGAGATTACATAAAAATCATTCTACATAACTGAAATGCGTGCTTGTTCACTTTTGTTCTCTTCCCATGTTTTGTTCTCTTTCACATGTTAAACGCTACAGCTTATTTATATAACCTATGTTAATCGGGAGAAAATGTTGTACGACATGCCCACCTGCTTGTTCTCGTTTACACCGCAGTATTTATAAATAAATAATAAATAAATAAAATTTCACTAGACCAAGAAGCCGTTTGAGAGTGCTGCGTCCAGTTTTTGAGGTAAATGGCGATACACTACTGCAGCCGCTTCCAAATGCCTCGTGTGCACTTCAGAGGCAGCACGCCATCAATCCTAGAGACATACAATGCGCGAAGAGCCGGGAAGGCGTGCTGTAGGTGCAGCTTCATATTTTGGATGGTCCTCTATCGAGATCGAGTAAGAAGGCAGCGGCAAACAATTAGCGTGAACTTTATCACGCATCATGTTCGATTTTATCATGCATCTTCGGCATCATTCAAATGCACTTCCGGCGAATGCGCTTTTCCACGCGTTATGCAAGACACACTGCAAATTGCCAAACAGTTTCTAAAGTGTATGCTGAGAGCGTGTTCTGTTAATGTGAGGAAAGAAGATGTGCTACAAAAAGAAACTAGAGTGGCTAATGGCAAGTAGACGAGTAGAGTTTGGTCAACAGCTTCAATGCAAAACAGCTTTAACCTCCTACTTAACTGCTGTCGAGAACGTGAAAAAACTATTCTCGCAAGATCATCATCTACGTTCGCTGATCAATTAATAATTAATTTTTAACGTTCACGTGGCTTGAACACCAAGCAAATTGGCGAAAATTTCGCGCTCTTTGCTTTGTTTCTTGAGTTTATTCTGGAACTTTTTGTCTCCTTTCATAACTACTCTATTCATAATATAGCTTCTGTATATATATATATATATATATATATATATATATATATATATATATATATATATATATATGGCGTAGTTACATCTGGCAACTTCTAGCTTGAATTCTGGCTCCTTTTAAATATTGGTTCGTCCCCTCCCATAAATGCATGCTTGAACATTGCGCGCTTATCAAATTCGTATAGTGTCATCTGTTTGGGTGTTAACTGTGGCACCTAAGCATGTGTAACTGTGGAACCACCACAGAACTACCTAACTATGGAACCACTGTCAGGGCACCTGTGACACCACGCGCAATCAATCACGCTTTTTTAGAACTTCACCTCGCGTTCAATAAAAAAAGTTCCAACGGAACGGCCACAAATTCAAGCCAGTAGATGTGACTCGAGCGTTACGCCAGCTACAGTGGCATCACCGCAAGGCCTAAACGTAGTTTTCACCCAAGTCATAGCGTCCACCATCTCTGGATCAGTACAGCGCAGCAAAAGCCTCAGCGTTTTGTCAACCTGCCGTTCCCAACCGGTTCCCGCGTACACTGTGGAAGCTAGCCACAGTACCGAAAGGATGCGCCCGTGACCTGACGTGAAAGCTATCTGCAGCTTACCATGGGGCCGCCGCGGGGGCTCAGGTTTTACGGCGCTCGACTGCTGACTCTGAAGAAGCGGGTTCGATCACGTCCATGGCGGTCGAATTTGGATGGAGGAGAAATTCTAGAGGCCCGTGTACTGTGCGATGCCAGTGCACGTTAAAGAACCGCGGGTGGTCGAAATTTCCGGGGGCTTTCTTGAACTACGGCGTCACTCACAGCCTGAGCCGCTATGGGACGTGAAACACCCATAAACCGAACTATAGCTTACCATGTAGCAGGAGCGGTAGTAAGCGGCAAGCTTCTCGAACGTCGCGTAGGCCCTTGTGAAGCCCCGTGGGTAGGAGGTGAGGGCGTCGCGCAGGGCACGATGCCCCTCGGCCGTCAGCGCCGCTTCGAAGGACGGTGCGGCACCCCATCGGCCGCACACGTGCTCGTAGAAGTCGTCGCACGGCGACACCCGCGGCTCGGACACCCTGTCCAGGAACGCCTCGGCCTCCTGCGTTTCGATCAGACGACCCTTATGACTGAGAAACCGACGGAAGTCCAAAAGATTCTTTGGGACACCTAAGCAGAAAAGAGTAAAAAGCGGGCATGTTGTCCTTTAGCGCACTGCCGTTTACACACTCTACAAAGAAAGAAGTAAAAGGGGAGAATGATGTCCTCTGGCACACTCCCTTTTTATAAAATGGAGCTTACTCCCATTTTACTCCCCAAATAGGCATACTCTTGTTCAGAGTTCACAATATGTGTCGACAGTGCGATAACATTAGAGGTTGCTGATGCTTCCACCGAAGATGACGTCATTTCCGATCTCGCGATGTCATGTCCGGTCAGATGAGGTTACTGCGCACTCGGGAGAATGGAAATTATCCGATGTGGTAACGTCACGTCGTTCCAGCCAATCGGCGAATTCTCTGACCAACGACACATTTTTTCCCCAGTGAGGCTTCTAATAATCTTGAATTATTAGCCCAAGTACTGACATGCGGAGGCTATTACCATCTAAGCCGCGCCCACAGCAGGGCAAAGGTCTCTAAACATGACCTCAAATTCGTCGTCAGCCTGACAACGCCCACTGCAAGACAAAGGCATTTCCCGTATCCCGCCATTTAACCCACCCGCCGCGGTGGCTCAGGGGTTAGAGCGCTCGGCTGCTGATCCGGAGTTCCCGGGTTCGAACCCGACCGCGGCGGCTACGTTGTTATGGAGGCAAAAGGCAAAGGCGCCCGTGAGCTGCGCGATGTCAGTGCACGTTAAAGATCCCCAGGTGGCCGAAATTATTCCGGAGCACTCCACTACGGCACCTCTTTCTTCCTTCTTTCACTCCATCCTTTATCCCTTCCCTTACGGCACGGTCCAGGTGTCCAACGACATATGAGACAGATACTGCGCCATTTTCTTTCCCCAAAAAACAATTATTATTATTATTTAACCCTGCCCTGTGCCAGCTGCGGCCACCCTATCCCCGCAAACCTCTTAATATCAACCGCCCACCTAACTTTCTACCACCAAAATTAACCAACACTCAACGGACGTGCGATGGGGATAGACGCATAATTTCACAGGAAACTAATCATAGAAGAGGCAAACCGCGCCCTAAAAGCTGCCTGATTTGCGTGTGTTAGCAATGAAGATAAAAGTAGAAACGTCGAACGTGGCATCGACCACAAGAGTATGTATGTGTTATGCAAAACGGGCGTAGTGTCCCAGGCTTCCGTTTACCTGCCTTCTGGTTTATGTAGGCCAGACGGAACCTTGCAATAACAAGGTCAACGAGAAGATGAGCAGTCGTTGAAATCGAATTCCGAGAAGCGTCGACCAGAACGCTGCGAATATTTGCGATAGCGATTGCTCACCTCTTGTCGGGTTGACAAAGTTCGTCTTCTATGCAAAAGACCAAACGGCACGGAACAACCTTGAAGCCTCCAAGATATCTGAACACAGTCCGGACAAATGTGTCAGCGATATTTCGTTTCATGTATTCTATAAGGAGTTTGAATTTCTCGGTTGGACGAGATGATTGTGTTGACGCTATGGACGGTCACGTGTACTTACTGCGCATGCGCGCCGTTGGTCGCAAAAAGGTCGAAACACCAAGACAAGAGGGAAGGAACAACAATTGCTTGTGGTGTCTTCTTGTGGTGTCTTCCCTCTTGTCTTTGTGTTTCGACCTTTTCGCGCTTTTCGCCATCGTGATCTTTCAGCAACCAGCCCAAAGGACAGTCTGAACATTGTAGCGCTGGCAGACGACTGACGAAGGGAAGACGAGACACACAGTGCTACCGATCTTTGACGGTAGGAAGGCAACGCTGTTCCAGAAATCTCGTGTTGACAGCCTACGCTCGTCCCATTTACGTTTAGTGTCTGCATCATCTCGCGTGCAGCTTTTGTTTCAAATAACGAATATTATCGTAGCCCTGAACGAAGCGTCATAGGAGAAGCTCACCTCGCAGGCTGGGCATTTGCGCGGAGGCGCACCGATGACGTCAGGCTCAGCGAACAGCCAGGCACCGAGAGAGGCGAGCGCTCCGAGGAACACCAGGGCGACAGCCTGGTTGAGCGCCAGGTTCAGGGGTAGCACGTCATTCGGCTGTCGGTGATTGTGCTTCTGGTCCCCGCTCAGGATTTCTCCCGAGAAGCTTCAGTGCAGAGACGGTGGAAAGAAAATGTGTTCATGGAAGAGCGCCTTCATAACCTCAACGACGATTACAACACTGATGGAACATGCTCCACTCAAACCGGCTCCCTGCCCTTACTTTCGCGTTTCGACGGAGGCGAAACGCTAAGGCGCCCGCGTGCTGTGCGATGTCAGTGCAATCTAAAGATCACCAGGTGGTCGAAATTGTTCCGAAGCCCTCCACTACGGAACCATGTTATTCCTTTCTTCTCTTAGCCCCTGCTTTATTCCTTCCCTTAGGCACAGTTCAGGTGTCCGCCGAGGTGTGAGACAGATACTGCGTCATTTCCTTTCCCTCAAAACCAATTTATTATTATGTGAGTCCCCACGTCATCATGTCCAGCCCAAATTCATAAACTAGGCCTTTCCTACATTAGGCGTCTGCTACATATCTCCAATAACCCTTTGCTGTGCCAGGTATCGCTGCTCTGGCTCCATAAGCTTCCGAGTCTCATCCGTCCACCTTATTCTCTACCACTAAGACTTTGCTGCCCTTGTCTTACCTTGGAACGCACTTTATATCCATCAGCGGCCATCGGTTATCTGCAAGCTGCGTTACATGTCTTTACTGCGGCCATTTCTGTTTTTTTAATCTTAGCTGGATATCAGAAACTCGTGTATGTTCCCCTACCTAATCTGTGCTCTCCCTGTCTCTTAACGTTATACCTACCATTTTCCTTCGTATAGCTCATTGCGCTGTCCTAAATTTAAATACATGCTTTTATTTTCCCCTCCAAGTTTCTGCGTCTTAAGAGTGGACTGGAAAAATACAACTGTTTTATGCTTATACTAGCAGACTGCTAGTCATGGCCTATTGTTTAAATACACCCTTTTCAGCACTTATACAGCGCCTTAATTTGGAGATTGTTGTGAGCAGATATGGGTATGAACAAAAAAAGTACACTATTCGAAAGGCGCAAAAACACCCTCAATTCATATGGTTTTAAGATTTACACAGCGGCAAAATACAGCGACAAAACCAAAAATTGTAGATAACAGCTGTGTCAGCAACTAGGTCATCTAGAATTGAGACCAAAATTAGCACTACTATGGCAAAAGAATCCCGGATAACAGGGAATAACATTACAGATGCTGCAGAAACAATATCAGCATGCAGGCAAGTTATTCGTCTCTTTTATGGCGCAGGAAAAATGCCTAAGGTTCGCCTTCACAACACTGCTTTTGAAAAGGAGGTCAAAGCGCAGTTTCCAATGGAGACATAGCAAGACGTCGGCTGCACAACCTTACCACATATTGAGTGGTTCGAATACGGCGCCCTTACCTCCTGCATTATTGCCTACACATCTTATATTCCTGACACTAAAAACTTGTCACTATTCACAGCAAACTATTTTCAATGATTCTTCACAATATTTTCTGCGAAGATTCTGTCTCGCTCTCCTAGACCAAAGCTATTGCACACGCATCTTATCCTCTATCACAAAGGCTTGTTTTGCCCCACCCTCTACCAAACAAATTCCCGATCTGCCAACACCAACGCCGACCAACACTCTACCATTCCTTTTGGGCCTGCGTGACACTCATAACCCTCCCCATCGCTCCTCTTGGGAAGATGCCCTGTCCAGCACGGAACTGACCCACCAGGAATATAGCGGAGGCCAACGGGCTATGGAATGAGAGCCCTTCTTTTTAACACTGCTCTGACCAGCACGAACCCGCAAATCCTGAGACAGCTGCTCTAGCGGGCCTGCGGGATCGCGGCCGCACATGGAGCCCTGGACCGAGGGCTCCACTCAAGTTTTCCCTCCTCTTCCTCCTAGACCTAAAGAAATTAAATATTGTTTTGTATGATACGCCAAGGCACACACGTATACTGCGTAAGGGTTAGAAAGCGCTAACTGGCATGGAAGGAACACACGCAAACACACACGACGTTCCCTTGCGATGAAATACCAACTAGGCCCCATAGTAGCTCTTGTGATGTATCCTACGCCCATGACGTTTTCCGTTCGGGTACTCACGGGCTCAGTTCACCCTCCGACAGGACGTCCGAGTCTTGCTTCATCCCTTCCTGGTGTGTGCCAGATGCCGAGAGGTATCACCGTGGGGATTAGGCTTCCCACTGTTCAGCACAGGTAGCCCCGAAACAATGGCGACCGATGGCGTTCCACTGCGCTTTCAGCTGCTCAGACCATAAAAGGAAGGACGCTGAGTAATGATGATTGTGGCTTAGCGCGTGACACTTCTTTCTTCTTATGCTGTCTATGACCACATGCGAGAATGATTCCCGTGTCATAAGGCAAGATAGGTGCAGGCAAAGTGAGAAAGCGAAAGCTCCTTATAAACAAAGATTGCACTCAGCGTGTTAAATCCGCTGCAATGTAACTCGGCGCTTTGCACGGGGTTTACAGACAGAAAAGCGGTTTGAGAGGAGCACCGGAAATAGCTTTAAAACTGTGTTGTAAAATATGCTGTCAGATAATATTCATCAAACAATAGCTGAAGTAATGTATCAAATACTGCGTGAGGAATAAAGATAAATTGGAACATGCACTTGCATTCTCCGGCTGAACTCGGTGCCAGATTAAATCACGATCTCACAATACGTCCTTGCTTCGCACGCACTAGCATCTTTCGCTGTTGCTTTTTTCCTGATGTGATGCAGCTGTGGAATCAACTGCCTCTTTATGTTGTATGTAGGAGCCTATAACAGCCTTTTAAGCAAGTTTTGACAAATATTTTAATCGACGCTGCCCTGTTGTTCCCTGCGTGCCGTATTCTAACATATGAGTGCATTTCTTTTTGAGTTGTGGATAATTAGATCGAGCGTAAAAGCATTTGAATATCGTATTAGGGTAACTTTAACTCGAAGTGTTCGTCATTTCATGAGTTTGATGTTTAGATATGTATTAGTGCTTTGTTCGAATCATTTGTATTCCCTCACACTCGTGACGCTAAAATGAGGGTTAACAGTATGAATAAATAACTAAATAAATAATAGATTCCAAAGAAGGATACAAAATTAGAGATGTCCCCAGGTGAATAATAATAATAATAATTGGTTTTGGGGGAAAGGAAATGGCGCAGTATCTGTCTCATATATCGTTGGACACCTGAACCGCGCCGTAAGGGAAGGGATAAAGGAGGGAGTGAAAGAAGAAAGGAAGAAGAGGTGCCGTAGTGGAGGGCTCCGGAATAATTTCGACCACCTGGGGATCTTTAACGTGCACTGACATCGCACAGCACACGGGCGCCTTAGCGTTTTTCCCCCATAAAAACGCAGCCGCCGCGGTCGGGTTCGAACCCGGGAACTCCGGATCAGTAGTCGAGCGCCCTAACCACTGAGCCACCGCGGCGGGGCCGAAATTATTCCGGAGACCTCCACTACAGCACCTCTTTCTTCCTTTCTTTTTTCACTCTCTCCTTTAACCCTTCCCTTACGGTGACTGACTGATTGATGTTTCTGAGAGGATGGAGGAAAAGGAAAGAGCACGAGCCTGCCTACTGGCTCAAGCCGAGCTATGCTCGCTGCCGCGTGCTGAAAGTAGGATAGGATGGGATAGGATAGGATAGGAAGGAAAGGAAAAGAGCACGGGCCTGCCTACTGGCTCAAGCCGAGCCATGCTCGCTGCCGCGTGCTGAAAGTAGGATAGGATGGGATAGGATAGGATAGGAAGGAAAGGAAAGTATAGGAGAGCAAAGAGCGAAAGAAAAGACGCGCTGGTCCCGGAGGCAGTGGAATACCGGGCCGACCCGTGCCAGAGTGCTTCAAGCCAAGCACTCCGCCATTATCCAAAAATAAGTTTAATATCTTAGGTCCAAGGACCCGCTGCAGATATTAAATCAGGTACCAGGTGTGAAGTTTTGATACGTATTGGAGTTTAGTTTGAATAATTTGTATTCCCTCACTCTCGTGGCCCTGAAATGAGGGTTAAGACTATGAATAAATAAATAAATAATAGACGCGTGATCAGTACCTTACGGCGCGGTTCAGGTGTCCAACGATATATGAGACAGATACTGCGCCATTCCTCCCCCCCCCCTAAAAAACGGTTATAAATATGCAATGCCCCGCAGACTCGGAAACAAAATGTCACTGCTGGAGAGTGTAGCACACTGCCTATTCTATTTACTCTGCAGATTTTATTTCTGGGAAAGGCAAAAAAAGAGCATAATTCCTTGGTTAGCCGTGAATGGACTGCTCTGTTTAGAATGCCACTCAGCAGGAAAATGTTACCGCATCGCGTTAACGTCTACTTGGTCCGATTTCTAAAACATGCGCTGAAGTAGCTACAGCAGCGCCCCGCTTGGTGGCGGGCCGTCAATATTAATACTTGTACCTGGGAACCTCAACAGATGGCTCTACTATCCCACGCAATATGATGTTTGCTGCAACATTGCCGGGAATGTGTTTCGTGGTGCAGCCAACTTTGCTACCGTTGTCTAATGTGGTAAGTCATAAGGAAAAGCGGACTAGTTGGTGGTTTGAATGACATTGAGAGAAGACAAACCTCACGCGAAATGCGTGGCCTCTTACGATGTACCAGGCTGCGTTTGACGTGGGGGCTTCGTCGAGAGCGAACACCGCACGCTGAACGTTGAGGTTGACCTCACGTCTCCAACTGTAAAGCGAAAGCGTTACTACTCCCGTCCGTAGCTTGTTCGGCGTCTGTTTCATATAGGCTTGAACCCAGGAGAAGTAGCATAAGCGATAAAAGCGAATTTTCAATTTTTCGGGAGCTTCGAGAGCGAAGGAGAAGCGAACAACTAGCCCCCGGGACAGTTGACCCCTCAGTTGTGCTTTAAGCTAAGTGCCAGTAGTGACAAATGTGCGCTGCAAGCATTGGCATTGGCAACTCTGCGGCAGAAACGCTGCTTTGAATGTATACGCCACCCGCCGGGGTGGTTCATTTGTAAAGGCACCCGTCTGCTGACACGGTGGAGCCGGGTTTGAGCCGACCGCGGCGAGCATTGCGACGGAGGCGAAGCGCAAAAGGCGCCTGTATAAAGCGCACTGAAATAACACAATACAAGGCCGCCTTTCCGTTTCGCCCCCATCGAAACGGGTGCTTTTGTGTTTCGTTGGCGACGAAAAATATATATATATAATATTTGGATTTTGGGGAAAGGAAATGGACTCGCCGCGGTGGTTCAGTGGTTAGAGCGCACGGCTACAATCCGGAGTTCCCGGGTTCGAACCGGACCGCTGCGGCTACGTTTTTATGGAGGCAAAACGCTAAGGCGCCCATGTGCTGTGCGATGCCAGTGCTCGTTAAAGATCCCCAGGTGGTCGAAATTATACCGGAGCCCTCCACTACGTCACCTCGTTCTTCCTTTCTTCTTTCACTCCCTCCTTTATCCCTTGCCTTACGGCACGGTTCAGGTGTCCAACGATGTATGAGACAGATACTGTGCCAATTCCTTCCCCCAAAACCAATTATTTTTATTATTATTAAAGGAAATGGCGCAGTGTCAGTCCCATATGTCGTTGGACACCTCAACCGTGCCGTAAAGGAAGGGATAAAGTAGGGAGTGAAAGAAGAAAGGAAGAAAGGTGCCGTAATGAAGGATACCGGAACAATTTCGACCACCTGGGGATATTTACCGGGCACTGACATCGCACAGCACACGGGCGCCTTGGCGTTCTCCATCCATAAAAACGCAGCCGCCGCGGTCGGGTTCGAACCTGGGAACTCCAGATCTGCAGCCGAGCGCGCTAACCACTGAGCCACGGGGCGGGTAAAAAAAAAGCCCCAGGTGGTCTAAATTTCCAGAGTCCACTGCGGCGTGCTGTGCGCGTTTTAATTCCTCCAACATGAACTAATCAGGCGCACAACCTGGACACATTTCTTATTGTGTAAATAGTTTGTATATATTACTTCTCCCCCTATCCTCTCTTCCTGTCCCCTCACCTCTTTCACTTCATTTCTCCATTCTGCCTGCTATCCTTTATTTCCGCTGCCCCAGCTCAGGTGCTTCAGTATCGATGACAGATGCTGGGGCTAGAAAAATCTTTTCCTTCCTTTTTGCTATTATATTAATAAAAACCACTACCACCACCACCACCACTGCGGCGTCCCTCATAGCCCGAGTCACTTCGGGACGTTAAACCCCAGTAAGCCAACGAAACCTTAAAAGCAGGCATGCGCGAACAGCTAGTCGATATCTTCTTTGGTGAAGCTGTGGCCGTCGGTAGTTGGATGCTGCTTTTTTGGGAAACCAGGTGGTTAATAAAAAACGGACGTTGCGGAGTACTAGGCTGAGTTTAAGAAATAAAATATTTCTTCGGAGAAAATGATATAAACTCTTAACGCGCTCCGCTTAGCACATCGGGAAATTGCGGATTATATCGCCCAACAGAATAGGGGTGAGCTTGAAACGAAATAATGAAGGGCATAGCAATTCCAGGACTGCGCTTAGTTGACGCAGTTCGCGTGCTGTCAGAGCCTTTCAGCCAAGGCACATTTGCTTGCTGGATTTCGCTGCTTCGTTACAAAAATGGTCGATAGACTGTCTATTGACTTCTTGTAGACTCTCTATATTTACATGTTTTCTTCCTATCGATTTTTTATGTCTATTCGAAGTCTTTAGATGGTCTATAGAAAAAAGATTACGAAATGTGCATGGCCATAAATGTATAAATTGTATATAGGATTTGTATTGCCTAGACAATGTTCTCCTGGGTTTGTCTGTAGAGCATTTATTGACTTTATAGACAGAAGTCTATAGACAACCTAAAAAAAAAGTTTTGCAAGGGCCGGACGTCCTGCCGGCACCTTGGTCCTATTTAGTTCCCGTTATTCAAGCTTGGCAGCTTCCTCGGTCTCCTTGGCTCCCGTAGGAACTGCAAAAGTCGGCCGGTCCGCCGGTTCTGTGTTAACTGGAGAATTATGTTGGCTGCCCTCGTCCCATTTGCGCTTTACGTGGGCGCGTTCTGCCGCCTAATAACGCCATAGTGTTAAAGGCGCGTTCCCCTGAAAATCTGGTGTTGGCGTTGTCGACACCGGCGTTGTTAGCGAAGAATCACGGGAATGGCTAAGGCAGGTGGTCTTCAGAGAGAAACCTAGGAGCCAGGTGGGCCACCTATGTCACGTGACCTTCCGGCGTCATCGCAACCTGCCCACCTACAAATGATCAAGCTGCCCATCGTGGCAAGTGGCAGTTAAAATTAATGATTGATCGCTCGGTAAGAGCAACCAGGGACGCGCAAGGCCCACAGTTGCAAGTACCTGCCATCCCAGGGCAGTGGCGCATCGCTGAACCGCGCGGCCACAACGTCAACCGGTTGTTCCTGCTTATCCAACACCTGACACCTTCTCCCCTCAGCCGCCTGCCACCCCTACACTGCCACTGACTACACTGCCACCCCTACCCTCCCACTGCCGAATAAATACCATGGACTCCATGACGTAGTTCAGCAGACATCTCCAGTTAATGATCTAGTCGAGCCCCTCACGCCATCGCCTGATCATCACCGCCGCGGCCGTGATAACTGTCCACTTCGACTGCCTGAAACCGTACTACGACCCCGCTATTATCTCGTGCCTTTAAGCCACCAGGATGTCGCCTTTTCACCCCGGCGGTAATGTAATTAAGACAGAGAATAAAGCTTTGATCTCCCAGTGGCCAGGCCGACGAAAGAGAGAAAGCAGACGGAAGACGAAAGTGACGAAGTACAGTTTGGCGCTCAAGAACGCTAGACTACTGAGCTGCGATGTACTAACAAAGATTGTTGCCGTCCACATTTCTTGTTTGATTTGCATCTTTACACTATATATATACTCATATTATATACTGCATATATTAAAACTGTACATCTGGAGCGTTAACCAACTTTGGTCTCGTGTGTCCGTCTCCGCTGGAATGTTGTGTAGTATATTCGATATTGCCAAATCATGCCGAGCTACGAATCGTCGTTTTTTCTATGCATTGCAACAGCGAACTTTGTTTCATACATTTAACGCAGGCATACGCTAAAGTACCCTTGGAATAATTCATGGTTGTGTCAAACCAATCGGTAAGATATTCCATAACCATTTCGTCACTTCGCAGTTTACTTCTGCAGATAGCCAATTCTTCGCTGAATGTGGATTTCTTGAGAACGCGTGGAAGTGCTGCCGGCGCCATTTTGTTGCCTACGGCGCTTTTACTTCTAGAATTTTCCTGAATAGCACAAGCTTCGCGGTTTGGAAGGGCAGCCACCTTCTTTGGTCAACGAAAGTGTCAGTCTGTATGTCTGTTGTTGCCAGGAAGAAAAGGAAATTGCACAGGCCTGCTCACTGGCTCAAGCCGAGCCACAATCGCTACCACGTGCAGATAGTAGGAGAGTTCAAAGATGGCATAGAAAGACAGATAGAAAAGACGCGCGGTGTAATGACGCAGGCCGATCCCGGAGGCAGTGCAATACCGGGCCAACCGGTGGCGGAAGTGAAGCAACCTTCAAGCATTCCGCCACATTTCCAAAAATAAGTCCAATTTGGACCCATATCAGATATTCAACCAGGTTGAGATTCCTCCATCTCTTCAACGATTACCTTAATAAACACCTTCCATGATAATGGTATGTTTGCTGATGCAAGCTGTACGACTCTGGTATCGAGAAATTCTTTTGTTAGCTTATCGCGTTATCTGTGGTATAAGAAATCATCATGAATTGTTTTATTGGCTGTAGGGTATATTCAGCGCTCAGCGATAATTTCGTGCTCCTTAATGAACACGAGGAGTTGCAGTGAATTTTTCAACAAAAATAAACACTCATGATGGTGACTGTCAGCGCCAAAACCCTGAGCATCATTACGAACGGAATGGTGTTCGTACCATCGTGGTAGTCGGTATTGTTTTACAATTCGGCATAGTTTAATCCTTCAGTTGAGTAGAACCACAACCCGGTTAAAAATAATTTGATTCACATCTGAAATAATTTGAACATTCGCCCATACTTAAACGCTCCACTACTGATCGGAGACTTTCGGCAGCTCCTCGAAAGCTGTCCGCGCCACTCACGCCTGACGTCCGTGAGAAGCTGTCGCTCGGAATGTTCACGAAAATTTCATTTCGTGTGCCGTGTGCATCTTTATTTCCTTTGTGTGCCTTTTGTTCAGTGCTTTTGGCAGGCTAAAAGTGCGGAAACCGAAACTCACATTTTCTTATCGCATTAACAAGGGTGTGACATTCCCGTAGAGCCAATGGGGACGATTTTGAAATGCGACGGTGGCGGTGCCTGGGAGTTGGCGGTAAAGGCATAAATTGCTCAAAACTTTTTGAAACAAGCTCAGCCAAGCCAATCCAGAAAAATCCAATATGGCGGCGTTTGTTTACACAAGCGTTTCAGTGCAGGCGGGCTGGAAACGCTGATTGGTCAAACAAAATGTGACGTCACGTCTAAAACGTCACGTGACGTCATGGCCACGTGACTTTTAATGACGTCGTGTCCGGTTGCGAAGAGACATATTTTCCCTAGGTTTTTCTCGGAATTCCCCACGTTTTTGACAGCGCGCGCGGGTTCAAAAAGCGCACCTGATGCGCCGCGCTTTCACACACTGCATGCGCGTTTCTATATTTTTATTATATATGATATCCTTGAACTGCTGGTGTATTATTTTAGTGCGCTCGAACGGCGCGCTTCGTTGTGCATTTATTATAATCGCCACTGCCTGACGGACCCGATACAGCTTTTGCAGACCTGAGAGGTTAAACACGTACTATCCATGCAAAGCCACGCAAATGCGCCTACAGGTGACCACGCCCGTCTATCAGCGTTCCGTCGAGTGCCTGCATTTACAATCGAGTGCTGTAAGACTATGCACCTGACCTAGAGCATACATATTATAATTTTTCCTTGTATTCTACATTCTCTACATGCAGGAGACTACACTCATAGCTTTCGTTAGTGCAGAAATTTCGTACAACCGTGTCAAAATTTGGCGGTCCGGTTTTGTTCTACACGACGTTTTGGAGGAGAAAAGCATTGGGTCTTTGAAGGACGACAGTCTATATAAACTCCTATTCACTGTGTCGTCGTACCTATCGTAATTAATGACGACATATAAAGGCTTTTGATACAACTCTCGTGATTTAAAACAAAACTGTTCGTTTCACTAACCCGCGAAAAAATATTGCGCGCAATCATTCGCCACAGCCCGTTGCTGCGTAATTTTTGTTTTGTGCGGATTTTCTTTTATAATATGACAGCTGCACGCGATAGCTTATATATATAGTTGCGCAGCCGACCACTGCAGGTACCAGTAAACACGTACCCCGTTTAGAATGAATTTAAAAACGCGGTCGGGAGTTGGAATTATTTGTCCGGGACGCTGCGGTCAAAGTTCGCAGTTTTGAAAATTGAAACACGGAAATTTTTGCGCATAGCTAGTCACTCTTGCATAAGTAAATATCTTATTCCTACCCATCATCCCTTTGTCAGAACACATATATTAATGAGAAAAACGACCCATTTGATGCAATTAAGTTCACAGTCCTACAGGGTGGGTTCCACAACAAAGAGAGCAACGGGAGTCGTACTTTATTTACAAATTTGTAACAATTGCTCACGGCATTAATGAAAGTCCGGGTTTATTGACCTCCATCGCCCCTTTCAGAGCCAGTGCTGACCTTAGGAGTGCCGGCGCGTCAAACCTCGGTCGTTTGCCGCCAGCGGCATCTTTTTCAAGCTTCGCTGCCCGTCCGCTTACACAAAGCTCATAATTCATCCCCCACCCCTGTCTTCCCAGTTCGACGTACCACCTTGTCGAGCGGGGTGCAATTGAAGAACCAAGAACCCTTGATTAAATGCTCCTGCCATTCACCTTTACCCCCCCCCACAGGACACTTTCGCGAACTCGTATGTTTTGCCGCCTTTTTCTTTTTCTTTTTCTTTTGTGTGTGTGTTTCATGCACAGTGCACGTGTGTGTAGTTAAGCTAACTGCGCCGCTGATTCCGCCTTCACTATTCGTACCGAAGACGCTCCTGGAACGTCTCCTGCCCTGTCTGAATTTATTGTTTATTTGTTTGCTCGTTTTGGCCGGCGGCACGGGCAGCACATGCATCTATGATTCTTATCTGCTCCGGGACTCCGCCAAAGTCTGTCATTGTTGCTTTGAGGGCCCGGATGCCCTCCCTCCCCTCGTTATTCCTTTTTTCCCCCGAGCTGGCCTCCCGCGCAAGCTCGCTGGGCGGCAGGGGACAAAGCGTTTTTCTTTTTCTCTTTATTTCTTTCTCCTTTTTCTAGTATTTTTCTTTTGTGCCCATCAAGGGTTCTTGGTCCTTCAATTGCACCCCGCTCGACAAGGTGGTACGTCGAACTGGGAAGACAGGGGTGGGGGATGAATTATGAGCTTTGTGTAAGCGGACGGGCAGCGAAGCTTGAAAAAGATGCCGCTGGCGGCAAACGACCGAGGTTTGTCGCGCCGGAATTCCTAAGGTCAGCATTGGCTCTGCAAGGGGCGATGGAGATCAATACACCCGGACTTTCATTAATGCCGTGAGGAATTGTTATTAAGTTTGTAAATAAAGTACGACTCGCGTTGCTCGAGATCTCTTTGTTGTGGAACCCACCCTGTAGGACTGGTAACTTAATTGCATCAAATGGGTCGTTTTTCTCATTAATATATGTGTTTTAACAAGGGGAGGTAGGGATAAAATATGCGCGCGGTGGTTATTAAAGCGAATTCGTATAAAGTTAACGGCCTGCCCAATGTACTGCGTACTGCACACACTGCATCCTAGGAGGTATATTACGTTGCAGAAATCCCAATCAGAGTTGTCATTAATTTTCCATTTGAATCCTGAAGCTGTGCTTTTTTCACAGCTTGATGTTTGTAATGTGTTTGCAGACCTGGAATCTACTTTTTCCACAAGGTCGACACCCCAAAACCGGCTCTTTATGTGACTGAGTGTATTAGAATGTTTCGAATGTTTTTCGGTCGTCTGTAGACTGCATGAGGGAGAGCAGTGAAAATTTTGGCGAGGCGCTAGCTCGCTTTGTTTGAGAATGTTGAAATGTTTTTTTGAAGATTTTGTTTACGTACGTTAGGCGGCTGGGTTACTGGTGAAGGGAAGTACGAGATTTGCCTGATGGTCTGTTTGCTCGCTGTATCAACGTCACTCCAGTATTTGCTCTCGGTTGGGTTTAGATGTCCTTTGAATGGCATCGTCGGCAAAGGCGACGGGTATCGCTGCTTAATGAGGACTTCTTGCATGCGTTTGGAATTTTTTACGAAGTCTTCATCTTGGGAACATATTCCTTTAGATCGATGTGCCTGAGAGTATGGGATGCTTGTTTTAGAGTGACGAGGATGGCAGCTTTGGAAGTGTACGTATTGTTGACGGTCCGTCGGTTTTCTATATACACTGGTGGTGAGTGAGCTTTCGTTTACCAAAATCTCAACATCTAGGAAGTTAATTGTGGTGTGGGCGCACGTGTAAGTGAAAGATATGTTGGGGTGGACGAGGTGTGTCAGTCCAAATTAAAAAGATGTCATCCAAGTAGCGTTTGTATAGGGTGGGCTTAATGGGACAATCTTTCAAAAATTTAGACTTATTACTATGCATGAAGATGTTGACGTAGGTGTGGGCCATCCTTGTACCCATGGCTGTGCCGTTAATTTGTGAATAGTGTTGATTGATGAATTCGAAGTTGTTTTATTCGAGTACGATTTTCGACAGTATTTATAAAACACGTGGAGCAGGGGAGCATCAAAGCACACTCCAAGGGAATGTTGAAAATCCGCTGCAGCACGAAGAGGCTCATGACTGAAAAAATGCAGATGCAGGAACCATTGGAAGCAAGCTGTTGTCAATGCACAGTGTTTAGAGTAAATGGTACCACAGGCCCACAAAGCGCAGATTTTGTTTAAAAAATCGGCCGTCTTGTTAGCATCAATGCCGCTGTGTCCAGGTATCCAGTGAAAGCGCATTTCTTTAACATGTAGTGGAATGAAAAATCTTAGAGAATGGCCCAGAAGAGCGTCCTTCGAGCCTTCGAGTGAGTCAGGACAGAAAGGCTGTCAGCAAGTATAATGACATCAGTAACGATGCAAGAGACCTTATCTATAGGGCCAACTGAACCCCTAGAAAATGAACAGCGAATATAGGTGTATAATCAGGGGCCCGAAACGAATAACTGCAATCTAGAGCCAATAGCTGCCTATAGGCGACTTCATGCAAACATTTAAAGCGAAAGCCTTTAATGGCTCTCGTTATCCATCCGTCCGCGAAATCTGTCACACTATGACGTCATCAATGGTATAATAATTGATATAACCCATATAGTCTTAGCAATTAAGAAGTAATTGGTGATTAGAAATTGCGCATTAGTTTGTAATTACACATTAATTTGTGAAGTAAATTAATAGCTCAAAACGAAACGTTAAAAATAAAAATAAATAACAATTTTAAAGAAACAAAAATAAAAAGGAAAAATTAACTTATGTGACAATGCAGTTTCAGAAGCGAAAAATTAAAAATAATTAAATAAAAATTAAAAGAAGCAGCCACAGTGGGCGCAGAAAGGCTTTCGCCTCGCGCACTTTACATCGCCAAAGTGACCACTGAATTTTAAAAAAAAAGTGCCTCTTTGTACAAGCGATTAATCGCCTTTTCCCGGTTCGCCCTGCACCTTCGAGCAACAATTTCATCCTATGAAGTTGTCCGACGCAACGCCAGAAACGAGCTGATCAACAGCAGTGTTCACGGAATTGTCGAAGTCGCAGTTCTACGCAGGTTCGCGTAACTGAGCAATGTAAACCTGCAGCTGACAGGCTCGCCAGGGTTCTGTAAACATATCTTGAACCGCGGTAGCGTTCCGTCGTGGCTGAGGACAGACGGTTGCAAGTGCTGAGCGCGGTTTGAAACGTATCTTCGCCTTTCGTAACTTCACTTATGGCGAATTCCACTGGTGGATCTGAAGTGAGGCGCTCGAATCGCAAAAGAGCGCCCCAAACCGCCTCGGAGCAGATCCGCCACTGGTCGGCGTATCAACCTTGTGAGCTCCGTTGGAACGGAGTTGCTCCAATCGACCAGCGGAATTCGCGCGGTCGGTCCAGGTCGACCAGTTGAACTCGAATTCGTCGTCGCGGAGCAAGAAAAGCTGCTCCAGCACGACCAGTGGAAATCGCCATTAATTTAGGTCCCTGCTCCTTCATTTTGCGCTCGTGGCAGGAGGCGTTAATTGCGGAACGACGCTGACCTTCGACGCCGCGCGACTGCAAAGGCATGGCTTTGCGCCGGGTTGCAGCAAACTCAGGCCAGACGCCTCTAAGTAGGTAGAAAACAGTGCCTTCCACTGGTTCCATGGTACTGGTGACTGGCCCGGTGTTTCTAGGAATGTACGAGGGGGCGTAAGATCCCGTGCAACTCATAGTAACTGTTTACCTCGTCGACACGTTGTTGTATTGTAGATGCAAGATCGAACGACACACAGGAGCGACCGATGTCATGATGACGCCAAGTTTCCGCCGAACCCCCCCCCCCCTCTACTTTTCTTGCGTCACGTATACGTGGTGTCAAGAGACATGCATGTGACTGAAACTCTGAAGAAGCGAAACTGAAAGTAAGACAACCGAAACTGAAAATAAGAGAAGAGAAACTGAAACTGCCGCACAGTTCATTGCCTGATGGACACATGCAGTGTCACGTATTATTTAACGTCTTCATAAAACCGCTGTTTGTTCTTCTATAGGATTAGCAGCATTAGTATATGTTTGCTATTAATGACACCCAGGTAATGAACATGATTTACCAACTTAAGTAGTGTTGGTTCTGGTGTAACACACGAAAAATTTATAGGCATGCCTTTGTGTATACGCCAGAAATGAAATTGTGAAGCAAGCCTTGAAACTGCCTGTGCATTTCTCATAAAAAAAAAGAAAAACATTATCTTGTTTTCAAAGCATGCGTGTCATCTATATCAGATGTGACTAATGTTGAGCTATAACTTTAAATGGCTCATGCTGGCTGCCATCAAAAATCACTTTTTTTTATTCAACAAACCTCATAACTCATTTCTGTCACGAAAGCAACGAAATGCTTCACTTATATCTCATTGCTTTGGTGCAGTCATGGTTCATTATGCAATGTAAAATCTGATTCACGAATATTTTTGTTACTTGTTGCACGATACGTTTGTTCCTGAAATTCAGCACATCCACCAGTATTGCGTTCCCGCGCGGCTTTCTTTTTTTTAACTGAGTACAGGTGAATAGCCACCGGATTCTTGGCTGATCGCCCAGTGTAGGTATGTGCCATCTTTTGATAGGCTAACAACATCAACAAAATTCGTCTTTCACTTCCAATCATGTGTGCTGCGGTATACTTTTTCTTCGACTTTGTATTGATTCCATCCGTAGTAGGCATGGGAGGCATTGGCCACGCTATCAGCTTCCGCAAGTTAGGTTCACGCAGAATTTGTTAGCTCCGCTTCAAGTTGATCTGATCTCCTTGCAACGAGTTGCTGAAGAAAACGGGTGGACGGGGCAGTGCGGGAAGAAGAGTCGTCGAAGGAAGACATTTGTAATGTTTCTTGAATATAGCCAAAGTTTCTGTTACCGTTATTCAGTTTTTGTCCCCCTGTGATTTATCAGCTATTATTCGAACCCCCAAAGTTTAAAGTTCAAAGTAGTAGCATTACTTTTAAATTCAGAAGAAGCTACTAAACATTACAATTGGGATATATTCGCAGGATCTGGCTTGGAGCTATTCTGTTTGTATCCCTGATTATACTCCTATATTCTTCGTAGATTTTTTGGTTATTTTGGCTCTTCTCTTAATTCCCAGGCATGTAGCTTGAGTTCTCATTCTTGCAGACTGCCTTTCAGTTCTAGTCTCCAAAATTCCGGAAAATCGTTATTGAATTGGTCGCTTAGGTTTTATGTTCCGTGCACAGTGCGTGAGATCCACTTGGTCTGAGTACCTGCCTATTCGGGTGTTTATTTTAACGAGGTGGCTGATTTATTGGCAAGGTCAGCTCTCAGCGCTCCTGTAATCTTTCCTGTCCTTCACCTCATTATGTTGGAAACTTCACGTTTCCAGCGGTTCCAACATATTTCAGCCAGCTTGAGTGATCCGTTGCTCAATACCGTGGATTTTCACCACTTAAATTACCCATGGAATGTCCAGTGGTGTAAATCAAGGCGTTGCGAGGTGTCAGTGACGCTTCTGCGATGCAAAATCCCTCACTTAAATTTATACTTGCGCCGATGCGGGTTCGCTGCGACAAACCTTTGTGTCTCATGTGGGCAAGTTGAAACAATAGGTCATTTTCTCGTCTCTTGCCGGCGGTTTGCAGTTCAAGGAAAGCAGTATTTGGAGGTCCCTCTTTCGAGGTTAGGCCTCCCTCTATCTCTTCCAGTTCTTCTCTCGTTCGGTGCGAGCGCCAAGGAATTCCCGTTAAGCAGTGTTTGTGGCTACCTTCATGATCGCATAAGTGCGACTGATCGGTCACCTTGTTAGCTGCATACAAAATTCTGTTGCATGTCTAAAATGCTTGATTCTATTCTCGGTAATTCATATTTCTTAAGTTTTATTGAATTTTCCAATTTTTATTCTGATTCAGTCTTCTACGCCGCCGCCTCACGTCTTTTTTTTCCCCCGTGCAAATATTTCATTGGCAATCTCCACTGTACCTTGGCAAATCCCCCCGCGTGGGTATGTGCCATATATATTTACTGACGTGAAGAAGAAGAGTGTGGGCTACAAACACTGTCTGTACTTGTGCTCTTCCTTTTATTTGTTGTCTGTTTGCATTGTAAGGCATTAATAGGTAGAAAGGCATGCACGTAATGGGCATACCCTGTGCGCATGAATGCGGAAGATGGTCATGGTTGTCCAAGCATTGCCATCAAAGCAACGGGACCTTCAAGAAACAGCTAGGATATGGTTGTGACCCCTCACATGCAGTGATACTCACACAATTTGAAAATGTTGCAAGTTACAGCAGTCCCGTGGTTATATTGCTGCAAAACAATTAAGCTAGCCCATTCCATTCATGCGGAAATATTTTTAGAGGCTGCCAAAAAGGAACATGTCAAAAAGTTACACGTCCTGTTTCATTGTGTTTGAAATGAGGCTTAAGATTAAATTAATGTTACAAATACGCGCTGAAGAAATGAAACGATTAAACTCTCATGTGAAGGAAATACAAAAGGGTATATTTACGAAAACTTATTTACAAGCTAAAATAGCATCGCACACACACTCTCACGGGTTCCTTGTCGTCTGTCACTTGACTGAGTCGCCTCCAAGCGCTGCAGGCTACCGCGCACCTGCAGTGCACCGGAAGCGCACACACACACAAACACACACACTCTCACGCGCACACGTGCATGGGTCCACTTGAAAGGAGACGCCGCACGGCTCTCCGGTTCGTACTTCTGGCAGCGGCGGCATTTCCCGCGGCCCTAACGACCACACCAATAAGCTAACGAAGCGGGCGCCCATCGGTCCGTTCGCAGAACGGAGGGTGCCGCCAAGGACGCACTCCCGCACCGAAAGCACACATGCGGGCACAAAAGAACGCTCGCTGCGCAGAACGACACTCGCAGAGAAACACATGTATATGAGAAATGGCCCCTTCTTACAAATGATGGTGGTAAACGAAATGAACAAGCAACTGCTGTGCAATCCATGCACTGTCATGCAGTACTTACACAATCACAGTCCAGTGACTGCAGAGCGGTCTGCAATCAGTAACTTGCAAAAAAACTATACTATGCAGCGAGCTTGTTCGCACGGTATTTGTTACATTTATCGAACGATCACATGAAATTGGTATGGCTATTTCTACACAGTGCATTTCCTAAAGACTCCTTTCTGCCATACTGTACTTTTTACCCAAAATGCTTCTTACAGAGTCATAAATTGTTACGTACGCGTATAAAGATGTTTGTAGCAGGTGTGTGAGCCTGAACAAAAAAAAACCCATTTATTTTCCTTAATTCTTCAGTATTCCTGATTATGACGACATATGGGCATTTATATGTTAGTACAATTTTTTTCACGCATCACAATTAACTGATGCACCGATGTGTTTGGTACACATTCATCTTCAGACATTTCATGTCTGTTTGGTCAAAAAAATACGAAATAATAGTTGACGGCATTAGTTTTGACTACCATCACACAGCATGCTCTTGAAATTCCTCTAGCTGTTGTACAGAAGTCTGTAATTGGCTTCATTGCATAGCTTCATACTTGAACCATTTAAACTCTGCAAACTGTTCTTTTTACCGCACATGGCGACATGGCATGCGAAGCCGCGTGGGAACGGGCGAGGAGGATTCGGAGGTACAGCTGCAACTTCGCTGGAATCCAAAGACAGCTAGGCACTTGTCACGGTTAATTTCGGAAAGGCGGCTATGCCCCAGTAAAGTTGCGTAAGGTCTTTCCTTGCAGACCTTACTAAGTTCCTTCACTTCGCACCAGAAATGCTCACCGCCCGATTTTCACGGCAATGAATAAGCTTGCAAGGAATGTTATCGGCGGTCGCACGTGCATGACAATCCTTTCGACATGCGTGACGATGCCCACCGAAGGCATTTCAGGCTGTCGAAGGGACTTGTACGCTGGCTAAGCGAAGAGCGCGGAATATGCGTCACTGACAGCCCCCTTCCTTTCGCCGTCTTGTCCATCGTGCGTCGCGCCGAGCCCGACAAAGAAAAGGCCGTCACCCCCCCCCCCCCCTTCCCCTTCTGAATCGAGGGGCGGGGGGGGGGGCGGAAATTCCGCAAATAGTTTCCCAGAGGCATCCTTTTTTTTTTCATGGGGTCAAGGAAGGTGGCCCAAACAGTGCGAGGCAACGTTCTCTGTTCATTCTAGAGAAGCAAGCTTACACTGCAAAATTAAACCTTGTCTTTCTCTTCCAAATGCAATTAACTAGGAGTCCTGTCCAAAACCATTTCAGGTTGTTATGTGGGCACCCCCAACCTTTTTTATTTCCGTGTAACTCCAGCACTTCTTCACCTTTGTCATTGTAGCCGCTATTGTTCAAGTACCATGCAACATCTTGTTATTAAAGGACCTTTTTAATTGGAAATGAGAGCATGTGCACAGGGTGGAAAGCGCGTGATCTGCCAGGAAACACTAAAGCGGCCCCGAGAAGGGATCTTTATTAAGGATGCCAGCCATCTTGGGCCTCTCCACTCGGCAACGACGACAAAGCGTGTGCGCTCCCTATGGTTAGGCCCCAGCTGTGGAAGCCATCCTCGGACACGACCATGACCTTCGACATCTGATGTTTTTATTTAAAAACACAGGGACCAAAGTCGTGCTGTATGCAGTGCAATCGCCATGTGGTTCCATAATCATCCATTTAGCCCGGCTCTTTGGACGGATTCAGGAAACGACTGAAAAGAACAAAAGTAACGAGCAAACAAAGGTGCGCTGCATAAAAGTTAGAACGTAAAGAAACGAAGGCACGCTGCGCTAATGCTGTAGCGAGGTCTAACATGTAAAATTTCGCGGCTGGCGTCGATTTCTACAAAGCGCGAGTAGTGCCTACGGAAATAAACAAAGGCGCACTGGAGATGGGTAAGTCTATACAAGCACGAGTTTTTGTCTCTACCAGCGATTTACTAGCTCACACCGCGCGATTTTGATGTCTGGCGTCGATTTCGACAGAGAGGGAATACGGGCACGAAACGGGACGCTCGCGATCTGCCAGGAAACAATGAGGTGTCCCTAAAAAGGGCCGTTTGCAGGAGCACTTCAACCGCGACCTGCAGCGGCGTGGCGGCGCGGTGAGCAGTAGGCCCAGCAGTGGTCCGTCTTGTGCCCTTTGGCTCCGCACCGACGACACCGGTGCACGACGTACACCTCTCCTGGTCTTGCCCTTGAAGCCGACGCTATCCCTGGTCCGTAGATCTTGACGAGGGCCGCGACGATAATCTTTGACATCTGGTCGATGCCCCGGTCTGCGGCAAACAAGGACAGCATCGGCTCGCCAGAAGCATCCAGGAAACGATGCTGCAAAAAAAGTTACGTTACAAGCGCCGCAATTTGGCGAGTTCTGCACGAGAAAACTTGCGAAAACGTTGTTCAACCCTTACCTCGTGATTGAGAACGTGCACGCCCGACAAGCGCTTCATCGTGGCTGTCAGACGGCGGTTCAGATGGCGACGCCGGCGGTCCTCAAACCGCACCTTATGTGGGTCGTCGTAATGGAGTTGCAAAATTTTGAACACCAGCACGACGTGCTCCTGCAGCAGGAAAACGAGGTCCTGGAATGCGCAAGGCATGTAGGTAAGCGGTACAGCACTTCATGAAGCGAAATTTGAGATAAAATGCGTACCTTTATGTCGCTGGCGATTTCTCGCGGGTCAGCGCCTTTTGGGGGTCATCGCAATGTCGTGGAAGCAAGAACTGTACAGAAATTTCAGCTGGCTGCGCCGACGAGCGCACCACGCAAAAAAAAAAAAGCCATACCTGGACAGCTTCCGAAACGCGCGCGCCGCCGCCTACGCTCACGAAGAGAATGCCCGCAGACCACGCACGCCCGGCGGCCGGCCAGCCGGCCCTAGCGATTCCCTAGGCACTCTAGGGACAGGCCGAGAGAGGCGCGGCGAACCCACGTCCGGTTGAGAACGAGGGAGAAGCAGAAAAACGTCACGGAGAAGCGCATCCCATCGACCAATCAGCGTTTCCAGCCCACCTGCACCGAAACGCTTCTTTGTTTACCCGGCTGGTTGCGGGCGGTTGCTCGCGCGTTCGTGGTGCTGGCGGCCGCTAGCTCGATGCAAGCTTCGTAAATACTGGTGACTTGCTGCTCCCGCGCTGCATTCCCGCTTGATTTCCTAAGTACTTACGACATCTGCTTACCCGCTTTTGCATTTCGATGTGTCTGTTGAGGCAGCACGGTGCATGGTGGCGAGCGGCGCGGCCAGCGCGGCTGATTAGCAGCTGCTTAGGGCGCTCGCTCGAGTACCAAAAAACGTAAATAGTTTTCTCCAAAGAACAGTTTATTAAAGGAAACATCAGTAGTGACAATCGATGTACAAAAGTGATTTTAGGCATCTTGGGCATTGCAATATCAGTGACAATCGTTCTAAAAATCAAAATTAATAAATTCCATTATGGAAACCTAGAACACATGAGCGAGTGCACAGAGAATATATACAGAGTACAAAGAGGTAAGGTACTACCAAGGTAGGTCCGGTACATATAAGCATGTGCTACATTCATGTAGCATATGCTTTTGTGCAGGTTCAGATGAACAGCAGTGAAGTACAACATCCGAGATGTATTGAAATGTATCTGTCTGTGGCTATGCATACACACATACAGAGAAGGGCAGCGAAAAGTTTCAGCCTTTCACTCGTTGCATCAGACTAAGGACAACATAATATGCTGCAGTGCTATAACTTAGTAAACAGATGCCATGAAAAGAACTTAGGTAACCTTGGGCACGTTTAGCTCTTGGCAGATGAGTTACAGGCTTGCATGCTTTAGGACACAGCTCGTCTGCCATGCCCTATTTTGGTTTCTTTGTTTTGTAGATACCAAGGGGAGGAAGATGCAACCAGGGCAGGCCGAGAATTGTGTGGAGAAGCGACTTTATGAAAATTCTCTGAACAGTTGTGGCCGTGGCTGGTGACGAACAGTAATTGGAGGTCATTAATTCAGCTTGCGATGACACATTGGGGTGTAACAAAATATGCGTGCGTATAAATAACTCATCTGAGAAATGAAAACGCACAGGGTTCGTAACAGGCCAGTAATGTTTCTCTATGTGGCGTTATACTGCATCTACCACAATGTCCAGTTATTATATTACTGAATGGTAAATTGCAAGTGGTCCGTGTACTGTACAGTATCTGCAAACGCTTATGGACGCCACACAGTTCAGCGTAATGCGCCGGCCGCTGCTATTGTGCCCCTCATGACCCATGTGTTGCTCCAAAAGGTGAAACCCCAAACGCTACAACTTCCAGAAGGAAAAAAAAAGCAACTACAAATAGCACCGCAGCATATTTCGAGCACGCTTGTATTGGACACCAGCAAACATGTCAAACATTTTTCATCTTATGCGTACACCCCTCTTAAATGTTACAGAGCCGAGCACCTGAGCCAGTCCGCGTTTGCTGCCTGTGGGTTCTGCTCTCTGTTTCATACATCAGGTGCAATGCTGTCAAAGCTAGCGCTCTTGTTTGCGCTGCCTGCATCCATGACCAAAAAGTAGTGCGTTCCTTGTGGTGAGCGAAACATGGTGAATGCTTTGCCTACAGGCTTACTACATGACGCATTTGTCATGAGCTTGATTAAATGCACTGTTATTGCTGACGACACGCTGTTGCTTTGTCAATCCTCAGACCACTCGGCCACAAAACAAGCACGGAATAACATACCTCCCTTCATTTTTCCTTGCTGATTACTTTCGTACATTTCACTGTGTTGTACCTTATGTATGAAATGAACTGTAGCTATCACCAATTTTCCCAGCAGCATAACAGAGGGCAAGCCATGACCAGAGGTTGCCAAGTTATATACCACAAGAACTCCTGGGTTCCGCAGAGCACTTTTTGGTTTTTGCGAGCACCTGAATCGATGTATGCTTCAACATTATGGTGTGCTTCACAAATTTACTTTTTGCACAAATGGCACTGTTACTGATCATAAGAACTATGGTTAGCATACAGCCAGTCATTAACTGAATTCTGGCATTCCTTGAAGGGCACTGAGCCTGTATACTTGTCACGCAGGAAGAAAGAGAAGCCAAAACAAAACGGTTTCCCTAGCACCTCTTGTAAGTTGTTAGCATTCAGCAATATTAATTTGAGAACCAATGGTCATAGCAATGCTCATACTAACAAGGCACACAAGGCTTCTAGAAGGCAAACTTGTACTTTGTAAAAGAAGTAACGCAGCAGGAGCAAAAGCAGTCAGTACAGTATATGTGCAATCGGAGCAGAATTATGGATAAACAGGTACATAAATACTTATATACATAAAAAATAAATAGTACAACAAAAAGTTAAAGAGAGAGCACATGTGTAGTAAGTAGGCAGCATTAAAAATCCAAATACAATAATATCCTAACACAGTGCCTCATGAATTTAGCCGGCTAATTTGCGCCTCTTTCTGGCGGGAGCACTCTGTTTTGTTTTTGACGTCATGCTCCTGTTTAAAAAGGAAAGGTGCCAATGCAGCCTTGTGCGGCAGAATAATTTAGGGAATTTTATTTTGCAGCCTAATGAACAGAAAACAGCTTGCTGGTTAGGCATCCTCTCAACAAGATTCCTGGACACATTGGACAAATGAGCACAGCAGGAGATTTCTTTTCTGAAGGCCGAATCCAATTTCTTTATATAATTTAGACATGCCTCAGAAGTTGCGGCAATTGACTGGAAAAGGTGCTCGGGAACACCATTCTCCTTGAGTAGTGCAAAGAATTGGTGTCGTCCATGGAGAGAGCCACCGTCTGCTGCAAGGAGTGTTCCCTCACATGTGCATTCTGTGGTTCTCTGGTCAAGAAAGCTCTTCACAAGAGTGCCAGCGACATGGTACACAACATTTTCGTATACTATGTCAGGGGCATCTTGTGAAGACGCCTGCAAGTCAGATGAACCTGAGCCTTGCTGCCTGCTGTGGCTTGTGCTTGGAGTGCTGCTTGGTGACAATACTGCAGAAACACTCTCCAAGTTGGTGAGGAACGCATGTGTTGTCACTTCGCAGTTTCCTTGCGAAAGTTTGAAAAGTTGGCCAATCCAAATATGTTTTACAGCAGCCACGAATTGGTACACATTAGGTGTCTCATTGCAGCCATGTTTTTGACGAACTATTGCAAAAAAATTTTCCAACGGATCCTGCTGCAACCGACGAGTGAAAAGATGAGTGTAATCGAAATCTGCCTTTAGATCTGTCCACAGCAGAAGTAAGGCTTTGATTGCAATCTGCCAACCTTTGATGGTGTGTGGTTGCTTGTCCAGAGGACCACCAAAATGCCATTGGGCGATCCAATCTATGCACGACTCAAGGAAGACATGATGTTCCGAGCCTTCTGTCATTGCGTACCGCAACTTGTCGTCCTGCTTTTTCAGGGCCGAACTGTTCAGGCAGTCAAAAAGCTTATCCATCCTTTCCGTGAACTCTGCTGTAAATTTTGCATCAACAGGAAGCTCTTGAATGGCAATGAGAGTGAGGAGTGCCACAGATACGGATTCGCTGAACACTTGTGTGGCGTACTTCACTCTCATGTCAGCAAAGGGCATCCTGTAGATGTGTTGCTCTTTTAGTTTTTTTGCCAATCTGCTTTTGAGATGCTCAACTGGTGTTTTGGAGGCCCGATCAATGTGACGAGTTTTTTTGTAAAGGGTTTCGATGTGTGTCCAGTCAACAACCTCAGAGCCAATGGTGAGCTTATGTCGTCGCAAATTATTTCTTGTGCATTTGATTAGGTGTGGGGTGTCAAACATGAAGTATATTTTGCGGTTGTTGACAACAAAATATGGTTCATGGATAGAATGGATGAGCATTCTTGACAGACTCACATTGTTCGACCCTTGATCACAAATGACCGCTTTCACCAGAAGACCTTTGGTTTGAAGCTGCTGAATTAAATCTAATAGCAGCTTGCGCATTGCAAGAACTGAAGTTGCATTGTGGGACGCTGCAAAGGCTACTGGCTGCATCCAACTTCTTGATATGCCAGACACCGCCATAACAAGGGCTATGTTTGCCACACGAGAAGTCCTAGTATTCCCATCATCTGTGAAGCCAATTACAATATCTTTTGATTGATCATACATCAAATTTTTTTTCAAGGATATTTCATCGAATAAAAGACAGCATGCTTTGTCTTGTAGTGGCCAATCTTTTGTAATTGATTCTATTGCATCCATGGCACCTGGAATGATACCAGGTGTCATTGGGATGTCTGCCAGCCAGCGCCTTAGCGTCCTCACATGTGGCAAATGGAGCATTTCTCTGAGGAAGCGATAAGCTTTTGGAGAGTGAAAGAACAAATTGAGAGCGAATTGTTTCATTTGTTTTGACCAGTGCTTTTTGGATTTCGGAAATGAGCAGAGCCTGATTTGAGCTTTAACCAATTCAAAAAGGTCTTGTGGCAAATGCGGTTCAAGCTTGTTGAGAGCCTCCTGCTGCGTTACTCGCCTTGTGTCGTGCCTTTTCCTAAACCGACTCAGTGCCTTTCGGTACCTGTCGCTTCGAGAATGCAACTTCTCGAAGCGCTTTTTGGTGCGAGGGGTGTACACAACTGCGCCCTTCCTCCGCCGACTCTTGGGCGTTCCTGATGCTGGTGTCATCACTGGCTGTCTGGCACTCTCTTTGGCACCGCTGAGGCCACTAGGACCAGCTTCAGCTGCAAAAAATATATAAAAAAAGCATATTTATGTTTGCCTCAGAGCGAGACCTACATCTACATCCCTCACAAAATCAAGATTAGGGTGCAGTCACAGGGCTACAGGTTGCCAAACTTGCAGGGCAATGTTTTTGTGTGAAATGATGAATACAGTCGTGCCCCGTTAATATGATCCTCGCTGATAGGGACAGTTTTTTCTGGCGACCAACTTTACGCCTCGCTTAAATGGAAACTAGTTGCTCGTAATACAGACAGGGTAATAGTTAATGGATCTCATTGTTATCCATGTGTTTTGCCTGCTTAATATTCAGAGCAATTTTTCATGACAAGCTTGAGTTAAGCAAATGGAAAAAACCAGAAATATTTATGTGCAGTAAAGCGATACCTACACGCTGTTACGGGCCTGCCGATACCCATCATGATTATATCAAGGTTACCGATGCATACTTTTTCATTGCAGTGGAAGGTTGTAGTTTGCAATAAATTCTAATGTTTTCTTGAGTACTTACCATAATCAGGTGAGTCCCATGATGCTGATGCAATCACTCTGATGGGTGTGCTTTGGGCAGCACCTGTCAAATAAATAAACACACTGTGGGAGGCTTCAACCAAGTATTTTAATTCTCAGGTGCACATTTTTAGCCTGGCTACGCAGCGTGTATGTGAATGGTAAGCAACAGGCTAGTGAAGCAATTTCCACAACAAGTACCTGAGAAGGCTATCCAATGTTTTCATTGAGCTGAATGAAAAATTACCTGTAAATATAATTCTGTACAGATAACACAGGGGTCCACCACGTAAACAATGCATTCATACATATGCACACAGAAAAATATATGAAATACTAGTTGGTGAGCATAAAGTTAACACTTGTTTCTTCTCTTCTGAAACAAATGTCTGGCATCCGAAGTAGTGGTACAGTAAGATGTGCCGACGTGCACCTAATTATTGCACACCACGACATAATTGCACACTGCTGCTATTGCAGAGGGTTAATTTATTACGTGCAAATCTGCAGCAATAGTGCTGCAGTCCATTGTTGAATTTTCATAGATTATCACTGCACTATTAGTGCATTGCACCTACCTTCTTCGTCAGCTGGGGGAGGGGGCGTAGTCTGCACATCAGTGAGCTGCGGGGCACGTGAAGAGTGTGGGTCGTCTGCAATTAAACGACCGCTTAGACACTCCCAATCTAAAGAAATCAGCCAGCAAAGTAATTACATATGTTTATTTTTTTGTGCTATGACAGAGCCCTCAGCATAAGTAATACTGCATTACAGGGTTAGCCTGAACCAAATGAAAAGTTCTTCATTTCAAGCTGTAATGTAAAACAGATCCTGACTTAGTGCACCTACCTGTGTCATGGACAGCAGAATCTGCACCAGCAATTGTGCCTAGCCCAAGTGTTGATGGCAACGGCAAGTAGTCTGAAATATAGGTACCACTTAGTTACTCCCAAGGAAAACAAACCAACTGGTGTAGTGAGACATTAGGAATGTTTTCCTATGCAAGATTGCAGGAAGACTTACCGTGACCAAGCATGACTTCCACTGGTGCAGCAGTGGACTGTAGTGGTGAAGCGGATTCAATGCCTATGCGAACAAGGAAAAAAAGATAGCCAATCAAGCTCTGCATAGAAGCACCTTCTGCTCAGTGCACAGTATGGCCTTGATGTTCTATTTGGAACGGTTTCTCTTGCTGGGAGTTAGTGTGATCTTAAATTGGGCTTAAATCGTTTTTGTGAGTTTGTAGGCAGTTACAATTAAAAAGGAAAAATTTGTGCGATCAATATACCGCGACATACAAAATAGCGCAGCAGCACACAGGAAGAAGAATGAAAACACACAAACGAACACTTTACTGTGAACCACGAGGCCATAAATTCACTTGATGTGCATTGTAGGAAATACAAATCAAACTGCAAACCTATCTATGAAGCGTGCAATGTCACCACTATTAATGCTTGCAAACTTATTCCCGAAATCATTCAGGAAGAAATCAGATAGCCTAAGTGACATGTGCATCGCTAAATATCCTGGCGGGTTGCTCCTCAAAGAACCATTTTTACCTTAGAAACCGGTAAAATGTTTACCCTCCATGCTTGCACAATATGCGGCCACTTCATGTATAATTACCGCCTCGTGTGTCACAATAAGCTGCTGGCAGTTTGTGCGTGTGTGTGTTCTTTCTTGACCCTGTGTGCTATTTTGGAGTGAATTCGCGCAGTCTGCCCTCTATTCACCGCAGCGAACAGTAAGTAATAATGACAAGAATACTAAACATAGAGTTATAAAAATTATTTTCCTCACTGCTGCTGGAGTGCACTATCCAGCATCTGATTGTTAATATGGTTAAGAGAAATTTAAGCTACAACATGGTACACAACTGCAGTCTGATGCAACTGAAACAATGGCCACATGACATTGAAGCAGGAAAGTTTTGTGCCCGGGAAGTGATGTTTGCAGTTAGCCTCTATGAATGCAATTGTTCCCTTTGGTCTTACATTTACAGGATGGGTTTTTCTGAAAATAGTGCCCTCACCTTGTGCCGCACCTCCTTCATAGAAATCTGCAACAAAAAAGCCACAGGATATACTGAGGGATCAAGCTTGGGAAGAATTTACTGGGAGAGGAATTTTGCTTACCCGGGTGCACCAAGGCTCTCAGACGAGGCTCATGCACCTTCACGGAAGGGACTGCTTCATGCGTGAGCCTTGTGCAGGCATCACTAGTGAAGCAATCCCTCGTGAAGTGCTTTGAGCAGAGCCTGTATGTTTTGTAGACCTTTTCCCTTGGTGTCTCCAGGAGTTCAAGCCTATTGGCATATTTCAGCCAAATGGAGAATCTGAAAAACAGCCAAACAACATGATTTCATACATTTTAAAGGTTTGCATACCTCACTTCAGGAATGCTTATTAGCATCTCCTTACACAGCAAAGGGGTACGAACATTATATAACATATATGCGTGAAAACAACTGTGGCAGGATGCAAGCAAAATAAGACAGCAGTTTGTAACAATGTGCCACAGCCTGCTAGTCTATTGCTATGCTGGCCAATCGAAACGATGAATGAAATCACCTTTTTAATGTCTGGCTATGATCGACAAGCCAGAACCTTTAAAATTCTTGAGCTTATGTTTTCTTTTGTGATCTGCTTTTGGTTTAGGTAACAATAACTAGTTCTTTGTTCCAACTGCTTTTTGGGTGCGGCATAATTTTGTGCAGCAGATAAAAATGGGGACAGAGCTTCACTGCAGACTTAAGCTCTATCTGATCATAGCAATTATTCCACTCACACTTTTCTCTAGGTAACTGCATACTAACCACCACCCATGATTCGTTCTTTTCTAATTCCTCCATTAAACACAAGTGCCAATGTAGCTATGCTATGGCAGACAGCTGCTTGCCCACAAATTTGAAGTCTGGATTAAGAACAGCAGGTAAATGAACCAGTAGGCACAGTTTTTCATCTTTTGCTTTCACTGTGATCAAATGGGAAGTGTGAAAGGGATGTGAGCAGAACATCAACAGGAAACACTGCTCTTTCAAGAAACTGAAGGTGCAGGCAAATAGCATGGGTCCAGAAGAAGGGGAAAAAAGTGCTTAAGCAAGGGAAATGTCCCAAAAAAGACACAGACAAGAAGAAGGCGACCTTCGCCTTCCCCTCACCCACCCGCCGGAAACGAGCGTTTCCGGCGTACTAGGCGAAACTATTTGCGAGCTTCCCAAAAGCTGTCAAGGACAAGGCGCGAGATAAGAGACATATGTGAGGAGATGGGAATAATGCGGAGAGTTCAGAGCCCTCCAAGGTCAGTCGTGCGCCCCGCGAGCGAGCAGCGTAGAGGACAGCCGGGGTGGAGTGTGGAGCGAAATTTACAATGCTGGAGCGGCAGCACTACGGTAGGCAATAGTTTCGAGAAACGCTTCCACGGAGTACATGGGTGGTTGAGCGCGGATATCGCGAGGAAAAGCTCCGGTAAAAGTAAGAAAAACAAGACCGGCAGACTTTCTATAAATGGCTCACGGCGTGCAATGGACTTTCAGCGCGGTGTCCAACACTAGTGGTGTTAGTCTGAACAGCTCGATAATTTATGTGACGTGCATCACTGCTGCAGAAACCATGCACGAACACGCAAGAAATAATATTCAAGCGCGCTGAACTCCGTAAAGAAACAGCCAAACTGAGCATTACAATTACTCCGCTGACGACGCTATAGGCACAGAAGTTAGAATATTCATATTTAAAATACACTCTGGGGGCACCGGAATCTGCGGGGAATAAGCTTTTAAAGGCAGCGAGAAAAGTCAGTGAGTCAGACACACACACACACACACATGCGAACAAGCAAGCAAGGTAACTAACGGTCCCACGCTTATGAGAGGCAACGGCTGTTGGGCCATCTCAAACTGCAGCACCTTCCCTTAATTTTGCTTTAATGTCCTTAAACGTACTTATCAAACTCATCTCGCAAAACCAAAGCCACTGCAGTAAACAGCGCCAGGTAAAACTAGTTCTATTCCGTCGGCAATTTCAAATGGTAACGACCAAGGGCGGTCAAAACAAAGGCACAACGGTCGCCAACGGCTATGCAAAGAGGGATACGATAGTCAGTGAATTCATAAATACCTGTGGTCAGAAGGAAATCTGAAGAGATGTTCTCCACTCTTGCCGGATGTGCTGCACCACTTCGCGCAACAATACATATGCGACATGACGCTGAGGACGGTAATCACGCTGGTCCAGTGCGCACGTCGCGTCGGCAGTCGCTCGCGTAGTTTCGGCGTTTCGGTATGCTTGCGCCGGTCGCTGTCGTCTGCTGCCACTGCGCTGCAGCGTTGCCCGCGGCGGCGCTGGCGGCGCAGACGCGTTGTGTCATTTTCGCAATTTATTTCTTTGATATACTATTTTTAATGCTTACGACTGGTTATATTTTCATTCATAAGCATGTTTGTGTTGTCTACTATGGTCGAGAAATTTTACTTTTTATTAGGCTTGACTCCAGCCGCGTTTGCCGCCAGATACTAGGATCGCTGCAATCGTTCCGACCGTGGCGACACTTACGGCACGGACGCGCAACTTGCAACATGCCACAGCACTGGCATTAATATCGTGGCAAGATCAGACTGATTTCTGAGTGAAAGAGGTGCGTTGTCTTCACTGCAATTTCTAGAATCGCCTAACTGCCAGCCTCAGCGAAGCAACACTCCTAACAGCTGCATACAGTCTCTCAACCAGTGAATTTGCCATGCAACTGGCGTCTTGTGCTCGGCAGCAAATTTTGCCTTTGAATAAACTTTCTTTTCACTCCCTCCTTTACCCTTCCCTTACGGCGCGGTTCAGGTGTCCAACGATGTATGAGACAGATACTGCGCCATTTCCTTTCCACCAAAAACCAATTATTATTATTATTATTATTATTCGTGGTGAACCGCCTAGCTTCACAACATGCATTGTAGGCGCTCAGGTTAATCGATTTGCAAGAATGCAGGTTTCAATTAATGAATGCAACCTTCGCATGATAAGCTAAGGATTATTTCTCACACGTATCGGTTGAGGATTTCCGCTATCAGTATATTGCTCCTTAATTCAAGTGGTATTAAACAGCAATTCCACAAGTCTAAACAACTGAAAGTTATTGTGAGGATGTCAGAGGCAGACACAATGTTTTACACTGTCAATATGAGGCCAGGGTGACGAAGAATTTTGCAGTCAAATCTACGAAGCTTCGGCCTCTCATTGATAAGGGCACTCGAGTGCTGCGTCAGAGTACGCGGGATCAATCCAGTCGGCTGAGGCAGCGTTTCGATGGAGCCGAATCTCGACAGGCACTCGTGTGCCGTGCGGTGTCAGTGCACGTTAAAGACCCACAGGTGGGCTAAACTCTTCCGGAGCCCTCCACTATAGAAACACACTATTTCTTGTTTCACAAGCATTAGCCTACTTTCCCATACGGTGCGTTGGGGTGTCCACCGAGATGAGGCCATTACTACACCGTTTCCTTTCCTCAAACAGCCTATTTTTCAAACGCCAATTTTCATTGTACAGCCCACGGTTGTTTTTTTGTTGTTCGTCGACAGGGTAAAGCTAGATGAAGAGTAAAGATATTGTCTCCGCTTCGCCTAAATCTGAAATTCTAGTTTGACATTGATTAAAACTTCGATGCAATGCCACCAGTACATAATCAGCTTTGAAAGCAAGCAAAGGTTCCACTGTTAGACGTTGAATTTATTGAGGAGAGGCCTCTACTGGACTACTGATTTTTTGTGCGCTGAATGGATTAGCTAGCGTTAGTAATCAAGTAAGCTCCGGCTCTTTTTGCTGTCTCTTGACGCCGCTTCAGATTCGGCTATTGTTTGCGCATGATCACGAGCTTATTATGTCGTATTGATGTCCGCCACCAGTTGGATTTGGAACTAGATGTCTCGGCCAGATGTATTATGTGCTCCCATGTACCTTTTTTTTTGTACACATTCATTACTGGTCTGGCGGTTAAACCTCCGTTTTAAAGCAAAAGCTTTACTTGCCGCGAACTTGTGGTTACGCCGTGGCTGTGCTCCGAGGAGGCACGTGACGTCACAACGCCTGCTTCGCCGCGGATATTTCTCTCTCTCTCTCACTCCCTAGTCACTACTGCGCATGCGCCACTAGTAGCACCGAGCCACAGGTGTTCCACCGCTGCGCAGCGCCGCGCCTTTCCTCAAAATCCAACTTTCGATTTTTCTGTTTCCTCTTTCTTCTTTCCCTCTCTCCTTTATTCCTTCCTTTACGGCGCGGTTCGGGTGTCCACCTAGATATGTGAGACGGTTACTGTGCCATTTCCTTCCCTCAAAAGCAAAAAAAAAACAACTAAGCCGACGGCGTTCGCGAGTGTTTTTCACCGGGTCGCAATAGCAGCCGCTTCATTGTCATGAAACTTCTTAATACAACTGAGTGAATTTCACAGCACGAACTCACCGCTTTAAGTCGATAGATGCCTTCCGTTCACTGGCGTTGTCAACTTTGCATAGGCCGTTCATTTTCGCGAAAAAAAAGGCGCGCAACCGGCCCCGTGGGTCAGTGCAGACCTCAATCTCGCTTTCATGTACATGGCGTTGGTGTCCAACTGCAAAAGTGTGCTTTGACTGCGTTCCGCACACTGGATAGGCAGCGCGCCCTCCCTGTCACCCTGGGAGGTGGCATGCAGTTAATGGTTGATCGCGAGAGATTGATCACAAAAGGAACGCTGCGGCCTAGCTATTGCTTCAATGCCGCATATCAGCCACAACGCTTGCAGCACTAATGCATTCAGGCCACATCTCGCTCTCACCACGGCCACATTTATCAAAGCACGAAAGAGGCGTCCGTATATCCAGGGAGCCAGTTATGCGCCTTTCCTTTGCTCAAAGCCATCGTCATCTAGAACATTGTTAGCGTCAACGCCAATTAACACACTGAACGCCGCCATCTTCCGCTTTGTATATCCGGGATTAGCTGAGGCAATCCACATTTAATTGCTTTTGTATTTATTAAGCGTATGTAGCTATCGCTAACAAGCCTGTTTCCATAAAATTCTTTATTTTTGTGAAGTCTTCCGAAACTTGGAATCACTTATGTTCACCTTGCAAATATGGCCCGATAGTGTTGAAGTGCCCGTGCGGTCGGTTGAGGATTCCTTGGCGCACCAATAAGCAGATATCGGCACGCGTTTCACGTGAAATCACATCCTGCTGTATTACACGTTATCGCACAGAATAACCCGCCGCGTTAGCTCAGCGGTTAAAGTGCTCGGCTACTGATCCCCAAAAACAAATTATTATTATTATTATCCTCCTGAACGAACATACTGATTTGTGAAGAAGTAGATTGTACAGCTCCCGACCGAAGGGAGTTCGGTTCACTTCCGCTTGACAACACTTTGAAGCAAACGCTTCACTTTTTACGCGGCGCCGATCTCGCTGCGTGTGCACGAATAACCTTGAACAGGAGGAGCGGGGCTGCGTAAGTAACCACGTGACGCACTACGAGCTCGCAGCAGCTGCAGTCGCGCGCTCCGCCGTCGTCGCGGCGGCTGCGCGCTGCCTATCCAGTGTCTCGCTATGGACGAAGCAGGTCAGCCGGAGCCGGCATCCTCAAGAGTGCGTACTCGAAGACGTCGGGCCGAGTCTGATCAGCCGGTCGACATAGCCAATCGTGCGAGAGATTCAGCAATGGATTGCGAGCATAAATGCGCTAAACGGCCAGCAGAAAGCAAGGGAGGGTGGAAGCTTCGCCTGGCTCGATGCCGACCGAAAGATGGCGGATGTAGAAATCGACGAGCCTTGTTAGCAGTCGAGGCGGAGACTGGCGAGCCGCTGGAAGTGAGTTCTCGCAGCGCGGAATGCACGACAACCCACGTGGTCCGTCGTTCTGTCAGAAAAATCTCAGGAAGGGAGTTCACGTGTAATCTTTGCTTTCGCTTGCATAACTAAGGTTAGCTGAGCTAAGCCGCAGCCATTTTTTTCTTTGCAGCGAACGTACTTTTATACATCACGGCGCCCATTCCATCAATTTGGATTTCCCAGTCGCGCGGATGCGGGGTTTTCCTCCGAACCGCTATTGCTTTAAGAGGTGGTGGTGTAAAACTTTATTTACCGAATGCCAAAAATGAAAAGATTTATGATGCTGCCGCTCCGTTGGTGGCCCCCCGGCGGCCGCTCGTGCCTCCATGTCATGCCTGGCGGCGACGTCCGCTGCCAACGTCGTAAGCTGGAGTTGAATATACGGCTCCGAGCTGGCCAAAGAACAGCCGCGGACTGTTTAGGTGCCAGGAGGCGGGGGCCGAAAGTGCCGGACATAAATAATGTGAGCATAATCTGCTCGGGGTGGCTGCAGAGCGTGCATTCCGGTGAGAAGGCACCGGGGTGAATAAGGGCGACGCGGGCAGGAGAGAGGAAAATGTGGCCGCCTGTAAATGGCGCCACCTGCTCTGCTGAAGATTAGAGAGGGACTTGTGAGGGGGAGTGAGTTATAGGCGGGAGATGCGGCGATGAAGGGTGATGTCATGGAATGTGAGGAATAGGTAATGCGATGTTAGCGCCTTGATGTCTTCTCAAATCAAGAATTGACAAAGGTCATATTCCATGGCAGTTGACAGGCGTAAATGTATTTAATTAGTTTCAGTTTTGCTGCTTAATTACTAGTAGTAACAAGCTGCTCTGTTTACAGCCCACTCTTGTGAGATAACTTATGCTGACTCTATAAAACACAATTAGACGGCTGTACCTCTCACTTGCCGTAGGCATCGCAATGGCAACCTGACGGTGGAAACAACTGCATGTAAGTACACTCCATCTACGCTGACACCGAACACAGACCATCGGATGCGATCTTGCCCTATTTTGCCTCCGCCTACAAACCATAACCATAGTTAAGGAGGCGATCCTGTGAAACCCTATCACCTCGTACACAGCATGGAGGCCATGATGACAACGCTCGACGCAGTGTTGCAGGACGTACCCGACGGGGACAACCTCGACGGAGTCGCCTACCTGGTGCCGTATTCGGAGTTTGTGTCATAATAAAAAGCGTCATAATCTGCAGCAGCGGCCGCACCTAATTGGTTGAAACGCCGGAAGCGGATGTCGGTTCGGTTGCGACTTTGAGCGCCGGCAGGATGTCACTGCGTTGTGGTTGCTGCAGCGAAACGTCTAGCGTCGCTATTGCTCTTCACCGAAAAATGGAACGGGACTAAAGCGAGAGAAGAAACATTCACCAACAAGTTTAGTTGCCCATCGGCTGCCACTGTACAGGGGTAATATCTATAGTGCTTTGTTTGTCCATTGGACTTCAACAAATGGAAGTAATTGTTCGAATACTCTTTTAGTACTGTAAAGGCCGGAGGTGTACTTAAAGAAGAAAATATTGAACTCAAAACGCATGGCTTTTTGTGACAGCGCCCGCTGCAGCCGTCGATCGCCGATGGTAAATAAAAGGCAGATAGCTTGGTCGCATAACACTGTGTTTTACATTTATCTTGAGGGTAAAAGCGAACGGAGAGCAAAATTTGTGTGCACTGACTCGCTGCACAATGTGCGCGCCGTGCCGTGCTGAACGAAGACGCCGTGACGAATAGCCGTCTGCAACACCGATGAACGCAAGTTGGTGCTATTATTGGACAGTTGTGCAGACGGTAATTTATTTTTCTCATTCCTTTTATGCAGGCACTGCAAGATCCCCGAATTGCAGGTGATAGGTTTTTAATTGATCTGCCGCCAATAAATAAAACGTATGAGCTAAAAAAATCGTCTTGCTGTGTTTCTCTCTATGAATACGTTTGGAGACTTCGCAGACAACGTTTTCATAAGTTCGCCATGGTACGAAGCACAGGCATGCCCACACTGACGCCTGGAAACCAGCCTGCAAACTAACTCGCGAGGTCAATGCAGAGCCACACCACCGCGGCTATCGAGAACCGTAAAGGACGCCGAAAAACCACCTTTGGCATGTCAAACGCGTCGGTGTAGAAGCGCGCCGCTTGCGACTGACCATCCGTGCTCGCGACTGCTTTCACGCTGCCAGACATTACACACGATCATGGACGCAGGACGCTTCAACAGCTAATAGAGAGCTCTGGAATAGGAAATGCGCAGTTGCGTGCAGTAAACGCCTGTAAATTGCGGTTCATCAGGCTTTATGTTACATCATTCAACATAAGCAGACGAGATAGCACCGGTGATGGTGGTGCCATCCGGTTTGAATGAAGAGAACACAGATACTGCGCCATTTCCTTTCCCCCTGAAACCAATTATTATTATTATTATTATTATTATTATTATTATTATTATTATTATAAACCGGGGCTCGTTAGACCTTGCAGTTACCGAATCGCCCAACGAAATAAAATCAGCCCAAAAATATCCTCGATCCAATCTGATGCAATCAAGATAAGGGGAAGCGAAAGACCAGTACCCTGTTCATAGCAAGTTCACGTGCCGAAAAACGCAGTAACACCGACGAGTTCACTTTGAAGCGAATGGCTCCGGCTCAAAACGCGCCGACATGCTGGCTCTCCTTGGGTATCTGCTGCTGGAGGAGAGTACGCTATGTGTCTGACGTCACCAACCGATTTCTTCGGCCTTTTTCGCTGCATTAGAACCACCACATCCGCAACGGCGTTTCGACCAATAAGGTGTACCGCTGCGGTAGGTTATGACGCTTTTTGTTATGTCACAAACTCGGAACACGGGCCCTGCACTCGACTCTAAACACGAATACGCCCATATGGAGGCAAAAAAAGTACTCATCTGTAATCTAGCGCACTCTAATTTATAAAGGAAGTGTGATTGAGGACAGCTTACTACATTTTTCCGCCTTTCTGTTTAGAGTGAGCAGTGCGCAGAAGAATCTCGACAGGCTGCACCTTCAAGACGAGTAGCGCACCGACGATTGACACCACAATCGACGTCGACACCACACAGAATACAAGCGAGCTATAACACCGAGTCTGTGCTTGGACACCCATTCACCACTGTGGACTGAGGGAAAAAGATTTCGCCGCTACTTCGGGTCATGCAAGATATTTTCGCCTACTATGTCGACAGAACTCCGAAGTTGTCCATGATGGAGTGACAAGATACGAGTGTGTCGACCCCGAAGAGAAGTGGCTCATATCTTGGGCAAAAAGCCATTTTATGACTGCTAATATAGCCATGTGTTTCTATTCATGCACTTTATTTCAGGGAGGGATTGCATTCCATTCCAAAAACCTTTATTTCCATCAAAAGGCAGGCCCCGTACTCCCTACACCCGGCACGCAGGCTTAGGGGGTATGGGCCGGGACCCCCGCGATTAAAAGCAGGCAAAGAGTTGCTGGCTCTTCACGGCCTCCACCGCCAGATGAATGGCTTGCTTCTGCTTGACGGGGTCCGTGCTCCGCAGAAGGGTCTCCCAGGCTTCTCTAGTATCAATTCCTTCGTTAGCCCATGGGGAGTCTACACATTCCCAAATTACGTGATCGAGGGTCCCCCTCTCTCCACATTTTTTGCACTTATCATCTATGTCTTCGTCTTTGAGGACGTGCGATGCCCAGACCGGATGAATGTAATTTCCTGCCTGTAATCTGCGCCAGATCGTCGCCTCTTTGTTTCCGAGCTCTCTGTCCGGTGGGTGGACTAGTCTCCTTTGTAATCTGTAGTTTTCAGTTATTTCCGTGTAATTCTGCAGTCTCTCGTCTAGTACTTTGCAGTCGGGCGGTTCTGCTCCGGCTCGGAAGTAGAGATCTCGAGCCAGAGCGTGTGCCGCCTCATTGCCTGGAACTGACGTGCTAGCTGGTGCCCATACGAGGCTAATTTTCCTGTCAATCTTTCCTCCTGTTAGTATCCGCCCCGCTTCTGGTGCAATCTTACCTCTACCATAGTTATATATGGCCGTTTTGCTGTCGCTAACTATGAATTTTGCTTCTGTCCCTACGCAAGCAAGCGCTATTGCAGCTTCTTCTGCTGACTCCGGATTGCGGCTGCGTATGGTTGCTGATGAGACTGCCTCACCCCGGCCATCCACCACCGAGGCTACCGCCGCTCCCAGCTTGCCACTCGCCGCGTCCGTGTATGCTACTGTTTTCTCGTTTGCTTCGCTAAAGCGCCTTACTAGCGCCTCAGCTCTCTTCTCCCTCCTTTCCTTGGGAAAGGTGTGGTGCATATTCCTAGGCAGAGGATCCACCCTAAGTTGTTCTCTAATTATTCTTGGGTTGTCCTGCTTCGTTTGCATAACCCTGTCTATTTGTAGTCCTACCATGTTTAGGATAGCCCTACCTGTGCTGGATTGGCTAAGTCTTTCCAGCTGGGCTATTTTAACAGCCTCGCCGATTTCCCTCCATGTTTTGTGAACTCCCATTCCTAACAGTCTTTCGGTTGAAGTGCTTATGGGTATACCGAGTGCTCGCTTGTAGCATCTCCTGATTATCGAATCTAGTTTGTCTCGTTCCGAGGCCCGTATATTAAGGTATTGTGTGGCGTAGCTCCGACGGCTAATAACGTAGGCCTGCACCAGCTTAATTAGGCTCCTCTCTTTAAGCCCTCTTCCCTTGAGGGCTATTCTCCTAAAGATTCCTATGACCTGTGCCGCATAGCCTTCCAGCTTCTTTATAGTCGCATCATTATATCCATTGCTTTGGATATGGAGACCAAGAATCCTGATCTTGTCCACCTTGGGGACCGGTTTGGCCTCGACTGTGATGTTAAAGTCATTGGTTTGTTTAAGTGCCAGAGATTTAGGGTTGTACACCAGGAGCTCTGACTTCTCTGGTGACCACGAGAGCCCCCTAGCTGCTGCGTAGTCCACCGCTATATTCGTGGCTTCCTGCAGCTTGCTCTCGATGTCAGCGTCGCTACCCTGGTTAGTCCAAACGTTTATATCGTCCGCTTACATGCTGAAGTTTAGGTTTTCTGTCTCTTTGAGTCTCGTGGGGAGGCCTCTCATTGCGAGGTTAAAGAGGAGCGGGGATAGTACAGAGCCTTGGGGGGTACCTCTGCTTCCCAACATAATTTCCTCTGATTCTATGTCCTGATATTTTATACGCGCTGTCCTATCAGACAGGAAGTCTTTTATGTAGTTGTAGGTTGTACAGCCTACACCTACTTCTTGAAGTTCTGCTAGGATTGCCTCGTGCTTGACATTATCAAATGCTTTTTTTAAGTCTAATCCTAAGATTACCATTGCGTCTCTCGACCGCGAATCTGTGATTTCGTGCTGAAGCCTGAGCATTACATCTTGGGGGCTCAAGCTAGATCGGAAGCCGATCATCTCGTTTATCCATAGCTCGTTGTCTTCCATAAATCGAGTCATTCTCGTTTGGATCTCGTGCTCCATTAACTTTCCTACGTAGGACGTAAGAGAGATCGGTCTAAGGTTTTCCAGCTTAGGTGGTTTGCCTGGTTTAGGAATTCGTATAATACTAGCTTCCTTCCACTGCTTGGGGAGCTCACCCTTTTCCCACACTTGCTGGATGTTGTTTGTAATTGCTGTGATCGACTCGTCGTCTAGATTCCGCAGCATTGCGTTTGTGATTCCGTCCGGGCCCGGAGCGGATTTCGTTTTGAGCTTAATTATCTCGCCTCCGTTATAGGCGCATCGAGTTCCTCTCTGGGAGGCCCCCTATACTCCGGTAGGCTAGAGCGAGTTACATCTCCTACGTATGTTTGTATGATTCCCTCCATAAAATCCTCGTCTGACCCATCATATACGTGGCGCGCTTTGGCTAGCCTGATTTCTGCTTGAGATTTTGATTTTGAGTTTTCTGTAGTCCTCTGGGCCCCTCCCTTTCTTTTGTTGCGAAAGCAACACTACGCCAGCCAGATTGGCTCGTCGCGTGGTAGCACTTCAGCCGTATGCCGTGGCCCACGAACACCTTGAGCTGCCGTTGCCTAGCAACGCTGCAGCCGCGCTCCAACAGATGGCGCCGCCGTCGAACCCGCTGCCGTCACCACCCGCACCACCAGGGGCCGGATTACGCAACTGTGAATTAGGAAAATTGTCAAAAAGGTGTCAATAAGCCTCCCTCCTATTGGTCGGTCGTGCCATTTTGCTTTTTTGCGTAATGGGCAGCTGCAGATTACGTCACAGATGTCGCAGAAGCGTTGATGTTGGCGGAAATGGAGACAAGTTTTTGTGAGAGCCTCGAGGCGGTCAATTTGACCGCTGCGTTTTCGACAGAAAATGGAGGCGGTGCACGCGGCCATACGACTTAGGCGGCTGCGCTGGCGCGAGCAACGGCGAAAGGGGCACGAAGACGCGTTTCACTTGCCGGACGAGCTGTTTCGACGCCTTTTTCGACTGGCGAAGCAGACTGTGGAGTGGCTATGCGTCGAATTCGCCAATGAACTGGGAGGAAATTTGCTTGCGAGCGCGCTGTCGGTGCGGCGGCAGGTGCTTTTTGCACTGCTTTTCTTTGCCACCGGCGGCTTTCAAGATGCCATTGGTTACGAGGCGCACGTCGGCATCGCACAACCGATAGTAAGTAAATGCGTGCGGCAGGCGTTGGCGGCAATCTGCAAAGTTAGCGCGCATAAGGGTGTAGGCTCCAGCGGTCACCTCTGCGCCACATAAATAGAACCCGCTTATGCTGCTAAAGCACTTTATTTTTCCCAGAAAATCGCACTTCGTGTTCGTCTTATGTTTCCCAAAGGAAAATAAACAGACAAGTTCAAGTTCAAGTTTATTGTTATTGCATGTACAAGAAACGGGCTTAAATATTATATACAGCATCAGGAGGTCCCAGAGTGAGGAACTGCCAGGGGGACCTCCTATCATTAGTGGGTGCATAAGAGTATTTAGAGCAGCAAGTAGAGGGCGAACAAACAAACAAAACAAAAGAAAAAGAAAAAGAAAACAAAAAAACGCGTCAACCATCACATACTGCACCATCTCACCTTTTCGCATTTTTGTCATCGATCGAAAGAGCCGAACAACACAGCCTTCAACAAGTTGTCTTCGTCGATTTCGTACCAAGTTCTTGCAAGTTCACTCGGAAGGCACGTAGCCTTCAATGCATTTGTTCAAATTTTTCTGCACACTTAAGTCAACCGCACAGTTTCTTCTTTTCAGACGCCGAGTAGGAAATAGCTATGGCGTAGAATCGGCTGCTTTCGTGCAAAGCGGCTTGACGTTTTACCGCCGTCAGCACGTCCCTGCGACAGCAAAAGTTGCCCACCAGCAAATTTCAAAAAGTATCTTCGAACGCTTTTTGTTTTGCTTAATATTTTCCAACTTTAAACACAATGTTTTGGCAAAATAAAATATTAGCTACTTTTATTGCTGCGTATTTTACAAAAATTTAGCAGACCTGAACCGCGCCGTAAGGGAAGGGTTAAAGGAGGGAGTGAAATAAGAAAGGAAGAATAGGTGCCGTAGTGGAGGGCTCCGGAATAATTTCGACCACCTGGGGATCTTTAACGTGCACTGACATCGCACAGCACACGGGCGCCTTAGCGTTTTTCCTCCATAAAAACGCACCCGACCGCGGCGGCTGCGTTTTTATGGAGGAAAAACGTTAAGGCGCCCGTGTGCTGTGCGATGTCAGTGCACGTTAAAGATCCCCAGGTGGTCGAAATTATTCCGGAGCCCTCCACTACGGCACCTATTCTTCCTTTCTTATTTCACTCCCTCCTTTAACCCTTCCCTTACGGCGCGGTTCAGGTGTCCAAAGATATTTGAGACAGATACTGCACCATTTCCTTTCCCCCCCAAAAAAACAAAAAAAAAACAGACGGCCCCTCGTCGTGCCAATAAATGCTCCTGGGGCGCCGCCCTGCTGTAATTAGCTGATTCCGCGTTGCGTCAAGCGGTGACGTCTCATAGTTTCGTCATTTTGACGTCACTGTCAATAACTTGACAGAATTTGTGACAGTTGCGTAATACGGCCCCAGATGTCCTCCGCTGGTGTAGAGGGGGTGCCGCCCCGCGGCGGATATGCATATATACATGCGTTTCGCGTCAGAGTATTGTACGGTAGCTACTACCGTGATATTTGGTACCTGATTTAATATCTGTAGTGGGCCCTTGGACACAAGATATTAAAATTAGTTTTGGAATAAGGCGGCGTGCTTACCTTGAAGCACTCTGGCACGGGTCGGCCCGGTATATCACTGCCACCGGCATCGGCCCGGGGCTTATTAGCAGGCGCCTTTTCTTTCTGTCTTTGCTCTCCTATCCTTTACTCTCCTGCTTTCAGCATGCGGCAGCGGGCGTGGCTCGGCTTGAGCCAGTAGGCAGGCCCGTGCACTTTCCTTTCTTTCTATTAGCAACAGCAGTAGTAGCAGTGTATTCTAGTCGTTATGGAGAACGCGAAAGAGACGCAACAACGACAGAACGAAGAGACAATGCGCTCAAGAGACGCCAAAAGAACGCGCCGCACGACTCGAGAAGCGTAGTAACGAAGATGCCGCTAGAAGAAGTCGTGCCACGTCCCGGAGTGACTCTTAACTGTGGAAGAAACCGGTTTGAGTTTTCGAGAGCGTCGGATGAAGCGCTGTGTAGACGACGTGCCGGAGAAACGAAGCTTTTGCAATTCAACTAGCGCTAACCAGAGCTAAACCACAGCCAATTTTTTAGCGCGTTCTCTAGGTGTGCGCGCAGGCAGCGCAACTGCGCATGACCGAACTGTTGCTCGCCACGTGTGGCTGTCGCGGTGATGGCTTGGTAAGGGCAGCGAAGCTGCGCGCGTGGGGATTCCTGCGGGAAAGTCGCTAAAGCGTGGCCACAGATTCGGCAGTCAGCACGAGACAGCAAGATGTACACGGACGTCGGGGAGGTGGTGGAGATGGAAACATTTCATTGAATGGAAAGAGAGCTTAGAGGGAAAAAATGGCACTTTGTATAGGTGGAGTCCTCAGTCCGTGACCCCAGTGCACGAGACCACTACTCGCGCCCGTCGGACTAGAGCTCTTTGAGACTCGAGCCCCGACCAGTTGAGCAGGGCTGCCTCCCATGCCTCTCAGGAAGGGGAAGGGTTTAGGGGAAACCGTAACCGGACGGCGAGTTTATAGCCAACGTCGTAGCGTCGGCGGATACGAGGCGCGTCTGCCCTTATCATCTTTCCTCACACATATTTCAACTCTTTTGTCTAAACGTAAAATTGAAAATTGGTTTTCGAAGAAAATCCGAAGCGGTGGCTCAGTGGCTAGAGCGCTCGGCTACTGATCCGGATTACCCGGGTTCGAACCCGACCGTGGCGGACGCATTTCGACGGAGGTGAAACGCAAATTAATCCGGAGACCTCCACTACGCACCTCATGCTTTTCTTCTTTCACTCCTTCCTTTATACCTTCATTAGGGCGTTGTTCCAGTGTCCACCGAGATATGCGAGACAGATACTGCGCGACCTCCTTTCCTCAAAACCATGCTTCATGTTTTCTTCAAACACGAGAGGAAATGTACATACAATGACATCGCAAAGAAAACGCGTTTTGAGCCGCTGCCCTGCGATGGTAGGTGGTGCCAGCGATGGTTCTTGCGCGACCCAGGTTGGTCTTCCCGAGTGACGAATGATTAATTTTAAGTGCCACTAGCCAAAAGCAGTGTGCTTTTTAAGAAAGTGTGCGTATGGCCACCTGCAATGTCTTACGTGTATATATTATCAAAAAGTGGCCAAGAGCACCGACCGCAAACATAGCCGATGCACAATTGCCGAGGCACTGGTACTGTTGTCTTGGGTACACTAGTAAATACACCAATAAATATGGTAAATTATCTTTCACATCACAGTGATCTGCGATGCAGGCTGTCAGCAATTTGGCCGCCCGTAATAATGACATGTTTCTCTCTGAACCTCATGTTGTTTGCATCTTCGCAACAAAAATGACTGCACACAATTGGGAGTGTCTATTTGCAAAGACCCTTATTATTCGAAGTTAAAACTCTCCACCATTGTCGCACTTAGCACAGAATTTAGTTAGAGCAATGCAAACCTTACACGCCGCTATTTCTTTTTAGAAACTGACGTACGTCTACGCTTTATTCCAGGGCATACAATTTAGGCATCAAATGTTTTTATATACATAACGAGGAGCTCCTAAACGACTTGAGCCGAACTTCGTCCCGCAGCGACATAGACCCTGAAGCCGGCCTTGCAGGTCAAACTGAAACCGAAGTCCTCTGAAGTATTCGGAAACATTCCTGATGGTGATAATGATAGCGAATTTATATGGCGCAAGGCCATCTGCGGCCAAAGTGCTGCATGGCACAAGATATTTTTCATTTTACTCGAGGTGAGGTCAAAGACAAAAGTCTCAAGCATTTCAACCTGAATAAGTCGAGCACCCGGCATGGGGAAGCATGTAGTCATTTTATCACCGGTGGATACCTCGCGGTACTGGGGATCGAACCCCGCACCTTCCGCATGCGAGGAACAATTTGAACATTTGTCCATACTGCAACGCCGGGCTTACGATGGGACACTCGGCACCTTCTCGAAAGCTGCCCGCGACACTCACGCCTGACGTCCGTGAGAAGTTATCGCTCGGAATGTTCACGAAAATTTCATGTGGTGTACCGTGTGCATCTTTATTTCCTTTGTCTGCCTTTTGTTCAGTGGTTTTGCTCGGCTAAAAGTGCGGCAACCGAAACGCGTTTTTTTCTCATCGCATTCCTATCGTGTCTAGATCAGACTGATTTCGAAGTGAAATAGGTACGTTGTCTTCACTGTAATTTCTAGAATCACCTAACTGCCATCCTCAGCGGAGTTACACTGCAAACAGCTGAATACAGTCACTGAAGGAGTGAATTTGCCACGCATCTCGTGTCTTTTGCTCGGTAGCAAAATTTGCCATAAGAGAAATTTTCATTTGTGGTGAACCACCTAGCATAGCTACATGCATTGTAGATGTCCAGGTTCTCCGATTTGCAAGAATGCAGGTTTTAATGAATCAATGCAACCTTCGAATGATAAGCTCAGGATTTTTTCACTCACGTTGCGCTCGAAAATTTTCGCTATAAGTATATTGCTCCTTAATTCAAATGGTATTATGCAGCAATCCACATGACTAAACAACCGAAAGTTAATGCGAGGATGTCAGAGGGAGGCGCAATGTTTTGTAATGTGAATATGAGGCGAGCGTGACGAAGAATTTTGCAGTCCATCATGTCCAAGAACCTTCGGCCTCTCAGTCATAAGGGCACTCGACTGCTGCGCCAGAGTACCCGGGACGAATCTAGTCGGCTGAGGAAGCGCTTCGATGGAACCGAAACTCGAAGTGCACTTATGTGCGGCGCGATGTAAGTGGATGCTAAAGATCCACAGGTGGTCTAAATTATTCCGGAGCTCTTCACTACTTCACTACGGCAACTCTTTATTTCTTCTTTCAATGCCACTTTCCTCCTTTCTCATACGGTCATGTTGGGCTGTCCACCGAGATGACACAATTACTGCGTCATTTCCTTCCGCAAAAACTAACAAACCATCGAGGTGGTTCTGCGCACTGCACATTCTAAACAGAAACGTCCAAAAATGTAGCGAGGTGTCCTCTATCGCACTCTCTTTTCACTAGATTACAGCTGACTTATTTTTCCTTCCATATCGGAGTATTCTTGTTTAGATTGCAGTGCAGGCCCCGTATTCCGTTTTTTGTATCTTAATAAAAACCGTTATAGTCTGTCGCAGCAGCTACACCTAATTGGTCGAAACGCAGGAGCGGATGTGGTGTTTCGGATGCAGCGAAAAAGGTCGAAGAAATCGGATGGTGACGTCAGACACATAGCGTACGCTCCTCTAGCGGCAGATGCCCAGTGACAGCAAACATGGCGGCGAGCTCAGAAGCGGAGCCTGTCGAAGTGAACTCGTCGGTGTTAACGCGTTTTTGGGCACGTGAACTGGCTATAAACTGGCTACTGGTTTTTCGCTTCCCCTTATCCTGATTACAAAAAATTGGATAGACGATACTTTTGGGCTGTTTTTTATTTCGCTGGGCTATTGGGGAACTGCAAGGTCTAACGAGCCCCGGTTTGTTGTAGAAATTGTTCTCTTCATTCAAACCGGATGGCGCCGCTATCACCGGCGCTATCTCGTCTGCGTATGTTGAATGATGTAACATAAAGCGTGATCACGCGCAAAATACTTGCGTTTACTGCGCGCAAGTGGGTATTTCCTGTTCTAGAGCTCTCTATTAGCTGTTGAAGGGTCCTGCGTCATGATCGTGTGGAATGTCTGCCAGTGTGAAACCGCTCACGTGCACGGATGGTAAGTTGCCTGCGGCGCGCTGTTACACCGACGCGTTTGACATGCCAGAGGTGGTTTTTCGGCGTCCTTTACGGTTCTCGATAGCCGCGGTGGTGTGGCTCTGCGTTGAGCTCGCGAGTTAGCTTGCAGGCGAGTTTCCAGGCGTCAGTGTGGGCATGCCTTCACTTCGTACCATGGCGAACCTATGAAAACTTCGTCTGCGAAGTGTCCCAACGCACCTGGAAAGACAAACACAGCAAGACGATTTTTAAGCTCATACGTTTTATTTATTGGCGGCAGATAAATTAAAAACCTATCAGCGGCATCTCGCGGTTCTTGCAGGGCCTGCATAAAAGTAATGACAAAAATAAATTACCGTCTGCACAACCATCCGGTAACAGCGCCGACTTACGTTCAGCGATGTAGCAGGCGGCAATTCGTCATGGCATCTTGGTCTGTCTGTTGTCGCAGGAAGAAAGGAAAGGGAAATGCACAGGCCTGCTCACTGGCTCAAGCCGAGCCACTATCGCTACCACGTGCAGATAGTACGAGAGTTGAAAGACTGGATAAAAAGACAGGACAGTAAAGATGCGCTAAAGACAAGGCCGATCCCGGAGGCAGTGCAATACCGGGCCATCCGGTGGCGAAAGTGAAGCAACCTTCAAACTTTCCGCCACATTTCCAAAACTGAGTCCAATTGGACTCGTAACAGATACTCTACGGGGTCCGGACTATTATGGCATCTTGGTTCAGCACGGCACGGAGCGCGCATTGTGCACCGAGAGAGTGGGCACGAATTTTCGTCTCAGTTCGCTTTTACCCTCCCGATAAATGCCAAACGCAGTGTTATTCGAGCAAGCTAGCTTGCCTTTATTGGAAATATAGACCGGGTGATCAGACTCGGCCCGACGCCAGGGAGTACGCACTCTCGAGGACGTCGGCTTCGGCTCACTTGCTTCGTCCATAGCGAGACACTGGGTACGCAGCGCGCAGCCGCCGCGACTACAGCTGCTGCGAGTCACGTGGTGCGTCACGTGGTTACTTACGCACCTACGCTCCTCCTGTTCAAGGTCATTCGCGCAGACGCAGCGAAATGGGCGCCACTAGGCTAGTATAACCTTTGCTTCGAAAGGTTGTCAAGCGGAAATGAACCGGAGTCCCTTCGGTCAATGCCGGGCACTCTTAAGACTACGTCACCATTGAGGATGTTCGTTCAGGAGGATAAACAGAGCATCTGTAAAAGAACGTCGCACAGCAGTGAGCGTAAATGACATTAACGAAAAACTTGGTTTTAAGGGCCACTAATCAGCGTCACCAATTATTATGTGCCATGCCGGGTAATACAGCACGATGTTATGTCACGTGAAAAGCGCGACGTAATGGTGCGCCAAGGAATCCCCAACAGACCGCACGGACACAGAACTATCGCGTCATATTTGCAATGTGCACTTAAGTGATGTCAAGTTTCGGAAGAGTTCATAAAAATAAAGAAGTTTTTGAAGACAGTCCGGATGCATAGCTACATCCGCATATTAAATACAAAAAGGTAGTTTATTCCACCTCCAGGCCAGCAATCAATGTGTGCAGAAAAGGGTACATAAGAGCACATAACATATCTGGCCGAGGCAATTAGTTACAAAACCAACTGATGGCGGACATTGAATCGCTAGATCTGACCGCTATTGGAGCCGGTGCATTCTTGATTAAGTAAATCTAGCTAATGCTTTCAGCGCACAAAAAATTACTGGCCCAGTTTGAGGCTTCTGCTCAAGAAATTCAACGTCTAACTAGAACCCTTGCTTACTTTCAACGCTGACTGTGTACTGGCGGCGTTGCATCGAAGTTTTAATCAATGTCAGATTAGAATCTGAGATTTTGGCGAAGAGGAGATATTATTTTTACTCTTCACTTTGCGTTACGCTGTGGACGACGAACCACAAGAAAAAATGGCGGACGCTTAAGCTTCGCCTCTGAGAGTGAGACGCGACAGAGTGTTGAGGCGTTGCCAAGGTGTGCACGGAATGCCATCTCCTGTTCGGCGCGACGCGTGGCCCATTGGAAAATTTAAGGAAAGGACGCCTGTCTTACATATCTCGGTGGACACCTGAACTGGGCCGTAAGGGAAGGAAAAGGAGGAGGCGGATGAGTGCGAAGAAGAGGATTTTTCGCGGACGGCCAACGCCGCTGACACCGACACCGGCTTTTCTGCGACACGTGCTCCTTAACGCTGTCGCGTTAGAAACAGCCGTGTGCTGTACAACGAGAATTGGCCTTTGAAAAATAGGCTGTTTGAGGAAAGGTGACGGTGCAGTAATTGTCTTTCTTATGCCTCATGGCGCACTTCTCGAATAATAAAATAAAAATTTTCTCATCTCGATGGACACCCCAACCTCACCGTATGAGAAAGGAGGAAAGTGCTATTGAAAGAAGAATTAAAGAGTTGCCGTAGTGAAGAGCTCCGGAATAATTTAGACCACCTGTGGATCTTTAGCATCCACTTACATCACACAGCACATAAGCGCACTTCGAGTTTCGGTTCCATCGAAGCGCTTCCTCAGCCGACTAGATTGATCACGGGTACTCTGGCGCAGCAGTCGAGTGCCCTTATCACTGAGATGCCGAAGGTTCTTGGACATGATGGACTGCAACATTCGTCGTCACCCTCGCCTCATATTCACATTGCAAAACATTGCGTCTCCCTCTGACATCCTCGCATCAACTTTCAGTTGTTTAGACATGTGGATTGCTGCGTAATACCTTTTGAATTAAGGAGCAATATACTTTACTTTTAGCAAAGATTCTCGAATTCAAACCTGCATTCTTGCAAATCGTTGAACCTGGACATCTACAATGCATGTAGCTATGCTAGGTGGTTCAACACAAATGAAAATTTCTCTTATGGCAAATTTTGCTACCGAGCACAAGACGCGAGATGCGTGGCAAATTCACTCGTTGAGTTACTGCATTCAGCTGTTTGCAGTGTTACTCCGCTGTAGCTGGCAGTATGGTGATTCTAGAAATAACATTGAAGACAACGCACCTTTTTCAGTTCGAAATCAGTGTGATCTAGACACGATAGGAATGCGATGAGAAAAAAACGCGTTTCGGTTGCTGGACTTTTAGCCGAGTAAAAACACTGACCAAAGTGCAGAAAAAGGAAATAAAGATGCACACGGTACACCACATGAAATTTTCGTGAACATTCCGAGCGATAACTTCTCATGGACGTTCGGCGTGAGTGGCGCGGGCAGCTTTCGAGAAGGTGCCGAAAGTGTCCCATCGTTTGCCGAGCGTTGCAGTATGGACAAATGTGCAAATTATTCCACATCTGCATTGAATTCTTCCTTAGCCATAGTTGTGGTTCTCCTCAACTGAAGGATTAAACCATGCCGAATCGGAAAAAAATTCCGACTACCTCGAGGGTAAGAAATACCATTCCGTCCGTTATAATGTTCTTGGTCCCCGCAGGGGGGCGTCTGCAGCTTGCAGGCGTCAGTGAGTTGCGACACCGCGGGTTCCCGAGCATCCGCAGGGACATCCCCCCAAGGGGATGATGATGAACCGTATATCACTACGGGCCCGAGCACCCGCGCCTCGCCGTGCGTGGCATCGCCGTGTCCGGGGAAAAGGGGATCCTGGTGGTTGAGCCGATGCCGAGCGTTTGGACCTTTAAGGCCTCTCGGCGGAGGCAACACACCACTTTGGCCCCAGCTTCCTTTAGACGGCACCTCCGGCCTGACCCGAATAGGGGAAATCGGCAGTCTCCTTTTCCTGTCGTCATCTACATCTTTTACTTTCCAATCTTCGTTCTGACTACTGTCCTGTCTCCTCGTCGTTTCTTAGTTTTTTCATTTCTTCATGGGCGGCTAGGGTTAACCTTGTGTGACGAACTACCCTGGGTTTCGTCATATTTGGTTATAGTTGAGGTGTACAGCTGGCGTGGGCAGGACTTGCGTGCAAGTTGCTGTCCCGTCCCCTTGTTGGGCTCCGTGGTGGATGGCTGGCACCGTGGCTGAAAAACTGAATTTTTTTATGGCTCCCCTCCATTCCCCATCTGATCGCTCTCTAAAAAGAGGGCGGAACGATGAAGATTTTTTTCAAAAAAGAAAAGTGTCATTCCCAAAATTTCATGTCATTCACTGCAAAGCTGAAGAACAACAAGCAAGACTGATTTCCCCTTCTTTGTAGCAAAGTGCCTGACAGATACCTTGGGGTTTTGGTACAAGGTATAAAAAATGGGTAGTGGCGACTTACTGCTCGAAATACGTGTCACTGTCCAGCACTCGAAACTTGCAAAAATTATATGGATAGGGGAAATTCCTGTCTCCATCACGTCACACCGATCTTTGAACACAGTCCGAGGCGTCATATAAGAAATTGATTTCGTTCACCTCTCTGAAAAAGAAATGCTTGAATGCCTTGCCGACCAAGATGTCATAAATGTTCAGCGGATAAAGATCCGGAAGGATAACAAGGAAATAGATGCGAACCACATGATCCACACTTTCAACACCAGCACACTACCTGAAAGCATTGATGTCGGGTACCTGAAAATGAATGTAAGGCCATGTACCCAACCCACGCAGATGTTTCAACTGCCAGAGGTTCGGCCACGGCTCAGAGAGTTGTTGCGGCCGCAGAACATGCGCAAAATGCTCTTCGAAGGACCACCAGTCAGATGAATGTGTTGCTGCCCCGCGGTGCACAAATTGTGAGGGACACCATGGTGCATACTCTAGGGCTTGTCCGTCCTGGAAGAAAGAAAAATAATTACTCTGAAAACCACTGAAAACATTTCTTTCAAGGAAGCGAGAAGGCGATACGCCGAAACAAACCGATTCTCCTTCACTGCGAAAACAACCTTCGCCGATGTGGTGCGTGGGCGCAGCGCATCACACCAGGCTTCGGCACCTGTCCAGGCCGCACGCAGTGGGCCTATGGCAGGGCCATCCGCGTCCCCTGGTGGAGTAGCTGATACTACTTCGCCAACCCCAAAGCAGGCTGCGCAGACCCCCGGGTCAGCGGGCCTCAAGACCTCTTCCCAAAGGTCGAGGTCTAACTCAAAAGTCAGCCTGCATCCTTCGCGGTCGTCCAGCGCCTCTGCTGAGGCGATGGACACGACCCAGAGACCCCCTTCCCGTCCACATCGGGCGGACGGCGGAGGTCTTTGGATCGATCAAAGAAATGTGAGGCTACGAGTCAAGGGGCCAAATCAAATTTAATCTAATTTTATCTGCACACACGCACACAACATTAAGATGGCTTTCATAATACAGTGGAAATGCAGAGGTCCAGTAAATGACTATAACGACATAAAAGACAATTTAAACACAATTTACCCTATTGCTTTATGTGTGCAGAAAACCAATCTAGGCCCTCAGCACACAAATGTGCTAAAGAAGTCTACTATCTTCCGCCGGGACCGAGAGGGGGTGAGCAGACTTTCTTTAGGCGTAGGCGTCATTGTGCAACCTGGCGTAGCAGCTAGCGAGATCAAACTGAAAACTAGGTTCGAAGCCGTAGCAACCACCGTGGTTGGTTACAAAACCATTGCAGTTTGTAGCGTATATCTTCAACCACATCTCGAAGTAAGACAGCATGAATTAGAGAGCCTTTTACAACAGTTACCGGAGCCATACCTGATAGTTGGCGATTTTAATGCACACTCTTGTTTCTGGGACAGCGAGAAAACCGATAGCAGAGGTCAGGTTATTGACGATTTTATACTATCCAACAATATTTGTTTATTGAACACCGGTAAACCTACTTATTGCTCCCCTAGTTCAGGAAAAATGAGTGTTTTAGATTTGTCTTTTAGCTCTACTTCAGTTTTTAACGATTTTAAATGGGATGTCTTCGACAACCCGTACGGAAGCGATCATCTCCCTGTTAAAATCTGCCTGTCACCCCCACCATCAGTCACCCAGAAAAAACCACGGTGTTGGAAGCTCAATTTAGCAGACTGGCAGCTTTTTAGAACAGCAGCCACGTTACAAAGTATTACGTTAGAAAATCCGAATGAAAATGAAATAAATGAAAAGACCACAAATTGCATTCTTTCTGCCGCACGCTTGGCTATCCGCCAATCTTCAGGAATAGTACAACACAACCATAAAATGTGGTGGACATGAGATTGCAAAGAAGAAAAAAACAACAAAATAAAGCTTGGGGTATATTTCGCCGATACCCCACACAGGAGAACCTTATAAACTTGAAAAAAGCAAGAACAAAAGCGCGGTAAATACGTCGAAATGCCAAAAATCATCCTGGCAGCGTTTCCTTTCCTCGATAAACAGCCAGGTCTCTTCGAAAAAAATGTGTGAGGCAGTACACAAAATGTATGGTCGCAACTGTCCATTCACAGTTCCTCTTCTGACCGCCCCTGGTGTACAGACAAATATAAAAGAACAAGCAGACATACTAGGCGAACATCTTTACACTGTATCTAGGTCCTCTAACTATACCGAATCATTTTAAAATTATAAAAACACAGCCGAAAAAGAAAGACGGCCGATGAAGGGCCCATGCTCACGAAGCATATAATAGCCCATTTACACTACAAGAAATTAACAGTGTACTTTCTTCGGGTAAACAGACTGCACCAGGACCAGATGAAGTCCATTACCAAATGCTTGCCCACTTGTCCGAACATGCTGTTGACTCGCTTCTGAAATTTTTTAACACAATATGGTTATCAGGAGATATTCCAGAGGCATGGAAAAAAGCCATTATTGTACCGTTGTTGAAGCCGGGAAAGTACCTACCTCCCCTGGCAATTACAGGCCTATAGCCCTAACAAGTGTACTTGCCAAATCCTTCGAAAGCGTCCTTAACATTAGATTAATGTTTATATTACAAACCCGTGATCTTTTTGACATCCATCAGCGTGGGTTTAAAAAGGCGTGCTCTACAACCGACCATCTAGTCCGCCTAGAAAACACACTCCGAGAAGCATTTATACACAAGCAACACTGCCTTGCGGTCTTTTTAGGTTTAGAGAAAGCCTATGACATCACGTGGAGGTTTGGCATAGTGCGGGACCTTGGAGACCTCGGAATGCGTGGTAGAATGCTAAAGTGCTTGGGTGACTTTTGGACCAACCGTTCATTTCAAGTACGCCTGGGTGCCACTCTTTCTAAGAATTTCATTCAAGAGGACGGCGTGCCTCAGGGGTGCATTTTAAGCACCACGCTTTTTATAGTAAAAATTAATTCCCTAGCAAAAATAATCCCTAAGTGTATCATGTATTCTGTCTACGTCGACGATCTCCGGATTGCTTGCACATCCTCTAGCGTTACATCGTGTGAGAGGCAAATACAGATGACAGTAAATAAAATAACAACATGGGCAGACAAAAACGGTTTCAAGTTTTCTACGCAAAAGTGAGTAGCTGTTCTTTTTTCGCTTAGAAGAGGACTGCACACTGATCCCTCCCTGTATTTAAATGAAGTCGCACTACCCATTAAAGATGAGCACAAATTTATAGAAATAACTTATGAGAAAAAGCTCACATTCCTACCACACATAAACATACTCAAAAAGAAAGCTTCTAGATCTCTGCATATACTAAAAGTACTTTCACGAAAACACTGGGGTTCCGATAGGGCTTGTCTTTTACAGATTCATCGCTCTGTAGTACGTTCTACATTAGATTACGGATGCATAGTTTATGGATCAGCGAGGCAATCGTACCTTAAACGGCTAGACACAGTACACAATTTAGGCTTGCGTCTTTCACCGGTGCATACAGGACGTCACCAATAAACAGTATCTATGTGGAAACCAACGAACCATCACTTAAAGAGAGAAAAACCTTGCTCACATGCTCGCACGTTTTAAAAATCCGTTCACTGCCTAAACATATCAGTCAACAAATAGTCACAAAGTGCTCATCTAGAACACTATTTAACAACAAACCATTAGCTATAATGCCACTTCTCCTGCGTTCTGAAGATATGTGCAAAAACCTCGGCGTAATAGATGCATTACCTGGCGTTGCTCGAAGACGTGGCCCACTGGCTCCATGGTTCAATTTTCCTGCAATCTGTGACCCCACTCTTGCACATTTCCGTAAAAAACGAACTCCACAGCAACATATATTACAAGAATTCCGTGCCCTTGAAGAAAAATACAGCAGTTTTACAGAATTTTGTACTGACAGATCAAAAACAGATAATTGCGTAGGAAGCGCAGTGGTGAGAGGAAATTCGGAGCAAATAGTGAGACTACCACAGTGTTCCTCTATCTTCACCACGGAGTGCTACGTATAACTAACTTCTTTAACAAAGAAAACATAAAAACAAAAGCACAGTTCGGTTTTAGGAAGGACAGATCGACGGAAACTGCTTTACTAACATTAAAAGAAAATATTTTACGAAACATAGAAAGTAATTTGTTCTCGTTGGCTGTTTTTATAGATTTCAGCACGGCTTTTGACTGTCTGGACCATAACATTCTTCTATCCAAAATACAAGCTTACGGGATCCGCGGCACGTGTCTAGCTTTGCTGAAATGCTACCTCAGCAACAGGTTTCAGAGAGTGTTTGTCAAAAACTGCAGCTCGTCCCTTTTTCCGATAAAGATTGGCGTACCCCAGGGAAGTGTGTTAGGTCCGCTGTTGTTCAATACATACGTTAATGACTTGGTGAATATTGATAATACAGTAAATCTAGTGATATATGCTGATGATAGTACTATTCTTATTTATGGCCCAAATGCTGATGGTTTAATCATGCAATGTAATGAATTTTTAGCTAAGCTATCCACATGGTCCAAGTTAAACAGACTTCAAATCAATTGCACTAAAACTAAAGCTATTATATTCCGCGCTAAAAACAAATTAGTTGAAATAAATCACACTATAACCTATGAGCACCAAGAAATTGAAATCGTTGACAACCATAAAATATTAGGTGTACATTTTTCCTCACATCTAACCTGGGATGCTCACATTGATCACCTTCGTAAAAAACTTTCCTCGATTACAGGAGTTATATCGCGCTGTCGTACTGTACTTCCACCCAAGATAATACTTCAAGTATATCATGCTTTGTTTAACTCTCATTTAAGATACTGCAGTCTAGTTTGGTGCACAACCACAAAAACCAATTTAAAAAAAACTCCTGGTTTTACAGAAAAAAATCATCCGTTACATAGCAAATATTGAGCCCATGGAAACTACAAAAGGTGCATTTGAATCATTCAATATCATAAGTGTAGACAAGTTGTATGAATTTCGCCTATTACAGTCAATCTACTTTTCCTCCCCTGAAGTTACTAACCTTCTAAAGTCCTTGGCATCCTTAGAGCGACGAAATATTAGTGTGCAACCAAGAAATGTTGATGCGTGGGCAGTTCCTCATTTTCGTACATTTTATAAATATTAGTCACTTACCCATAACCTCCCTACAATACTAAACAAATACAGAGACACAGTGGGCTTGAACAAAAAACAATTACATTCCTGTTTTGTGCAGTTGTGATCCATTAATTTTTGTTTGTTGTTTCCGCGTATGTGCTTTTCAGTTGTTTTATTTTGGTTTCAGTTCATTACTGGTAGCTTTATGTGATTGACATCATTATTACCTGTCACAGTAACTGTTTTATTATTTCCCTATTACTGTCTACCTATGTACTATTCATCTATTATGTTTCTATTCTTTACGCTGCTGCCTTGTAATGGTCTCTTGGGCCTCGTCAAGCTTTTGTGTAGCTTTTAGCCCAAGAGACCATCCAGTTGTCTTCTGGAAATAAAAAAATAAAAATGTATGACCATAGACAAAATACTATGTGAGAATCTCAAAAATGCTGTTATTTGCACAGACTTCTTAAGTGTACTTAGAGCTCTCCATTCTAAAAATGCAAGCTCCCCTCTGCTTGGTGACATCATACACAACATAGTAACTGTCACAGCTCAAGGACAAAATATAAAACTGTGCTGAGTCCCGAGTCATGTGGGAATAAAAGGCAATGAGAGAGCAGATGTGTGTGCTGGTAAAGCACGTGGCAAGAAAAGAATGAAAGTAAATATGCCGTTTAATGATTGCATGAAATTAGTAGCAAGGAAAGTAAGAAAAAAATGGCAGTCGGCTTGGAGCAATGAGGTCAAAAATAAACTACACTTGGTAAAACCAGTTTTAGGCGAATTTAAGTCGTCTGTGCACCAAGAACGTTTCAAGGAAGTGATCTTATGCCGCCTCCGAATAGGCCACACGCACCTTACGCACAACTTCCTACTAACAAAACAAGACAAACCTGTTTGCCAAGAATGTGGAGATGAACTCACGTTTAGCCACATTTTATTCTCTTGTGTGGAACTAGAAGAACTAGGAAAAACGTATTTTACTGAATTTGATAATAAATGCATTCCTCTTCATCCCGCACTGCTTTTAGGAGATGATGCTATTGTTAATGTATAATTTGTTTTTAGCTTTCTTAACGAAACGGGATGTCTCATGAGACTCTAAATTTTTTACCCACTGGTTAGTTTTAGGTTTAGTTCACCTCAGCCAATTTCTCATGCCTGAGAAGAAAGCTGAGGCTTTATTTTGATTGGTTGGGAGCCTCGATATCCTTCCGCAGCCAAGGAAGGCTGCTGAGGTTACCCGGCCCTCTTTAAAGCTTTTACTTGTAGCCATTTATAAAATTTGTGCATGTGTTCACTGGGTAATATTAATGTTTGAGGGCCGCTAGAGCAGTGATGATTCTTGCATTTCTATATTATTCAACAAAAGACTTTTCCTATACCTTGTTCTTGGCGCATGATGGCTTCAGTTGCCTATGTGCCATAAAACACAACACAACACAATAATGTTCTTGGTTTTGGCGCTGGCAGTCATCATTATCAATTTTTTTTTCAAAAATTCACTGCAACGCCTATCGTGCATTAAGGAGTGCGAAATTAGCGCTGAGCGCTTAAAATACACTACAGGTAATAAAAGATTTCATGATCGATTTCCTATACCACATATAGAGGGTTAAGTTGAACAAAAGAATTTCTGAATACAAGAGTAGCGCAGCTTGCATCAGAAAATTTACCATGAGCATGCAAGTTATTCACTAAGGTAATCGTTGAAAAGTTTCAGGAATCTTACACTTTCGTCGACAAAAGAAGGCGGCTGGCCTTCTTAATAGCGAAGCTTTTGAAATTCATGAAAACTCCAGAAGTTCGAACGACGTCGTCAACAAAATGGCGTCGGCAACACTTCGACGCTCTTCTCAAGAAATCCCTCTCCAGCGAACGACAAGTGGCCATCAGCTTATGTTAACTCCGAAGTGACGAAACAGTTGTGGAATATCTTGCCGATTGGTTTGACTCAACCATAAAACAAACTTTAAGGGACACTAGCGTAAGCCTGCGATAAATATAGGGAATTATTTTTCATCCAAGTGAACAAAAAATCGCAAACGCAGTTTTTCCTAGAGTATGCATGTTACGGCTTAAGATTTGTGGTTAGAGAAGGTTTAACGTCCCAAAGCAACTCAGGCTATGAGAGACGCCCCAGTGAAGGAATCCGGAAATTTTTACCGCCTGGTGTTCATTAACGTGCACTGACGTTGCACAGTACCCGAGCTCCTAGAATTTGGCCTCCATCGAAATCCGACCGCCACGGCCGGAATCGAACGTGCGTATTTTGGGTCAGCAGCCGAGCGCCATAACCACTGAGCCACCACGGCGGCAATGTGATCGTTCAAAGTATTTCCAAGTATGAAGTTAATTCAATAGCCTCAAAAGGGGTGAATATTTTATACATCTACTTAGGGCAGATAGTCGCTCATTACGACCACTGGATCAAAATAACAGGAGAATAAACGTCACTTAGCAGACGTACTCTGGTCATGAATAGGACATTCCCAATACCCTTCAATACGAAAGCATTAAACAATTTTGTCTTGTCTGTACTTACTCTGAAGCGAAAACCATGCCTGTGGTTACGAAAAATCTTGGAATTAGATTGCGGACAGCACAAGGACTATAGAAATAACACGACAGATGCAATGTTAAGACACAGGAAGAGAGGAGAATTTGCCAGAGAACAAACTCGGCTAAATGACAGCGTATTTGATGTCTAGGAGAAACGTAATTGAAAGTAGATGTGATGTGAAGGCACATAACCGTTGGTCATAAGTGGTAGCAATGGATCGTAGGAAGAAGAAAGTGAGACAGGTCACAGAAAATCAGATGGGCAGATGAGATTAAGCAGGTTCCGGAGATAAGGTGGCCGAACCTGTCAAACAAAACGATTAGTTTGAGGGATATGAGAGAAGCCGTTGCCCTTAACTGGGATTAGTCAGACTGATTTACAAGAGGGTGATGATTAGAGAGATATTATAGAGGACGCGGCCTCATAGAGAACTCCGAGAGTAGCTTGTGCCATTCAGAAAAACTGCAGAGTTTAGAAGGCCTGTGGGAATACATTCTGTGTCACAACATGAAATAATGGTGATGTTTTAATGACACAACAGTTTCAAAAAGAAGTCGGCGACACTTCCACACACATCTCAACAAATCCCTCTTTACCAATTGACGAGTGGTCATCTGGATATGTGAACTGCGAAGTGACAAAATTGTTTTGGAATATCTTGACGACTGGTTTGACAAAACCATGAATTAAAACAAAGGGACGTTGTTGTAAGCCTGCGGTAACTGTACGAAACAAAGATCACTGTTGTCATGCATCGAAAAAACCACGAATCATAAACCGGCATGTTTCGGCAAAATCGAACATAGAACAAACAATCACGGCGGAGACGGAAACACGAGACAAAAGTTGGTTAATGCTCCAGATTGGGAGTTTTATTATATGCAGTATATAATACAACTATTTGTATAGTGTGACGACGCAAATGTAACAACAAATGTGGACGGCCAGAATCCTTGTCAGCACAGCACTGCGTTCGTGTGCGCCAAGACAGAACTTCGTCAGCTTCGTTTTCCGTCTCCTTTGTCTCCTTCTTCAGCACTGGCCACTGGTGTATCAAAGCCCAATTGTGTCTTACAACAGCACCGGGGTTAAAAGGCGCCATCCTCGTGGCCTAAGGGCACGAGTTGATAGCGGGGTCGAAATAGGGTTTCAGCCGGCCATAGTGGATCATTTCACGGCCGCGGCGGCGATGATCAGGCGAAGGCAGAAGGGCCCGGCGAAATAATTAACTGGAGATGTCTGCTGAACTACGCGATGAGGGCACTGGCATTTATTCAGAAGTTTTGTAGACTGGCCCGGGCTGGAGGAGGGCACAAAAATCCAAACCAAGGACTCAGGAAGGTAGGCCAATGGCAGACAGATAGAACTGGCGGGGGTAATTTTCTGACGGTGCTGGCGGTTTGGCGAAGTGTGGCGAAGGTGACGAAGTTCAGTTTTGCGCTCACGAACGCTTCAGTACTGAGTTGCGCTGTGCTAACAAAGATTGATTGTGGCCGTCCACATCTCTTGTTTGTTAGCACAGCGCAGCTCAGTAGTCAAGCGTTCGTGAGCGCCAAACTGAACTTCGTCAGCTTCGTTTTCCGTCTGCTTTGTCTCCTTCGTCGGCACTGGCCGCTGGGGCATCAAAGCCCAATTGTCTGTCTTACAATACGTGTGTGTGTGTGTCTGTTTCTCTGTGTGTGTTATGCAAATATATAAATATAGCTTTAACTGTATAATTTATATAATATTTAAGTCGGAATATCTCGATTCTCACTTTTTAGAAAGTGCGTGACGTTGTGGGCGTCCAAGAAAATATGTCTGGTGATCATTCGATTGCAACTGTAGAGTGACCTACGAGCGACCTGATGTACAGTTACCGCTACGTCGCAGCCAAGCTTTTGCGTTTGGTATCCATAATATGATACGCGAGGTGTGAATACGTGCTTTATACTTAACCAGTCCTCGCCCTTGATATCAATTTGATGGTGATTTCACGTGTCAGCGAGAGATCTCCTGTGTAAAAGAATTGTCATTTAGCAAACAGTTTCCCTTTTCATCACATCTTTCGAGCATTACTTACAAAATACGGCGTGTGCCAAGATCTGGCAGCAAGTTAACTTCATCGGGTTGAAAACTGTTCAGCTTTTCTTGTAAACTTGCACTGCCCTGCTCTCGGACCTTGCCCACCAAACTACCCTGTTCCTTCGGCGCCAGTTGTAAGGCACAGACAGCCATCTTCCTCAAGTCTGTAGCTGTGGCTACGTAAGACCCGAACTGAGTAGGTTAGCAGGCACGATGTACTCTGTGTGCGGTGCGTAATTCTTTGTTCCTGTGTCTTCGTGTTTTGCGCTGGTTTCCTTCTTCAATCATGTACCGACTCGTTCAGCTCTCCACTCTACTCAACATTCTTTCCTTTATGACGCGGCTTTTATATCCCCGGAACGTCTGAGTTGCAGTGCTCTTGAGTTTTCCTAAGCCTACAGCTCTCCCTCTCGATGATAGCCTCCTGAATTTGTTACAAATTCACCATAATTTACATCAAACGAGTGCATTTGCAAGTGGCGGTACTTATTACTAGCAGCAAATAGTAATAAGAAAAAAATTGCTGTTGACCCAGCTCTGTTAGGCCATGATATACGTAGCGAAAGCGCGGTGACTTCTGCATCGGAAGAGCGCATTCACAAGATGCACCCTTATTCATGATTTAGGCTTGAGCAGTCGTGGCGGAGTGGTAGCGTCTGCGACTCAGACCCTGTGATAGAACCAGTGCCTGAGGCACTGGTTCGATTCCGAGCCTCGTCACAGGGCTTTATTCTATTCAGTTAGTGTGCGGGGGGTTGCTCCTATAGATGCCGCCACCGAATACGTTGGTTAGCAGTTAAGCGCAGGCTCTGTTAAGGCACGCTTATACTCCTGCGTAACGAGCGCGCTGCACGGCGACGTCACGTCGGCCAAAGCGAGACCCTCTATACTCAAAACAGCGCTTCACCGCCGACGCGTTCGGCGGCTTCGGAGCACTCTGACCGCACTGGCGGAAACTTAGAGGACGTCTCTATTTCGCGCCCAGTGCACGAGCCGCCGCCGGCCCGGCGAGACCGGTTCGGCTGCGCGGTGAGGCGCGCGTTGTGACGTCTGTGCCTGCTCGGAGCGCCGCCACGGCGAAATTGGAAGTTCGCGGCCATCACTGATAGCAGACAGACACCAAGTTTATTAACGCTGCAGTTCAAGTAGGCCGGATGTGCATTAGCTTTCCCGCCTCAGGGACCCAGTCAGCCCGTTACACAAGCCGAGCTTGAAGGCCGAGTTCCATTCTCCAGAGCATCCTCCTCGCATTCAGGAGGTGCTGGGTTCGATCCGCAGTGCACCCACCGGTTTTTAATGGGCACAAGATTTCCCCCGGCCTGGAACTCGGCTCTTCTGGGTGAGATGCTTGGGAAAAGGGTCTTCGCCACAAATGGGCCTCTACAGCACGAGGCGGGTTTAACGTTGTTGTCTGCGGAACTTATCCCTGATCCGTCAGAGCAACTGTGACGCAACGCAACGATCCGTCAGAGCAACTGTAACGCAACTGGAGCAACTCGGACACCACGGTTGGGTTCGAACCCGGGCCCTCCGGATCGGTAGCCGAGCGCCCTAACCACTGAGCCACCGGGGCGGGTGGTCCACTGACCCAGGGAGCCAGTTATGCGCCCTTCCTTTCCTCGAAATCACCGGCGTCTACTCGTTGTCAACGCCAACGTCAATGAACGCAATAAACGCCAATAGCTTTCGCTTGGGATCCTGGATTAGCTGAGCTAATTAGCATTCATTTTTTTCTAAGCAAAGTTATGCGCAAATTCTAGTCCTACGCAGTAGCCGACGTGCCTGCAATCCCTTTAATAATCGCTACTGAGGAGCAATGGGAGATCGCGCTGCGCAGTGTGGAACGGCCTTGAAGCTCTGGTCGTGTAACGGGCTAACTGTGTCCTCGAAGCGGGAAAGCTCTTGGACATCCGGCCACCTTGACCTTCAGCGTTAATAAACTTAGTGTCTGCCTGCTGTCGGTGGTTGTGGCGTCGATTTTTCTGACTTCTACTTATTGCCAGTAATAAGTACCGCAGCTATCAAATGCACTCGTGTCATTTAAAATATGTTGACTATAAAAAATTGAAGAGGCAATAATCAAGAGGGCGAGCTGTAGATCCTCTAACCTGCTCGGGTTTGGATTAATGAAGTAACAGTTACAGGCTTTAGCTGGAATTGTAAATCTATGGCATCGAACTGGCCACGGAGGAACATGGTGGTTTGCTGGGCAAGGTCCGCGATTACAGTAAGGCTAGTTTACAAGAAAAGTATAACGGTTTTCAACCCGGTGAAATTCCTTGAATTGGCTGCGACAGTATGGCACACGCCGTAGTGACGGCTGTAAGCAGTCGTCGAAAGTCGGCGTGAGAAATTTAACAGCTTGGCTAAATGACAGTTATGTTACACAGCAGATCTCTCGCTGTCACGTGCAATGACCATCAAAGTGTCGTCATAGGCGAGGACTGATTAAATATTAACCAAATATACACACGTCGCTGCATATTATGGATAGCAAGCGCAAAACATTAGCTGAGACGTAGCGGGAAATGTACATCGCGTTGCTCATAGGTCACTCTGCACTTGTAATCGAATGATCACCATACATATATTCATAGACGCCGATAATGGCACGCCCTTCCTTAAAAAAGATGCCGGCACCGTCTGGAAGTCGTTGAAGCAACGAGTGCTACCTGTTTAATTTATTAAATTGAAATGAATTGTTTTAAAGTGAGGTACGCCTTGCATCTGAGAGAGGATCCCGAGGGAGGCAGTTGTTAAGATACGGCTGCGCGCACCCCGCCTAGCCGAGCCATCTTAGCTTTGACGTCACAAGGAAAGGCGCCATTTTGGATTTAAAAAAACAAACCTATGCGGCCATTTCGTCCCCATGGCGTGAATATCATGTGGTTTCTCTTCTATTCACCATATTCGACCTTGACGTCACAATTGGCAGCCGAATTTGGCCGCCATTTTCGATTTGAGACTAAAAAACTATGCCACCGGAGATCTTCGAATACGACGTCATATCACGTGGTTTGACTTCTGTCCGCCACATTGGATTTTGATCTCATCATTGCCACCCGAACTTAGCCGCCATATTGAATTCCTCGGACTTAGGAAATTTCATGTCGAAGGCAGGTGGTAGCACACCCCTTGAAATCGAGAAACGTGATGAGTAAGAGGTAACTCTTAAAAAAGGGAATGGAGATATTCTGACTGGAAAATTAAATACACTATATAGTCAGAACTGTATATAACTATATAACACACACACACACACACACACACACACACACACACACACACACACACACACACACACACACACACACACACACACACACACACACACATATATATATATATATATATATATATATATATAGAGAGAGAGAGAGAGAGAGAGAGAGAGAGACTACACTATTACGACAAACGCGACTGTTCGTTTTTAAGGCTTATTGTGCCAACAGGCGAACAACAACAGAAAAAAAAAACAGATAGATGAAAACACAGATGAATACCATTGTTTAAACAACGTCTACATACACACACATACACAAATACATGCACACACAAATACATACACACGCACATACATACATACATATATACATACATACATACATACATACACATACATATACATACATGCATACATACATACATACATACATACATACATACATACATACATACATACATACATACATACATACATACATACATACATAGTTGCGGGCACAGGCACGCATCCGAACATGGCCTCAAATGTGCTCATCTTTGCCTCTGTGTAGGTTCCGCTATTGACCGATGCATTTACAAAGCCATGAACTATGTTCAGCGAGCTGGACTACAGGCCGATCGCCTAGCCTTATCTTCAGCCGCTGTCAGTGACGGCGAGGTGCGCTGTCTACAACGGAATCTACCCCAGAAGTATTCATCAATCACCGTCGACCACGGTTCCGCCGATTCTCTACATAAGCAAGCATCTGGATCCTACTCAGTTGTGGGCACGGCACGCATCCGAACGTGGCCTCAATTGTGCTCATCTTTGCCTGTCTGCATATAAGACCGAGTGCACCTTCGTTTCGAATCAATCAACCATTTGTCTCTTATTGTTGTGCCGTGCCCATGCACACTGTTCCTGCTTTTATGTGATTGCTGGTTTGTATTTCTTAAGCTTTTAACAACTGGAGATGCTGAGTTGAACTCGAGTTCCCCTATCATTGATGAAAAGCTGGAACAAATTCTCCAAACACTTAAGGATCATACAAAAACGCTTGATGATATTAAGCGCGACCAGCGAGCAGTGCAAAAGGACGTTAAAAAAATGGTACTGCTATAAAAATTCACGAAGACCGTCTAAATAATCTTGAATCTGCATTTTCCAGTGTAACCAAGACACAAGAGGTAGTCAACGAGTTAACAAAAGATATCACTTAGCTTTAGAAAAAGGTAGATGATCGTATTTGGACAGCCCCAAGAAGATGAAACCCCTGATGATCTGTCAAAAGCTGTAAATGAAAAATTGTTCACGGTGGTTGGTGTCTGCCCTACCGGTTGTGGGGTTGAATTGGGGAGATAAGTACGTTATCCCCACTCAATCACGGCTGACACGGTTCAAAGCCACCCGGACCCCACCCCGTGATCGCGTACGCTACCGAGCGCTCGCCGACCACGGCGGGCCTTGCTCTGGGGGAACAAAGGTACGACACATTGGCTCACACAAACAGGCATTTATTGCTACAGAAACAATAACGCCAGCTAGCAACAAGGTACGCTAATGAATCAAGGTCGTCCGACTCACCAGCAAGGTTTCGAGCGAATATTCGCCCGCGCTAGGGCAAGGGATATATACTCCGAAGGCCGGACGGGACGAGTACGGGAGCCTGTCTCCCCGTCGCTTCCTCGCTCCGCCGGCGAAGAGCGGAGCCGCGAGCGGCCCGTCCGGTCGCGCCGACGATCCCAGCCAAAAACCCCTCTCCCGCGCGCGGGCTTTGGCAGTCTCCGCGCAGCGATGCTGGCGCCCTCTCTTGCCAGTTAATGTAACTCACAAGGGAATGCACTCAGCCTCGAGGTGAGACCGCGGCTGCACGGTGCCTCGCGGGAAAGCAAACTCAGGGGGCTGCAAGGCAGGTCCCCACACGGTATAGAGCGAATGCATCGCATAGGAAAAAAAGGAGCATCGCGCCGGCCGATGATTTCCCGATTATGCGACTTCAAAGAAAAGATTGCAATTTTACAAGACTGCAAAAAGGTTAAAAACACGGACATTTCTGTTGGCGAAGATTTTTCAAAGGGTGTGGTTTATCGCAGAAAATGCCTCTGGGAAAGTGCCAAAAATGACAAGTTGAATGGAGCACGTGTGCGTCTAGTGCACGACAAGTTATAAGTCAATGATAAGGCGTACTACTGGGACGATGATGCCGCGACGCGTGTGGCTTATCAGGTAGCTCGTCACAGCTCAAACTATAACACCCCGGAGCAAGCGGAGTCGCCTTCCTGACTTACTAACCGTTATAAATTTGAATGTGCGAAGTTTAGAGAATAAGACTTCACATTTCGAAAGCATCCTTCTTGAGCATGAACCAGACATAGTCGTTGTCACTGAAACGTGGCTTAACGAGTTTATGGATAGTACAGAGCTTTTCCCGCCTAATTACACAGCTTGCCGTAAAGACTGTAGAACCAGAGGTGGAGGTGTTGCCATTGTTTACAAATCCAGTATTATCTGCGTTGAAATACCGTCACCACCAGACCTAGAGTGCGTCTTGTGCAATATGAAAATCGGTACGTACTATCTCTTTCACAGTCATTGCGGTGTATAGACCCCCGGGTACCGCCGAAGATTATATACGGTCACTAAATTATTATGTAATACCCCTGTTTGCTAACACAACAAAGAAAATTATAATGGCTGGGGATTTCAATCTGCCCCATATAGACTGGATAAATTATGAGGAAGGTACGGTTGATGTGACGACATCCCGTGCCTTTATAGATCTCGAATTGTCCATAAATCTGGTTCAGCTTGTCAGCACGCGTACACGAATGCATGAATCCGGAAAATCCCTACTTGATTTAGTCTTTCTGAGTCAGTCAGCAACACAATACCATTCACGCTGTGACGTCATGAGTGGTCTTTCCGACCATATGATGCTAATCTTCCGGCTAGCCATCAAGCGTCAAAAACCCCACCCCGCAAAAACTGCGCTAGTCCCTGATTTTTCTAGAGCAGACGATGTAGGAGTACTGGATTGTCTAGAACAAGGCTTCGACGGCTTCAGTGATTTTGTAACTCTTGAATCAACATCTGTAAATCAGGCTTGGGAACGGTTTAAAAAAGTAATTCACAAATGCATAAAATCCTTCATTCCTATGCGCATAAAGAAAGTTTGCAAAATCCGTGGATATCGCGGAATATTATTCACAAGAAGCGCCAGTTGAAACGTATGAGAACAAAATGCACAAATACAACCTCAAATGCAACAGACGAAAGGGTTAAAAACCTTTCCCAGGCATTTAAAGCAGAAATTGAGAGAGCTAACAGCGGTTTATGAATGAATCATTGACTACGTTCATTAAAAAATCTCCGGGAAAATTCTGGCGGTACCTGTCAAAACAGAAATTCCCCATTCCGTTCTTAAAAAATGATACTTGCACAGTTAGTGATAATAGTGAAATGGCATGCCTTTTTAACGAATATTTCAAGTCCGTATTTACCTGGGATGATGGTACAACATCGCATCTAGAAGGCTCACCAACATACCGTCTTTACCGGATATAACAATTAGTCACGACGGAATTCTTAACCTTCTCCTTAATCTGGACACAAAAAAATCCGTAGGACCGGACGAAATTTCTAATACCTTCCAAAAAAGGTACACAGGTTGATGTTCCTACTATATTGTAGAAATATTTAACAAGTCTCTTCTACCTGGTGACGTCCCTGGCGACTGGAAGTATGCCAAAGTAATACCAATACATAAGCAAGGAGCAAAACATTATGTAACAAATTACCGACCAATATCTTTGACGAGTACGTGTTGCAAAACATTTGAACACATTTTAACTAAGCACTTAATGAAATTTGCTGAAGCAAATGGGGTGCTGGGAAGCCACCAGCATGATTTCCGGCGCGGATATTCCACTATTACCATATTAGGTGAAGTTGTACATGGCATTGCCGAATGTATCGATGAAAGAGGGCAAATAGATATCATCTTTATCGATTTTAGGAAAGCGTTTGATAGAATATCCCGCCAAAAGCTACTACTGAAACTTCACAACTTATTAAAAAATAACATTGTAATAAAATGGATTGAGGCGTACCTAACGCATAGACAGCAGTTTGTTTCTCTTAATGACGTTGCCAGCTCAAATAAAAATGTACGTTCAGGTGTTCCACAAGGTGCTGTGATAGGTCCTTTGGTTTTCGCTGTGTATGTTAGCGATATGAGCACCGGCTTTTCGCCAGAGATAACGATTAAACATTGCGCAGACGATACTATTATTTATTGTAATGTAAATTCTTGTGCTGATCAGAAGAGACTGAATGACCATATGGACATAATCAGTACCTGGTGCAAACGGTGGCAAATGGACATGAACACAGAGAAGACCGTTTGTATGCATATGACGCGTAAAAAACAACCCCTTGTATTTTCTTATAAAATTCGTGATGTCATTCTAAAAGATGTCCCTGAGTTCAGGTACTTGGGCTTGTGTCTCAGACATGATCTAAATTGGTCATCGCATGTAGATCAAGTTTGTGATAAGGCGATCAGAAAGCTTTGGACGCTACGGAACAAGCTAACTGATGCCACGCCAGATGTCAAGTTGTTAGCATATAAAATGACAGTCCTTCCACTATTTACTTACGCAAGCCCCATTTGGGAGCCATACACTGAGCAGAATATTTTGAAATGTGAACCTGTGCAGAAAAAAGCTCTTAGGTTCATTTGTAATGCTTATTCTAGAATGCAGTCAGTTCCGGAACTAGGAATAAACGCTGGTTTAACCATTGTTAAGAAAATGGAACAAAATAGGATTGTTTTCTTTTATCATATTTTACGTGGCTATTGCAAAGTAAACCTCGAAAGGTACATTCTGGCAGACAGTTCCATCCAGTCAAGCACAAAACACAGTAAACATATCAAACCATTGCTTTACAGGGCAGACTCTTTTCATTATTCTTTTCTCGTGAGGACAATAGATGACGAAAAAACTACCCAATGAAGTTATAAATTCTGAGACTAGGGCATTGAAGCTGCACTACGGGAATATTCTAGAAGTGCATAAAAAAATGTTTTGTATACTAGTCTTGTTACCTGTCACCCTCTAAGTGATCTATGTAGATTGCTCTCGGTTTTTCTTTTATTTAACTTCTGCCAGACGGGCCTACTCTTAATTACAATTGTTGTGCTTTGTTATTACGGCCACGAGCCTTTCTTCAGATTGCACCACAGCGGCTGACGTTTTTGTGCGCTTTTCAAATATTTTCTCTTTTTTTCCTGCCGTCAGTGACGTGCAAAAAATGTCAACAGTCACCGAAACCAAGCATAGGCGAATGCTTGTACTTTTTAATTTGTAGTGCTGAGCCGTGGGAGAATAATACGCCCATGAATCTATCACTTAAAGGAAATAATTATGAAGCAGCAGAAAAATCAACCATGCACGACCACGACCTGCACGACCACGACAAACCACGACCTCCGATTTAAATTCGGTCCCACGGAGGAACCTGTCGGCTTCCTTCACGCACACACACACACACACACACACACACACGCACACACACACACACACACACACACACACACACACACACACACACACACACACACACACACACACACACACACACACACACACACACACACACACACACATATATATATATATATATATATATTAAAACGAGATCTAGAGCATTACCCAAATTTCGTCTCGTCTTTCTGTCTCCGCTGGAATATTGTGTTCTATATTCGATATTGCCGAAACATGTCGATTTCTGATAGGTCATTTTTCGATTCATGGCAACAGTGAACATTCTCCGTAGAGTTATCGCCGGATTACACAATTGTCCCTTTTGTTTAATTAATCGTAATGTCAAACCAATCGGCAAGATATTCCAAAACTATTTCGTCATTTCGCAGTTCACCTGTGCAGATGGCCACTCGTCATACGCAGGAGACGGATTTGTTGAGAAGTGTGAGGAAGTGTTGCTGACGTCATTTTAAAGCTGTTGTCTTTTTACAAACTTAACTATTTCGTGTAGTCACAGCGAATGCATTAAAACCGCCCTTCTAACCTCTGCTGTTTTACTAAATGGCTCACGCTTCTCTTGGAGTCGTTATGAGGCCGCGCCCTCTGTATTATCTCTTTAATCTTCACCCTGTTGTAAATCAGCCTAATCCCAGTTAAGGACAACGGCTTCTACCTCAAAATAATCGCGTCTTTTGAAAGGTTTGGCCACCTTATCTCCGGTAACTACTTAACCTCCTCTGCCGATCAGATTTTCAGCCGCCGTCTGAGTCGCTTCCTTCCTCCTACGATCATCGCTTGTCTGCCTTCACATCCCATCTGCTTGCAATTACGCTGGTCCTTGATTTCAAATACGCTGTCATTTCGTCGAGTTTGTTCTCTGTCCAATTCTCCTCTCTTCCCGAGTCTTAACGTTGTTACTATCATGTTATTTCTGTAGTCCGCTGTGCTATTCACAACCTAATTACAAGGCTTTATGTTAGTATAGACAAGGTTTCCGCTTCAGAGTAACTACAGGAAAGAAAAATGTTTTTAATGCTTTCGTCTTGAAGGGTATTGGAAATGTGCTATTCATGACCGCAGTGTGCCTGTAAGTGGCGTTTGTTCTGCGGTCCTTTCGATCCCGTCCTTATGATCAGCGACTATCTGGCCTAAGTAGATGCATTCATGTTTCGTTTTCAAAAGTAATGTCCTCAGCCCTTCCAAGGCTATTGAGTAAGCTTCATACTTCTTTGAAATATTTTCAAGGATCATCTTCCACCCTTGCCGCCACGGTGGCTCATTGGTTATGGCGCTCGGCTGCTGACCCGAAAGACGAGGGTTCGATCCCGGCCGTGGCGATCGAATTTCGATAGGGGCCAAATTCTATGAGCCCGTCTACTGTGCGATGTCAGTGCACGTTAAAGAACCCCAGGAGGTCGAAACTTCCGGAGCCCTTCGCTACCGCGTCCCTCATAGCCTGAGTCGTTGTGGGACGTCAAACCTTCATTATCCATAAATCATAAACCATAACAAGTCTACTCTAGGCAAAACTACTTTGCGATTTTTGTTCACTTGCATGAAAAATGAATCCCCTACAGTTATCGCAGACTTACGCCAATGTCATTTTGGTTTAATTCATGGTTGAGTTAAACCAATCGGCAAGATATTCCACAACTGTTTCGTCACTTTGGAGTTCCCATATGCAGATGGCCACTTGTCGTTCGCTGGAGAGAGATTTCTTGAGAAGAGCGTGGTGGAAGTGTTGCCGACGCCATTTTGTTGCCGACAGTGTTCCAACCTGATGCGTTGTCCTGAACGCACAAGCTTCGCCGTTAGAAAGGCCGGTCACCTTCTTTGGTCAATGAAAATCTAACTTTCCTCAAACTTTTCAACGATTACCTTGGTGAATACCTTGCATGATCATGGTATGTTTGTTCATTCAAGCTGTGCTATTCTTGTATCGAGAAATTTTTTCGTTCAGCTTATCCCGCTGTCTGTGGCATAGAAATCCACCTTGAACTCTTTTATTACCTGTAGTGTATTTTCAGCGCTCAGCGCTAATTTCGCGCTCTTAATGCACAGAGGCGTCACAGTGAATTTTGAACAAAAAAAACAAACCTGATGATGAGCACTGGCAGCGCCAAAACTCAGAGTATTATTACGGACGGAACGGTGTTCGCACCATCAGGGGCATGGGAATTGTTTTGCGATTCGGCATGGTTTAATCCTTCAATTGAGTAGAACCACAGCCTGGATAAAATAAGTTGATCCATATGTGGAATAATTGAACATACGCACATACTTGAACGCTCGGCTAATAATAGTACCCTTTCGGCAGCTCCTCGAAAGCTGCCCGCGCCACTGACGCCGGATGTGCATGAGAAGTTATCGCACGGAATGTCGACGAAAATTTCCTTTCGTGTACCGTGCGCATCTTATGTCCATTGTCTGCCCTTTGTTCAGTGCTTTTGCTCGGCTAAACGTTCGGCAAAAAAAACGCAATTTTCTTATCGCATTCCTATTGTGGCAAGACCAGACTGATTTCTGCAGCATGAAGATTGAAAGAGGTGAATTGTCTTCACTGTAATTTCTAGAGTCGCCTAACTACCAGCCTCGGCTGAGTAACGCTCCAAACAGCTGAATACAGCCACTAAACAAGTGAATTTGACACGCTTAAAGAAATTAACATTTCCAGCTATATTTTTTGGATGAGCACAAGCCACTGAGGGGCAGACGGCATCTCGTAGCTTGTGCTTGGCAGTAAAATCTGATAATAATAATTGGTTTTGGGGGCAAAGGAAAAGGCGCAGTATGTCTCATATATCGCTGGACACCTGAACCGCGCCGTCAATGAAGGGATAAAGGAGGGAGTGAAAGAAGCAATCTGCCAGTAAAGAAATTTTCTTTGCATTCGTGGTGAAGCACCCAGCTTCGTTACATGCCTCGTAGACGTTCATAATAATAATAATAATAATTGGTATTGGTGGGAAAGGAAATGGCGCAGTATCTGTCTCATATATCGTTGGACACCTGAACCGCGCCGTAAGGGAAGGGAGGGAGTGAAAGAAGAAAGGAAGAGCGAGGTGCCGTAGTGGAGGGCTCCGGAATAATTTCGACCACCTGGGGATCTTTAATGTGCACTGACATCGCACAGCAAACGGGCGCTTTAGCGTTTTTCCTCCATAAAAACGCAGCCGCCGCGGTCGGGTTCGAACGCAGGAACTCCGGATCAGTAGTCGAGCGCCTTAACCACTGAGCCACCGCGGCGGGGTCGTAGACGTTCGCGTTCATCGATTTGCAAGAATGCAGGTTTCAATGATTGAATGCAACCTTCGCATGATAAGCTCAGGATTATTTCACTCACGTAGCGGCTGAGGATTTCCGCTATAAGTCTGTTACTCCTTAATTCAAATGGTATTAAGCAGAAATCCACTTGTATAAACTAATACGGAGTTCCTGGGTTGAAACCCGACCGCGGCGGCTGCGTGTTTATGGAGGAGAAACGCTAAGGCGCCCGTGTGCTGAGCGATCTCAGTGCACGTTAACGTTCCCCAGGCGGTCGAAATTATTCCAGAGCCCTCCACTACGGCACCTCTTTGTTCCGTTCTTTCACTCCCTCGCTTATTCCTTCCCTTGCGGCGCGGTTCAGGTGTCCAAAGATATATGTGACAGATACTGCGCCATTTCCTTCCCCCAAGTTCAATTATTATTATTATCATTAAACAACTGAAAGTTAACGTGAGCATGTAAGAGGCAGACCCTATGTTTTACATTGTGAACATGAGGCGAGGGTGACCAAGAATTTTGCAGTTCATCAAGTCCACGAAGCTTCTGCCCCTCAGGGATAAGGGGAGTTGACTGCTGCGCAAGAGTACCCGGAATCGTCGGCTGAGGCAGCGTTTTGATGGAGCCGAAACTCGAAAGGGGCTTGTGTGTTGTGTGATGTCAGTGCACGTTAAAGATCCACAGGTGACCTAAACTATTCGGGAGCGTTCCACTACGGCAACTCTTGATTTCTTCTTTCACTACTACTTTCAAAACTCTTTCCCTTACGGTTCGTTTAGGGTGTCCATCGAGATGAGATAATTACTGCACCGTTTCCATTCCTGAAAACCGCCTTCTTTTCAAAGGCGAATTTTAATTGTACAGCACACGGCAGTTTTTTTTTTGCGGTTTGTCGTCAACCAACAGAGTAAAGGAAATGAAGAGTAAAAATATATCCCCTTCGCCTAAATCTCAGATCCTGATCTGACATTGATTAAAACTTCCATGCAACGCCGCCAGTACACAGTCAGCACTGAAAGCAAGCAAGGGTTCCTTTTATGTGTTGAGTTTGTTGAGCAGAAGCCTCTTACTGAACCACTGATTTTTTGTGCGCTGAATGCATTGGCTAGCGGTTTCTAATCGAGTAAGTATAACTCCGTTTGCGGTATGTTCATCTGATGTCATCTTAGCTATTATTACCTCTGTATGAACACTACCTTAAATTCTCGTGCTGATGTTCGCCACCAGTTGGCTTTGTAACTAATTGCCTCGGCCAGATATATCATGTTCTCCCATGTCACATGTACTCTCTTCTGCACACATTGATTGCTGGCCTGGAGGTGAAATAAACTTCCCTATTTGTATTTAATAAGCGCATGTAGCTGTGGCTAGCCAGACTGTCTTCATAAACTTCTTTACTTTATAAACTCTTCCGAAACTTGGCATCACTTAAGTTCACCTTGCAAGTATGTCGCGATAGTTTTAAAGTGTCCGTGCGGTCAGGTGGGGATTCCTTGTCACACCATTATGCATATATCGGCATGTTTTTACGTGAAATCACATCCTGCTGTATTACACCTCATCGTACATAATAATCCGTGACGCAGATGAGTGGCCCAAAAAACTGTTTCCCTTTAATGTCTTTTGCGCACAGTGCTGTGCGACCTGCTTGTAAAAATTTGTTTATCCTCCTGAACGAACATCTTCATTTGTGGAGTAGAGGCCCGGCTCCCGATCAAATGGACTCCGGTTCACTTCCGCTTGACAACCTTTTGAAGCAAAAGATTTACTAGCCTAGCGGCGCCCATTTCGCTGAGTGTGCACGAATGACCTTGAACAGGAGGAGCGGACCTGCGTAAGTAACCACGTGAAGCACCACGTGACTCGCAGCAGCTGCAGTCGCGGCGGCTGGCACTGGTCTCATTCCATTTGTCGGTAAAGAGTAATAGCGACACTGGACGTTTCGCTGCAGCAACCAAAACGCACAAACATCCTGTGGCCGCTCACAGTCGCAACCGAGCCGACATCCGCTTCCGGCGTTTCTACCAATCAGGTGCGGCCGCTGCGGACAGTGATGTTTATGATTATGATGTTTTTTATTATGGCACAAACTCGGAATACGGCCCCAGGTAGTCGACGACGTCGAGGTTGTCCCCGTCGGTGACGTCCTGCAACATTATTGCGTCGAGCGTTGTCATCATGGGCTCCCTGCTGAGTATACGAGGTGATAGGGTTGCCTCCTTAACTGTCGGGTTGCCTCCTTAACTAACACGACTGGCGTCAGCAACCAAGCTGTAGCCGGCGATTGGAAGAGATATACATTTCGTTGTAAGACCAGTCTGTGTAAACACGAGGACATCAGCTCTGGTTATAGTCGGTCTGAACACGCACCAGTTATGTGGGCCCTCAGTGGTCTAACGTTAAGTAGAGCTATTCTGTGAACTGTGGTGGAGTTTGTGAGCAGCGCTTCACAGCGCGCATAGGCCGTGTCAAGGGCGTGCTGTTTGAGGCGCGAAATTCCTTGGCTAACGTTCTGTCTTGATTGCTGAGATGATGGTAGAAGCAGTGATCGTGTTCCTCGTTCGTAAGATACAAGCCCCGAATACCAGTGACACGGCTAAGAATCACGTAAACCAACTTGTGAGGATGGTTCTTGCAATATTCATAAACCACCGTGTCAAAGGTTCCACCCTGCGACTTATGGGTGGTCATGACACTGGCCAGAACCAAAGGGAACTGCATTCTTTTCATTGAAACGTGTCTCAATGCCTTACTCTTAATTGTAAAGGACATTGTTATTTGTTCGATGGGAACCCAGGGTCCGTACCGCCTTACACGCATACAGCAACTTATCTTTGCTTTGGTTACAAGGCCTACCCATGCAGGACATACCGACCACACTCTTCACTGAATCGCCCACGTCTCTTTCGATTTCCACAAGCGTGCCGACCATGCCATTGACCAAGCCATCTGTCACATCGATACTCCTGACAAGCATGTACGGTCTGTTGACACAGCAGGTGACGACCAATGGTAGGTGCCCACTGTCCGCCCGGCCCAATTCTTCAATGTTCTTGAGAGTTTGCTATTCTTGCTGCCTGCTCGGATGACCGACTACGACATGCCTGGCACTGTTGGTAACGCTAAATTCACATTCTTCGGCGACCAGCTTGTTAGGCTCGTCAACGTCTGTATTTCTGAAGAAAAGACGTATGGCAGTGGGACACTGTATATCAGAAAGTTCCCGAATAAGGAAGCGTCCAGTGTGCATCTGTAGTTCTTCCCTAGTCATATCTGTACCACCTTCAATCCTGGTGAGCAACGAAGAGAACGTGCTGTTACTCTGTCTCACCACCTCTGTCAGGGGGAAGTAGCACAGATAGATGGTGTCAGTGGAGCATGACCGTATTGTAGACGCTCCCGCCTTTACGCGGCCTCTTGCACACCTCACTGCGACGCACAGGAGGAAGCTGCCTCGTGTCCCCACTGAGAATGGCATCAAAGCCTTCTAATGGTTCGCTCATGCGCGAGAGGCGAATTTCTCTGAGGCGGAGATCCGCTTGTCTTAGCAAGCCTCATGACATCATGTAAAAATCGTCTATAATGATACAACGAACGTCTCTGAACATCGTCCTAAACGTGTTCAAATCGTGGGCTGAAAGGCCATTTTCCTCTCTCTTGTTTGTCATCACAATTCTAAATGCTGAGTGTACGGTCCCTCCACTCAAACCCACGGCCGCTTTGCCGGTGGTTGCACAGGCTACATGTGCATTAATAGCACGGTTATCGTGATCATGTCCATACGTATCGTACGGTTTCGGCAGTAGCGACTATACGCATCTATAATCAACCGAAGTATAAATGTCTTGCCACAATAGCACCCCTTGTTCTGTCGTTAAACATTCTCATTCGAACATAGAAGTCTTCAAGTGGAATGACATCATCTCTTCGCCGAACACCATGGCAAGTTCCAGACACAACTTTCGAAGGCACCTTCGCTGGTGGCAACTCACTGTTATCATTCGTCTCCACCTGGCTGACTACAGTGTTACTATTATCAGCGGAGGTGGAAGGTCCAATTTCTTTGCTACCATCGTCCACAACGTCAGGTTATTGCTGAGCACGACTGACCAGCTTACACGCCGTCATCAATTCGGTAATGGTCACTCCTGCCGAATACCGTTGTTTAACCTCCAAAGTGCTTTCCTTCTTGATCTCAAACATCTTTTCAAACGCGTTGCCATCCGAGATGTCAACCTAACAGTCCGCATCTGTGGGGGGCATCTTTGGCCATCTCGGAGCCGTATATGCAATTACGGTTTACGACCTGAGCAGCTTAAGTCGCCACCAGGCATGACTTGGAGGCCACGAGCGGCAGCAGGAAGGCCACCCACGGAGCGGCAGCATCATAATTTTCTTTTCTTTTTTGACCTTCAATAAATTAAGTTTTTCACCACCACCCATTACAGCAAGAGCGCTAATGGTCCCGTTCGGAGGAAAACCCCGCATCGGCGGGACTGGAAAAATCTAGATTCCTTGATTGGTTGTAGTGACGTAGAAAAGTAGGTTCGCCGCAAAGAAAAAAAATGGCTGCGGCTCAGCTGAGATAACCATAGTTATGTAAACGAAAGCATGAATTACACGTAAAGTCTCTTTTTAAGGTTTTCGCGGCCGAAGCGCAGTCTGACAGACCGACGGACCACGTGGGAGTCGTGCATTCCGCACTGCGAGAACTCACTTCCAACGGGTCCGGGTCGCCCGTCTCCTCCTCGGTTGCTAACAAGGCTCGTCGCTGCTGTCTACATTCGGTATCTTTCGCTTGCCGTCGAGCCAGGCGAAGCTCCCGCCCTCCCTTGCTTTCTGCTGGCCGTTTAGCGCCTTTACGCTCGCTGTCGATTGCTAAATACCTCGCACGGTTGGCAATGTCCACCGGGTGATCAGACTCGGCCCGACGTCTGCGAGTACGCACTCTCGAGGACGCCGGCTCCGGCTGACCTGCTTCGTCCATAGCGAGACACTGGATAGGCAGCGCGCAGCCGCCGCGACGACGGCGGAGCGCGCGACTGCAGCTTCTGAGGGTCACGTAGTGCGTCACGTGTTTACTTACACAGCTCCGCTCCTCCTGTTCAAGGTCATTCGTGCAGACGCAGCGAAATCGGCGCCACTAGGCTAGTACAGCGTTTGCTTCGAAAGGTTGTCCAGCGCAGCGATACCGGAGACCCTTCGGTCGGGAGCCGTGCAATCTACTTCGCAAATCAGTTTGTTCGGTGAGGAGGATAAACAGAAGGTTTGTACAAGCAGATCGCATAGCTGTGTGCGCAAAAGGCATTCAGGGAAAACTTAGTTTTAAGGGCCACTAATTAGCGTCACGGATTATTATATGCGACAGCGTATATTGCAGCAGGATGGCATGTCACGTGGAAAGCTTGCCGATATGTGCGTAATGGAGCGCCACGGAATCCCAAACCGACCGCACGGACACTTTGAAACTATCGCGCCATATTTGCAAGGTGAATTTACGTGATCCCAAGTTTTGGTACAGTTCATAAAAAAAAAGATGTTTATGAAGACAGGCAGGCTAGCCATAGCTGCATACGCTTTCTAAATATAAAAAGGTTAGTTTATTTGACCGCCAGGCCAGCAATCAATGTGTACAATAAAGGGCACCCCGAGCACATAATATTATGGCCGAGACAATTAGTTACAAACCCAACTGGTGGCGAAACAAGTTAAGCTCTTGTTGATGCACCTCGGAGGAAACGAACCGCAAATGGAGTTATGCTTCCTCGATTAGGTACCGCTAGCAATTGCATTCAGCGCACAAAAAATGAATGGTCCGGTAATAGGCTTCTGCTTAACAAATTCAACTTATAAGTGGAACCCTTGCTCGTTTTCAATGCTAATTGTGTACTGGTGGCATTGCATGGAAGTTTTAATCAATGTCATATTAGGATCTCAGATTTAGGTGAAACAGATATTTTTACTCTTCATTTTGCTTTAACCTGTTGATGACGAACAGCAAAAAAAAAAACTGCCGTGTCCTGTACAATAAAAATTGTCCTTTACTGGTTTTTGGGGAAAAGAAATTGCGCAGTATCTGTCTCATATGTCGGTGAACACCTGAACCGACGCCGTAAGGGAAGAGATAAACGAGTGAGTGAAAGAAGAAAGCAAGCATGAGGGGCCGTAGTGGAGGTCTCCGGATTAATTTCGACCACCTGGGGATCTTTAACGTGCACTGACATCGCACTGCACACGGGCGCCCTGGCGTTTGGCCTCCATAAAGACGCAGTCGCCGCGGTCGGGTTCGAGCCCGGGAACTCCGGATCACAAGCCGAGCGCTTAACCACTGAGCCATCGCGGCAGGTGAAATTTGGCGTTTGAAAAGTAGGCTGTTTGAGGAGAGGAAGTGGTGCATTAATTGTCTCATCTCGGTGGACACCTCAACCGCACCGTAAGGGAAAGAGGAAAGTGGTAGCAATAATAATTGGATTTTGAGGAAAGGAAATGGCGCAGTATCTGTCTCGTATATCGTTGGACACCTGAACCGCGCCGTAAGGGAAGGGATAAAGGAGGGAGTGAAAGAAAGGAAGGAAGAGGTGCCGTAGTGGAGGGCTCCGGAATAATTTCGACAACCTGGGCATCTTTAACATGCACTGACACAGCACAGCACACGGGCGCCTTACCGTTTTGCCTCAATGAAAACGCGGTCACCGCGGTCGGGTTCGAACCCGGGAACTCCGGACCAGTAGCCGAGCGCTTGAGCCACTGAGCCCCCGCGGAGGGTCAGGAAAGTGGTAGTGAAAGAATTATTTATAGTTGCCGTAATGGAGGGCTCAATAATAATGTTGACAACGTGTGGGTCTTTAACGTGCACTGACATCACACAACGCACGAGCGCGTTTCGAGTTTCGGCTCCATCGAAACGCTGCCTCAGCCGAATGGATTGATCCCCGGTACACTGGAGCAGCAGTGGAGAGCCGCTATCACTGCGCGGCCGAAGCTTCGTGGACTTGATGGACTGCAAAATTCTTGGTCACCCTCTCCTCATGTTCACAATGTAAAACATAGGGTCTGCCTCTTACATGCTCACGTTAACTTTCAGTTGTTTAATAATCATTGGCTTTTGGGGAAAGGAAAGGGCGCACTATCTGTGTCATATATTGTTGGACACCTGAGCCGCGCCGTAAGGGAAGGGGTAAAGGAGGCAGTGAAAGAAAGGAAGAAATAGGTGCAGTAGTGGAGGCTTCCGGAAAAATTTCGACCACCTGGGGATCTTTAACATGCCCTGACATCACACAGCACACGGGCGCCTTAGCGTTTTTCCTCCATGAATACGCCGTGTAACGAGGCATGTAGCGAAGCTGTGTGGTTCACCACGAATGCAAAGAAAATTTCTTTACTGGCAAATTTCACTGCCGAGCACAAGCTACGAGATGTCATCTGCCCCTCCGTGTCTTGTGTTCAATCCAACAAATATAGCTCGGATCTTTATCTCTTTAAGCATGTCAAATTCACTTGTTTATTGACTGTATTCAGCTTTTTGGAGAGTTCCTCAGGTGAGGCTTCAGAAATAAGTCTGATCTTGCCACATTGAAATGTAATAAGAAAAATTGCGTTTTTGCTGGCCGACTTTTAGCCGAGCAAATTCACTGAAGAAAGGGCAGACAAAGAAAATAACCATGCACACGCCACAGGAAATGAAATTTTCGTGAACATTTCGAGCGATAACTTCTCATGGACGTCCAGCGTGAGTGGCACGGCCAGCTTTTGTGGAGCTGCCGAAAGTGTCCGATCAGTAGCCGAGCGTTTAAGTATGGGCAATTGTTCCAATTATTCCACATGTGAATCAAATTATATGCAACTGGGTTGTGGTTCTCCTCAACTGAAGGATTAAACCATGCCGAATCGGAATAGCATTCCGTCCGTAATGAGGCTCTGGGTTTCGACGCTGGCAGTCATCATCATCAGTGTTTCCTTTTGTTGAAAAGTTCACTGCAGCGCCTCCTGTGCATTAAGGAGCGCGAAATCAGCGCTGAACGCTGAAAATACACTACAGATAATAGGAGATCTCAAGATCGTTTTCCTATACCACAGATAGAGGGATAAGCTGAACAAAAGAATTTCTCGATACCAGAGTAGCACAGCTTGCATCAGCAAACTTACGATGATCATGCACAGTATTTAAAAAGGTAATCGTTTAAAAGTTTGAGGAATCTCACACTTTCTTCGACCAAAGAAGGCGGCTGGCTTTCCTAATAGCATAGCTTTTAAATTCAGGAAAACTTCAGAAGTTCGAACACTGTGGGCAACAAAATTGCGACGGTCACACTTCCATGCTCTTCTCAAGAAGTCCCTGTCTAGCGAACAAGTGGCTATCAGCATATGCGATCTGCGACGTGCCAAAATAGTTTTGGAATATATTACCGATTGGATTGACACAACCATGAACCAAAAGTACTTCAGCGTAAGCCTGCGATAACTGTAGAGGATTCATTTTTCATCCAAGTGACCAAAAATCGCAAGCGCAGTTTTGCCTAGAGAATTCAAGTTACGGTTTAAGGTTTATGGATAACGAAGGTTGAACGTCCCAAAGCGACTCAGGCTACGAGGGACGCCGTAACGAAGGGCTCTGGAAATTCCGACCACCTGGGGTTCTTTAAGGTGCACTGACATCGCAGAGCACACGGGCCTCTAGAATTTCGCCTCCAATGAAATTCGACCGCAAAAGCCGAGATCGACACCGCGTCCTTCGAGCCAGCAGCCGAGCTAATTTTCAGAATTCGTCACGACGAAAGCATCAAACACTTTTATCTTGCCCGTACTTACCTATGAAGCGGAAACCTTGCCTATAATTACCAAAAGCCTTGTAATCAGGTTGTGGACAGCAAAGCGGGCCATGTAAATCAACATGATAGATGCCCCTTTAAGGCCCAGGAAGGTGGGAGAATTGGCCAGAGAACAAACTCGGCTAAATGGCATCGTTTTTAAATCAAGAACATATGTATATTCAAGCACATATGACGTGGAGGCAGATAACCGATGGTCACAATGGACAACGATGGATAGAGTAATGGAGGCAATGGGTCGCAGGAGGAAGCAACCGAAACAGGCAACGGCAGAAAATCAGATGAGCAGATGGACAGATGACAATCAGTTTCCGGGGGTAAGATTGCCAAACATGTCAATTTATAGGATTAGTTTGAGGGATACGGGAGAACCCATTCCACTTAAGTGGGATTAATATAACGCACGCGGCCTGATCTGGGACTCCAAGACAAGCTTTTTTTTTGTTTTCTGGGGAAAGAAAATGGCGCAGTATCTGTCTCGCATATTGGCAGACACCTGAACCGCGCCGTAAGAGAAGGGCAAAAGGAAGAAGTGAAAAAAGAAATGAAGAAAGAGGTGGCGTAGTGGAGGGCTCCGGAATAATTTCGACCACCTGGGGATCCTTAACGTGCACTGACATCGCACAGCACACGGGCGCCTTAGCGTTTCGCCTCCATCGAAACCCTGCCGCCGCGGTCGGGTTCGAACCCGAGAACTCCGGATAAGCAGCAAAGCGCCCTAACTACTGAGCCACCGCAACGTGTCAGGAGATTGTAAAATTCAGGAAAACTGCAAAATCTGGAGCGCCTGTTCTAATGCATTCGGTGTCACAACACGCAATAGTTGCGACGTATTAAAAACACAACAGCGTCGAAATGACGTCGGTAAATCCGTCTCCGGCGAACGACGAGTGGCCATCTGCATAGCGAAACTGCGAAGTAACTAAATAGTCTTCGAATATCTTGCCGATTGGTTTTACACAATATGAATTAAACCAAAATGAAATTAGCGTAAGCCTGCGATAAGTGTACGGAACAACGTTCATTGTTGCCATGTGCCGAAAGAATGAATTATAAATCGGCATGTTTTGGCAATATGGAAAATACAGGTTGTCCAACATAATTTGAGCCAAGGTTTTAGAAATGAAACTTCGGACACGAATGAAACGGAATGAACAACGTTGGCACTACCAAGAGTTTCTCAGGCTATTTATTATTTTCCCCTGAATTTATTCATTAGCTTTGTTTAATTCATCAACGTTTTTTAGTAATGGCTACTGATCCGAAGTGTGACACGCAAAGTTGTAGAGCACCTTCAGAAACCTCTCAAAAATTGTTTCCTATACAATATGTCTCACGTGGTCCTAATTTTTGCGTTATTAATTAAGCCCGCGAAATATGAAAAATACCCCGGAACAGGGCGCGTGCGCTCAGTTACTGTGCTGCTCTCAAGCGTGCGATTGATGAAGAAGGTCGGCTGTAGCGAGACTGTGGCCCGTGACAGGGCGTTATGCCCGATGTTGGTATCTGGGCATGTGGCTCTCATCGCATGACGCCGCAAATACATGCTCCTGGCTGAGCCCTGTCGAAGCGACAAAGCGTCCAAAGCTGCCAAAAAGAAAGAAAACAGCATTTTTTTTCTGTTTTAAAGGAGCAAAGGCCGAAGCACTTGAGAACGATGGAAGGCGACGAAGGCTGCAACGAGTTGCTGATACACAGGCTGACCCCGCCTCTTCTATTACGACCATATTTTCCCGTCCCATGCGAAACATAAGCCCGCAAATATCCCAAATGGTCTTCTTTCTGAACACCTAGAGGATTTTCCTCATCATACTGTTCTCTCCACGGATGCCTCCGGCAGCTCTGAGAAGGCGGCGATTTCAATATATTCGCAGGATCTCGCTTGGAGCTGTATCGTTCCGTATTCCTGATTATGCTCCTATATTCTCTGCAGTGTTTTTGGCTATTGGTTTGGCTCCTCTAAAAAATTCCAGACATGTAGCAAGGGTTCTTTTTCTTGCAGACTTTCTTTCAGTTGTAGTCTCTCTCCAAATTTCCGGAAAATCTGTATTGAATTGTTTGTTTAGGTTTCTTTTTGTTCCGCGCAGAATGCGTGAGATCGGCTTGTCTGGATAACCAGGCATTCAGGTGTCTATTTTAACGAGGTGGCTGATTTATTGGCAAGGTCAGCTTACAGCGCTCCTGTAATCTATCCCGTCGCTGACGTCATTCCGTTGGAAACTTTACGTTTCCAGCGATTCCAACATATTTCAGCTAGCTGCAGTGATTCGTTGCTCAATTCCGCGGATCTTCAACATTTAATGTACCAATGGAATGTCCAGTGGTGTAAATCAACGCATTGTGAGGTGTCAATGACACTTCTGCGATGCAGAATCCCTCATTTAAATTTGTACTTATGGAGTTGCGGGTTCGCTGCGAAAAACCTTTGTGTATCATGTGGTCAAGTTCAAACAATAGATCATTTTCTCCTCTCTTGCCGGCGGTTCGCAGTTCAGAGAAAACAGTATTTGGAGGTCCCTCTTTCGAGGTTAGGACTCGCTCTGTCTCTTCCTGTTCTTCTCTCGTTCGGTGCGAGCGCCAAGGGATTCCCGTTAGGCCATGTTTGCGGCTACCTTCGAGATGACGTAAGTGCAACTGATCGATTACCGTGTTAGCTGTATAAAAAATTCTGTCGCATGCCGAAAAATGCTTTATTCTCTTTCTGGTAATTCATATTTGATTTAGTCTTCTACGTCGCCGCCTCACGTCTTTTTCCCCGTACAAAAACTTCATTGGCATTCTCCATTGTACCTTGGCCAATCCCCCCCGTGTTGGTATGCGCCATATTTACTGAGGCCAAGAGTAAGAATAACAAGGCTGCAATAATTTGCGTTTGTATACACAATATCTTGTAGTAGTTTTAGAACTGAACGATTATACTACAACTTTAGGTTAGCTTTCGAATAACAGCGGATAAATCACACGGGGACAATACTGTGTAATGGTAAAAACAACGGCTATATTCAAGCAAGTTTACGATTGCCGTATTCAGACGACGACTCTTTTTCGCACTGGCCCCACCCACTCTCCAGGCTTCCACGTAGAATACACTGGGTTTCGATCCATATTGGCGGGCCGGGGTTTCCGGCCGCCCCAGGCGGCGGCCTTGACAATCCTAAGAGTTCATGTTCGCGGGAAGATGGCGTGCGTGGAGGGCACATCTGCACTGGGATGGAATACGTAAGCGCTATTCCATGAGAGTGTTGTGTTGAATGTGTAGTCGAGCAAGGAGGTGGCGACCCGACGATATCTTCGAGACACGTGTGAATTGGTTGGTCAAATGGGCTTCCCAGAGATCCCGAAATGTGTTCACCATGCCCAGCTCCACGAAGCGCTGGATGGAGGTTTTCGCGGGGAGGTCAAGAGGTCGCCTAATAATTTTGCGCAGGATGACTTCGATTGCAGATACGGAGTCGAATATGGAATCCGACTTGTTACAAAGGCATGCGCCAGCCGCAAGGCGTCCTTGCATTGCAACCCCCGCGCTTGTTAGAAACCCGATAGACTATGCGGCCCACCTGGTCTTATCGAGTTTGGCCAATGTCATTTCTGACTGTCTGTGTTGATGTATTAAGAGCTCAGGGACTGGACATGTCTCAAGAGACAATACTCTTTTGACTGGGCACTTTGGTGAGAGGCGTATGTGCACAAATTCATACTTTTGGCGAGAGCATTGGAGGCCGCAGCGGCGACCATAACGGTCCATTATGGCCACCACTTCCTGTATATTGGCCTCATTGTCTCCGCTGAAACACTGCGTGGCCCATAGGGTGATGTCATCGGCATACAGAGCATGCTGCACACTGGCGATAGCACCCAGCTGGGCCGGAAGGTACATCATAGCCAGACTGAATAACAGGGGAGGGAGCACCGCGCCCTGTGGTGCACCCCTGGGTCCTGAATGAAAAGGACCATGTTCGTTATCCTGGGGCCCTAGCACGGAACTGTTACAACTTCTCTCAAAGGTTATTGGCAGGGACGTAAAATGACGAAACGATTGGAGGTCAGCGCTTAATGCAACGAGGAATCAGCGAACTATAGCAGGGCGGCGTCCCAAAGGCATTTATTTGCACAGCGAGAAACCGTCTGCTAAATTTGTGTAAAAAGACAAGACATACGCAGCAATCAAAATAACTAATATTTTGATTTGATTTGTGGGGGTTTAACGTCCCAAAGCGACTCAGGCTATGAAAGACGCCGTAGTGAAGGGCTCCAGAAATTTCGACCACTAATATTTTTTTTGCCAGAACCTTGAGTTTAAAGTTCTAAAATATTAAGCACAACTAAAGGCGTTCGGCGTTGTGCTATTAAATTTGATGGTGGGCAACCTTTGCTGCCGCGGGGATGCGCTGATGGCGGTAAAACGTCAAGCCGCTTTGCACGAAAGCAGCCGATTCCACGCCGTGTTATTGTTTTTGACCCGGCGTCTGAAAGGAATCTACTGTGCTTTTGACCTAAATGCGCAGAAACATTTGAAAGAATGCAGTGAAGGATACGTGCCTACCGAGCGAACTTGCAAGAACCGCCTGGTACGATATCGGCGAAGATAACATGTTGAAGTCTATTTTGTTCGCCTCTTTCGATCGATGGCAAAACTACCATAAGGTGAGGCGTTGCAGTATGTGATGTGTGGTTGTCTGTTTCTATTCCCTTGGGAAACAAGAGTTGACCACGAAGTGCGAATTTCTGCGGAAAAATAAAGTGCTTTGCCAACATAAGCGTGTCTTCTTTATATGTGGCTGTAGCACAGAGGTGACCGCCGGAACCCACCCCTTCTGCGCACGAACTTCGCAAATTGCCTCCAACATCCGGCGCTCGCATTTGCTGAGCATCGGCTGTGCGATGCCGACGTGCGCTTCGTTACCAACGGCAACTTGACAGCCTCCGGTAGCAAAGAACCGTTGTGCACACTGCACCTGCCGCTGCGCGGACAGCGCGCTCGCATACAAACCTCCCAGTTCATCGGCAACCTCGTCGCAAAGGCACTCCGCAGTCTGCTTCTCCAGTCGAGAAAGGCGTCGAAACAGCTTGTCCAGCAAGTCAGACGTAGTCAAACGTGTCTTCGTGCGCTGTCCTTCGCCATGCTCGCGCCGGCGCAGCCGCCTCAGATAGTATCGCAGCGTACACCGCCGCCATATTCTGTCAACAATGTTACGGTCAAACTGACCGCCTCGAGGCTGTCACAAAATACTAGAGAGTTTTAGTTTCACGTACGTAGAGGCCTCACGTACGTAGAGCTCTTACGTGTGTCCAGTGCGCATGCGCAGAACGCAAAGGGTATGCGCGAGTCTCACGTACGTACGTGAGATTCGGATTTTTACGTTGCGGATTTTTACGTTGCGGCGCCCTGCCCGCCGCTTCAAAGCGATAACAGCTTCTTCGCTAATCCCTCGACGCGGGTAACTCCGAAAACGAGAGGGTCGACCGTCTAGCCCGAGGTTTAACTCCCGGGGACGGAAGACCTCTCGGGAAGGGACGCCTCCGCCGAGGCGCCTCGCTCGTAAGCGGAGATTACAAACTTTTATTGCGAGCAAAGATGCACATATCCCGCCCGTCACCCCAGTCTGAAGACGGCGCATGCACGGCACTCTGACGCCTAGAAGTGTGATGACCCCCCATAATGCGCAGGTCCACACGGGACGGAGAGGCAATGAGACACTGTATGGCTCAGTTTAAACAAACAGATATATTCAATAATTACACTTGATTATGATTATACATCAGAGGCTGGGGCGTCCGAGCTTACGTGCCGACGACTTCATGGGGACGATGGAGGGGCTCCGGAGTTGAGCTCGAACGGTTGCTGGCAGAAGCTGCACGCCGTCGGGCTTCGGCGCTGAAGGCCCCCTTGGCGAACGATGTCGTCCTGAGCGTGCCTTCTTCGGTACTCCTTGTCGATTTTTATATCCTCTTATCCCAACACTCCCTAGGGTGAGGACGCCCACGCCGGAGTGGGGGGGGGGGGGGGCCTAGGGCTTTCACTTGGGCGCACAAACACACCACCGCACGTATGGCCTCGCCCCCCTCACGTGTTGAGTCCGAGGGAAAGAAGGTAGTCGTCGAGGTAGCGCATAGCGTCGGCTGTGGTAAGGCGCGCTCTGGCCCGCTGTCGGTTCCCGCGGGTCACCGGCCTCCGTTCGCCATCAAATGACTCTCGCCCCCCAAGGCCGGAACGCGAGGTCACTAAAAGGCCGGGAAAGTGGTCCCTTGTCCTGGGATGTCCTCGGGAGGGTTGATTAATGATGCCCGCCGTCTTGCCACGGGGCCAGGCCCGCCGAAACGAGGCCCCCTTGGAACGGCCACGGCAATTGGGGAAGATAACGCCCGTCTCCCCGCGGCGGCGGCGGCGTTCGACTCGTGCCGACACTATGTAAAGGGGATCCGGTTGTGCTTTCGCCGCCACTGGGGGCTCCGTCTACGCCGCGCCGTCGAACGCGGACCCTCGTAGCACACACAAGGAACGTCACACTCGCTCACCCTCCAGAAGAATGTTCTCCGAACATTTGAGTCCATGCAGCTCCCCTTGTCTTTCTGAATAGCCTCGCACAGTGCGTCCGACAAAACACTTTTCGCTGCACTCAACACCACTGCACAACACCATATGCCTCCGCTGTCATAACTGGCGTCTCCAGGGGCAGCACTGATCTTATTTTACAGATAAACATGAAACTCAGCACCCAAGCCGCTCCTTTCTAGTCCAAACTGGACGAAATAAATTTACCACAGTTACAAAGGAGCTCCCACTTCTAGCACGATCACGGCGCAGACAAAAATATAGATAACGAAAGGAAGTAGGGCAGGTTCTGCATGCGCTCCGCATGCTCTCCTGTGAAGGTGTTACTTAATGACAGAAAGGTTTAACTACCAACTCCGATAACTTAACACATAAGCACATAGCAATGTTATGAGCTGCGGCATTACACAATTCTAACCAGTTCACAACTCCGCTCTGTTTACGCCATTAGTCCGACTTAGCTTTCCGATTTCGCAGCGGATATCGGCCTTCATGAGTCATACTAAGTAAGTCTGTGACCCTTTGTCTGCTTTGGGACTCGCGAGGGCTCGTGGTAGGAGCCTCTCTTGGCGTTATCTGCGCGGCAACCTCGCGCGCTTCTTCTTTTAGCAATGCATGAAGTAAATCCGGTGGCATTCCGGCCGTCACCTCTGGCGCCTGCCGAACAAATGCAGGAGAGGGCGTTTCTTGCGAACTATCTGCGCGCTCCGCTTCAATTCTGTCCCCATCAAAATCCGCGCTTTCCCTTTCCTCATTTCGTGAATACTGAACCGGTGCCGACTTGAGGCGATTTGCGTGTATCCTTATCAAGCGCCGGTTCACGTCTCGGACTCTGAAGTTTACCGGAGAAAGCTTCTCGACAACCTCGCACGGTCCTCTCCACTTTGTCTGGAACTTACGAGCTAGCCCAATCTGCCTTTGGCAGTTTTCAATGTACACGCTGTCCCCCACATCAAACGGTGCGTCTCTAGCACTGCGATCGTGCACCTCCTTCCTGCGCTTCGCCGCTTTCTTTAAGGCCTCCTTTGCGATGTCCCTCGGCACTTGCAAGCGCGATTCTAGCTCAACCTTATAGTCGTCCAGTGAAGCGTATGGGACACGACGGGGGCTCTCTGGCACTTCACTAGGCTGGTCCGGGTCTCGGCCGTAGAGAAGAAAGAATGGCGATTCGCCCGTGCTGTCGTGTGCTGCGGAATTGTAGGCAAACATTGCATACGGGAGCCACAAGTCCCAGTCCCGCTGGTCGCGCGAAACAAAATGCGACAGGAACCCGGCCACGGTTTGGTTCAGTCGCTCCACCGCGCCGTTGCAAGCCGGATGGTACGGTGTTGTCTGCTTCTTAGCGATCTTAAGCAGCTCGCAAACTCTCCTCGTTAGCTGCGACACGAAGTTCGTTCCCCGATCTGTCAAGAGTTGCCTCGGGGGTCCATGTCGGAGCACGATCTGTTCGACAAATGCTCTTGCAACCGTGTCTGCCTTCTGATCTGGGAGTGCTACCGCTTCCGCGTATTTTGAAAGGTGATCGACAAATACTAAAATGTACTTGTTTCCGGAAGTGGTCGTGGGCAATGGGCCCATTATGTCCATACCTGTCCGCTCGAAGGGAGCCGAAACCTCCGGGAACGGCTGAATTGGAGCTGGTCTTCGTCTCTTGGGTGTTTTTCTTTCGAGGCAGGAATGACACTTCGCACAGTAGTCTCTAACATGCTGCCGCATGCCACTCCAAAAGTACAAACGCTCCACACGCCTGCGTGTCTTCGCTACGCCAAAATGACCGGCGCATGGCGCATCGTGAAACGCGCGAAGAACCCTTTCTGTCCACGACCGAGGTATGACGACTCTCTCCCAAGCGGTTTTCTCTCGTCTCCCTTTCCTGGTTGGCCTCGTGCGCCGACACAGGGTGCCGTCTTTGCCAATGAAATAACCTAGCTGTTCGGGGTGAGACGGTGCGCCCTCTAAGCTTTCGATTATTCGCTTCAGGTCCGGATCTTTGCACTGCTCTGTGCGTAATTCGGCGGGGTCGACTACGGGGACAAACTCATCTATAGCTGCCACGGCAGCTGTGCGGCTGAGTGCATCAGCATTCAGATGTGTCTTTCCTGACTTGTGCTCAACTTCAAAGCAGTATTCCTGCAGGTGTAGATTCCATCTAGCGAGTCGCGAGCTAGGGTCCCTGACACTCATCACCCATTTCAGAGGATGGCAGTCTGTGACTAGCTTGAATTTGCGGCCGTAAAGGTAGCATCTGAAGTGCTTCACTGCCCAGACAACGGCGAGGCACTCCCTTTCCGTAGCTCCGTACTTTTGCTCTGTGGGGCTCAGCTGTCAGCTAGCAAAAGCAACGGGATGTTCTTTGCCCTTGATAACCTGAGATAGCACGGCACCAACTGCGAACTTTGACGCATCTGTGGCCATAACGAAGGGAAAATTAAAATCCGGGTGGCGCAACAGCAGTGCACTCATTAGCTTCCTTTTCAGGGCCCCAAAAGCATCCTCCGCGTTTTCGTCCCAGCGAAAGGCGACATTTTTGGCTGTTAAGGCGGTGAGCGGCTTAGCGAGCTTGGCGAACTCCTCTATGTGCCTTCGGTAGTAACCGATCAGGCCGAGAAACTGCCGGACCTGCGGACGCTAGTCGGGGATGGAAAATCCGAGACACACCTTAGTTTCTCAGGGTCCTGTCGCACGCCGTCAGCTGAAACAACGTGCCCGAGGTATTTCACCTCGTTTTTGAGGAATTGGCACTTAGAGGGCTTCAGCTTGAGACCCGCTCCTCTTAGTCGCACCAAAACCTGCTCAATATCGCGCAAATGGTTCTCAAAACTGTCACTGTATATGGTTATGTCATCCATATACACGAAGCACAGCCTCCCCAGAAGACCTGCCAGGATAACATCAGCGGTTCTCTGCCAGACAGCAGGGCTGTTGGCCAGACCCATCGGCATTCTTTTCCATTCATAGTGCCCTGAGGGCGTGTTGAATGCCGTTTTCTTGGCATCTGCCGGATCCATTGCTATCTGCCAGAATCCCGCCACCATGTCCACTACCGTGAAGTACCTGGCAGAGCCCAGCTGAGAAAGCGTCTCCTGTATATTGGGGATGGGGTATGGATCGATGCGAGTTACGGCATTTAGTTTGCGGTAGTCCACTACCAATCGATACGAGCCATCTGGCTTTTCCACCAATAGTGCTGGTGCTCCCCAGGGTGACTTTGAGTGTTCGACAATGCCGCGATCAATCAGGTCCTGCACCTGCCGCTCCATCTCCTCACGTTGGGAGTAAGGAATCCTGTACGCACGCTGGTAAACGGGCGATGAAGTGCCGGTTTCTATCCTGTGCTTTATAACGCCACAGCAGCCCAAATCCAGGTTGGACGCGGCGAATACCTCCGAGTAGTCGTTCAGCAAACCAGCCAGGGCCTCCCTCTCTCTGGATTTTACGTGAGGAAGATCGAACGACACCTTTGGAGCAGCCGAAGGACTAGCATGCTCTACAGTTGCTAGTACCGTATCGGTGGGCTCACGTTTCTCTATCGCAGAGGTGAAGAAAGCCAATGTTTTGTTCTTGGGAAGGCTCAGTGGCTGCTGGCTACAGTTAACCACCCGTAGGGGCACTCTGTGGGCGTCATTAACTGTCACGAGGCACGCGGCTGCCTTCAGGCCATTGCTGAGAGAGTCGACCGGCTCAAGCACTCCCACGGCGCCGCTCTCTACATCTGAAGGCACAAACGCGTACAAAATGTGCTCCGACCAAGGAAGGACGACCGCCTCATCGACCAGCCTGACGGCAACCCGCGAATATACCTTCTCCAATGATCCCACTGTTTGACGGGTGTCAATATCGGTAATGCGAATCTCAGCCCCTCTCCTGTTCAAAAACGGAACTTTTGAGCCGCCCGCATTAACCTCTTCCTCAGAGAATGAGACTACTACCTTCCCTTTTCTCAAAAAATCCTGCCCTAATATACCTGACACTCCGTTTGGCAGAGACACCGTGTCCGGGCATACGTAGCAGGGGTGCTCCAATGCAATTCCGCCGAGAGAGAAGTGTAACCGGTAGAGTCCACTTATGCCAAGAGGATCCCCCGTTATGCCTACAAATTTGGTTGCCATACCACCAGACGCTTCCAACAACTCGCGGTCCCCCTTCCTTTGAAGCGTGTTAAAACTGCTCTCCTTAGGCGATGTCACCTTTGACCCCGTATCTATCAACAATTCCATGCAACAACCATTTACCTTCCAACGCACAACAGGGCATGCCTCGTCGGCCACGCAAACCACCACCACCTCATCATCCACTGCTCCCTCCCCATGCTCCTCAGGATGGGGAGGACTATCTAGTTTTTTGTCTCGGTATCTGGAGCCCCGCTGTAGGCTTGCTTAGGGCGTGTCTCGCCTGCTTCTCTTTGTGGCTCCCCACGGCGCACGTTTTGGCAGAACCTGGCGATGTGTCCGCGACCCTGGCAAGCGAAGCATACGATTTCTTCAAAATCTCGCATACCGCGCCTGTAGCTTTGTGGCGGTCTCCGGTTTCCAGCGAATGGGCGCTGTTGAGCGCGCGCTTCAACCTGGCGTTCCACCTGCTGAGATAGCAGCTGTTCTATGCGATCTAACCGCTCTGTCAAGAGAGCAACCTCAGGGTTGAGCACCGCTCTCTCTATGACGCGTACTCTCGCTGCGGCTGTCGTTAACGCCTCATTTCGTTCCTCATCCAATGCGGCCGCCACGGCTTGGTCGAAATTGCTCGGCTTGCGCGAGAGCACGAACCGGCGCACGGGGTCTTGCAGACCAGCCACGAACAAAGCGATCATTTCCTCTTTAAGTAGATCCTCCGCGTATTTCTTCCTTAGCTGGTCTCCTTCCTCCTCCCTGCTTAACGTATCGCGTGCTAGGCGCTGAAGCCGCGACGCAAACGTTCGCACGTCCTCCCCTACCATCTGTCCGGCGTCACGGAACCTCTGTACCCGCACGTGACGTGGTTCAGTGTCGAAATGCTCAAACGCGAGCTTCTTAAATTCCGCAAATGATTTTGTGGTTTTTACTTTTTCGTCTCGCCATGCAAAATCATGAGCAGCTCCTGCCACCTTACCCCTCGCCATTCCCAGCATTTGAGCATCGGACCATCCCCCTATTTTCCCAATCTCTTCTAGCATGGAAAAGAAATCGCAGATTGGAACCCCTGTCTTATCTCCTGTAAACGTCGGAATGACGCTTCCTAATGCCAGCATGCTTGCTCCGAGCGATGGCTGTGGAGTGGGAGCTCCCTCAGATACAGACATTTTTTTTTTCACTCAAGCCCTCCGGTGCCTCAAGCCTCTCAAATGGGGGTAAAAGACCCACAATCAGTCCCGTGATTCCCTTTTCATTTCAATTTTGAAGTCATGAATGTCGCAGCATTCAGAGGACATTTGTTTTGAGACCCCACTTCTGACACCAGTGTGATGACCCCTCATAATGCCCAGGTCCACACGGGACGGAGAGGCAATGAGACACTGTATGGCTCAGTTTAAACAAACAGATATATTCAATAATTACACTTGATTATGATTATACATCAGAGGCTGGGGCGTTCGAGCTTACGTGCCGACGACTTCATGGGGACGATGGAGGCGGGGTTCCGGAGTTGAGCTCGAACGGTTGCTGGCAGAAGCTGCACGCCGTCGGGCTTCGGCGCTGAAGGCCCCCTTGGCGAACGACGTCGTCCTGAGCGTGCCTTCTTCGGTACTCCTTGTCGATTTTTATATCCTCTTATCCCCACACTCCCTAGGGTGAGGACGCCCACGCCGGAGTGGGGGGGGGGGGGGGCTAGGGCTTTCACTTGGGCTCACAAACACACCACCGCACTTATGGTCTCGCCCCCCTCACGTGTTGGGTCCGAGGGAAAGAAGGTTATCGTCGAGGTAGCGCATAGCGTCGGCTGTGGTAAGGCGCGCTCTGGCCCGCTGGCGGTTCCCGCGGGTCACCGGCCTCCGTTCTCCATCAAATGACACTCGCCCCTCAAGGCTGGAACGCGAGGTCACTAAAAGGCCGGGAAAGTGTTCCCTTGTCCTGGGATGTGCTCGGGAGGGTTGATTGATGATGCCCGCCGTCTTGCCACGGGGCCAGGCTCGCCGAAACGAGGCCCCCTTGGAACGGCCACGGCAATTGGGGAAGATAACGCCCGTCTCCCCGCGGCGGCGACGGCCGTGGCGTTCGACTCGTGCCGACACTATGGAAAGGGGATCCGGTTGTGCTTTCGCCGCCACTGGGGGCTCTGTCTACGCCGCTCCGTCGAACGCTGACCCTCGTAGCACACACAAGGAACGTCACAGAAGCAAAGGCAATTCTTAGCCCCTACCGATTATATACAGTCAGGAACGGTGAATATGAGCCTGCAGGCCCGCACTGCGCTGACGGGGCGCCCACCACCCAAGACCATATATTATGGGAATGCGCTAGCAAACCTGCTGCGAGGACTCTAGCCAGCTCTCTTAGCGGAGGAATGGGCTAAGCTCTTGGCCAGTTCAAAAAAAAAACAACCCCGCTAGCCCTCATCGCACGAGCTCAAGAGGCCTCCCTCACCTGCTAGCCACCCTGGACTCGCCCTAGCCGCACTTAATCCCTTCCATTTTGTGGCTGTAAGGTTGTAACCACCACACCCCCAATCCCCTCGCGGTGTCTAGGCGGCGAGCGCTGGCCTTTACTCAGCAAGAGCGAATCACGTGATTGGTCACTTCACACAACTTGCGAGAGCAAGCGCTCGGAACAGCGGTCAGCGCATCGCTGGAACTAGCGGTAGCAGTGCGACAAGTCACGTGCTATGACGTCTCATCCACACGTCCGGCGAGCCAGAGGTCAAATCCATCCATCATTTGACCTTCAGGTTTGCATTCGAGAAATGGAGCTTTTCGCTCCAGAAAGTTAGCTATGGTTCAACCCGGCTGAACATGGTAAGACGAGCGAGTGCTATGCTAAGGTAATCACACGACGGTAAGCACACGCCACACGTTTTTATATAGAGAATGGCGTCTCACGTGATTTCCGGCAGTTGCGAGTGTGCCGTCGGCTTTGCAGTGCAGCGTCACGTGATTCGATAGTTGCGAGGCGAGCGAGTGCCGTCGGCTCAACGCGCGCAGCTGCGGCGAGGCGTGGATAGTCGCGTGGCATAACGTCCGAGGGAACATTTTAAGGCGAAAGCCTTTCTTGGCTCATTCGTGGCGTCGACGGAAGTGGTAGACGGAAGCTGTAGACGGAAGTTGTAGGCGGAAGTTCTCCGCACGAACTGTCAATCATAAGTTGTGTGGTAAATAAAACAAAAATGTAAGAGTTGATTAAGCAGCAGGTCTTAATCGACATGTATGTAACCAATCAAACCAGAAATTGAAAAATAAATACAGAACTAAAAATAAATCAAGATGAAAATGAAAAATAGCAATGAGCAATAAATAAATATAAAAGCAGGAAAACAATAAAGATTACAGAACACAAAATGAAAAATTAAGGTAGATTAAGGACAGGGAAAGGCTTCCGTATTTGGGCTCTTAGGTACTTATTTTTTCTTGCGGGAGAGTCACTGATGCCTGGACCAATCAGGGACTGCGTCCTTGCTCTGCATCTCACGGGAAAATAACCATTGCTCTATATTGTTTTTGGGCAGCATCCTTGAGAGCAATGGCGCGCTATCTTGTGCATGCCAGGATGAAACAAGCGGCTTATGTTATTTAGCCATCTGAGACACGATAACCATCGGCGCAGATATTAGACTCCTTTACCATACCGCGTACAGTGCTATCATTACCGGAGTACCGTGAGTCCGCGCGCCTCAGTGCGCATGCGCAGATCGCTTGGAGGGCGCCAGATGGTGCCACGCACCCGGCAGCTGCGCGCGCCTGCCGCATCGGCACCAATCAGCGCTGCCGCACTGGCGATGGGCGGGCTCCCGAACATCAACAAGGTGTGCTGAAAGTGTCCAATAGTTTGCGAGTGCGACTGTCGCTCGACCCGCTCGCTGCGCAGGCACCGAGTACGAAAGACGGGATTTCGGCGTCTCTCGTTCGGCGGGAATTTGAAGTTGTCAAAGAAACTTCGATTGAGCCTCACGAGCAATGTAGAAGTCTTTGTACGTGGCTGCGGTCAATATACACAAAACTATCCACCTGTCGCATCAGGAAATGTTAAAACCTCTTAAGGCAGATTTACACGACGGTCCGTTCGCCCGCGGTCCGCGCATCACGTGCTCGTGCGCTACTAAAACCTGGCCTGTGATCCGATGTTTTGAATTGGATGCGAGGGACCAAAAGAGCAGACGACGTGATGGGTGTACCACTGTTGCCAGATTATTTTTAAGTGTTTGGCAACACTGGTCAAACTGGTTTTTACTCCGGACCCATGACTGCGATTGAATAGTGCAGGTGCGGCCCTTTGTCCAATTCTTCAATGGCCTGAGCCGTCTTGCTAGCCCAGTCGATCGCTCTGCCATGGAAATGAACGCAGTGCAGCTTGTCAAAACAGCGCGCCAGCTCAACGCCACTCAGCGAAATGCGGCAAAGGAAATATTCGCAAGAGCGGTGGTCGCCAGAGCAAGCGCGCGTGTCTTCGCGGGCCACCGCTATTCCCGCGAGAGAAGAGGAGCTTGAACTTCAATGGTTGTCCAGTCCACGGGCCGACAGCACACCTCTCAATTCTGTGACACACCAACACGGGAGGAGGGCCGCGGGCGAATGGTCCTCCGTGTGAATCGGCCTTTGCCGGCGGCTTTGATCAAGAACAAACAAGCATTAAGAACCTTCACAAGATTTTGTCCTATTCAAGAAGAATCGATCTCATGCCTACAACGAAAGGAAAGGCGGCAAAAAATTGCTCAGATACTCTTAAAACTGTTTACGAGAATAAATTCGAGAGCGTTATAGTCCCGCCGGTGAAATGATTTAGAAAGCTGTATTGCACGCGAGTTCACCGAAGTTTGAGTTCGTGCTTCTGCAGCATTGCTACCGCTTCACGCTATCGCAACTGCGGATCGTTTTCACGACGTTGCCGAATTGCCTCCGCTTCACGTTTCCGAAACTCGACGTTTGCCACACGCTTCTTTCGCTCCATGTCCTCTTCTCGCTTGCGCAGTTCAACGTCTCCATGCCGCTTCAAGCGTTTCCGCGCTTGTATCTTGGCGGGGATCGTCGATGTTGCAGCCGGCCTCTGCAGCCGTCGTACAGCATTTATCGGCTCCCGTGCCTTGGACCCGGTAACGTACCTTCGTGGGCGCCCTCGTCTTCATGTTGACGTAGAAACGGTCGCCTCGCAGGTCACAGACGTTGATGTCGTCCCCGTATCATCATCATCATCATCATCATCATCACACACCACACACACGCACACGCGCACGCACACACACACACACACACACACACACACACACACGCACGCACGCACGCACGCACGCACGTGCACACACACACACACACACACACACACACACACACACACACACACACACACACACACACACACACACACACACACACACACACACACACACACACACACACACACACACACACACACACACACACACACACACACACACACACACACACACACACACCATCAACGCGCGAGTCCGAAGATTGCAGTGACGCCCGCGCAGCCACGAAACTCTTCGCAAAGACAATTGTGACTCCTATCGTGGGAGCGCTGGCGGGACTAAGACATGCAGCAAGTGGTCTGATGCTGGCACCTGCTGCCTCCGACGCTCCGCCCCCTTCGGTGCTGTTCCACTCCACGCGTGCTGTTCGCTATTTCTCTTCCGACGCCATCTGCAGTCATATTTACCTGTAGCACTCTAAAGCCCTTGCGACTGCGACGCCCTCTCCGGTAATGTTTCCTCGCTCCGAAGCTGCTCGAGTCGCTTCCCTCTCCACTTCTGGCCAGGTGTACTACATAAGCCGCCTCGTTGTCAAACCGCTGCCCGAGAACGTTCGCGCTCCCTGGCCGACAGGAGGCGCACAGTCGACACAAAGCCCGATCACTGGGTGATTTATATCGTGCCGACGAACATGCAACACACGTGGACGCGGCAGGGCAAGATGCAACAACATAGGAGGTCCATGCAACCACGCCGCAATCTACCCTTATCTGCGCCGCCATGGTGCGGAACGACTTGGCCACGGATTAATAATCCGGGCAGGTTGCCCCGCGGACCCAGGCGCCCTTGCTGAACCCCCAGGCTTTTGCCGACATGACCAATTTTCATAAAGAGACGAGACGCCGTTTCCCGCCTCGACCGAGCACAGAACACACTGCTCCGCAGCTTGCCGACGCACTCAGGACTATCAGTAATCACCGACGGGGAATACGAGCCCACATGCCGCAGTAGGAACGAGGGATAGCCCGCCGCTCAGGCGCACATCTTTTGGGGATGGGAAAATATGCTGCCCCCACGGGCCCTCCTGCCAACTTCCTCTGCGGAAAGCTGGGACCAACTCCTCACGCAGCCAGACAAGCCATTCAACTTGCACTGATTTCTTGTGCCCAGGACATCGCCTCCACCTCGGAGCCACACAGGACCCACTTGCCCTAATTCCCGACACCTGTGGCAACTAAATTAGTCTCTCTGACTCTCTATTTCACCAATTCTTGCCATCTCCATGGCTCTCAGATTTTATTGTGCCGAGATGCAGACTACGGGCTTTGAAGTAATGCTACATACAAAACTTTCACCTTGGAATAAATTCCATTAATAAAAACACATGCTTATATAAGCCCTCATAAAATGGCTTTCGACTCACGACATACCCTACTACTCTTCGAGGACGACATTGCTCGTATCTTGTCAATCCATCACGAAAAACTTCTCTGAGTCCTGTTGAAATTGTAGGCAAATGATCTTGTACGACGCGAAGTAGCGACGAAAACTTTTTCACTCAGTGGGGAAAGGGTGTCCAAACATATACTCCGTGTAGCTGGCTTGTATTCTGCGTGGTGTCGACGTCGATTTTCCACAGTGGGGAAAGGGTGTCCAAACAAATACTCCGTGTAGCTGGCTTGTATTCTGCGTGGTGTCGACGTCGATTGTGGTGTCAACAGTCGGTGCGTTACTCGTCTTGAATGCGCAGCCGGACCCGCCGCGGTGGCTCAGTGGTTAGAGCGCTCGGCTACTGATCCGGAGTTCCCGGATTCGAACCCGACCGCGGCTGCTGCGTTTTTATGGAGCTAAAACGCTAAGGTGGCCGTGCTCTGTGCGATGTCAGTGCACGTTAAAGATCCCCAGATGGTCGAAATTATTCCTTAGCACTCCACTACGGGCACCTCTTTTTTCCTTTGTTCTTTCACTCCCTTCTTTTTCCTTTCTCCTACGGCGTGGTTCAGAGTCCAACGATAGATGAGACAGATACTGCGCCATTTCTTTTCCCCAAAAACTAACGAACCATCGAGGTGGTTCTGCGCGCTGCACACTCTAAACAGAAAGGTGCCAAAATGTAGTCAGGTGTTCTCTATCATGTTCCCTTTTCGCTAGATTACAGCTCACTTATCTTTCCTGCCATATGGGCGTATTCGTGTTTAGAGTGGAGTGCAGGGCCCGTATTCCGTTTTTGTATCTTAATAAAAAGCGTTAAAATCTATCGCAGCAGCTACACCTGATTGGTTGAAACGCAGGAGCGGATGTGGTGTTTGGGATGCAGCGTAAAGGGTCGAAGAAATCGGATGGGGACGTCAGACACATAGCGTACGCTCCTCTAGCGGCAGATGCCCAATGACAGCAAACATGGCGGCACGCTCCGAAGCGGAGCCTGTCGAAGTGAACTCGTCGGTGTTACCGCGTTTTTGGGCACGTGAACTGGCTATAAACTGAGTACTGGTCTTTCGCTTCCCCCCCCCCCCCCTTATTGGATGGACGATATTTTTGGGCTGTTTTTTATTTCGCTGGGCGATTGGGTAACTGCAAGGTCTAACGAGCCCTTGTTTGTTGTAGAAATTGTTCTCTTCATTCAAACCGGATGGCGCCGCTATCACCGGTGCTATCTCGTCTGCGTATCTTAAATGATGTAACATAAAGCGTGATCACGCGCAAAATACTTGCGTTTACTGCGCGCAAGAGGGTATTTCCTGTTCTAGAGCTCTCTATAAGCTATTGAAGCGTCCTGCGTCATGATTGTGTGTACTGTCTGCCAGTGTGAAACCGCTCACGTGCACGGATGGTAAGTTGCCTGCGGCGCGCTGTTACACCGACGCGTTTGACATGCCAGAGGTGGTTTTTCGGCGTCCTTTACGGTTCTCGATAGGCGCGGTGGTGTGGCTCTGCATTGAGCTCGCGAGTTTGCTTGCAGGCGAGTTTCCAGGCGTCATTGTGGGCCTGCCTGTGCTTTGTACCATGGCGAACTTATGAAAACGTTATCTGCGAAGTCTCCCAACGCACCTGTAAAGACAAACACAGAAAGACGATTGTTAAGCTCATACGTTTTATTTATTGGCGGCAGATAAATTAAAAACCTATCAGCGGCATCTCGCGGTTCTTGCAGGGCCTGCATAAAAGTAATGACAAAAATAAATTACCGTCTGCACAACCATCCGATAACAACGCCGACTTACGTTCAGCGATGTAGCAGACGGCAATTCGTCATGGCATCTTGGTCTGTCTGTTGTTGGAGGAAGAAAGAAAGGAAAATGCACAGGCCTGCTCACTGGCTCAAGCCGAGCCACAATCGCTACCACTTGCAGATAGTACGAGAGTTGAAAGATGGGATAAAAAGACAGGACAGTAAAGACGCGCTAAAGACAAGGCAGATCCCGGGGGAAGTGCAATACCGGGCCAACCGGTGGCGGAAGTGAAGCAACCTTCAAACTTTCCGCCACATTTCCAAAAATAAGTCCAATTGGACCCGTAACAGATACTCTACGGGGTCCGGACTATTATGGCATCTTGGTTCAGCACTGCACGGAGCGCGCATTGTGCAGCGAGAGAGTGGGCACAAATTTTCGTCTCCGTTCGCTTTTACCTTCACGATAAATGCAAATCGCAGTGTTATTCGAGCAAGCTAGCTTGCCTTTATTGGAAATGTAGACCGGGTGATCAGACTCGGCCCGACGCCAGGGAGTACGCACTCTCGAGGACGTCGGCTTCGGCTCTCTTGCTTCGTCCATAGCGAGACAGTGGGTACGCAGCGCGCAGCCGCCGCGACTGCAGCTGCTCCTATTCACGTGGTGCGTCACGTAGTTACGCAACTCCGCTCCTCCTGTTCAAGGTCATTCGTGCAGACGCAGCGAAATGGGCGCCGCTAGGCTAGTATAGCCTTTGCTTCGAAAGGTTGTCAAGCGGAAGTCAACCGGAGTCCCTTCGGTCGGAGCCGGGCACTCTTCTACGTCACCATTGAGGATGTTCGTTCAGGAGGATAAACAGAGCATTTGTAAAAGAACGTCGCACAGCAGTGAACGTAAATGACATTAACGGAAAACTTAGTTTTAAGGGCCACTAATTAGCGTCACGAATTATTATGTGTCGTGACGGGTAATACAGCACGATGTGATGTCCCGTGAAAAGCGCGACGTAGTGGTGCGCCAAGGAATCCCGAACCGACCGCACGGACAGATTAGAACTATCGCGTCATATATGCAATGTGAACATAAGTGATGCCAAGTTTCGGAAGAGTTTATAAAGTTCGAGAACTTTTTGAAGACAGTCTGGCTAGCCACAGCTAAATCCGCTTATGAAATAAAAAAAGGGAAGTTTATTTCACCTCCAGGCCAGCAATCAATGTGTGCAGAAAAGGCTACATGGGAGCACATAATATATCTGGCCGAGGCAATTTGTTACAAAACGAACTGGTGGCGAACATTGCGCCGCTAGACTCTTCTCACCGCTATTGGAGCCGGTGCTCATTTTATTAAGTAAAGCTAGCTAATTCTTTCAGTGCAAAAAAATTACTGGCCCAGTTTTAGGCTTCTGCTGAAGAAATTCAACGTCTGAGGAGAACCCTTGCTTTCTTTCAACGCCGACTGTGTACTGGCGGCATTGCATCGAATTTTTAATTAATGTCAGATTAGAATCTGAGATTTTGGCGAAGCGAAGATATTATTTTTACTCTTCACTTTGCTTTACGCTGTGGACGACGAACCGGAAAAAACAAAAATGGCGGACGCTTAAGCTTCGCCTCTAAGAGTGAGACGCGACAGCGTTTTTATGCGTTGCCAAGGTGTGCACGGAACGCCATCGCCCGTTCGGCGCGACGCGTGGCCCGTTGGAAAATTTAAGGAAAGGACGCCTGTCTCACATATCTCGGTGGAGACCCGAACCGGGCCGTAAGGGAAGGAAAATGAAATAAAAATTGGTTTTAAGGAAAGCAAAATGACGCCAGTGCCACAATTCTCGAAGGACACCCGAACCGAGCCATAAGGGAATGAAAAGGAGGAGGCATAGGAGTGCGAGGAGGAGGATTGTTCGCGGACGGCCAACGCCGCCGACACCGACACCGGCTTTTCTGCGACACCAGCTCTTTAACGCTGTCGCGTTAAAAAGAGCCGTGTGCTGTACAATGAAATTTTTTTGGGGGCTACCCTTTATTTCCGCTGCCCCAGCTCAGGTGCTTCAGTATCGATGGCAGATGCCTGGGATAGCAAAAATCTTTTCCTTCCATTTTACTATTATTTTTTAATAAAACCACTACCACCACCATCTTCGAAAAATAGGCTGTTTGAGGAAAGGAAACGGTGCAGTAATTGTCTCATCTCGGTGGACACCCCAACATCATCGTATGAGAAAGGAGGAAAGTGGTAATGAAAGAAGAAACAAAGTGTTGCCGTAGTGAAGAGCTCCGGAATAATTTTGACCACCTGTGGATCTTTTAACGTGCTCTCACATCGCACAGCACACAAGCGCCCTTCGAGTTTCGGTTCCATCGAAGCGCTTCCTCAGCCGACTAGATTGATCCCGGGCACTCAGGCGCAGCAGTCGAGTGCCCTTATCACTGAGAGGCCGAAGGTTCGTGGTCATGACGGACTCCAAAATTCTTCGTCACCCTCGCCTCATATTCACATTGCAAAACATTGCGTCTCCTTCTGACATCCTCGCATTAACTTTCAGTTGTTTAGACATGTGGATTGCTGCCTAATTACCTTTGAGTTAAGGAGCAATATACTTGTAGCGAAAATTATGAAGCGCTACGTGAGTGAAATAATCCTGAGCTTATCATGCGAAGGTTGCATTCATTCATTAAAACCTGCATTCTTGCAAATCGTTGAACCTGGACATCTGCAATACATGCAGCTATGCTAGGTAGTTCTCCACAAATGAAAAGAAAATTTCTCGCATGGAAAATTTTGCTACCGAGCACAAGACGCGAGATGCTTGGAAAATTCGCTCCTTGAGTGACTCTATTCAGCTGTTTGGAGTGTTACTCCGCTGAGGCTGGCAGTTAGGTGATTCTAGAAATTACAGTGAAGACAACGCACCTCTTTCACTTCGAAATCAGTCTAATCTATACACGATAGGAATGCGATGAGAAAAAAACGCGTTTCGGTTGCCGGACTTTTAGGCGAGCAAAACCACTGAACAAAGGGCAGACAATGGAAATAAAGATGCACACGGCACACGAAATGAAATTTTCGTGAACATTCCAAGCGATAACTTCTCATGGACGTTCGGCGTGAGTGGCGCGGGCAGCTTTCGAGAAGGTGCCAAAAGTGTCCCATCGTTAGCCGAGCATTGCAGTATGAACAAATGTTCAAATTAGTCCACATTTGAATTGAATTCTTCCTTAGCCATAATTGTGGTTCTCCTCAATTGAAGGATTAAACCATGAATAATTGGTTTTTTTGGGGGAAAGGAAATGGCGCAGTATCTGTCTCATATATCGTTGGACACCTGAACCGCGCCGTAATGGGAGGGATAAGAGAGGGAGTGAAAGAAGAAAGGCAGAATTAGGTGCCGTAGTGGAGGGCTCCGGGATAATTTCGACCACCTGGGGATCTTTAACGTGCACTGACATCGCACAGCACACGGGCGCCTTAGCGTTTTTCCTCCATAAAAACGCAGCCGCCGCGGTCGGGTTCGAACCCGGGAACTCCGGATCAGTAGGGATTAAACCATGCCGAATCGGAAAAAATTCCGACTTCCGCGACGGTACGAATACCATTCCGTCCGTTATAATGTTCTGGGTTTTGGCGCTGGCAGTCATCATCATCAGTTTTTTTTTGTTCAAAAGTTCACTGCAACGCCACGCGTGCATTAAGGAGCACGAAATTAGCGCTGCGCGCTGAAATTAGACTACAGGTAATAAAACATTTCAAGATCGATTTCCTATACCACAGATAGAGGGATAAGCTGAACAATAGAATTTCTCGATTCAAGAGTAGCACATATTGCATCACCAAACATACCATGATCATGCAAGGTATTGACTAAGGTAATCGTTTAAAAGTTTGAGGAATCTTCCACTTTCGTCGACCAAAGAAGGAGGCTGGCCTTCGTAATAGGGAAGCTTTTCAAATTCAGGAAAACTCCAGAAGTTACAACGCCGTCTGCAACAAAATGGCGTCGGCAACACTTCCACGCTGTTCTCAAGAAATCCCTCTCCATCGAACGACAAGTGGCCATCAGCATATGCGAATTCCGAAGTGACGAAACAGTTGTGGAATATCTTGCCGATTGGTTTGACTCAACCATGAAATACACTTTAAGGGACACTAGCGTAAGCCAGCGATCACACAGGGAATTCATTTTTCACCCAAGTGAACAAAAAATTGCAAACGCAGTTTTTCCTAGAGTATGCATGTTACGGTTTAAGGTTTGTGGTTAATGAAGGTTTAACGTCCCAAAGCGACTCAGGCTATGAGGGACGCCGTAGTGAAGGCCTTCGGAAATTTTTACCGCCTGGGGATCGATAACATGCACTGACATCGTACAGTACACGGGCTCCCAGAATTTGGCCTCGGACGAAATCCGACCGCCAAGGCCGGAATCGAACGCGTGTCTTTCGGGTCAGCAGCCGAGCGCCATAACCACTGAGCCACCGCGGCGGCAAGGGTGGAAGATGCTCCTTCAATATATTTCAAAGTATGAAGTTTATTCAAAAGCCTCGGAAGGGCTGAGTATTTTACGCATCTACTTAGGGCAGATAGTCGCTGATTATGTCCACGGGATCCAGATAAAAGGAGAATAAATGCCACTTAGCACGCACACTCTGGTCATGAATAGGACAATCCCAATACGCTTCAATACGAAAGCATTAAACACTTCTGCCTTGCCCGTACTTACTCTGAATGGGGAAACCATGCCTGTGGTTACGAAAAGTCTTGGAATTAGGTTGCAGACAGCGCAGCGGACAATAGAAATAACACGATAGATGCACCGTTAACACACAGGAAGAGTGGAGAATTGGCCAGAGAAGAAACTGGGCTAAATGACAGCGTATTTGATATTAAGGACAAACGTAACTGAAAGTAGATGAGATGTGAAGGCGCATAACCGTTGGTCATAAGTTGTAGCAATTGATCGTAGGAGGAAGGAAGCGACACAGACGGCGGGAGAATATCAGATGGGCAGATAGGATTAAGTAGTTTCTAGAGATAAGTTGGCCGAAGCTGTCAAACGACACTATCAGTTTGAGGGATATGGGAGAAGCCGTTGCCCTTAACTGGGATTAACCAGGCTTATTTACAAGAGGATGATGTTATAGAGATAATACAGAGGACTCGGCCTCACATAAGACTCCAAGAGAAGCTTGTGCCATTCAGGAAAACTGCAGATGTTAGAAGGCCTGTTGGAAAGCATTCTGTGTCACAACATGAAATAATGGTGATGTTTTAAAGAGACAACAGCTTCAAAAAGAAGTCGGCAACACTTCCACACACATCTCAATAAAGCCCTCTTGAGCGATTGACGAGTGGCCATCTGGATATGTGAACTGCGAAGTGACTAAACTGTTTTGAAAAATCTTGCCGACTGGTTTGACGTATCCATGAATTAATCCAAAGGGACGTTGGTGTAAGCCTGCGATAACTGTACAAAACAATCAGCACTTTTCCCATGCATCGAAAAAACCACGAATTATAAATCGGCATGTTTCAGCAATATCGAATATAGAACACAACATCTCGACGGAGACAGAAACACGAGAGAAAAGTTGATTAATGCTCCAAATGGGGAGTTTTAATATATGCAGTATATAATATAACTATATATATAGTGTAAAGACGCAAATGCAACAAGAAATGTGGACGGCCACAATCTTTGTTAGCATAGCACAGCTCAGCAGTTTAGCGTCCATGTGCGCCCTAAACTCACCTTCGTCAGCTTCGTTTTCCGTCTGCTTTGTCTCTTTTGTCGGCACTGGCCACTGGGACATCAAAGCCGTATTCTTTGTCTTAATTACAATACCCCCGGGATTAAAAGGCGCCATCCTGGTGGCCTAAGGGCACGAGTTGATAGCGGGGTCGAAGTAGGGTTTCAGTCGGCCAAAGTGGATAATTTCACGGTCGCGGCGGCGATGATGAGGCGAAGGCAGGAGGGGCTCGGCTAGATAATAAGCTCGAGATGTCTGCTGAACTACTCGATGGGGGCCCTGGTATTTATTCAGCAGTTTTGAAGACTGGCCCGGGCTGGAGGAAGGCACAAAAATCCAATCCAAGGAATACGGAAGGTAGGCCGGCGGCAGGCAGACAGAACTGGCGCGGGTACTTTTCTGACGGTGCTGGTGAGGCGTTGCTGACGGTCTGGCGTAGTGTGGCGAAGCTGACGAAGTTCAGTTTGGCGCTCACGAACGCTCGACTACTGAGCTGCGCAGTGCTAACAAAGATTGTGGCCGTCCACATTTCTCGTTTGTTAGCATAACGCAGCTCAGTAGTCTGGCGTTCGTGAGCGCCCAACTGAACTTCGTCAGCTTCGTCTTCCGTCTGCTTTGTCTCGTTTGTCGGCACTTGCCGCTGTGGCCTCAAAGCTCAATTGGTGGTGGTAGCGGTTTTTTATTAAAATAATAGTAAAAAGGAAGGAAAAGATTTTTGCTAGCCCCGGCATCTGCCATCGATACTGAAGCACCTGAGCTGGGGCAGCGGAAATAAACGATAGCAGGCAGAATGGAGAAATGCAATGAAAGAGGTGAGGGGACAGGAAGAGAGGATAGGGGGAGAAGTAACATGTGCAAACTATTTATACAATATGAAATGTATCCATGTTGTGCGCGTGATTAGTTCATTTTAGAGGAATTAAAACACGCGCGCACAGCACTGTGTTGGCTACTACTGGAGTGGGGCGTCCAGTTATTAATCGTTCAAGGTAGAACTCGCGGAGCGTTCGGTCACTGCGTATAACTACCTGACGGAGAACAGACGGGACGTCAAGCCGGTGTGTTCGAGGAATGCACAGAGGCTCACAAGGCTCGCTCACAAGTGTACGCACTGCTCTGAGGCCACAATAGCGTCTTGATGGAGTCTGGTAGTATGCCCTGCGCCTTATAGGCCGCGAGCTTATCGCGACGAGCATCGGCGAACGCGGCACAGTGAAGGAGCAGGTGTTCTAGTGCTTCCACTGCACCGCATCCGTCACACACATCACTCGTCGCGATTCCGTGACGCACCCGTTGTTCCCCGGTCCACACGCAGCCAATGCGCGCGCGGAGGATCATTGCACGTTGTGACCGTGTAAGTGCGCTACAGCCGGTGATACTGTCGATGCGCTCACCTCCTGCGATACGTGGGTCGAGGTCCTGCTTTCGGAGATGGTCGTGGATGGCCACACGCACGTTCTCCAGCTCAAGGGGCAGATCGCTGGCAGGTAGTTGATGTGCAGCGGTCGCGAGGTCATCAGCTTCTTCGTTGCCGGTGACGCTGCAGTGACCGGGCACCCACTGTGCACGCACGGCGCGTCGTCTCAGCGCGAGGCGCTCGGTGCGCAAGCGAACTTCCCTCACTAGTGGGGCACCGCGGCCGTTCGATTGCAGGCGGCTGACGGCGGTGCGGGAGTCGCACAGCAGAGCACTCCTGGGCGGTGAGGGCCGAGGGTGAACAGCAGTTCCAGCCCGAGCCGGATTCCCATCAACGCCACCATGGTGGAGGAGCCCAAACATGTTGCGTGTTGCTGGCTGTGCAGTCGCAGGGCGGGGATGGTAGGTGCCGCTGCAAGGGAGCAGCTGTCGCGGGCCTCTGAGCCGTCGGTGTACACGAGGAGATGGTCCTGGAGCTCCTCGTGTATGACGGCTCTGGCCAGCTGCTACACAGCACAGAGGGGTGTGCTCCGCTTTCCTGCGATGCTGACGATCTCTCGCTGTACATCAGAGGCAGCAGACTAGGGCGCGCAGGAGCCGTAGGGGGTTGACCTTGAGTGAATTGCTCATACTCGAGCAGCGCCGCGCTCATTCGCGAGCGCGGGTGCGAGCGAATACGCTGCAGCAGCGAGGCGCGGTCCGGTGCGCGGTGAAACCGGTCGATGTGATTCAATGCTCTGCGCTCTTTGGAGCTGAAGTGGCCATGCTCCTGCCTCGGCCAACGCTGCGGTGCACTGCGAGTTTCTGGGCAGGCCTAGGCAAACGAGCAGGGACTTGCGGTGCTGGAGCTCGCGTTTCTTCCAGCACGGCTTGCGCACCGTGACGAGCGGCAGCGCATAGAACACCGCCCCCAAAGCTGCAGCATTGTATAGCTGCCGCGCGGCTTGCTGGGAGATGCCCTGGCCTCGAGCGGTGAGCTTGGGCACGGCGGCGGGGATGCTCTTAATCTGCACACATACCTTGGTCGCAGCGCGGCGGAAGGAAAGGCGCCAGTCGATGTCCAGGCCAAGGTACCGCACCGATTTACGCCAAGGAATCTGAGTCCCGTCCAGTGACAGTGGCGCAAGGTGCGCTCGCGAGCGCTGAACGCAGGCCATGCATGGCCACCGATTTGTCCACGCTCAGAGACAGACCAAGGCCGCGCAAGCTGGCATCGAGTGAGGTCAGAGCTCCCTCGATTGAGGTCCATCGATTGAGGTCAGAGGTCAGAGGGAGAGCTTACCCCCTACTCGTACGCGCATGGTGCGCCCGCTCAGGAAGCCGTGAACGTTTCGCAAAAGGTGCCCGCTCACACCGGCCGCCTCAAGCACCGCGAGAATTGGTGTGCGGTGAACGTTGTCAAAAGCGCCCGAGACGTCCAATAGTAGCAGCAGCGCAACCTGGCCTGCCGCCCTGGCATGCTCCAGCGCTGTAACAACGTCCGATATAGAATCAGCCGTGCTCTGCTTTCCACGCAAACCCGTCTGCCGCTCGTCAAACGAATCAGCTTCCGCAGCCCGCTCGTTCAGACGCTGCAACGCCATACGCTCCATGAGCTTACCTGCCGCCGATGTCAATGCCACTGGCCGGTATCCGCTCAGCTCCGTAGGTGGGTGCCCTGCCTTTCGGATGGGACAAACGACCGCGGTTCGCCAATCCTCCGGTAGCTCCCCGCATTCCCACACCAGGTTGATCTAGGATTTGTCGTTACTGCGCATCCAGGTTTCGCAGCATCTGGTATGTCACCCCGTCCGGTTGGGAGGCCGAGCGGCGGCGGCAGCGCTGCTGCGCATTGGTCAGTTCCGCCGCGGTGAACGGTGCATCACTTGGACCTTCCGAGGCGATGGGCGAGGGACTGGCGTCGGTTCTGGGGCTCTCAGGAGCAGCTATGTTAGCTGCGTTTGCGGGGCTGCATGGTGCGAACCGGTCAGCAAACCGCCCTGCCAACTCTACAAAGCTGAGCCCGCTGGAGATTGCGCGGGCGGCCAGCGGTTGACGGTTTGCCTGTGGTTCGGTGATGCACCGCAGGGTGTAAACAGCCTCCGCCTCCAGGCGGTTGTAGACAGTCCAGTCGACTGCTCTGTCAGTCCGTCGCACCCGTCGCTCTGCGTGATCTCTCTTCTCGCGCAGATTGAGCAGCTTCATATCCGGTGTGGGCTGCCCCGCCATTACCTCTGCTCGTTTGGTGGCTGCGAGAGCGCTTCGGACTAGACTTGAAAATAAATCTGCGCCAGTGGCCGCCGCCTCCTCGACCGCCCGCCTGAACACACTCCAGTTGGTAATGGAGTAGGCACGTTTGGGGCGCGCCGCCAATGCAGTGGGTTCGATTAGAATGAAGTAATGATCCGTGCCCCAGAGAGATGGTGATCGGCGTCATGTCGCCTCGATGCCTCTGGATGCGAAGGCAACGCCGATGTAGGAGCCAGTTGTTCCGCATCGTCGAAAGGAGGGCTCGCCGGTGTTCAAGGGGGTGAGTCCCAGCTGCGTTGCTGCGTCGTGCAGGTCGTCTCCACGCGCGGAGTGACGCGGACGGCCGCACGCACTATGGTGGACGATCAAATCACCACAGATGATTTAGAGCGGGGAACAGCACGAAGCTGAAGCACGAAAAAACCTGATAGCCATACTGACACTCACAAAGTAGTAGGCATTTTTTTATTCGTTAAAGATCTTGGTTTCTTATAAAATTGGTTTTTTGGAAAAGGAAATGGCACAGTGTCTGTTTCATATTTCCTCGGACACCTGAACCGCGCCGTAAAGAAAGGGGTACAGGAGGGAGTGAAAGGAGAAAGGAAGAAAGAGGTGCTGTAGTTGAGGGCTCCGGAATAATTTTGACCACCTGGGGATCTTTAACCTGCACTGACATCGCACAGCACACAGGCCTCTTCGAAACGACATTATATGCGCTCACGCAATATAGCAAATATTTAATATAGCTTCGTTGCTATTTAGAACTGTAGTATTGATCGTTGCATGCGGAAATATGGAAACAAATTCAGTTCCAAATGACGCACGATCCCTGCGGATAATTTCAGAAAGCCAAATGGAAAAACAAATTGTTTTTTGGGAAAAGGAAATGGCGCAATGTGATACAGACGTGATTTCATTTTCTTAAAACCAACTTTCATTTTCCTTCGCTTACGGCGCGCTTCGTGTGTCCACCGAGATATGTGAGACAGGCGTAATTTCCTTTCCTTAAAACCAATTTTAATTTCACTTTTCTTCCCTGTCCGCATACTGATACGGAATACCCGGGTTCAAACCGGGCCGCGTTTCCATGAAGGCTGTGGGGATTTTCCCTCATGACTTCCCCTTGTGGTTTGCTTTCCCGCGGCGCACCCTCCCACGGCTTCGCCTCAGGAAGGGCGCGCCACGTGACTCTCCCTGGTTAACTTGACTATCAAGCGAGGGCGCTGGCGTCGCAGCGCCCTCGGAGTACGGAGGTTAGCTTCGGAGCACATGGCAATACTCCAAATCAGGGGGTACAGGGTGATATGGGATGGGCGTCTTTCGAGAGCAGAGAGGCTAGCAGTAAGATAGCATTTGAGGAACGATTAAGAAAAATGGAGGAAAAGCAGTGGGCTAGGAAAGTTTTCAGATACCTGTATATAAAGAATGTTGACACGAAATGAATAATAATAATAATAATACTTGGTTTTTGGGGAAGGAAATGGCGCAGTATCTGTCTCATATATCTTTGAACACCTGAACCGCGCCGTAAGGGAAGGTATATAGGAGGGAGTGAAAGAAGAAAGGAAGAATAGGTGACACGAAATGGAGAAAGCGAACTGGAAAATTGACAAGCAAATATCTGGACAGCAGTAAAGGGCAAATCAGCAATTATCGGTTAAGAAAAAGGTTAAAGAAACAGAGAGAGCTCTGTGGAAAACAGGGATGCTGACGAAATCGGCACTGGGAACATACCGGACCTTTAAACCGGAAATTGTCAAAGAAAATATCTATGATAATCGTAGGGGAAGCTCTTTATTGTTTGAGGCCATGACTGTAGTTTTGCGGACTAAGACGTATAGAGTCAGGTACCATGAGATAGACACTTTGTGCATTGCGTGCGGAGAGGAGGAGGAAACGGCTGAACACTTGATACTTTTCTGTAAAGAGCTTCACCCTACAGTTGAAATCAGCGGGGCTGATTTACCCAAGGCATTGGGGTTTAGGGATAGTGAAGGGAAAGTGGATTTTAAGAGGTTAGAAGTAACCAAGCGAAGGTTATACGATTGGTGGCTAAAAGCAAGACAGGAGTAAAATTTCACAAGACATGGCTAGGTGGCTTGAGCCACCACCCGATTTAAAGGGTTCAGCCGTATCCATCCATTCATTCCATCCACAGACGGCTTGCTGCACGCGGGACACAGCCTCTCTCTCTTAGGCTGGGAAATGTCGTCGTGAGCATACCTACCGCCTGCGGCGCTCCAGTCTTCACCATCGTGGCGAGCGGTGAGCCCTCGTGGGGAGGATCGTTCTCCCATATCCCGTCCCTCCTGGCTTCAAAGTATCCCTGTCCCTAGCGTGGGCGACCATTCGATCGTAGCCTTGCTGGTGAGTCGGACGACATCGATTCAATAGCGTGTTTTGTTGCTAGCTGGCGTAATTGTTGTACCAACAAATGCCTTGTTTGTCAGCCAATGTGTCGTTCCTTTGTTCAATCAGAGCAAGGCCTGCCGTGGTCGGCGTACGCGATCATGGTATGGTGTCCGGCGGGAACTTATCTCCCCTATTATCTCGCCGGGATTCCCGGGCGACCGGCCAAAAGCCCGGCGCCGGGACGACGCTCCTCCAGGGGGATGGGGGCCGCCTTCGGGAGCGGGGCTACAGACCGCTACGCACCAGGCGCGTGGATTTGCCTCTCCGAAAACCAGCAGCCTGACGGCTCTGATCTTAGCAAAGAGTCAAACGTGGCAAAACAGTTCCTAAAGGAACGCACGGAGTTGAAAGAAACCGATATCACTACTCATGGAGCCAATTGCTGCTCCCTCCACTACCGAAAGCTTGTCTCGCCAGAACACAGTGTTGCAAGTTTAGCCAGTGTGTATTGGTAATATGTCCGGTCATATGAAAAAAAAATAAACACAATTTTTTCACAGATGACGCTGTCCTCACGGTAACACATAAAACTGTTAGTCACTATCCTACTTTGTACCACAACCTTACCCATAGTGCCAGGAAAATAAACTATACTACTGTGATTAAAGCAAGAACCTAGGGCAAGAAAATTGGTTTTTGGGGAAAGGAAATGGCGCAGTATCTGTCTCGCGTATCGGCGGGCACCTGAACCGCGCCGGAACGGAAGGGATTAAAGAGAGAATGGGGGGAAATCAAGATAGAGGTGCTGTAGTGAAGGGCTCCGGAATAATTTCGGCCGTCGGGGTTCTTTAACGTGCACTGATATCGCACAGCACACGGGCACCTTTTGCGCTTCGCCTCCTTCCCCGCCGCGGTGGCTCAGTAGTTAGGGCACTCGACTACTGATCCGGAGTTCCCGAGTTCGAACCCGACCGCGGCGGCTGCGTTTTTATGGAGGAAAAACGCTAAGGCGCCCGTGTGCTGTGCCATGTCAGTGCACGTTAAAGATCCCCAGGTGATCGAAATTATTCCGGAGCCCTCCACTACGGATCTTCTTCCTTTATTCTTTTACTCCCTCCTTTATCCCTTCCCTTACGGCGCGGTTCAGGTGTCCAACGATATATGAGACAGATACTGCGCCATTTCCTTTTCCACAAAAACCAATTATTATTATTGCTTCGCCTCCATCGAAACTCAGCCGCCGTGGTCGGGTTCGGACTACCTCCGGGATCGGCTTTGCCTTAGCGCGACCCGCCGCGGTGGCTCAGTGGTTAGGGCGCTCGACTACTGATCCGGAGTTCCCGGGTTCGAACCCGACGGCGGCGGCTGCGTTTTTAAGGAGGAAAAACGCTAAGGCGCCCGTGTGCTGTGCGATGTCAGTGCACGTTAAAGATCCCCAGGTGGCCGAAATTATTCCGGAGCCCTCCACTACGGCACCTAATTCTTTCTTTCTTCTTTCACTCCCTCTCTTATCCCTTTTCTTACGGCGCGGTTCAGGTGTCCAACGATATATGAGACAGATACTGCGCCATTTCCTTTCCCCAAAAAACCAATTATTATTATTATTAGCGCGTATTTAGTATCCTGTCTTTCTATCCCATCTTTCAACTCTCCTACTATCTGCACGTGATATCGATTGTCCCTCGGATTGAGCCAGTGAGCAGGCCTGTGCATTTTCCTTTTCTTTCTTCCTGGCAACAACATACTCTCGGGTTCGGATGCGGGTACTCCGGATAATAATAATAATAATTGGTTTTTTGGGGAAAGAAAATGGCGCAGTATCTGTCTCGTATATCTTAGGACACCTGAACCGCGCCGTAAGAAAAGGGATAAGAGAGGGAGTGAAAGAAGAAAGAAAGAATTAGGTGCCGTAGTGGAGGGCTCCGGAATAATTTCGACCACCTGGGGATCTTTAACGTGCACTGACATCGCACAGCACACGGGCGCCTTAGCGTTTTTCCTCCGGATCACTAGCCGAACTCGTTTTTGCAACAATGTTGTCAGTCCTAATGCATGCAGCCCCCCTCTCTCACTTCCGCCACATGCCTCAAAAGCGTGATGGAGGCGTCCACTCACCCATGGAGCCAGTTATGCGCCATTCCTTTCCTGAAAATCATTGGAGCCTAGGACGTTGGCAACGCCGGCGTCAATAACACAATGAACGCCGACGGCGGTGGCTGAGTGACGTCATTGCTGTCACGTGATCATAATGTCATGTGAAAAAAAAAGTGGCTGTGGCTAACTCGCCTGAGCAAGGATGTACTGAGCGAGAGCTCTGTTAAGCATTGTTAGCATGGTTTAGCTTTTGTTCACCTTTATTTCTTTTTTATTTCTTTGTCTTCAGCAAGATCAGAGAGAGAGGAACAACTTTATTGCCAAGGATATGTAGATCGTGGGCGACTGCACGTCAGTGTGAGCCCCATACAGAGGTGACCTCCAAGGCCCCGTTAACAAGAGCTTCCTGTGTTGTCTTCTCCTGCTTCAGCAGCAGTTGATTCCAACTCTCCGGAGGGAGCTGTTACGAGGATACGAGGTGGAGGCTTGGCTTCACATCCCCGTGATATGTGTCTTGGGCTGCCCATTCCTGGCAATTTAGCCAGGCGGGGCTATACTCCCCGATCGTAATAAACGAATACCTGTGGGGGGCTTATAATGGATCGAGTCTGGATCGTTCTTAGCATCGCGGCCTGTGCTTTGCTAAGTTCGGCATGCGGAGGCGGATAAATCCGTCTTCTATCCTTATAGTAGTTATGTCATGCTAGTTGGTCAGTGCTTCATTCCGCTTGTCCGAGTCTGAGTGACTAATCTCCCGGTTCGTCAGACCTCGGGCTATACGATATGCCTCCTCATTCCCCAGATTCCCTGAATGAGCTGGGACCCACACAATTTGTATTAATTGTTGTTGAGTGCAACCCCGCAAGATGAGGGTTGCCGTCTTGCTACCGCGCCTTTACAGAAATTCGTAATGGCCCGCTTGGAGTCACTTAACACGTTGTGCGTCGATGGATCCGTTATGGCCAGCAGCACTATAGCCTCTTCGGCTTCTGCAACTGCGGCTGCTTTAACCACAGCCTCGTTAATTATTCTTCCTTCCCCAGCCACTCATATAAGTACTGTCAGTTTGTGGTAGGTTTGCTTAGCGTCATCGACGTATTCTGCATGGGGCTCGCAGTCCTACGCGACTTTCAACGCATCAGCTACCGGTTTTCATCTCCCACCGTGTCTGCCTCGAAGCATATTCTTAGGTATTAGTTTAACGAATAACTGACGTCGGAAGACGACCGAAAGTGGCGTTCGGCTTCCCGATTCCATTATAGGATTACTGTTGACTTTGCTTATTATGTGTCTCCCAGCCTCAGTACGAGACAGCCTTTCAGTCTGTGATGTCTTGTGAGCCTCAGTTAGTTCGTCTAGGGTATAATGGACTCCTAGCCCGAGAAGCAGTATCTGTCTCAGTGCTGACAAATTTGGGCAGTCCTTGAGCAGCTTTGTACGCCGTACGTATGACAGAGTTCACAGAGTCCTGCTCATTACGACGAAGGAGATAGTATGGGAAGGTGTGATTCGACTAACAAGAAAATCCTGGGTTAGCATGCATAGATCAGTCTCGTCCATCCTACGATGCTTTGTGGCCGCTCTCTTATTGAGTCCGGCAATTTGGCGTGCAGTCGTTTGTAACATTTTGTTGGCTTCGCCATTGTACGTATTACGCTAGATTAATATACCTAACACCCTGATAACCGGGACTTCCGGCACCGGATCCTCAGCCACAGTGATGTTTATGCTGTCCGTGCTGTTCTTTTGTTCATTTTCTGATTGAATTGATGTCAGACGTCTACCGACATCGACTAATCGTCAAAGTAATACCTACGAATACGCTTGAGAGGCAGACACGATGGCAGACGAAGAGCGAGGGCTGATGCGTTGAAAGTCGAGTGTGACTGCAACCTCCATGCATTGCACGTAGATGCAGCTAAGCAATCCTGCCACAAACTCGTTGTATTTTTTTCTGTAAATAGTGTATAAAGCTCTCCCCTGTCCTTTCTTGCTATCGCTCCCCTCTATACTTCTCGCTAATCGCTCCCTTTTGCCGCCACCGTGGCTGAGTGGCTACGGTGCCTAGGCGGCTGACCTGAAAGACGCGGGTCGATTCCGGCCGCGGCGGTGGAATTTCGACGGAGGCGAAACTCTAGATGCCTGTGTACTGTGAAATGTCAGTGCACGTTAACCAACACCAGGTGGTCGATACTATCCGGAACCCCTTCTCCATGGCGTCCCTTATAACCTGAGTCGCTTAACCCCATAAACCAACCTATCCTCTCTTTTCCCCTTTCACCCGGCTGCATCTTGCTTGCTTAAGGTATTGTTTTTTCTTCACATATTTGTTTAATAAACCACTACTACTAATACCGCCGGGAAATGAAGAATAATTAACACGGCTGTGGTTAAAGCAGCCTCAGTTGTTGAAGCCTGTTGAAGAAGTTGTTGACAGGCTTTCCACATCGGCGTACTTGCGTCCAGATTTGGAGACGATCATCATGTCGAACTGCTGGAGGCTCAGGTCCTATTGAGCGAGGCGGCCGGAACGATCCTTCGGACTGACAGCCCAGCACAGTGTAACTGGTTTTGGGGGAAATGAAATGGCGCAGTATCTGTCTCATACATTGTTGGACACCTGAACCGCGCCGTAAGGAAAGAGATAAAGGTGGAAGTGAAAGAAGAAAGGAAGAAAGAGGTGCCGTAGTGGAGGGCTCCGGAATAATTTCGACCACCTGGGGATCTTTAAAGTACGCTGACATCGCACAGCATACGGGCACCTTAGCGTTTCGCCTCCATCGAAACGCCGCCGCCGCGGTCGGGTTCGAACCCGTGAACTCCGGATCAGTAGCCGAGCGCCGTAACCACTGAGCCACCGCAGCGGCTGTGTGTGGTGATCGCTGGTGGTGTTTTCGGACGGAAACAACATTTTATTTTTAAGCCCTAAATAGTAGAAGTAGGGAAAATTTAAGCAAGCATACAACAAACACAAGAATTGTTATCCCAGTTTCCTTATTTAAATGGTTATCTTGGGGGGAATTTTTTTGTATTGTCATTCTCCGAAACAAGTAAACCGCTAACCAAGCTATACGATCTCAAACCTTGTTAATTTCTTGCCCACTAAAGGATAACATTTAGGCTTGCGATTCGCAATTGATAGCGTTGGTCATTTGAGTGCCCCATAAAACACAACGCGCATAAGCTGCTGCTTTTCACCGCCAGCTGCAACGCAGAGCGCCGGAAAAGGTTTACCTTTTTACTAATACACCTGATATGGCTCATTGCCGATGCATTGCGCACAGTTTGCCAATCAGATGTCATATAAACACAGCTGTATGGACCATACTTAAACAAGAATGCAAGCGAGCTTGATGTTTGTTATATATTTATATTGATTTTCGCCATTGAAATATGTACTGACATCGCACAGCACACGGGCGCCTTAGCGTTTTTACTCCATAAAAACGGAAAAACGCTAAGGCGCCCGTGTGCTGTGCGATGTCAGTGCACGTTAAAGATCCCCAGGTGGTCGAAATTATTCCGCAGCCCTTTAATACGGCACCTATTCTTCCTTTCTTCTTTCACTCCCTCCTTTATCCCTTCCCTTACGGCGCGGTTCATGTATCCAACGATATATGCGACAGATACAGCGCCAATTCCTTTCCCCCAAAACCAATTATTATTATTATTATTATTATTATTATTAAATATTGTGATTGTAAAATCTCTGAAGGATTGTGTGTTTCAGTAAACAATAAAATCTACTGACTGTACTGCGCCATGGAACGCTTCAACAATAAGCGTCGTTAGAGGGCGTGGCAAGCTAGGTCGTATATAAGCAATAGTTTGGGGCCTGATGCTCCAGGGGAATAAAACTTTCGTACTATAGCATAGAGCGCTGTGTTGCTTGTTCTTTGCCGTCCTGTGCAGACTGCTGCTTGACAGTCGCGCCATCTGGCAAGCCAATCACCGCAATTCATACGCACTGAAAGTGCTCATCATTTTCTTCTTGACGGCAAGAATTGTGTGTATTAACTTCGCCCTAAACTCTGCGGTAGCTTTTCCGAGCAATACGAAAAAGGAAAAAATATATGTGATAGAGTTAACTCCTCCGAGTAGTTAGCAATTTTCCTGAGTGATACCTAGCGCTTACTTTTATAACCTCTTGTTGTTCTGTGCCGTACATACAGTAAAGATTCTGTTACTTTACGTTTTCAAATTTGACTTAATTCAAGTCAAAACAGAGGCGCTGCAGCTGCAAGCGACAAGTCAAGCCAAGAGATAAGAAACAGGCAAATCATAGTAGAGGAAAGAACAGCTATAGCTCTACCATTCGGTGTGACATAGGTAAACCGCTGCTTGTTTTCTTTCTTATTCAGACGCTTCATTATATACACAGAAACAAACAACAACCCATAGTATCACACCTCACGTGCCGAACTTGCGGGAAAACATTAACTTGCAAGTCTCAGTCGCTGCTCTAGAAAATCTAGCTCCGTTTCAGATAAGCCAACCGGCAAAACACCCCGTGGCTGCGCCGCCACGCTCTGACGTGGTTGGTCACGTGTTGCGGAGCAGCTGCCGGCGGCGCCGTGACTGACCACGGGGTTGGTCACGTGACTAGACAGGCGGTGCGGGGCACGGCGCGGCGCGCCGGCGAATCCAAGCTGCCGCAGCTGTTCGCATGCGCCATGTCAAGTGGGGCGAAGATGAAGAGGAGCGCCCAGTGAAACGGAGCGGCGAAAGACTGACTGCGTTTCAACTGAGCAAGTTCCACGTGGCCAGCTGCAGCTATCGCGTCGCTCCACGTTTAACCAGAGCTAAGCCACCGCGATCTTTTGGTATCGATAGCTACATTACAGTAGCATTTCGAGCCTTCAGCGTGGCGGCGCCGCCACGCTGTCCCGTGGTTGATCACGTGGTGCGGAGCAGCTTCCTGTTGCGCGGCGCCGTGGCTGATCACGTGGTTCGTCACGTGACCCCGTTCCGCTCCGCCAGCTGTAGCTATCGCGGCACTCCAGGTTTAACCAGAGCTAAACCACCGCCAACTTTTTTGAATCCAAACAAGATTCGGGAAGCCCTTCAACTCAAACCGAGCTCCGGAACTCATTGGACGGCTCAGATGATTGAGCCCCTCTTTTACGAAGGCCGCAGTGCTCGACAAAAGTAGCGGCGGATATTCAGCAGCATTCCATCCAGTTCGCAAGACAGGGTAAAGTAGGCAGATGGGCAGAAACTCTCAACAAGGATTGGCTGAAATTCATATTGGACAAGATAAATGACATACGAGGGGGTAAATGCGTGAGGAATATATGGACAGAAGATTTTCTGAAAGTTTCGGAAGCTGCGCTGTAGTGCGTGTGTGTTTTTTTTGCCACCTGGAATTGAGAATGTGAAAAAAAATGTGCTAAGCGGCTTTTACTTCACAACGCAGTGGTACACCTTGAGAAAACCATCTAGAATTTCAAACTTCGAACGGGCTCGAATTACAAACGGGCTCGAAAGAGTGCACAGCGGAATCCCGGTGACTGCATCTTGCCGGAGCCAAGCCCTCCCAACATGGAGTATTCGAGAAGGCAGCGCCTGGAAACAGGCAAGGTCCCCCGTCGACGGAGCCAATGGCGGCGCAGTAGGCGGCAATCGCGCCACCGGGTCGCGCGAGGGAGACGTCAACCCGGCCTCCTCATCTTCCGGACTGAAGTCAACGGGCGAGAAGAGAAAGAAGAAAAACAAGAAGCATAAGCACGAGCCGCCGCTGCCCCCTAGTGGAGACGACGCCAAGCACTTCCCCGCCCTGAAACCAAGTGGCGCTGCCGGAGCCCGGGTCCAGGCGCAGCAACAACTCTCTCAGGTGAGCAGCTGGGCAGGAGTCGCCTCCTTCCCTCCCTCCTTCTCACCCACTTCCCCCTCCTCTGCTTACGGCGTAGATGTCGAAAGCTTCAGACAAAATGAGCAGCTTAGAGCACAGATCGGGCAGTTGCTCACAAAAATTCAAAATGTAGAAGAAAAGCTGGCTGCTGCGACGGGCATCCCGAGTTACGACGCCATGGAGAGTGTGCCCGAACTGCCGCCCGTGTTGGCGTCGGCAATGGCCGCGATGGAGGCGCGTCTCACCTCCCATCTCCAGAAAATGGTAAAAGCGGCGATGAACTGCATGGAGACCAAATGCTTGGCATCGGTCCCTGCAGCTATCAGCCGCTGCATGAACACGAAAACCACCCGAACGAGCCGGCGGTTCGAGGGGATCCGAGCCTTCAACAGGCACAGGAAAATTATCGGCAATCCCAGAGACGCGGAATCGGAGGACTCCAAACCTTAACCCTGCCCCTGTAAAGGGACTCCAACCCTGTCCCTGTAAAGGGACAAGCCTTTCCAGCTTCACGGTCTGAGGACCAGTCTGGGCAAAATAAAGAGGGGCACCGCGCCGGGCCGGGACAAGGTCACCGTCAAACTTTTGGCGAACCTTCCTGATTCAGCGTACCAGTGCCTTCTAGATTACATCAATGCGATCTGGACGGAGAAAACCCCCGTCCCCATTGACTGGAAGACGGCCCTTGTCACCTTCATCCCGAAGGCCGGGAAACCGACGGACACGGGCAACCTTCGCCCCATCTCTCTCACCTCGTGTGTGGGCAAATTGTTTGCGATGATGGCGCGGGATCAGCTGTCCGAATACCTCGAACAGCACAACAGTTTCGCGGACACCATGTTCGGATTTTGCCAACACAGATCCGCGCAGGATGTCCTGCCCCATCTCGACCGTGAAATTTTTAACCCCATCACCCCCCCCCCCCCCAAAACGACAGAATTGTCCTCGCGCTCGACCTGAGAGGAGCGTTCGACAACGTAACCCACGAGGTGATATCCTCCCACTTGAGTGAAACTCATTGCATCACCAATACCTTCAATTACGTGAAACAGTTTCTCACGGACAGACTGTCCTACATCCGAATAAAGGACCAAGAGCTTGGACTTTTCCTGCTCAGGACGAGCGGTCTCCACAAGGCGCGATGCCACGATGTGCCTACCTGCCCTGCTGGGTGCGGTCGAAGAGGTTCAGCACGCGCTGTATGCCGACGACATCACCCTCTGGGCTACGCAAGGACGCCTAGCGGACATGGAGACCAGCCTGAAAAGGGCCGCCAGTAAGTGTACCGCTATGCCCGAAACTGTGTTCTGCAATGCTCCCCGCAGAAACCGAAATTCTTGCATATGCGCCCACCCGCCGCGGTGGCTCAGTGGTTAGGGCGCTCGGCTACTGATCTGGAGTTCCCGGGCTCGAACCGGGCCGCGGCGGCTGCGTTTTTATGGAGGCAAAACTTTAAGGCGCCCGTGTGCTGTGCGATGTCAGTGCACGTTAAAGAAACCCAGGTGGTCGAAATTATTCCGGAGCCCTCCACTACGGCACCCCTCTTCTTTCACTCCCTCCTTTATTACTTTCCTTACGGCGCTGTTCAGGTGTCCAACAATGTATGAGACAGATACTGCACAACTTCCTTTCCCCAAAAACCAATTATTAGTATTATTATATGCGCCCTTCGCGCACATGCTCGACACAAATCCACCTCTCCTTGCAAAGGGGTCCCATTCACGAATCCAAGGAAATCCAAGAGTCCTCGGACTCTTTATACACAACCAGCGACGCTGCGATACAACACTCGCGAAGCTGCGGCAGGTGGGGGGACCAGGTGTTGGCCGTATGGTCCGCCGGGTTTCCAACAAGCGCGGTGGGTTACGGTGCAAAGACGCCTTGCGGCTGGCGAATGCATTCGTGACCAGTCGAATCTTGTATTCGACTGCCTACCTCCACCTGCGGAAACAGGAAGAGGATGCCCTTGAGGTCATCCTCCGCAAAATCATGAAACGAGCGCTTGACCTCCCGGTCTCTACCTCTACCAGCCACCTCATGGCACTGGGGATGGTGAACACTTTCAGGGAGCTTCGGGAGGCCCACCTCAACAACCAATACATTCGTCTCACAAAGACAGCATCGAGTCGCCGCCTTCTAGTCCGTCCTCAAATCCAGCACCCCCAATTCACAGAGGAGTGATGCCGCCTTTCCGTACACTGGAGACGCGCCCTCCACGTGCGGCCTCCCCCACCAACATGTCCAAAGAGGACCATAATCGCAGGCGCCTGGCGCTGGCGCAAGAATCGCACCGCCAATTTGGGAGCAAACCAGGAGTATTCTACTTGGACGCCTCCGGCCCGGACCCCAGGGGATGGTACACGGCCGCGGCCATCTACGAAGGCAATACAGTAGACGGCCTTTCCTTCAAGGCCGAGTCAGCAATTCACGGAAAAATAGGTTGCCATCGCCCTGGCACTATCCGACTCCTGCTCCAAATACATAATCACCGACTCGCGAGGAGCTTGTCGAAACATCGATCAAGATTGGGCTACTCCCCTGCCTTATCGCATCTACCAAAATGGTAGCCGAGACTCGGATCCTGCGCACCGATCTCTCGTTTGGGCTCCAGGTCACCAAGGCCTCCGCGGAAACGAAGCAGCCGACGCCGCCGCCCGCGCGCTCTCTCTCCGGGCATTACCCACGGCACCCGACGCTGAAAAGGAGGACTCCGATTTCAATATAGTTTACACTTTTAAGGAAATATGCGATTATTAAAAATCCACGCACCAAACTGTTCCCACCCCGTGCAAAGGGCTGCGGAAGGCCAACGAGCGGGTACTCCTGCGCCTGCAGAGTAACACGATGCTGTGCCCGGCAACTGTAAGGCATTCCGATCCTCAATTCGACGGGCGGTTCTCACACTGTGGGGAGGTGTCTGACACCTACCGCATGGTGTGGGCCTGCCAGCAGAACCCATCCCTGCCCCCTATCTCAAACCACATCCGAGAGGACTGGGAGGCGACCCTGTCCGGCTGCTGCACCCTCAAGGCCCAAAGGGCCTTAACACCCGCGCCCGGGCTGCGGCAACCGCCAATGGAGTGCCTGACTAGGCATCCCACACAGTGGTTGTAAGGGCGTGACCATACAGGTCATGACTCCCAACACCTCTCTCTCTCTCTCTCTCTCATTACTAAATGTTTTCACCACCACCACCCCCAGGTGGCCGCAATTATTCCGGAGTCCTCCACTATGGCTCATATTCCTTTCTTTCTTTCTCTCCCTCCTTTATCCCTTCCCTTACGGCGCGGCTCAGATACCGCGCGATTTCCTTTCCCTTAAAAAAGGGAAGTTCACTTGACCGCCAGACCAGCAATCAAAGTGTACAAAAAGGGTTCATGGGAGCACATAATATATCTGGCCGAGACAGTTACAAAACTAACTGGTGGCGAACATCAATACGAGCTTTCAAGCTCGCGTCTATGCACAAACAAATAATAGCGGAGTCGCTGGCTGTGACACTGCTGCGCATATGGAGCCGGTGCTCACTTGATTAGGTACCGCTAGCTAATGCATTCAGCGCGCAAAAAATTACTGGACAAGTAAAAAGGCTTCTGCACAACAAATTCAACGTCTAAGTAGAACTCTTGCTTGCTTTCAACGCTGATTCTGTACTGGCGGCGTTGCATCGAAGTTTTAATAAAGATTAATAATAATAATAATAATTGTTTTTTTGGGGAAAGAAAATAGCTCAGTATCTGTCTCATATATCGTTGGACACCTGAACCGCGCCGTAAGGGAAGGGATAAAGAAGGAGTGAAAGAAAGGAAGAAATAGACGCCGTAGTGGAGGACTCCTGAATAATTTCGACCACCTGGGGATCTTTAACGTGCACTGACATCGCACAGCACACGGGCGCCATAGCGTTTTGCCTCCATAAAAACAAAACACTAAGGTGCCCGTGTGCTGTGCGATGTCAGTGCCATCAATGTCAAATTAGAATCTGAGCTTTAGAGGTGGCGCTGTGAGCGCGCGAAGCGAGTGGACATACAGCGCATCGTCTCCACCAACTTTTGGCTGGAGCCACGGTTCTTCGGCCGGAACCCCGTCAACACAGCCGCGTCTGTGTTCGCGAAGTCGACAGCTACCTGTGGACACCACTCGCACACAGGTGGGGCAACATTTACGCATTTTAGGGCCGATCCTCACTTGCGTTTCGTGGCGACGGCGCTAGGCCTAACGCCTATGCCGACGCTCGGCCGTGAGTGAGTCGCCCACCCGTGTCAAGATGGCTGCCCAAAAAGTACAACGCGGCTACGACCCGGACGCCATGGCCTGGTCCGAGGTTCCTTCAGCTCCAACGCCTGAGAGTCCGGATTCTGCGCCCATCGAGAACCCCAGGCTCTTCAAACTAGTGGAACGCCGCTCCCGCAAGCGGGACGCCGCCTCCGAGAAAGCGGACGCCACGTCGGCAGGCCGCTCGACACGGCACAGCGCTGCTGCGCGCGCTGCAGCGCTTCACGGAGGGGCCCAGTCTAAGACCGGACCCTCTTGGAAACCAAAGCCACTGCCGCGTCTTCATCCAGAAGACATCGTCATCATCCTGAAGCCCCGGGTGACCGTCGCTCTCAGGGATGGCTACCAACATTGCGAGCTGGGAGCAGCGTTCGCGGACTGCCTGGGCGCCAAGGCCGCAGCATCCCTCAGCCTGCTCCCCACAAGGGAGCAAAACCTGATCGTCGCAGGCACCAGAGAGCCGCACGTCGCGGACAAGCTTCTGCGGGATTTTCAACTAACATCACCGAAGGGCCAGCTCTCCATGTACGGCCAGTTGAAACTCACTGGAGACGTGTGCCGCGGCGTCATCACCGTGGCCAAGCACGAGACCAGTGAGTCCCTCCAAAACAAGATCCAGTGGCGTGCTGGAGAGCTTGCCGATATCCGCAAGCTTGGCAAATCCGACGTCGCGTCGCTCACCTTCGTGGGAAAAGTGGTGCCGCGATATGTGCATTACAACTCTGAGGTGACCCTTGTGCGTCCGTACAAGAGAACCATTCAGGCCTGCGTGCGGTGTGGCACTGTGGGCCACCGAGCAGACACCTGCCCCTGCCCGGATGAAAAGTGCGGCCTGTGTGGCCAAACGGCGCCGACCGTCGACGGAGTCAAGGCGCAACATGAATGCAGTCTGTCCTGTGCAGTCTGTGGGCAAGCCCACGCTACCAACTCCCGCGACTGCACGGGAAAATTCCGGCAGCTCAAGGTGCATGGCCCCAAGGCTAAGCGCCCAGAGGTGCCAAAAAACCAGCGACCTGGCAAGCAGCCAAGTTATTCAAAACCAGGTGCCGGTGGCGGAACGCCGCGTGGTGCTCACGGCACCGACCACAAGACATCGTCACCTTCTTCACCGTCGGTGAAACCAGCGCCCGGGAAGAAGACGGCGCCTCCACCGCCCAGCGGCAGAGACACTGGCCGCTTCCCGGCCCTCAAGACAATTGGCGCTTCCGACGCCCGGGGATCAGCGCCTCAACACCACAAACAGGTGAGCAGCTGGGCTGAGATCGCCTCCTCTTCCTCCCATCCCTCACCCTCCCCCGTAACCGTCTCCGCACTCGACGCGGAATACAAAAAACAGATAGACGTGCTCCGGGCACAAAATCAGCTTTTGCTCAACAAAATTCAAAATTTAGAATCAAAATTGGCGTCCGCCGCACCGAGCCCGCAGAACTCGGACGCAATGGAGAGCGACGCGGAGATCTCGCCTGCCCTCGTGACAGCCATCTCTGCGATGGAGGAGCGCTTAACCTCTAAATTGCGATACATGATCGAGACCGCCATGGACCAGATCTCGACAAAGGTCAAATCTGCCGTCCCCGCGGTGGTCTCAAAACATATCTCGGACAATCCCCGCCTCCTCCGTCGGACGGGACCCATTAGGGACGTATCCCCCCCTTCAAAATTCACCCGTCTGATTATTGATTCGGACAATGAGGACAACTGCCCCGCTCCTTCCGTCATCACCACCTTGATGGCGCAAGTAGCTGGCTCTGAGGCAGCCAATCCCTCCTCCTCCCCCCAAGAATTTTAAATCATGGCGAGACACCTTAATCAAAGGAATTCCGCCATCTCCAATTCGGCCATGTCAACTTCAATAACACAGTGGAACTGTAGAGGCTTTAAGGACCGCACTAAGCGGGCCAATTTCCGCCTCTACCTTGAAAATTTCGAGTCCTTACCAGCCGTGGTTGCCCTCCAAGAGCCAGGCCTGGGCGCCACAATTTCAAATTACACGACGTTCCAACAGGATCCCGCGTCTTGTCTTCTTGTCCACAAAGACTACACAGCAAATCTAGTGGATCTCGACCTCCCACTAGAGTACTCTTATGTAATGGTGACCCTCCTACCAGTCCGCCGCAGGGACCCACCGTTGCATATACTCAACGTGTACTGCTATCCCAAACTAAAGCGAATGACTTTCGCGGACCTCTTTAGCCGCGCGCTAAGAGTAGCGGGCCGCGATCCCCTGCTTATTGTGGGCGACTTTAACGCTCCCAGTCAGCAATGGGGGTATCGCAAGGAGGAGTCACACGGGCGTAAGCTGGCGGAGCTTGCGTCCACGTTGGGCCTCACCCTCCGCACGGACCCTGTCCACCCAACCCGGCTAGGAAATTCCGTGACACGGGATACGTGTCCGGACTTAACCTTCACTCGCAACATACAACACGCAGACTGGCTCAACACCGAGGAGACCCTCGGTAGCGACCACTGCATCATTAACACTACACTACGCACACGCCCCCTCAAGCGTCCCAGAACACAAGCCCATATCCCAGATTGGACGAAATTCAGGCAAAATTTTAACTCACTTGATAATGCACCCATTTCCGCGCAAGGCTACACAGCATGGTCCCAACAGCTGCTGGCACACCTTTCCTCGCATGAAACACACATCCAGCTCTCAGAGGCGGTCACGGACGTGGATAACCACCTTCTACACCTCTGGGAAGCCCGTCGCAGCCTCGTCCGCGTTGGCGACGCCAGAAACACAACAGAAAGCTTAAAGCTCGAATTGCCGAGCTTACCCAGAAAGCGGCCGAGTACGCGGCCCAACTCGCCGACCCCAACTGGGTAGATAGATGCAACACGGCCGCGCGACAAATGTCCAGCCGAAACACTTGGCGTCTCTTTCGAGCCCTACTCGACCCAACCCAAACACGAACCGAAACACAAAAACATTTGCAGCGAGCCATGCACCATTTTCCTGGCAACACGACTCAACTGGCACAGAAACTTCGGGACCAGTATCTGTGTACAGCTCAAGACTCCCGTGGATCTGCGTACTCTTATGCAGGCAGAGAGAACACAGAGCTGGATCAACCTTTCCAGCTCCATGATCTGCGGGCGGCTCTCGCCAAAATGAAACGGGGCACTGCGCCAGGACGGGATAAGGTCACCGTCAAGCTTTTGACGAACCTGCCCGACTTGGCATACCAGTCCCTCCTGGAATACGTCAATGCGATTTGGCGCGGGGACACCCCCCTGCCAATCGAATGGAAAACGGCTTTGGTGACTTTTATTCCTAAAGCTGGCAAACCAATTGACACAGATAACCTCCGCCCCATCTCTCTCACCTCATGTGTGGGCAAACTAATGGAGACGATGGTGCGGGATCGGTTATCTACATATCTTGAACACAAACAAGTCTTTGCGAGCACCATGTTCGGATTCCGCCCACACAGATCCGCACAGGATGTCCTCCTGCAACTCAATCGGGAAGTCCTTGACCCCCTCGAATGCCCCCATAATGACCGGGTAGTACTCGCCCTGGATCTTAAAGGGGCATTTGACAATGTAACACATGAGATCATACTCACTAACCTAAGTCACACCGACTGTGGCCTCAACACATTCGAATACATAAGCCAATTTTTGATGGATCGTCAATCCTACATTCGAATTCAAGATAGAGACCATGGTCCTTACCTACTCGGCACGCGGGGAACCCCTCAAGGCGCGGTACTTTCCCCGCTGCTCTTTAACCTGGCCATGATGCACCTGCCGGCCCAGCTGAGTGGTGTCGCCGGCGTGCAGCACGCCCTGTACGCCGATGACATCGCTCTGTGGGCCACACAGGGCAGCACAGGAGACATTGAAACCAGCCTGCAAACAGCGGCGACGATAGTAGACCGCTACGCCCGCCGCTGCGGTCTTCAATGTTCCCCTCAAAAATCGGAATTTGTGCACCTCCGCCCCTCACAGAAGTGCACAACTAAAATATATCTCTCTCTTGAGAGCGGTCCCATACGCGAAAGTGATGAGGCACGGGTACTCGGACTCTACATCCACAAACACAGGCGGCCAGACACTACATTGGCCAAACTCCGTAAGGTGGGGGACCAGGTGGGCCGCACGGTCCGCCGGGTTTCCAACAAACGCGGAGGGTTACGAAGTAAGGATGCCTTGCGGCTGGCAAACGCCTTCGTAACTAGTCGAATTCTCTATTGACTCCTTATCTCCACCTACGGAAACAAGAGGAGGACGCCCTTGAGGTCATCCTTCGCAAAATTGTTAAACGTGCCCTTGACCTCCCCATCACTACTTCAAACAGCCGGCTTATGGCTCTTGGGATGGTGAACACTTTCCGGGAGCTCCGGGAGGCGCACCTTACAAACCAGTACACGCGCCTGTCGCTAACGGAGTCGGGTCGCCGCCTTCTTGCTCGACTCCATATCCAACACACCCCTCCAATGGAAGACAGGTTTCGCATCCCGGAACTGTGGAGAGGTGCCCTCCACGTGCGGCCTCTTCCAGCAAACATGTCACACGAAGACCATAATGGTCGGCGCCTGGCACGAGCGGAAGCGCTAGCCCGATATTATGGCAACAAAACAGGTGTATACTACGTGGACGCCTCCGGCCCTCACCACGGGGGATGGTACACGGCCGCGGTAGTTCACAACAGCAACACAGTTAACGGCCTAACTTTCAGAGCCCGCAGTGTAACACAAGCAGAAGAGGTCGCGATTGCTCTCGCGGCCTCACATTCCAATTCAAATTACATAATCACCGACTCGCGAGGGGCCTGTCGGAACGTCGAACAAGGCTGCACCCCCTTCCTAGCCTATCGAATATACCAAAATTGCATACGGGATACGGACCCCCCCCCCCGCCGCGGTGGCTCAGTGGTTAGGGCGCTCGACTACTGATCCGGAGTTCCCGGGTTCGAACCCGACCGCGGCGGCTGCGTTTTTATGGAGGAAAAACGCTAAGGCGCCCGTGTGCTGTGCGATGTCAGTGCACGTTAAAGATCCCCAGGTGGTCGAAATTATTCCGGAGCCCTCCACTACGGCACCTCTTCTTCCTTTCTTCTTTCACTCCCTCCTTTATCCCTTCCCTTACGGCGCGGTTCAGGTGTCCAAAGATATATGAGACAGATACTGCGCCATTTCCTTTCCCCAAAAACCAATTATTATTATTATTATACGGACCCCGCACACCGTTACCTCATATGGGCCCCTGCTCATCAGGGGTTGGCAGGAAACGAGGCAGCATACGAAGCCGCCCGCGCGCTCTCTCACCGGGCTGTTTTCTCCTCCCCGTCCGATCAGGAACCCGATTTTAATCCGGTCTATACATTCAAAGATATTACAAGATATTATCAAAATTGTCATCGCCTTTACCCTAGTCCATGTAAAGGCCTGAAGAAGGCGGATGAGCGGCTCCTTCTCCGCCTTCTCACCAATACATTGCTGTGCCCGGCAGCGCTAAAGCATTTTGACCCCTCCTTTAGTGGCAGCTGCCCACACTGTAGTGCAGTGTCCTCTGACACCTATCACATGGTTTGGGCCTGCCCCTCCAACCCCGCTATTCCCCCCATCCCCAACCCAACCCGGGAGGACTGGGAGGCGACCCTGCTCGGCTGCCACGACTTACAGGCTCAACAAGCCTTAGTCGGGCGCGCCCGGGCGGCGGCAACCGCCACTGGGGTCCCATACTAGGGACCTCCACCTAGTGCTTGTACGGATCGGTCCCTTACGGGCTGATCCAAACATACCTCCTATTCATCCGTAATAAATGCTTTCACCACCACCACCACCATCTGAGCTTTAGGCAAAGCGGAGATATTATTCTTACTCTTCATTTAGCTTTACCCTGCTGACGACGAACAGCCAAAAAATTCTTGTGAATTAGCTCAGCTAACCCATGATATAGAAAGGGAAAGATATGGGCGTTCACTGTGTTCATTGGCGATAGCGTTCACAAGGTTCTAGACGGCGATGGCTTTGAGGAAAGAAAGGGCCCATGTCTCCTTGGAAATGCGAACCTCATTCGTGCTTTGACACATGTGGCGGTGGTGAGAGAGAGATGTGTCCTGAATGCATTAGCGCTGACAGCGTTGTGGCTGACATGCGGCACTGCAGCAAGAGCTAGGCCGCAGCGTTCATTTGGTGATCAATCTGTCGCGATCAACCATTAATTGCATTCCACGTCCCAGGGTGGGAGGGCGCGCTGCCCATCTAGTATGCGGAACGCAATCAAAGCAGGCTTTTGTAGTTGGACTCCAACGCTACGTACATGAAGATTAGATTGAGGAATACACTGACCCACGGAGCCGGTTGTGCGCCTTTCCTTTCGCGAAAATGAACGGCCTTTGCAAAGTTGTCAGAACCAATGAACTCTACGAGCGCCGTCGGCTCACTTGCTTTGTTTTTTTTTTGAAGAAAGGAAGTGGCACAATAACCGTCTCGCATATCTCGGTGTACACCCGAACCGCGCCGTAAAGAAAGGGGTAAAAGAGGGGAGAAACAACAAAGAACTGAAAATTGAAAGTTGTATTTCGAAAATTGAAAGTTGGAGTTATTGTACCCGCTCCGGTGACTCAGTGGTTAGAGCGCTAGGCTACTGATCCGGAGTTTCCGGGTTCGAACCCGACAGCGGCGGTTGCGCTTTTATACAAGACAAAACGATAAGGCATCCGTGTGCTGTGTGACGTCAGTGCACGTTTCAGATCCCCAGGTGGTCGGAATTATTGCGGAGCCCTCCACTACGGCACCCCTTTCTTCGTTTCTTTTCTCAGTCCCTCCTTTATGCCTTTCCTTATGGCACGCTTCAGGTGTCCGTCGAGATGTGAGCTAGGTGGTGCGCCAATTCCTTTCCCCAAAACAATTTTCGATTTTTCTCGCCGTTTGAATGCGTTTTGCACAACTGTCTCCTTTTGTCACTAAAGGCGCTTCCTTCACTCTGCGAAAGTTGCAACCCCTTAGGCTTTCAAATTAATAGGAAGGAACACGAAAAATTTTTCTCTGCTTTTAGTCCGCTTGTTGAAAGGGCAGGAGATGACAGGCACACAGAAAACGTCGCCGAAGCTATGGCATGCGCATTCAAGGCGAAACTTGCACGACTAAAGCAGTCTTGATATCACTTCATCTACACGGGCCAGAGGCAGGCAGACAACGAAAGCAAAAAGAAAAAGGTATTGCCGTTGGAAACGTGACGGCGGCCGCCTGCCCATAGAAGCAGCGGCGCGGCGAGGTGCACTGTCACAGTTCGCGGCCTTTGCACCCAGGGGAAGTTTTATATAGCTGATAAGCGCGACAACGCAGATCGCCGGATCGCTTTGAAGTTCTGTAGCCGACAGTAACGCGCATGCGCAAGCTGCTGACTCGCGAATCAAAACTGCGACCGTCAGACCACCGCTCGTCCTTCGTTGGTGTTATCCATGACATTTATTTCTCCATATAGTTCAAGCGGCATTGCTCCTTGATATATATGACTATGTGCCTGCTGCCGTGGGGTTGCTGTCGTCTGTCTTCCAGCGGAGACTCGTAGAAGCCGCTCCACTCACGAACGACCGATGACAGTCGAGGAATACACCTCCTAGCTAGGCCCTCGACTTCGAAGGTAAGCGCGAGGCTAAGCCTCGCGGCGAGGGTCACGTGTCCGTGAAACCTGCTCTCGGTTGTTGGAGTAAATTTTAAGGTCAAAAAATTAGTTTTTGAGGAAAGGAAACGGCGCAGTAATTGTCTCGCACATATCAGTGGACCCCGGAAACTCGCGCCGTTTCCGTGAGCATTGAATAATAAAGAAATGCAACGTATAGATGGGAGGTTTCATGGACCATCGCCATCGGGTGTATGGTCACTGACAGAAGCGCGGTGTGCTATGACTCGGGACGCATGCAGCTTTAGGTGGAGCTGGCTACAGGCAGTTCAGCTGTAGGTATTCAGCCAGCGAGGAAGCCTGCATAAGCAGGGTGTTTCGCCTAAAACTTTACGCAATTTTTATATATAGCATTCTAGAGTTTGAAGTGGGCTTTTTTCTGCGTAGCAATCTCAGCGGTGAAGTAAACCAGAATTCATTTAAGGTGTGCTAACTAGTAAGCGAAAATAATACTGAATATTTAACTTCATAACTATTACTGTTTTGATATTTAATCATTGAAAGGCGTGCAGCCTACCGGGAGTAATATTCGTATCAGTTTTTAGAATTCCGAAATCGCAATTATCCTCGGCGCTGTGGTTCAACAAATTTTGGCAATTGCGACCAGTTACGTACATTGGGGAGGTCGGTTTGCCTGCAAGCTCCTCTAAAGCGCATGTATTTTGGCGTGCTGAAGCCAAAATTTGTTGGGCCGCAGCGTTGGGTGTAACCGCGTTTTCGAAATTTAAAAAAATTGAAATCGATACTACTTACGGTGGGCTACATGCCTTTTAGTAATCGTGTAGCACAACAGTAATAGTTAGGAACGTAACATTTTAACTAACTATTCAAGTTAACCAGTTTGCTGTTAGCACGCCTTAGCTGTATGGTGATGTACTTCTACGCTGAAAATGCTATGCCGAAAGCAGCGCTCGTCAAGCAAAGAAAGCCTATTTTTAAATATTCTGTAAACTCGAAGGTGAAACACTCTGGATATCCAACTTTCCTAGCTGCCCCAAGGGGGTTTACATATGCGTGCCTGCTAGCGTTTGCGTCATGAAACAAAAACCCGTTCTGAACGGCGTTGCGACCAAGCCACCATTTCGTGCCAGCGAACGCCTGTTTCCGGATATGCTCTTGAGTGACATGTGGTTTGTGACCGTACACGGCGCTCGGCAATTCTCGCCAGCCCCGTCCAGCAACACCCAAGAACAGACGTTGCCACCGGTCTGTGGCACATAGCGTTTCCGCTGCAGCCAAGGTCGGCAGTTCGCTATTGCTACTTTTTTCAGCCGCGCGGCGTAACGCTCGAGTCACACCAACTTTGCTCCTGCGGTGAGTATGTGAAACTTCGGTATGCTGTTGTGTCTTTCACGGTTTTTTGTTTCTTTGAAGATCTGCTAACTTCAGCATTCTCATGATCCAACGGCACTGGTGCATTCGGCCTGCTGTGGCATCTGGCCCGATATGGCAGTTGCCGGTTGTGCAACCTTCCTTTCGTGCGCCCTCTGCCTACCGCCGAAAGCACAGTACTGTCGGGCCCTTCGACCACACTGCGTCGCAGTGTCCAGTTTTCTGCATTTTCGATAAGTTGGACCGTGACTTATCGAAACGAGAAAACTGGCATGGCCGCAGATGAAAGCGGTGCCCCCTAAGCTCCTATCGGTAGGTTCGACATCCACGCAAGATGCTCTACTCTTGCCTCACACTCCTCCATGTAGAAGAGCTTTACTACTGACAGTGCAAGTCTGTGTTGTGAGTCTACATCAGTTGACGGCCAACATTACATTCCGTGTGTTCATCCTGCATTCAGTACAAATTCTTCATTCTGCGCTTGTCTGTCTTGCATAGTCCTGTTGCTACCACTCACCCAGTTTACACTAATTTTGCCCAATCCAGCTGCAGCTAGCGCGCTGCAGTTTACACTTCGCCAAATTCGTACGTGTCTTGCAGCACTGCACCTACACGAGTTATATACGTGGCGCACAGATGATTGAGACACCAGTCTCTATATTTGCGTGCGTAGTGTTTCTCAGTTTCCTCCCGTAAATCTCTCGATAACGCCAATACGAGTTAAAGGCGCTTTCATTTTTTATTTTCCCTGATTTCACCTTCCATCGTTATTTTTTGGACCAGTCGTTAAATTCCCAGTCTGTTAGTTATGCTTTATCTGTACCAGTGGAATTGAAAACGAAACAAGTTTTTTCAACAGTGGAGTCATTCTTGATCATTTGTATTTCTAATTAGCTATATTTGCGAGCTTTCAAGGGGGCCTCTTGACCAGGCAAGATGGACGTCAGTCGGGTTCTTTTGCGGTGTGCAAGTTTGCTTTCTTTCAAATAATTTCGGCTCTGTCTACTTCGCCTCTTTCCCTACATTTCTTATTTCCTTACGTATTTCATCTGCATGTTTGTATCGGCCTTTCAGTTTTTCCGTTTGAGTCTATAGAGATATTCAGTGTTCTGCCTTTGTCTTCCACTTAACTTAGCACGTCGCGACGCAACATTGTTATGCCGTTTATGGATAGGCGTTGCATTTACCAACCACTATGCTTTCCGGATGGGGATGGCCGACAGTCCTGCCTGTGAAAGCTGCGGTTGTGAGAAGACCATTGCTCATCTTATCTGTGAGTGCCCTGCATTTGCGGGTGCAAGACATACACTGTGTTGTGCCCTGGACCGCCTCGATCCTCGCCCATTAACAGAGCAAAAGATACTCGGTCAGTGGCCACAGCAGTCGACTGCCCTCCAGGCATACAAGGCATTCTTTGCCTACTTGAGAGCGACTGGATTGAGTGACAAATTTTGACAGCGTTGTGCGTGTGTGTGTGTGTGTGTGTGTGTGTGTGTGTGTGTGTGTGTGTGTGTGTGTGTGTGTGTGTGTGTGTGTGTGTGTGTGTGTGTGTGTGTGTGTGTGTGTGTGTGTGTCATGCCTTTTTCCCCTTCTCTATTCCTCCTTTTAGCCCCCTAATCCCTCTTCCCCAGTGCAGGGTAGCCAACCGGAACCCATTTCTGGTTAACATCCCTGTATTTCCCTCCTCCTCTTTATCTATCTATCTATCTATCTATCTATCTATCTATCTATCTATCTATCTATCTATCTATCTATCTATCTATCTATCTATCTATCTATCTATCTATCTATCTATCTATCTATCTATCTATCTATCTATCTATCTATCTATCTATCTATCTATCTATCTATCTATCTATCTTCATTCTGTCATGAGTTAGTGCACACTGTTGGGCAAAATAAGAGTAGGTAAAGAAATCAAGGAAGGCTGTGGGACGTGCTCCGAAGAGGAACGCGAAGCAAGGATTGTAAAAGTAAAAACCCGACGTAGCACAGCGACTTGTGGCACATGTGGAGAATTACATTCTAATCGCCGGGGGTGGAACGCGGCAAGCGGGCTTCATCGTCTCCTTCCCGAGGCCTACCGACTGGGCGTGGACTCCAACGCTTTCCACGTTGCTGCTTCCTGTCAACGCAACGAGGGCCCGCAGTCAACGCCTCTTGGGGATGGCGACGCGGTGACCTCCTAGGAGCTACTGCCTACGTACCTTCTGGAGTTGCCTCGGTCCTCTGTCCCTGTCCGCGGCCATCGACGGCTCGAAGCGGCGCGTCAAGGCCTTCAGTGTGTACCTCAACAGAGCAAAAGCCGTAGTAGTAGTAGTTTATTAAAATAATAAATAGGAAGGAAAAGGTTGGTTCGTTTATGGGGATTTAACGTCCCAAAGTAACTCAGGCTATGAGAGACGCCGTAGTGAAGGGCTCCGGGAATTTCGACCACCTGGGGTCTTTAACATGCACTGACAGCGCACAGTACACGGGCCTCTAGAATTTCGCCTCCATCGAAATTCGACCTCCGCGGCCGGGATCAAACCCGCGTCTTTCGGGCCAGCAGGCGAGCGCCATAAGCAATCAGCCACCGCGGCGGCTGGAATAATAATAATAATAATAATAATAATAATAATAATAATAATAATAATAATAATAATAATAATAATAATAATAATAATAATAATAATAATAATATTAATAATAATATAATAATAAATCTTTATTACTCCTCAAGGAATACATATATGTTGCCGGGCCTGCCGAAGCCTCTACATGGCTTGTATGGCAGTGCCCAGCAGCGGGGCAGCTCCAGCGTTCGGAGACAATGGTATGCACTTTTTCATTAAAATAAAAGCTTTTATACATACTGTTAGAGAAAAACACTGAACCTCAAACTTGTATTTTGCAAGTATGTTAAACAAATGATATATGCATATTAATGCTTTTTTCAATGTAACCATGAACCGGGAGGCAAAATAAAGAAATAAAAATATCAAACATCGAACAATGCCTTTGCGCACATACACAATGAAAGTAACTGTATCGGATGCTCCAAAACATCATAAAAAACACAGAATTAAAGCACTATGCACCAATTATTTTTGAAGTTCAATTAACGCTCTTTTTACTCCGGATCGTGTTGTTTGCTGTAATACTGTTTTAGGGAGGCGATTAAATGTGTGGGGAATGTAGTACTTTCTTATGCTTTTTCCGTAATGTGTTCTCATGGAAGGTATTTCAAAACCAGAGCTGGTACGTAATGTTCTCCCGATGCTGCGTCACTGTCTGAAGTCAGTGTTCCAAAAGTATTTGGGTACAGTGTAGGAGAGAAAAAGGGTGTCAAAATCCGGAAGTTTTAAATACTTAAACAATGTAAGCCCAGGCGCAGGGGGATTGGTTTTATAGGCAATACTTTTAAGAATGTTCTTGAGTAGACCATTAATTTTATCTTTCCAAAACAATGAACAGCTGAAAAAACAGGCTATACCATACCGTACAACCGAGTATGCTAAAGAATGCAGGATAGTTTTTTTTATTTGTAGTGGAACGATCGATCGTAAACGGTACATTAAGCAAGCAGTTTGACGAAGTCGTGTACATATAAAGGACATGTGTTTGTTCCACGCCAAGTCTGAATCGAAGTAGACTCCAAGATATTTTACTGAATCAGTGTACTCAACAAGAGGGCATGAGCAGGAGAAAGATTTGTGGGAATGAAGATAAACTGGTATTTTTGGTCCGATATTTCGCAGCGGATTATGAAAACATACCAGTTGTGTCTTGGATGGATTTACTTTTATCTGATTTTTTGGAACCATGTCATGGATTCTGTAATATCCACCTGCAGCAGGGATACAGCGTTTTCATAATTTACATGTCTAGCAATAATAAGTGTATCATCTGCATATTGATAAATATTACTGTAGCGAATAACCGAGCTGAAATCGTTAACATAGATGTTAAATAGTAATGGTGATAACACTGATCCTTGTGGTACTCCTGCTTGAGTGAACTTTACCTCACTTTTATCATCGCCTATACAGACTATCTGCGACCGCTGTGACAGATAATTATGCAAAGAATCATAAAAGTGACCGCGGAATCCATACCTATATAGTTTGCTGCATAGTATATCCCGACTAACGGAGTCAAAAGCCTTGGCTAAATCCAAGAAGAGACCACATGCGATCTGATTTTGATCAAATGTTTCATGCAGATAATCTGATAGGTTTTCAAAAAGCACGTGCGTACCACTGCCTGCTATGAATCCATACTGAGAGGGTGCGAGCAAGCTATGCTTTTCTACAAAACTGTACATAACATCGAGAACATGTTTTTCCAGTATTTGAGATAACATAGGCAGTACAGATATCGGACGATAATTTTCGGGCTTCGAAGGATCGCCGCTCTTAAATAGAGGGATGACGCGTGCTTGCTTCATTTCATCGGGTATCTGGCCTGAATATAAAATAGCGTTCAGAACAAAAAGAATCGGTTCTGCCACAATTTGCAGGTTACGCCAGATATCATCAGCAGTTATTCCGTCCACTCCCGCTGCTCGCCTTTTCCGGGAGTGCCGCATTATGTGCTCCAAGGTGTCCTTATCACGTGGCGGTAAGTAGGCTGAGTCGGCTGTGACGTTCCCTGGCGTCTGATGATGGGGCCGCTCATGACTGACAGTTTTAGACACCGATGAGAAGAAGTCACTCAGCCTGTTCGCAACTGCGGGTGATATTTCGCCGAATCCTTTTTTAAGGCTATTTATGTAACTGCGTGACTGGCATCCACGGAGTTCGTTGACCAGCGTCCACATTTTCTTTGGGTTGGTACGAGAGGCTGAGAATTGAGTGTTATAATGTTGGCGTCTAGAAGCTCGCAACAACGCCGTGACTTTATTTCTCGCGGTTCGGTACAGATCTTTTAGTATCTGGTTATTCGGGGATTGTCTGCATTTCTTCCAAAGCTCCTCTTTTTCTTTTATAGCTTTTAATACATTATGATTGATCCAGGGCACATTCGCTTGGCGCTTTTTGACAGAAACTTTCTTTTTACTCTTGTCACGAATATCTAAAAATATCTCAACGAACTTCTTATAGGCTGTACTCGGACAAGTAATAGAGCCTAATGATTTCCAGTCATATTGCGAAACTAATCGGTCAAGCTTAGTTCTATCAGTTATTTCCAAATATTTATTGCATACCGGCTGCAAACATGGATCGCGAGCAGAATACATTTTACATCCCACAAAGTAGTGATCTGCCAGCTTTTCTGTGATTAACACGGAATTTACGCTCATACATCCTTCAGACCGGACTAGTTCATGGTCAATGCACGACACTACAGTTCTGTCACAAACAAGTTCTTCCCTGGTTGCTTCATGGACTATCGATTCCACCCCATATTGAGCTAATATGTTTAAATAATCGTTAGTCACAGCTTTGTACAGTTTTAAAGTGTCGATATTAAAGTCCCCTATCAGACATAAATTGCTCGAAGATGGTAATAGCTCTAAATTTTGCCTTAAGGAAATGGCGCAGTATCTGTCTCGTATATCGTTGGACACCTGAACCGCGCCGTAAGGGAAGGGATAAGGGAGGAAGTGAAAGAAAAAAGGAAGAAAGGTGCCGTGGTGGAGGGCTCCGGAATAATTTCGACCACCTGGGGATCTTTAACGTTCACTGACATCGCACAGCACACGGGCGCCTTAGCATTTTTCCTCCATAAAAACGCAACCGCCGCGGTCGGGTTCGGAAAAGGTTTTTGCTAGTCCCGGAATCTGCCGTCGATACTGAAGCACCTGAGCTGGGGCAGCGGAAATAAGGAGGGGAGAGGATAGGGAAGAGAGGATAAGCGAGAGATAATATACACAAACTATTTGCACAATAAGAATTTTGTATAGGTTGCGTGCGTGATTAGTTCATGCCGTTCGAACTTTGGTTTTCTGTGTTGAGCCAAACTGATCAGCTATTGACAGTACTCGCCCTATTGTGTTTGCCATGCATGTTCTGCACTATAAACACGAATAAGCGTGTACGGGAGCAAAGAGATGCTAAGCTGTCCTCACTTTCAAAAATGGGAGTGCGCTAGAGGATAGACAGCCTACTCCATTTTTATTCCTTTCTTTCTGGTGTGTGTGAACTGGATTTGTGAGTTCTCCGTTGCATAAACAGTGTTGTTTGCAACCGATTTCATGACACTTTCACGCGATTCATATACTTTGTGTTGTTGTCGCTCTGTTGTTCGCATTTGTGGTTTATTGTTCTTATTTTGTTTTTCTGACTGCTGCCCTAGCTGCCATCATCTCGTACAGGCGTTCTCCCCATGAAGTCAACTTGTCACTATCGAAGCCTCAATTTTCCCGTTCTTTGTGCGTGACTTTTCACTCTCCCTTTTCTTACTTTTATTTTTTACAAGTGATGTTATTCGATGCCTAGAGCAGAAATGAATGGCAGGTGTGCTTTCTGTTTACCGCCAGCCACGTACACAATGCTTAGTGCTGAGCTCTTTCCCTGAACAAGCTACACGTGGTCAAAGTGAGCCCGTGTAGTCCGAGCTAAATTACCCCGTTCAATGCATGAAACACTCTTCTGAGTCGAAGAAACTGAAAATGCGCCTACAGGAGTTGGGAACCCGCACTCAGAACTTCCCCGTTACGCCCTCTCCCTGGCCTCTTGCCTACCGCGAGCCCGCCTGCGACTGCAGCGCCTCCTCAGTCGTTTGAAAACATGCAGGATGTCTATACGCTGGTTGTGGACTGTGTAGCGGGAATTACAGTACCTTTCTGATACATGAGACGTAATCAACAACCCATAAAATGCAGATGCGCCGTAGAGTATCGTTTTGAGCGTTAGGATCACTCTAAAATGACACTAACATACTCTTATTGTCGTCTGAAAGCACTTAAACAAAATAAAAAACTAGAGTAAATAAACAATAATGTTAACCAGTTAGTGCTTTTAATCAAAATGAACAGCCAGAAGACCCCACTACAACTGGAACTCGTAATCATAATCGCCATAATCAGCCTGACTACGCCCACTGCAGGGCAAAGGTCTATCCTATGTCTGACCAATAAACCCTGTCCTTTGCAAGCTGCGCCCACCGTATCCCCGCAAACTTCTTAATCTCACCCGCCCATCTAACTTTCTGCCGCCCTCTGCTGTGCTTGCCTTCTCCTGGAATCCACTCCGTTACCCTTAAGGATCAGCAGTTATCTTGCCTTCGCATCATACGTCTTGCCCCAGCCCCTTTCTTCCTCCTGATTTTGACTCGGATGTCATTAACACGTGTTTGTTCCCTCACCCACTCTGCCCGCTTCCTGTCTCTTAACGTTACAACTATAATTTTTCTTTCACGCCCGTGTGCTGTGCGATGTCAGTGCATGTTAAAGATCCCCAGGTGGTCGAAATTATTCCGGAGCCCTCCACTACGGCACCTATTCTTCCTTTCTTTCACTCCCTCCTTTATCCCTTCCCTTACGGCGCGGTTCAGGTGTCCAAAGATATATGAGACAGATACTGCGCCATTTCCTTTCCCCCAAAAACCAATTATTATTATTATTATTATTATTATTATTATTCCATAGATGGACTCCAATTCCTAATAATGCCCCGTATTGTGAAACTGGGAGGCACTAGCCGCTTCCTGACTTTGAATGACTATCTGCCAGAATATCCACCTTTTGCACATGTTCTTCAGGTGTTTGTGACCTGGCAGTTTTATACGTATATAATTTTTTTTTCAAAAGATGCACGCAGTCGGCCGCAGTGTTCACCTAGCTCAACAGTGTGGCAGGCAACACCCAACACTTTTAGTGTCGTATAACAATTACGAACATTCATTCATATATGTTAAAGATAAACTTATTACAGATGCATGCCACATTATATCCATATGCGCTTGATCTATAAGCGAACCGTTGTGCAGCAAGAAACTATCAGGTAAGGAAAAACGACAAAGGATAAACAAGAAATAACGCTAACGAAAAGTATCCAGCCAGCTACCATCTGAACACAGGGTCAAAATAATGTATGCAGTTAATATAATGCATATATTGTGACTTGGAAAAACCCATTCCTCGAAGTGCTTAAATTCTGTTCCGAAGATGATCTGACGTTCGTGAAATGGAACAACTGGAGAGTACGAGTACAGGAAAGAAATGCACGGTCATTTTCTTGTAGAACCGTATTTGCCAGGCTGCCACAGCAGCTATCTCCCGTGTGTTGACAAAGCTGACGAATTGGCATACGGCATTGCGCTTACACCCGCCGCGGTGGCTCAGTGGTTAGAGCGCTCGGCTACTGATCCAGAGTTCCCGGGTTCGAACCCGACCGTGGCGGCTGCGTTTTTATGGAGGTAAGGCGCCCGTGTGCTGTGCGATGTCAGTGCACGTTAAAGATCCCCAGGTGATCGAAATTTTTCCGGAGCCCTCCACTACGGCACTTCTCTCTTCCTTTCTTCTTTCACACCCTCCTTTATCCCTTCCGTTATGGCGCGGTGCAGGTGTCCAACAATATACGAGACAGATACCGCACCATTTCCTTTCCCCAAAAACCAATTATGGTTATTATTATCCCGCTCACTCCACTGTTTCATATTTTTCGAACGAAGAACAGAGTTTGTGGGGCGGGGATGCGGCATCGTAAAATTTATATAGGGTTTCACTTATCCTCGTGTAAATATTGTAATTATATCCACCGCGCGGGTCACGACGCCCTTGGCGTCTGCGCAACCCCCCCCCCCCCCCCCCCCCCACGTGCCCCCTTTGTTATATTTCGGAAAGACTGATGCGCCGGCGGACGCCAGCTGATGACACTTCTGCGTCGAGCTAAAATAACAGAAATTTTGGAACTTGTCCCGAACTTGGTTTCACAAACTAAGCGAAAGGAAATCTGGCTTATGCGCGAATATACATTCCGTAAGTATAAGCCTACTTCCAGGAACGAAGCCAACCAAACATACGGCGGCTACTCATTTGAGGCGAGCTGCTCAACTGCATTCAAACCGCGCTTGTTGGTTTCCTAAGACTGCGGATAAAAAGGGAACATGGACAGAAGTACAGGTAGCTTCAATCTTTCAAGGAATCGAGGTTATCTGCCGCTGTCCCCATAGATACCGCTGTCCCCAAAACCAGGACTTAAGCGCCGGGATGCGAACCCCACCGCGGCGGTCGCGTTTCGATGGACACGAATCGCAAAATAAGCCAGTGTGCTTTGCGATGTCAGTGCACGTTAAGGATCCTCATGTGGTCGAAATTGTTACGGAGCAATCCACTACGGCACGTCTTCCACTTTTACTCCGTGTTATAATAACTTACGACCTTATTTTTTTGGCTCAAAAACAAATGCACCGAAAACGCTCCCCCCGCCCCTGCTCTTGGATACCAAGGGAGTATGATTCCCCCGCTAGACGAGGAAATCTCCGAGGCAGACGTCAGGGCAGCGCTAAGGCAGCTATGCACCACCTCCGCCCCAGGGACAGATGGCATAACCAATAAAGGACTCCGTAACATTGATGGGAAATCCATTACTGCTCTCGAGGAGTACATCAGCAGCTGCTGGAAAGAGGATCGCATTCCCCAATGGTGGAAACACGCAAAAATTACTTTTATACCAAAACCTGGGAAACCTCTCTGCAGGCTTGAAAATATCCGATCTATATCACTCACCTCTTGCGCCGGTAAACTGTTGGAGCATGTCGGCCTCAACAGGCTGAGCTGGCACATGGACGACTGACAACTGTATCCCCACACCATGCCCAGCTTCCGGCAAAATCTGTCCGCGCATTACGCCATGCTTCAACTCAGAAATGAAATCCTAGACGCAGACCTCTCCCACCAAGCAAGAGCAATGCTTGTACTTGACCTATATAAAGCTTTTGATGATGTTAATCTCTCTGCAATACTGTTGGTCCTCTGTAATCATAATATCGGGAACAGGACATTCAACTATGTCAGAGCTATTCTGAAGAACAGGGAAGCACAAATACAAATCAACTCCGCCAAATCTAACACCTTACATCTAGGCGGAATATGTAAACCACAGGGCGCTGTACTCTCGCCGTTCCTTTTCAACGTGACCCTCACCCCTCTGGCCGATAAGCTCAGAGAAATCCCCAATCTAGAGAATTCGGACGATATTACCTTCTGGACTGCTGCAGGAAATTATGGCCAGATTGAGGAGACACTTCAAACCGCTTCTGATGTAGTCCAGTCTCATGCCAGGAGCATGGCTTAACCTGCTCCACGAGTAAATCAGATCTCCTGGCCATTCGCAAAATACCCCGAGTCTCCAACCCCTCTAAGGTGGTATTCACCCTCGATGATGCCTGATGAGGTACTAGGAACGCTTCTATAGAACAGTAGGAGAAATAATGGGATAATTGGCCAACTCAAAGTAAGCACCAACAGTACGTCTCTTCTCATCCTCAGAATTACTAACAAACAAAGAGGAATTAGGGAGGCAGAGCCAAGGCACTGCATAAAACCTAGTCCCACTTGCCTGAAACGGTTCACGTGGATGCGGCAGAATACCCGGACAAGGAAGCATTTGCACTCGCGGTTGTAGACAACCACGGACAACCCTTGGTGACGGCCACCTCCCTCAACACCCGACTGTCGATAGAGGCTGAGGAGGCGGTCATGGCGCTCGCGATATCTGGCACCAAGGCCGGATACACCCTCAGTAATTCAAAATCAGCAATCTGGAACCTCGCTAACCCGCCGCGGTGGCTCAGTGGTTAGGGCGCTCGGCTACTGATCCGGAGTTCCCGGGTTCGAACCCGACCGCGGCGGCTGCGTTTTTATGGAGGCAGAACGCTAAGGCGCCCGTGTGCTGTGCGATGTCAGTGCACGTTAAAGATCCCCAGGTGGTCGAAATTATTCCGTAGCCCTCCACTACGGCACCTCTCGCTTTCTTTTTTCTTTCACTCCCTCCTTTATCCCTTCCCTCACGGCGCAGTTCAGGAGTCCAACGATATATGAGACATACTGCAACATCTCCTTTCCCCCAAAACCAATTATTATTGTTATTAACCTCGCTAAGAGAAGGCTTCATGCCCTCCCTCTCTCCATCTTTGTAACAGACAAATTATCCGCCGATCGGCTCCAGATCATATGGATGCTAGCACATGCACCCCACCCACGGAACACGGTAGCTCATGAATGTGACCGAGGATTCGCCAACCGGGCACACAGCAAACAGTGCCCCTGGTTCAGGAGGGAGCACTTTAAGGAACATAAAATTCTGGGAGTGACCTTTTCCAAAACATTAACGTGGGATTCACACATTGACAACGTGTGCACAAAACTTTGCAAGGCAAGCGGTGCCTTATCGCGATGCCGTTCTTTTCTCCCAATTCTTATTAAACTTCAGATATACCAGGCCCCGTTCTCGTCTTATAATAACTATTGATATTCAGTGTGGATAACAGCTACTAAAGAAAACATTAAAAAGATCCACATTTTACAAAAAAAAAAGATTGAGCGCAACATAGCTAACATTCACTGGTGTTCTTCTACTGAACAATATTTCCGTCATTAATATCGTCCCCCTTAATGTATGTATGAATTTCGCATGTTGCGCTCATGTTATGTTTCATCAGGCCATTGGAGACACTGTTTCTACAATCGCATCCCTTCAACATAGCAGGATTAATGCATTTACACGCAGCACTGATTTATGGCAAATTCCCCATTTCCGCACCAGTTACAAACTACAGTCCCTTAAGAGGGCTCACCAGCTACGAGGTGGTGGTGGTGGTGGTGGTAGTGATTTTATTAAAAATAATAGCAAAAAGGAAGGAAAAGATTTTTGCTAGCCCCGGCATCGCAGATTTGAACTTTTTCTGTCGATAGATGGCAGCACTTAAGTACCACAAAAAGGAGGGAACTTCTATTTCCCCTCGAGGTCTGTAAATTCTACCGCGACAGCTTCTTGACCGCGCCACGAAAGTATTAGTTCTTCCGCGAACAAAAAGTAGGGTCGAGAACTTTCTGTGTATATCCTGCCAAAGCCGAGAGACCGAAGCACAAAAGAATATCCGGTCTCAAGTGGTGGTGGTCATAGAATGGACATTTTACCATTAACCCACCACTCAGCTGCCACAAGGAAAAGTACGTTTTCCGGTTTGGGTCCCCCCTAAGCTCCCTCGCATATTTTCCGCGAAAGTACATTTACAATGGTAGGGTGGGGTATACAGCCTGTAGTTAGAAATAGTGCTGGTTTCGCCTAGCCAGAACAGATAAGTACGTGTGAGTCTTCTGACACACCTTGGGAACACCTCCCTTTCGGCACTTCGGCCAGCTATTCCGTATTCCGCGTATTCCTGCATCGCCACTCGCGATACAAGCCAGGTAACCGTGTACGAGTGTGGACGCCGATTGGACGACGCAACCTCAGTGAAACGCTTTCTGCGCTCTAATTGTTTGCGCTTTCCAGTGTTTATTTTGCATGGTCTTTGCTGTTGTTGGCCGTAATTTTCGTTTAAGCATCCGGCCGATGCTTTCTTTACAGAAGTAATGCCGCGAAACTGTTGTACTACATGTTTGTTCGAGTTCAAAACCGTTGGCGCGCAGGAATATCACTGTTATGCGAGATGCGATCAGCGTTATCTGGAAGGATTGCAGCCAGGCGCAACTATTTCGACATTATTCTCGGTGGTTGTCGTTGTTTTTAGCGCCTTGTCTTGAAGGTTCCTCTTCGATGACCACCGAGCACGTTTCTGGCTCTCGGCGTCGCCGAATTCTTCAGTTTATTTATGGGTGATAATCAGTTCATTAACTAAATTATTCCTGAAATACTTCGTTTCCTGCCCACTGCTCATAATTTCACAACGGAACAAATCAAATTTGGGTAAAAGGGTGAGATGTGTGGTTTGCAAATGCAGTGAGATCGTCTTGATTCTGTTCGTGGTGACTTTGAACGCAAATTTCGTCATTGCACATGCGACTTCCGATTATTGTGGACAAAGTTGCTATTAGTGGTTTATTTTGAAAAAAAATAATAAAAATTGAAGTTTAATAGAAGAAAACATGGGTGCAGCAACCACGCCAACCGCGTGCACTCTTTCTGTACACAAAAATGGCAGCGCACCTGAAATGTCATGGCGTCAAGGGTTTGAAAGCGAAAATTCCACACCTACTATGGTTTCCGGGAAAGTCTCATTATGCGCTCTGCTTTTTTATGGTTTTTATATATTTTGTATATTATATACTTTTATGTATTATATTTTTTATATATGTATTTATACAGCGCCCCTTCCGAGCGTTTTTTTATTGAAATATGCGACTTTTGGAAGCGCAATGCAGGAGGTGCTACTAGGTGTGGCACATGCCAAGGCGTACCTAATCGGGAAAATGAAGACGGCGAAACCGGTTCAGAAGCAAAACTGGATGATTTCGCCAGCCAGGCCATGGACGTTTGACATCCCTTTATTTACACCACGGAGATGTCTATTCTGGAGTGGGGGGCTCGGAAATCCGCGAGCTCCTTTCTGCAGACAAGGTGGACCCACGTTTACCCGCGGACAGCACCTGCACTGATAATGCGAACATTCTGGCAGATGTATGCCTGGTCGGGGGAAGAATTGAGGGAAAAGAGCGGCACTCGAACGAAGATTCGTTAGAGAACCGATGTTTCCATGCCGATCCGACACATTCTGGTTTCACTAGCTTGGAGCCAGAGGCGAACGTTGGCTTCGACCGGTTCTCAGGACGTCGCAGTTGCAGTTCAGCAGAGGCTGAGCAGGAAAAGGAAGGAACGGTCCTTTTTCACCTTGATGTGGGCTGTTGCGCTGCTACAGATAGTTTACCGCGAGTATAGCGTGAAATCGCAGGTGATTGGCAAGTACCTCAGTAAAAGGAGGTCAGTCGCTACGTCATGAGAGTCAGTCAACGCCATTAGCCCTATTTACATGAACCCGATAGCGTCGGGTCGATTCAGGGGCCGGGTTGAGCATGGTCAATCCAACTCAACTAGTGCGTGTTTGCATGAACTCGATTTTAGCGATTCGAGACCGGTTCAACTGTAGCGACACCAAGCGTCGAGAAAGCATCATAGCCTCCAATATTGAGGCGCGCCATCGCTGTATCGGAGGCGCGACGGTGCACGTGAGAAACAAGTTCGCATTTATCCTCTCCCCTCTCAATAACCCTGCTTCTCGACTCGACAGCGTTTACAAGCACATCGGGTCAGGGTCGAGTTGAGCCACCTACCACTGCGGCGGAGTTTACTGGACCCGACCCGTCGACTCCCGATTCGGCGCGCGTTTACATGAACCCAGTAGCGGTTTTCGGCCCGATAACTCAACAACCAGGCGTGTTGGGTTCATGTAAGCGCCGCTATTTGCTCGAGGGCCTCCTATGAGGAATATTTGCAGCTGCATTCTTGACTTTTATCAACACCTGGGTTACCGCGCCCCTGCGCTGGGCTAGGAACAATTCTGTTCTCCCACATTGTCCTGAATAGGGAGCCTCCTTCCTGTGTTTTCGCACTAACAATGCCTTATTGTGTGGCTGCCGGGAGGGCAAAGGGGGGAGATTTTGGGTGTGGCCTTGCGTCTCACTTCCTTTCCGCACCAAGAGCTCCAGCAAAAAAGAAAAGCAGAAATCATTTCCGAATTCAGCCCGAGCAAGAAAAAAGGAAAGAAAGAGCTCTAGTCCTTCCAAGCTATACTTAGTGACTCTAGTTCTGAGTAAGATCCTGCGCGCACGAACACAGACAACCAAGAGGTTGGTGGTAGAATGTAGTAGCGACGAAATATCCTCACGCCAGATGGAGCCATGTCGCGCTAGTTAAATTTGGCTCGAATTTAAAATCCCCGCTGAAAAGGCATACACAACTTTCAGACCACGTAAAACGCAAACAGTAAGCTCGATATGGATGAAAATTTTGGCTTGACAATGAAGAAAGAAAAAGGAAGGAAATGTTGCACACGAAATTCTAATATTTGACGTTTTTTCACGAGATCACATAATACCGACATATCTAGAAGTGCAATTTTTCTGGATATTTACCTCTGATTTGTAAAAAAATGAAGCTTAAAAAATAATATCTGTCCGCAACATTTCCTCCATTCACTAAAGAACAAAATGCTGCCACGGACTTTATGAAAATCGAGATATTTTTAGACACGCTACAGCTTCTGAAAGCTCCCATGTATTTCCTAAGGGCACTGTCACTGGTGAACCCTCTTAAGCACAACGTCCCGTCAATTTTAAATAAATATTCGCAATTTACCAATCTCAGCCTTAACCAATGGTGACAATACTTTGTATCCCTATCGATGTTCTAGTGAATAACTGCTTTCCATTGTTCCAAATATTTTTCTCTATATTCTTTTTCACCACACAACAATTGTAACTACATTCTATAAACTTTTTTCTTTTGCACTGTTTTTCTACCTCGTGTTGGACTCGTTTTTTATTTTGAGTTTTATTGTGTTTAAAATCATCCGTATGCATGTTTCATTTTCAGTTTTGCATTACTACAAAATTGTATACGCGTTCAACTTGTAACCACATTTTACACGTCTATCTGTGCTGTGTGTTTAAGTAATTGTATTTTATGTACCTTTATTTTTTCTGTTTTCAATATTCGTGTGACTTGTCCTGCCTTGTAATACGCTGGGCCCTGAGCCTCATCAAGCTGACAAATGAAGCTTTTAGCCCAGGTGTACCCCCAGAATTTTTTTCTGGAAATAAATGGAATTGAAAATTGAATTGGTAACCTACCATGAAATCACCCTCTACTATCGAAACCATCGACTCAAATACCAAACGCCGCGCAAATCCCTCGCAAAAGGAAATCAGGTTTCATGGCGGCAACTTCAAAAAGGGACATTCTCAAATCCTTATATCTACTTCCCGATGTATCCCGCGGAATACAATTCCCGCTCCACACTCTGCGATCATTCGAAAGCAAATCTCAATCGCATCCATTTCGAGTGCCCCGAGGACCAACTTCCTGTCAGCTTCCAAATCTCAAATCAAAGTCAGTGGGAGATTGCGTTGCTTAGCCCTCACCCGAAGGTACACCTCTGGATAGGGGGCTGGGCAATGTAGGTCGGCAAGAAGCATTCTCTTCAAGCCACCTAGCGCCGTCGCCACGACCAACGCTCCTGTCTATACCTCATACCTAACCCCTACCCTCTTTGTTATATGACCAATAAAATTTTATTCCTGCTCTTTTCTTACGGCGCGGTTCGGACAGTGCCGCGCTATCGGTTTACCTCGAGAACCACTAATTCCGTCGAGGGCTCGAATCGGTGATTTTCTGGATTGAGCGCTCAGTTAATTCGAGTAGCGATCTTTCCCAACGGCAACATGAAAGCTGTAGGCAGCGTGTTTTCGCGGTAGAAGATGCGGGGTTAGCTTCTTTTTTACGAAAACTGCATTATTTTTAACTTTACCAAACGCGCCATGTGGCGCTCCGCGATAAACACATCTTCGTGTCGAATTCCTGCTAGTGATCGATGGTTTCACTAACACGGGCATTCCCACTGACTACCTGACTGCCTACGACTATTTAGGATTAAACTAACCACATAAAGGTACAATTGTTTTAAAATTACAAACGCCATACTATCCTGTACAGCATAGTACAACTGTACTATGCTTTCATCCATAGCCATAATAGCTATTGTGTTTCTTCTTGGGGAAACACCTACAGAACACACATATTACCGCAGCAACACATACATAATAAAGCCGTACGCATTATTACCTCAAATAAATATTTATGCAGTGCTGCAGGCCTAATGCAAGCTTATAAAATCCTAGGAGTCTCATCCATGGTTCATTATCCTCTTGGCATTCTCATTTTTAGGTTCCAGACAGGATCACTTCCCATTCCGTTAATTGTACACAGTTTCCTCGACGAAGTTTCGCTAACTTCTCATGCCAGAGCAATTTCTTACTACCTAAGCTTAGAACTAAATACGGTAAATTCACAGTAAACTTATCTGCCTCATATTTGTGGAATTCATAATCACTTAGAATAAAGCAATCATCCAATATTCGTATATTAGAGCGTAGTTTTCAAGCTTTTCTTCAATAGCAGTAATCTTTGTTTTCCATAGAGCATACTGAGCACTCACTTGAACAGCTCTCCTCTATTTACACATTTATGTACACTTACCCTACTCATGTTTTGTTTACAATTGAATCTTATTGCATTTTCGCGTGTTTTACTAATTATTTTGTGCACTCTGTTTCAATTTTATCCGCAGTGGTTCGTGCAGATTGATCTTTTGTAAGTTCGCAACAGGAGGCCTCCTGTGCAACCATTGGCATTGGGAGCTCCTTCTGTATATAACAAATATGTGTATGCACTGTTTGTTCGTTTTAATAAACTGATTCTGATTCAACGGGCGATTAAGCCGCCGCGGTGGTCCCGGTCGCGATGGTTGCACTTCTATGGAGGCGAAATGCTAGAGGACTGTGTACTGTGCAATGTGAGGGCGCATTAAAGATCGCCAAGTGGTCGAAGTTATCCAGAGCCTTTCTCTACGCCATCTCCCATTGCTTGAGTCGCTGTGGGACGCGTAAATCACCATAAAGTCAAACCAATGAAGGGGCGATTATAGAAAACACGGGATGACACCTTTACTTTTTAACACAGCAATGATTGGATTAACTTGGACAATGAGAAAGAGAGAGAGAAATAACTTTACTTTGCACTCATAAAAAATGACGGGGGAGAAGGCTGTAGGCTAAACCCCCATTCATTACCCTAACCATGGGCCGGAATCCCTTGGGACACGGCGGCGGTCATGGCGAGACCGATGACTTTGCGTTGTTGTTGTGCTTCGTGGTTGAGCAATAAGGTCTCCCAGGATTGTACATTTCTATTCGGGTCGTCATAGAATGGGCAGGTCCAGACTATGTGGAATAGATCTGCAATGCTATTGCAGTGCGTACATCTAGGATTAAATACTTCTGGATACCATTTACTGTACTGTTGAGGGTTTGGAAACACCGCGGTTTGCACTTTCCTCCACATGATTTCCTCTCTCCTACTGATCTGTTTATCTGCTGCTGGATAGGTCTTACGACCGAGCTTATAAGGAGAAATGATTTCATGGAATGTTGTGAGTTCGTCAGCCGATGGGAGGTGTTCCTCGCGTGGAGGCGGTGCGTAAGCGGCGATCGACCGGGAAGTGAGCCCTCGGGTGGTCGCGTGCGCCTTCTCGTTCACCCAGAGGCCCTGATGTGCCGGGAACAAGCGAGGTTAGCTCTAATGGTATACTTGCACTTCTATCAGAATTTTGCATCTGCATCAGAGATTTCCGGTATCATAATTCTTAATGGCTGCCTTAGAGTCACTCACTATCACCCTTGTAGCGTTTTGCATTATTGCTAGATCAATGCCAACTTCTGCCTCAGTTGCACTTGTGTTTTTAACGGTGCAGCACGAGACCGGCTCTCCACTCTCACGAACCACCACCGCTGTGTGTGCTGCATTGCGATCGTATTCGGCGGTGTGCGTATAGAGCACATCGGATCTGCCTCGTCATTTGCCTTTCTGGGCCACAGCCCTAACATTGCGTCTACCTTCGTTAAATACTGGATGCATGTTCTTCGGCAGCGGTAGAATTTTGAGTCTCCTTGGCTGTTCTAGGTAGGTTATCGGTCTGCTATAAACACTCCGAGGGTTCGAACCCCAGGCGCTCCAAGATTTTTCTTCCAGTTTTGGTTTTTGAAAGCCTTTGATGCTGGGACACCATGGTGGCTTCTTTGAGCTCATTTAGAGTGTTGGAGACACCTAGCCTTAGACGTTTTACCGTGGAAGTGCTCGGAGGAAGACCTAGTGCGGTTTTGATCCCTTTTTTTATTATGATTTCAATTCTGTCCTTTTCTGCTTTGGCCTGTTTGGGATGGGGGCAACGAATAACACTCGGCTTATGACGAAAGCCTGGACCAATTTTAAAAGATTGGCCTCCTTCATCCCCGCATGTTTGTTAGAAATGCGCTTGAGTAGCCGGCACGTCTGGCTGGTACTCGATTCAAGACTCATGATAGTTTCTGTGTTTGTGCCATTTGCTTGTATGCGCAGAACTAGGACACAAATATCTGTCTACCGTCGGAATGGCATTGCCGTTCACTCTAAAGCAATATCACAGCCCTTGCAAGAGGGACTGTTTCTTTTCGTTTTTTGAGATGACAGAAAAGAGCCTCTGATTTTTCGGCCAAACATTTTAAGCCACTCGGCTCGAGATATTTTTCTATAACATCTATGGCTCTCTGAAGTGTTCTTTCAATCTGTCCGTCGCTACCCCTGCTCACCCGCCGCGTCAAATCGTAGGCATATATAGTGTGATGCAGATTTATGATTCCGTTCAGCTGCCCTTGAAGCCCAATCATCGCTACATTAAACAGGGTCTGGAAGCGAACGGACCCTTGCAGCGTCCCTCTATCCCCAAGTTAATGTTTTCAAATGATTGTCCTCACAGGCTGATGGTGGCCACCCGATTTGAGAGAAAGTCGATCTCTTAGGTAGTATATATGCCTTGACTCCAACGTATATCACGCTAAGGTTCTGAAGTATGGCAACGTGTTTGACACTGTCAAAAGCTTTGGAGACGTCCAGTCCCACAATGACCCTAGTATCAACAGTCCTTTTATCGATGACCTGCTCCTTCAGCTGTAGCATGACATCGTATGCTGATAGGTTTGGCCTGAAGCCTAACATGGTATCAGGATAAAGATTTTGACGTTCCATGAATCTACTGAGTTTTGTTTGAATTACATGCTCCATCAATTTTCCAACGTAAAATGTAATGGAAATGGGTCTAAGATGCTCAAAGCTGAGCTTCTTCCATGGCTTCGGAATGAAGACCTGCTTCGCAGCTTTCCGCGCTTGCGATCTCTCCCTCGTTCTAGAAAAACATTAAACATATAGAACACTCAATTAATGAAGACGACATAACGGTGTGGATGGCAAACGCATCGAGCGAATAAAATCAAGAAAAGCTACAATGAGCGGCCGATGAAATCGGCCAATTCACTTTATATAGCGGGATGCAGTACTCACCAAAAAAATCAGAATTTATTACTTTTGCCAAAAAGAAACAGGGCAGGGGACGATAGAATTGCAAATCAACGGACAATTCGTGAGAAGTACGAATAAACATCGCATCTTGCGAATGTGGCTGCCGGAGAAAAGCAAGCCGGGTCATGCTATCCAGCTTTTGGAACGCTCAACAAAACAGATGTGCAGAATGCTAAGCCGGGTTACGAACAATGCAAAAGGGGTGCAAGAGCGAGAGGCGTTGCGGATCACTTTCACGGTCACCATACCGAGGATGACGTACGCACTCCCGTATCTACTACCTAACAATTGGGAAAAGAAAAAATGGAAACAAGCATTACCCGCCGTCGCTCGGACCCGCCGCGGTGGCTCAGTGGTTAGGGAGCTCGACTACTGATCCGGAGTTCCCGGGTTCGAACCCGACCGCGGCGACTGCGTTTTTATGGAGGAAAAACGGTAAGGCGCCCGTGTGCTGTGCGATGTCATTGCACGTAAAGATCCCCAGGTGGTCGAAATTATTCCGGAGTCCTCCACTACGGCACCTCTCTCTTCCTTTCTTCTTTCACTCCCTCCTTTATCCCTTCCCTTACGGCGCGGTTCAGGTGTCCAACGATAAATGCGACAGATACTGCGCCATTTCCTTTCGCCCCCAAAAACCAAAAACCAATTATTATTACCCGCCGCGGTGGCTCAGTGGTTATGGTGCTCGCCTACTGATCCGGAATATCCAGGTTCGAAACCGAGTTCGGCGGCTGCGTTTCGATGAACTAGAAACGCTAGGGAGCCCGTGTGCTGTGCGATGTCAGCGCACGTTTAAAATCCTCAGGAGGACAGAATTATTCTGGAGCCCTCCACTACGGCACCCCTTTCTTCCTTTCTTCTCTCAGTCCCTCCTTTATCTCTTCCGTTACGGCGCGGTTCAGGTGTTTACCGAGATAGGTGAGACAGATACTGCGCCATTTCCTTTCAAAATTGAAAATTGGTTATTGGGGAAAGGAAATGAGGCAGTAAATTCCTCACATATCCCAGGGGACACCTGAACGGCGCCGTAATGGAAGGAATAAAGGAGGGACTGAGAGAGGAAATGAAGAAAGAGGTGCCGTAGTGGAGGGCTCCGGAACAATTTCGACCACCTGGGGATATTTAACATGCACTGACACCACACTGCCTTTCCCCAACCCACAATTTCACCAGAAAGGTGTATAAGAAATCCTTTAGCGTCATGAACAGCGCCTTGACCGAGAAGCTGATAAACAGGGGGGAGGGGAGGGGGGGCTTACGGCACATATGAGGAGCATGTAAAGCGAAACCATGCTCAGGTTTCAACTGGAAAGACGTAGAAGATCGTCCGCTGGTATGCAGCGCAACTGGGATACCTAGTAGAAGACGAGGGCGAAGACAAAACCGACATTGACAACAAAAGGAGGAGAAATTTCTTGGTTCAACCGGTGCCCAGAAACATGGACACGAAAAACCACGAAGGAAGAAAGGCCACGAGATCATCGGAGTTGGGCAGGCTCCAAAAAAATAAACAAATGGTTTTGTATGTGGACGCGTCCAGGTACAGCACAGAGGGGAAAATGATGCCGCCACTGTCTGGAAGACGAAGTAACGAGCATTAGCTGCTTGGTTTACTACAAGTAAATTAAATTTGCTGCAATTAGATTTAAGTGAGGTACACTATTGGAATTACGAATTTAACACCTTTGGATTTAAAGTGACGTCAGCAATCAGTCATTCATCGGATATATCAGTGACGTCACCAATCAATCACCAGTTCGATATAATAATAACGTCACTAATCAATCGCCTAATGGGTAGTTATATCGATTTAGTATAGGGCCGTCATCTTGGAATTAGAAAATTTCACCCCGAAGGGAGGTGGTAGCTGACTCGAAGATATCGAGAAAGGTGTTGAGTAAGAGCTAACGCACTTAAAAAATATGCAGTGGTTTAACTTACGCAACCCTGGAATTTAGCAAAAATCAACGACTTACTAAGCGTTTGAGGCTCGTGTATGGCAGCTCCGTTACACGCTCGCGACAGCCGTTCTATATAGAAACACACGACGACGTGGCTATGACGTGATATTACATCGTCTTACGACACACCCATCGGATGTCATCACGTGGCTTCACAACACCTCATCGGATGTTCTCAATGTCAAAGGTCACCCAATGCGAGAGGTCAAATAAAGGCCATGAGTCGAGGTCAGGGCTCAAGGATTCGAAACCAGAACTGTGTCCCATATGGTCATAAACGGCTATCCTTGGTTGGGCTGAAATTTGATCAAGGTCGTTGTGCTGCCTACCCGAAGACTGATTTACTTGGCGTACTAATGCTTTCCGCCCCAACATTAGCTGTGGTTTAACTACTGCAGAACCTCAGTGGTTAGCGCGCTCGGCTACTGATCCGAAGTTCCCAGGTTCGAATCCGACCTTTTACGGCGCGGTTCAGGTGTCCGTCGATATGTGAGGCAGATACTGTGCTATTTCCTTTCTAATACTACTAATAATAATAATTGGTTTTGAGGGAAGTAAATGGCACAGTATCCCTCTCATATATCGTTGGACACATGAACCGCGTCGTAAGGGAAGGGATAAAGGAGGGAGTGAAAGAAGAAAGGAAGAAAGAGGTGACGTAGTGGAGGGATCCGGAATAATTTCGACCACCTGGGGATCTTTAACGTGCACTGACATCGCACAGCACACTGGCGCCTTAGCGTTTTTCCTCCATAAAAACGCAGCCGCTACGGTGGGGTTCGAACCCGGCATTTCCTTTCCCCAAAACCAATGTTAATATTAATAATTGGTTTTTTGGGGGAAAGGAAATGGCACATATTTGTCTCATATATCGTTGGACACATGAGCCGCGCCGTAAGGGAAAGGATAAAGTAGGGAGTGAAAGAAGAAAGGAAGAAGAGGTGCCGTAGTGGAGGGCTTCGGAATAATTTCGACCACCTGGGTATCTTTAGCGTGCACTGACATCGCACAGCACACGGACGCCTTAGCGTTTTTCCCCCATGCAGATAGCCACTTCTTCGCTGGATATCAACTTCCTGAGAAGAGCGTGGAAGTGCTGCCGACGCCATTTTGTTGCCGACGGCGTTCTAACTTCTAGAGTTTTCTTGAATAGCACAAGCTTCGCCTTTTAGAAGTCCAGCCACCTTCTTTGGTTAACGAAAGTGTGAGATTCCTCAAAGTTTATGACGATTACCTTAATGAACACCTTGCATGAATATGGTATGTTTGCTGATGCAAGATGTACTACTCTGGTATCGAGAAATTCTTTTGCTCAGCTTATCGCATTATGAGTGGTATGAGAAATTATCATGAAGTCTTTTATTCCCTGTAGGGTATTTTCAGCGCTCAGCGCTAATTTCGCGCTCCATAATTAACAGGAGGAGTTGCACTGAATTTTTCAACAAAAAGAAACACTGATGATGATGACAGGCAGCGCCTAAACCCTGAGCATCATTACGGACGGAATGGTGTTCGTACCCTCGTGGTAGTCGGAATTGTTTTACCATTCAGCATGGTTTAATCCTTCAGTTGAGTAGAACCACAACCAGGTTAAAATAATTTGATTCACATGTGGAATAATTTGAACATTCGCCCATACTTAAACGCTCCACTACTGATCGGACACTTTCGGCAGCTTCTCGAAAGCAGCCCGCGCAACTCACGCCTGACGTCCGTGAAAAGTTATCGCTCTTAGTGTTCACAAAGATTTCATTGTGCCGTGTGCATCTTTATTTCCTTTGTCTGCCTTTTGTTCAGTGCTTTTGGCAGGCCAAATGTGCGGCAACCGATGCGCATATTTTCTTATCGCGTTATTATCGTGGCAAGATCAGACTGATTTCTGAGTGAAAGAGGTGCATTGTCTTCACTGCAATTCCTAGAATCGCCTAACTGCCAGCCTCAGCGGAGTAACACTCCTAACAGCGGAGTACAGTCTCTCGTCCAGTGAATTTGCCATGCAACTCGCATCTTGTGCTCGGCAGCAAAATTTGCCATTAAATAAACTTTCTTTTCATTCGTGGTGAACCATCTAGCTTCACTACATGCATTTTAAGCGTTCAGATTCACCTTTTTCCAAGAATGCAGGTTTTCAATTATTGAATGCACCCTTCGCATGATAAGCTAATTTGATTATTTCTCTCCCGTATCGGTTGAGGATTTTCGCTATAAGTGTATTGCTACTTAATTCAAATGCTATTAAACAGCAATCCACATGTCTAAACAACTGAAAGTTAATGTGAGGATGTCAGAGGCAGACACAATGTTTTACACTGTGAATATGAGGCGAGGGTGACGAAGAATTTTGCAGTCAAGTCCACGAAGCTTCGGCCTCTCATGGCTAAGGGCACTCGAGTGTGCTGCGTCAGAGCACGCGGGATCAATCCAGTCGGCTAGGCAGCGTTTCGATGGAGCCGAATCTCGGCAGGCGCTCGTGTGCCGTGCGATGTCAGTGCACGTTAAAGACCCACAGGTGGGCTACTCTCTTCCGGAGCCCTCCACTATGAAAACTCTTTTTTTCTTGTTTCACAAACATTAGCCTCCTTTCCCATACTTTGCGTTGGGGTGTCCACCGAGATGAGGCAATTACTACACCGTTACCTTTCCTCAAACAGCCTATTTTTCAAAGGCCAATTTGCATTGTACAGCGCACGGTTTTTTTTTTGTTCGCCGACAGGGTAAAGCAAAACGTAGAGTAAAGATATTGTCTCCGCTTCGCCTAAATCTGAGATTCTAGTTTGACATTGATTAAAACTTCGATGCAATGTCACTAGTACATAATCAGCGTTGAAAGCAAGCAAAGGTTCAACTTTTAGACGTTGAATTTGTTGAGGAGAGGCCTCTACTGGACTACTGATTTTTAGTGCGCTGAATGGATTAGCTAGCGGTATTAATCGAGTAAGCACCGGCTCTTTTTGCGGTGTCGTGACCCCGCTTCAGATTCGGCTTTGTTTGTGCATAATCACGAGATTAATATCGCGTATTGATGTCTCGGCCAGATGTATTATGTGCTCCCATGTACCCGTTTTTTTTTTGTACACATTGATTGATGGTCTAGCGGTTAAATAGACTACCCTTTTAAAGCAAAAGCTTTACTGGCCGCGAACTTGCGATTTCGCCGCGGCGGTGCTCCGAGGAGGCAGGTGACTACACAACGCCTGCTTCGCCGCGGATATTTCTCTCTCTCTCTCTCTCTCTCGCTCCCGTCACTACTGCGCATGCGCCATTAGTTGCACCGAGCCACAGGTGTTCCGCCGCTGCGCAGCGGAGCGCCTTTCCTCAAAATCACTTTAAATTTTCAGTTCTTTCTTTCTTCTTTCCCTAGCTCTTTATCCCTTCCTTTACGGCGCGGTTCGGGTGTCCACCTAGAAATGTGAGACGGTTACTGCGCCATTTCCTTTCCTCAAAAACAAAACACCCGCCGTGGTGGCTCAGTGGTTAGGGCGCTCGACTACTGATCCGGAGTACCCGGGTTCGAACCCGACCGCCGCGGCGGCGTTTTTATGGAGGAAAAACGCTAAGGCGCCCGTGTACTGTGCGATGTCAGTGCACATTAAAGATCCCCAGGTGGTCGAAATTATTCCGGAGCCCTCCACTACGGCACCTCTTTCTTCCTTTCTTCTTTCACTCCCTCCATTATTCCTTCCCTTGGCGTGGTTCAGGTGTCCAACAATATATGAGACAGATACTGCGCCATTTCCTTTCCCCAAAACCAATGTTAATAATAATTGGTTTTGGGGGGAAAGGAAATGGCGCAGTATCTGTCTCATATATCGTTGGACACCTGAACCGCGCCGTAAGGGAAGGGATAAAGTAGGGAGTGAAAGAAGAAACGAAGAAGAGGTGCCGTGTAGTGGAGGGCTTCGGAATAATTTCGACCACCTGGGGATATTTAACGTTCACTGACATCGCACAGCCCATGGGCGCCTTAGCGTTTTTCCTCCACAAAAACGCAGCCACCGCGGTCGGGTTCGAACCCGGGAACTCCGGATCAATAGCCCAGCGCCCTATCCACTGAGCTACCACGGCGGGTGCTCAGGTACTCCAATTTTCAGTTTCCTGTAGTGCTCTAGCCAGACCCCCCTTTTTGTTGCAAAAGCAACACTATGCCAGCCAGCTCGGCTAGTCGCGTGGTAGCACTCCAGCCGCATGCCATGGCCCACGAACGACATTGAGCCGCCGTTACCTAGTAACGCTGCAGCCGCGTTCCAACAGATGGCGCCGCTGTCGACGCCGCTGCCGTCACCGGCTCGCACCACCAAGGGCAGGATTACGCAGTTGTCAATTATGAAAATTGTCAAAAAGGTGTCAATAAGGCTCCCTCTTATTGGTCGGTCGTGGCCGGCGGCCATTTTGCTTTTTAGCGTCATTGGCGGCTGCAGATTACGTCACGGATGTCGCAGAAGCGGTGACGTTGTACATCTATTTATGCAGGCGGAAATTGAGACTTTTTTGTGACAGTCTCGAGGTGGTCAATTTGACCGTTGCATTTTTCACAGAAAATGGAGGCGGTGTACGCGGCCATACGACTGAGGCGGCCGTGCTTTCGCGAGCAACGGCGAACAAGGGAGCACGATGACGCGTTTGACTGGCCGGATGAGCTGTTTGGCGCCGTTTTCGACTGGAGAAGCAGACTGTGGAGTTGCTGTGCGACGAAGTTGCCAATGAACTGGGAGGGAATTTGCTTGCGAGCGCGCTGTCGGTGCGGCGGCGGCAGGTGCTGTTTGCACTGCAGTTATTTGCTAGGCAACCGCGGGGTAGGCTCCCGCGGTCATCTCTTTGCCACATACATAGAACACGCTTATGTTGGTAAAGCACTTTATGTTTTCCACAAAATCGCACTTCGTGGTAGCCTTCTGTTTCCAAAAGGAAAATAAACAGACAACCATCACACGCTGCACAATCTCACGTTTTCGAATTTGTGCCATCGATCGAAAGAGCCGAAGAACACAGACTTCAACAAGTTGTCTTCGCCGATTTCATACCAAGTTCTTGCAAGTTCGCTCGGTAAGCACGAAGCCTTCACTGCATTCGTTCAAATTTCTCTGCACACTGAAGTCATCCGCACAGTTGCTTCTTTTCATACGCCGCGTAGGAAATAGCACGGCGTAGAATCTACTGCTTTTGTGCAAAGCGGCTTGACGTTTTCCTGCCGTCAGCGCGTCCCTGCGGCAGCAAAAGTTGCCCACCAGCAAATTTCAAAAAATATCTTCGAACGCTTATATATATATATATATATATATATATATATATATATATATATATATATATATATATATATATATATATATATATATATATATATATATATATATATATATATATATATATCTATATGCGTATCGCCTCAGTGTATTGTACTGTAGCTACAACCGTGATATTTGATACCTGATTTAATATCTGTAGTGGGTCCTTTGACCCAAGATATTAAAATTATTTTTGGAGTATAGCGGATTGCTTGCTTTGAAGAACTCTGGCACAGGTCGGCACATTATTGCACTGCCTCCGGGATCAGCCCGGGGTATAATAGCGCGCCTTTTCTGTCTGTCTTTGCTCTCCTATCCTTTACTCTCCTGATTTTATCACGCGGCAGCGAGCGTGGCTCGTCTTGAGCCATTAGGCAGGCCCGTGCACTTTCCTTTCTTCCTATTAGCTACAGCAGTAGTAGCAGTGTATTGTAGTCGTTATGGAGAGCGCGAAAGAGACACAACAACGTCAGAACGAAGCGCGGAAGAGACAACGCGTTCAAGATACGCCGGAAGAACGCGCCGCACGACTCGAGAAGCGTCGTAACGAAGATGCGGCTAGAAGTCGTGCCACGTCCCGGAGTCACTCTTCAACTGCGGAAGAGACCGGTTTGAGGTCTCGAGAGCGTCAGAATCAGGCGCTGCGTAGAAGACGTGCCGAGGAAACGAAGCTTTCGCAACTACAGGATTAACCGGAGCTAAACCACAGCCAATTTTTTCGGCGTCCTTTGTTCTCGATAGCCACGGTGGTGTGGCTCTGCATTGAGCTCGCGAGTTAATTTGCAGGCTAGCTTCCAGGCGTGTAGGCATGCCTGCGCTTTGTACCATGGCGAACTTATGAAAACTTCGTCTGCGATGTCTCTCAACGCATTTATAGAGAGAAACACAGCAAGACGATTTGTTTAGTTCATAGGTTTTATTCATTGGCGGCAGATAAATTAAAAACCTATGAGCGGCATCTGGCGGTTCTTGCAGTTCCAGCATAAAGGGAATAACAAAAATAAATTACCGTCTGCACAACCGTCCTATAAAAGCGCCAACTTACGTTCAGCCATGTTGCAGACGGCAGTGCGTCACGGCGTCCTGGTTCAGCTCGGCATGGAGCGCCCTTTGTGCAGCTAGTGTGTGCAGACAAATTTTCTTGCCCGTTCCCTTTTCCTCAAAATAAATGTTGAACGCCGTGTTGTTCCAGCAAGCTAGCTGGCTTTTATTTACCTTCGGCGATCGACGGCTGTAGCGGGCGTCTTCTGCCACTGAAAAGCCATGTTTATTCCGTACAATATTCCTTCTTTAAGTACACTTCCGGCCTTTACAGTACTGAAAAGAGTATCTGAGCTATTGAGTCTATTTGTTGAAGTCCGATGGGAAATTAAAGCACCTTTGAGTATATCCCTTTACACTGATATCCGGTGGGAAAATAAACTTGTGGGTTTTCTCCTCTCGCATTGGTATTGTTCCATTTGTCCGTAAAGAGCAATAGCGACGCTGGACGTTTCGCTGCAGAAACCACAACGCACAAACATCCTGCCGCCGCTCACAGTCGCAACCGAGCCGACATCCGCTTCCGGCGTTTCTACCAGTCAGGTGCGGCCGCTGCGGCAGATTATGATGCTTTTTATTATGACACAAACTCAGCATACGGGCCTAGGTATTCGACGGCGTCGAGGTTGTCCCCGTCGGGGACGTCCTGCAACATTATTGCGTCGAGCGCTGTCATCATGGCCTCCCTGCTGTGTACGAGGTGATAGGGTTTCACAGGGTCGCCTCCTAAACTGTGGTTTGTAGGCGAAGGCAAGTTAGGGCAAGATCGCGTCCGATGGTCTGCGTTCGGTATCGACGTAGATGAAGAGTACTTACATGCAGTTCTCCATTTTACTCCCGTCAGGGTGCCATTGCGATGTCTACGGCAATCGAGAGGTACAGCCGCCTGTTTATAGAGTCAGCGTAAGTTATCTCACAAGAGTGGATTGTAAACGCAGCTACTTGTTACTGCTTGCCAGCAGCAATAAGGAAATGAATGAAATAAAAACTGACGCCACTGAAGTGCCATCAAAGAAGCCGATGTCAATCCTTGATTTCAGAAGACATCAAGTGCTAATATCGCATTACCTATTCCTCACATTTCATGACATCCCCTTCATCTCCGCAACTGCCCCCTTCCCCTCCCCCCCACCCCCCTCCCCCGGCCCTCACAAGTTCATCTCTAAGCTCCAACAGAGCACGTGGCGCATTTACAGGCGCCCGCACTTTCCTCTCTCCGGCCCGCCTTGCCCTCATTCACCACGGTGCTTTCTCACCGGAATGCACGCACTGCAGCCACCCCCGAGCAGACTATGCTCACAGTCTTAGTTCATGTCTGGCACTTTCGGTCCCCGCATCCTGCACTTAAACAGTCTGCAGCTGTGGGACTTTTCACCACCACCACCGCCTATGAAAATAAAAGCGCTAATACTCCCGTTCGGAGGGAAACCTCGCATCGGCGCGACTGGGAAATTCAGATTCGTGGAATGGGTGTAGTGACGTAGAAAAGCAAGTTCGCTGCAAAGGAAAAAATTGGCAGCTGCTTAGCTCCGCTCTGCCAGGATATACGTAGCAGGAGGTACGTTTCTCTGGCTGAGCTTGTTGTGGTCACTTTACTTTTAGCAATGAGAGACATTGGGTATACACATCTTTTATACATTTTGCTTGACAGAGACAAAGACCGCCCGATGGTCTGCGAAAGTAGCATGCAGCGGTCTCAATTTTGTGTATAGAGTATTTCGATTTGGCAGAGTCTCTTTGGTATACAAGGTCTATAGTAGTTCCTCGTTGTGTAGTCTGGACGTGTGGGTCCGAAGCTAAATTAAAGTCAAACCTTTCTTTCATACACCGAGCAAGAGAGTCCTGTGTCGTGTTGAAATCACCCAATGTGACACACCACTGTGAAACCGTGCCGTAGGCTGGTATACACGTGGCCACCACATCAATCGTCTGCTTGACAGATGTCCCGGTGCCATGCAGACTCCTAAGATGATAATGCCGCTGTCGAGAAGCCGAACACAGCAGGCTTCATCATTATTCACCGCTATCGAAGGGAGATGTCTGACTGCGGTGTATCCTTCTTTCATGTACAGACAGACTGCAGCGTTCTTATTCGGTTCAAGACGACGGGCGTCAGCAACGAAGCTATAGCCCGGGATTGGAAGAGATATACATTTCGTTGTAAGACCAGTCTGTAAATACGAGGACATCAGCTCTGGTTAGTGGTCGGTCTGAACACGCATCAGTTATGTTAGCTCTCAGTGGTCTAACGTTCAGTAGAGCTGTTTTGTGAACTGTCTGTCTGTGTCTGTCTGTTACTGCCAGGAAGAAAGAAAGGAAAGTGCACCGGCCTGCTCACTGGCTCAAGGCGAGCCACAATCGCTACCACGTGCAGATAGAAGGAGGGTTGAAAGATGGGATAGAAAGACAGGATAGTAGTGACGCTCTAAATACAAGGCCGATCCCGGAGGTAGTGCAATACCGGGCCAACCGATGGCTGGAGTGAAGCATCCTTCAAACTCTCCGCCACATTTCCAAAAATAAGTCCAACTTGGACCCGTAACAGATACTCCACGGGTGCGGACAATCGCGCTATAGATTGGCGGAGTTTGTGAGCAGCGCTTCACAGCGCTTCACAGCGCGCTGTTAGAGATGAGGGGTCCTTGAGTGAGCTGACTCTTTCAGCGCCGCAGGTCCCTTCTCCGAATGACGTTGTCGGACTTGGTTATGAAGGAAACTGTACAGGGGGTTTATTTTACATTATTTACAAGATTTTGGAACCCATTGGAGGGTGATGGGGGAAGGTCGGAGGATCTGAGAAGATCTGAGGATGATCGAGGATTCTCTTCTCACGGCACTCGTCGTCCGGTTTAAAAAGGGTCCGGTCCCTAGGATTCCCCAGGTTTGAGGAAGTCTTCGCCAGGTTGGGCGTGGCCTAACTTGCGTTGTCGTACACACACACCACTTCACATAGAGACACGCCCCCGTCACATGCCTCGCCGAAGAGGGTACCGCTGGACAATCGCCCCCACCAGAGAGAGCGTTGTCTTCGCGTCCGAACGACAGTTCTCACGCTCAAGCCGGACATGTCTTCCGGGAAGTCCGAATGGGCGAGGCGCCGGCGAGCAGGCACAGTTGAAGGGGTGAGTCACCCCTGCTCGGTTCTGGCTGCCGCTAACTGCCTTCGTGCCGCACCGTCGATCTTCCGGGAACAATGTTGTTTACAAACGGCAGCGGAATCCTCCGTCTCGAATTCAATAAACCACGCGAGGACCGGCCGTGGGAACCAAGATGCCTATCGAAGTGCAGGGACCCCGGCTGCAGGTGTCCTGGCCGAATACGCAGCTGAATCAGACCACCGGCTGTCGCCAGAAACCTTACAGCGCATAGGCCATGTCAAGGGCGTGCTGTTCGAGGCGCCAAATTCCTTGGCTAACGTTGTGAACTGTGGCGGAGTTTGTGAGCAGCGCTTCACAGCGCGCATAGGCCGTGTCAAGGGCGTGCTGTTCGAGGCGCGAATTCCTTGGCTAATGTTCTGTCTTGATTGCTGAGATGATGGTAGAAGCAGTGATCGTGTTCCTCGTTCGTAAGATATAAGCCCCGAATGCCATTGACACGGCTAAGCGCCACGTAAACCAACTTGTGAGGATGGTTCTTGATGAATTCATAAAGCACCGTGTCAAAGGTTCCACCCTGTGATTTATGCATGGTCATGGCACTGGCAAGAATCAAAGGGAACTGCATACTTTTCATTGAAACGTGCCTCAATGCGTTACTCTTAACTGTAAAGGACATTGTTATTGGTTCAATTGGAAATCAAGGGTCCTCACCGCCTTACACGCACACAGCAACTTATCTTTGCTTTGGTTACATGGCCTACCCCTGCAAGACATGCCGACCACACTCTTCACTGAATCGTCCACGTCTCTTTCGATTTCCATAAGCGTGCCGACCATGCCGTTGACCAAGCCATCTGTCACATCGATATTCTTGACGAGCATGTACGGTCTGTTGACACGGAAGGTGACGACCAATGGTAGGTGCCCACTGTCCACCCGGTCCAATTCTTCATTGTTCTTGACAGCTTGCAATTTTTGCTGCCTCCTCGGATGGCGGACAACGACATATCTGGCACTGTTGGTAACGCTAAATTCACATTCTTCGGCGACCAGCTTGTTAGGCTCGTCAACGTCTCTATTGCGGAAGAAGAGACGTACGGCAGTCGTACACTGTATAGCAGCCGCTTCCCGATTGACGAAGCGTCCATTGAGCATCTGTAGTTCTTCCCTAGTCATATTTTTACCATCAGCAATCCTGGTGAGCAACGAAGAGAACGTACTGCTACTCTGTCTCACCACCTCTGTCACGTGGAAGTAGGACAAATGGTGCCAGGGGAGCACGCCCGTATTGTAGACGCTCCCGCCTTTGCACAGCCTCTTATACACCTCACTGGGACGCACAGGAGGATGCTGCCTGATGTCCCCGCTGAGAATCACATCATAGCCTCCGATTGGTTGAGTCATACGCGAGAGGCGAATTTCTCTGAAGCGGAGATCCACTTAGCAAGCCTGATGACATCATGGTAACCTCGTCTATAATGAAACAACGAACATCTCTGAACATCGTCATAAACGTTTTCAAATCGTTGGCCGAAAGGCCATTTTCCTCTCTCTTGTTTGTCATCACAATTCTAAATGTCGAGTTTACGGTCCCTCCACTCAAAGCCACGGCCGCCCTGCCGGTGGTTACACAGGCTACATGTGCATTCATACCACTGTTACCGTGACCATGTCCACACGTTATCGTACGGTTTCGGCAGTAGCGATTATACGCATCTATAATCAACCGAAGTATAAATGTCTTGCCACAACAGAACCCCTTGTTCTATCGTTAACCATTCTCATTCGAGCATAGAAGTCTTCAAGTGGAATGACATAACTTCGCCGAACACCAGGGCAAGTTCCTGACGCAACTTTTGAAGGCACCTTACCTGGTGGCAACTCACTGTTATCATTCGTCTCCACCAGGCTGACCACTGTGTTACTATTATCAGCGGAGGTGGAAGGTCCAATTTCTTTGCTACCATCGTCCACAACGTCAGGTTATTGCTGAGCACGACTTACCGACTCACGCGCCGTCATCAATTCGGTAATGGTCACTCCTGCCGAATACCGTTGTTTAACCTCCAAAGTGCTTTCTGTCTTGTCATCAAACATCTTTTCAAACGCGTTTCCATCTCGGAGCCGTATATTCAAGTACGGTTTACGATCTGGGCAGCGGAATTCTCCGCCAAGCATGACATGGAGGCCACGAGCGGCAGCAGGAAGGCCACCCACGGAGCGGAAGCATCATAATTTTCTGATCTTTTTTGGCCTTCGCTAAATTAAGTTTTTCACCACCACCCATTACAGCAACAGCGCTAGTTATCCCGTTCGGAGGAAAACCCCGCATCGGCGAGACTGGAAAATCTAGATTCCTGGATTGGGTGTTGTGACGCAGAAAAGTAGGTTCGCTGCCAAGAAAAGAAATGGCTGCGGCTTAGCTGAGCTAACCATAGTTATATAAGCGAAAGCAAGAATTACACGTAACGTCCCTTTCTAAGGTTTTCGCGGCCGAAGCACAGTCTGACAGACAGACGGACCATGCGGGTCGTCGTGCGCTCCGCACTGCGAAAATTCGCTTCCAGCGACTCGCCAGTCTCCGCTTCGGCTGCTAACAAGTCTCGTCCCGGTCTTCCTTCCGCATGTTTCGCTCGACGTCGGGCCAGGCGAAGTTCCCGCCCTCCCTTCTTTCTGCTGGTCGTCTAGCGCCTTTACGCTCGCTGTGGATTGCTAAATCCCTCGCACGGTTGGCAATGTCCACCGGGTGATCAGACTCGGCCCGACGTCTGCGAGTACGCACTCTCGAGGCACTCTCGAGGACGTCGGCTCCGGCTGACTTGAATTGGATAGGCAGCGCGCAGCCGCCGCGACTACGGCGGAGCGCGCGACTGCAGCTTCTGCGAGTCACGTGGTGCGTCACGTGGTTAAGTGGTTACGCTGCTCCGCTCCTCCTGTTCAAGGTCATTCGTGCAGACGCAGCGAAATCGGCGCCACTAGGCTAGTACAGCGTTTGCTTCGAAAGGTTGTCCAGCGCAGCGAACCGGAGACCCTTCGGTCGGGAGCCGTGCATTCTACTTCACAAATCAGTATGTTCTTTGAGGAGGATAAACAGAGGGTTCGTACAAGCAGATCGCATAGCAGTGTGCGGAAAAGGCATTCAGGGAAAACTTAGTTTTAAGGGCCACTAATTAGCATCACGGATTATTATGTGCGATAGCGTATATTACAGCAGGATGGCAGGTCACGTGGAAAGCGTGCCGATGTGTGCGTAATGGTGCGCCAAAGAATCCCCAACCGACCGCAAGGACACTTTGAAACTATCGCGCCATATTTGCAAGGTGAACTTATGTGATCCCAAGTTTTGGTACAGTTCATAAAAAAAAAGATGTTTATGAAGACAGGCTGGCTAGCCATAGCTGCATAGGCTTACTAAATATAAAAAGCGTAGTTTATTTGACTGCCACGCCAGCAATAATAATAATAATTAGTTTTTTGGGGAACGGAAATGGCGCAGTATCTGTCTTCATATATCGTTGGACACCTGAACCGCGCCGTAAGGGAAGGGATAAGGGAGGGAGTGAAAGAGGGAAGGAGGAAGGAGGCACCGTAGCGGCGGGCTCCGGAATAATTTCGACCCCCGGGGGATCTTTAACGTGCACTGACATCGCACAGCACATGGGCGCCTCAGCGTTTTTCCTCCATAAAAACGCAGCCGCCGCGGTCGGGTTCGAACCCGGGAACACCGGATCAGTAGTCGAGCGCCCTAACCACTGAGCCACCGCGGCGGGACAAGGCCAGCAATCAATGTGTACAATAAAGGGCACGCGAGCACATAATATATATGGCCGAGGCAATTAGTTACAAACCCAACCGGTGGCGGAACAAGTTAAACTCGTGTTTATGCACAAACAAAATATAGGTAAATCGCAGCTCGGACGAAAAAATCCGCAAATCGAGTTATGCTTAATCGTTTAGGTACCGCTAGCAATTGCATTCAGCGCACAAAAAAATCAATGGTCCAGTAATAGGCTTCTGCTTAACAAATTCAACGTATAAGTGGAACCCTTGCTCGTTTTCAATGCTAATAGTGTACTGGCGGCATTGCATCGAAGTGTTAATCAATGTCTTATTAGGATCTGAGATTTAGGTGAAACAGATATTTTTACTCTTCATTTTCTTTATCCTGTTGATGACGAACAGCAAAAAAAAAATGCTGTGTCCTGTACAATGAAAATTGGCCTTTATTGGTTTTTGGGGAAAAGATATTGCGCAATATCTGTCTCATATGTCGGTGAACACCTGAACCGCGCCGTAAGGGAAGAGATAAACAAGGGAATGAAAGAAGAAAGCAAGCATGAGGGGCCGTAGAGGAGGTCTCCGGAATAATTTCGACCACCTGGGGATCTTTAACGTGCACTGACAAAGCACAGCACACGGGCGCCTTAGCGTTTGGCCTCCATAAAGACGCACTCGCCGCGGTCGTGTTCGAGCCCGGGATCTCCGGATCACTAGCCGAGCGCTCTAACCACTGAGCCACCGTGGCAGGTGAAAATTGGCCTTTGAAAAGTAGGCTGTTTGAGGAGAGGAAACGGTGCACTCTCTCATCTCGGTGGACACCTCAACCGCATCGTAAGGGAAAGAGGAAAGTGGTAGCAATAATAATTGGATTTTGAGAAAAGGAAATGGCGCAGTATCTGTCTCGTATATCGTTGGACACCTGAACTGCGCCGTAAGGGAAGGGATAAAGGAGGGAGTGAAAGAAAGAAAGGAAGAGGTGCCGTAGTGGAGGGCTCCGGAATAATTTCGACCACCTGGGCATCTTTAACATGCACTGACATCGCACAGCACACAGGCGCTTTATCGTTTTGCCTCCATAAAAACGCGTACCCGCAGCGGTGGCTCAGTGATTAGGGCGCTCGACTACTGATCCGGTGTTCCCGGGTTCGAACCCGACCGCGGCGGCTGCCTTTTTATGGAGGGAAAACGCTAAGGTGCCCGTGTGCTGTGCGATGTCAGTGCACGTTAAAGATCCTCAGGTGGTCGAAATTATTCCGGAGCCCTCCACTACGGGCACCTCTTTCTTTATTGCTTCTTTCACTCCCTGAATTGTCCCTTCCCATACAGCGCGGTTCAGGTGTCCAACGATATATGAGACAGATACTGCGCCATTTCCTTTATCCAAACAAACAATTATTATTATTATTATTCCATGAAAACGCGGTCACCGCGGTCGGGTTCGAACCCGGGAACTCCGGACCAGTAGCCGAGCGCTTTAGCCACTGAGCCCCCGCGGAGGGTCAGGAAAGTAGTAGTGAAAGAAGAATTTATAGTTGCCGTAGTAGAGGGCTCCGGAATATTTTAGACAACGTGTGGGTCTTGAACGTGCACTGACATCGCACAACGCACGAGCGCGTTTCGAGTTTCGGCTCCATCGAAACGCTGCCTCAGCCGACTGGATTGATCTCGGGTACACTGGAGCAGCAGTCGAGAGCCCCTATCACTGAGGGGCCGAAGCTTCGTGGACTTGATGGACTGCAAAATTCTTCGTCACCCTCGCCTCATGTTCACAATGTAAAACATATGGTCGGCCTCTGACATGCTCACATTAACTTTAAGTTGTTTAATAATCATTGGCTTTTGGGGAAAGGAAAGGGCGCAGTATGTGTCATATATCGTTGGACACCTGAGCCGCGCCGTAAGGGAGGGGTAAAGGAGGCAATGAAAGAAAGGAAGAAAGAGCTGCAGTAGTGGAGGCTTCTGGAAAAATTTCGACCACCTGGGGATCTTTAACATGCCCTGACATCACACAGCACACGGGCGCCTTAGCGTTTTCCCTCCATGAATACGCAGCCGCCGTGGTCGGGTTCGAACCCGGGAACTCCGGATCAGTTTAGATATGTGTATTTCAGCTTAATACCGTTTGATTTAAGGAGTAATAGGCTTATAGCGAAATTCCTCTACCGCTACGTGAGTGAAATAATCCTGAGCTTATCATGCGAAGGTTGCATTGAATCATTGAAACCTGCATTCTTGCAAATCGGTGAACATGAATGTCTTCGAGGCATGTAGAGAGGCTGGGTGGTTCACTACGAATGCAAAGAAAATTTCTTTACTGGCAAATTTCACTGCCGACAACAAGCTACGAGATGTCATCTGCCTCTCCGTGTCTTGTGTTGAATCCAACAAATATAGCTCGGATCTTAATCTCCTTAAGCATGTAAAATTCAATTGTTTAGTGACTGTATTCAGTCTTTAGGAGAGTTCCTCAGGGTAGGCTTCAGAAATAAGTCTGATCTTGCCGCATTAGAAATGTAATAAGAAAAAATTGCGTTTTTGCTGGCCGACTTTTAGCCGAGCAAATTCACTGAACAAAGGCAGACAAAGAAAATAACCATGCACACGCCACAGGAAGTGAATTTTTCGTGAACATTCCGAGCGATAACTTCTCATGGACGTCCAGCGTGAGTGGCGCAGGCAGCTTTCGTGGAGGTGCCGAAAGTGTCCGATCAGTAGCCGAGGGTTGCAGTATGGGCAATTGTTCAAATTATTCCACATGTGAATCAAATTATCTGCAACTGGGCTGTGGTTCTCCTCAATTGAAGGATTAAACCATGCCGAATCGGAAAAACTTCCGACTACCACGAGGGTACGAATACCATTCCGTCCGTAACTAGGCTCTGGCTTTTGACGCTGGCAGTCATCGTCATCAGTGTTTCTTTTTGCTGAAAAGTTCCCTGCAACGCCTCCTGTGCATTAAGGAGCGCGAAATCAGCGCTGAATGCTGAAAATACACTACAGATAATAAGAGATCTCATGATCGGTTTCCTATACCACAGATAGAGGGATAAGCTGAACAAAAGAATTTCTCGATACCAGAGTAGCACAGCTTGCATCAGCAAGCTTACCATGATCATGCAAGGTATTTACAAAGATAATCGTTTAAAAGTTTGAGGAATCTCACACTTTCTTCGACCAAAGAAGGCGGCTGGCTTTCCTAATACCGTAGCTTTTGAAATTCAGGAAAACTTCAGAAGATCGAACACCGTGGGCAACAAAATTGCGTCGGCCACACTTCCATGCTCTTCTCAAGAAATCCCTGTCCATCGAACAAGTGGCTATCAGCATATGCGAAGTGCCGAAATAGTTTTGGAATATATTACCGATTGCATTGACACAACCATGAACCAAAAGGACTTTAGCGTAAGCCTGCAATAATTGTAGGGGATTCATTTTTCATCCAAGTGAACAAAAATCGCAAGCGCAGTTCTGCCTAGAGAATACAAGTTGCGGTTTAAGGTTTATGGATACGGAAGGTTTAACGTCAAAAAGCGACTCAGGCTACGAGGGACGCTGTAATAAAGGGCTCCGTAAATTTCGACCACCTGGGGTTCTTTAAGGAGCACTGACATCGCACAACACACGGGCCTCTAGAATTTTGCCTCCATTGAAATTCGACCGCCAAAGCCGAGATCGACCCCGCGTCGTTCGAGCCAGCAGCCGAGCTCATTTTCAGTATTCGTCACGACGAAAGCGTCAAACACTTTTATCTTGCCCGTACTTACCTATGAAGCGGAAACCTTGCCTATAATTACGGAAAGCCTTGTAACCAGGCTGTGGGCAGCAAAGCGGGCCATGTAAATCAACATGATAGATGCACGTTTAAGGCCCGGGAAGGTAGGAGAATTGGCCAGACAACTCGGCTAAATGGTAGCGTTTTTAAATCAAGAACATATGTATTTGAAAGCACATATGACGAGAAGGCAGATAACCGATGGTCATAATGGACAACTATGGATAGAGTAACGGAGGGCAATGGATCGCAGGAGGAAGCAACCGAAACAGGGATCGGCAGAAATTCAGATGAGCAGATGGACAGATGACAATCAGTTTCCGGGGATAAGATGGCCGAACTTGCCAATTTATAGGATTAGTTTGAGGGATAAGGGAGAACCCATTCCACTTAAGTGGGATTAATATAACGCACGCGGCCTGATCTGGGACACCAAGAGGAGCTTTTTTTGTTTTTTGCGGAAAGAAAAAGGCACAGTATCTGTCTCACATATTGGCAGACACCTGAACCGCGCCGTAAGACAAGGGATACAGGAAGAAGTGAAAAAAGCAATGAAGAAAGAGGTGGCGTAGTGGAGGGCTCCGGAATAATTTCGACCACCTGGGGATCGTTAACGTGCACTGACATCGCACATCACACGGGCGTCTTAGCGTTTCGCCTCCATCGAAACGCTGCCGCCGCGGTCGGGTTCGAATCCGGGAACTCCGGATAAGTAGCCAAGCGCCCTAACCACTGAGCCACCGCGGCGGGTCAGGAGATTGTACAATTCAGGTAAACTGCAGAGTCTGGAACGACGGTTCTAATGCATTCGGTGTTACAACACGCACTATTTGCGACGTTTTAAAAACACAACAGCGTCGAAATGACGTCGGTAAATCCGTCTCCGGCGAACGACGAGTGGCCATTTGCATAGCGAACTGCGAAGTAAATAAATAGTTTTCCAATATCTTGCCGATTGGTTTGACACAACCATGAATTAAACCAAAAGGACATTAGCGTAAGCGTACGATAAGTGTACGGAACAAAGTTCATTTTTGCCATGTGTCGAAAAAATGAATTATAGATCGCCATGTTTTGGCAATATCGAAAATACAGGTTGTCCCTCATAATTTGAGCCAAGGTTTTAGAAATGAAAGAAACTTCGGACGCGAATGAAACCGAGTGCATAATGTTGGCACTAGCCAAGAGTTACTCAGGCTATTTATTATTTTCTCCTGAATTTATTCATTAGCATTGTTTAATTCATCAACTTTTTTAAGTATTGCCTACTGATCCCAAGTGTGACACGCAAATTTGTAGAGCACCTTAAGAAACCTTTCCAAAATTGTTTCCTATTAGATATGTCTCACGTGGTCCTAATTTTTGCGTTCTAAATTAAGCCCGCAAAATATGAAACATACCACGGAACAGGGAGCATGCGCTCAGGCACTGTGCTGTTCTCAAGCGTGCGATGGATGAACAGGGTCGGCTGCAGCGAGACTGTGGCCGGCGACAGGGCGTTATGCCCGATGTAGGTATCTGGGCGTGCGGCCCTTATCGTATGACGCCGCAAATACATGCTCCTGACTGAGCTTTGCCGAAGCGACCAAGCGTCCAAAGCTGCCAAAAAGAAAGAAAACAGCATTTTTATTCTGTTTTAAAGGAGCAAAGGCCGAAGCACTAAAGAACGATGGAAGGCGATGAAGGCTGCAACGAGTTGCTGATACGCAGGCTGACCCCGCGTCTTCTATTACGACCATATTTTCCTGTCCCGTGGGAAACGTATGCCCGCAAATATCCAAATTGGTCTTCTTTCTGAACACCTAGAGGATTTTCCTCATCATACTGTTCTCTCCACGGATGCCTCCGGCAGCTGTTAGAAGGCGGCGATTGCGATATATTCGCAGGATCTCACTTGGAGCTGTTCCGTTCCGTATCCCTGATTATACTCCTATATTCTTTGCAGAGTTTTTTGCTATTGGTTTGGCTCTTCTCAAAACTCTCAGGCATGTAGCACGGGTTCTTTTTCTTGCAGACTTTCTTTCAGTTGTAATCTCTCTCCAAATTTCCGCAAAATCTGTATTGAATCGTTCGCGTAGGTTTTTTTTCTTCTGCGCACAATGCGTGAGATCCTCTTGTCTGGATAACCACACATTCAGGTGTCTATTTTAACGAGGTGGCTGATTTATTAGCAAAGTCAGCTTTCGGCTCTCCTGCAATCTATCCCGTCGCTCACGTCATTCCGTTGGAAACTTTACGTTTCCTACGGTTCCAACATAATTAAGCTTGCTTGAGTGTTTCGTTGCTCAATTCGGCGGATCTTCTCCATTTAAAGTACCCATGAAATGTCCGGTGGTTTAAGTCCAGTCATTGTGAGGTGTCAATGACGCTTCTGCAATGCAGAATACCTCACTTAAATTTGTACTTGTGCAGATGTGGGTTCGCTGCGACAAACCTTTGTGTCTCATGTGGTCAAGTTGAAACATTAGATCATTTTCTCCTCTCTTGCCGGCGGTTCGCAGTTCAGAGAAAACAGCATTTGGAGGTCCCACTTTCGAGGTTATCACTCCCTCTGTCTCTTCCAGTTCTTCTCTCGTTCGGTGCGAGCGCCAATTTAAGTAATTCCCGTTAAGCAATGTCTGCGGCTACCTTCGTGATAACATAAGTGCAACTGATCGGTTACCTTGTTAGCTCTATAAAAAATTCTGTCGCATGTCGAAAAATGCCTTATTCTCTTTCTGGTTATCCAGATTTATTTAAATTATTTCAAATTCCCAATTTTTATCTTGATTCAGGGTTCTACGTCGCGCGCCTGACGTCTTTTTTCCCCGCACAATCACTTCATTGGCATTCTCCGTTGTACCTTGGCCAATCCCCCCCCCCCCCCCCCCGCGTGGGTATGCGCCATATTTACTTAGGTGAAGAAGGAGAATAAGAAGGCTAAAGTAATTTGCCTTTGTATACATATTATCTTGTAGCAGTTTTAGAATTGAACGATTATGCTACAACTTTACGTTAGCTTTCGAATAACAGCGGATAAATCACATGGGGGTCGAAACTGAGTAATGGTAAAAAAAAACGTGGCTATATTCGATCAAGTTTACGATTGCCTTATTCAGACGACGACCCTTTTTCGCACTGGCACCGCCCAATCTCCTGGTTTCCACCTAGAACATGCCGGATTTAGATCCATAGTGGCGGGCCGGGGTTTCCGCCCGCGCCAGGAGCCGGCCTTTATAATCCTCACAGTTCATGTTCGCGAGAAGAGGGCGTGCGTGGAGGGCGCATCTCCACTGGGATGGAATACGTAAGCGCTATGCCATGATAGTGGTGTGTTGGATGTGTAGTCGGCCAAGGAGGCGGCGACCCGACGATGTCTTCGGGACAGGTGTTTATTGGTTGGTCAAATGGGCTTCCCAGAGCTCCCGAAATGTGTTCACCATGCCCCGCTCAAAGAAGCGCTGGTTGGAGGTTTTTGCGGGAAGGTCAAGAGCTCGCCCAATAATTTTGCGCAGGTGACTTCGATTGCAGATACGGAGTCGAATATGGAATCCGACTGGTTACAAAGGCATGCGCCAGCCGCAAGGCGTACTTGCATCGCTACCCCCGCGCTTATTAGAAACCTGATGGACTATGCGGCCCACGTGGTCCCATGCCTTATCGAATTTTCCCAATGTCATTTCTGGCTGTCTGTGTTGATGTATAAAGAGCTCAGGGACTGGACATGCCTCAAGAGACAATGCTATTCTGACTGGGCACTTTGGTGAGAGGCGTATGTGCAGAAATTCATACTTTTGGGAAGAGCATTGGAGGCCGCCGCGGTGACCATAACAGTCCATTATGGCCACCGCCTCCTGTATATTGGCCTCAGTGTCTCCGCTGGAACCCTGCGTGGCCCATAGGGTGATGTCATCGGCATACAGGGCATGCTGCACACTGGCGACAGCATCCAGCTGGGCTGGAAGGTGCATCATAGCCAGACTGAATAACTGGGGAGGGAGCACCGCGACCTGTGGTGTAGCCCTGGTTCCTGAATGAAAAGGACCACGTCAGTTATCCTGGGGCCGTACTACGGAACTCTTACAAATTCTCCCAAATTTAGACAGGGACGTCAAAATGACGAAACGATGGGACGTCACCGCTCGATGCAACGATGAATCAGCCAATTATAGCAGGGCGGCGTCCCGAAGTCATTGATTTGCACAGCGAGAAACCGTCTGCTAAAATTTTGTAAAAAGACAAGACATACGCAGCGATCAAAAAATGTAATATTTTGATTTGATTTGTGAGGATTTAACGCCCCAAAGCGACTCAGGCTATGAGGGACACCGTAGTGAAGGGCTCCGGTAATTTCGAACAGTAATATTTTCTTTTGCCTGAACATTGCGTTTAAAGTTCGAAAATATTAAGCACAACAAAAGGCGTTCGGTGTTGTGCTATTAAAGTTGATGGTGAACAACCATTGCTGCCACGGGGATGCGCTGACGGCAGTAAAACGTCAAGCCGCTTTGCACGAAAGCAGCCGATTCCACGCCGTGTTATTGTTTTTTACCCGGCGTCTGAAACGAAGCTACTGTGCGGTTGACTTAAATGCGCAGAAACATTTGTAAGAATACACTGAAGGCTACGTGGCTAACGAGCGAACTTGCAAGAACCGCCTGGTACCATATCGGCGAAGACAATATGTTGAAGTCTATTTTGTTCGGATCTTTCGATCGATGGCAAAAATGTCAAAAGGTGAGGCGTTGCAGTATGTGATGTGTGGTTGTCTGTTTCTATTCCCTTGGGAAACAAAAGTTGACCACGAAGTGCGAATTACTGCGGAAACATAAAGTGCTTTGCCAGCATAAGCGTGTCTTATTTATTTGTAGCTGTGGCACAGAGGTGACCGCCGGAACCCAGCCCTGCTGCGCACGCACTTCGCACATTGCCTCCAACATCTGGCGCTCGCATTTGCTTACCATCGGCTGTGCGTTGCCGACGTGCGCCTCGTTACCAACGGCAACTTGACAGCCTCCGGTAGCAGAGAACCGTAGTGCACACAGCACCTGCCGCTGCGCGGACAGCGCGCTCGCAGGCAAACCTCCCAGTTCATCGGAGACCTCGAAGCACAGCCAATCCGCAGTCTGCTTCTACAGTCGAAAAAGGCGTCGAAACAGCTTGTCCGGAAAGTCAGACGTAGTCAAACGTGTCTTCGTGCGCTCTCCTTCGCCGTTGCTCGCGCCGGCGCAGCCGCCTCAGATCGTATCGCCGCGTACACCGCCGCCAGTTTCTGTCAAAAATGCTACGGTCAAACTGACCGCCTCGAGGCTGTCACAAAATACTAGAGAGCTTTAGTTTAACGTACGTAGAGGCCTAACGTACGTCTAGCTCTTACGGGTGGCCAGTGCGCATGCGCAGAACGCAAAGGGTATGCGGGAGTCTCACGTACGTACGTGAGATTCGGATTTTTACGTTGCGGTCTTTGCGTTGCTTGCGTACGTCGCGTTGACAAACATAGCGGCGCCCTGCCCGCCGCTTCACAGCGATAACAGCGATAACTCCGAAACCGAGAGGGTTGACCGTCTAGCACCGGGGGACGGAAGACCTCTCGGGAACAGACACCTCCGCCGAGGCGCCTCGCTCGTAAGCGGCGATTAAAAACATTTATTGCGAGCAAAGATGCACATATCCCGCCCGTCACCCCAGTCTGGAGAGGGCGCATGCACGGCACTCTGACGCCTAGAAACAAAGGCAATTCTTAGCCCCTACCGATTGTATACAATCAGGAACGGTGAATATGAGCCTGCATGCCCGCACTGCGGGGACGGGGCGCCCACCACCCAGGACCATATATTATGGGAATGCGCTAGTGAACCTGCTGCGAGGACTCTTGCCAGCTCTCTTAGCGGAGGAATGGGCTAAGCTCTTGGCCAGTTCAAAAAAACAACGCCGCTGGCCCTCATCGGACGAGCTCAAGAGGTCTCCCTCACCTGCTAGCCACCCTGGACTCTCCCCAGTCGCCCTTAATCCCTTCCATTTTGTGGCTGTTAAGTTGTAACCACCACACCCCCAATCCCCGCGCGGTGTCTAGGCGGCGAGCGCTGGCCTTTACTCAGCAAGAGCGAATCACGTGATTGGTCACTTCACGCAACTTGCGAGAGCGAGCGGTTGGAACAGCGGTCAGCGCAGCGGTGGAACGAGCGGTAGCAGTGCGACAAGTCAGGTGCTACGACGTCTCATCCACACGTGCGGCGAGCCAGAGGTCAAATCCATCCGTCATTTGACCTTCAGGTTTGCATTCGAGAAATGGAGCTTTTCGCTCGAGAAAGTTAGCTGTGGTTCAAACCGGCTGAACATGGTAAGACGAGCGAGTGCTATGCTAAGGTAATCACACGACGGTAAGCACACGCCACACGTTTTTATATAGAGAATGGCGTCTCACGTGATTTCCGGCAGTTGCGAGTGTGCCGTCGGCTTTGCAGTGCAGCGTCACGTGATTCGATAGTTGCGAGGCGAGCGAGTGCCGTCGGCTCAACGCGCGCAGCTGCGGCGAGGCGTGGATAGTCGCGTGGCATAACGTCCGAGGGAACATTTTAAGGCGAAAGCCTTTCTTGGCTCATTCGTGGCGTCGACGGAAGTGGTAGACGGAAGCTGTAGACGGAAGTTGTAGGCGGAAGTTCTCCGCACGAACTGTCAATCATAAGTTGTGTGGTAAATAAAACAAAAATGTAAGAGTTGATTAAGCAGCAGGTCTTAATCGACATGTATGTAACCAATCAAACCAGAAATTGAAAAATAAATACAGAACTAAAAATAAATCAAGATGAAAATGAAAAATAGCAATGAGCAATAAATAAATATAAAAGCAGGAAAACTATAAAGATTACAGAACACAAAATGAAAAATTAAGGTAGATTAAGGACAGGGAAAGGCTTCCGTATTTGGGCTCTTAGGTAGATTTATTTTTTTCTTGCGGGAGAGTACCTGATGCCTGAACCAATCAGGGACTGCGTTCTCGCTCTGCATCTCACGGGAAAATAACCATTGCTCCATTTTGTTTGGGGCAGCATCCTTGAGAGCAATGGCGTGCTATCTTGAGCATGTCAGGGTGAAAGAAACGGCTTATGTTATTTAGCCATCTGAGACACGATAACCATCCGCGCAGATATCAGACTCCTTTACCATACCGCGTACAGTGCTATCATTACCGGAGTACCATGAGTCCGCGCGCCTCAGTGCGCATGCGCAGATCGCTTGGAGGGCGCCAGGTGGTGCCACTTACCCGGCAGCTGCGCGCGCCTGCCGCATCGGCGCCAATCAGCGCTGCCTCACTGGCGATGGGCGGGCTCCCGAACATCAACAAGGTGTGCTGAAAGTGTCCAATAGTTTGCGAGTGCGACTGTCGCGCGACCCGCTCGCTGCGCACGCACCGAGTACGAAAGACAGGATTTCGGCGTCTCTCGTTTGGGGGGAATTTGAAGTTGTCAAAGAAACTTCGATTGAGCCTCAAAGGTAACTACGCAGTCACGAGCAATGTAGAAGTCTTTGAACGTGGCTGCGGTCAATTTACACAAAACTATCCACCTGTCACATCAGGAAATGTTAAAAGATCGTAAGGCAGATTTACACGACGGTCCGTTCGCCCGCGGCCCGCGCATCACGTGTTCATGCGGTACTAAAACCTGGCCTGTGATCCGATGTTGTGAATTGGATGCGAGGGACCAAAAGAGCAGACGAGGGGCTGGCTGTACCACTGTTGCCAGATTATTTTAAAGTGTTTGGCAACGCTGGTCAAACTGGATTTTACTCCGGACCCATGACTGCGATTGAATGGTGCAGGTGCGGCCCTTTGTCCAATTCTTCAATGGCCTGGCCGTCTTGCTAGCCCAGTCGATCGCTCTGTCATGGCAATGAACGCAGTGCAGCTTGTCAAAACAGCGCGCCAGCTCAACGCCACTCAGCGAAATGCGGCAGACGAAATATTGGCAAAAGCGGTGGTCGCCAGAGCTAGCGCGCGTCTCTTCGCGGGCCACCGCTATTCCCGCGAGAGAAGAGGCGCTTGAACTTCCACGGTTGTCCAGTCCACGGGCCGACAGCACACCTTTCAATTCTGTGACACACCAACACGGGATGCGCGGGCCGCGGGCGAATGGTCCTCCGTGTGAATCGGCCTTTGCCGGCGGCTTTGAGCTAGAACAAACAAGCATTAAGAACCTTCACAAGATTTTGTCCTATTAAAGAAGAATCGATCTCACGCCTACAACGAAAGGAAAGGCGGCAAAAAATTCCTCAGATACTCTTAACACTGTTTGCGAGAATAAATTCGAGAGCGTTATAGTCCCGCCGGTGAAATGATTGAGAAAGCTGTATTGCACGCGAGTTCGCCGAAGTTTGAGTTCGTGCTTTTGCAGCATTGCTACCGCTTCACGCTATCGCAACTGCGGATCGTTTTCACGACGTTGCCGAATTGCCTCCGCTTCACGTTTCCGAAACTCGACGTTTGCCACACGCTTCTTTCGCTCCATGTCCTCTTCTCGCTTGCGCAGTTCAACGTCTCCATGCCGCTTCAAGCGTTTCCGCGCTTGTATCTTGGCGGGGATCGTCGATGTTGCAGCCGGCCTCTGCAGCCGTCGTACAGCATTTATCGGCTCCCGTGCCTTGGAGCCGGTAACGTACACACACACACACACACACACACACACACACACACACACACACACACACACACACACACACACACACACACACACACACACACACACACACACACACACACACACACACACACACACACACACACACACACACACACACACACACACACACACACACACACACACACACACACACACACACACACACACACACACACACACACACACACACACACACACACACACACACGCACACACACACACACACACACACGCACACACACACACACACACACACACACACACACACACACACACACACACACACACACACACACACACACACACACACACACACAAACATCGCGCCGCTAGACCATCTCACCGCTATTGGAGCCGGTGCTTACTTAAGTAAATCTAGCTAATGCTTTCAGCCCACAGAAAATTACTGGCACAGTTTTAGGCTTCTGCTCAAGAATTTCAGTCTAAGTAAAACCCTTGCTTACTTTCAACGCTGACTGTGCACTGGCGGCGTTGCATCGAAGTTGTCAGATTAGAGCCGGAGTTCCCGGGTTCGAACCCGACCGCGGCGGCTGCGTTTTTATGGAGGAAAAACGCTAAGGCACCCGTGTGCTGTGCGATGTCAGCGCACGTTAAAGATCCCCAGGTGGTCGAAATTATTGCGGAGCCCTCCACTACGGCACCTAATTTTCTTCCTTTCTTCTTTCACTCCCTCCCTTATCCCTTCCCATACGGCGCGGTTCAGGTGTCCAAAGATATATGAGACAGACAGATACTGCGCCATTTCCTTTCCCCAAAAACCAATTATTATTATTATTAATCTGAGATTTTGGCGAAGCGGGGATATTCGTTTTATTCACTTGCGTTACGCTGTGGGCGACGAACCGCAAAAAAAAAAAAACTGCGGACGCTTAAGCTTCGCCTCTCAGAGAGAGACGCGATAGCGTGTTGAGGCGTTGCCAAGGTGTGCACGGAATGCCGTCTCCAGTTCGGCGCGACGCGTGGCCCGTTGGAAAATTTAAGGAAAGGACGCCTGTCTTACATATCTGGGTGGACACCCGAACCGGGGCGTAAGGGAAGGAAAATGAAATGAAAATTGGCGTTAAGGATAGGAAATGACGCCTGTCTTACAATTCTCGGTGGACACCCGTACCGTGTCGTAAGGGAAGGAAAAGGAGGAGGCGGAGGAGTGCGAGGAGGAGGGTTTTTTCTCAAACAGCGCACGCCGCCGACACCGACACCGGCTTTTCTGCGACACGAGCTCTTTAACGCTGTCGCATTAAAAACAGCAGTGTGCTGTACAACGAGAATTGGCCTTTGAAAAATAGGCTGTTTGAGTAAAGGAAACGGTGCAGTAATTGTCTCATTTCGGTGGACAACCCAACCTCGTCGTATGAGAAAGGAGGAAAGTGGTATTGAAAGAAGAAATAAAGTGTTGCCGCAGTGAAGAGCTCCGGAATAATTTAGACTACCTGTGGACCTTCAACATCCACTGACATCGCACAGCACACAAGCGCCCTTCGAGTTTCGGATCCATCGAAGCGCTTCCTCAGCCGACTAGATTGATCCCGGGCACTCTGGCGCAGCAGTCGAGTGCCCTTATCACTGAGGGGACGAAGGTTCGTGGACATGATGGACTGCAAAATTCTTCGTCACCCTCGCTTGATATTAACATTGCAAAACATTGTGTCTCCCTCTGACATCCTCACATTAACTTTCAGTTGTTTAGACATGTGGATTGCTGCATAATACCTTTTGAATTAAGGAGCAGTATATTTATAGCGAAAATTCTCATGCGCTACGTGAGTGAAATAATCCTGAGCTTATCACGCGAAGGTTGCATTCATTCATTAAAAGCTGCATTCTTGCAAATCGTTGAACCTGAACATCTGCAATGCATGTAGCTATGCTAGGTGGTTGACCACAAATGAAAAGAAAATTGCTCTTAAGGCAAATTTTGCTACCAAGCACTAGACGCGAGATGCGTGACAAATTCAACTCCTTGAGTGACTGTATTCAGCTGTTTGGATTGTTACTCCGCTGAGGCTGGCAGTTAGGTGATTCTAGAAATTACAGTGAAGACAACGCACCTTTTTCACTTCGAAATCATTGTAATCTAGACACGATAGGAATGCGATGAGAAAAAAACGCGTTTCGGTTGCCGGACTTTTAGCCGAGTAAAACAACTGAACAAAGGGCAGAAAAAGAAAATAAAGATGCACACGGCACACGAAATGAAATTTCCGTTAACATTCCGAGCGATAACTTCTAATGGACGTTCGGCTTGAGTGTCGCGGGAAGCTTTCGAGAAGGTGCCGAAAGTGTCCCATCGTTAGCCGAGCGTTGCAGTATGGACAAATGTGCAATTTATTCCACATCTGCATTGAATTCTTCCTTAGCCACTGTTGTGGTTCTCCTCTATTGAAGGATAAAACCATGCAGAATCGGAAAAAATTCCGATTTCCACGAGGGTACGAATAACATTTCTCCCGTTATAATGCTCTCGGTTTTCGCGCTGGCAGTCATCATCATCAATTTTTTTTTTGTTCAAAAATTCACTCCGACGCCTCCCGTGCATTAAGGAGCGCGAAATTAGTGCTGCGCGCTGAAAATGACTACAGGTAATAAAAGATTTCAAGATCGATTTCCTATACCAAGGATAGAGGGATAAGCTGAACAAAAGAATTTCTCGGTACAAGAGTAGCACAGCTTGCATCAGCAAACTTACCATGATCATGCAAGGTATTCAGTAAGGTAATCGTTGAAAAGTTTGACAGATCTTACACTTTCGTCGACCAAAGAAGGCGGCTGGCCTTCCTAATAGCGAAGCTTTTGAAATGCATGAAAACTCCAAAAGTTCGAACGACGTCGTCAACAAAATGGCGTCGGCAACACTTCGACGCTCTTCTCAAGAAATCCCTCTCCAGCGAACGGCAAGTGGCCATCAGCATATTTGAACTCCGAAGTGACGAAACAGTTGTGGAATATCTTGACGACTTGTTTAACTACCATGATTTAAACTTTAAGGGACACTAGCGTAAGCCTGCGATAATATAGGGAATTAATTTTTCACCCAAGTGAACAAAAAATCGCAAACGCAGTTTTTCCTAGAGTATGCATGTTAAGGTTTAAGGTTTGTGGTTATAGAAGGTTTAACGTCCCAAAGCAACTCAGGCTATGAGAGACGCCGCAGTGAAGGGCTCCGGAAATTTTTACTGCCTGGTGTTCATTAACATGCACTGACGTCGCACAGTACCCGGGCTCCTAGAATTTAGCCTCAATCGAAATCCGACCGCCACGGCCGGAATCGAACGCGCGTCTTTCGGGTCAGCAGCCGAGCACCACGACCACTGAGCCACCGCGGCGGCGAGGTTGAAGGTGGTCGTTCAAAGTATTTCCAAGTATGAGGTTTATTCAATAGCCTCGGAAGGGCTGAGTATTTTATGCATCTACTTAGGGCAGATGGTCGCTGATTATGACCACGGGATCAAAATAGCAGGAGCAAAAACGCGACTTAACAGGCACACTCTGGTCAGGAATACGACATTCCCAATATTCTTCAATACGAAAGCATTATGTCTTGCCCGCACTTACTCTGAAGCGGAAACCATACCTGTGGTTACGAAAAGTCTTGGAATTAGGTTGCAGACAGCACAGCGGACAATAGAAATAACATGATAGATGCAACATTAAGACACAGGAACGGAGGAGAATTGGCCAGAGAACAAACTGGGCAAAATGACAGCGTATTTGATATTAAGGACAAACGTAATTGAAAGTTGATGTGATGTGAAGAGCAGATAACCGTTGGTCATAAGTTGTATCAATGGATCGTAGGAGCAAGTGAACAAAACAGGTGGCAGAAATTCAGATGGGCAGATGAGATTAAGTAGTTTCCGGAGATAAGGTGGCCGAACCTGTCAAATGACACGGTTAGTTTGAGGGATATGGGAGAAGCCGTTGCCCTTAACTGGGATTAGTGAGGCTGATTTAAAAGAGGGTAATGATTAGAGAGATAATATAGAGCACGCGGCCTCATATGGGACATATGGGACATTCAGAAAAAACTGCAGAGTTTAGGCCTGTGGGAATACATTCTGTGTTACAACGTGAAATAATGGTGATGTTTTAAAGAGACAAAAGCTTTAAAAAAAAAGTCGGCAACACTTCCACACACATCTCAACAACTCCCTCCTTAGCGATTGACGAATGACCATCTGGATTTGTGAACTGCGAAGTGACTAAATTGTTTTGGAATATCTTGCCGTCTGATTTGACATATCCATGAATTAATCCAAAGGGACGTTAGCGCAAGCCTGCGATAACTGTACGAAACAACGATCAGTGTGGTCATGCATCGAAAAAACCATGAATCATAAATTGGCATGTTTGGGCAATATCGAATATAGAACACAACATCACGGCGGAGAAGGAAAAAAGGAGGCAAAAGTTGTTAATGCTCCAGATGTGCAGTTTTAACATATGCAGTATATAATATAAGGGTTGAGGGTGAGGTGTTCAATGCTACAGGTAGGGTTAGCCTTGCTTTGTCTGCCGGCAATTGCTCCACCGCAGCGTCCCTTCGATATTAACAATGCCGCATCTACCCCGCTAAGCGCACAGTCTCTTATAATAGCACACATTCTCTCCCGCAGTCACCATCTATGCACACAATCAATCCACACAGTTCACATCACCGTCCACTCCAGAAATCACCATCTATGCACATGTTCAGTCACAGTAGAACATAGGTCATTGTAGTGCCACACTCCATACACACATTCACTCACAGTATAAAGTAGTCCACTCCGGAAGACGCCATCTACGCACACATTCAATCACAGTAGGCCATAGCCCGTTCATGCTGTCACCATTTAAAAACAAGATCTGTGTTCTCCAGAATTGTTAAAAGAAAGCGTGCAGCCTCCCTTCTGCATGTCTGGTTTCCACTCGGGTAGGCAATGTCCTGTACTGTGCTGTGACGGGTTCCTGTCTTCTTGAAGGAAGCGAACATAACATGCCTTTCCGCGTTGTACTCTGCGCAGTACATAATATAAATTTCGATATCCCCGCACACACCACGTAAAGAGCAGAGCGGAGACGATGCTATGCCGGTCTTTTGCATCCATGCAGGAGTGCGAGCAGAGGCCGTGCGAATTCGATGTAGAAGGGTCGCCTGAGATCTTCTCAGTCCCTTGGTCACACATGGCTTGTGGGACGCACTCCACAAGGTACTGAAGTGATCGAGCACCGTTTTCCTGCAGAGACTTTTCCCATCTTGAGGTACTTTTTTTGATGGAATCCTTGAGAGAGCTTTATGGGCGAGACTGTCTGCCATATTATTACCGTTGACTCCTATGTGAGAGGGCACCCACTGGAAATGTAGAGTAAAGCCTCTGCTGTGCAGATTCTGGACCAAGCGCAGAGAGCTTAGAGACAAGGCGTCAGTAGGGAATCCGCGCTCTAACCTCTGAAGGGCAGATTTTGAATCAGTTAGGATGACAACAGGTTTAGCCGGACAAGACCCTAACTTCCGTAAAGCCGCCTCAATAGCAACACTTTCAGCCGTTGTGGAGGATACGACAGCAGTACAGCGTACGGACCACTTACAGTCCAAGGAAGGAATGTAAAAAGCCGCTGCGCTAGGTTGTTTGACCTTGTCCACAGAACCATCCGTGAAAATTTGAAGATGGCAGGCATAATCTGTTTCCAAGTATTCCAGTACAAGCGAACGCTTTGCTGCCAAAGGAGAGCTGCGCTTTGCGCTGACATGGGGAATTGTGACCTTACAGTCGAGGGTCGGAAAAGACCAGGGGGTTTTCAACCGTTTCCTTTGCCTTCGGACATTAATGCCTAAAAAGCTAAGAGTATTGAGTGCCAAGTAAGCCTTCGACTCATAACTCTTGCAGAGCCGCTGGACAAGGGATCGCCCCGCTACCGTCTCTCCTAAGTGGTCAAGATACATTAATAGTTTCTGAGAAGCGATAAGGCTAAGAGGTTTCGATAGGGACTCATGAAGTACTGCCTTATTCGCAGCCGCCTGGGGAACTCCAATGTCTCTTCTTAGGCCCTTTCTGTGGACAACTTTGAGACACTCAAGTTGTGACGCCGAGGGGGAAATTAAAGGTAATTGATACATTATCCGGCTGACCACCAGCGCTTCATGAAGTTTGATCATTCAAGAAGGATGGTTTCCCCATTGCTCACGTACAATTCTACGGATCACATTGAGACGAGAAGATATAGACGAAACAATCGCGTCTACAGCTTTTCGCCACTGTAGACGGGAGTCAATAATGACGCCCAGGAAACGCGCGCGGTTGAATTGACGGATGCAAGAGTGACCGAGGTCTATCTTCAACCGCGCTTGACGTCTTCCTACACCTGGAAACAGAATAAAGCCGGATTTGTCCACTGACAGAGATAACCCTACACCTTGAAGGTAAGCCTGTGCCGAAAGTATAGCCTGTCGAGCTATCAGGACTAATCGCTTGTGTTGGTAGCCAGTAATCCAAATACAGATGTCGTCAGCATAAAGTGACATACGCACTTGCCTGCAACTTTTTTTCAACGAATCGGGTAGGCCAGCCATTACGGCTAATATATAATATAAGTATCTATTAGCGTAAAGACGCAAATGAAACCAGAAATTTGGACGGCCAAATTCTTTGTTAGCACAGCACAGCTCAGTAGTTTAGCATTCAAGTGCGCCAATACTGAACTTCGTCAGCTTCGTTTTCCGTCTACTTTGTCTCCTTCGTCGGCACTGACCACTGGTTTATCAAAGCCCAGTTGTGTCTTACAATACCACAGGGGGTAAAAAGGCGCCACCCTGGTAGCCTAAGGGCACGAGATGATAGCGGGGTCGTAGTAGGGCTTCAGGCGGCTGAAGTGGACAGTTATCTCGGCCGCGGCGGCGATGATCAGGTGAAGGCGTGAGGGGCTCGGCGAGATAATTAACTGGAGATGTCTGCTGAACTACGTGATGGGTGCCCTGGTATTTATTGAGCAGTTTTGTAGACTGGCCCGGGCTGGAGGAGGGCACAAAAATCCAAATCAGGGATTCAGGAATGTAAGCCGCCGGCAGACAGATAGAACTGGCACGGGTACTTTTTCTGATGGTGCTGACCGTGCTCGCGTAACGGTGCTGGCGGTTTGGCGAAGTGTGGCGAAGCTGACGAAGTTCATTTTTGCGCTCACGAACGCTTAAGTACTGAGCTGCGTGCTAACAAAGATTGTGGCCGTACACATTTCTTGTTTGTTAGCACAGCGCAGCTCAGTAGTCAAGCGTTCGTTGTTGTTGTTAGGCTATCAAAAAATGGCACATACCCACACTGGGGGATCGGCCAAGAATCGGGTGGCTATTCACCTGAACGCAGTTAACAAAAAGGAAAAGCAAGTGGGAGCGCAATACCGGTGAATATTTCGTCATGAACAGGAAAGGGATGAGTGTTTTCATTTTAAAATTTTAAGAATAATAATAAAGAGAGGGATAAAATATTAATGATTTAGTCAAAATGTAATTATTGATAGAAAAGAAAAGGTTGGAACACTTAGCAAGGCAGTCGGTGAGATTCTATCAGGAAATTTTGAGCAGCGGTGCAAACAGATCTGTGGCTGAACCCAAATGTGGTGGCCCCAAATGATAGCAAGAGCGGGCTGCTCAAACTAAGGCCAAGATGCTGCAAGGGTTCCTCCAGCAACCTTTTTCTCAGTGAATTGAATCGGCGACAATACAGCCAAAAATGTTCAATAGATTCTGGCTCACGGCAAAATGCAAAAAAGGGAGAGATCGCCAAACCCAACTTGTGTAAATAGAAATTTAGAGGGGGGATGCGGCAGCGCAGCCTCGTCAGTGATACTTCAAGCTGCAGAGAGCAACAAATTTTCCTGTTCCAATAATATTTAAGGTGCTCATAATCCGCCGATGTTAAAAGTGATGTGTCTTGCGTGCTTAAAAACGCACGTCACCGAAATCTAGATGCTGTAATGTAGGCTGTAGCCGGAATGATTGGCAACACGGGGCCGCTGAGGGAAGCCTTTGCGAGATTTTCAGCAATCTCATTTACTGTCACACTGCTGTGGCCGGGAACCCATACTAAATGATCAAGGCTCAAATGCGGAGGAAGTAGGGATAAGAAAGTTGATAAAATGGGACCGTCAACCTGTGCAGCGAGGGACGAACACAAAGATAAAGAATCAGTAATTACTGCAACTGCTGTAATAGAGGGGCCTAGCTTGCGTAGAGCAAGTACAACTGCTAGAAACTCTGCTTGAAAAATAGGGGTGAAATCTGGAAGGCGCAGAGAAAAGGACCAGTCTAAATGCGAGCAAAATATTCCCACACCTGCTTTTTCATTGCATTGCGATGCATCAGTGGCTATTGCTATATCTGTAGGTAGGGTCCTCAGATGAACTTCTAGAAGACCATTTAGAATACTCGGTGGAAAAGTTTTGCATTTTTTGGGAATATGTCGTCGAAACCAACGTGGATAGTGGGCCCATTCCGAAGCGCAGGAAGGATATCATAAATGTTTACATCTAAAGGCTGAAGTAATCTTTGCACAAACACTACCTGAGGGGAATTGAAACGAGACCAGGGGACACCAAAAAAGGAGGTCGGCTGAGATCACAAAATGCTTTGGGAACGGTGGAAATGGGATTCATAGATCCTTAGGTAAGTTTGCACAGTTAAAAATTGAAGTCGTGATAAGAGAGACGGAATGCGGGCTTCAAGGTACAGCACATTGATAGCCACAAATTTTGGAAGGCCAGGCACATGCGAAGTGCTTCCCTCTCTAAAAGGACGAGAGGGCGAAGTTTATATGTAGCCGAGCCTGAAAACAACACTGACCAAAATTCTAAAATTGGCCTGACATACATTATGTAGATCATTAATAGCGCATCTCTGCGCATGCCGTACCGGTGATGACATAATCTCCGTAACATGCCCACGGCACGAGCCCCTTTCGCCGCGACATGGTCAATGTGAGGTCGCCAGGTGAGTTTGTTGTCATAAATGACCCCTAGGTATTTTAGGGATTGAACCTCCGGTATTATTTTTAACTGGCAAGTGAGAGAGACCACTACAGGAGTGAATAGAGGGAAAACAAGAGTAGCGCACTTGCCAACATTTAACTTCAGGTGTAATGCGCTCAACCAGTGCTCAAGTGTATTCAAATATGACGGCAACAGACCATACAGAGAATGTTTATCCGGCGCAGCAGCAAAAAACGCAATGTCGTCCGCATAGACGTAAGTGCGTACATGGCGGCGGAGAGGAATTGAGCTTAACAGAATATTAAAGAGCACAGGAGAAAGAACAGCTCCTTGCGGTACACCTCGCGTTTGTCTATACCTCTCTAAATGAACACCATTATTGTTCGCAAAAGAATTCCCTGTTATGAAGAAATGCAGATATCCATGCAACTATATAATCTGGAAATTGAAGAGACTGTAGCCTATGTATCAGGATGGTGTGTTCTGCACTGTCGTAAGCTTTGGCGACATCTAACGTAACCAACGCCGCGACCAGGCGTTGACGACGAGCAAGGAGAATTCTGCTCTCAAGATCAGCATGTACATTCCATATCGAACACCGTGGCCGGAAACCGAGTTGGCACGGGCTGAGTATACTTTTGCGGTCCACAATGGCTGACACCCGAATTAGTAACAACCTTTCTATCAACTTTACCACGTTTGATCTTAAAGAAATTGGCCTAATATTATCCAATTCATAGCCTCCACCCTGATTTTTAAGTAAAGGGATCACCTTGGACAGCTTCCACTCAGAAGGTATCCAAGTGTGTTTGAGAGAGTAGTTTATTAGGTGCAGTAAGGAGTTGGGAGACTCTTCAAATAGAATCTTGAGCATCTTTGTGGTAACAACATCAGGGCCAGGAGCAGCAGCTGGCAATCTCTGGACAACTTGTGAAAGCTCTGATAGATTTACTTGTGAGGCATTATCATTTGGTACGACTGGTGCAAACAACAATAGTCGCATAGGTAGTAAAGACGAGAACCGCTTTTGCAGGCCTGTGGCTATTAATTCAACTGCCTGGATAGCTTCTACAGGTGACATAACTAATGACTAAAAATTATGAGAGGACATGAGCTGTTTCCTAGACCGTAGAAAACCGAATAGTGCACGTCGGTTGCCCGCCTTTGAAAGATAATCGAAGTGTTCTGAGTCATATTTTTCCTTTGCGCGAGAAACTGTGCGTTTAAAAATGGCTGCAATAAATTTATAATCACTCCAGTTATTCGGACATTGGTTATGAAGAAGCTTTTTCCATGCTGACTTCCTCCACCTGTAATCTCTTGTACAGTCCGCATTCCACCAGTTAGAAGAATTCCCTTTTGTTGGCCTCACCAGGAACTCCAACTTTTTACGGCTTTCCTCAATAGCCAGACATATGCTTGCTGACTGGTGGACCTCGGCGATGTTAGACACTGGAGCAAGGGCAGAGCGCAACGCCGTCTGAAATCTGTCATAAATTACATGTGACCGCAACTGAGAAGACGCCGGAGTAACACGACATAAGATATCAAAATGAATAGGTATATGATCACTTGAAGTGCCGCTATCAACTGTCGACCAATTCGTTACGCCAATTCCAGGACTAATGAACGTGAGATCTAATACAGATTTAGTGTGTGAGCGAAGATAAGTGGCCGATCCTGAATTTAAGCACATCAGGTTGTGATCAAAAACCCAGTCCCAAAGGCGCTTGCCGCATGAATTAGTCCTAAACCCCAAGACACATGGTGAGAATTGAAGTCCCCAGCCACGACAACTAGGTTTTTACAGTTTACGAGTAAAAAATCCAGAGGTCTAACATCCTGGACTCCATTGGGGAAATAACAATTTGCTATTGAAAATGGAGAGCACCCAGGAAGTACAAAGTCTATTGCCAAAATCTCACAGTCAGAAGACATTTGTTGAAAAGATACCACAGCCCTGTGGCAAAATTTTGAAGAGACTAAAGGTAGTAAACCCCCGCCTCTTGACTGGCGGTCTAGGCGAAATGACTGGTAATTTTTTATATGAAAATGTTTGTCGGTTGAAAGCCAGGTTTCTTGCAGAATTATGACATCCGGATTAAGCTGAGTAGAAAGGCAGTGTAAATCTGTAGAAGCGGAAAGAATAGAGCGACAGTTCCACTGCAGAACTCGCAACGACGCTATGGTTGCGAAAGTCTAGCAGCAGCAACTGCCTGCTCCAAAATGGTATCCTTGGGTTTAGTGCCAAGCTGCTTCTTCTTTGATTTGGGCTGGGTGCCCTAAGAAGACAACGAATGAGACATGGGGGACCCACTGCGCTTAAGAAGCCGCGCATCAGGCTCCACCATCTCGGAATCATACATTATATCAACATCCCTCGAAGTACCCGAGGTAGGTACAGCGGAAGTGACAGAAGTTTGTTCCTGGGGTTGTGATGCTACTGGAATTTGAGACAGGATAAGAGGAGAGGGAATTGCTGTCGAAAGAGGTGCCAAACTAGCCTGCACGGCATGTGTAATCTGAGTCGCTAGAACATTTGTAAAGCACTCCGACACACTTGCGACAATCTTTTCTACCATTTTAGACATCGAAGCCTCCACAGCAGCCGCAATTGCCTGGGACAGCGTTGAGCCTAACATGGCACCTTGCCGAGCGGTCACACCGGCATAACCGTGGGCACGTTCTTTGACCTCTGAAATAGCGTCACGGCGTGAACAGCGTTTCCTGTCAATTATTTCCAGAATTTGAATTTCCTGAGCTCGAGAGGGACAATTTGTGTAGTTTGCAGAGTGCGCACCACCGCAAAGGCAACACTTCTCATTCTTCTCAGTGCAGGTGCTTGTTTAATGACCATCCCCACAGTTGCAACACCTCAAGTTGGATTTGCAACCGCCAGCGCTATGTCCATAGCTCCAGCAGTTGTTACACTGCAGAGGCCGAGATGATAATGGGTCTACCCGAAAAATTAGAGGCCATGCCTTGATTTCAGAGGGGCAGGAAGTGCTGGCAAAGGTAGCAATCACTGATTCAGTGGGCATCCGCACATTGTTTACATCCCGGCTACAGCGGTGCACAGCAACAACACCTGCAGCCGACAGAAGCTCAAGAGTCTCTGCCGGAGACAAGGAAGAGTCTACACCCCTTACAATACCTTTCGTGCACGCCAGATGAGAAGGGATGAAAGAACTTACCCGAAGGGAGGCAAAGGATGAAGAGTTTAGTAAATCTCTTACACAGGCAAGGTCTGGCGATCTGCACAGAATCCCACCGCATCCAAACTGGCGAACCTCTGAGATTGACTCATAATGAGAAGTCGCCGACTGGAGAGCAGCCCGAACAGCACCATGGTTGTTCATCCTGATAGCACCACCATCATTAGGGACCAGCGCGACAGGAATACTGCCGACACCACTGCGCAAAAAAGCTTCCAACGGTAGGAGATCAGTTGACAGAGAAGCCGACCAGAGGGAACTCCCCTGGCCGGGAGACTGGGTGGACATAGTCCGGGCTTACTGCCTTACCGCGCAAAGACGCAGAGAGAAAATGCCACAATCAGCCACACGAAACTTAGCCGAACGTTCCCAGCAGAGCAGGGCCGTCGGGGCAGCGATGAACAGGACGAACGCTAAGTGCCTCTAAGAACCGGTGCTGAAAGCGTCTTGGCGTCAGCTTCGTCTTCCGTCTGCTTTGTCTCCTTTGCCGGCACTTGTCGCTGGGGCATCAAAGCCCAATTGGTGGTGGTAGTGGTTTTTTTATTAAAATAATAGTAAAAAGGAAGGAAAAAATTTTAGCTAGCCCCGACATCTGCCATCGATACTGAAGAACGTGAGCTGGGGCAGCGGAAATAAAGGATAGCAGGCAGAATGGAGAAATTAAATGAAAGATGTGAGGGGACAGGAAGAGAGGATAGGGGGAGAAGTAACATATACAAGCTATTTACACAATATGAAATATGTCCAGGTTGTGCGCGTGATTAGTTCATTTTAGAGGAATTAAAACACACGCGCACAGCACTGTGTTGGCTTCAACTGGTGTGGCGTCCTATATTATTCGTTCAAGGTAGAATTCGCGGACCGTTCGGTGACTGTGTGTAACGACCTGACGGAGAACAGACGGGACGTCAAGCCCGTGTGTTCGAAGAATGCACAGAGGCTCACCAAAGTTCGCCAACGAGTGCGCGCACTACCCTCAGGACACAATAGCGTCTTGATGGAGCCTGGTGGCATGCGCTGCGCCCTATAGGCCGCGAGCATATCGCGACGAGCATCGGCTAACGCGGCACAGTGAAGGAGCAGGTGTTCTAGTGTTTCCACTGCACCGCAGCAGGTCACACACATCACTCGTCACGATTCCGTGACGCACCCATCGTTCCCCGGCCACACGCAGCCAATGCGCGCGCGGAGGATCCTTCCAAGTTGTGATCGTGTAAGTGCGCGACAGCCGATGATACTGTCGATGAGCTCACCTCCTGCGATGCGTGGGTCGGGGTGCTGCTTTCGGAGATTGTCGTGGATGGCCGCACGCACGTCCTCCAGCGCTAGGGGCAGATCGCTGGCATGTAGTTGGTGTGCAGCGGTAGCGAGGTCATGAGCTTCTTCGTGTCCGGCGATGCCGCAGTGACCGGGCACCCACTGTGCAGGCATGGCACATCCTCTCTGCGCGAGGCGCTCGATGCGCGAGCGAATTTCACGCACTAGTGGGCTAACACAGCCGTTAGATTGCAGGCGGTTGAGGGCGGCGCGGGAGTCGCACAGCAGAGCACTCCCAGGCGGCAGAGGGCCGAGGGTGAGCAGCAGGTTCAGCCCGAGCCGGATCCCCATCAACTCCGCCGTGGTGCAGGAGCCCAGGAAGGCTGCGTGTTGCTGGCTGTGCAGTCGCAGGGCGGGGATGGTGGCCGCCGCAGCAAGGGAGTAGCTGTCGCGGGCCACTGAGCCGTCGGTGTACACGAGATGGTAGTGGAGCTCCTCGTGTATGACGGCTCTGGCCAGCTGCTGCACAGCACAGAGGGGTGTGCTCCGCTTTCCCCCAATGCCGACGATATCTCGCTGTACCTCCGAGGCAGCAGGCCAGGGCGCGCAGGAGCCGTAGGGAGGTGGGCCTTGGGTCAATTGCTCATACTCGAGCAGCGCCACGCCCATTCGTGAGCGCGGGTGCGAGCGAATACGCTGCAGCAGCGAGGCGCCGTCCGGTGCGCGGTGAAGCCGGTGGATGTGATTCAATGCCCTGCGCGCTGCATGGAGCTCAAGTGGCCCCGCTCCTGCCTCGGCCAACGTTGCGGCGCACTGCAAGTTTTTGGGAAGGCCTAGGCACACGCGCAGGGACTTGCGGTGCTGAAGCTCGAGTTTCTTCCAGCACGGCTTGCGCACCGTGACGAGCGGCAGCGCATAGAGCACCGCCCCCAAAGCTGCGGCATTGTATAGCCGCAGCGCGGCTTGCTGGCAGATGCCCTGGTCTCGAGCGGTGAGCTTGTGCACGGCGGCAGTGATCCTCTTCATCTGCAGACTGGACTTGGTCGCCACGGGGTGGAAGGAAAGGCGCCAGTCGATGTCCAGGGCAAGGTACCGCACCGATGTACGCCAAGCAATCGGAGTCCCGTCCAGTGACAGTGGCGCAAGGTGTGCGCGCGAGCGCGAAACGCAGGCCATGGTCACCGATTTGTCCGCGCTCAGCGATAGACCAAGGCCGCGCAAGCTGGCATCGATTGCGGTCAGGGCTCCGTGAAGGCACCCCCGCACACGGAACGCCTCGCCCGGTGGTCCCCGGCCCCACAGAGCTATGTCGTCTGCATACATGAAGATGTACACATGGTGTCGGCCGTTTGTGGGGAGGCAGGGCGGCACCACCGACATAGCCACATGGCTCTGCCAACTCTACAAAGCTGTGCCCGCTGGAGATTGCGAGGGCGGCCAGCGGGTGAAGGTTTGCCTGTGGTTCGGTGATGATCCGCAGGGTGTCAAACAGCCTCCGCGAGCTGACATCTTCCTCCATCCTTTAGCATAGTGAAGCCCACTGCCGGCGGCATAGCTTGTTGGCGTGGCGGTGCGCTGCCGCGTCCAAGCGGTTGTAGACAGTCCAGTCGGCGGCTTTGTCAGTCCGTCGCGCCCGTCGCTCTGCGCGATCTCTCTTCTCGCGCAGATTGAGCAGCTTCATATCAGGTCTGGGCTGCCCTGCCCTTATCTCTGCTCGTTGAGTGGCTGCGAGAGCGCTTCGGACAAGACTTGAAAAGAAATCTGCGCCAGTGGCCGCCGCCTCGTCGACCACCCGCCTGAACGCACTCCAGTTGGTAATGGTGTAGGCACGTTTGGGGCGCGCCTCCAACGCAGTGGGTTCAATTAGGATGGAGTAGTGATCCGAGCCCCAGAGAGATGGTGATCGGCGCCATGTCGCCTCGATGCCTCTGGATGCGAAGGCAACGTCGATGCAGGAGCCGGTTGTTCCGCGTCGTCGAAAGGTGGGCTCGCCGGTGTTCAAGGGGGTGAGTCCCAGCTGCGTTGCTGCGTCGTGCAGGTCGTCTCCACGCGCGGAGTGGCGCGCACTGCCCCACGCACTATGGTGGCGTTAAAATCACCGTACAGCACACGGCAGTTTCTTTTTTTTTTGCGGTTCGTTGTCAACGCGGGAAATAAACAAGAACAGTAAAAATAAAATCTCCTCTTTGCATAAATCTCAGATCCTAATTTGACATTGATTAAAACTTCGATGCGACGCCGCCAGTACACAGTCAACATTGAAAGCAAGCAAGCGTTGCACTTATACGTTCAATTTGCTGAGCAGAAGCCTCTTACTGGACCATTGATTTTTTGTGCGCTGAATGCATTGGCTAGCGGTACCTAATCGAATAAGCGTAACTCCATTTGCGTTATCGTCTTTGCATTAACTGTTTGTTTGTGCCTAAACACGAGTTTAAATTCTCGTGCTGATGTTCGCCACCAGTTGTTTTTGTAACTAACAGCCTCGGCCATATATGTTATCTGCTCGCGTACCTTTTTTGTACACAGTGTTTGCTGGCCTGGCGGTCAAATATACTACACTTTTTGTATTTTATAAGCGTATGTAGCTATGGCTAGAGAGCTTGTCGTCATAAACATCCTATTTTATGAACTCTTCTGAAACTTGTCATCACTTAAGTTCGCCTTGCAAATATGTCGCGATAGTTTTAAAGTGTCCGTACGGTCGGTTGGGGATTCCTTGTCACACCATTACGCATATATCGGCACGTTTTCACGTGAAATCATATCCTGCTGTATTACACTTCATCGCACATAATAATCCTTGACGCAGATTATTGGCCCATAAAACTAAGTTTTCCTTTAATGCCTTTTGCGCACAGTGCTGTGCAACCTGCTTGTAAAAACTGTGTTTATCCTCCTGAACGAACATCCTCATTTGTGAAGTAGAGGCCCGGCTCCCGACAAAATGGACTCCGGTTCACTTCCGCTTGGCAAATTTTTGAAGCAAAAGCTTTACTATCCTAGCGGCGGCCATTTCGCTGCGTCTGCACGAATGACCTTGAACAGGAGGAGAGGAGCTGCGTAAGTAACCACGTGACGCACCACGTGACTCGCAGCAGGTGCAGTCGCGCGCTCCGCCGTCGTCGCGGCGGCTGCGCGCTGCCTATCCAGAGCCTCGCTATGAGCGGAGCAGGTCAGCCGGAGCCGACCTCCTCGAGAGTGCGTACTCCCTGGCGTCGGGCCGAGTCTAATCACTCGGTCGACATTGCCAACCGTGCGAGATTCATAGCAATCGACAGCGAGCGTAAACGCGCTAAACGGCCAGCCGAAAGCAGCGCAGGCCGGGAGCTTAGGGTCGACCGCGAGGGAAAGATGGCGGGTGAAGACAGCGACGAGCCTTGTTGGCAGCCGAGGCGGAGACTGGCGAGCCGCTGGAAGTGAGTTTTCGCATTGCGGATTGCACGACGACCCACGTGGTCCGTCTGTTTGTCAGACTGTGCTTCGGCCACGAAATCCTTAGGACGGGACTTCGCGGGTAATCCTTGCTTTCCCTTGCATAACTAGGGTTAGCTGATCTAAGCCGCAGCCATTTTTTTTCTTTGCAGCGAACCCGCTTTTCTACGTCACAACGCCCATTCTACGAGTGTGCATTTCCCACTCTCGCCGATGCGGGGTTTTCCTCCGAACGGGACCATTAGCGCTTTTGCTTTACTAGGTTATCGAAGGCGAAAAAAGAACAGAAATAATGCTGCCGCTCCGTGGGTTGCCCTTCGGCTGCCGGTCGTGGCCTCCATGTCATGCCTGGCGGCGACATCCGGTGCCCACGTCTTAAGCTGGAGTTGAATATACGGCTCCGAGCTGGCCAAAGCAGCCTCGCACAGCCGCGGACTGTTCTCACTCTGGTGAGAAGGCACCGGGGTGAATAAGGGCGTAGCGGGCAGGAGAGAGGAAAATGTGGCCGCCTGTAAATGGCGCCGCCTTTTCGGTTGGAGCTTAGATAGGAACTTGTGAGCGCTAGTGAGGGATAGGCGGGCGTTTCGGTGATGGATGATGTCATGGATTGTGAGGAATAGGCAATCCGATGTAAGCCAGCGCCTTGATGTCTTCTCAAATCAAGGATTGACATCGAGATGGTAGTGGTAGGCGTAATTATATTTCATTTATTTCCTAATTGCTGCTTACTAGTAGTAACAGGCAGTTCCGTTTACTATCCACTCTTGTGAGATAAATTCTGCTGACTCTATAAAAAAAAAACAATTAGTCGGCTTCACCTTTCACTTGCCGTAGACGTCGCAATGACAACCTGACGGGGGTAAAATGGAACACTGCATGTAAGTACACTCCATCTACGTTGACACCGAACGCAGACCATGGGACGTGATCTTGCGATACTTTGCCTCCGCCCAAAAATCACAGTTAAGGAGGCAACCCTGTGAAACCCTATCACCTAGTACACAGCAGGGAGGCCATGATGACAACGCTCGACGCAGTGTTGCAGGAGGTCACAGACGGGGACAACTTCGACTTCGTCGCCTACTTGGGCTATATTCTGAGTTTGTGTCATAATAAAAAGCATCATAGTCTGCCGCAGCGGCCGCACCTGATTGGTCGAAACGCCGGAAGCGGATGTCGTTTCGGTTCCGACTGTGAGTGGCGGCAGGATGTCACTGCGGTGTGGTTGCTGCAGCGAAACGTCTTGCGTCGCTATTGCTCTTTACCGACAAATGGAACGATGCTAATGCGAGCGAAGAAATCTTCACCCACAAGTTTAGATGCCCATCGGCTGCCACTGTAAAGGGGTAATATCAATGGTGCTTTCTTTGCCCATTGGACTTCAACAAATAGAAGCAATAGTTCAGATACTCTTTTCAGTTCTGTAATGGTCGGAGGTGTCCTTAAGGAAGAGTAGTCAATACGCATGGCTTTTCAGTGGCAGAAGGCGCCCGCTACAGCCGTCGATCGCCAATGGTAAATAAAAAGCAGCTACCTTGGTCGCTTGAAACTGCGTTTTCAATTTACCGAGAGGGTTGAAGCGAACGGAGAGGAAAATTTGTGTGCACTCACAATCTGCCCAAAGCGCGCACCGTGCCGTGCTCAACCAAGACATGTGACGAATTGCTGTCTGCAACACCGCTGAACGCAAGTTGGCGCTGTTATTGAACGGTTTTGCTAAGGGAAATTTATTTTTGTCATTCCTTTTATGCAGGCATTGCAAGAACCGCGGAGTGCCGCTTATAGGTTTTTAATTGATCTGCCGCCAATATATAAAACATATGAACTAAAAAAATCGTCTTACTCTGTCTTTACAGATGCGTTGGGAGACTTCGCAGACTTTTTCATAAGTTCGCAATGGTATGAAGCGCAGGCATGCCCACACTGACCTGACCAATGATTAATTTTATCTGCCGCCAGCCAAAAGCAGTGTGGTTTTATAGAAAGTGCGTATGGCCACCTGTAATGTCTTTCGTGCATATATTATCAAAAAGCGGCCACGAGCATCGACCGCAAATATAGCCGATGCATAATTGCCGGGGCACTGGTACTGGAGTCTAGTGTACACTAGCAAATAAATCAATAAATATAGTAAATTATCTTTCACGAAACAGTGAACTGCGATGCGCGGTCTCAGCAATTTAGCCGCTAGTAATAATGCAACATTTCTCTCTGAATCTCATGTTGTTTGCATCATCGCAATAAAAATGACTGCACGCTATCGGGAGTGTCTATATGTAAAAACCTTTATTATTCGAAGGTAAAACTCTCCATCATTATCGCACTTAGCATGAAATTTAGTTAGAGCTTTGCAAACAATACACGTCGGTGTTTTTCCTTTTAAAATCTGACATAAATCTACAGTATATTCCTGGACATAAAATTTAGGTATCAAATGTTTTTATAGACATAACAAGGGTCTCCTAAACGACTTGAGCCGAGCTTCGTCCCGCAGCGACATAGACCCTGAAGCCGGCCTTGCTGGTCAAACTGAAACCGAAGCCCTCTGAAGTATTCGGAAACATTCTTGATGGTGATGATGATAGCGAATTTTTATGGCGCAAGGTCATCTGCGGCCAAAGTGCTCCATGGCACAAAGTATTTTTCATTTTACTCGAGGCAGGGTCAAAGACCAAATTTACAAGCATTTCACCCCGAATAAGTCGAGCAGCAGGCATGGGAAACATGTAGTCATTTTACCACCAATGGGTACCTGGTGGTACTGGGGATCGAACCCCGCACCTTCCGCATGCGAGGCGGGTGCCCAAGCCAATATAGGCCACCGTTGCTGTACAGCCCGAAACGTTCCTTCTGCCATAATGGTTCCCAGCGCAAACATTAGTCCATGGAGGCGTTCCAACCCGAGCCCACAAACCGCCTTCGGTTGCTTTCAAAAGGCTCGTTCCGGTGACATCAGATTCGCCGAAACGCCGGATGATTTTGGGGTGGCTTGGATGCAGCGAAAAGTGCCAATGTACCCGCACGCTGATGTCACACACATAGAGTACACTATTGAAACGGAGGCTCAATGGCCTCAAGGAAGCAAAGAGTCGCGGTGGCTCAGTGGTTAGGGCGATCGGCTACTGATCAGCAGTACCCGGGTACGAAGCCGACTGCGCCGGCCGCATTTCGACTCAGGCGAAACAATAAGGCGCCCGTGTGCTGTGCGATGTCAGTGCACTTTAAAGATCCCCACGTGGTCGAAATTATTCCGGAATCCCCCTCTACGGCGCCTCTTTCTTCCTTTCTTCTCTCAGTCCCTCCTTTTTCCCTTCCCTTACGGCCCGATTCAGGTGTCAGCTGAGATGCGAGACTGATACTGCGCCATTGACTTTCCGCCGAAACCAATTTGGAAATGAAAATTGGTTTAGGGCAAACGAAATGGCGCAGTATATGTCTCACATTTCGGCGGACACCTGAACCGCGCCGTAAGGGAAGGGATAAAGGAGGGAGTGAAAGAAGAAAGGGAGAAAGAGTGGCCGTAGTGAAGTCTCCGGTTTAATTTCGACTGAGTAACACTCCAAACAGCTGAATACAGTCACTCAACGAGTGAATTTGCCACGCATCTCGCGTCTTGTGCTCGGTAGCAAAATTTTCCATAAGAGAAATTTTCTTTTCATTTGTGGTCAACCACCTAGCATAGCTACATGCATTGTAGATGTCCAGGTTCACCGATTTGCAAGAATGGATGTTTCAATGAATGAATGTAACCTTCGCATGACAAGCCCAGGATTATTGCACTCGCGTAGTGGTTGACGATTTTCGCTGTAAGTCTATTCCTCCTTAATTCAAATGGTATTAAGCAGGAATCCACTCGTCTAAGGAACTAAATGTTAATGTGAGGGTTTCAGGGGCAGACACAATGTTTTACAATGTGAATATGAGGCGAGGGTGACGAAGAATTTTGCAGTCAAGTCCATGAATCTTCGGCCCCTCAGTGACAAGGGCACTCTACTGCTGCGCCAGTGCACCCGGGATCGATCCAGTCGGCTAAGGCAGCGTTTAGATGGAGCCGAAACTCAAGACGGTCGTGTGCGGTGCAATGTCAGTAAACATTAGATCCACAGGCGGTCTAAATTATTCCGGAGCCCTCCACTACTGAAATAATAATAATAATAATAATATTAATAATAATAATAATAATAATAATAATTGGTTTTGGGGGAAAGGAAATGGCGCAGTATCGGTCTCATGTGTCATTGGACACCTGAACCGCGCCTTAAGGTACGGAATAAAGGAGGTAGTGAAAAAATAAAGGAAGAAAGAGGCGCCGTAGCGAGCGGAGGGCTCTGGAATAATTTCGACTACCTGGGCATCTTTAACGTGCACTGACATCGCACAGCGCACGAGCGCCTAAAGCCCCAACTCGATGGACACGTCCTATCCGTACAGGCGGAGCGCCTACGCGCAAAGGGCGTACGCTGGATCCTGTCTGCGCATGCGCAAAGCGCGACGCGCGCGTAGGCGCGAACAAGGTTAGATATCTGTCCATGTCAAATAGCCGCGCCTGAGCGCGCGCGCTTGCGCGCGCGTCGGAAGCGGGGTCCGGTTTACAACAATAGGAGGACCACGGGGCTCTCGGGGATTCTTGGTGTCTTGAGGCTCTTTCAGGTTCCTGGAACTTTTCTTCGCGGTTTAAGTTGTCCTTTCAGCGCCCCCCAAATCCCCTTTCTTCACGCTTGAAATTCCTTGGGTAGGCTCGAGAGGGGGAACGCGCCAGCACAGGGAGCATGGATGTGGATGTCTTTTTTCGACGCCCGTCGCGGCGCGGCGCTGGGCACGTAGGCGCTTCGCCGTACGCCTAGGATGTGTGCATCGAGTTGGGGTTTTAGCGTTTTTCCTCCATAAGAACGCAGCCGCCGCGGTTCACTTCCGCTTGACAACCTTTTGAAGCAAAAGCTTTACTAGCCTAGCGGCGCCCATTTCGCTGCGTCTGCACGAATGACCTTGCACAGGAGGAGGGGAGCTGCGTAATTAACCACGCGACGCACCACGTGACTGGCAGTGGCTGCAGTCGTGCGCTCCGCCGTCGTCGCGGCGGCTGCGCGCTCCTATCCAGTGTCTCGCTATGGACGAAGCAGGTCAGCCGGAGCCGGCGTCCTCGAGAGTGCGTACTCGCAGACGTCGTGCCGAGTGTGATCACCCGGTCGACATTGCCAACCGTGCGAGGGATTTAGCAATCGACAGCGACCGTAAACGCGCTAAACGGCCAGCCGAAAGCAAAGGAGGGTGGGAGCTTTGCATGGCTGGACGGCGAGCGAAAGATGCCGAATGAAGACAGCAGCGACGAGCTTTGTTAGCAGCCGAGTTGGAGACTGGCGAGCCGCTGGAAGTGAGTTCTTACAGTGCGGAATGCACGACGACCCACGTGGTCCGTCCGTCTGTCAGACTGTGCTTCGGCCACGAAAACTTTAGGAAGGGACTTGACGTGTAATCCTTGCTTTCGCTTGCATAACTAGGGTTAGCTGAGCTAAGCCGCAGCCATTTTTCTTTGCAGCGAACCGGCTTTTCTACGTCACTACACCCATTCTACGAGTGTGCATTTCCCACTCGCGCCGATGCGGGGTTTTCCTCCGAACGGGATCATTAGCGGTTTTACTTTACTAGGTGTTGCTGCAGGTGAAAAACTTTATTTAGCTCAGGCCAAAAAAGAAAAGAAATGATGCTGCCGCTCCCTGGGTGGCCATGCGTCTGGTGGTCGTGGACTCCATGTCATGCTTGGCGGAGGATTCCGCTGCCCAGGTCGTAAGCGATAGTTGAATATACGGCTGCGAGCTGGCCAAAGCTGTAAGCCTCCCACAGCTGCGGACTATTTAGGTGCCAGGAGAAGGGGGCCGATGGTGCTGGAGATGAATAAAGAATGTGAGTGTAGTCTGCTCGGGGTGGCTGCAGTGCGTGCATTTCGGTGAGGAGGCACCGGGCTGAATAAGGGCTAGGCGGGCAGGAGAGAGGAAAGTGTGGCGGCTTGTAAATGCTGCCACGTGCTCTGTTGGAGCTTAGAGAGGGACTTGTGAGAGGGAGTGAGTTATAGGCGGCAGAAGCGGTGATGAATGTTGATGTCATGGAATGTGAGGAATAGGCTAACATGTGAGCGCCTTGATGTCTTCTCAAATCAAGGATTGAAATAGGTCATATTTCATGCCAGTCGACAGGCGTGAGTGCATTTCTTTTATTTTCAAGCTTTTGCTTACTTGTAACAATTAGCTCTGTTTACAATACACTCTTGTGGGATAACTTACGCTGACTCTATAAAACCCAAGCAGAAGGTTGTACCTCTCACATGCCGTGGACATCGCAATGGCACCCTGACGGGGGTACAATGGAACAACTGCATGTAAGTACACTCCATCTACGTTGACACCGAACACGGACCATCGGACGCGATCTTGCCCTACTCTGCCTTCGCCTATAATCCGCAGTTAAGGAGGCAACCCTGTGAAACCCTATCACCACGTACACAGCATGGAGGCCATGATGACAACGCTCGACGCAATAATGTTGCAGGACGTCAAAGACGGGGACAACCTCGACGTCATCGCCTACCTGGGGCCGTATTCCGAGATTGTGTCATAATAAAAAGCGTCATAATCTGCCGCAGCGGCCGCACCTGATTGGTCGAAACGCCGGAAGTTAATGGCAGTTGGCGGCGACTGTGAACGGCGGCATTGATTTCATTGCGTGGCGGTTGCCGCAGCGAAGCGTCAAGCGTCCCAGTTGCTCTTTACCAACAAATGGAACGATGCTAATGCGAGCGAAGAAAAATTCACCCGCAAGTTTAGTTGCCCATTCGATTCCACTGTAAAGGGGTAATATCAAAGGCGCTTTATATGCCCATTGCACTTCAGCAAATAGAAACAATAGTTCACATGCTCTCTTCTGTACTGTAAAGGCCGAGGTGTACTTAAAGAAGAAAATATTGTACGCAATACGCATGGCTTTTCAGTGACAGAAAGCGCCCGCTACAGCCGTTATCGCCAATGGTAAATAAAAGGCAGCTAGCTTGCTCGCATAACGCTGCGTTTTACATTTATTGTGGCCCGCCGCGGTGGCTCAGTCGCTAGGGCGCTCGGCTGCTGATCCGGAGTTCCCGGGTTCGAAACCGACCGCGGTGGCTGCGTTTTTATGGAGGAAAAACGCTAAGGCGCCCGTGTGCTATGCATTGCCAGTGCACGTTAAAGATCCCCAGGTGGTCGAAAATATTCCGGAGCCCTTCAATACGGCACCCCTTTCATCCTTTCTTATTTCACTCCCTCCTTTATCCCTTCCCTTACGGCATGGGGCAGGTGTCTAGCGATATACGAGAGAGATAGTGCGCCATTTCCTTTCCACAAAAAACAACCAAATATAGATTGTTATCAGACGGTTGTGCAGACGGCAATTTATTTTTGTCATTCCATTTATGCAGGCACTGCAATAACCGTAAGATGCCGCTCATAGGTTGTTAATTTATCCGCCGCCAATACTGCAGCCTATGAGCTAAAAAAAATTGTCTTGCTTTGTTTGTCTTTATAGATGAGTTGGGAGACTTCGGAAACGAAGTTTTCATAAGTTCGCCATAGTACGAAGCGCAGGCATGCCCACACTGACGCCTGGAGACTAACCTGCAAGCTTACTCGCGAGCTCAGTGCAGAGCCACACCACCGCGGCTATCGAGAACCGGAACGGACGCCGAAAAACCATCTCTGGCATGTCAAACGCGTCAGTAGTAGTAGAAAACATTTATTCCAAAAAGGTAGGATAGAGAGGCGAAAATACGGATCTTGGGTGGAGTCCTTATTTCAGGACCCCTATGTCCACCGCAGTTGCTCTTGCTTGGGATATCAGCTTTCGCTGCGTCGCCAAGTCAGAGCTGAGCAGGGCAGACTCCCACTGTTCCTCGGAGTGATGTTTGTGTAGTTCGGGGGGCTTGGGACCGCAGCAGCCCCATGTTACATGATATGTTGTTGGAATTCCGCCACACCAGGGGCAGTTGCTGTCATATCTGTCGGGGAAGCTGATGTGGTACTTGTGTAGGTTAGGAAAGGTGTTCGTCTGTAGTTGTCGCCATTCCCTCGCCTCTGCCGCCGTTAGCTTACGGTGTGGTGGGGGATAGACTTGTCTTTGTGTTCGGAGAAGGAGGAGGCACTCGCCGTACGTGGAGAGGAGAGGGGTGAGGTCGGGGAGGTTAGTCGCTCGGTTAGTATCCTCGAGCTAGACTGTCCGCGGCCTCGTTTCCCTCGAGCTCCTCGTGCCCAGGAGTCCAACTGATTTGGTGTTTGCATGTGGAATTTTGAACTTGTGGGGTACTCAGAATGGGAGCGACGGAGTGTGGAAGTCTGCCAGAGAGGAAGAGGCGACACGCGGACTGGGAGTCGGTAATAATTTTTAAATCATTTCCCGTAGCATCGCCGTGCTGGATTGCGAGGACAATTGCAGCAGTTTCTGCTACTGTGGGAGAGCAGTTTCGTAGGGAGGCGCTGGCGATTTCCTCGAAATTGGTGTCCAAGACGACCGCCACCGCGTTTGTTGAATCGGGGTACGTGGCTGCGTCCACGTATACAGCATTTTGTGCCTGTCGATGTGTGCGGCGCAGATAGTCCTCTCGCGCCTTTCGTCGTCCCTTTTGTGAGTCCGAGTGCATGTTCTTCGGGAGTGGAGCTACATACACGCGATTTCGCAGAGTTGAGGGTAGGTCTCGGTTGTCCTGGACGGCGCGTATGTCAGCCGGGGAACCCACTCTTTCCAAGATTGCGCGTCCAGCTTTGGTGGTGAGGAGGCGTTCCTTTTGCGATGCTAGGACGGCTTCTCGAATTTCTTCTATTGTGTTGGTCAGTCCCAGGTCCTCGAGGTGGCAGTTGGCCGTGTACATCGGGAGGCCTAATGCATGTTTGTAGGCGGTACGGATGATGGCATCTGATTTGTCTCGCTCATTCCCCAGAAGTGGTAGGAAAGGGAGACCATATGACAGGTGGTTCATAACTAGAGCCTGTATCAGTCGAATTGTATCCTCCTCTCTCATGCCTTTTCGGTTGCGAGTGATGCGCCGAATCATGCGGGAGATCTGGAGGGCAGTTGTCCGGAGACGCTGTAACGTGTGGTTGGCTTTCCTGTCGCTCTTAAGCCAAAGGCCCAGGATGCGGATAAGAGAGACTTCCTTTATTCTCGTGCCTTCGACGTAAACCTCGATGTTGCCGGGAGATTTGTAGGCATCACCCTGAATGCGGATAATTTCGGATTTGTCGGGTGCGCAGCGGAGGCCGGAATTTGCGTCTTGTCTTTCTACGCAATTGACTGCCTGTTGTAGGGTGTTTTCTTTGTCGGCAAGAGAACCCCAGGTGGACCAGATGGTAATATCATCAGCGTAGATAGTATAGCCGATGCCTTCAATAGCCTCGAGTGCTTTTGCCATGTCGATCATAGCTATATTGAAGAGGAGAGGAGAGATGATAGAGCCTTGGGGAGTGCCTTTGTTGGGTGTCTGCTCTGTGCCGGAGCGGACATCTCCCATGCCAATCGTGGCCGTGCGGTTGGTGAGAAAGTTTTGATGTAGTTGAAGGTCTTGGGTCCGCAATCGAGGGCGTTGAGTTCTTTCAAGATGGCGTCGTGAGAAACGTTTTCAAAAGCGCCTTTCATATCAAGTGTCATAATTAGGTGCTCGCCGCCTCTCGGGATGTTACTGAGTACTTCTTCCTTGAGAAGGAGGAAAGCGTCTTGCGTAGAAAGACCTTTTCTGAATCCGATCATAGTGGGTGGAAAGAGGATGTTGTCCTCTATGTAGATTTGGAGGCGGGTCTGGATAACGCGCTCGTATAGTTTGCCCAGGCAAGTGGTGAGGGAGATGGGTCGTAATGCTTCCAGGCTTGGTGGTTTGCCTGGTTTTGGGATAGTCACGATTTCGGAATGTTTCCACTCTGCAGAGAGTTCTCCCGCCTCCCATAGGGTGTCATTTATGTAGGTAGTGAGGACCTCAATCTGCGACTTGCCCAGGTATCGAATCATCCCATTTGTGATCTTGTCCGCGCCAGCTGCCGTGTTGCGTGTGGCAGATCGAGCCGCGGCGTAAACCTCGGCAGTGGTGATGGTGGCGTCCAGCCTCTCATTTGGGCCTCCCGTGTACGAGATTGTGCTGGGGGGATGGAGGGCGCCAATGTATTTAGTTTTGAGGGCGGTGAGGAGGGCCGCGTCGTCTCCGGGGTACAGATGGGGGCGATTTCTTTGAGTGTACGGTTAGTGGCAGACCGCGATGTTTGCGGATCGACGAGGCTGCGGAGGATCGCCCAGGTGCGGGAGGTCCCCAGCGTGCCGCGTAGTGACTCGCAAAATTCCTGCCAATTCTGTTGAGAGAGGTGTTGTGCATACTCTTGTGCTTCTGCCGTGATCTGTGATATGCGGAGTCGCAAGGGACGATTGAGGCGTTGGCGTTTCCATCTGCGAACCAGAGTCCGTCGAGTCTGCCACAACTTCAGAAGGTGACGATCGACCGCCGGATTATCGGGTGTGCATTGTACGTCGGTGGTGGCCTGCTTGTGTGCTTTCCGAATCTGTTCACTCCATTCACTGATTGATTTAATGGGGTCTTCCGGAACGGGCTGTGCACGGTATTTAGTCGAGTCCGTGATTTCGGCGGTTCCCAAGGTGCGACGAATGCTTGCGGAGGTGATAGACGTGCTTACGATGTAGTGGTCGCTACCTAAGTTCTCTCCGAGATTTGTCCACGTAGCGTTATGGATGTTCTTGACGATTGTAAGGTCAGGGCATGAATCGCGCGTGACGCTGTTTCCTTCGCGAGTTGGGTATAAAGGATCAGTAAGTATTTCCAGGCCCAGGGCATCCCGAGCTCGTACCACGCTCAGACCACGAAGCGAGTTCGTTTTGTAGCCCCATTCCCTGTGGGGGGCGTTAAAGTCACCGAGTGCGATAAGCTGATGCGAAACAGCTAGCTGATCTGCCTCTTGAAGTATGTCAGAGAAATCGGCCTTGGTTGCTCGTGGGGGGTGATACACGTTCAGAACGAAGGTGCTCTTGCGGCCCCTCTTGTTGGGAATGACCTCGATCATGTTGTAGTTGATCTCCTGTTCTCTCAAGGAGTATTCGACCACTGTGATGTTTTTAGAAACAAGGCTGGCAACTTTTGGCGAGCTCGCATTGTGGACTGTGTAATATCCTGGGAGAGTTGCCGCCGGGTCGGCTCCTACCTCTTGCAGGCAGATTATATCGGGTCGAATGGGGGTGACATTGATGTATTGTTTTAAGAGGCTTTGTTTTCTCCTGAAACTTCGGCAATTCCATTGCCAGATCTCTAGGCGGTTAGGAGTGCCTGATCTAGAGAGCGGAGCCATCCTGGTGGCTGGTAAAGCTCCTGACAGATTCGTTGTCGCTACTCATAGCGACCGCCGCGGTCGCGGACCGGTAGGTTTTTGCTCGAGGGTTGTCAGAGCTGGTAACACATTTTCTGCTAGGGGCTTTGGTGTTCATCAGTGCTTGTAGGGTAAAAAATTGGGCGTCATGTGAGCCCAGGCGCGCGCCTATTTGTGCGATTTGGGCTGAGAGCTGGGAGGTGAATGTTGTGAGAAGGGGTTTATGTTGTTCATTATGTTATTCAAGAGACGTCCCTCTATTTTTTCATATGTGTTGGGGAGGGGGGTGGTTGTCGGTTGGCGAGGTGTGGAAGTTGGTGTCGCCACTGGTGGTATCAGTGGTTTGGGGGAAGTCTCAACGTCCCGGGGCGCAGGCGGTGGGGTAGGTTGAACGTGGGGGGTGGTGAGAGGAGTGCACTTGCGGGCTAGCTCCGCTACCTGGGATCGTAGCTTGTCGATAGTATGTGCCATTTTTGCGCAGTCTGAGCATTTGGGTGGAGTGGATGTGTTTGAAGGAATAGTGGGAGAGTTCTTAACGAGCTCTGCGGAGTTCGTCTTTTTGTCCGTGGCCTTGGCTTGCCCCTGGTGTGGCCGGCTAATTTCCTTTTTTTGCTTGGGTGCAGGGGAGGAGGGGTTGACCGGTTGGTGGAGACGGATCGCGATCTGCTCCTACTGCTGCAGCTTTGGCTGGATGACTCGTCGTCCGTGCTGAACCAGCGCGGCGTCCGAGTTCGGGCCTGGTTGTCTTTCCTGGACCGATGTTGTTCCTTGATGGGTGGGGTGGAGGATCGGATGGATGGTGGCTTTTGATTGAGTGGTTTGAACCGATTGGGGCACTCCTTGCTGCCAGTTTCGTGTGTTCCTCCGCACAGAGCACACTTCGGCAGGCACTGATGTCCGTCAGGAGGATTTTTGGCCCCGCATTTCCTGCAGGCCGCCAGGTCTGGTGTGGGGCACACATCTGAGCGATGACCCGGCTGCATGCACACAATGCAGAATTATCGTGCTGGGCGGTACAGATGGCAACGAAACTCCGCGCTCTTGAAGTACACAACTTTGGGGGTGGTCGGGCCGTTGAAAGTGATCAGCATCGACGATGTTTTGCCCATGCGTCGTAAGTCCAGTACGGTGGTCCCGCGTGAGCGGATGTATAGGCCCGTCTGAAGCGCTTCCGGTGTCACGTGGTCCGGAATTCCGTGGATTACGCCCCGTCTTTCGTGCTCTGTGAAAGGTATGTAGGCGTTCACGTCATGAGTGAGGTCTCCAAGGGAGAGTGTCTTGATTTGTATTAGTTCGTTGGCAACTTCTGCGTGCGGAGTGCTCGCTACGAGGATATTTGATCCGTAGTGGGGGCGAAGGAGGTACCTTCCTTCCACCTGCTGCGGTTCTGGACAGGCGTTGCTTACTGCTTGGGCAAGATCGAGATTTGAGAAGTTCATTAAAGCAAGTCCTCGGCGAGGTCGAATCACGATTTTGATGTCCGTTTGCGGTAAAGGCGGGAGGCGGACTCGAAGGCCGCGTTTCTTTGGCGTAGGATGTTTGTGATTTGGTGGGGGGTCATGGGAGTCGGTGCTGCCCTGCACTTGGCTGTTGGTTTCAGTCCGGGCTGCTTTGCGAAGCTTCCTTTCTTGATGTCTGCTCAAGGCTATCTTCCAGCCGTTGGGCAGAGGGGTAGTAGGCGGTGGCGAGGCCGGGGACGAACTGGTCGTCGGACCGTTTTCCGTTCGGTCTTGAGAGTCGGTTAAGTCCATGTCGGAATCCAAGCCTTCATTTGTTGTGGGTAGCAGGGACGCCTCCGAGCTCATTTTCAGCGCCGCGCAGCGTGGCGCGGGGCGAGGCATGGGCTGGAGGACCGCCCATGTGCTAGGCGCAACGCGAAGGATAGCGTTCCGCGCCTGGCTCGGAGCGTTAGAGTCTTTTTCGGACAAAAGTGGTCGGAATTGCACAGAAAATGGTGGGAACGGGTGCCGAACACCTTCACTGACTGATTGTGGTGGTATCAGTCCATTTCAGGTCGAAAGTTCGCCGTCCCGAGTAAAAATCCACGGAGCCGAGGTGAAGTGCGTCCGCTCACGGCGTTCATTCGTTGGCAACCAAACGCTTCAGTGTAGCAGCGCGCATCTGGCGACTGACCATCCGTGCACATGAGCGGTTTCACGCTGGCAGACATTACACGCTATCACGATGCAGGATGTTTCAACAGCTAATAGAGAGCTCTAGAATAGGAAATGCGCGTTTGCGCGCAGAAAACGCAAGTATTTTGCGGGTCACCACGCTTTATGTTACATCATTCAACACGCGAAGACCGGAGAACTCCGGTGATAGTGGCGCCATCCGGTGAGAATGAAGAGAACAATTTATACAACAAACCGGTGCTCGTTAGACCTAGCAGCTACCGAATCTCCCAGCGAACTAAAAATGCAGACCAAATTTATCGTCCACACAATTTGTTATACGCAAGTTAAGGCGAAGCGAAAGACCAGTGCCCAGTTTATAGCCAGTTGACATGCCGAAAAACGCAGTTCACCGACGAGTTCACTTGGAAGCGACAGGCGCCGCTTCAGAGTGCGCCGCGATGTGTGCTGTCGTCCTTGGGCATCTGCTGCTAGAGGAGCGTAGAGTCGATAACACTTTTCTACAGTGCTCGAGAGGTGCCATCCGCGGGAAAAAAAGCGGCATTCTAAAGCAGGTATTGACTTTCACTGATAATTGTTACTCTGGAGAGCAGCAAAATAGACACGTGAAGCGCACAGGCACCAGCGCCTTACCGCTAGCAAAACAGCTGCGAAAACATTTAACTTCATTTGCTCCGCAGCACACCGCCCGAGCGCTCTAGAAAAGTGTGATCGACTCTGTACGCTATGTGTCTGACGTCCCCATCCGACTTCTACGACCCTTTTCGCTGCATCCGAACCACCACATCCGCTTCCGGCCTTTCGACCAATCAGGTTTAGGCGCCGCGGTAGATTTTGACGCTTTTTATTATGTCACAAACTCGGAATAAGGTCCCTGCACTCCACTCTAACCAGAAATACGCACATATAGAAGTAAAAAGGAGATCATCGGTAATCTAGCGCACTCAGCTGCATAAAATGAACTGCACTAGAGGACCGCTTACTACATTTTTGCACATTTTTGTTTAGACTGTGCAGTGCGCAGAGGAGCCTAGATGTCATGCCCGGCTGTGCATTCAAGACGAGTAGCGCACCGACGATTCACACCACAATCGACGTCGACGCCACGCAGAATAAAAGCCAGCTACGCCCAGTCTGTGTTTGGACACCCATTCGCCACCGTGGACTGAGGGAAAACGTTTTCGCCGAACTTCGGGTCGTGCAAGATGATTTCACCTACTATGTCAACAGGACTCCGAAGTTGTTCGTGATGGAGTGACAAGATACGAGCGACGTCGACCCCGAGGAGAAGTGGTGCATGTCGTGGGTAGAAAGCCATTTTTGAGCGCTAATATAGCCATGCGTTTCTATTAATGCACTTTATTCCAAGGCATAAGCTTTATATGTCGCATTACTTTAAACCTGCAGCGGTGGCTCAGTGCTTAGAGCGCTCCGCCACTGTACCGGAGTTCCCGGGTTCGAACCCGACCGCGGCGGCTGCGTTTTTAAGGAGGAAAAACGCTAAGGCGCCCGTGTGGTGTACGATGCCAGTGCACACCAACACAAAGCACACAAAGAAGAAAGGAAGGAGGTGCCGTAGTGGAGGGCTCCGGAATAATTTAGACCACCTGGGGATCTTTAACGTGCACTGATATCGCACAGCACACGGGCGCCTTAGCGTTCTTCCTCCATAAAAACGCTGCCGCCGCGGTGGGGTTCGAACCCGGGAACTCCGGATCAGTAGCCGAGCGCTCTAACCACTGAGCCACCGCGGCGGGTTTCCACACGAAGCACGATGAGGTTTCTTGATCCGAGCTGTACTACATATATATAATTGGTTTTTGTGGAGAAAGGAAATGGCGAAGTATCTGTCATATATCGGCGGACACCTGAACCGCGCCGTAAGGGAAGGGATAAAGGAGGGAGTGAAAGAAGAAAGGAAGAATGAGGTGCCGTAGTGGTGGGCTCCGGAATAATTTCGACCACCTGGGGATCTTTAACGTGCACTGACATCGCACAGCACACGGGCGCCTTAGCTTTTTTTCCTCCATAAAAACGCAGCCGCCGCGGTCCGGTTCCAACCCGGGAACTACTACCGGACTCGTATGTTGGATGGACTGTCGGCTCTTTAAAGCTGTTGAGATTGCTTACTCTGAACAGGTTCAATACACGGTGCTTTTTTTGTCGCTGTTCCTTGTTTTATTCAGAAGAAGGGGGCTGTTTTGGCGCTGCCGAACGTCGGGCTTAAGGCGTTTTCATGTTCTCCGCAGGCTGCTCAGCGTGGCGACCAGATATAATGTTCGTCTGGGCACCTAGAGCTGGGCACACCTCTGATTATTGTACGATGCTTTCGCATACCTAGCATAGTCATCGAGTGTGTTTCTAGGGTCAATATGACGTATCTCTCTAGTAGTAAAGGGAGGTGACGGCGAGCTAAGCGTTATGACCGCTGTCTTTGATGTAACGAGCACGGAGCTTGTGGGATTTCACCTCCTTGGGTTCCAACTCTCACGCGGTGTCGGCTCAGCGTTCGCAGCTGCAGCAATTCGTAGAATGTCGCGTGGCATAATGTTCGAGAGAACATCCTGAGGCGAAAGCCTTTCTTGGCTCATGAGTGGCATGGACGGAAATTGTACACGGAAACTGTGGATGGGAAGTTGTAGACGGTAACTGCAGACGGAAGATGTAGACGGAATTACCCCTTCGATCTTCTGGATAAAATGTGTGACCCTTTATTGAACCGGCTAAAGTGATTACCCTTATTAACTTCAGTGAAAACCAAACTTCCTGGTCATGTGACGGCCTTTCGAATTTTCAGAAAAGTGAAACAATATGTGTCAGAAAATTTTTTTCAAAAAATCACATATTTTACATTTGAGCATGAAAAGTTTTAAAGACGATGAATGTGCATTGTGGCTTTCCCAAAAACACCGTTTTTGCAATTTTTTTATACTCTTTCGGGACAATGGCGAGGAACATCACATCCTTCGCCGCTTTTCTAAAACATGTACTATCTCACTAAATGTTTTAAAGTATGATACGACCCAGTATACTTCACAAAAAACGTCGAAATTGAAAGAAGTGTGCTGTGCAGATTTTTCGGGTGCAAATTTCGTACCGAGGAGATCCTAGTAAAAATATAAATTGTAGCTGAATTGATAGCTAGTATGAGTGAAATTTTGCTCAGCGATTTTGATCGCACCATATTTTTTTGTTTTAAGGCAGAGAAAAAAATTTAAGTTCTTCTTTGCACAGCGAGCCATGGTTTCCCCGTACCGCCACTGCACTGCTGTGCATGCTTTTGCCGGTTCCCGGCAGTCATACGTTGCCCGGGAAGCGCGCTGCAGCAAGCAGTAAAAAGAGATAGGAGTGCTCCGGGGAGCTCTGTATGTTCAACGAGGGCGGTGTGTTGGACGGCTGGAAAATCAGAATCGGTCCACGGCGCCATGACTGCTGTCGCGACGGCTTAATCGCTGTGGCTGATTACGTATGACGTAGGGAAACGAAATTCTGTCGTCACCACTGCTGCACGGCCCCATCGCTAGGCGGCGTAGAAGTGGTGTGATAGCGGCAGCGAGGTGGCTTTAGTAGGCTGCGCTGTACGTAAGACATCAGCTACTTCGTGACTTGGGCAGCGGCTTTGGAGACAACACCAGAACCTACGCAAGCAAGTGAATCTGTGGCCTTGACAATGGTCATGGAGGTGGGCCATCATATTTCCGTTATCCTCCGGCTATTAGCGCAATTTAGACCACACATTGAACGGGAATTGCACGAGGCTATGTTCCTCGCGACGCGACGTATGATGGTGCGCGGGCGCCGCGGGCGCCGCGGGCAGTTAGCTGCATGCACACGCCACTTAACGAAGAGCATTGGCTATAGAACAGTGCGTTTTCATCGTGGCGTCCGTTGATACTGCTTCGACATTCGGTCGCCTGGTGGTGTCAAGAATGTATGACCCCACTGTACCTCGTCAGGATTGGCTAACCATATTTTAAGGTGCTGCCACTCGTAATAACTGATCGACTCACCTCGTTCTACTAGCCACCGCACTGGTTGAGTGTTTGTGGTACTCAGCTCCTGACGACCCTACACAAGCGGGTTCGATCCTGGCCCGACATAGAAATGTGAGTGGCACCACGGCCATGGCCTGCAGTGTAGCCACGGCTGGATGTGCAGTCCTGAACTTCAAGTTTTTCTTCCCGTTTAAAACAAAAAAAAGGCTCCGATAAAAACGCTGTGTTAAGTTTTTATGCTACTGCCTATCAATGAAGCTACAAATTATATTTTACAAAGAACGCCTCTGTGTGAATTTTATGCCTGAGAATGCTGAACAAACACTTTTTTAAAGTTCAACATTTTTCCTGAAGTATACTCCGTTATATCCTAATTTAAACCATTCAGTGAGATAGTACATATTAAAGAGAAGCGATACAATATGTTATGTTCCTCGCCAATGTCACTAAACAGTATAAAAGAAATTGCAAAAACAGTGTTTTTTGGGGAAAATAATCACATAAAGCAACAAAAAAACATAGCGCTACATATTTTCCGGCTGTGCGAATAACACTTACAATGCATATTCATTATCTCTGAAACTCTTGAAGCGCGACAGTCAAATATTCGATTTTTTTGTAAATATTTTAGCGAGACCAACTTTTGCACTCCTCTGTTAAATTCGAAGGGCTGTCACATGACCAGAAATTTGTTTTTCGCCAAAGTTATACAAGGGGATTATTTTAGCCGCTTCAAAAAGAGCCACAAATTTTATCGAAAAGATCGAATTGGGTTGAGCGCAGACTCTGGTACGTTTTGCATAGAATGACCCACGTGTGAAAGTGGCGTGGTTTCCGTTTAGCCGAAAACCATATATCGACGCTTGAAGCTGTCCAGCGAAAGGCCACTGGTTTTATCTGCAACAGATATCGGTGCACCGTCTCGCCGACGCAGACGGACGGACGGACGCACCAATTTTTCCGCTCTGGTGGTGGTAGAGGTAACACAATACTAGTACCGCGTGTGAGCCGCGCGGTGACCCTTACAGGTCACCGGCCTTAGTCGGGAATGTGGCTAGGCCAAGCGTAGCTGAAGGTGCCGTCATTAGCAGAATAGACCAGGCAGTCTTTGACCTTACATTAGACAGTGGCAGGACTGTGGACTTCGACAAAATTGTGCTCCTACCACTTCTACTTGATGAAGGGCTAGACATCTTGGAGTTACCATACACTGTGCATGCAGACTTAGCACAACAGCGACCTCAGTGGCAGCATTCCTCACTTCAGCAAAGAAATGACCACAGTCTGTTAAGGACGAATGCGCACCCAACATTAAGAACGCGCACCTGGTTTTAAACCGAGTCTGATCAGAAGCCCATAAAATTTGCAGTGTATACGATGCCCGCTTATATCAGGACGTTCATTGAGAGCTAGCATAATTATCACTATATTTAATCTTTTGCATCGTTTTAAGTCACCTCATTCAAATAAGGACAAAGTGCCCACCCGCTGTAAGTCTGCCACTTCGCCTTTCATCATAGCTACCCGTAACCCCTATGAAGACGCGCATTTTCTATTGCTCCAGCAGGGCGCGGGTGTTCGAGTGTCGAAGGGTATATTGAATGTAGTGTTGAGCGTCGCCAAAGCGGACAGGCAGTATTATCTATCTCCCAGCCGCCACAGTTGCACTGTCGTTAAGGCGCTCGAATGCTGACCCGAAAGACGCGGATTTGATCCCAGCGGCGGGGGTCGAATTTCGATGGGGACGAAATTCTAGAAGCCCGTGTATACGCTATGGAATTGCACGTTATTAAAGAAACCCAGGTGGTGGAAATAATTCCGGAGCCTTTTGCTACGGCGTCCGTGATAACCTTAGTCGCTTTGGAACGTTAAACCCCTATAAACCAAACCTATTTATCTCAGAGTTTTTCGTATAACACGGAATGGTGTAAATGTTATAATTTCGCTAAGAAATATCAGAATCCGTACTTGCGGATGCTTTTGGGACGGCATAAATTAGGAGTCGGAAGAATGGCGAAACCTAGCTAAGTCTGGCTCGTACGAAGCCAGAAGAAACAGAGTTCAACAGGAGCGCAGCCAGAACAGCATCCAGTCGCACCGTGACGTAGCAGCTGCTGCTTCAGCAGTTGCCGACCAAAAAAGCATGTCCCATAAAAGCTGAAGGCAAGACAGCTCCGGCGTCAGATAGCAAAGCGGAGGTCGTCGGCAAACTGATTAAAAAGGATAAAATGGAAGATGGCCTTGAAGAGCCTTTCTGGCGCAAAATCGAAACCGGGAGTGCCGGAAAAATCTTCCCGAGGAAAGAAAGGCAACAATCCTGCATCTCCCCAATCGACCAGCTACGCTTTCGTAAGGGGCAGTGCTTGACGGAGACCATATTCACACTGCCAATGGAGAAATGAGCAAAATATAAGCAATGCCACTACATAGCTTCCTAGATTACGGTAAAGCATTTGACTGATCACTTGAAACCTCAGCATTTTTCTAGGGATTGCGAATGAAAGGTGTATAAGAGGCACATGCAAAAGTACTGGATGACCTATAGCGGCTGCGAAGCCTCCATAGGCCTCCATAAATAAGGTAATAAAATCCCAATAAGGAAGGATGTTAGGCAAGGAGACGCGATCTCACGAGTGCTGTTTACCGCTATAGGCATAGCTGTAAAGTTGATAAAAAGGCTCAAAGAACAGCAATACGACATCGCATCGCGAAAGAGCATTGAATATTTCGGCTGCAGCATGATGGGAAACAGCATGCGCCATGTATTGGCATAAAAGTATGTATATTCCATAGGGAGAAGACTGCTTTGACGGCACACGGTAATGCTGCCGTAATTATGCAAGTGTTGAAGAACCACGGTACATAATTTGGTTAGCAAGTGCACAAGCAGCCATGAGCGAAAGGTTGTAGCTGAAAAAGATGAGGTGGAGACGAAAAAAAATTGTAGGCCAAATTGCACATTTTTATTTTCTGTTTCCACCCTTTAGCTCGAGCTTGTACACTTTTAAGATAAATCGAAGCGCAAAATAATTTCGGCGACGAGCCTACGAATTTGAAGTGGCACTGGTTACACTGGGTGTTGAGCATTTAGCCTTGTCGTGGTCGGTGATTTTGGCACCGCACAGGAGGAAGTAGATGAACTCGCAACAGAAAGGCGGTTTTGTAAGGTAGTTCTTTGGCATCCACATGAAGCAACCAGCAGAATCTGGCCCTGGCAGAAGGAAAAGATAATAAAAGAGTACATAATGAGCCAGCCAAAGCTTTCGGAAACAAAAAACCTTCATATATATCACTTTCAAATACATTAAAACCTTTTTTTTAATTTCTCTCGTTTTCTTTAAATCTCAAAAGCTCTAAAGCAGTGTGGTTCCCTGGTTTGTATTTTTTCGAATGACTCAACATGAAATGAGCGATTTGGGTGTCGCTTCCGGAAATCAAAAAGGGCGAGGCTTAAAGTAAAGTGTAATGAAAAAGCTGAGTTACCTACTTTGCGCAAGTATTGTCTATTAGAAGGCGCAGTTACCTATAGAATACATGACTGCGCCATATATATGCCTGAAAGTTGATGCTGGCGCCAAAACGTGAGGCGTCATATGTAGCAGGGAATTCAAGCGGGGTCAAGTGCAGAGATAAAAAATAATGTACGGCTACAATGCCTGCAGTGTATTTAAAGATGTACAAACTTCTAATGAAAAGAGACATTTAAGAACAAGTGATCATTCGCGTAAACGAGTGAAATGAGCTCGAGATTTGGTGATTCCTAGAATTAAACTCTTAGTAGTCAGTGGTTTAATCTTACCATTTTTATTCTTGTGCTGGAGGTGAGTTTGGGGTGGAAAGGGGCAGTAATATATTTTTGCTCGGCAATAGGCCGAGCAAGCACAAGAATAAGCACTAAGTTGATAGCACAAGTGCTGTCTTCGACAAGAGAGCCCTAATTGAGGGCAATGAGACGAAGTAGTACAGGCTCTGTACTCCGGGAGGACCCCTTTGCAGTTGACAAACGAAGCAACGTCTACTTAGCGTCGGGCTAATAGGGTTCTATCCTCTCCGCGTCACCGGGTTTAAAACGCCAGCCTGAGGAGGGACGCGACGCTCCCAGACCAGAAGCACAGTGGGTAGAGCCAGATGCAATGCCAAATAAACGTTGCAATTATTCAGAACGAAATTAATAAACTCCCGCAGTGTTCAGCGTTGGAGGGCACCGGAGAAAAATTAATCGCGCCGACAGACTGTGTGCGAAACGACAAGCAAGACTAGCTGTCGTAAAGTGGGTGTGTATTCTGACTTCCGCTTAATACGAAACCTTGTTTTCAGGTACACCCGATTGGTCCAAACGCTGGAAGGAGATGTAAATTTGCTTACGACAGTGAGCGGCTGTAGGATGTCACTGCTCTCCAGTTGCCGCAGCAAATCGCATTACCCAGGAGCACTCTTCCTCGCAACTAGCCCATTGTGCGGCAGCGGGACATATACGTCCCACTTTCCCTTGAGCAGAAAAAATTTCTCTACAAACACCCATTTGAGGCAGCTCAATGGTAAGTGCTGCCACCTAAAATAGATCGTTGTAAGTTCAAGTAAAATTGTTTTACTTCGACTTGGACAGGTGGCAGTAGTGCCTCAATTTGTTGAATTTTGTAATGTTTTTTAGAAATCTAAATTTTCCGCTCGTTCAGTGCAAAAAAGCTGCCGTTCAAGATGCCAGGTAAGTTGCTATTTGTGTGGTTTTTTAGAGTGATCCTTCCAGATTACAATCATCAAGTGTTTGCATAAATTTGTGCAGTAACTCGAGCTTTAAACGTATCTAAGCACAGTCATAGGTAGAAACGCCAAGTTTTTCGCTAAGCCTACTTGTTATGAATGGTGAAAAAAAATGTTTTTCTTGATTTCGTACGCTTTAATGCATTGCAGGGACCTCGCTTACGCCTGAAGCTGCCTTGGAATTGTTCTTTAGCTTTCCTGGCGACTCTTAGTCCAGTGGCGATGAGGCCGAAAGTAGTGACTGTGATTTCGTGCCTGAGATTGCGCCGGCGGAAAGCAGCCAGGAGAGCGATGACATAGATACACAGCCAGTTAGGAAGCGGAAAAAGTTGCAGAGAAAAAAGAAGAAAATCTAAGAAGCCAGCTGGCACCTCGGAGCTGAGGGATGAAAGTAGCGACGTGTCCGAAGGAGAGGAAGTTGAGCCTAGTTTGTGGGGTACTTCGGAGCCTTCGAACATTGTTAGAAGCCCCAAGATATGGGATCCGCAATTTTCTTCAAAAGCGCCAACAAATGCCGCTGAGGCATTTGCTCTCTACTTCACCGATCATCTTCTCGATGTCATAATAGAGCATACAAATCGGGAGGGTGCCCGAAAGTAAGGACGCAAGTGGTGAGTTCTGAGCATGGAGGAACTAAAGGCATACTTTGGTGTGCTTTTACTGATGAGCGTCTCTCCAAGGCACCATCTCTACCACTACTGGAGCAGAGACGGCTTGTTCCATAGACCCGAAATATCGCGAGTGATGACATTCAGGCGATTTCAGACCATCATGAACAGCCTGCACATCAATGACAGGAGCAAAGAAAAAAATGAGGGGATGAGGGCTATGATGATAGGCTTGCCAAGGTACGTCCGCTCAACGACGCCCTCAACAAATCTTTTCAAGCTGAATATACTCCCTCTTCCCACCAATCTATAGATGAGAGCGTGATTCCCTTCAAAGGCAGGTCCACCGTGAAGCAATCTTTGCCACTCAAACCCATAAAAAGTGGCTACAAAGTGTGGTGTAGGGCATGTTCTAAGACCGGGTACCTGATAGAATTTCAAGTTTAAGAAGGAAAAAACGCAAATCGGCCATCGGGCCTGGGTCTGGGTGAACATGTAGTCCTCTCGCTTTGCAGCAACATACAGCCTGGAAGTCAACTTTATTTTGATAATTACTTCACGTCTACGAGACTGATGGAAGACCTTGCAAGGAAGAGCATCTTTGCAGTGGGGACTGTGCGGGTAAACAGGAAACATCTCCCCGAGGAAATCAAGAAAGACAATAAACTGAAGAAGGGCGACTACATATGGAGATCGAAAGGCCCAGTTACAGCTTAGTGGCGCGACACATAGACCGTCCATGTGCTGTCGAATTTTCACCATCCGGAAGACACTGAGGTTGTCTCACGCAAACTGTCGAATGGATCATCCATCGGCGTCACATGCCCAAAGGCGATTGCTGATTATAACTGCTGGAAGAATGCTGTGGACAAGTTTGATCAAAAGAGAAATTCCTACCGCTCCGATAGACGCTCAAAGAAATCATGGTATAGAATTTTCTATTTTCTTTTTGATGCAGCAATTGCAAACGCATTTTCTATTTTCTTTTTGATGCAGCAATTGCAAACGCATTTATTCAACTCGAAGGAAGCAATGACAATTCCTACATGTATTTCCGCCTCATTCTCGGTCGTCTCTTGATAAATGGGCAGAAATTCAGGGACAACAGCAGTACTCGACCCTATCGACAGCAAAAGAAAGGACAAAAAATGGCCACAAAATGGTTGGTGTCTGCGATGAGCTGAGGTTTGCGGGAACAGACCACAACCCTATGGAGGTTCCCAAGAGGCGTCGGTGTAGGTGGTGTTCTACAGCTGGTAATGAGGTGCGCACAAAGTTCCTCTGCACAACTTGTCAAGTGCCCCTCTGCGCCGCATGTTCTGGGACGTGTCATGCAAAAAACACGGCGAAGTAATCGCAAGTTGTTGCCTTCAAGAGCCAGTGCGACAATGTTTTCCGACTTTTGAAAAGTCGCTCATGAATCAGCGGGACATCTGTGTCCCACTTTTTTTAATAAACTAGTGGCTTGATTTTGATTAAATTTGTTTTATAGTAATTCTTTGCGGTTTATATGCATATACCACAGCCGTTTTATATATTATCGTGTGAAAAATATACATGAACCTACAAAGGGCTATACAAAAGGAAAATTCAGCCATATTCTTACCTGCGCATTATTTACCACACTAAAGAAGTGATCACAAGCTGCATCATTAACCCAGTGGAATTGTGTAAAGGCATACTCTTTTCTGCTCCCTCAAGACAAGAGGTGCACATAAAAAAACCTCAACGCCGCATGGCCTTGCACTAACCGAGTGCGGAAACAGCAGCGGCCGATTACCGATGGTAAATAACAGCTTGTTCTCAGAACACGTCGTCTGACATTTAGCTACAAGGCTAAAGAGAGCAGCAAGGATTTGTGGCGTGTGCTCACTCGATACACAATGCACGTTCGCTGTCATGCTGAGCAAGGAAGTCGCAGTGACGCCTTTGCCGTCTGCCACATCGCTAAACGTAAATTTCGTCTCTGATAGGCCGTCCGTGTAGAAGATAATTTACGTTTTTAACTCTTCTATGCTGGTACTGAAAGAACCTTGAGATGCCACTGTTAAGTTTTTCTGTCTTCCGCAGTTAAATAAATAAAAGGAATTTGGTCAGAAGTCATTGCTGTGTTTCTCTTCACGTAGGGGTTAGGAGACTTCACAGACAAAGGTTTCCGATTTCTGCAATGCAGATGAATATGCTTGCTCACTATCGCCTGAAAACTATATAGCTTGTGAGCTAACTAGCGAGTTCAATGCAGATACACAGCACCGCGGCTAAGTGACGCTGAAAAACCACCTCTGGCATGCCAGACGGTGTGCGAGGTCAGTGCACGTTTCTTTGTGTGTTGTGTTTCTCTTCATGCCCGGGCGTTCAATTATTCCTCGAGTGTTCAATTATTCTGGAGCCCTCCACTAAGGCAACTTTTTGTCCCTTTCTTCTCTAAGTACCTCCTTTATCCCTTCCATTAAGGCGCGGCTCAGGTCTCCGAGGTATATGAGGCAGATACTGCGCCATTTCTTTCCCCAAAAACCAATTTTCAATTATTTTTTTCAATTTTCAAACGTGTTGTTGTTGGGACTCGTCTCTAGCGACTGGCTCATGCTGCCACGCTAGGTATACATGATCATTATACCTGACGATCGGACAGATAATAGGGAGTTTCAGAATAGCTAACGCAGTTTTGCGCACTCTAAACACAATCATCTGGCGGGGAATTAAACTTTATGTTGCACCGTTCAGCGTATACGCAAACGCAGACGCAACGATAAGCCCGGTGATAGTGGCGCCAACTGTTTTTTTCATGCATTGCACAAGTTCTCCAACACGGCGGTGTTTTTTTTTCGTGCTAGGAGCCACCGAGTCGAACGAAATAAAAGACAGACAACGGCTATCGTTCATTCAACTATAGGACTAAGTCAAAGGCCTGTAAATGGTCTGTAACCAGCTGATGCGCCGAAAATTACAGTAACACCGACAAGTTCACTCCGAAGCCAGACGCTTCGCTCTAGATTGAGCCGCTTTGCGGGGTAATTATCTCACTGGGTCCATTTAGCGACTCCTATGAGAACGTATGCTATATGTGCGACGTAACCATCCGGCTTCCTCGACACCTTTCGCTGCATCTGAGCTCGTCTCCTGGCAACGGTTACCCACAATACTGTGATCGAATTAATAGAGGCTCAACGCACCAACCAGTTGCTCCGCCGTATGCTATATGTGCGACGTAACCATCCGGATTCCTCGACACCTTTCGCTGCATCTGAGCTCGTCTCCTGGCAGCGGTTACCCACAATACTGTGATCGAACTAATAGAGGCTCAACGCACCAACCAGTTGCTCCACCGTATGCTATATGTGCGACGTAACCATCCGGCTTCCTCGTCACCTTTCGCTGCATCTGAGCTCGTCTCCTGGCAATGGTTACCCACAATACTGTGATCGAACTAATAGAGGCTCAACGCACCAACCAGTTGCTACGCCGTATGCTATATGTGCGACGTAACCATCCGGCTTCCTCGACACCTTTCGCTGCATCTGAGCTCGTCTCCTGGCAACGGTTACCCACAATACTGTGATCGAACTAATAGAGGCTCAACGCACCAACCAGTTGCTCCGCCGTATGCAATATGTGCGACGTAACCATCCGGCTTCCTCGACACCTTTCGCTGCATCTGAGCTCGTCTCCTGGCAACGGTTACCCACAGTACTGTGATCGAACTAATAGAGGCTCAATGCACCAACCAGTTGCTCCGCCTGAGTCGCACAGACAAGGAAGAGCACCTAATGCGTCTGCTTCTTTTGGGTTCACTGATTTCCTCGGCTGGCGTTTTGGCTAATCGGCTCTGTCCGAAAACGGAGGTTTCGAAAACTACGCAATTCGGAATATGGGCCCTGGCTTGTCCACGTTAGTATAACCAGGAACGCTACGCAGAAGGCAAGTAGCGTGCATCTGTATTACTACAGTGTGGCCGAGTCGGCAGCACCCAAACGAACTCGATACTGACGTCTCGCCAAGTAAAAGCCGCCAGGCACACCTCGGTATCTGCCGTTCTAAAGCGATAGGGCTGGACGGCATAACGTATAAGTCGCTCGGGAATCTGTAAGAGGTCTCCCGCCAGGAAGTCACGAAGCTCTTTAATGACCACTGGCGAGCTGGGACATTCCCTTCAGCCATAGACCCACGCCAGTATCCAAATTATACCCAAACTGGGAAAAGTCCTCATCCTTAAAAACGTACGGATCATCTCCTTAACGAGCTATTCCGGCAAGCTCTTCTAGCATATCATCCTCAGTCGCCTGCAACCGTTCTTAGATATGTCCGGCTTCCTCTTGCCCATTCGATTCAGCTTGCTCTCATATGTTTCAGCGCTGGACGTGTTCACCGCGCTTAAGAGACTGTCTTTTACATAAAGTGCTGCGCAGCCTCTGCGCACGCCACAAGGCCCTGGATTCCCACAGGGATTTTGACACGATAAACCATGAGCACATGTATCGGGACTAAATATGTATTGGGATTCGGTGTCCGTTGTATCTGAGGTGAAAATCCTGGGCCTCCCCATCTACAACACACTAGATGCAACCTATTGCCTCCAGCTTCTGCAAAAAGCGGGCCAGCTGGATTCATCAGACGCGTAACAGCACGCAACCATGGTCTGTTGAAACTCGAGACACTCAATATGATCAATGTATTAATCACTAGCCGCATCACCATATACTGACTCGCCGCTAAGCACAACAGCGGACATCCTAATACGCATCGCCGTAACCTCCGCCCTACTACTTCCACGTTCAATTAGCCCGGCTCGTCTCCTGGCCATGGTTACCCACAATACTGTGATCGAACTAATAGAGGCTCAACGTACTAACCAGTTGCTCCGCCTGAGTCGCACAGACAAGGAACAGCACCTACTGCGTCTGCTTCTTTTGGGTTCACTGATTTCCTCCCCAGGAAGCATTACTCATTTTATAATTCCTCCACGCACGCAGGTTCGCATACACCAGAAGCTCTTCCAACGCAACATGACCTCAACCCTCCATCAGGGGAGGCGGCAAGCTTGAGCGGGCTATTACACCAAGAGGTACAGAGAAGGTTCCAGCATTCACTATGCAGATGAAAGAGAGCAAACCAACCTAGGACTCTTCACGGCAAGCACAGCATACGAAGACGGCACTTTGCGGGCTGCCGCCACTGTCAGAACTCAATTCCAGGCAGAGGCGGCAGGTGCCGCCATCGAGGTTGCGCTGGCCAATCCACTACTGACAAAGAAATCACCGCACAGATTCTCAGGCCGCAGACCGCCGCTACCTACAGAGCACGGTGTCAGCTGCCACCCATCATATTCTCACCACATCCCCCTCTCGCAACCGAGTGGTCATTCCTACGCCGATACCTGGGCATGCCTCGATCCGCGGTAAGCAGCGTGTTCATGCGCTGGCTCGTGAGCTCTCCTCCAGGGGCCGGAAAATCAAGCACCGAACCTCACGCAACAGGCAACATCGGTCATTTCTATTTATCTACGTATCCTCATTCTACGAACAGAGCCGCACGACGCTGCCACCCCCTCTGTACCCTGTCGCCACATTCCAGCTCAACATGGCGACGACAGACAGCATGCTTAATTTCACCTACCCTCCTCTCATGCTATCATCCCAGCTTCCCCCCCCCCCCCACGCACATACATACACTGCTTCACCTGCGGAAATCGCAGCGTGAGGGTGCCGCATATCTTCGAGTTCTCAGTTTTCATTTTTTGAGCGTGATGCTGGGCGCAAATGCGGTAATTACACGCATTTTGCTTTCTGTCTAAGTCGCCTCCCCATCAGGCAGATTTCTGCGAAATGTTCACGTTCAAATTTCTAACCCAGCAGTAATACACGTCCAGCTGTTTAGGAACAGCTGGATCGTACATTTACTGAGCATCTTGCATTCAGTTTTTCTGCAGGGATTTTATGACCAATTTACCATTAGTAAAATCACCAAACGAATATATGGCCTTCTAGCTTGAGTTTAATAATAATTTATCTAAATTTAGTGCAGGCCTAACATACACAATATTTCTAACAATCGTGTGCCATTGAACTAATGGAATATAAAATTTCAGCACAAGTACATCTCATAATTCAGCTCTGACATGATCTACTACAATAAACATTCTGCTGTTCCATTTTCTAGTCCCTCGTGCATACTGTACTTCCACGGAAATTGTCAATTGTGTGGTAAAAGAAAAAACATTACTTCACAAAGAGGCCGATTAATGAGTTTTTTTCTTACCTTGCAATTTCGAATTGCCCAGGATGAGGCACTTTCCATCGCCGTATAATACAGGAAGCTCGTATTTACCAAGCGCAACAAAATCGTTCAAACCGCAACTTGGCAGTAGGCCGTATGTGTAGTCTGTGAAAGGTAAACCAGCTTTTCGCCAGATAAAAATGCACTTTTTTTTAAATGGCTTCATCACTGATAAGCGGTGAGAGCCAAAAGAACAGGCTAACATGGCAGGTGGTAACGACAGGGGCTTTTGGCAGTAGGGTCTATTGCACGCCTTTCCTCCAGCACACTTTGGTGCTTCGTTGCCTTCTATCATGTAATATGACACAGGAAAGCCCAGCGTTTGCCTTCCATAGATGATCAGTGCATAGGCGGGGGCCGTTATGGTGGGTGCTGAGGGGAAAGATAACTGAAAGGCTGGTCTGCGCTAGGGAGAAGATGATGGCTCTGGTGAACGGTGGCCCATATCTGCATATCTATCGGTCACCAGGGAGTCGACTTCGAAAAACTGTGGACGCGCCATAGTGCACTAACAGGGACCGCAGAATTTTTGGGCATCAACCGTCGCCTCTGGGAATTGCATCCTGGACCACGCTTTCGTCTTCCACCCAATATATTTTGTCGTGAAGCAACTTTGCTTTACTACCTTTGGCTCGGTGTTGCAATTACAAAGGAATACACGTTCCGGACTGGGATGGCTGACCGCACTGCTTGTGAAAGACGTGGCTGCAAGGAGACAGTTGTACATCTCCCGTGGGAGTGTCCTGCTTTGGTGGCCGAAAGACGTGCGTTGCGTTGTGCCTTGGAACGCCTCAATCCTCGCCCATTAACAGAGGATAGGATCCTGGGGCCGTGGCCACAGCAATCGACTGCCCTCAAGGCCTACAGGGCACTGTTCAGCTTCCCGAGAGTGACTGGCTTGAGGGACAAGTTGTGACTGTGCCCCTCTCCCCCTCTCTCTTTGCCTTTTCCATTCCCTCATCCCTCCTCTCCAGTGCAGGGTATACCAACCAGAATACCCTTCTGGTTAACATCCCTGTCTTCCCTGTTCCCATTCATGTCTCTCTCTCTTTCTTTGCGTCATTCGGTCTTTGGAGAGGTTGGAGTATTCTGAGCTTCGAGATTGGGTCTTGGAATTATCGTCGGGCTCGATACGGGGCTAGGGGAGAGCCGCAGGACGGTTCTCGACAAGTGAGGCCACAGCTAAGCTGGGTGGGGCGATTCAACAACCTACAGCTTATGACCACAGCCTACGTCGGCCCCGCAGCTATTAGGCAAGACTACTGATGCACGCTATATTTCTACTAAGTGATATGCTACGGCAAGCTATAGAGCAGGACGACAGCATAGATGCCGATGACGCGATACAATAGCCAGCGCCGAAAGACAGGGATCCGTTGGTGTTGTTGATCTAATGTCCGCGCTGTAGCGTCCTTGTTCGGGCTTGAGAAAGTTTTTTTTTTTTTTGGTTGGCTAATTTTTCTTCGAAAGGTGCGTTGTAGCGACGACACGATGGTAACGACTCGGATTAGCCTAGGCCTAGAAAAATCAATGAAACGGAATCCATTAACGAGTTAGCGGTAAGAGGGACAGTAGAGGAATTCAGGATATCACTTGAGAACAGATATATGGCTCTAAATGATGAAGAGGACCTTAATATTCAAGCTATGTAAAATAGTCTCACAGCTATCAGTAGGTGGTAGGTTTGGTTCGGAGGATACCGGCAAGCTATCTCCGGGGACCAAAGATCTGATAGATAAACGCTAAAGCATGAAGGCGTCTAACCCAACAGACGGAGTAGAAATAGCAGAACTATCATAGTTAAGGAATATGTGCAATGTTACTGAAGTAAGAAAGTTATGGGCAGAATCGAGCATGCTCTCAGGAATAGAAGTATCCTAAAGGCGGTGAAAAGGAAACTACATGTAGGCAAAAGTCAGATGTATGCGGTCAGAGACAACGAGTACGATGTAATTAGCAGCGTGGAAAAGGTAGTTAAAGTAACCGAAGAATTCTGCACAAATTTTAACTGGAGCTAATGTAATGAGAACGTAAATGAAGAAGGTAGCATCAGACATCACTGGGGCATCTCGCCAGCAAAGAAAGAGGAAGTAAAGAAAGCCTTAAGAGCAATGCAGAGGGGAAAGCAGGTGGTGGGGATTAGGTAACAGCAGATCTGTTGTAGGACGGAGAGGAGAATGTGCTAGAAAAAGTAGCTACTCTGTATACGCAATGCCTTCTGACCTCGAGCGTACCAGAAGCTTGCAGGAAGGCTAACATAATCTTAATCCACAAGAAAAGGATATGTCAAGGACCTGAAAAATTACGGACCGATCAGCTTATTCTCCGTTGCCTGCAAAGTATTTACTAAGGAAATCGCTAGTAGAGTGAGGACAACCTTAGAATACAATCACCCGAATGATCAGACAGGCTTTCGTAAAGGATACTCGACAATGGACCATATTCACATCATAAATGAGGTGATAGAGAAATGCGCAGAATATCACAAACTCCTATAATAGCCTTCATAGATTACGAAAAAGCATTTGACTTCCTCGAATCCTCAACAGTTATTGCGGCATTGCGGAATCAGGCTGTAGAAGTACCTTATGCTAAAATACTGGAAGATATCTATAATCACTTTAGAGCTACCATAGTCCTCTGAAAGTCAGCAATAAAATTTCAATAACGAACGGCTTCGGGCAGGGAGACACGATCAAACCGGTGCTATTCTCCGCCAGTTTTCAGGCGGTATTCAGAGGCCACGATTGGGAAGAGTTGGGCAAAAAAGTCAATGGAGAATACCTAAGTAATTTGCGATTAAATAATTTTGTTGCATTTCTACGTCACTCAGGAGATGAGCTGCAAATCATGACAAATGAGTTTGACAGGCAGAACAGAACGGTAGGTTTTAAAATAAAGATGCAGAACAGCAATGTGTGACAGCCAAGCAAGGAAGCAGCAGTTCATAATTGGTACCGAGGTGCTGGAAGTGATAAGAGAATACGTCTACTTAGGGCAGGTAGTGACTGCTGAACCGAATCACGAAACCGAAATAACTAGAAGAATAAGAATGGGGTGGAGTGCATATGGCCGGCTCTCTGGGATCATGAGTGACAGTTCACCAATATCCTACAAGAGAAAAGCGTACAACAGCTGTATCTTGCCGATACTAGCCTGCGGGGCAGAAACGTGGAGGCTAACGAAAAGGGTTCAGCTTAAGTTAAGGCAAACGCAGCGAGCTATGGAAAGGAAAATGATAAGTGTAACGTTAAGAGACCGGAAGTGGGCGGAGTGCTTGAGGAAACAAACGCCGGTTAATGACTTCCTAGTCGAAATCAACAGGAAGAAATGGGCTTGGACAGGGCATGTAATGAGAAGGGAAGATAACCGCTGGACCTGAAAGGTAACGGGAGTGGATTCCAACAGAAGGCAAGCATAGCAAGCGGCGGCACAAAGTTAGGTTGCCGGATGAGATTAAGAAATTTTCGGGAATACGACGGCTGCCAGTGCCACAGGACAGGGTTAATTGTAGAGACATTGGAGAGGCCTTTGCCCTGCAGTGGGCGTAGTCAGTATGATGACGATTATGACATTTACACCTTAGAAATGCTGCACGCGAATTGTTAGTGTCGCAAGTAGCTGAGTGAACTTACGTAAGACATGGACGATCAGTGTAGGCGGGTACACTTCTGTAGGTGGTTGCACTTGCAGAGAAATGTTTACAGCAACGCTGTAAAACAATAAGAGAGCACATTAGTCTTAACGTACAGAATGCTTAAGCCGCCTCTCGTGTCTTCTGTGTAATCACACAAAATATGGGTTCAGAGACGATACGAAAAGCTTTTGGTCTGCACAAGTCACAAGGCGGTGGCTTGGGCACACCACCATATGGCGTTTTGTATTACATGCACTTTACAATTGAATTTCATTGATTTAGTCACAATTCGGCCAAAATACCCTATTCGAGGGTGTTAAGTGGGGAAGTTGTAATTTTCAGTGCAATATTATGAAGATCAAGAGGTAGAAAAAGGTAGAACCAAGCGGCCAGTTATAAAAACACGCGACTGAGAACATGATAACGCAAATCTTAGGGCGGGAATAAAATTACAGTATTAAAAAAATGGAGGACAAAGCGTAGTACGTGTAAAAGCACATAAAGGAAGAAAAAGCAAGTGTCAAAATACAAGGAAGACAGAAACAAGAATAAAAATTTTTAAATGCCACCATTACTGCATATCACATAATGCGCTCGTTTGCTGTTCCATTCGATTGTGCGTGGTCTAAATTACTTCGGAAATACAAGACGAGCGCCGCGCCTAATTTTGTGTGGATAGTCGCGACGTGGAAGGAAGGCGGACAGTAAGTGGAAAAATTTTGGTGAAGCGAGGCATGGTGATTAAGTTTATCTAAGATCGTTAGCCGTCAAAATTAACGGTGGTGAGATGTCTTCTAATTCGGCAAAATTACTTAAAATGCTGTGACGTTGGTAGGATGCGAGTAGTCTGAAAAATAAAGATGTGGTGATTTCGGCAGCGGTAAGCAAACATATATTTCTTCCAACTAGTAAAGAATTAAAACTGCACAAGGGTAAAAAATCAGCCTATTCCAGGAATGGCTCGTATGTGATGTGCATAGCAGTTTATTCCGAGTTCTACCGGGCATTTATTACAATTCTCGACTTCGAACACTTTCAACCCGTGTTGTTTTTGAGAAAAAATTAGCCAAATAATCATATAAAGGCGATTATAATGTCTGTTGGTGGGTGTAGTTTTTATTGCCAATGATATAAATGATAGGGGCGAAGCCCTCTACATGGCACTTGGATGCTCCCTCCCTGTGAGGAGGCACCCTAACAAAGCGAAGGATATCCCTTGGAGCGCAATCCTTCTCAAGTCGCTGGAGATGAACCGGCGCTGGTCTTAGGAAACGTTGCGGTCATAAGAGTCTCCTAGTAAGACACCGCCACGGTCGGTGATGGGGGTGTGGGAAGGTGGGGCATGTGATCAGGGTGTGTAGAAAGTCTCCTGGTTTTCCGAAAAGTTTGCATGACGAGGGGAGTTGGTCTGGGTATCGGGTATGTAGTAGTATGGGGTATGGAGCAGTTCGAGTTTGTAGTCGTCGCCAGTGTGCGGCCTGCGCTATGGTGAGGGCTGGGGGTGCGTACTCCCTTCGTTGTTTCCCGTAGTACAAGAGGATATCACGGAAGGAGAGCAGTCGTTCCCCGGCCCGTCGAGGGGGCTCGACTCCTGCTGCCCGGAATGTGAGACCCCGGGCTAAGGAATGAGCCCCCTCGTTGCCAGGGGGGCCGGCATGTGCCGGCGTCCAGATGAGGTTTTTTAGGATGCTGGGGCTGAAGAAGCGTAGGAAACGAGCAGCAGTGCTGGATATGTAGCCATTGGCACAGTTGAGAACGGCAGATTTGTAGTCAGAGAAAATTTTTCGGCAGATGTAGAAATGATAGAAAGCACTATGGCTTTCGGTTCTGCCTCTGTGGTGGAATTGGTGATGATTGAGCTGGAGGTTAGAAGCTTTGCTTGACTGTCGGCTACCGACAAGACCATACGCGAGCCTGACGCATATTCCGCTGCGTCCACATAGACCACCTCATGGCCCTCGCCATGCACTGTTTGTGAAGGTACCGAGCCCTTCCTACTTTGCGGTCCCTTTCTCGCTCAGGGTGCATGTTCTTGGGGATAAGGTGAAGTTGAACAACCAAGTTGACGTAGGCGCGGGCTTAAAGTTAGCGCTGTGCGTGTCTTCTAGTTCGGTCTTTTTGTGCGGTGCTCAACAACGATGCTTTTAGGTCAGAACCAACAAGCACAAGTATGCACCGTATTGCAATATACGAGCGCCGTCGAAACAGTGGTTAAGAGCGTGAGCTCTTACTCATCACGTTGCTCGATTTTTTGAGGTCTACTACCACCTCCCTTCGGCGGAAAATTTCCTAAGTACGACGAATTCAAGATGACGGCCACTATAGTAAATTGATATAGCAACCCAATTGGAGATTGATTGGTGACGTCACTGACGTATCGAATTGGTAATTGACTGATGACATTACTTATATATACAAGATGTCAAATTCGTATTTCAATTGGTGTACTTCACTTTAATCCTATTCATATCAGGCCGCCGCGGTGGCTGAATGGTTATGGCGCTCGGCTGCTGACCCGAAAAAGGCGGGTTCGATCCCGGCCGCCGTGGTCGAATTTCAATGGAGGCGAAATTCTAGACGCCCGTGTACTGTGCGATGTCAGTGCACGTTAAAGAACCCGAGGTGGTCGAAATTTCCGGAGCCCTTCACTAAGGCGTCCCTCATAGCCTGAGTCGCTTTGGGACGTTAAACATTCATAAATCAAATCATTCATATCAATTCTAGTAATCCAAACAGGTAACGCTCGTAACATCAACGTTTTCAAGACGGTTGCGTCATCTTTTTTTTAGCCTTCGCGTTTATATTTCAGTGCGAATGCACTTAGGAGGACTTGGTTGTAGGCCAGTTGGTAGGACATCATGAGGAGCAAAACCGCAAAACAGGACGGGACTGAGGCAGGCGACCACACAGGGTGGTACTGACAACTGAAGATTTATTGAGAAAACAGCAGAGCTTATATGAATCAGTCGTGCGTGTAATCTGGCAGGCCATCGTAAAATGAAGATGAAGCATGAGAAAGCACTTCAACGGCAACCATGATAAAAACCATGACAAAAGGGAAGGACACCGAGCAAGGATGACAGAACTAACCTGCGCAAAACCGTACGAAAACAACGTAGTGAAACACTGACAGAAACGCTAATTCTTTATGAAAAATAGATGAAGAAGGCCTGCTGACACACTTATCTGGCTCCGATCACAGGGTAGCAACAGCCTCGACAATTTCTCTTTTCAACTGCCCCTTTCTTCTTCCTATGATCTCTGTGCAATTCAGCTTAGGATAGCAGTCTTTACAACTGAGATAGTAAACGGGCAGGGCAGATCCGGAGGACCTGCCCAAGAAACGCACATGCTCTTGCAAAGGAATGTTACATTCCTTTGCAAGAGCATGTGCGTTCCTTGGGCAGGTCATGCCACAAACTACACGCGTTGAAGTATGCTTCTCCACCAAATTAAAGAGTTTCGAAAGCTTGCAGGGCGCAGATATGAATACGTCAACGCCAAACCTGCCTGATATCTTCTTAAGATTGTGGGAGATATAATGAAGATATGCTACGACTACATACTTTTTTCGGCTAGCTAGCTCATGGGAAAAGGTGCCTTTTTTGCCGTCTGATGAAGCTTTTTGAGCAACGATTCGGCCACAGAGCTTAAGAGTGAGCTCGGAGAGCCCGCCTTTTTGAGTCACTCAGGTTAAAGATGAAAACTGAGCCGCACTTTGTGATGGCATGATTTCGAAAGCGCGGACCTAAAACATGAAGATGCCAAGGCCCGTTTTACAAGCTTTGAAAAGGATGAGTCGAACGGCAGTAAACATTCCTTCGATCTCGGCTGAAAGCTCAGCAAACATGGTCATGTTGATTAAAATCTAACTTTAAGTCTAAAAACTGGATGTGTACATCTTGCGGAAGCTCCAGGGTAAAATTTACAGAATGTGAACATCCAGAGAACACAGCCAAAAACTCAGCTGCCACGTCAACAAGTACATCATTAGCTGAAAGCTTTAAGATGATCAGAAAATCATCTACGGATCTAAAAACACTAGAAATGAAAGGATGGGTCAACTTGCGTTTGAGCACTCGATCTACATTGGCCGGAAAGATTCCGCACATCAGTGGCGCAGCGCTGGAGCCAATACAGATTCGTTTCCTTTGAACATAAAAAATACCATCAAATGAGAAAATGGTTGAAATTAAGTAGAACCTGAGCAGCTTCAAAAGGGAATCCACTGACACACCACAAGAGGTCTGGAAGTCGACCACGTCGCCAGCTTCGATAAGCTCCCTTACAGCTCTGAAAAGTTCTCCATGGGGAACAGAATAAAATAATCCTTCGACACCAACGAACACCGCACAATTAGCACCAGGTATGGCTGTTTTAGGACTTAAACCAAATGGTTATATCCATACATTTTGAAAGGGTCTTCAGGCGTTCGGTTTTCCAGGTGGGTTTGCAGAAACCTGCTGACTTCGCCCCGCCAACTTCTTATCTCTGTTACAAGCGCCCTGAACGGACAAGCATCCTTATCGGTCTTTGCCGTAAAAAAAGATATTAAGTGCATCAGACTTGTATCCCAACACCTGCTTTTTCAGCATCGGCAGGCTCAGTCCATCAAAAAGAGCAGTTACCTTGCTCTTGAACTTAGAGGGCTTCGGGTTGACAGCCTGGATGCTCCTGGTCACTAAGTTCGATGCTTTTTGCTCGAAAAGGGTCTGTGGCAGTACTGTAAATCTCCCCTCCTTGTCCGACTGGACAAGAGCAAGGCCGTACTCACGAGAATAACCGGCCACTTCTACTAGGACTTTGGAGCTGCCAGACTTCTAAGTAAAATTCCTTTGCAGGCTTCCAACGCTCTCAAGAAGGCAGCATCCTCTCTGCCTTTCTCACATGAACTGTAGGCTCACTTTGATAATACAGTCCACGTCTGGCTGTTGAAACCGAAACAGCACGAGAATGAAATGTGATTATATATTATTTAGTGGTCCTAGGAGAATACCAGGTGGTACTCCATGTATAATAATGCCTTACGCATCATTAAAAACAATAAAGCACGCACCCAAAAGCTAGGTGTCTAGTGTCTATAGTCCTTTGAGTGGGAACTCAGAGAAAGAACAGTTGAGATCCACGGCTGTTTATCTTACGACTCTGTATCAGTGGCGAAATCGGCTGGTGCACTTACTGTGCCCAGACTTTTGGAAAGCACTCACCGATTTCTTCTTTGACGTGCCTTCTATCCCGGTGCTGAAAAAGACTATTTCCGGAAAATTTAAACTCGTTTGTTTGTTTGTTTAGTAGCGCGCAATATTCCTGGAGTACTCTCGATTTTGACATCCATTGTCTGCCGCTTCGCGCTTCAGGCGTGTTTAAACTTCTATGTAGCACGTGCTCGCGCTGGCCTGTGTTGTCGTGACAGACTTTTATTGCCTCGAAAAGAGGTGCAAGGAGGTGTGATTGGACCGACTTTAAGAGGCCAGCCCCCACAAACACTAGGTGAAGGTCCCTAGTACGGGACCCAAGTGGCGTCCGCCGTTACCAGGGCACGCTCAAACAAGGCCTTTTGAGCCTGTAGTTCAGAGCAGCCGAGCAGGGTCGCCTCCCAGTCCTCCCGGGCGGGATTGGAGTGAGGGGAATGGCAGGGTTGGAGGGGCAGGCCCACACCACGTGGCAGATGTCCGAAGACTTATCGGCACAGTGCGGACAGCTGCCCGAGAAAGAAGGTCCGAAGTGTTTGAGAGGTGCCGGGCACATCAAAGTATTAGTATACAGGCGGAGCCGAAGCCCCGCTCCTCCGCCTTTGAAAGGCCTTTACACGGGCTGGGATAAAGGCTGTGGTCAGATTGATGAACTAAAACAATGTCTTTGAAGGAGCAAGCCGGAGGGAATTCCAATTCCTGATCGTCAGGGTCGGAGGAGAATGCTGCGTAAGAGAGCGCGCGGATGGTGGCGTCAGCTGCTTCATTTCCCTCGAGGCCCATGTGAGCAGGAGACCAATGGATATTGCGGTGAGCGGGGTCGCAGGTGTACACGCTGTTTTGGAGAAGGCAGTATTTCGGCCCTGCCTTACGGGTTCCCGCTCTCCTACCACTCCTGTCGTCGTCTCGTCACTTCGTCATTTCACTACAGATGACACGCCTGCGTACGGTTGGTAAGCGGCTAGAACACAAGACATGTCCAACCACAGTCTTCTTAGGCTCCTGGCTTGTTCGTTCTCCAGTTGTTTGTGCGGTGTGGCGTAGGAGTGTCTGCTGAGTTTGTAATAGTCGCAAAGATCTCTGAATGGTGTTCAGCCGCTTCTCGGGTACCTGGTCGTCGGGCCGCTCTGCGTTCGCCCTGTAGTGGACGTCTCGAGCGAGAAGACTCCAGGCGGGCAACTATCCGAACCCACGTTAGCCATACCTCCTAAACATACAAGGCACAGAACACGACAGATGTAAACAATGCTCCCAGCGAGGGACACTAAACGACATAATCTGGCAATGCCCCTATTCAACTGTGGCTGCCGTAAATAATCGTAATGAGGAAGCTTCGGAGTCTCTCCTTCGAAGCTGGAAGAGCAACTCGAAGTCATCCGCCGGACGATCGAGGCCTCGAAGAACCAAGCGGTTGGATACATAGGCCTCTAGGCGCGGTGCCCCCTACACCCTCCCGGGTCCGCGTACCTGAGTTGGGAAGGTAGGGGCGCCTCCTATATGGGTGGACAATAAGGTTTTTTTCTCTATCTCCAACCGCAACCGGCTCTCGCAGGCGAGATGAAAGCGTGGGACTATAAAGCACATTTACTTTATACCAGAGGTGTGGCGTTTGAGATCCATTATTTTGGAGCTGGAGTGGCGCCCACCGTGACTTCTCTGCGAACACTCTAGGCGTATATTGCAAAAAAAAACTTGCTTACGGTGTGTTGATAAGCGTTGCTTGGAGAGTGCGGTAAGTGGTTTTGTTGTCATATTTATATCTCAGATATTTTGACCATACACACATAAGACTTTGAAATAAAGAGTTTTCTCCTGACAATTTGGTGAGGTACACAGGATTACTGTTGTTTACTACCTGGAAGTAAATGAGATCATATAAGATACCACAATCGAGCAAAGCTGCCATGCGGTAAAAACCCTCTTATCCCCTTGCGGCATCTCGTCCTAGTTTTTATTTTTTCGAAGCGTCTAAAGCTGTTTTAATGAAGTCAGTGACCCCGGCTGTATTTGAAACCCCACTAGAGAGAACGATAAGGACATTTCGCGCTTACAAGAAAGGATCTGTTTTCAAAAAGAAGGAATAAATATGGACGTCGTGAAGATCTACCAGCTAGGAAGGGGTGCTTGCTACAGTAACATTTTCACCACGCGGTGGAATGTTTTACTTAAGGATGCTGCAGTTGAGTTTTCGCTCAGGAAATATCTTTCAATGATAACGAAAATATTTGGAGAATTGTGTGCTTTATAAGATTAGAAACGCAATTCCGTGTGAGTGGAAATGTGCGCCATACCTGAACTCTTGAACTTTTCACCCATTATGCTTTTGTTTTTATATACATATGGTTCAAATAAAGGCACAGAAATTTTCAGATTTTTGTTCCTAGTAACCAACAATGCGCGTTGGAAACGAGCTATGGCCACGTGACCAACTGTCCTTTATGCTTTGTACATTGGGTTCGGAAGTTCAGAGTCAAGAAATTTCTTAGTCACCTTTCCCAAGACCTGATACATCCTCTGTTTGTAGAGCGCGGACATTCTTGTCAACGCAAATACCCGCCGCGGTGGCTCAGTGGTTAGGAAACTCTCCTACTGATCCGAGTTTCCAGGTTCGAACCTGACCGCGGCGGCTGAGTTTCGATGGAGGTGAAAAGCTAAGGCGCCCGTTTACTGTGCGATGTCAGTGCACGTTAAAGATGCCCAGGTGGTCGAAATTATTCCGGAGCCCTCCATTACTGCACTTCTATCTTCCTTTCTTCTTTCACTCCCTCCTTTATTCCTTCCATCACGGTGCGGTTCAGCTGTCCGCCGATATGTGTGACAGATACTATGCTATTTCTGTTCCCTAAAGACCATAATAATAATAATAATTGGTTTTTGGGGGGAAGGAAATGGCGCAGTATCCGTCTCATATATCGTTGGACACCTGAACCGCACCATAAGGGAAGGGATAAGAGAGGGAGTGAAAGAAGAAAGGAAGAAAGAGGTGCCGTAGTGGAGGGCTCCGGAATAATTTCGACCACCTGGGGGTCCTTAAAGTGCACTGACATCGCACAGTACACAAGTACATGGGCGTCTTAGCGTTTCGCCTCCAGCGAGACGCCGCCGCCGCGGTCGGTTTTGATACCGGGTACCCCCCGGATCAGTAGCCGAGCGGCCTAACCAGTGAGCGACCGCGGCGGGAGTAACGTGTTCGGGTCTAGGATAAATGCTACTTTTTCGTGTGCGTTGTCTTATAGGCACTATGATGAACGTTATGAAGGAAGCCAAGCTTTTGACTTACGTGATGTTTATACTCCCGATCGTGGAATATGGCTCATTCCATCCCAAACATATCAGAGCTTGCGCTCAACCCACTTCGATCTTCTCGATAAAATTTGTCACCCTGTATTGAGCCGGCTAAAGTATTACCCTTAATAACTTAAATGTAAAAAGGTTCTGGTCATGGGACGGCATTTAAAATTTCTCAAAGGAATGGAAATGTTGCTGTAAGGAAAAATTTACAAAAAATCAAATATTTTACTTTTGAGCTTCATAAGTTTTACAAGTACTGAATATGCATTGTAGTTTTATTCGCACAGCAAAAAATTTGGAGCGCAGATTTTTAGTGTTACTTTGTAATAACTTTTTTTTCAAAAACACCGTGTCTGCAATTTTTCTTACTCTTTCGAGACATTTGCGAGCAACACATCTTTTGCCGTCTCTTTATAGTATGTACTAACTGACTGAATGGTTAAATTATAATGGAACACACAGTATACTTCAGAACAAATGGCGAACTTAAAAAAAAGTGTGCTGTGCAGCGTTTTCGGCCATAAATTTCGTACAGAGGCGTGCCTAGTAAAAATATAAATTGTAGCTCAATTCGTAACTAGTTGCATTGAAATTTTGCTCAGCGATTTTTATCGGGCGCTTTTTTGTTTTAAGCGAGAAAAAAATTTGAGGTTCAGCGCTGCAATTCAAGCCATGGTTGCCCCGTACCGCCACTTCACTGCTCGGCATGCTTTTTCCGGTTTCCGAGACTGATACGCTGCCAGGGAAGCGCGCTGCAGCTAAGATTAAAGAGATAAGAGTGCTCCAGGGGGGCTCTGTGTCCTCAACGAAGCCTGCGTATTAGCCGGCTGGAAAATCAAAATCGATCCACGGTGCCATGACTGCTGTCGCGACGGCTTAATCGCAGTGGCTTATTACGTATGACGTAGAGAAACGAAATTCTCTGGTCACCACTGCTACATGGGCCGATCGCTAGGCAGCGTAGAAGTGGTGTTGTGATAGCGGCAGCAAGGTAGCTTTAGTAGGCTGCGCGCTGTGTACGTAAGACGTCAGCTACTTCGTGGCTTCGGCAGTGGCTGTGGAACCTGTGCAAGCAAGTGAATCTGTGGCCTTTGAAAATTGTCATGGAGGTGAGCCACCACATTTCAGTTATTCTCCAGCTATAAGCGTAATTTAGACCATACATTAAACGGGAATTCATGAGGTTATGCTCCTCGCGAGGCGACGTATGGTGGCGCGCGTGCGCCGCTGGCACTTATCTGCAACACGCCACGAAACGAAGAACCTTGGAAATAGAACAGTGCGTTTTCTTTGTAGCATACGTTGCTACCGTTTCAACATTCAGTCGTCTCCGCATTTTAAAGAATGTATGACCCCCCTAGAACCCCGTGGGGGTTGATAATCAATGATGAAGATCCTTCTATGATAATACACAAAGGGTGTATTATTTAAGGTGTTGATACTTTTGATAACTGGCAGAGATATCGGCCACAACAACTTTTCTCTAGACACAGCATTGGTTGACTGTTTATGGTGCTCAGCTGCTGACCCTGCACAAGTGGGTTCGATCCTGGCCCGACACAGAAATGTAAGTGGCGTTACGGTCGTGGTCTGCAGTGCAGCGGCGGCACGGTGCAGCCATGGCTCGAGGTGCAGTGCTGAATTTACAAAAAAAAATATTCCCGCTTAAAACAAAAAAAGGCTCCGAAACAAACGCTGAGCAAAGTTTTAATGCCACTAGGTTTTTTTTCAGCTACAATTTATATTTAACCAAGAACGCCTCTGTGCGAAAGTTATGCACGAAAACGCTGCACAGAACACATTTTTAGGTTGGAAATTTTTTCTGAATTAAGCTGTGTTGTATCAAACTTTAAATTCACTGAGATAGTACATATTATAGAGAAGCGGAAAAACATGTGATGTGGCTCACCAAAGTCGGAGAAGAGTTTTAAAAAATTACAAAAACGGTGTTTCTTTTTGGAAAAAATAGAGACATAAAGCAACAAAAAGCTTTCCTCTACAAACGTTTTGCTGTGCGAATAAAACTCACAATGCATGATCATTAACTCTAGGAACTTTTCAACCGCAACAGTCAAATATTTGATCTTTTTGTAAATATTTTATTGAGACCAACTTTTCCACTCCTGTGTTAAATTCGAAGGGCTGTCGCATGACCAGGAAATTTTTTTCGCCAAAGTTATTCAGGATGATTATTTTAGCCTTTTCAATAAAGAGTCACAAACTTTATTGAAAAGATCAGAGGGGGTTGAGTGGAAACTCTGGTACGTTTGGCATGGAATGACCCTCGTGCGAAAGTGGCGTGGTTTCCGTTCAGCCGAAAACCATATGTCGACGCCTGAAGCTTTCCAGCGAAAGGCCGCGGGTTTTATCTGCAAGAGATATCGGCGCACCGAATCGCCGACGCAGACGGACGGACGGACGCACCAATCTTTCTGCTGTGGTGGTGGTATAGATAACAGAATAAAAGTACCGCGTGTGAGCCGCGCGGTGACCTTAACATGTCCCCGGCCTCAGTGGGGAATGTGGCTAGGCCAAGCGTTGCACTCCCGATGGCGGCGTCATTGCAGGAGCAGCACAGGCAATCTTTGACCTTACATTAGACGGTGGCAGGACTGTGGACTTTGAGAATGTAGGGCTCCTATTCGACTTGGTGAAGAGCGAGAAATCTGGGAGTTACCATACACTGTGCGCACATGGATGGACGGACGGATGGACGGATGGATGGATGAACGGACGGACGGACGGACGGACGGACGGACGGACGGACGGACGGATGGACGGATGGATGGATGAACGGACGGACGGACGGATGGACGGAGGTATGAACGAATGGATGGATGGATCGATGGATGGACGGACGGACGGGTGGACGGGTGGATGGAGGAATGGATGGATGGATGGACGGAAGGACGGACGGACGGACGGTGGACGGGTGGATGGATGGATGGACGGACGGATGGATAGATGGATGGATGGGTGGATGAATGAATGGATGGATTGATGGACGGACGGACGGACGGAAGGACGGAGGGATGGACGGATGGACGGACGGATGGACGGACGGACGGGTGGATGGATGGATGGACGGACGGATGGACGGATGGATGGATGGAAGCATGGACAGATGGATGGACGGACGGGTGGACGGGTGGATGGATGGATGGGGCTGAACCCTTTAAATGGGGTGGTGGCTCAGTCCACCTAGTCATGACTTTGAAATTTTACTCTTGTCTTGATTTTAGGCGCCAATGAGACAACCTTCACTTGGTTACTTCTACCCGCTTAAAATCAACTTTTCGTTCAATGTCCTTAAACCCCAATGGAGACCTAGTCCTACAGCGACCTCAGTGGCAGCATTCCGCACTTCACCAACGAAACGACCAGAGTCTGTTAAGGACGAACGCGCACCTAACTTTAAGAATGGAACTTTAAGAACGTGCACATGGCTTTAAACTGAGTCTGATCAGAACAGCGTAAAATTTGCAGAGTTTACGATTCATACGTAGATCGGGACATTCATTGAGAGCCAGCGTAAATAACAATATATTTAAACCTTTGCATTTTTCTAAGTCACTTCATTATTAGTAAGGATAAAGTGCCCACCCACTGTAAGACTGCCACCGCGCCTTTCATCATAGCTACCCGTAAGCCCTATGAAGACACGTATTTTCTATAGCTCCAGCAGTGCGCGGATGCTCGTTCGTCAAAGTGTAGAGTGAATATAGTATTGAGCCTCGTCAAAATTGATAGACAGTATTAATTATCTCTGGCTGGCTTGCATTTTTGTTTTGCTATTAACGTTTTTGCTATTATCAAAAGCGCTCCCCATTGATTTTCTATGACAGTTTTAGCTGCTGGATGCGAACTATGAAAAACTTTAAGAGACTCTTAAACATTTTGCTACACATTTAGCTACAATGAACCATTACTTTCAATATTTCTGTACCAGTGCTTTACTGTTTTTTCTATATTCAAAAATGTTTGTCTGAAAATGCTGGACAAAAAGCCTCCGAGCAGCTCTATGAACCTTTGGGCGCTGTCTGGCCATCGTGCGTCCCACCCGAACCGCATGGTACGTTCAAAAAGTAGTCACGTGATCGCAGAAAGCAGTCACGTGCCCCATGGGACGTGCGTTCAGCAGGTCACGTCTTAAAACTTTCCCGGGATATCTGAAGAATCAGACGGGGATGAGTAGAAAAAAAATGTTCACGTATCTACAGCGCGTTCCTTAGCAAGCACGTATGATAACATGGCAATTATAGTGACTGACGTCAGAAAGACTAATGACAGGAAGTCTTTTACCTATTCCGCATGCTTTCTTCCAACTTCAGCGCCCCAAAACTAACGAGCATGTTAGAACTGGGGAGTAGACGAGGTGGCAGTGATTCCCAGAAAAGGAAAGACGACAATAGGATAATAACATGGGCAGCACTTTTCATGCTTTCTGTTCAGGCCTCCTCGTCTCTTCATTGCTGCTTACTCATAAAAAGAAACACCTGCTCGACTGCTGCGAACAGACATCACTTGTTTCGAAATATGGCTCTGAGTAGCGTTTACATTCCATGGGTTTACACGTTGCAGAAGAGCCTTTATCTCTTGAGGCATTTCCGAAGAGCCCTGGCCGACTTGAATTCCGCCTCTTGCATAGGTCATCCCAGCCAGCACGCAGATCACGATAACTCCAAGTTTCTCCATCCCGTCGTTCCTGATTTCTTGCTGGGTTCCTTCTGTGAGTCTGCGTACGGCCTCCGGGTTGCCTTTTAGACAAACACCGACCTCTGACGTCAGCAACATGCTTTCACGGTTCTGCTTTTAAACGAGTTTTTGCAGCTGGGCAAACAAGACTTAAAATGCGTGTGGAGAGAATCTTTGAAAGCGGTTCCCTCATTACCACTCAACAGCCGTCAGTACAGAGTCGAAGATAATGTCAGAGTATGAAAGCCATTGTGATACCGATATTTGTCTTGCCGTGGTGGATACACCGACCCTTGGGGACACCAGCTGCGTATGTAGTGCGTCAAAATTTATGTCATCAGAAGTCTGAAAAACACTTGAGTTCTCAAGGCATTTATGAAGGAGTGCATTTGCTACCATCTGGCAAGTCTATCACAGCGAAGAATCTGAAAGTATGCGACGTAAATTCGAACCCCATGTTTTCGAAACGGCTTGATAAACGGAAGTTTGTGACGTCCGACAGAATTTTAACAATCTTAGGGATATAAAATCATCTCAGAGTTTATTGTGATTTTTACAATAACGCGGGAGAGCAAGAAGTTCAGTAACCGTCAACGGCTGACTGATGGGGAGAAGTATGACAGCAAAAGAGCTAAACGGGCGAGTTGGTGGCACATACTGAAAGGCAAACAGCGCTATTACGAATACCGGAGCAGAAGAAAAACAGGACGAGCGCTGTCCTGTTTTTCTTCTGCTCCGGTATTCGTATTTGCGCTGTTTGTCTTTCATTGAGAAGTATGAGCTCAAGCAACCCAACTGCCAGTTCCGCAGCTGGGCGAAGCTTGTTATGCTTATGAACCTCAATTTTTTTTAAACGAAAAGCAAAATGCCGAGAAACCACTTAGCCAAAATTTGAATCCATCCTATGTGAAATTGGTGGCCAATAATGCACGAAGTGCTAAACTTCTGATTTTTAAGCACATTGATAAAATCGTTAAAGCTCTAGCGCTCAAGATTCCGCTAAGGTATATTCAACTCAGAAAAGCTAGCGACCTTTTGCGATCCTTTGATTAGTCGGAATTGTGTGGACTAATTGGAGGTCACTAACTGCGCTGAAGCTTGAAAACCGATTTATGATAAAAATACGGATGCCTACTACGACTACTTTCAGCCATTTATGTTTATGATCGCTAAAAATGCTCGAAAGCCAAGGCTAACCATTCTTTGCTAACGTTCATTAATAGTCAACATCAACTGTAGACTGTATTTGCGGACTAGAAACCTTGAAAGATTTGAAACATGTACACATTAGGTAAATACTGTCAACAAATGTATATGTACAGCCAAAAGGCGTTTTCACAATCTGTATACTTCACCGAGAGGATGATTATAACACGTGTAGGAATTTTGAATTTTCTAGCCGAGCAACCACCCAATCCAGTTTCAAAAGTAAGTAAATCTAACGTTGGATTAACCAATAATAATCGAGCCTGTGCGCTTAGCGAGTATTTGTGACACACGACGCATTCGCGAAGAAAAAATACTAATTACTGTTACATTAAGCCAAGAAACTGACACAATACGTTTTAAAAAACAAGTCACAACGATGAATGTTTTGCCGAGTTTGCGTCAGTCAGCAACACCTGCTACATGCACCACTCTTGTACCTGCATGGAATCAAATACCGCTTGCTGTGATCAGGCGTGTTCCAGTTTAAGATGCAATCTGCAAAAGTTATCGTTATCTGCAAAAACAGGCAAGAGAGATGATCTATCAAATTATTATCGTATTTAAAGTATTCCTACATGTTCTGAAGGATTCTGAATAGTAATTCTTCAGTGCTTGGTAGCTTTTGTTCACAAGTACCAAACCATAACTCTGGCGTAGTATGGATGACAGAAAAAAAAATCAACCAGTTTAGCCCTACCTGATCAAAAGGAAACATTCTTACAGAAGATTAAAAAAAGAAGAACATAGTGCTAGACATTTCTTCACATTTAAGAAACGCGTTCGACGTTCTCAACCACCGCACCCTTCTTCAGAATCAGGAATAGTGTGGCTTCCGTGGCAAATTTATTTCTTTAATATACCTTGGCTTTGACAACATCGCTCACAATTAGACGACTTTCGTAGGCAACTCGGCCCTAAATACGGCAGCTTCGGGGGTTCCTAGAGGAAGCATTTTAGATCCATTCTTGCTCTTAATTTATGTTAATAATGTGTTAATATTGAATTATTTGCTTACTGCACTATGTATACACCTCGTGGTACATGTATCCGGATCACGAGAGGGAAATAACTAGAAGACTAAGAATGGGGTGGAGCGCGTATGGCAGGTTCTCTCAGATCATGAATGGGAGCTTACCAATATTCTTCGAAAGAAAATTATACAACCGCTGTATTTTACCGGTACTCACCGACGGGGCGGAAACGTGGAGGCTAGCGAAAACGCTTCAGCTTAAGTTAAGCACAACGCAGCGAGCCATGGAAAGAAAAATGATATTGTAACGTTAAGAGGCCGGAAGTGGGCAGAGTGGGTGAGCGAACAAACGCGTAGTAATGGCATCCTAGTCGAAATCAAGAGGAAGAAGTGGGCTTGGGCAGGGCATGTAATGCGAAATCAAGATAACCGCTGGTCCTTAAGGGTAACGGAGTGGATTCCAAGAGAAGGCAACCATAGCAGGGGACGGCAGAAGGTTAGGTGGGCGGATGAGATTAACAAGTTCGCAGGCATAGGGTGGTGCACCTGGCAAACGACACGGTTAATTGGAGAGACACGGAAGAGGCCTTTGCCCTGCAGTGGGCGTAGTCAGGCTGATGACTATGACTACGCATGCCGGTAAATCATGGTGGTCCACGGTGGAACTGGCATGACCTGCCTAGCATACCCAAATTATTCGCGCGTGCCAAGTGCTCTCTGTGTGAGTGGTGAGGCTTCGCTGGGAATAACTGCATAACAAAGGACAGCGAGGAGCCAATGCACAATTTATATCGCTCTTTTGTTTCCACTTTCCCTGCGAATTGAGCCGCTAAGAGGAGCCGCGGATTCTTATCATCATCAACATAAGCCTGACTACACGCAATACAGGGCAAAGGCCTCTCCCATGTCTTTCCAGTTAACCCTCTCCTTTGCCAGCTGCGGCCACCCTATGCCTGCAAACTTCCTAATCTCATCAACCCACCTAACATTCTGCCGTCCCTTGCTACGCTTGCGTTCTCTTGGAATGCACTCCGTTACCCTTAAGGACCAGCAGTTATCTTGCCTTCGCAGTACATGCCCTGCCCAAGCCCATTTATACCTCCTGAAAGTAGCAGCTTGCAAATGGCCAAATGCGAACCTTTCTCGCGTGTCGAAAGCAGACTGCGCGAGTTATTCTACACATTGGGAAACTTGTAACAGCTGAAAAAAAATGGCAGATAGAAGTCGAACAAGACCGCACTTGGTGAGAAGTTGGCGAGCAACGCTTCGGACATCCCCAAGTTTTCAACGGAGTCGCAGGCACGCTCGTAGGGTGGCTTCGCCACGTTTCAGCAACGTTTTTTAGCTTTGTACGGCTGCAAAGAAAGAGGCTACCGGGCGGCGCAGACTACAGACGGGTATTTTTCCAAATTTACACATACTAAACAAGATGTTTCCGACACAATACAGAGCCACATGCCCGTGATGCGGGGCGGTACCAACGCTGTACCACATCACATGGGAGTGTGAGCGAAACATAAAATTCCACCAACACAAACACACAAGTGCGGAGCAATGGGAGAGCCGGCTCGTCAGCAGCGAGCTCACGGTCCAAAGGACCCGGGTGCAGCACGCTTACGAGGCAGCGCGGCTCAGCGGAGCCCTGGAATGAGGGCTCGACCTTGCGAAGACGGGATCCGGGATCGCCTGATATGAAGCCGACGCGGATCCTGCTGCCGCCGAACTACGCAAATGTTCAATAAAAGTTTTTCACTCACTCACTCACGGCTGCGGTCAAAGCTTTGCCACATAACAAATGTCTCTTGTAAGGTTGTCTTCAATGCAGAGCACTTATGTAGTTAGGTAAACGGGTACGCCTGACTCCCGACTACCAAAAACAGGCTCTCATAAGTGCTGAAGTTCCTTTTTTTTTCTTTTTGCACACAGCCAATATTTGAATCAATTTAGCATTCCTCTTGTAGAGTCTGTTTTCTCGACTGAGCTGGCATTACTGGGGTGAAATATTGAAAACCAGAAATGAATCGGATAATCTAGCTTGGCTTGCAGAGAACCATCCGTAGTTTTGAGCACTAAACCCAGAAAATAGAATTTTGATGCATGGCGCACAAAAAAAATCAGAAAACGAATGTTGAAATTTCGTTCGCTACCTAGCTTGAACGAGTTGTCCTTTGAAGATGTTATAAATCATTCACATATTTACGCAGTTCATTTCAGTAACCTAATCCATATGTGCCTGGTCATATAGTTCGCTCGCTGTCTCTTTCTTGGGATGTACGCAATTCCAACAGTGTTTTTCCTAAGCTTGACAAAACGTATTGTTTTCGCATGTCTTTCATTGTCGCTAACCTGATCTTTTAACTTGTCTTACCTGCATTACGTTTTCGACTTTCTGTGCACCATTCTTCTCCCCAGCTACTGCGTCCTGCAATTATGCTTTTCCTGTTTTGCCTCTGTTTATCCTCTGTTTTCCACTGTGTGTTTTGTAGGGGGCACGAAGCCTGAAAATCGTTTTCAGACAAAAAGGGACCCACACGTAACTATGTCCGGTCCATATAGCTGCAGTATCAGTCCTTTCCTGCACATGTAGCACCCTTGAACGCGATAAACCGAATGCGCAGTTCTCCCTCCAGATGTGCAGCCTCCGTCAAAGGATTGGAGCCCATGGGGTCTGCTTCTGAGCCACTCTGTGCGGTTCGTTATGCATCTCCAGCGTTGGAACTTTCCTGAGCATAAGAGGATTTGTGGTCCTGCCTCCTCCATGGTTATGACTTCCACGAATGCTACCGGAGTCCCAGTACAAGGCTTAGAAGCAAACTTCCGGCGCTCAAAACTTCTGACAAAGGCTTACGTGTTTCCGTACAGTTTATGAGGCTGGCATATCCTGGATGCTTGCATTTCAAGAATGCTGCTTGTCAAGTTGTTTCTGAAGGATTTGTCGTAATGAAGTTGACAAAACATGAGCTGGTTGAACTTAAGGCGATCGGAATTAAATACTCTGGAATCATTTCTTAGGTTTTGACAGTCTCATCGCATATAGAGCAGCTGTTTTGGCCGCGACATTTTCGACTGTGTTATTTACGTATCACAGTTTGCAAATAATAACTGGTATTTAAATAACAGTAGTTGACCTATGTAGAAGCATGTCAAGCGGGCATATTGCTAACAGGCGTTCTGAACTACAGACAATGCTCCTGGCTGCTGTTGCGATTGCTCTGGCGTCTTATTACTTAGGTTTGTAAAGGACGCGTCAGTCTGCAGTGAAGGTCAAATTCAATAAAACAATCCCCACATGACAACACTATAACACACAGCAACAGTGGGCGCCTAGCGCCTGAATTTTGTGCGGGAAAGCTGATGGAGACTTTAGTGTGAGACAGGCTGTCCGAGTTTGAAAAACCAAAATGTGTTCGCAGGCACCATGTTTGGGTCCCGCCCGCACCAGTCCGCACAATATGTCCTGCTTCAGTAAGACACGATTTGACGCTGGCTTTCGACAATGTAACACATGACATAATTTTGCCGCACCTTTCCCAAACCAACTGTGAACACAACACGTTTCAGTACATTAGGCAATTCTTCTCCGCCCGACAATCGTATATTCGGGTACACAATGAAGAACACGGCCTCTACTAATTAGGTACGAGAGGTACCCCGCGGGTCGCGGCCCTCTCACCCCTACTATTCAATTTGGCAAGATGAAACTTCCGGCACAGCTAGAGAGTGTCGAAAGCATTGAGCACGCGCTACACCCCGACGACATCATCATCTGGGCTAAGCACGGATCAGTAGAAGACATTGAAGCCAACCTGCAACAAGCGGTGGAGATTGTGGACGCTTACGCCCGCCTCTGCGGCCTTGAATGCGCTTCGGCCCAATCGGAATTTGTGCACATTCGACCCTCGCCGAATCGAACTGTCCCTAGCGAGTGGACCCATCCCAGAACACGCTGAGATCAGAGAACTGGATCTCTTTATCAATAAACACCGCCGTGTCGACATAACACTGGCCAGACTGCGCAAGGTGGGGGACCAGGTTGGCCGCATGATCCGCCAGGCTTCCAATAACCGCGGGGGGTTACGGTGCAAAGATGCCTTGCGGCTGGCGCAGGCATTCGTAACCAGTCGAATCTTGTACTCCTTACCTTCACCTTCGGAAATGTGACGAGAAAGTCCTTGAGGTGCTTCTCAAGAATTAAACGCGTGCTCTCGACCTCACGGTCCCCACGTCCAACCAGCGCCTCCTGGGCCTGGGGATGGCCAACACCTCTATGGAGCTCCGAGAAGTACACTTGACAAACCGCTGTACAAGGCTCTTAATGACGCCGTCGGGACGCCGCCTGCTTGCCCGACTTCACATCCACCATTCAACACTAACGGAAGAGCGCGTGCGCATCCCCGAAATCTGGAGATACGCCCTGCACGTGCGCCCTCTTCCGGCCAACATGTCACGAGACAACCACAGTGGCCGGCACCTTGTGTGGGAGGAAACCCTGGCACACTGATATGGAAACAAACACGGAGTATTTTACGCGGACGCCACCGGCCCACATCATGGGGGTTGGTACACGGCCGTAGTCGTCCACCAAAACACCGCAGTGAACAGCCTTACGTTCAAAGCACAAGGTATTACTCACGCGTAAGAGGTGGCAATCGCGCTCGCCGCCGCCGATACGGACTCACGAGTCATTATTATCGATTGGCGAGGGGCCTGCAGGAACATCGAAAGGGGCTTTATTCCCTATTTGGCATACCCAATACTTCAGCAGAGGAGTTATCTTTGGGCTCTCGCGTCTCGCACAATAGTGTGTACCCCCGCGCAAACGGGTCTTGAGGGCAACGAAGCGGCCGAGGCCGCTGCCCGCGCGCTCACTCTTGGGGCATCGCTCTCGCCTCCCCCTGATGCGGACTCCGACCCCAATCCGGCTTTTACCTTCAAGGAAATCATCCAATATTGTTAAGGTACGCGGTCGTGAAGCGAACACGACGTTGTTGTGTCGCTGGGCAGTCGAAGACGAGGACGCTGCCGCTAGTGCTTGAGTGACCCGTTTTCTGGTGTGTCTTCTGTGTACTGCCTATCGTTCCTGCTGCTGAACTAACCTCGTAATGCTTGGGGGAGGTTGTGCTGGGTACTACACCACGCCCTGGACCTCCGCAGCGGTCGTCATGTGAGAATCCATCGCTATGCCGTCCAACGCACCTCCAGCCACAGCGTCAACCCCAGCGCCGACCGTTGTCGTGGCACAGCCTCGCGACCCGGGCACCTATTGTGGCACCGATGACGTCGATGTTGAAGACTGGCTAGCCATGTATGAGAGTGTGAGTAAGCCCAAGCGATGGGACGCGACCCTCATGCTTGCTAACGTCATCTTCTACTTGGCGGGCACGGCGCGCATCTGGTTTGGGACGCATGAGGAAGAACTTAACTCTTGGGACACCTGTAAGCAGAAGCTGCGCCACTTATTTGGCAAGCCAATTGGACGCAAGCTCGGCGCCAAAAAAGACCTCGCTTCTCGAGCTCAGTCGTCCACCGAGTCTTACATCTCTTACATCCAGGACGTCCTCGCTCTTTGCCGTAAGGTAGACAGTGCCATGTCAGAGACAGACAACGTGGGCCACATACTCAAGGGGATCGCGGACGTTGCTTTTAACTTGCTCCTCTGCAAAGACTGCACAACTGTCGACTCTGTCCTCCGGGTATGCCGGCAGTTTGAGCAAGCCGAACACCGCCGCATTGCTCCCCGTTTCGACTGCCTTCCGAACACGCCGGCCACATCCTCCTGCAAAGACCTGCGAACACTGCAAGAGCCGTCTCATCCAGCCAATTTAACCAGAATTTTACGGAGGGAACTGGAGGCTATGACTCCCATCGCCTTCACCCCTCATCCGCCTGACGCTACGATTGCTCTGATCCAGGCCGTTGTTCGCCAGGAGTTCGCGAACGCGGGTCTCAATTCTGGACAGCCCTCTTCGTCGTACTGTATGCCAACCATCGCTCCGTTGGTTGCTGCTGCTTCACCGACTCCGGCCATCCAGCTGCATTACCGTACCGGAATCATGCGGACTGGCGAACCTCAGACGACCGGCCTATCTGCTTCACCTGCTCGCGTGTCGGCCACATTTCCCGCCACTGCCGCAGCCGCTGGCTTTCCCTACCTCGCCATAGCTCTAACTATGATCGTCGTGCCGACAACGGACCTCGTACTGATTACGATCGTCGAGCTGACTACGGACCGCGCCAGATGTCTCCCCGCCCCGAGTTTTCACACGCCAACGACACTCCGACCCCACGCAGGTACAGCCGCTCGCCTTCACCTCAGATTCATCGCTCCCGTTCGCCGCAACTTCGACGCCCGTCCACTCCGCCCTTACCTGGCTTTCATTCTGAAAACTAGCCAATGCAGCTCCCGGAGGTGACGTTGCATTGACGGCCCGGCGCGAAAATCCTCTCCTGACCTTCGCTCCTCGCTGCAACCTTCTCGATATCTGCGTGGACGGGGCACCAGTTAAAGCTCTGATTGACACTGGCGCTCAAATTTCTGTCTTGAGCTCTTACTTTCGCCGTCTTTTGAAGAAGGTTGTGACACCCGCCGTTTCCTCAGCCGTTCCCGTCGCCGACGGCGGTGCTGCTGCCGTCATTGGAATGTGCACTGCGCGTGTTTGCATTGCCGGGCGTACTACAGCTGTCCTGCTCACTGTGCTCGACCACTGCCCCCCCCCCCAATGTGATCCTCGACATCAACTTTTTAATAACCTACGCAGCGCTAATCGATTGCTCCATTGGCCTTCTTCATTTGGACCTTCCGATCTGCTCTGAAAGCGCCGATTTCAAGCCGCCCCGCTTACGTACCGCTCAATTTACTCGCCTGCCGCGCGATTCTGCAGTCTATGTTCCAATGTTCCCGGTTCCTCCCGTTCCTGATGGTGCCTACGTCACTTACCCGGTCAAGGACGTTGTCCTTCAGCGAAATGTCATCCTTCCACACACCGTCCTGACCGTCATCGGTAACCGCACCTACCTTTCGTTTCTCAACTTCAGCCTCTCTATTCAATTTTTACCGTGTGGAATCGCACTCGTTGAACTATTTCTGTTGGCCGAATGCGCAGTTTCTGCTCTCACAGCTGAGCCTCAATCTGGTCTCCCTAATTCCCGCTCGGCAACTTCACTTCCGGACCTTATTTCTGCTATGTTCGCGGCTGATTTGCCACCTGACCACGCCAGTGCGCTCTCCACCCTGTTGGGTTCCTACAGTGACGTTCTCTCGGCCAAACTACCGTCGTGATCCATCACATAAATACGGGCGATGCCAGCCCCATACTCAGAAGGCCCTATCGTGTTTCCCTTTCTGAGCGCCATGTCACCCAGACGGAGGTGGACAAGATGCTGGCGAACAACATTATCGAGCCTTCTAGCAGTTCGTGGGCGTCCCCTGTTGTGTTGGTCAAAAGAAAGATGGAAGTTGGTGCTTCTGCGTCGACTATCGCCATCTTAATAACAAAGAAAGACGTCTATCCTCCTCCGAGAATTGATGACGTCTTCGACTGCCTACATGGTGCCAGCTATTTTTCTTCTATTGATCTCCGTTCAGGCTACTGGCAAACTGCTGTTGACCAACGGGATCGTGAGAGGACAGCCTTTGTCACTTCCCATGGCCTGTACCAATTCAAAGTCATGCCTTTCGGCCTCTGCAACGCTCCTGCCACCTTTGAGCGTATGATGGACTCGCTCCTGCGTGAATTCAAATGGACGACGTGCTTGTGCTACCTGGATGACGTTGTCGTTTTATCCCCCACTTTCGAAAGCCACCTACACCGTGTTTCTACAATCCTTTCCGTCTTCCGCCGCGCCGGCCTCCAACTCAACTCCAAGAAATGCAGCTTCGGCCAGCGCCAAATCAAGGTCCTCAGCCACTTGGTCGATGCTTCTGGTTTCAAGCCCGACCCTGACAAAATTCGTGCCGTCCGCGAGTTCCCACCCCCCGTTCCTCGAGCGATGTGCGCAGTTTCCCCGGGCTCTGCTCGTATTTCCGCCGGTTTATCCCGAACATCGCCGACACGGCCCGTCCCCTTACCTCCCTCCTGAAGGACGATGTGCCTTTCTCCTGGGGCCTTGACCAAGCTAGCGCCTTAACCGCACTTCTTGCGGCCCTCACTACTCCACCTGTTCTCGCCCATTTCCACCCTTCTGCGCCTACAGAACTTCGCACCGACGCCAGTGGCCATGGTATTGGGGCCATCTTTGCGCAGCGCCAGCACCACTATCGTGTCCTTGCTTACGCCAGCCGCCTGCTATCTCCCTCTGAACGTAACTATTTCATCAATGAGCGGCAGTGCCTTGCACTTGTTTGGGCGTTAACAAAATTCCGCCCTCACTTGTTTGGCCTGCTCTTCTGCGTCGTTACTGACCACATCCCAAGCAGCACAAGAAGTTGGCCCAACATTGGAACTGTATTGGCAAAGCTGGCCCTAGAAGGGACCAGGATGGAACCATCCAGTTGCAATATTAGGCCAATGACCTGTGCTGCTTGGGATGCATTATGCTAGCTCTCCTCTCTTAAAGACCCCACAGGCTGACTAGGTCGCTGGGCCTTGCGCTTGCAGGAATAAACATTTACTGTCGTCTACAAGTTGGCCAGTTGCACCAAAATGCTGACTCTTTGTCCTGCCATCCTGTCAATCTTCATTCCCACGACCATGATACCGACGATTGTGTTTTGTATATCTCGGACTTTCTACACATAGACGACGAGCAGCACCGTGATCCGCCTCTGCGCCCTCTAATCGACCGTCTCCGAAGCGGCACTTTCGATCCTGACCTGAGCCTGTTCGTGCTGCATCAGGATATTATCTACCGTCGCAATATGCACCCTGATGGCGCCGACCTCTTGCTCGTCGTCCCGACGCATCTCCGCCCCACGGTCCTTGCCCAGCTTCATGACGCACCTACTGCAGGACACCTCGGCGTGTCCCGCACGTACGACAGCGTGCGCCGGCGGTTCTTCTGGACTGGCCTTTACCGCTCTGTCCGCGGTTACGTTGCTGCCTGCGATCAATGTCAGCGCCGGAAAACGCCCCCGCTCCAGCCTAGTGACCCGCTTCAGCCCATCGACATTCCGACTGAGCCATTTTTCCGTGTTGGTCTCGATCTGCTCGGGCCTTTTCCCACATCCACTTCCAGGGACAAGTGGATTGCCGTTGCGACCGATTACACTACGCAGTACGCTATCACGCGCGCTATCCCGACCAGCTGTGCTTCCGATGTCGCCGACTTTCTCCTCCATGACGTCGCCCTGCTTCATGGCGCTCCTCGCCATCTCCTTACAGATCGAGGCCCCCTGCTTTCTTTCTAAAGTGGTCCACGACCTTCCGCTCCTGCTCCACCCGTCACAAGGTTACGACGGCCTACCATCCCTAAACAAATTGTCTTACTCAGCGCCCAAACCGCACCCTGACGGATATGCTGTGCACGTATGTTTCCGACCACCATCGTGACTGGGACGTCAGTTCACCCTTTGTGACATTCGCCTACAATTCCTCACGCCATGATACCACCGGATACTCCCCCTTCTACCTGCTTTTTGGCCGCGACCCGTTGCTACCCTTCGAGAGCTTACTGCCCTCTGACCGTTCTACTAGCAGTTATGCTTGTGAGGCCATTGCCCGTGCTGACGCCGCCCGCCAAATTGCTAGGGATCGTCTCCACGCTTCTCAAACCGCTCAAAAACGTCGTTACGACCTTCATCATCGTGACGTCCATTACTCTCCCGGCTCCCTGGTACTCCTCTGGCTCCCTGCACGCCATGTGGGACTGAGTGAGAAGCTCCTGCCTCGTTACGTCGGTCCTTACCGCGTATTGAGGCAACTGGGCGATGTGACCTATGAACTCACGCCGCTGCACCCCCACTCTCCTTCCGTGGCCCCCTCTACACAGCTTGTGCTCGCCGCCCGTCTTAAACCCTACCACACTCACCCACCCCCCTAGGCCTCCCCGGGTGTGTGCCTTCTCCAGCGGGGCGGAGGAGGGGGGTAGTGTTACGGTACGCAGTCGCCAAGCGAAGACGACGTTGTTGTGTCGCTGAGTAGTCGACGAAGACGAAGACGCTGCCGCTAGTGCTTGAGTGACCCGGCAACGTCTGAGTGACCCGTTTTCTGGTGTCTTCTGTGTACGGCCTATTGTTCCTGCTGCTGAATTAACCTCGTAATAATATTGCCAATTCAGCCATGCAATTTTTCCTAAGCCCTGAAATGGCCTCAAGAAGGCGGAGGAAGGCTTACTGCTTCGCCTTTATACTAAAACACTGCTGTGCCTGGCAGTCATCAAACATTTCGACCCCTCATGCGCAGGGGAATGCCGGCTCTGTAAGGAAAATTATTCGGACATTTACCGCATGGTGTGGGCATGCCAATCAACCCTGCACCTTCCCCCTATCCCCAACCCAACCCGGGAAGACTCGGAGGCGGCCCTGCTCGGCTGCTCTGACCTGGCGAGCCAAAATTCCCTAGTCGGGCGCGCCTGAGCAGCAGCTACAGCCAATGGGCTCCTGAAAGGAACAACCCACCTAGCGTTTGTAAGGAACGGCCCCGTAAGTACCGCTCCACTCGCTCCCTGTACATATTTGAATATAATTTTTTTCAGTCAGTCAGTCAGTCAGTCAATTAGTACGACCTTACCGCCCCCAGACCGGGCATTCCGACGACCTTCAGACGACCATTACGGCCAAACCGTTTGCCGCCGGGGGTTATGGATGGTGTCAAGCAATTCGTCGTGTTGTTATGCAGACGTTTATAATTTTATTCACTGATATAACGAGGAAATATACTGGATATAGTGAAGGTGGCTGTAAATCGCGATAATAGTGCAAAATCCAAGAGGTACATGGCGTTTCTTGTGTTTTAGAATTAGGGTGCCTCGATGACCAGCGCCGCTTTCAGGGAGAATACACCTGTCTCGACGGAGGCATGTTGGGCCCCCTCTCCGTTCGGCTGCCTTGAACGCAATGCGGCAGCCTGTTTTGAAAAGAAAACTGCCGCTACCACATAGAATTTACAAATTTGGTGTCCTGCCAAGACAGGGTGATTCAAGAGATTATTTAAACAGTGTACCTGATTTAGTTACGCTGAAATATATCATCTTCCGCAGCTAATGTACCGAGAAACTAGCCGCCTTGCGAATATTTGTTACATTCATGCAACGGGCGTGACATGCTACAGTGCAGTCTGTTGACTCGGCTTCCAATATACCTGGATATAGCTGCCACATTTACTTATTCCGAGCTGCATTTGCATATTTGTCAAAAACCTCCACTGAGACAACTGTTCCTTCGCCATTAAATCAAGCGCGAGAAGTCGCATTTGGCGGCTGATAAAATTTTATTAATTATGACCATGCAAAGTTAAAACAGGGTATTGTACTTTCGGTCCCAGTAAGTACTGCTCTGGAATAAACGCGTTTTGCATGTCTTAGCTTGCATAATTTGGATCTATCTATATGCTGTGGTTTTCCAGCCTTCTTGCTGGATCTGCGATTCCTGCTGTTTCGAAGCGAAAGCTTTTACTACGGCGCGGTTCGGGTATCCAACCATATAAGAGAAAGATACTGCGCCATTTCCTTCTACCCCCCCCCCCCCCCCCGTAAAAAAAGAAACAATTATACGCCAGAGTGATTTCGCCGTCGGCGCACGCTTGACCTTGAACGTCCTTGCTGCGCCGCTGCGATAGCAACGCATCAAGGGACATCGCCGCGCCGCCGAGCCGAGTCGTCTCCGTCGCTGCGCCGGGCTCCACAACCACGGAGCGGCTGCTGCCTGACCACGTGATCTTGCCGAGCAGACGCGGCTTGGCGTCTATAATGTTGAGTGCGTTCCGCACACTGGATAGGCAGCGCGCCCACCCTGCCGCCCTGCCAGGTAACAGTAAATGGTTGATCGCAAGAGGTTGGTCACCCAATAAACGCTGCGGCCTATTGCTGCAGTGCTGCGTGTCTGTCACAACGTTGTCAGCACTAATGCATGCAGCCCAAATCTCTCTCTCTGTCACCACCGCACGTACTCTACATCAAAGTGCGAATGAGGTGTCCCACTGACCCAGGGAGCCAGTTATGCGTCCTTCCTTTCCTCAAAATCAAAAGCGTCTAGAATGTCAACGCTAACGCCAAATGAACGCTGACAGCTTTTGCTTCGTATATCCTAGATTTGCTGAGCAATCTGCAGCTTAACTTACGTCTGCACGTGCTATTCCGAGCAAAGCGAAATAGCCGCTGTCCTTTTCTGATGTTGGACCGTTATGGACTGTTATGGTCGCCGCTGCGGCCTCCAATGCTCTCCCCAAAAGCATGAATTTGTGCACATACGCCTCTCACCAAAGTGCCCAGTCAAAATAGCATTCTCTCTTGAGACATGTCCAGTCCCTGAAAATACCAGTCCCTGAGCTCTTTTTACAACACAGACAGTCATAAATGGCATTGGCCAAACTCGGTAAGGTGGGGGACAAGGTGGGCTGGATGGTCCGCCGAGTTTTTTTTTTTTTTGGTTTAACGTCCCAAAGCGACTCATGCTATGTGGGACGCAGTAGTGAATGGCTCCGCAAATTTCGACCACCTGGGGTTCTTTAACGTGCACTGACATCGCACAGCACACGGGTCTCTAGAATTTCGCTTCCATCGAAATTCGACCGCCGCTACCAGGATCGAACCCGCGTCTTTCGGGCCAGCAGCCGAGCGCCATAACCACTCAGCCACCGCGGCGGCTCGGCCCGTCGAGTTTTAACAAGCGCGGGGGTTACGATGCAAGGACGCCTTACGGCAGGCGCATGCCTTTGTAACCAGTCGAATTCCACATCCGAGTCGATCCGTACCTCCACTCGATGTCATCCCCCGCAAAATTATTAGGCGACCTATTGACATCCCCGTGAAGACCTCCAACCAGCGCCTCCTAGGGCTGGGCATGGTGAACACATTTCGGGAGCTCTGGGAAGCTCATTTGACTTACCAATTTACACGTCTCTCGAACCATCGTCGGGTCGCCGTCTCCTTGCGACACTACACATTAAACACAACACTCTCATTGAAGAGCGCGTCCGTATTCCATCCCAGTGCAGATGCGCCCTCCACGTGTGCCATATTCCCGCGAACATGAACTGTGAGGTATATAATGGTCCCCGCAGGCGCGGACCGAAACCCCGGCCCGCCAATATGGATCGAAACACGGCGTATTCTACGTGGATGCCCGCAGAGTGGGCGGGGCCAGTGCGAAAAAGAGTCGTCGTCTGAGGAACACATTCGTAAGCTTGGTTGAATATAGCCAAGTGTTTTTTTCCCCCAGTACTCTGTTTTGTCCCCGTGTGATTTATCCGCTGTTATTCGAAAGCTAACGTAAAGTTGTAGTATACTCGTTCAATTCGAAAGCTACTACATGGTAATTTGTGTATAGCGGAAAAATTGTTGCAGCCTTCATCGCCTTCCATCGTTCTCACGTGCTTCGACCTGTGCTTCTTTAAAACAGAATAAAAATGGTGTTTTCTTTCTTTTTCGCAGCCTTGGATGCTTGGTCGGTTCCGCAACACTCGGCCAGAAGCATGCATTTTCGGCGTCATGCGATAAGAGCCGCATAGACAGATACCTACGTCAGGCATACCACCCTGTCACGGGCAGCAGTCTCGCTGCAGCCGACGTTCATCCATCGCACGCTTGAGAGCAGCGCGGGCTCCCTGTCACGTGGTATTTTTCAAATTGGCGGGCATTATTTGGAACGCGGAAAAGAGGACCACGTGAGACATATCGTGTAGGAAACTATTTATAGAGGTTTCTGAAGACCCGGCGCGGTGGCTCAGTGGTTAGTGCGCTCGGCTACTGATCCGGAGTTCCCGGGTTCGAACCCGACGGCGGCGGCTGCCTTTTTATGGAGGCAAGACGCTGAGTCGACCGTGTGGTGTGCGATGTCAGTGCACGTTAAAGATCCCCGGTTGGTCGAAATTATTCCGGAGCCCTCCACTACGACCCCTCTTCCTTTCTTGTTTCACTTCCTGCTTTATCGCTTTCCTTATGGCGCGGTTCAGGTGTCCGCTGATATATGAGACAGATACAGCGCCATTGCCTTTCCCCAAAAACCAATTATTATTATTATTGTTATATCTGAAGGTTCTCTACAAGTTTGCGTATCACACTTGGCGCCTAAGCGAATACTTTAAAAATAGCCTGAGTAACTCTAGGCTAGTGCCAACATTATGCACTCTGTTTCATTTGAGTCCGAAGTAGCTTTCATTTTTAAAACCTTGGCTCAAATTATGTGGGACAACCTTTATATTTGATATTGCCGGAACATGGCGATTTATAATTCGTCATTTTTTTCGATGCATGGCGACTGTGAATGTTGTCCCGTACAGTTATCGATCGATTACGCTAATGTCCCTTCGGTTTAATTCATGGTTGCGTCTAATCAATCGGTAAAATATTCAAAAACAATTTCGTTACTTCGCAGTTCACATATGCAGGCGACTACTCGTCGTTCGCCGCAGACGGACTTGTTGAAAACACCATGGAACTGTTGCCGACGTCATTTTGACGCTGTTGTTTTGTTTAAAATGTCGCAATTATTGCGTGTTGTGACACCGAATGCATTCCAACAGGCCTTCTAACCTCTGCAGTTTTCCTGATTGGCACAATCTTCTCTTGGAGTCTCATATGAGGCCGCGTGCTCTATAAAATTTAATGTGGGTTAGCTCAGCTAATCCAGATATACAAAGCGAATGATGCCAGCATTCACTGTGTTCATTGGCATTGGCGTTGACAATGTTCTAGATGGCGATGGCTTTGAGGGAAGGAAGGGCGCATAATTGGCTCCCTGGATATACGGACGCCTCATTCGTGCTTTGATACATGTGGTGGTGGTGAGGGATGTGGACTGATTGCATTAGCGCTGACAGCGTTGTGGCTGACGGGCGGCACTGCAGCAATAGCAAGGCCACCGCGTTCATTTGGTGTTCAATCCCTCGCGATCAACCATTAACTGCATGCCACTTCCTAGGGTGGCAGGGAGGGCGCGCTACCTATCCAGTGTGCGGAGCGCACTCAAGGCACGCTTTTGCAGTTGAACACCAACGTCACGTACATGAAAGCGATATTGCGGTCTCCACTGACGCTAAGGCGCCCGTGTGCTGTGCGACGTCAGTGCACGTTAAAGATCCCCAGGTGGTCGAAATTATTCCGGAGCCCTCCACTACGGCACCTATTCTTCCTTTCTTCTTTCACTCCCTCCTATATCCCTTCCGTTACGGCGCGGTTCAGGTGTCCAAAGATATATGAGACAGATACTGCGCCATTTCCTTTCAACAAAAACCAATTATTATTATTATTATTCTCCACTGACCCACGGAGACGATCGTACGCCTTTCCATTTGTGAAAATGAACGGCCTTTGAGAAGTTGTCAGCGCCAGTGAACTCTATGAACGCCATCGGCTCACTTGTTTTGTTTGGTTCTTGAGGAAAGGAAAGGGCGCTCGACTACTGATCCGGAGTTCCCGGGTTCGAACCCGACCGCGGCGGCTGCGTTTTTATGGAGGAAAAACGTCAAGGCGCCCGTGTGCTGTGCGATGTCAGTGCACGTTAAAGATCCCCAGGTGGTCGAAATTATTCCGGAGCCCTCCACTACGGCACCTCTCTCTTCCTTTCTTCTTTCACTCCCTCCTTTATCCCTTCCCTTACGGCGCGGTTCAGGTGTCCAACGATAAATGAGACAGATACTGCGCCATTTCCTTCGCCCCCAAAAAAACCAATTATTATTATTATTATCACAGTAACCATCTCAAATATCTCGGTGGACACCCCAACCGCGCCGTAAAGGATGGGTTAAAGGAGGAGGGAAAAAAGAAGAAAGCGAAAACTTAAAACTGAAAGTTTGATTTTGAGGAAAGGCGCGGTCGTGTGCAGCGGCGGAACACTTGTGGCTGGCTCAGGGCTGCTAGTGGCGCATGCGCAGTAGTGACTAGGGAGCCAGAGAGCGAGAGAGAAATATCCGCTACTAGGCGCGCGTTGTGACGTTATGTGCCTCCTCGGACCATCGCCACGTCGAAATCGCAAGTTCGCGGCAAGTAAAGCTTTTGCTTTAATCTCTCTGTCATCATCACCCACTTTTAGATCAGCCTGAGTAATTCCAGTTAAGGACAACGGCTTCTTCCATATCCCCTCAAACTAATCGTGTCCTTTGACATGTTCGGCTACCCTACCCGCGGAAACTACTTAATCTCATCTGTCCTTCTGATTTTCTGCCACCGTCTGTTTCGCTTGCTTCCTCCTACGATCCATTGCTACCACTTATGACCATCGGTTATCTGCCTTCACATCACATGTACTTGCAATTACGTTTGTTCTTGATTTCAAATACGCTATCACTTAGCCCAGTTTGTTCTTTGGTCAATTCTCCTCTCTTCCTGTGTGTTAACGGTGCATCTGTCATGCTGATTTACATAGCCCGCTGTGCCGTCCGCAACCTAATTACAATGCTTTCCGTAATTATAGGCAATGTTTCCGCTTCATATGTAAGTGCGGGAGATAAATTTTAAATGCTTTAGTCGTGAAGGATATTGGAAATCAGCTATTCCTGACCTGAGAGTTGCTGCTAAATACACGTCTAATAATTACAAATTGTTATTTATCTGGTTATTTCCATCGCGTGGTTATAATAAGCGGCTATCTGCCCTTAGTAGACGCATTCATGTTTCGCATACAAAAGTCAAATACTCTGCCTTCCGAGACTAGTGAAAAAAACTTTGTGCATATTTGAAATATTCTGAAGCGCCACGTTTATACTTTGCCTGACTGGGTACTCGATTTTGCTTTGCTATCAGTCTCCTCAGCTACTTATCAAGGCAGTGTGATCAGCGCATCGCGAATTTGCCGGCTATTACCGGTCAGATTTTACTGCTAACTCTTCTCAGTCCACGGTTCTGAATACCTAATGCTAACACGCGGTGAATAGTACTGAAAAGACACTGTCACTCTATAATGACGTCCTTTTTGACTTGTATTTTATTACTTTCCTTACGTATGTATATTGTACCTATAAGACCGCTGTAGTTGTATTTTTCAGCAGCTTTGCGTATTTATCTCCTAAACACTGGAAAAGCCATGCCCACGGGACTGCTGTGGATTAAAATAGCTAAAACGTTTTCCCCTACTATACGCAGGACAATATCGGGGTTGCGTATACTCTGCGTACATCTTTATCACCTGGTTCGAAGTGTGAATATGGGCCACAGGGAGGCGCCGTTAGGAAGGCCAGCCACCTTCATTGGTTAACGAAATTATAAGATTCCTCCTACTTTTGAACCATTACATTAGTGAATACCTTGCATGGTCATGTTATGTTTGCTGATGCAAGCTGTGCTACTCTTGTATCGAGAAATCCTGTTAAGCTTATCCCGCTATGTGTGGTGTAGGAAATCCATCTTGAACTATTTTATTACTTGTACAGTATTTTCAGGGCTCAGCGCTAATTTCGCGCTCCTTAATGCAATTGAGCCGTTGCAGTGAACTTTTGAACTAAAAAAAAAAACTCGCTACGATGGCTGGCAGCGCCGAAACCCAGATCATTATTACGGACGAAATGCTATTCGCACCCTCGTGGTAGTAAGAATCATTTTACGATTTGGCACGGTTTAATCTTTCAGTTGAGTACAACCACAACCCGGTTAAAAAATAATTTGATTCACGTAGTGGAGTAATTTAAACATTTGCTCATACTTAAACGCGAACTTTCATTTGGTGTGCCGTGTGCATCTTTATTTCCTTTTTCTGCGCTTTGTCCACTGCTATTGCTCGGCTAAAAGTCCGGCAACCGAAACGAATTTTCTTTTCTTATCGCATTCCTATCGTGTCTAGATACGACTAATTTCTGAAGCCTGAAGAGTGAAAGAGGTGCCTTGTCTTCTCTGTGATTTCTAGAATCGCCCAACTGCGAGCATCAGCTGAGTTACACTCCGAACAACCGAATAAAGTAACTAAATCAATCAGTATGTCATGTTAGAGAAATTAAGTTTCGCGCTATTTTGGTTGGATGAACACAAGCCACGCAGGGGCAGACGGCATCTCGCGCCTTGCGCTCGGCAGCAAAATTAGCCTTTAAGGAAACTCTCTTTTCATTCGTGGTGAACTAGCTACCTAGCTTCGCTACATACATTGTAGAAAGTCAGGTTCACCTATTTGCAAGAATACAGGTTTCAATAAATGAATGCAACCTTCGCATGATAACCTCACGATTATTTCGCTCACGTAGCGGTTGAGGATTTCCGCCATAAGTCTTTTGCTACTTAATTCAAATGATATTAAGGCGCAATCCACATGTCTAAACAACTGGAAGTTATTCTGAGGATGTCAGAGGCTGACACAATATTTTACAATGTGAATATCAGGCGAGGGTGACGAAGAATTTTGCAGTCTATCAAGTCAACGAAGCTTCGGCCCCTCAGTGATAAGGGAACTCGACGGCTGCGCCTGAGTACCCGGGATCAATCCAGTCGGCTGAGGAAGCGTGGTGGTAGTGTTTTTTTTAAATTAGAATAAGAGTAATGAAGGAAGGAAAAGATTTTTGCTAGCCCCGGCATCTGCCATCGATACTGAAGCACCTGAGCTGGGGCAGCGGAATTAAAGGATTGCAGGCAGAATGGATAAATTAAAAAAAAGAGGGGAGGGGACAGGAAGAGAGGATAGGAGGAGAAGTAATATATACAAACTGATTACACAATAAGAAATGTGTCCAGGTTGTGCGCGTGATTAGTTCATTTTAGAGGAATTAAATTACACAAGCGCACAGCACTGTGTTGGTTACAACTGGAGTGGGGCGTCCAGTTATTAATCGTTCAAGGTAGAACTCGCGGAGCGTTCGGTCACTGCGTGTAACTACCTGGCGGAGAACCGACGGGACGTCAAGCCCGTGTGTTCGAGGAATGCACAGAGGCTCACTAAAGTTCGCTCACGAATGCGCGCAGTGCCCTACGGCCACAATAGCGTCTTGATGGAGTGTGGTAGTATGCCCAGTGCCCTACAGGCCGCAAGCATATCGCGACGAGCATCGGCGAACGCGGCACAGTGAAGGAGCAGGTGTTCTAGTGTTTCCACTGCACCGCACCCGTCACACACATCACTCGTCACGATTCCGTGACGCACCCGTCGTTGCCCGGGCCACACGCAGCCAACGCGCGCGCGGAGGATCATTGCACGTTGTGACCGTGTAAGTGCGCTACAGCCGGTGAGACTGTCGATGCGCTCACCTCCTGCGATGCGTGGGTCGGGGTGCTGCTTTCGGAGATGGTCGTGGATGGCAGCACGCACGTCCTCCAGCGCAAGGGGCAGATCGCTGGCAGGTAGTTGGTGTGCAGCGGTCGGGAGGTCGTCAGCTTCTTCGTTGCCGGCGATGCCGCAGTGACCGGGCACCCACTGTGCACGGACGGCACATCCTCTCTGCGCGAGCGAATTTCCCGCACTAGTGGGGTACCGCGGCCGTTAGATTGCAGGCGGCTGAGGGCGGCGCGGGAGGCAGCGTTTCGATGGATCCAAAATTCTAAAGCCGCTAGTGCGCTGTTCGATGTCATGGGGTGTTAAAGATCACAGGTGGTCTAAATTATTCCGGAGCCCTCCCCTACAGCAATTCTCTATTTCTTCCTTCACTACCACTTTCCTCCTTTCCCTTACGGTGCGGTTGGGGTGTCCACCGAGATGAGGCAGTTACTGCACCGCTTCCTTTAATTCCTCAAACAGCCGTCTTTTCAAAGGCCAATTTTCTTTGTACAGTACACAGCTGTTTTTTTAATTGCTGTTCGTCGTCAACAGGGTAAAGCAAAATAAAGAGTAAAATAGAATCTCCTCTTCGCCCCAAATATCAGATTCTAATATGACATTGATTAACACTTTGATGCATCGCCGCCAGTACACAGTCAGCGTTGAATGTAAGCAAGGGTTCCACTTATGCGTTGAATTTGTTCAGCAGAATGCTCTTACTTAAGCACTAATTTTTTGTGCGCTGCATGCATTAGCAATCGGTACCTAATAATGTAAGCACCGTCTCCATTTTCGGTTCCTTGTGTGCAGTTGTGTCATACGGCTGTTATTTGTCTGTGCATAAACACGAGCATAAATGCTGATTTTGGTTTTCGCGACCACTTGGTTTTGTACACATTGATTCCTGGTCAGGCGAACAAATAAACTTCCTCTTTTTGTATTTATTAAGCATATGAAACTATGGCTAGCCAGCCTGTCTACATAGACTTCTTTATTTTTATGAACTGTTCCGAAATTTGGGGTCGCTGAATATTATGCCGCGTTCTGAACTCAACTGCACGCATCTGTTCATTTGATGCATACCGCGTTAATTAGAGCTCACCGAAATCCGTTTTCAGTGACCTCGCACCATCTTTTGGCCAGCAGCGGCGGTTTTCTTTTGTATCAAAAGATTTGTGTGAATTGATGACGTTCATTCGTCGGGTTTAATTAGGACAGGGGTGATTGCTCCGGTGTGCTGCGATTAACAAGTGGCCGTCTGCAACTGTCGATTTGGCCGTTGCCGAGGGACCCGCCGCGGTGGCTCAGTGGTTAGGGCGCTCGACTACTAATCCGGAGTTCCCGGGTTCGAACCCGACCGCGGCGGCTGCGTTTTTATGGAGGAAAAACGCTAAGGCGCCCGTGTGCTGTGCGATGTCAGTGCACGTTAAAGATCCCCAGGTGGTCGAAATTATTCCGGAGCCCTCCACTACGGCACCTAATTCTTCCTTTCTTCTTTCACTCCCTCTCTTATCCCTTCCCTTACGGCGCGGTTCAGGTGTCCAACGATATATGAGACAGATACTGCGCCATTTCCTTTCCCCCAAAACCAAACCAATTATTTGCCGAGGAACCCACTCCTTTGTGGGTCTCTCTTAAGGTGCCTGGCATGTTATGAATTCTTCCGCGCAACCCGCTAGCGGCGAATCCACTTTTCACCGAAGAAGTCTGGGACTGAGTTTGGCACTCTGCTGTAAAGTAGCCCAAAGGACTTGGCGAGAGCAATTATTTTTTTACTGATTTTAAATTTCAGAAGGAAGATGTCTGTTAACTCAGAAAGCTGGCTTATCATACATGAGCGCAGAAAAACATATTCTAGACTTCTTAATCGCCAGTTTTCTGACTCTATATATGCAAAAGTCTTTTGAATATGTGCAATTCTTTAGTTTTTGTACAGATATTTATCGTTCTCAAGCAAAGCGCATCTTTGCCATTGAAAAGAGAGTTCTAAAACTTTACTATGATATGCGGCAGAAGAGCAGTATATTTAAACTCATGGGTCAATTTATCTATGCACACAGCACCCCAATATGGCCTGTTTCCCCTTGTTGTGTTAAATTTAGAACATAGGCTTGATTCATTCAGTGACAGAAAATAGTGCTGCCTCAAGAGTTACAGATTTGTTGTCGTGCACAAATGTATATGACGGCAATACAGGGGCAACTCAGCTTGTCTCGATTTCCCTGCTCTCCTAGAACAGCAAAAGCTGCTCTGGCAGGATTTTCATGCAGCCAGGCAAAAGGAGTTCCGATCTGTGGGACCGCCAAGTAAGAATGCAGTAAAAGTTGTTCAACGCTATAAAGAAATATTTCAAAAGAACAAACAATAAATGAGAGAGGGCCATAAATAATGTTCACGGCGAAGTGTTTGCGAGAAATAGTTTATTCTGGAAACAGCCAGTGGCATGGACCACAGTGGAGGTACACCAACACACAATCAGTCAAGTGCTCCAAAACTGAAGAAAAATTGTGCAGGCCATCGAACCACATTATTTCATACAACGAGAACCTGACCAAAGTCTGGAAACGGTAAAAAGTCAGCGGATTTTCAGTCAACAAAATCAATTTCCTGGGACATCTACTAATAAAGACATGACTCTAAACAAATTCACACTGAACCGAGAAAGAGCCAGCTTGAAATTATTCACACCCCCAGAAATTAAGGACAAAACCTACAGTACTGGCCACCTCAATAGTGGCACTGCAGCATTGCACAACATGTAAAAAGGACCAGTGATTGACAGTAACGCAAGACACGCCAAACCAGGACTTTCTTTTCAGGACATGAAGATCAGACACCTATAATTACCATTCCTAACCCTCACACAAATTGAGGCCCATTCTTAGGTGTGTGTGAATGTTCGAAATTTTTGGACAGCAAATTGAATAAACTCAAGATCAATTAGTCGAGTGAATGAAACAGTACATGTTAAAAATTATTTTTAACCAATCGAATTTGCTCGCAGGTTTTCAGATACTTTTCGAACAATTGACACAACGCTTGTTAAGGTCCACTGTATTTGTCTGGTATGAATCTCCCAAAAAAGCACACATCGACGACGTGCAACACTATTCATATTCTAAATTGAAAAAGTACTTTTTGCACTTCCTTACAAATTTTACCTCTATACAGGCATTATTAACACTACCACCTACCACCACCACCGCCACCACCACCTCTGTCCCCACCACCACGTCCTTCACACCCACCTCAACACCTACACTACAAGTTACTGCCTGATAGAGTTTGATGCTAATGAGCATGTGCTTTTACACTCATGAACACACAAAGTGATCACAGCATGCCGATGAGTCTTCTCTCTTTCCTCGGTAGACTGTTCAGCACACACACCCACATGCACACATATTTTCTCCTTTCCACCCACACACGCACAAGGTGGTCACAGCATGCTGATGAGTCATCTCGCGAATCTGAGTAGCATGTGTATTGCCCATCCATTCGAAGTCGAACAAGTTCCTCGATACGACTTAAATCTTCATCACTGAAATGAGTGCTCGACTCATCAGAAGAGGAGTTTCACGCGTCACAAATGCTGAAGACAACCTTTTCAATTTCATAGTCAACAATCGTATCGGGTTGCCATGCTTCATCCCCAACCTCCTCCACACGAAAACAACAGTTTTGGCAGTTTTCCTGCCTTACAGACGCCAGTGCTTCCGGCAGGATCTTCTCCACATCAGCCAAAGTGAAATATTTGTTGCGACCTACGATGTATTCCTTCGCCTGGCTCCAAACAAGTTGAATGGTATTAAACTCGCTGTGGTACGGTGGTGAACGAAGCACTTCGTGGCCATGGTTAGCTACCAGAGTGTCGATGCGGTACACAACGCTTGGTGTGCTTACATTTTGAGAAAGCTCTAGCAGTTCTGCCCTCCCCATGTCCTGTGACCTCGGAACACTTTCTTTTGGAGCCAAAGCTGAATATCAGCTTTGCGCGTAGACTTGCTAGGTGCTTTTTCAAGAGCCACGCTGTGATATGGAGCATTGACCATGACGAAATGCTATTAACCGGAATGTTTGGCAAAAGTTTGTCGGTGAACCACTTCTCAAAGTAGTTACCATCCAGCTCAGTGTGGTATGCAGCGCTGTTTCCCTTTTTTTCTCTGAAGAAGTCAACAGTGTCTTGCACGAATCCTGTTGCACTGCTCCCAGCATATACAAAAGATCAAACGGGCCCCTTTGTCCGAAAGCGCAGCCAATCACGTTGTTAAACCTTTCAGGAATTCGTCCTGAGTGTCATTACAGTCATGTCCTGCGAGAAGTATTCTTTTGTGTGCCCTGCGTTGACCCAGGTTTCATCTAGGTAGGTGATGCACCTGCAAATGCGAAGAAACCGAGCGCACGAGTTAATGCTTCTAATTAAACAAACACACTGCTGCATGTAAGTAGGCAACGCACTGAAACAAACACACTGCTGACCACTGTCTCACAAACTGCCGCTCAAAGACAATTGAGAAAAATAATTATCTCGCCTTTGTTGCTCCGTTGGTCGGCCTTATTTTTCGCGCCCAGGCGACATTTGGTAGCCAGTTTATATTCACTGTGTGTTTGCATGGGGTACTTGACAAATTCGGCCACATTTGAAATGTCTTCACTTGCGGCGACGGCGAACAGAAATTACCAGCGTTCGCAGCAGTAGCGCCAGTAACTCGCACCACCGTAGCAACGGGCAGCGTACAGTGGGTGTTGATTCGTTCCTACGGTGACGACGAGATGGCACTACACATGGCAATGCTACGACCTTTCTGGCAGTTTTGTTGTTTTTGCTTGCCGCACCAATTGGGATTTAGCGATTAAATGTAACCAATGCAGACACGTGCCCCTCCCAAACGTAGCGCAAAACTGGACGTGAAACGTCACCTCTTCTAATGGTCGGCAACAGCAACCTGGTCAAGACGATTTCTTTTAAATGTGTTATTCTGAAGAAACACTCACTGTTATGACTACGGGGTTGCAACGCTAACATCAAGCTCTATTTAAAAGGCAGTCTAAACGTGCTGTGTAAGGAAATAAGCAAGTAACGGCTCGTACCTGTTCTGCCTTCGGAATTTCTTGATCGCCCGCAGGTACCTGCGACGCCAGGCAATGATGTCACTTTGCTCGATCAGCGCAAAGTTCCGTTTTCTTTTTTCAAACGTTAATCCAACGTCCTTCATCAACCTCCAAAACGTCGTTTTCTTGTAGTTCGGCAGTTCGTCGTAGTCATTGACCGCCTTTAGCACACTGTCCAGTGTTGAGACTTCCCTCTTTGCGTTCATACTGTGCACTTTCCGACGGACGGCATGGACAGCGAAGCTGTCGTTCTTTACTCTTCGCGAGCTTTAAATCTTAACGTCGCAAGGTCTTTTCTTCGGAGACGCCAAAGGCCCACACAGACGCTCCGCATTGATTTTGGCAACGGTACGGGGAGATACTCCGCTATCCTCGCTCGCAGCACTCAGTGCTTCCCGAAAAGATTTCTCCTGAAAACTGGTCCTGGTACAGGAGTACACATTTGCAATGACTTGCTTGGCGGGCCTTGAGAGCTTTCAGGTACGAGCCTTCAAGAAAATGCGTGCAGGAGAGGTGGTTGCGGCCGTGTTGGTGGACGACATTTTTTCAAATCTGCAAGCAAGCCGGAAAAGTAAACACGGTGGCCAGCGTTGCGGGGAGAGCGAAAACGTGAAATGGAAAAAGACGACAAACGCAAAATATAAGATCACAGATCTCGATCGATTCGCGCGGAATAAGAGCGTTTTCGGTCACGCTGATGACAAATGTATGATCTCCGAAGCCGTCCTGCAAAGCATCTCTTATTTCTCGCTCACCACAAGCAACGCATTATTTTGTGTCGCGGATGCAGGCAGCACAAAAATAATAATAATATTAATTGGTTTTTTGGTTGAAGGAAATGACACAGTATCTGTCTCATATGTCGTTGGACACCTGAAACTCGCCGTATGGGAATTGATAAGGGAGGGAGTGAAAGAAGAATGAAGGAGGTGCTGTAGTGGAGGGCTCCGGAATAATTTCGACCACATGGGGATCATTAACGTGCAATGACATCGCAGAGCACACGAGCGCCTTACCGTTTTTCCTCCATAAAAACACAGCCCAAAAAAACGCAGCGCAGAAAAGAACGCTAGCTTGTGCAGCGTTTCACTAGATGTTTGAAACGTAGTATACATGGTTTTACCGGGTGTTCCGTGTGACTGCTTACACACTTTTACTGTCACAGTGGCCTATACGGGGACACAAGCACTGCGGCCGCGAACTCTCTGTTGATACCTACAACATGCTTTTACCGGGGGCTCCTTTTGACGCTGCTTTTAAAGAGCAGCCAGAGGCTGTTTGTAACATCTGCTGTGCTCCCTTGTGACCACACGACAAATACGCACCATACACAACTACACCTCAAAGGGCGGTTTTGTCACGGCTTCTTTTCAACATTGCCATGACGCGGCTTCCACACCAATTGGCCCGGTTGGAAGGCATCTATCACGCACTATACGCGGGTGATATTGCAGCGGGTAGACGACGACGACGACATTGAGCGAGTGAACGAGTGGACGAGGAAGAAGACGAGAACTCATCTCTGGCTTTGTTATGAGTGCCGCCCGTAGCTGTCCATTCGTTTTTGTAAATAACTGTAAATAAATTCTTTGTCGCAACATATTTGGTGGAGGTGCGGCTTTCCTCTACGCCCTCCGAAGACGGAGCTCCGCAGCGGCCGCCAGCTGACTTAGCTCACCATGACCCAAGACGCCTCCCAGCAAACATCACAATCGGCAATGCCATCGCTCGTTCTTTCTTCCCCTCGTGACCCTGGGACATTTTCTGGCACCGACAACGTTGACGTGGACGACTGGATCAACATGTATGAACGCGTGAGTACGTACAACCGCTGGGATCCGACTCTTATGCTCGCGAATGTCGTCTTCTATCTAAAAGACACCGCCCGCGTCTGGTACGAGACTCACGAATATGATTTGACCAGCTGAGACGTCTGCAAGCAGAAACTGCTCGAGCTGTTTTGTTGTATCCCGTACCGTTGGGGAACTGCCCGGTCCGACTGCCCGGAGCAGCCGGAGCACCACCACGTCAAGCACCCGCCACGTACATACTTCGACCAACTCCCTTTTATTCCCGTTCAATGATGAATATATATACAGATGTGCGAGTCAGCTGACCAGATAGGGCGCATGCCTAGCGCCACCTAGTTTATACAAACATAACTACAGAATACAATACCACATTATCCCCCCTCAAAAGAGTTAGCAACTAACACTGGAAAAACACAATAAACACTCAATGTCTTTCATAGTCTTTAAACCACACTGGTGGTCTTCTTTGTCTCGTCGAATGCCTCAGTCCTGGAACGTCCCTTTCAACTGGCGTCTGAACAGATGGCTGCTGGGGTGGGTCGTGGTTCTCCTGCTGTGGTTCGCCAAGTGGGTTTGCTGATTCAGGCGAACAACTTTTCGGAACTGTAGGTGGTGGAACTGGTTGGGGGCAAGGTACCAGCCGACTCCGATTCCATGTGCGGCCATCATTGAGCTTGTAGGTATCTTGACCACATTGGTCCACAATGGTGAATGGACTCGAGTAGCTCAGAGCGCCCTTAGGCACGTGACCAGGCAACTTGACTCTCACCGGTTGACCTGTTGTTAATGGAGAGTACTTTGCAGCTCGTCGACGGTCAGTGTAAGTCTTACTTGCTTGTTGCCTTTGTGCTACTCTGCTGTGGATGGACTTCATCGCTGCCTGCGGATCTTGAAAAAACTCTTTACCTGGCGCTCCTACAAGATCAAGTTTTGTTCTGGGATGACGGCCGTGAAGAAGGACGGAAGGCTTCACTCCTGTGGTCGCATGCGGTGTGAAACGGTAGACTCCCAGGTATTCGGTGATAGCTTCCTTCAAAGGCCGATGTTCTTGTGCGCAGACTTGAACGTACTCTTTGAGTACTCGATTAAACCTCTCTACCTGCCCGTTAGCTTGCGGATGATAGACTGCCGAATACGTATGAGCGATGCCACGTTCTTTGAGGAAACTGTCAAACTCCAAGGCTGTAAACTGAGCACCATGATCACTCACAATCTCGTCTGGATATCCTTCCCTGCTGAAGATGCTTCGCAGAAAGGAGATGACTGTTGCAGTTGTCACCCTTGCTGAGAAACAAACCTCAGGCCACTTGCTGTAGTAATCGATGGCTGTAATGGCAAAACGGCAATCTGCCGGCACTTCGGAAAAAGGGCCCACAATATCGATGCCTAGCTTCTGCCATGGTGCAGATGGGAATGCAACTGGCTGCAGAGGTGGTGTCACGGGTTTTGCAGACTTGTCAACAGATTGGCATACCGCGCAGGATGCAATGAATTGTTCTACTTGCTTGCACATAGCAGGCCACCAGTATTGCTCACGTAGTCGCTGCTTTGTCCTCGTTATTCCCGGATGAGACTCGTGGGCTGCGTCAAGAAGCCGTGCTACGAGGGACGAAGGTACTACAAATTTGTCACCACGAAGCAGGAGGTCTCCAACGACTGAGAGCTCAGTTTGCACCCGGTAGAACGGAACTGCTTCGGCAGGCAACATCTTCACTGCGGGCCATGCCGATGTCACCCACTTTATAACCTGCTGCAGCAACGGGTCCTGCATCGTTTCAATGACAAACTCTTCATGAGTAATGCATGTTGAGACAACACAAACAGTCTCTTCTTCCTCTTCCTCCACACGACCTGGAAGGGGCATCCTTGAAAGAGCATCAGCAACAGTATTCTTGTCACCCTTGTGAAATTCAATCGTGAAGTTGTATGCCAACAGCCTGGCGTGCCACCTCGCAATCCGGAACGGTCGGCGACCTACTCCCTTTGTACTAAGGAGTGTGACCAGAGCCTGGTGATCGGTGCGTAATATGAATGAACGACCCCAAAGGTACACTCTCCAATATTCGCATGCCCACAAGCAAGCAAGGGCTTCCAATTCCCCTACAGAATACTTCTGTTCCTGTGAAGTAAGCCTGCGAGAAGCAAAAGCAATCGTCACCAGTTCATCATTCCTTGTCTGTTGCAATACTGCTCCCAAGCCAATGGATGAGGCATCCGTAGTGACAATAATGTCACCCGCAGGATCAAATAGCTGTAAACATCTTGTGGCCAGGGAACATTTCAGTTGCTCGAAACAAGCTTGTCTTGCAGGGTTCCATGTGAATGTGGCATTCTTACGTAGCAACTCTCGAAGAGGCTCGACAACCACCGCATAGTCAGGTATAAATTTGGCGTAGTAGCCTACCATGCCCAAGAATGAGCGCAGAGTACCGACATTTGTTGGGGCTGGCACAGCCTTGATGGCGTCAATGTTACTTTGTAAAGGGCGTATTCCCTTGTGACTGATCCTGTGACCAAGGAAGTCGACTTCTTGCACATTAAAAATGCATTTGTCATTCAACTTCAATCCAGCCTTTGCAATCAAGTGCAAAACTTGTTTCAAATTCTTGAAGTGCTCTTCACGTGTGCTTCCGTACACAATGACATCATCTATGTAGCACAAAGTGTTTTTGCAGTTCTGCAAAATAGTGGCCATCATTTTCTGAAACGCAGACGGTGCTGATGCAAGACCGAAACAGACGCGCTTGAATCTGTACAGTCCACTATCGGTTATGAAGGTAGTCAGTTCCCTGCTTTCAGGGCTTAGCAGAACTTGGTGATATGCAGCTGCTAAATCAATCTTTGAAAAGTAATTTGCGCCATGAAGTTTGTTCAATATTTCTTCCGTGTGCGGCAGTGGAAATTTGTCAACGACAATCGCTTTGTTTGGTTCGCGCAGATCGACACAAATTCTTATCTTGCCGTTTTTCTTTGCTACTACTACGATTGGAGACACCCATTCAGACGTGTCAATCTTTTCTATGACATCTTCTTGCTCAAGGCGCTGCAGCTCTTCGCGTACTCGGTCTCGCATTGAAAATGGCAAACGCCGCAACTTAGCAACAACAGGCGTGATTCCTTCTCTTATCTTGACCTTATGGACAAAATTTGTTGCAAGCCCTAACTTGCCATCAAACAAGTGCGGAAACTGGCAAAACAGTTCACGGTCAAGGCCTTCTGGCGCTTGCGTAATATGGGTGCATTGCAATGACGTACCGTTGATTTGCAGACGCAGCGTTTCGACAGCGTCGATGCCGAGAATGTCAGTACCGTCCTTGACGACGTAGAAGAGAATGTCGGCCTGCCGATCCTGGAAGATGACTGGCGCCGTGAAACACCCCTCGATGGTTATTCTTCGGCGAGAGAAATCGTAGAGTGACGCTGATGTTGGCTGCAAAGGGAAGCGTTTCAACCTTGAATTCGTGGCTTCTTCGATACTGTTTGCAATAGCCAGTGCGCGTTCAAGAGTGAGCGAAGTGCCTTCAAGCAGTAAGCGTTCCCGAAGAACAGGGTTGCACGTTTTCGCTACAAGTTGGTCACGAATAAAATCGTCAGCCTGCTTACCGAAGTCGCAACTTAATGCCAGCTCACGCAACGCCGTGACGAACGCTGTTGCAGTCTCCCCGGGCAGTTGGGTGCGTTGTCCGAACCGATGCCGCTCCACGACGACGTTCGTTTTAGAAGTGAAGTAAGCGTCCAACGTAGCCACCGCTGCATCGTACTCGTCGCTCGTACCACTTCCTTCCTTTCCTTCTGTAGGCGGCGTCGACGATTTCTCCTCCGGCAACGCGTAGTACAAGCGTTGGCCTTCCACACCCAAACAGTGTAGCAACAAAGCTTTACGGCGCGCAGGTGGGTGAGCGTCGCTCCCGGACGCCAGGAGATAGTTCTTGAAAAGGCGGTGCCACTGCGTCCAAGGAATGGCGGGCTTCCCGGGCGTCGGCAGGAACTCGGGCGGTTGATGCAGGCTCATTGCTTCCGCGTTCGGTTACTTCATCACTCGTCGCCAACTGTTGTATCCCGTACCGTTGGGGAACTGCCCGGTCCGACTGCCCGGAGCAGCCGGAGCACCACCACGTCAAGCACCCGCCACGTAGTACATACTTCGACCAACTCCCTTTTATTCCCGTTCAATGGTGAATATATATGCAGATGTGCGAGTCAGCTGACCAGATAGGGCGCATGCCTAGCGCCACCTAGTTTATACAAACATAACTACAGAATACAATACCACATGTTTGGAAAGCCGCTCGGCCGAACACTCGCCGCTAAGAGGGAGCTTGCGTCCAGAGCTCAAACGTCTACGGAATCCTATGTTTCCTACATTCAGGACGTGTTGGCCCTCTGCCACAAAGTTGACAATAACATGCCCGAATCTGAAAAGTGGGTCACGTGTTGAAGGGGATCGCCGACGACGCCTTCAACCTGCTCGTCTGCAAGAACTGCACTACAGTCGACGGCATTATTAAGGAATGTCGTCGCTTCGAGGAAGCTAAAAGCAGACGTATTAGTCAGCCGTACACACGCCTCCCCAACACGGCTGCGACTTCCTCATGTGAAGACCTGCTGCACCGCCAAACTCCTGCGCCTCCAGAAAATGTGACCCGCGTCATTCGACGCGATCTCGAAGCTATGTCCCCTGCCTCCCTGCCTGCACGTGATGGCGACAACCATTTGCCCACCATCTCGATGGGGCAAGCCGTCGTCCGTCAAGAGCGTGCAAACCTTGGTCTCCAGCCCGTCAGCCCTGTGCGTCCTTCATCACCACCCGACATCATTGCGATTGCTCCTGAACGACCTTCCTACTTCGCTCCACGTCGCCGTAACCCTAACGACTGGCGGACACCCGACGACAGACCCATTTGTTTCCTCTGCCACCGCATTGGCCACATCTCCCGTCACTGTCGCAATTATTGGTCTCGTCGTAGCACACACAGTCATCTAAGCTCTCACCGCAACGATGACTAGCCCCGCCACTTCACGCCCCCTCCAGGCCAGCAGAGTGCTACCGTTGACGGCCAGATTTCCCGCTCCAGCCGCTCCCCGTCCCCCCTGCGTCGGCAGTCTCGTTCGCCCCTACGCCGTCGCTCCTATCCTGGCCCCTACGGACGCTGCAGACGCCGCAGACGCTGCAGACGCTGCAGTGTCTGGAGGTGATGCTGCAGTACAGCCCCGGTCCCAAAATCCTCGCTTAGCCCTTCGCGCACACCAAAATTTGCTCGCTATTCATGTCGATGGAGTCCCTGTGAGAGCCCTGATCGACACGGGCGCGCACGTGTCGTCATGAGTTCCACCCTACGACGCCGCCTCAGAAAGGTACTGACCCCTGCACCCACAGCCGTTCTCCGCGTTGCCGACGGCGGAACGCCTCCTGTGGTTGGACTATGCACAGCCCGTGTGACCATATCCGGCCGCCATACATCCGTTCTATTCTCTGTTCTGGACCAGTGCCCTCATAACGTCATTCTTGGCCTCGACTTTCTGTCTGAGCATTCAGCCCTCATCAACTGCGCCACCAGTGTTGTCCAGCTTGACCTTCCTCTTTCTGATGAGTCGCCGTCCCCAGTTGTACCTCGTCTTTGCGCTGTCGACTTTGTCCGTCTAGCGCCTCAAGCCGCAACTTACATTTCTTTCTCATCTGTTCCCCCTGTCCCTGATGGCCCCTACGTAGTCGCTCCGGACCTTGACGTTGCCCTCACGCGAAGTATTGCGCTTGCGCACACTGTCTTTACAATGTCGGCAAACCGTGCGTACCTTCCGGTTCTGAACTTTGGCTCGTCTATCCAACCGCTCCCGCAAGGCATCTCACTCGCCACGCTGTGCCCTGCTGCCGAATGTGTCATATCAGTGGTGGACAGCTGCTTACCTTCCACTCATCAATGTCGTTTGCCTGCGGCAACATCACCAGCGAAACCAACGGATGACTACGCCGACATGATCTGTTCTGACCTACCAGCGATGCAAGCTCACGATCTTAGGTGCCTCTTATCATCTTTCCCGACAACGTCGGCTTTGATGCCCGTGTTTTGACTCGTGCCTCTGTGGTGACGCATCGGATAAACACCGGTGATGCCGCTCCTCTCCACAGACGTCCGTACCGCGTGTCCAGCGCTGAACGCACCGTCATAAATCAAGAGGTCGATAAGATGCTCGCAAAAGACATCATCGAGCCCTCGTCAAGCCCTTGGGCTTCTCCAGTTGTCCTGGTAAAAAAGAAGGACGGCAGCTGGCGCTTCTGTGTTGATTACCGGCACCTAAACCGCATCACAAAAAAAGACGTATATCCTCTCCCGAGGATCGATGATGCATTAGATTGCCTCCACGGCGCCAAATATTTCTCTTCAATTGATCTTCGATCGGGGTACTGGCAAATTGTCGTAGATGAAAAAGACCGTGAAAAGACCGCCTTCGTGACGCCTGATGGCTTATACCAATTTAAAGTCATGCCATTCGGACTCTGCAACGCGCCGGCTACCTTTGAACGAATGATGGACTCCCTTCTTCGCGGCTTTAAGTGGTCTACCTGCCTCTGCTACCTAGACGATGTTGTGGTTTTCTCGCCTACTTTTGCCACGCACCTCGAACGCCTCTCCAGTATATTGACAGTGTTTCGTAACGCCGGACTCAAGCTGAACTCATCGAAATGCAAATTCGGTTGCCGCCAACTCACTATTCTCGGACACCTGGTTGATGCTTCTGGTGTACGCCCAGATCCAGTCAAAATTCAAGCGTGAAGGAGTTTCCTCTTCCTAGGTCGTCAAAAGATGTGCGCAGCTTTGTCGGCTTGTGCTCGTATTTTCGATTTTTTATCAAATATTTCGCCGGCATCGCTCGCCCCCTCACCGACCTTCTTAAGAACGACACCCCCTTTATCTGGGGCCCTGCTCAAGAAAACTCATTTTCCTCCCTCGTTCATTTGCTAACCTCTCCGCCCATCTTAGCCCATTTTGACCCGTCGTCTCCCACAGAGATTCGCACCGACGCCTCCGGATATGGGATCGGTGCCGTGCTAGCCCAACGTCAACAGGGCCAAGATCGCGTCATCGCTTATGCCAGCCGCCTCCTTTCCGCCGCAGAGCAAAATTACTCCATTACTGAGCGCGAGTGTCTCGCCCTTGTCTGGGCTGTCGCTAAATTCCGCCCGTACCTGTTCGGCCGCTCATTCACTGTCGTCACTGATCACCACGCTCTATGTTGGCTGTCTTCACTAAAAGATCCCACCGGTCGCCTTGGTCGCTGGGTTTTGCGCCTTCAAGAGTATTCATACTCTGTCGTGTACAAGTCCGGTCGTCACCACCAGGATGCTGACTGTTTATCCCGATACCCTCTGGAGCCACCTGGCCCCGAAGACGCTGAGACCCTACCCTGCCTTTTAGCTATCACTGCTCTCACCGATATCGCCAACGAACAGCGCAACGACTCATCTTTACAACCTATCTTTGATGGCCTCCGCTCTGCAAACCGATCTCCGTCTCTTCACCTTTATGTGCTCCAGAATGGCATTTTTTATCGCCGCAACCTACGCTCCGACGGTCCTCCGCTGCTCCTCGTCATACCCCAACATCTACGTTCTTCTGTCCTTGAGGAATTGCACGATATGCCGACAGCCGGCCACCTTGGCGTGTCCCGCACGTACGCTCGAGTGCGGCACCGCTTCTTTTGGCCTGGTCTGTATCGTTCCGTCAAGCGTTACGTTGATGCTTGCGACCTGTGTCAACGCCGGAAAAGGCCCTCCACTTTGCCTGCCGGTCTTCTACAACCCATCGACATACGTCCGGAACCTTTTCACCGTGTTGGCCTCGACCTTCTTGGCCCTTTTCCCACGTCCCTCTCCGGTAACAAGTGGATCGCTGTCGCAACTAATTATACGACTCGGTACGCCATCACGCGTGCTTTGCCCACCTGCTGCGCTACCGATGTCGCCGATTTTCTTCTCCAAGACGTAATTCTTCACCATGGCGCCCCTCGTCAACTGCTCACCGACCGCGGTCGTTATTTTCTGTCCAGAGGGATTGATGACATTCTTCGTTCGTGTGCCACGCAGCACCAGCTCGCGACAGCTTGCCATCCACAAACCAACGGGCTTACGAAACGGTTCAACCGCACGCTCACCGATATGTTAGCAATGTACGTCTCACCGGACCACCGCGATTGGGACGCAGCCTTGCCTTATGTGACATTTGCGTACAACTCTTCACGGCATGACACAACAGGCTATTCCCCTTTCTACCTTTGTTTGGTAGGCACCCCCTATTGCCTTTGGACACACTCATGCCACCTTCTTCAGTCCCCACAACTGCTTACGCTCAGGACGCCATCGCCCAGGCCACGCTGGCTCGCCAAATAGCCCGTAGTCGGCTCCGTGCCTCTCAAGCTTCCCAGAAGTCCACCTACGACCGCCGGCACCGGGCCGTCGAATATCACCCCGGATCACTCGTCCTTCTCTGGACGCCGTCGCGCAGCGTCGGTCTCTCCGAGAAGCTCCTTTCTCACTACCGTGGCCCTTACCGTGTGGTGCGCCGAGTCACCGACGTGAACTATGAAATTGCTCCCCTTGCGTCCTCGCCATCGTCCTCTGGCCCCTCTACCGACGTCGTCCATGTATGCCGCCTCAAACCTTATCACGACGCTCCCACGCCACCACTCTAACGCCGAGACGGCGTTTCATCAGCCGGGGGTCCTGCAGCGGGTAGACGACGACGACGACGACATTGAGCGAGTGAACGAGTAGACGAGGAAGAAGAAGAGAACTCATCTCTGGCTATGTTCTGATTGCCGCCCGTAGCTGTTCATTCGTTTTTGTAAATAACTGTAAATATATTCTTTCCTGCAACAGTATTTTTGAGCTTGTTTATGTGATCCAGACGTAAAGAAACGAATTCGGAACGCAGCATGTATAGGCGTGGTTGTATACCTGTTTTAGAATGAAACATATTGTGGAATAATTTCAAACGATCGTATTCTCTTTGTTTTTTCCCAGCCGAGACTGTCTTTTGCAGTTGTTGAAGATAAAATACTTCGCTTAGGTATTGAAAGCAATGCATGCTGCTTTGTTCTGCGCCCTTTCTAAATTACAGATATAAGTCATTGCCCATGGATCTCATAATCTGCACCCATGTTCGGGTGTACTTACTCTGTTAGCTAGTTTTAAAAAGCATCCTATTTTGACATACTTGATGCTAAATTACCAGAAAGTAAGAATTTTTTCTACATGCACCAAAAATGCTGAAACAATAAATCTTCTCGTTAAGGTTTATATTACCTCTCCCCATATCCTCTCTTCCTGACCACTCACCTTTTTCATTTCATTTCTCCATTCTGCCTGCTATCCTTTACTTCCACTGCCCCAGCTCAGGTGCTTCAGTGTCGATGGCAGATGCCGGGGCTAGCAGAGATCTTTTCCTTCCTTTTTATTATTATTTAAATAAAAGACCACTTACCACTACCCTCATACAACGCCACAGTCCCACACAGAGGGATTGGCGAAGAATTGGGGCACGCAGACTTTTAATAATATTAATAATAATTTGTTTTGGGGGAAACGAAATGGCCCAGTATCTGTCTCATATATCAGCGGGCACATGAACCGCGCCGCAAGGAATGGGATAAAGGAGGGAGTGAAAGAAGAACGGAAGAAAGGTGCCATAGTGAAGGGCTCCGGAATAATTTTGACCACCTGGGGATCTTCAACGTGCACTCACATCGCACAGCACACGGGCGCGTAAGTGTTTTCCCTCCATCGAAACGCGGCCGCCGCGGCAGGGTTTGAACCCGGATACTCCAGATAAGTAGCCAAGCGCCCTCAGCACCGAGCCAGCGCGGCGGGTTTTCCAGATAGAGATTTCGTGGACGAAAATAAAATGAATGCTGAGGAAGGAAGAAGAAAACAAAAAAGAACAGCGAAATGAAACGGGAAATGCATAACGCACGCAGCAGATCGAGACTGATGTTTATCGCCGAACGGTTAAATCAAAATGATAATTGCAAGAATAAAACTAATATTGAGAAAAGAAAAAAAAATACCAACGCTCTTTACACGAGCGGAGCTTTCTTCTTCGCTTTCTTCATCTAGTAAACCAAACAACTCGTTACTTCAACGTCTTCCAGATGGTGGCGGCCTTTTTTTTCAGCGCCTCATTATTTCGACAACCATGCATGTACTTTTGAAGAGGAGTTGCCGCGAAGAGCGGCGCGCTTGAAGGCAGCGTGAAATTCGCCCATTATTGTAGAACTTGCTGGTAATGGTCTGGACTTTTCTCCAGGACGAATCGTCTCTTTTTCGGGAGGCATTGTTTCAAAGCCGATGGACGACAAGGTTTATCATGGTGAACAAAGGGAAGGTGTCACTCTTACCTCTCCCATACTATTATGGACATTGTTTATCTCAGCACATGTGCAGATTTTGGGCTCTGCACGTTGCTTTAAGAGCACTCTTACTAACGTTCTTCAAGGACACGTATGTCAGCAACGAAGGTCAAAGCTACCAAAACAGTTACAACGTGTCCACACTGCATTATATAGCAATATTGTGGTGCGTAGTACGTCACTTGATACCTGTTCTTTCAATCCGTTATATATATGTGATATTATAGCCGCCATCGAATGGGGCTCCACCGGGACCGATGTTTTCATAAAATTTTATGGCCACCCGTTTGACGCACAATGCTCGAAGTGGTGTCAAATTACATGGTCTTGAGAATAATATTGCTAATAGAGGTGAAAACAAAAATACATGTGGAATTTGTACCGGCGACCTTTCCGCCCCAAAACCTTTCATTTCGAGGACTTTCAGACGGCAATCACGGCCGAACTGTTTGTCGCAGAGAGTTCCGGGTGGTATCCAACGATTTGTCGTGTTGTGTTGCCTACGCTTATGAAATGTATTACAGATTCAACGAGGAAGTATTTTAAGAGCGTTAGCTTTCATTCATTACGTTTATCGACTTCTTGGGGTCTGCTACCACATCAATTCGACGTGAAAAATTCCGAGGAATTGAGCCACCGTGGTGGCAGAGTGGTTATGGCGCTCGGGTGCTGGCTCAAAAGGCGCGGGTTCGATCCCGGCCTCGGTGGTTGAATTTCGATGGAGGCGAAATTCTAGTGGCCTGTGTACTGTGCAATGTCAGTGCACGTTAAAGATCCCCAGGTGGTCGAAATTTCCGGAGCCCTTCACTACAGCGTCTCTCATAGCCTGAGTCGCTTTGGGACGTTAAATCCCCATAAACCAAACCAAACCGAGAAATTGAAGATGGCGGCCCCATAGTAAATCGAAATATCAACCCAATTGGTGGTTGTTTAGTGATGTCATTAGTATATTGAATTGGTGATTCATTGGTGAGGCCACTAATTTTGTGCCACATAATTAACTGGCCATGTGATTATGTTTAATTCATTATAACTCAGCACTTAAGAAGGTAATCAAAAAATTAATTAGGTATTATTTAATATTTTGTTGTGGTTAATCTTAAATTTCTATCATAATAATTAACTAACCGATGTAGTTATGATCTAGTGCTTATTCGTAACAGGCGGGATGAGTACAACATTTTAGACATTAATATTGCCTAATTAGGTCAATATTTTGTTGAGGTTAGGCGTAACATGGCGGCCGTGACGTCACCACTCAGCAGCTCACAAGGCGGTAGGCGTCCTCCTCGCCGTGAGGTATGGAAAAGTAGCCTAATCAAGTGGTAATACTTCGCATGGACAATAGATTGCGCCATCAAACAGCTTACGCTCGTTACTTCGCCTTCCAGATGGTGGCGGCATAATTTTTTAATTTTATTTTTTTATGGATGCTGTTGTCCGCAAGGAATTTTAGCAGGGTGGGAATATAACACAGCATTAAAATAATCGCACGCAACAGAACAAACTGAAGACAAAAGTACACTGCCAGGTCACTACAACAAATATTTTTTAACGTTGTGCGGTGCACAAATGGTCAAAAAATGCACTGCAAGAAAGCAAAAAAGGCATATCTGAGCTTTCGCGCGGTTAGTAGAGACTGGCGGCAAACAAAGGAAGGGAAGGTTGAGTCCCTGTCGTATTATTTCAGTTATTCCTATCTACTACTGTCCTGGGGAAAAAACGAATATTTGAAATAATTATTTTTTTACACGGAATGGTGTCCTACAACTACTGAGTTGAAGCCTCTGCCTCGTGGTATATCCGGAAGAAAATGTAATTATATCAGAGATGTTAATGTTGTAGTGTCTATTTACAACCTCATGCATAAGTTTTAGTCGAGAAACTTGTTTACCCTGGGTTTGTTGCTGCAAGTTGGCTCGTTTTAAATGTTCTGTGATTTACGTGCGGGAAAAATTAATGCAGATAAAGCGCACCGACTTTTTCTGCACCCATTTAAGGTTTTTTGTTAGTTTTTTAATATGGTCTCAGATAATTTCTGAGTAATCGAGTTCCTGAATTTTAATTTTGTTATATGCAAGTAAACAGACATTCAGTGTGGACAGTTTTAAGGCTCTTCTGAGAAAAAAAAAACAATTTTTGGTAGGCGTTTTCGGTTACTTTATCGATGTGCAGATTCCATTTGAGATTCAATTCATTTCGTTTATTTTTCAGAGTGGTACAAACAAAATCTCTGAATGGTCCTCTGGAATAAAGTTTGCACCAAACAACTTGACGATGGTTGTTGGGTTATCCACAGCCTAAGGTATTTGTATTCTGTTATTTCAGAAAGAAGAATATTGTTAGCTGAGAAATTGAAGTTAACCTTATTATTTTTCCGAGTAAAATACATGTAAACAGTTTTGTCAAAATTTACATCTGGCCATCCCCACACCAGGGAACAACCATCTGAAGTGCGTTATTTAACAACACTTATTTAACAACGACCAAAAAAATTACTGCTATTCAGAAATCGGCGACAAGTGGGTCGACCCCTCGGGCTGGTGGAAGTAAATTAAAAAGTATTACGCGTTAGTTTGTGCGGTAGAGTTTAGTTGAAGTAACTGCAAGTTTTGGTAGGATTCATAGTGGCCCCTTTGTGGCAATTAAACGCCTGTGAAAAGGGCGCAAAGTTCGCAGCTGCTTCATTGCAGCCTCCGGCGAAAACGCCTCGCATTGTGGTTGGTTGGCGGCACAGGTTGAAGCAGGCCGTGATGAAGAAGACCTCCTCTTCAGAGTATTTCTTCATGGTGCGCAGCGTCGACTCGTTCGCCCTCCGCTTGAACGCCGCGTACGCCACCTCGAGCGCGGGCAGCTCCCGAATTCCGTCGCCGCCCATAATAGCGCACTCGGAGGGATTTATCGCCAGGGAAGACAACGGCCGGTCGCGTACGTTTCCTTGACTGTCCACACGCAGGCCGACATCGTCGAAAGCGCGGACGAGCTGTCGGGCATATTCAAAGCCGATGCCTCCGAAGCGCATCGAAGCGGTTCCCTTGAATTGCACAAACGCTCGATCGCCAAGACTGGCCAGCGATACGAGCACGCTGTTCGTCAAGTAGTCGTACGCGAAAAACGGAAGCCGATAATTGCGGACAACGCGCAGCTCTCGCTCGAAAGTAGGCCCGGAGTGCGCCAGGCGCATAGTGTTCCTCCGCGCCTCGATCCAGGACTCGACGAAGGTGTGCTTCATCGAGGAGTTGGCATGCATAACAGCCGACGTGCCGTTATTGAGGTCAGGCGGCGGCCACAAGACAGTGTGCGCAGTAGCCAGTTTTTCCGCGATTAAGTTAAGTGTGGCGTTGTCCACTGACGAAAGACTGGCTATCTTGTCGCGCACTGTGAACCCCACGTCAGTGAAGTCGTTGTCAAGGATTTGTCGGGATTCCGCGCTGAAGCGATTGGCCGCATAAAGCGATGCAACCAGTGGCCCAAACATGGCCTCCACCTCCGTTGAGCAGAAAATTCGGTGCTGGTGATCGCCTGCGCTCTTCACTCTGTACATGGCACTGTAAATGTCGCTCGTAACGAGTGGTGCAAAGACCTGGACGAAGAACCAGGAGATGTGCTCTAGCAGCTCTGGGCGACTGTAGTTGCCAAACAGATTGCTCACGACCGCCAGCAACGCAGTATCGGAGACCAATAACTTTTCAATCGGGCCGTAGCCGCTGCGCTGCCCGGGAGTCACGGTTGCGTTGAGGTTCTCAGTCCACTCCTGCGAAGATAATGAAGGCGTGTATCGGCTCATGTTTGCGATGTCGATCCTGGCAGGCTTTTTATCTGTGCGCTGGTAGACCTGAGTGAACTCTTGGCATATGTGTGCCTCCGCAGTGGCTACCCTCTTCATATGCTGGCCGCCCGGGCTTGACTTCCCGCTGCCGCCGAAGACCACGGAGAAACTTTTCCAGTAAGCCTCGTAGTCTTGCTTCTCGACGTATCGCTGGTAGCTTGCCCAGTATGGCATCATTTCCCCGACGGTTAGCAACAACTCCAACTTTCGAGTATTTCCTCGGAGTTGCAGCCGTGTGTCAAACCAGAGGCCGATACCCCAGTTATAGGCAAGGTCTAGAAGTACTGCCAGAGGGTGCACACCTTCTTCCGGGGACTCAGGCCAGAGAATCCGGCGCTCCCGCATGAACTGTCGCAGCACATTCGAGCTCTTTGCAGCCACACCGGGATTTTTGTCGGCCATGCAAGCTTCAAACGCTGCCAGCGCATGGTGACCGGTGGCCAGGCGCTCGGTGGCAGAGGACAGCTCCCTCTGCAAGGGTGTTGCAAACAAACAAGACAGATACATTTTTCTTGTTTACATTTCAAGTTAAATACAAAGCACTTGCAAAATCTGCTGGGCCAACACCAGAAGCTAGTAGAAGCCCTTTGTACATACTCGTTATTGCTGCAGCGGACTGCACATAGATATCGGTTTTTGTAATTCGCCCAAATTCTCACCAAATTATTCCGAATTGATATGGGTCCCAGCCCATTCGGGGAATCCGGGGAACGAGGCAGCCCACAATAAAGCCCGAGGTTTCGTCGACCGGGCAGTGGATGAGTCTGGCTCCCTGAATTTCACGAAGGACTCAATGATCACATATCATGATCTCACCAATCATTTTAAACTAGAGAGGAGAATTTTCCCCCCTCCAGACAAAAGACTTACTAAAGAACAAGAGGTTACGTGGCGTCGTCTACAGACGAGATCGATACGCACCCCATCACTCCTCGCGCACATTTATCCAGATCTTTACAACCCAAACTGCAAACACTGTGGCCAACGTGCTACCTACGATCACATCCTGTGGGACTGCAAAATAGAGCCACCTCCGGGTGATCTAGTTACAGCTCCTTCTCTCGAGCGGTGGGAGACCGTGCTGGCTATCTCTGACCCCAGAACGCAAGTTTTGGCGGTGGAGTGGGCTGACAAAGTCGTCGAGGGCTATGTACTCTCGACCACTTAACGCGACTTCTTGCCAAGCTCTTCCCGGCGAATAAAATGTTTTACAATCAATCAAAAAAATATCGGTTACCCATGATCGCTCGACAAAGCAACGGCGGTCCACACTGGTGTGCCGGCATGCGAAAGTTCAACAAACATACCCCTCAATAATAAAGAGGTAGAAACGCTTAACTGAGAAGAGGAAGTTGCTAGCCATTTTGATTTCAAATGAGACTCTATTCCATACCTTCGCCCCGGAATATTGAATTAGGCGCCGGCCGTGGTTCGTGTTACGGTCAAATTAAAATTAATAGTACTGGCATTTCAAGCATTTCTTGGGCAAAACAAAAACGTTTCTTGAAAGCAGCTAAATATTCCGTCTATTGTAATTTACTACCATTGTGATTCTCATTTTTTGTGCACCGAAGGAAATGGCCAAACCTGTAACCTGTGGAGCAAAGGTGCTCGGGACAGATACCTATCCGAGCAGGTTATTATACGCAGTGCTCTATCCTGCACAGAAATCGTCGAATCAATGTAGGACCTGTATTTGCTAGCCGAGTATTCACAGCAGTAAGTCAAGTGACAATGAAAAAGTGAAAATAATGATTTTCAGCACAGCATAGTAACCCTCTTGTTCTGAGGATGTGACATGCTAAAGAAAGCTTATACCAAAAGGTATCAGTATCTTTATGGCAGCTAAGGCTGACGTTAAATGTCACACCGAGGTATTTAAAGGCGTCAGCTTGCTCAATCAAAATGTCATTAATGAAAATACAACGCTCACTATCACTTGTGCGTTTGTGCAGTGACCTAAACACAATGTGCTTTCGTATCAGCATTTCTTCTTAATTTGTTAGCTTGAAAGCACGCTGAGATGTGTGATACGCAAGAGTAAGAGATAGGCAAATGTATAGCTTTTTCCTAGCCACAATTTTAGTTACATTGTTGTCCGTTAAAACTATTGCAGTGTTATCAGCGTGCATCACCGTTTTGGGAACCGTAATATTATAAAATTAAGTCATTAACGTACAAGAAAAATAGCACAGGGCCTAAGTCTGCCACCTGGGAAACTCCTGCGCAATCAGATAAGTCAGTTCATTTTATGGGTTTCAGATTAGCACATTGTTTTATTTTAGCAAGACAGCTTGAAACAAAATCAAGAGTGGAATTTCTAAAACCACAGTGCTCTTGAGTTTCATCTGATAATAAATTATTAAGAATGTCAAATGCTGCCCTTATGTCTAAGAGAAAAGCTACATCTTTTTTTATTATTGTGCAAGAAAGAACATAATTTTTCAGGGAATGTCATTTTTGGTGTAGTTGTAGACCTGTTGCTGCTAAAGTCATGTTGACATTGAGATATGAGTTTAGTTTTTTTGAAGCGGACTGCTAGATTTTTGGAACAAGTTTTTCGAATTAAGTAGTAACGATAGGCATCACACTGAACTCGTTTAAGGGCTATTTAATATTTTGCATCACTTTTCGAGGCAGGCCAGTGTGACGGAAAAGGCTGGCAACTGGCTGATAATACTGGCGTGGCTGCTATTGCCAATGGAGCTATGAGCAGCGCAGGGCATATCTCAAGCGAAAAATTCTAACTGGTTACTATATGACATGCTTCGCAGCAACTGCCGTAGTCGGACAGCATGCGCAAAAGCCGGTGACAAATTTTGACCCTACAGTCGGTTTGAATTTGTAACTTTAAATGATGGTTGGAGGTCACATCCATCTGACAAGCATTAGCTTAATACGCCGGCATTGATAATACAAAGACAATATTAAATTACATTTGCGTTCACTGGCTAATGACCTGGGAGCCCACTAGGGTAATAATGAATAAGTTGCGTCCCGTTTTGCACAGATTTTAAATTTGTCATTAAGATGTTAAAAAAAGTCAAAACCAACTGTAAATATTAAAGATAGCATGTCAAACAAGCTTTTTATTCATTCGGTCATTCGAAATGTTCAGTGGCTTCTGAAATACGTTAGTGTGCATTGCTCCTTCAGTCAGACTTCGTCTCTAGCGACGTTCGAGCATTAACACGCCGGCGTAGAAAGTACACAATAATTGCTGTGAAGCTCGCGTTAAAGAAGTGCCTCCGCGGCCAAACAGCATCCTGTCCAGTCACGGACTCTAAACTGCCTGGTAGCAGCGACTCTGTTGTGATTTGTACGCAAGTATAGCTATGTCTTCTCACTGTCGCTGGCAAGTATGTCAGCCTAAAAAAATTTGTTGTCATTACTACGAGTGCCGAAACTTCTGCTGCAGTTGTTGCTAGGAACAGCTGCAGGAACTAGCAGTTTTTGCTATGAAGAGAACAAGTAATTTGAGCAAAAGGTTGTTCAGTTCCACACATATTTGGAATAGACAACGAAATAGTACCACCGCTAGTCCCGTAGTGTGAACAGGAGTACTTTCACTGTACCGCGAACAGAATACTCACTTTAGTAATTAAGGTTCAGGACTTTAAAGGTTAGAATAAATTCTTCAATAAGGGAGTAATTACTCATTTTCTTCTACCCAAGCACAGCCATATAATGCGCTTGGATGGATCACAAGTTAAAACAGCCGCAAAAGTCCTGACTTGCCCAAATCCGCAGTGTCACTCTGAAATTTTCTCTTCGCTCCGAGAATAGCTTAGAACACCAAAATTTTAACCTGTATGTTTTAAGGAACCCGCTGGTTAGAGCGTTCAGAATTCAATTCACAGTGACAACCGACGTCTACATACGCGGTAACACGAACCACCTTTGCAAGCTGAGGTGTTCCATGTCAGGCCTGCCCCCGAATGTGCGCAACGGTTTCGCTGAATCGCCCCAAAGCGCACAGATGTTGCCAATTGTTCATCTATAGTATCACATCTTGTACAGTTGCCAATGCATCTAGACTACAGCGGCGTGCATCAAGGGATATAAGGTACATTAAGCTGTCGAATGATGCGATGCCGGAGTGGGACTGCCGCCTTGCGAATGTTCTGCTCTATGTCATTAGCTCTTGGCCCGTAGTGTCCCGGGATGTGCAGCAGTACTTCTGGCCTGACAGCGGCTTGACTTCACATTTTAGCTGTGTCTCCGGTGTGTTCACATTATAGCCGGAAGTTTGAAAAATTTTAATGCAAAGTTTGCTTTAATTGAACAGGATTTAATCTCCTTTGCCATGCTTAGTATAGATGACGAACTACACGTTCACTTCCGATCTAGCGAATCTGCGCTAATATAAAGTGTATATATTATACACATAACATGAGCATTCCTGTCAGGCGGCAAGAACTAATGTATCATTGAAAAGAGTAGGTGCAAGGAGGGTGCGCCAGTACAAATCGAAACTGTTCATAGTATAAAAACTGCTTGACAATGAATGTGCAGCTAACAAATAAAGCAAGCAGCCACAAATAAGGGTCTCTATATATGGAACCATTCACTTAAGGAAATGGTACCCTTTTGAGAGACCTATCTTTACCAAAAAAACAGGAAATGTGTTGAACTTAAAAACAGCTGCAGGTTTTATTTTTCGGTTATAAGCTTTTCTAACAAATTAAGAATACGAGTAAAATCTCCAATGTAATTATTAAACTGACAGACAACAGCGGGGGTTTTTTGCATTGAAGAGAAAAAAGGTGACAAGGAGCTCGAATGACCACAAAGATGCTTTAGCTTTTACGCAATGAACAGGAAAGGCTATCTCTCTTTTAGTCCCTTTATTTGAGCGTTCAAGAAATCATTCCAAAGATAGCGCGCTGCGACGCACTTCGAACTCCGCGAACCAGTCGGCGAGCATGAGGCCCATGAGGGCCGAGCCGTAACCGAACGGCGGTCCCCGCTCTGAGGCCACCCGCGACGCCCACTTGGAGCAGGCGAACGCCTCGAGGTCGTCGCAGGGGCTGATCGACTCGTTCACAAGGGCGGTCAGCAGGTGGGCGTATTGGCGACACGAGATGGTAGTGCACAGAACCTGCTTGCCTCGGCCGCCCGAGCCGGTCGTCGCCCGCGAGGTGAGCATGTACAGCGACAGCGCCAGCGAGAATATCACCAGCACCACAAAGCTCGCGATCGTCGAACGCAGCGCCACCCTCTCCATGGCCACCTCGGCGGCCGTCGGCTGCACGAAAGCATGCGGGCGCCACGGGTGGCGTTGTTAAATGGCAACTGAACCACTTCTTGAGCAATCTGCGATATTCTAGGGTCCAAATGTATAGGAGCTGTAAGCGAAGCGCGCCAAGTGTTTTTGCGCTTGCATTTAAGATAGTGACGTAATCGACGATTGAATTTTTGGCTTCTCGTTAAAGCATCTTAGGAGCATGCGGTGAAGCTCGGTGCGACGTTAGGGAAGGTGAGATGTCAAATTACAGCTGCCGTCATCCACACCTTGTCGGGCCTCGTTGGATGCTGCCAAACAACGTTCAGGGGGCTTTGCGTTCGGTGGCGTTGGTTTTTTTTTTCTTAAAAACAAGCTTTTCTGCTTTAGAAATGCACCGCTACCTTCGATGACGTATCATGCGCCACACACCTCATTTTAAATGCTATCCCGACAGGACTTCGCATGCTTTACCTGCAACTTGCACACATTCGACCCCTTTATGCTCCTCGATTCCTAAAACGTATGCAGTTGCCCTTTAGTTGGGAGAGCCTCGCGCGGGCGGTTTCACTGCGTATTGCGAAGTGATTGAAGGCTGCTTTAAGCGCCGTCATCACTCGGTTCGAGTTAAAACTGTTTATCGTTCCATCTCAGCATCCTTTCCTGGGCGCAAGGACGCATATATATAACCTCCCCGTGACGGTTGTAATTTCTGAAGCAGTAGAAAATCGTATACAAAGAAACCACTGTAGGAACACCTGCTTCAAAAAGGTAGTGGCAACCGGAATTCAGTTCAGCAACTGGCCACTCCGGATTTAATTCCAGTTTCCATGTGAGGATGATAACTCGTATTATTGCCCAACAAAGCTTAGCAGGAGTCAAGTAGAATTATTTTCGTCTACGGATCATGCCCTCTAAGTCTACTGCATGAGTTGTTGTCTCCTTCTGGTAGGCGGCAATGCAGAGAAACGGAAGCTGTTACAGCAGACAGGCATTGAAGCCTGAATTTAGCCAGCGATAACTCCGTTAAAGGTACACACGCGCGAAAGGGCGCCAAGCGAGTTCTTATATTTTGCACACATGCCACACACACGGTACGCGCGATGTGCTTTTGCAAGTGGCTAAGCAGTGGCGGCGACGACGTTGTAGTTTGGGTTAGGGAATGTACAGAAGCTTTCACACATCATTTCTGTTGTATTGTGTTTTGGCATGTCAGGCCAAAATCTTGTGCAGGGCCACATCATCTGCAAAGGTGGGTCCGATGCGGTCCCTTCCTTCATTCCTTCACAGTGGTTCTGACGGCCACCGGTGACGCACCGGCCGCTCTCGAATTACGGTTTTGTAGTGATAGCTACATTACGATAGCATTTCGAGGCTTCAGCATGGCGGTGCCGCCCCGCCGTGGCTGCACTGCCACGCTGTCACGTGGTTAGTCACGTGGTGCGGAGCAGCTGCTGCGGCCGGCGGCGAAACCGAACTGCCTCAGCTGTGCACATGACCGCGTGAAGTGGGACGAAGATGAAAAGGGAGCGCCAAGCGAAACGGAGCGGCGAAAGACTGACTTTGCAATTCGACTAAGCAAGTTCCACTCGGCGAGCTGTAGCTATCGCTACACTCCAGTTTTAATCAGAGCTAAACCACCGCCAATTTTTTTGTACACTGGACATCGCAGCTTCATGCCTCCCAACAGGCACCGTCGTTTTTGCATGAAACCACATCATCAGTAACAGCTCTCCTTTGTTGCATAGCGATGCGCCAACCTCTAAGCTTAATAAACAAATATGTACCGCCGACTACAAACTTATTATGAATGCTCAATCGTGTGGCCACGAAGCGTTGGCGACTGGTTCGAGACCAGGCTAGCGGGAATACAGGGTACTGGTTTTCATCAGCCCCCGTAAACACACTGTGCAGAACGTTCTCAGAGCCAGCGGACGCTCCGCGGCGCTAATGTCGGTCTAAGCCACACGCTAGGGAATACATGCTGTTTCCCGGTGGCGTTGTATGCTAGCTGCAGTGGCTGAAAAGTTTATGAACTTTTTGTTGTTAAATATTCTGCTCGCCTGGTCACCGAAGCAGCTTGAGAAAATCTAATTGTCAACGTCCTATATTATCGTAGCCAGGGAGTTCAAAAATCTCTTTCGTGCGTCTAAGCGCCTAAAGTTGTGACGGTGCACTGCATGAAGAAAGCCAGCGAGATTGTCATTACGATGCTTAGAGTCATAGCCATCGTCTACTATACCAGAGATTACCTCCTCTAAAAAAATTACAGCCGACTTAGCTTACTTGGCCAAATGTGGAGTATTTTCGCTACCACGTTGCATTTCATTTAGCTTTCGATTTGAGAGGAAAGGGTTTCAAGGTCAGGCTTTAGGCAAAGGTAGGCTAAATTGGTGATTGGGGATCTTGGCAGAAGAGCATTATAGATTATAAGATATAAAATATAAAGCCGTGTGTTCTGAATTTATTGCGCCAGGATTCAAATTGATGAAGACAACGACATGGAATTCACGGCGAAAGAGAGCGGTATTTAAATAAGAGAAGTGATCGTTCAGGTCTGCCATTTCCGCCCTGCAGAGTCACAAATTTTCTGACCCAGATGGTATCACTAGCGAGTTCTATAAATCATTTTCACCTTCCCTTGCGCATGTTTCGATGGAGGTTTTCAAGCATCTGATGGAGTTGGTTTTTCCCTCCCACTTTTGTTTTTCCTAGAAGAGTCTATTAACTCCAAGAACACAGGTATTAATAGATTGAAAACAGTAAAAGGATATCGTGTAAATTCCCTCTGTAATGTAGAATACAGACTCTTTGCTAAGGTTCTTTGTAGTAGCCTGCAGCTAGTTGTCGCTGACCTAATACGCTCGCATCAGGTCTGCGGTATCACAGGCCGCAGTATCCAAACCCATATCGACATTGAACGTTGGGTGTTGGAGACGGCATCACATGAGAGTGATTGAAATTCAACTTGCGAAGGTGTTTGATAAAAGACGTCAAGATTTATTCTTTCTGTCTTCGAGCACGCACTTATTGTTGACGTTTCGCTCAGGAGCCTAAGAGTGTGCTATAATGCGTCCTATACAAGGCTAGTTGTTGAGAGATATTCAAACGTATACCACTGAAATCAACAGACATTTTTTTATTATCGCCTTTTTTGCTCTCCCAATATATCAGACCCCATTGTCTCAGTGTTAAGAGCGAAACTATAAGTTGTTTTTCCCTGGCTTAATGTGATATTAATGTTATAACCCATTCTGATGATGTCGCCCTCTTTCGTTCTGATAAAGAGAGTTTACTTGTGGCATTACATTTCACTGAACAGAGGTATCAGGTGCGTCTCTTAATTTCGATGTCCACAGGATTTTGGTTAGGTTCTTGGAATGCAAGGACAAGTAATTTTCGTAGTATAATAGGGAACTGCGGCTCCATTCACTACCAGCGGGTTCCTCTGCATCAACTTCCCGACAGTGGAGCCTAGCGGGATTCACAGATTATGTTCATGAAGGAACAAAACATGGTTTGGATGGGTCGGGAACTGTCAATGTTTGCTCGGTCCCAAGTCTGCAACATCGTCTTATTTGTAAAACTTGCGTGCGTCTTGCAGGTTGAAAACTAAAATTTTTTCACAGATTTGCTCTCTGGTTTTGTTTGATGGCTTATGATAAACTCTTACACATATCCGAGCCGGCTCTGAAACGTCAGGTTTTAAAATAAAATAAAGTTTTCGGCTCGAGATGTGTAAGAGTTTATTACACGTCTTGCAGGTTCTGCATAGTGCGGGAAAGAAAGTGCAGGTGATGCACAGAATATTCGCTACCTTCGTACGGTGCTCCTAATGGGAGCGCATGCGTCGCGACAACCTGTCTCGTTCTCTAGAGTCTGATGAAATATGCCTTGTTCATTTATTCGTCCCTAACCTTGTTCCGCGTTTTGTCTTTTTCAAGTCGGCACGCCTCTCCTTTTTAGTGGCTGTGCTTATTAGGAGTCTTTGTGATCATTTACCTTTAGTATTCGCGCCGACTGCAGAGGCTCGTCAAGGACCGTTAGGGGTTTCATTAAGGGAGTTTCTGATCCTTCAAATTTCTCACTGTGCGCTTTTCTTTAGACTACCTGTATAGCTTCTCCAGGAGGCGGATGACAAAGATACTTAGTATTTGTTTCCTATACCACTCTATCGGCAGATGGAGTTTTGTAACAACAGTGTTTTAAAGCATGTTAAGCGAATGCGCATTTCATATCCGCAGCAGAAACTGTTTTTTAACTTTACATATCGACACTGCCCGTCAAGGCGAAGCTTCCTAGTAAGGGGATATTTGTGGCATAAGCAGTGAATTCGCGCCTGTACAATACACGAGAGACGATCGACCATTGTTTCGTTTTGTGCAGTGATGCAATATTCTTCTGGGACATGTTACAACCAGCGGTTAAGAAGAAGACTGAAAGCATACCGTACAGTATCTGTTTCTTGCTGTTGATAAAAACTGTGCTGTACCGTGTGATCTATTTATGTTGCTGGGACTGTTTAGTCTCTGTCAGAGGCGTATGATGGACCGCCACGCCGAATCACCGCGGTCATTGAAGTCTTGCTAGAGCGTCGCGCTTTGGTGCGGGGAGTATATGTTGTTCCGGAAGAGCGGCCTAGCTTGTTCTCTTATATAGTGGCATGTTTTTTCCTCCGAGAAATTTCATGCTCGGGAAGGTGGGGACATGCGGGGGTATAGCGGGCTCGTAATATGCAACCCGACGTTTTGCGGCATCATTACATTCAGATTTTCCTTTCCTGGAGTTTTTCAATAAAAAAAATTATGGCCACTGCTTGGTTCTGTCGCGCAGTGGCCAGGGAAGCTGAGCTGTTCGCAGCACTGCGCATTCGAAACGCAGTATCTGCAATATTTATTTTATTTCTGCAGCTTCTGACACTAGAAGATAAAATGTTTTTTTTTTCGCCATTGGAAGCCTTAGGGCTAGCACATTACAAATTTTCTGGGGTTCTACCCGGCTGAAACTTGTTATGCTGAGCAAAACCAGCGGCGAGTCACGTGTTTAGTCACATGGAACAGCTGGCGAGACGAGCGGTAGGCGCGGCGGGGGCAAAGCGAGCGACGCAGCTGTGGCGAGTCACATGGTGTGACGTCAGAGCCACAGCCCCGGTGAGCCTCAAGTTTAGAGGTCAAATCTCGGAATCATTTGACCTTGAGGTTTGGCGTGGGAGAAGCAGAGCTTTCGCTCTAGACGGTTGCGGCCGACGACATAAGAAGGCGCGGCGTTTTGGGGGGGGGGGGGGGGGTGGCACGCACCTTGTGCTCCTTCTCACGGTCGTCAATCGCGCCGGTGGTCAACCTCGGCGTTCCGGCAACCGTGGGTCTGCTCGCGATGCTGCTGCCTGCCGGAGAAGCACCGCCGCGTAGCTGCGAGATCGGGCATACGGCAAAACGAGAAGCCGCGAACGGGGACGCCCCAGTCGGCGATCGTGGCACCAGTCCAGAACGTCCTGCGCCGGTTCAGAAGTCAGGCAGAATAAAAATGCTTAGCTGTGGTTCAACGTGGCTTGAACCTTGTTATACGAGCGAGAGCTCTGGTAGAGCCCGGCCTCCGCTGTTTCTAATCAAATGCCGAGGTTAAGGTCAAAGGTCAAGGTCAGGTACCGAAAGGTTATAGTCATATGACCACGCCTTGACTCGTCGCCGCGGTGGCTGAGTGGTTATGGCGCTCGGCTGCTGGCCCGAAAGACGCGGCTTCGATCCCGGCCCCGGTGGTCGAATTTCGATGGAGGCGAAATTCTAGAGGCTCGTGCACTGTGCCATGTCAGTGCTCCCTAAACAACCCCAGGTGGTCGAAATTTCCGGAGCCTTTCAAAACGGCGTCTCTCATAGCTTGTGTCGCTTTGGGATGTTAAATCCCCATAAACCATAAACGCCTTCACTCGCCCTGTCTCAAAAAGAAAACAGTATCTTGAAAACTGTTTACCACGTATGCATATAAGTTACTTGTCTCCAGCCACACTCATGTGATCTTCACCTGTATTTATGTGTCTTTCTGTGAAGTAAAGAACGTACTTGATGTTTAGCGCTTTTCCTACGTACTTCTCTGTGTCCTCGTCTATAGCGCTAGTCTTTTCTAATTAATAATGTACAGCCAATTATCCCAGCTTTCGTCCTTGACTTCATTCTATCATAGCTTGTGCCATACCACCACGCAGTTATGTTCGGGTTGACGTAGTGAGGCATTGAAGTTGATCGTCGATGTGGTGCCTACTGTCTGGAATTAAATATCAAAGCTCAATGGACATGATCAAACGTCAAGGTCAGATACGTAATGATCATAGCCATGTGATCGCGTGGTCATACTACCATAGCTTGGGCCATACCACCACGCTGTTAAGTTCGGTTCGACCTTGTGAGGCAGTGAAGGTCACTGTCTCATCCACATCAAAATTGGAAGTTGTACCCCGAGGAGTCGAGCTCTCGCTCTATTATATTCGGTTATTAATTATTGTTCATTCAGTGTTTTTGCTGTTAGCAGACGTGAACAGCCATGTACCCTCAAAGCACACATATTTCACGGTTAACATTAGATACATTTAGCATACCGTGTACTATGACGTGTACCGTGTTACCGGTGCAGTTACTGGAGTACCAGGAGCCCGCGCGTCGTCAAAGCGCAAGTGCAGATTTGCTTCAAGGGCACTGGATGGCGCCAGTTAACCCAACAGTTGCTCGTGTGCATGCAGCATCTGGACCAATCAGCCCGAAACGATGTAAAATTGAAAATTGCCTTTTTTGTGGAAAGGAAATGGCGCAGTATCTGTCACACGTATCGGCTGACACTTGAACCTCGCCGCAAGGGAAGAGATAAAGGAGGGTGGGAAAGAAGACAGGAAGAAAGAGGTGCCGTAGTGGAGGGCTCCGGAATAATTTCGACCACCTGGGGATCTTTAACGTGCACTGACATCGCCCAGCACACGGGTGCCTTTTGCGTTACGCTTCCATCTGAAACGCGGCCGCCGAAGCTGGGTTCGGACCCGAGTACTCCGGCTCAGTAGCCCAGCGCCCTAACCACCGAGCCACCACGGCGGGCTGGCGGTGGGTAGGTTCCCGGTATTCCAGCAGCGGTTACTGTAACACGGCAGATGCCGATATTGCAGGTTCACTGCTGCACTGATACAGGTAAACAAGGCTTCGAGCAATCATTGCGTAATAGTGAAAACTAAAACTTTGCGATGGATTCTCTTCTGACTGCTTGAATTTCTGCTTTATGTCTTCGTCTTTGCGCTCTTTGCCTTTCAATCTGCTTTAAGCTTTATGGGACTTAAAGTCCCAAAGCGAATCAGGCTATGAGGGACACCGTAGTGGAGGACTGCGGAATAATTTCGACCACCCAGGGCTCTTTAACGTGCACTGACATTGCACAGTACACGGGCCTCTAGAATTTCGCCTCCATCGAAATTCGACCGCCGCAGCCGGGACTGAACCCGCGTCTCTCGGATCAGAAGCCTAGCGGAATAACCACTGAGCCACAGCGGCGGCTCCTTCAATTTCAGTTGAGCTAGCTGAATTGCAGTAGCATTTACGCATGGACATCACTTCAGTGGCATCGTTCTCGTACGAAGTACATTCTTGAGCAGACTTCTTTAGAGCGCTGGAGCGGCGGCTGCGGAAGAAATCAAAGGGCGTAAGTGCTGTGTTAAGCGCAGTGTGCCCGTTCCTTGGTTTTATTTCTGTGCAGCTTTGGTTCAGCAGAAACACTTGCCGTAAAAAGCACTGCCTGCTGTAAAATTTCGATTCGTTTGCTGTGCAGAGTGCTACGCACTCGAGCGTCCAGATACAAGATTGATCTCGTTTGTGCGTGAACTCGTAACCATCGAGTCCGATCGCGCCCTCGAATCCGCGACGGGGCTGATAACGCAGGCTCTTGTTCCTGCATTCACTTGCCGGTAATCAAATTCCCAGGTATGAAACGAATATATTGCAATTTACAGATCTGGTCTATCTTGCAAACATAACCCTAGCCAGCAAGTCAACTCCACACACTTCGGCACTTTATTCTTTCTTGCCTGCTGTCTCATACTCTCAAATGCACTCGTCTATCGCCGCTCCGGTTTCTTCACCTTGGGGTTTCATTTCACGGAACGAGAAACACGAGTGCTCAGAATAAACAGACAAAAATGTGAAAATTTTAAATCGAAATATAAACCGAAAAACAACACTGCCAACGGATGTAGCACCGCTGTAGCTCAGTGTTAAAGGCAGTCCTCGACTAAGCCTGTTTACTCGTGTTCGAATCCGACCGGAGCGGCGGTATTTCTACGGAGGTGAAACGCTAAGGCACCTGTGTTCTGCGCGGCGTAAGGTCTCCAGGTGGTCGAAATTATTCCGGAGCCCTCCACCACGGCGCCTCTTTCTTCCATTCTTCTTTCACGCCCCCCTTTATCCCTTCGTTTACGGCGTGGTTCAGGCGTCCGCGGAGATGAGAGAGATACTCCGTCATTTCCTTTCACCAACGACCAGTTTACAATTTATAATTATTTTACTTTGCTGTGTCAGTGCATGTTCAAGATCACCAGGTGGCCGAAATTATTCCGGGCCCCCCTCTATGGCACCTCTTTCTTCCTTACTTCTTTCACTCCCGCCTTCCTCCCTTCCCTTAACGACAGGGTTCGAGTGTGCACCGAGATATGTGATATAGATACTGCGTCTCTTCCTTTTCTCAGAAGCAATTTTCAATTACCGCCTTTAAAACGACGGGTACTGTCGTTGGGGTGAAAGGCAATCGCGTGAAGTAGAAAAACCAGGCACGTTTTTCTTACCGCTTCCACGCGGGGAATAATGCCCCAGAAGGCGCTGAGGCGTCAGCGACTTTCCCAAAGCGGGCATTTCCGCTCTATTCCCAATGCTAGAGCTCGGCGACTTCAGTTTCCCGTCGCTGGCATTGTCTTCCTTGCATAGCCTTTGTTGGCTAGCGGCACCGGAGTGCAGGGCCGCCACTTCGACTTCAGATTTAAGGGTGTTCGCTTCGTCTCCGGTCGGTCTATAATTCTGGAAGTAAAAGAAAACGAAACAAAATATAGAAAAACGTCATCAGTCAAGCAGCAGCACCTGTCAATAGCTACGAAAGTGTACCTCAGTGTGCGGGAAACTAGTGTATGCTCGACGCACCTGAGCTTGCAAGCGCTAGGCATAGCAGGGCTGAGGTAGCTAACAAACAGTGAATAAGACAGGAGCCGAAAATTTAAGCGTGTGGTACGTAACTGACTACTACATAAAATTTTTAAGGACGATTGCGATACTTCGTAATGAGATATTTCAGTGCTGCTCTGTCTGCTTCAGCGCCGCGAATGGCAGTCTCCTCTCGGCGGCGACCGCGAGCCTGTGCTGCAAGGTGCCACCTAGCCTCTACTTTGCCAGCGCGAAATCCTGTGTACCCTGGGCGGCGGCGATTAGGTTCTGCTTTGGCGGTGCGAACTGCAGAGTCCTCTCTGTGGCGGTGCGCACTTCTGTATTCAGGCGTAGGCGGCGCTGAGCCTCTCCTCGCGCAGCTCGTTGAGCAGCAGCGGCAGACAAAGCATGTCCACCGGTTGCGCCGCTGTTCTACAGAATGACCTGGCTGAGACTATTTGTATTGCATTGCACAAGGAGACGGTTTGTGCTATGACGACAGCGCTGCGAGTGGCACGGCAGACGCGGAGAATCTATCAGGTGCGGAACGTTTCACACCATCCATCGCCCGCCAACGGAGAGAAGCGTGGCGCGACTTTGAGGAGGCAGCGCTTGAGTGCCCGTGGGCGCGGGTCGCAGCACACAGACCTCCCCTACCCTAGCCTCTTTACCTCCGCTCATACAATGGGGGTGGACGACGGCCCGCACCTCTCTGACGCCATCTATGAGCGAGCGACGGTACTCTCGTTTGCTTGGTTACACCGGCGACGGCGATGCGGCTCAACCCCCGAACGGGAGCTTAAAATTTGGGCTTTAATATTAAGAATAATTTGGCCAAAAATGTGACGGCAAGAGCACAAGCCAAGTGCGCGCTTTTCCCCTGACTGGAGGCCATCTGACTCCAGGCATTCTCATACACCAGGGACAACTAAGAGGGAATGGAGGGCTAGTCGGTTTTTCCAACTAGAATACATTTCCTTCCTGCGTCCCTCTTTTCGTTTTTGTAGTTTTATTATCCAAACCATGGAAGTTCGCCGATGTCGCCGACCTTCCGAGAGCAGGTATCCTAGACGGGCAGGAATCGGGGCTCCACTGTGGCATAAACTGTGGAAATGCCTTTATGCATAGGATCACCCGGTCCTCTGCTAGCAGTGACTTCAATAACCTCACTTCTCTCCCTCAGCCACGTAAGCGCGAGTCCCCTTTTACAAATGTGTCACTAAAGACACGGAAAGGGCAGCCACAAATGGCAGGCGCGAAGGAAACTAAATGTCACAGCTGCCTAGCGTACGGACACAGACCGCAACGTCAGCGACTGCCCCAAAGTTTGCTTTTGCATCTAAATTGAAAGCTCTTTCCTGCGGCTTCAGAAAAGTTATGCTCAACTAAGCGGGCTACTTGCCGGCTGCATGGCGTTGCTTTCATCAGGACTGGTCTTGCATTTGTGGTCGGTCGCCCCGTCGAGTTGATGCTGAGCTTCTTCATGCGCTCCCTGATGGCGTCCTTCGTCTAACAACTCTCGTATATCCGCTTTATCCCTGTCCATCTTTTCATGTTCACCTAATTGGCGCTCTTGGTCTGCGGAACTTGATGCCGCGTCAGTCTTTGCGTCGATGCGCTCACGAGGCACTTGAGGAGCCGATCCCGGCGACAACAGTGCACTCTCGTGCTGAGCGTAGTTCAGGGAGCCTGCGGTCGGAGGTCGCGGCTCTTGGGCTGATTTGGATCCTCCCTCAGCCATCACCGAACTCGTGGCTGCCGCGGTTGATGTCCCACTTTTCGGTTTTGGGTTACCAGGTAGAGCTTTCTGTAACCAAGGAGAGCCAGTCCGTTTTGGTGTGCTCGTCGACTTCTCAGATTGCTTCGACTGGACGTCATTATCTTCGATGGCCTGCTCTGGCTTTTCCCTGCGGGCTTGCTTGTTCGATCTCGGGGACTTATGCGGCCTGGCAGACTTCGCTTTCCGCGAAGGCTTTGTAGACTTCGGGGACGCATTGTTGCTTTCCATGACGCTTCGGCGACTGACCACCTTCTCTTCCTCCTTATATGTGTTTGCTTGTGGCTCCTCCTTTCGGCCACGTGTTTTATCCGTCTTCGAGTATTTTGGTACGCGGTTTGCTTATTTGCGCATTATATCATAATTCGATGCTAGAGGCACAGAAAACCAGTCAGCCGTTGACCACACCTAGTGTTCCTCTTCCACTGCTGACTTCAATGGCAAGCATCAGCGCCTTGTGCTCATCGGGAGGTGCTGTTCGGAAACGGCATCGCTATTTCATCCGACAGGGGAGTCAAAAGCCACGGCGTCGTTGATGCAGCAGTCTCCGTCCTGCAGCTTGGAGTCCGTGGCCGCTGTGTGGAGTGCATTCAGACTCTTCTCGTTCAAGTAATCACGTCCGGAAACAGAAGCTGGTAGAGATAGGAGGTTTTAAATCATTATTGTGTACATTGCATCACCATCATCAGTCTGACTACGCAACAGCAGAGCAAAAGCCTCGAACATATCTCGAATTAACCCTTTCCTTTCCCAGCTGCGGACACCATATCCCTGAAAGCTTCTTAATCTCATCCGTCCAACTAACTTTCTGCTACCCCCTCCTACGCTTGCCTTCTCTTAAAATCCACCCAGTTACCCTTAAGGACGAGCCGTTACCTTGCCTTTGCAGTACATGCACTGCCCAAGCTAATTTCTAACTCTTGATTTCGAATGTCATTACAGTGCGTTTGTTCCCTCACCCACTCAGCCCTCTCCCTGTCTCTTAACGTTACATATATCATTTTCCTTTGCATATCTCGCTGCCTCGTCCTCAATTTCAGTTTGTCTCATTTTTATAGCTTGTTCTGCGATTGCCACGAGTAGCCATGACTGCTATAGAAAACCAGTGGGGTACGTTCTAGACAATGAATAGCAGAAAACTACCGGCGTTCCGAGGAGAGATCTACAGATATATTGATAAGCATACTATATGCTACAACATTGCGCTCATAAACAACTTTTTTTTTCAAAAAAGCGCTTGCACAGCATTTCTGGGTATGTAAAATTCATTGTTATAGCAACAACTGTAACAATGCAATAGATAAGCAGGACCAGATGCAGCTCCTCTGTACGTCGGCATTCTGTTTGCTGTCGGAATTCTGGACAGACTAGGAACTCCTCTGGTCTTCACTTTTGCTTGCAGTCTCATAATTATATTGATAAATTCGGCGCCGACCCTTTCAGTCCATTCCCTCTTTTTTCCGCTGGTAACGAATGAATTATAGTCGCAAACGGCTATTGAACATCATATGAGGAATAAGGTGTTGCAGCGTGACACATTATCGGGATCGTCCAATTTTTCGTGTACCAAATGGCCAAGCCTGCCAGAGATTCGTCACATGAGATTACCGATAGAGGCACGTCGTTTATGCCACAACTTTCGAACGACTGACGCTTTCGAATTCTGTCACACGAGGCCACTCTATAACAAACTCAGACAAACTCGCCCACAGAAAGACTTAAACAGCCATCGCCGACATGACGGAAATGTACTTGGACTCGCATAAAAAAGCTGGTACGAGATTCTGCCATGCGTCACAATATAAAAACTAATTTTTTGTCGATAAACATCCCATGTTACCGCACCAAATGTTCGATAATCAAAAGTTTATGCCCTTTTCCTCTACTTCTCTAAAGCTCCCACTCGTTGTTTGTAGCCATATTTCTTACTGTGACAGTCTACTTCGTTTAGTAGTGCGACAACTACAACGTCCGGACGTGCCGGAGAGCAATCTCGAATTTTTTTAGCTTTCCTTCTTGATATCGGTATTACTGGCTATCTGAGAAGCTTGAAAAGATGTGAGGAAGGGCGCAACGAGGAATTTAAAAACGTTACCATTTCTTCCTACTGCCATTATTTGAAGACTACGGGAGGGAAGTTCCGGTGGAAAAAATTCTTCTGTCCCGTTTTAGCATTAGCTCGTCGTGGTTTTTGGACGACCGAAAATTGTCCCCCGACTGCATTTGCTTTCCATTCAAGAAAGTTTTGAATGCATTCCATTTATTAATTTTGCTCTTGGTGGCCGTAGCTGGTACGATGGCGCACTTTGTATTTGTGCGCTCTTTTTAAATAAGATTTAAAGTAGCCAGTTCGCTTTTCTTCGAACTCCACCACTTACCCCAAGTAGTTTTTTTACCACAGACAATTAGTGTAGCATAATGTAGGCATAATGTAGCACAACTTTTCTCCCACATGCACCATGGTAAAGGCGCATGCACACAACTGGCGTCTTGCCTGTACCGCGAAATGCTCGACTGCTAGCCTAGTGTAGGTCAGGCTAATATTATTATTATTTAATAATAATAATAATATTAATTGGTTTTTGAGGAAAAGAAATGGTGCAGTATCTATCTCATATATCGGTGGACACCTGAACCGCGCCGTAAGGAAAGGGATATACGAAGGAGTGAATTAAGAAAGGAAGAAAGAGGTACCTTAGTGGAGGACTCCGGAATAATTTCGCCCACCTGGGGATCCTTAACGTGCACTGGCATCGCACAGCACACGGGCGCCTTAGCGTTCCGCCTCCATAAAAAAAGCAGTCGCCGCGGTCGGGTTCGACCCGAGAACTCCGGATCAGTAGCCAGGCGGCCTAACCACTGAGCAACCGCTGCGTGTGTAGGTCCCGCTACAAAATTGGTCTGGAACGAAAGTAAGTTAGACACATCTCTCATTGGACAACCGAACTGCGCCGTAAGGAAAGGAAAATGAAATGAAAATTGATTTTAAGGAAAGGAAGTGACGCGTCTGAGATTTCTCTCGTACGGCCGCAATGGAGACGGGCGGGTACGCAGGAATCACGCGGTGAGCGGCGAACAACGCAGCGCACATCCAAAACGCAATCACCACGAAGCTCGAAGCTTGCTGCCCGTTCATTCCACGCGGAAGCTAAGCTGGCGTTCGTGGCGTCGGGTTTGTCGAGAACGATTTTGCGGCAACCTACGACTGCAAATTGAGTCTCGCGCGTTTCGGCAAGGCACCTGGCAGCGCTTCTACGTGATTTGCCGCTCCGCGCGTCCATTTCACTGTACCTAACAGAGCGATTTGTCTAACGGGCAAGGCGTCACGCCGAAAGTTCAGTGGCGTTCCATGGACTCCCTGGAAGTGCTGCAACACGCTTTCGCGTTCCCCTTTTAAAGGCAAAGCTTACGCGCCCTCCAATTTTTTTACACCTAGAGCGCAAGGGTAAATCCTCTGCAAAATTAATTTAAAAGCTTTACGCCAAGAGATGGAGTAAATATCAGGATTAAAAAAATAAGAGAAAACCTGATAGGTAATACGTAAATGTTATGCAGAAGTCAAAGAAAACGCAGTCATGTTTTTGGTTTCACCAGAGTTCCGTCAACGCGTTAGGGCCAAGGAAGAGGTAGCTCCATACACATTGCATTTTCCTCGAATTGGCTTATATTGGAACATAAGCAGTGCAGCCGTGGATGCACTGTGCATACATACTGTACCCCGTTTGAAACATCATGTGCAACGCTGCGAAAGTTATGGAAGTAGTCCGCAAAAAATAGAAATGTGTATCACTCCGCGCTGTTCCGTGGCCGAGTGCCCTAACGCGTCGCTCAGGAAAATCGACATGCAACTGGGGTGCGTGGGCTGAAATCACGCATGGTGAAACTTTTTTCTTCGCACATTCTTTTTTCATCGCAAGTTGCATTTCGCGTGACTTGAATGACAAATCTCGTTTTGTTCAGAATCGCTTGAATATTATGCCGTGTTCTGATATCAACTCCGTGCATCCGTTCATTTGATGCATACCGCGTTAATGTGAGCGGTCCGAAATCCGTTGTCAGTGAGCCCGCACCGGCTTTTGGTCAGCAGAGGCAATTTTCTTTTGTCTGAAAAGATTACGATTATTCGTCGGGTTTAATTAGCACAGAGGTGAGTGCTCCGCTGTGCTGCGATTAACAAGTGACCGTCTGCAACTTGCGATTTTGCCGTTGCCGAGGAACCCACTCCTTCGTGGGCCTCTCTTAAGGTACCTCGCATGTTATCAATTCTTCCGTGCAACCGGCTAGCGGAGAGTCCAGTTTTCACCAAAAATGTCTGGAACCGACTTTGGCACTGTGCTGTAGAGTAACCCAAAGGACTTGGCGAGAGCTATTATTTTTACTGATCGTAAATTTCAGAAGGAAGATGTAGTCTGTTAATTTATAGAAAGCTGGTTTATCATACATGAGCGCAAAAAACATATTCTAGACTTCTTAATCGCCTATATTCTGACTCTATTTATGCAACATTCTTGTGAATATCTGCAATTCTTTTGTTTTTGTTCAGATATTTCTCGTTCTCAAGCAAAGCGTGTTTTCCTTTGCCATTGAAAAGAGAGTTCTATAACTTTGCTATGATATGCGGCAGTAGAGTAGTATATTTAAACTCATGGGTCAATTTATCTATGCTCAAACCACCCTAATATGGCCTGTTTCCCCTGGGTGTGTTAAATTTAGAACATATAGTCTTGATTCACACAGTGACAGAAAACAGTATACTACCTCAAGAGTTTCAGATTTGTTGCTGTGCACAAATGTATATGAAGACAATACAGAGGCAACTCAGCTTGTCTAGATTTCGCTGCTCTCCTAGAACAGCAAAAGCTGCTCTGGCAGGATTTTCATGCAGCCAGGCAAAAGGAGTTCCGAGCTGTGGGAGCGCAAAGTAGGAATGCAGTAAAGGTTGTTCAACGCTATGACGAAATATTTCGAAAGAACAAACAATAAATGAGACAGGACAATAAATAATGTTGATGGCGAAGTGTTTGCGAGAAATAGTTTTTTCTGGAAACAGCGAGTAGCATGGACCACATTGAATACAAATTAAAGAACTCGTGAAATGGAATTATACCAACATACAATGAGTCAAGTGCTCCAAAACTGAAGAAAAAATGTGCACGCCATCGAACAACATTATTTCTTACAACGAGAACCTGACTAATGTCTGGACAGGGTAAAAAGTCAGCGCCTTTTCAGTCAACAAAATCAAATTCCTGGGACATGTACTAATAAAGACATGACTCTAAACAAATTCACACTGAACCGAGAGAGAGCGAGCTTGAAATTATTCGCACCCCCAGAAAGTGAGGACAAAACATACAGTACTAGCTGCATCAACACTGGCACTGCGGCATTGCATAACATGTAAAAACGACCAGCGATTGACAGTAACAAAAGACAACACCAAACCAGGACTTCCTTTTCAGGACATGAAGATCAGACACCTTTACTTACTATTCCCAACCCTCACACAAAATGAGGCCCATTCTCAGGTGTGTGTGAATGTTCGAAATTTTTGGACAGCAAATTGAATAAGCTCAAGTTCAATTAGTCGAATGAATCAAACAGTGCATGTTCAAAATTATTTTTAACGAATCGAATTTGCTCACAGGTTTTCAGATACATTTCGAACAATTGACACAACGCTTGTTAAGGTCCACTGTATTTGTCTGGTATGAATCTCCCAAAAAAGCACACATCGACGACGTGTAACACTATTCATATTCTAAATTGAAAAAGTACTTTTGGCACTTCCTTACAAATTTTACCTCTATACAGGCACTATTAGCACTACCACGTACCACCACCACCGCCACCGCCACCACCACCTCTGTCCCCACCACCACGTCCTTCACATCCACCTCAACACCTACAGTACAAGTTACAGCCTGATAGAGTTTGATGCTAATGAGCATGTGCTTTTACACTCATGAACACAGAAAGTGATCACAGGATGCCGATGAGTCTTCTCTCTTTCCTCGGTAGACTGATCAACACATACAGCCACATGCACACATATTTTCTCCTTTCCACCCACACACGCACAAGGTGGTCACAGCATGTTGATGAGTCATCTCTCGAATCTGAGTAGCATGTGTATGACACATCCATTCGAAGTCGAACAAGTTCCTCAATGCGACTTAAATCTTCATCACTGAAATGAGTGCTCGACTCATCAGGAAAGGAGTTGCACGCGTCACAAATGCTGAAGACAACCGGTTCAATTTCATCGTCAACAATCGTATCGGGTTGCCATGCTTCAGCCCCAACCAACTCTACACGAAAACAACAGTTTTGGCAATTTTCCTGGCTTACAGATGCCAGTGCTTCCGGCAGGATCTTTTCCACTTCAGCCAAAGTGAAACATTTGTTGCGACCTGCGATGTATTCCTTTCCCTGGCTCCAGACAAGTTGAATGGTATTGAACTCGCAGTGGTACGGTGGTGAACGAAGCACTTCGTGGCCATGGTTAGCTACCAGAGTGTCGATGCGGTACACAACGTTTGGTGTGCTTACATTTTGAGAAAACTCTAGCAGTTCTGCCCTCACCATGTCCTGTGACCTCGGAACACCTTTCTTTTGGAGCCAAAGCTGAATATCAGCTTTGCGCGTAGACGGGGTAGGTGCTTTTTCAAGAGCCACGCTACGATATGGAGCATTGTCCATGACGACAATGCTAGTAGCCTGAATGTTTGGCAAAAGCTTGTCGGTGAACCACTTCTCAAAGTAGTTACCATCCATCTCAGAGTGGTATGCAGAGTGGTTTCCCTTTTTTACTCTGAAGAAGTCAACAGTGTCTTGCACGAATCCTGTTGCACTGCTCCCAGCATATACAATGATCAAACGGGCCCCTTTGTCCGAAGGCGCAGCCAATCCCGTTTTTAAACCTTTCAGGAAGGCTTCCTGATGTGTCTTTACAGTCATGTCCTGCGAGAAGTATTCTTTTGTGTGCCCTGCGTTGACCCAGGTTTCATCTAGGCAGGTGATGCACTTGCAAATGCGAAGAAACCGAGCGCACGAGTTAATGCTTCTAATTAAACAAAAACACTGCAGCATGTAAGTAGGCAACGCACTGAAACAAACACACTGCTGACCACTGTCTCACAAACAGCCGCTCAAAGACAATTGAGACAAATAATTATCTAGCCTTTTTTGCTCCGTTGTTCGGGCTTATATTTCGCGCCCAGGCGGCATTTGGTAGCCAGTTTATATTCACTGTGTGTTTGCATGGGGTACTTGACTAATTCGGCCACATTTGAAATGTCTTCACTTGCGGCGACTGCGAACAGAAATTACCAGCGTACGCAGCAGTAGCGCCAGTAACTCGCACCACCGGAGCAACGGGCAGCGTACAGTGGGTGTTCATTCGGTCCTACGGTGATGACGAGATGGCACTACACATTGCAATGCTACGACCTTTCTGGCAGTTTTGTTGTTTTTGCTTGTCGCACCAATTGGGATTTGTCGATTAAACGTAACCCATGCAGAGACGTGCCCCACCCAAACGTAGCGCAAAACTGGACGTGAAACGTCACCTCTACGAGAAGGTCGCCAACAGCAACGTAGTCAAGACGATTTCTTTTAAATGTGTTATTCTGAAGCAACACTAAGTGTTATGACTACGGGGTTGCAACGCTAACATCAAGCTCCATTTAAAAGCCAGTCTAAACGTGCTGTGTAAGAAAATAAGCAAGTAACGGCTTGTACCTGCCCTGCCTTCGGAATTTCTTGATCGGCCGCAGGTACCTGCGACGCCAGGCAATGATGTGACTTTGCTCGATCAGCGCAAGGTTCCATTTTCTTTTTTCAATCGTTAATCCGGCGTCCTTCATCAACCTCCAAAACGTCGTTTTCTTGAAGTTCGGCAGTTCGTCGTAGTCATTGACCGCCTTTAGCACACTGTCCAGTGTTGAGACTTCCCTCTTCGCGTTCATACTGTGCATTTTCAGACGGACGGCATGGACAGCGAAGCTGTTCTTGACTCTTCGCAAGCTTGAAATCTTCACGTCGCAAGGTCTTTTCTTCGGAGACGCCAAAGGCCCATACAGACGCTCCACCTTGATTTTGGCAACGGTACGGGGAGATACTCCGCTATCCTCGCTCGCAGCACTCAGTGCTTCCCGAAAAGACTTCTCCTGAAAACGGGTCCTGGTACAGGAGTACACGTTTGCAATGACTTGCTTGGCGTGCCTTGAGAGCTTTCAGGTACGAGCCTTCAAGAAAATGCGTGCAGGAGAGGTGGTTGCGGCCGTTTTGGTGGACGCCATTTTCTCAAAACTGAAAGCAAGCCGGAAAAGTAAACACGGCGGCCAGCGTTGCGGGGAGAGCGAAAACGTGAAATGGAAAAAGACGACAAACGCAAAATATAAGATCACAGATCTCGATCGATTCGCGCGGAATAAGAGCGTTTTAGGTCACGCTGATGACAAATGTATGATCTCCGAAGCCGACCGGCAAAGCATCTCTTATTTTTCGCTCACCACAAGCAACACATTATTTTGTGTCGCGGATGCAGGCAGCGCAAAAATAATAATAATAATAATAATAATAATAATAATTGGTGTTTTGGGGAAAGGAAACGGCACAGTATCTGTCGTCTCATATGTCGTTGGACACCTGAACCGCGCCGTATGGAAATTGATAAGGGAGGGAGTGAAAGAAGAATGAAAGAAAGAAGTGCCGTAGTGGAGGGCTCCGGAATGATTTCGACCACCTGGGGATCTTTATCGTGCACTGACATCGCACAGCACACGGGCGCCTTAGCGTTTTTCCTCCATAAAAACGCAGCCCAAAAAACCCAGCGCAAAAAAAGAGCGCTAGCTTTTGCAGCGTTGCACTAGATGTTTGAAATGGAGTATACATGGTTTTACCGGCTGTTCCGTGTGACTGCTTACACACTTTTACTGTCACAGTGGCCTATACGGGGACACAAGCACTGCGGCTGTGAACTCTCAGTTGATACCTACAACATGCTTTTACCGGGGGTTCCTTTTGACGCTGCTTTTAAAAAGCAGCCAGAGGCTGTTTGTAACATCTGCTGTGCTCCCTTGTGACCACACGACAAATACGCACCATACACAACTACACCTCAAAGGGCGGTTTTGTCACGGCTTCTTTTCGACACTGCCATGACGCGGCTTCCACACCAATTGGCCCGGTTGGAAGGCATCTATCACGCACTATACGCGGGTGATATAAAATTGGACTACGGAAGGGAAGCTCGGGGAAATGGGGACCGCCTCCAGCGGGCCGCCAGGTGGCTAACCATTGTGTAGGGTCCCTGAATGGATTTTATGCGTTCACCGCGGCGGCCGCGTTGCGATCGAGACGAAACGAAACGCACAGGGGTCCGTGTGCTGTGCGATGTCAGTGCACGTTAAACATCCCCAGGTGGTCGAAATTATTCGGGAGCCCTCCCCTACGGCGCGTATTTCTACCTTCCTTATTTCACACTCTTCTTTATCCCTTCCCTTACGGCATGGCCCAGGTGTCCGCCGATATGTGAGATAGATACTTCGCCATGGCGCAGTATCTGTCTCACATATTGGCGAAATCTGAACCGCGCCGTAAGGTAAGGGAAGGGATTAAGGAGGGAGTGAAAGAAGAAAGGAAGAAAGGGGTGCCGTAGTGGAGGGCTCGGGAATAATTTCGATCACCTGGGGATCTTTAACGTGCACTGACATGCACAGCACGCGGGCTTCTTAGCGTTTCGCCTCCATTGAAACGCAGCCGCTGCGGTCGGGTTCGAATCCTTGAACTCCGGGTCAGTAGCCGAACCCGCTAACCACTGAGCCACCACGGCGGGTCGAAAGGTTTTCTCTGGCCTCTTTGAAAGCGAAAGCTTTACTGAGCGCGAACTTGCGAGTAGAACGTGGCGGTGCTAAGAGGAGGCACATGACGCAACAACGCGCACCTCGCGGCGGAGCCGAACTGGTCTTTCCGGGCCGGCGGCTGCTGGCGCACTCGGCGCGAAATAGAGACATGCTCCATGTCTCCGCCAGTGCGGCCACAGTGCTCCGAAGCCGCCGAACGCGTCGGCGGTCAAGCGCAGTTGGAGTATAGAGGGTCTCGCTCTGGCCGACGTGACGTCGCCGTATAGAGCGCGCGCGCGTGTTACGCCGGAGTATAAACGCGTCTTAACAGCGCCTGCGCGGAACCTCTAACCAACGTATTCGGTGGCGGAATCTATAGGAGCCACTGAAACCCCCCTACCCACCGGCACACTCACTGAATAAAAAAAACTTGTGCCGAGGCTCAGAACCGAACCATGGCGTATTTGCGTTTAAGGCGAAGACGCCAGTACTCCGCCAATACGGCTCAAGCTTCAGCAATGAATAAAGGCACTGCAAGTGAATGCACTCTTCCGTCTTGCTTTGGTTACATATATCTTGGCCAAACAGAGCTAGGACCTTTAGCAAGGTGAAAAGTTGGGCTGATTGGTGCATGATTTTGGGGCAGGACTAGCGCAGCACGACAAAAAGAAGGGACAGGCGGGACACGGCGCTGTCGCGGCGGGGCACGACGCTCTGAACGTCGTGTCCCGTCTGTCTTTTCTTTGTCTCGTGCTGCGCTGTTCCTGCCACCAGAGCTAGGCCATCAGATATTTTTTCTCCCTGCATTTTTCTTTTTCCTATATTTCTGTATTTTCTATATTTCCTATTTCATAAGTTTTGCTTTTATTTTTTTCAGTGTTTATTTCATTTGTGCTTCGTTTACTTCTATTTTTGATGTTTTGAATTTTCTAGGTTGACATGTATTTTTCATTTTATTTCATTTCATGGACAGGTGGAGCGAACACCTCTTGTACACATTTTTGTGGATGGGTCTTCGGCACACATGAAAATTGGCTGATCTTTTTTTCACGAAATGAAATGTCGCAGTAAACGTCTCACTCATCTCGATGGACACCCGAGCCATGTCGTGAGGAAATTTATACAGGAGGGAGTGAACGATAAAAGGAAGGAAGGTGCCGTAGTGGGGGTTGGTAACAACTTTATTCAAAAGTCCTGCAGAGCTTTCGCCGACGGGGCCGTAGGTTTCTCACGTGGGGACGTCGAGGTGTTGCCTCGCCGTCTCCTGAATAATTTCGACCAACTGGGGATCTTTAACGAGCACTGACATCGCTCAGTGGGCGCCTTGCTGTTTGGCCCCCATCGATACTCGGCCACCGCGGTCGGGCTCGAACGCGGGTACTCTTGGATCATGGCCGAGCGCCCTAGCCACTGAGCCACTGCGGCTGGTTTTTGTGTTTCGCTTCTAATTTGACGCGGCCGCCGTGGACTTCGTGGAAGGAAATATTTTCCGAAAGCATGATTTTTTGTAGTTAGACACAGCCGAAAAAGTGACTTAGGTGTCCACTAACCCAGGGAGTCGGTTATCCGCTTTTCTTTATAGAGTGCTAGCTTTTGTTCATCACGTTTCTCTCTTCGTGCGGTCTGCTACCACCTCCCTTTGGCGTGAAAATTTCCTTCGAGGAATTCAAGATGGCGGCCCCCATAATAAATCGATACAGCAACCTAATTCTTGGTTGATTGGTGATGTCATTAATATATCAAATTGGTGATTGATTGATGATGTGTATTCATGTATCCAAATGGTTATTGATTGGTGGCGTCACTTATAAATAAAATATGTCGGCCAATGGCAACATTTCTAGTAGACCGAACAGCTAACTCTCGTTCAACTTCTTCTGGACGATGGCCGCATCTTTTTTTGGGTTTCGCCTCCATCGAAACGCAGCAGCTGTAGACTGGATTTTCGTAGAAAGAAAAGCGCATAACCGGTTCCCTACCTTAGTTCACACCTCAGTCGCTTTCTTGAGGTCCGTACCGGTTGTGCCTAAACGCACATTGAAAATTGAGAATTGGTTTTTGGAAAAAGAAATCGCGTTTCACCTCTCACTTATCGGCGGACACCTGAACTGCACCCTAAGAGAAGGGCTAAGTGGGGGACTGAGTGAAGAAAGAGGTCCAATAGTGGAGGGCTCCGGAAAAAGTTTGACCACCTGGGAATCTTTAACGTGTGCTGACAGCACACAGCACACGGGCGCCTTTGCGTTTCTCCTCCATCGCAACGCAGCCACCGTGGTCGGGTTCAGGCCCGGGTACTCCAGATCTGCAGCCAAAAGCATGCTTTCGGAAAATATTTCGAAAGCATGATTTTGGCTACTTTCGGAAAATAATTCGAACCCGACCACGGCGGCTGCTTTTTACGGAGGAAAAACGCTAAGGCGCCCGTGTGCTGTGCGATGTCAGTGCACGTTAAAGATCCCCAGGTGGTCGGAATTATTCCGGAGCCCTCCCTGTCCTCTATTCCTGTCCCCTCACCTCTTTCATTTCATTTCTCCATTCTGCCTGCTGTCCTTTATTTCCACTGCCCCAGCTCAGGTGCTTCATTATCGATGGCAGATGCCGGGGCTAGCAAAAATCTTTTCCTTCCTTTTTACTATTATTTTCAATAAAACCACTACCACCACCACCACTACGGCACCTCTTCCTTTCTGCTTTCACTCCCTTTCTTTTCTATTACCTTAAGGCGTTGTTCAGTTGTCCAACGATATATGAGACAGATACTGCACCATTTACTTTCCCTCAAAACCAATTATTATTATATTATTAAAAGATTTCGTGCGTAGCAATGGTGGTCGAAATTATTCCGGAGACCTCCGCTACGGCACCTATTCTTCCTTTCTTCTTTCACTCCCTCCTTTATCCCTTTCCTTACGGCGCGGTTCAGGTGTCCAACGACATATGAGACAGATACTGCGCCATTTCCTCCCCCCCCCCCTAAAAAAAACCAATTATTAGCAATGATAAACCTCCAGCATTATTTAACGCGACAACGTTAAGGAGGTCGTGTCGCAGAAAAGCCCGTGTCGCCGGCGTCCTCCAGCGAAAAATCTCTCCTCCTCCTCGTGTGCGAAAAATCCGTCCTCCTCCTCCCCCTCGCAATGTACGCCGCTGCCCCAACAGATAGCGCGCGACGGGAGCGCAAGGAAATGGGGCGCCTGCCACATATTTCCATGGACACCCCGGACCGCGCCGGAAGAGAAGGAAAATGAAATGAAAAATTGATTTTAAGGAAAAGCAGTGAGGCACATATCTCATTGGACACCCGAACCGCGCCGGAAAGAAAATCTGAAAAAAAATATTGAGAAACGGGCAGGAAAACTGTCTCGTTACGGGACTGCCATGCATGTATACATTGGTTCCGGAATATATATATATATATATATATATATATATATATATATATATATATATATTCCGACAAGAACGGCCACTCATCCGGGGACAGTCGTATACATAATTTGGAAGGCCAATAATATCCTATGGGTTGTGGTATTGAAATAAAATCACAAAATAAATAATAGGTAAACATTGTATACAGGCAATTACTAATTGAAGCGTTATCATATCGCACCGCATGCCAAATTCTAAGCCCACCTTGACCCCCCAGACGAAGCAAACTCCGTATAAGGCGTATCTTGAGGGGGTGCAACTCGACAATGGGTAGACGTGCTTTGTAAATTCTCTGATAGATGAAGATAGGCGGTGATTGCTCCGCTAGGTGGCGTGCGTGCCCACGTAGCCGAGCATGGTAGCAATCCAACCTGTTTCAAATTTGTTGTTTTTGTTTTTGTTACTCGAACAGACGGGCTTGACGTCCAATGTCTTCTCCGCCACGTAGTTATACGCAGTGACCGAAGGCTCCACAAGTTCTCCCTTTGAGGATAAAACTGGACGCCCCACTCTAGTTGTAGTCAACATAGTGCTGTGCGCATGTGTTTTTATTGCTCCATCATGAACTATTCACGCGCACTACCTGGGCACATTTATTATTGTGTAAATAATTTGGTATTTTACCTTTCCCCCTATATTCTGTTCCTGTGCCCTCGCCTCTTTCATTTTATTTTGCCATTATGCTTGCTATCCTTTATTTCCGCTGCCCCAGCTCAGGTGCTTCAGTATCTATAGCGGATGCCGGGGCTAGCAAAAATCTTTTCCTTCCTTTTTATTATTATTTAAATATAAAACCACTTACCACTACCCTCATACAACGCCACAGTCCCACACAGAGGGATTGGCGAAGAATTGGGGCGCACAGACTTTTATAATAATAATACTAATAATAATAATAATAATAATAATAATAATAATAATAATAATAATAATAATAATAATAATAATAATAATAATAATAATAATTTGTTTTGGGGGAAACGAAATGGCCCAGTATCTGTCTCATATATCGGCGGGCACATGAACCGCGCCGCAAGGAATGGGATAAAGGAGGGAGTGAAAGAAGAACGGAAGAAAGGTGCCATAGTGAAGGGCTCCGGAATATTTTTGACCACCTGGGGATCTTCAACGTGCACTCACATCGCACAGCACACGGGCGCCTAAGTGTTTTCCCTCCATCGAAACGCGGCCGCCGTGGCAGGGTTTGAACCCGGATACTCCAGATCAGTAGCCAAGCGCCCTCAGCACCGAGCCAGAGCGGCGGGTTTTCCAGATAGAGATTTCGTGGACGAAAATAAAATGAATGCTGAGGAAGGAAGAAGAAAACAAAAAGGAACAGCGAAATGAAACGGGCAATGCATAACGCACGCAGCAGATCGAGACTGATGTTTATCGCCGAACGGTTAAATGAAAATGATAATTGCAATAAAACTAATATTGAGAAAAGAAAAAAAAACACCAACGCTCTTTACACGAGCGGAGCTTTCTTCTTCGCTTTCTTCATCTAGTAAACCAAACAACTCCTTACTTCAACGTCTTCCAGAAGGTGGCGGCCTTTTTTTTCAGCGCCTCATTATTTCCCCAACCATGCATGTACTCTTGAAGAGGAGTTGCCTCGAAGAGTGGCGCGCTCGAACGCAGCATGAAATTCGCCCATTATTGTAGAACGTGCTGGTAATGGTCTGGACTTTTCTCCAGGACGAATTGTCTCTTTTTCGGGAGGCATTGTTTCGCCGCCGATGGACGACAAGGCTTATAATGGTGAACAAAGGGAAGGTGTCACTCTTGCCTCTCCCATACTATTATGGACATTGTTTATCTCAGCACATGTGCAGATTTTGGGCTGTGCACGTTGCTTTAAGAGCACTCTTACTAACGTTCTTCAAGGACACGTATGTCAGCAACGAAGGTCAAAGCTACCAAAACAGTTACAACGTGTCCACACTGCATTAAATAGCAATATTGTGGTGCGTAGTACGTCACTTGATACCTGTTCTTTCAATCCGTTATATATATGTTATATTATAGCCGCCATCGAATGGGGCTCCACCGGGACAGATGTTTTCATAAAATTTTATAGCCACCCGTTTGACGCGCAATGTTCGAAGTGGTGTCAAATGACATGGTCTTGAGAATAAAATTGCTAATAGAGGTGAAACCAAAAATACATGTGGAATTTGTACCGGCGACCTTTCCGCCCCAAAACCGTTCATTTCGAGGACTTTTAGACGGCAATTACGGCCGAACTGTTTGTCGCAGAGAGTTCCGGGTGGTGTCCAACGATTTGTCGTGTTGTTTTGCATACGCTCATGAAATGTATTATTGATTCAACGAGGAAGTATTTTAAGAGCGTTAGCTTTCATTCATTACGTTTATCGACTTCTTGGGGTCTGCTACCACATCCCTTCGACGTGAAAAAGTCTGAGGAATTGAGCCACCGTGGTGGCAGAGTGGTTATGGCGCTCGGGTGCTGGCTCAAAAGGTGCGGGTTCGATCCCGGCCTCGGCGTTTGAATTTCGATGGAGGCGAAATTCTAGTGGCCTGTGTACTGTGCAATGTCATTGCACGTTAAAGAACCCCAGGTGGTCGAAATTTCCGGAGCGCTTCGCTACTGCGTCTCTCATAGCCTGAGTCGCTTTGGGACGTTAAACCCCCATAAACCAAACCAAACCGAGGAATTGAAGATGGCGACCCCATAGTAAATCAAAATATCAACCCAATCGGTGGTTGTTTAGTGATGTCATTAGTATATCGAATTGGTGATTCATTGGTGAGGCCACTGATTTTGTGCCACATAATTAACTGGCCACGTGATCATGATTAATTCATTATAACACAGCACTTAAGAAGGTAATCACAAAACTTATTAGCTATTATTTAATATTTAGTTGTGGTTAGGCTTAAATTTCATTCATCATACTTAACTAACCGATGAAGTTATGATCTAATGCTTATTCGTAACAGGCTGGATGAGTACAACATGTTAGACATTAATATTGCCTAATTAGGTCAATATTTTGTTAAGGACAGGCGTAACATGGCGGCCGTGACGTCACCACTCAGCAGCTCACAAGGCGGTAGGCATCCTCCTCGCCGTGAGTTATGGAAAAGTAGCCTAATCAAGTGATAATACTTCGCATGGACGATAGATTGCGCCATCAAACAGCTTACGCTCGTTACTTCGCCTTCCAGATGGCGGCGGCATAATTTTTTAATTTTATTTTTTTATGGATGCTGTTGTCCGCAAGGAATTTTAGCAGGGTGGGAATATAACACAGCATTAAAATAATCGCACGCAACAGAACAAACTGAAGACAAAAGTACACTGCCAGGTGACAACAACAAATATTTTTTAACGCTGTGCGCTGCACAAATTGTCAAAAAATGCTTTGCAAGAAAGCAAAAAAGGCATATCTGAGCTTTCACGCGGTTAGTAGAGACTGGCGGTAAACAATGGAACGGAAGGTTGAGTCCCTGTCGTATTATTTCAGTTATTCCTATCTTCTTCTGTCCTGGGGGAAAAATGAATATTTGAAATAATTATTTTTTACACAGAATGGTGTCATACAACTACTAAGTTGATGCCTCTGCCTAGTGGCATATCCGGAAGAAAATGTAATTATATCAGAGATGTTAATGTTGTAGTGTCTATTGACAATGTGATACATAACTTTTAGTCGAGAAAATCGATTACACTGGGTTAGTTGCTGCAAGTTGGCTCGTTTTAAATGTTCTGTGACTTACGTGCGGGAAAAATTAATGCAGTTAAAGCACACCGACTTTTTCTGCACCCATTTAAGGTTTTTTGTTAGTTATTTAATATGGTGTCAGATAATTAGAGTAATCGAGTTCCTGAATTATAATTTGGTTATATGCAAGTAAACAGACATTCACTGTGGACAGTTTTAAGGTTCATCTGAGAAAAAAAATGCAATATATGGCAGGCGTTTTCGGGTACATTATCGATGTGCAGATTCCATTTGAGATTCAATTCAGTTCGTTTATTTTTCAGAGTGGTACAAACAAAATCTCTGAATGGTCCCCTGGACTAAAAGTTGCACCAAGCAACTTGACGACGGTTGTTGGTAATCCACAGCCCAAGGTATTTATATTCTGTTATTTCAGAAAGAAGAATATTGTTAGCTGAGAAATTGAAGTTAAGCTTATTCCTTTTGCGAGTAAAATACATATAAACAGTTTTGTCAAAATTTACATCTGGCAATACCCACACCAGGTAACAACCATCTGATGTGCGTTATTTAACACTTATTTAACAACGACCAAAAAATTACTGCTATTCAGAAATCGGCGACAAGTGGTCGACCCCTCGGGCTGGTGGAAGTAAATTAAAAGTATTACGCGTTAGTTTGTGCGGTAGAGTTTAGTTGAAGTAACTGCAAGTTTTGGTAGGATTCATAGTGGCCACTTTGTGGCAATTAAACGCCTGTGAAAAGGGCGCAAAGTTCGCAGCTGCTTCGTTGCAGCCTCCGGCGAAAACGCCTCGCATTGTGGTTGGTTGGCGGCACAGGTTGAAGCAGGCCGTGATGAAGAAGATCTCCTCTTCCGAGTAGTTCTTCATGGTGCGCAGCGTCGACTCGTTCACCCTCCGCTTGAACGCCCCGTACGCCACCTCCAGCGCAGGCAGCTCCCGAATTCCGTCGCCGCCCATAATAGCGCACTCGGAGGGATTTATCCCCAGGGAAGACAACAGCCGGTCGCGTACGTTTTCTTGACTGTCCACGCGCATGCCGACGTCGTCGATAGCGCGGACGAGCTGTCGGGCATATTCAAAGCCGATGCCTCCGAAGCGCATCGAAGCGGTTCCCTTGAATTGCACAAACGCTCGGTCGCCAAGACTGGCCAGCGATACGAGCACGCTGTTCGTCAAGTAGTCGTACGCGAAAAACGGAAGCCGATAATTGCGGACAACGCGCAGCTCTCGCTCGAAAGTAGGCCCGGAGTGAGCCAGGCGCATAGTGTTCCTCCGCGCCTCAATCCAGGACTCGACGAAGGTGTGCTTCATCGAGAAGTTGGCATGCATAACAGCCTACGTGCCGTTATTGAGGTCAGGCGGCGGCCACAAGACAGTGTGCGCAGTAGCCAGTTTTTCCGCGATGGTGTTACGCGTGGCGTTGTCCACTGACGAAAGACTGGCTATCTTGTCGCGCACTGTAAGCCCCACGTCAAAGTCATTGTCAAGGATTTGTCGGGATTCCGCGCTGAAGCGATTGGCCGCATAAAGCGATGCAACCAGTGGCCCAAACATGGCCTCCACCTCCGTTGAGCAGAAAATCCGGTGCTGGTGATCGCCTGCGCTCTTCACTCTGTACATGGCACTGTAAATGTCGCTCGTAACGAGTGGTGCAAAGACCTGAACGAAGAACCAGGAGATGTGCTCTAGCAGCTCTGGGCGACTGTAGTCGCCAAACAGATTGCTCACGACCGCCAGCAGCGCAGTTTCGGAGACCAATAACTTTTCGATCGGGCCGTAGCCGCTGCGCTGCCCGGGAGTCACGGTTGCGTTGAAGTTCTCAGTGCACTCCTGCGAAGATATTGAAGGCGTGTAACGGCTCATGTTTGCGATGTCGATCCTGGCAGGCTTTTTATCTGTGCGCTGGTAGACCTGAGTGAACTCTTGGCAGATGTGTGCCTCCGCAGTGGCTACCCTCTTCATATGCTGGGCGCCCGGGCTTGACTTCCCGCTGCCGCCGATAACCACGGAGAAACTTTTCCAGTAAGCCTCGTAGTCTTGCTTCTCGACGTATCGCTGGTAGCTTTCCCAGTATGGCATCATGTCCCCGACGGTTAGCAACAACTCCAACTTTCGAGTATTTGCTCGGAGTTGCAGCCGTGTGTCAAACCAGAGGCCGATACCCCAGTTACAGGCAAGATCTAGAAGTACGGCCAGAGGGTGCACACCTTCTTCCTGGGACTCAGGCCAGAGTATCCGGCGCTCCTGCATGAACTGTCGCAGCACATTCGAGCTCTTTGCAACCACACCGGGATTTTTGTCGGCCATGCAAGCTTCAAACGCTGCCAGCGCCTGGTGACCGGTGGCCAGGCGCTCGGTGGCAGAGGACAGCTCCCTCTGCAAGGGTGTTGCGAACAAACAAGACAAACGCTTTTCTTGTTTACATTTCAAGTTTAATACAAAGCACTTGCAAAATCTGCTGGGCGAACACCAGAAGCTAGTAGAAGCCCTTTGTACACACTCGTTATTGCTGCAGCGGACTGCACATAGATATCGGTTACCCATGATCGCTCGACAAAGCAATGGCGATCCACACTGGTGAGGCGGCATGTGAAAGTTCAACAAACATTCCCCTCAATATTAAAGAGGTAGAAACTCTTAACTGAGGAGAGGAAGTTGCTAGCCATTTTGATTTCAAATGAGACTGTATTCCATACTTTCGCCCCGGAATATTGAATTAGGCGCCGTCCGTGGTTCGTGTTACGGTCAAATTAAAATTAATAGTACTGGCATTTCAAGTATTTCTTGGGCAAAACAAAAACGTTTCTTGAAAGCAGCTAAATATTCCGTCTATTGTAATTTACTACCATTGTGATTCTCATTTTTTGTGCACCGAAGGAAATGGCCAAATCTGTAACCTGTGGAGCAAAGGTGCTCGGGACAGATACCTATCCGAGCAGGTTATTATACGCAGTGCTCTATCCTGCACAGAAATCGTTGAATCATTGTAGGACCTCTATGTGCTAGCCGAGTACACACAGTAGTAAGTCAACTGACAATGAAAAAGAGAAAATAATGATTTTGAGCACAGCATAGTAACCCTCTCGCTCTGGATGAGACATGCTAAAGCAAGCTGATAACAAAAGGTATCAATATGGTTATTTCAGTTAAGGCTGCCATTTAATGTTACACCGAGATATTTAAGGGTGTCAGCTTACTCAATCAAAACGTCATCAATGAAAATACGCAACTCAGTATCACTCGTGCATTTGTGCAGTGACCTAAACACAATGTGCTGTAGTATCAGCATTTCTTGTTAAATTGTTAGCTTGAAAGCACGCGGGGATGTGTGATACGCAAGCGTAAGAGATAGGCAAAGCTACAGCTTTTTCCTAGCCACAATTTCAGTTACATTGTAGTCTATAAAAACTAGTGCAGTGTCATCTGCGTGCATCACCGTTTTGGGAACCGTAATATAATAGAATTAAGTCATTAACGTAAAAGGAGAATAATACAGGGCCTAAGTCTGACACCTGGGAAACTCCTGCGCAAACAGATCAGTGAGTTGATTTTAAGGGTTTCAGATTAGCTTATTGTTTTATTTTAGCAAGGCAGCTTGAAAGAAAATCAAGAGTGGAATTTCTAAAACCACAGTGCTCTTGATTTTCAATCGATATTGAATTATTAAGAGTGTCAAATGCTGCCTTTATATCTAGGAGCAAAGCTACTTCTTTTTTCATTATTGTGCAAGAATGAACATTATTTTTCAGGGAATGTCATTATTGGTGTAGTTGTAGACCTGTTGCTGCTGAAGCCACGTTTACATTGAGATACGTGTTTAGTTTTTTTCAAGAGGACTGCTAGATTTTGGAACAAGTTTTTTAATACAGTAATAACGGTACGCATCACACTGAACTCGGCTAAGGGCTATTTAATATTTTGCATCACCTTTCCTGGCAGGCCGGTGTGACGGAAAAGGATGGCAACTAGCTGATATTGCTGGCGTGGCTGATATTGCCGCTGGAGCTATGAGCAGCGCAGGGCATATGTCAGCTGCAAATTCTAACTGGTTATTACATGACATGCTTCGCAGCGACTGCCGTAGCCGGACAGCATGCGCAAAAGCCGGTGACAAATTTTGACCCCACAGTCGGTTTGAATTTGTTACTCTAAATGATGGCTGGAGGTCACATCTATCAGGAAAGCATTTGCTTAATACGCCATAATTGTGAATGCAACGACAATATTAAATTACATTTGCGTTCACTGGCTAATGACCTGAGAGCCCACTAGGGTAATAATGAATAAGTTGCGTCCCGTTTTGAACAGATTTTAAATTTGTCATTAAGATGTTAAAAAAGTCGAAACCAACTGTAAATATTTAAGATAGCATGTTAAACAAGCTTTTTATTCACTCCGTCATTCGAAATGTTCAGTGGCTTTTGAAATACGTTAGTGTGCATTGCTCCTTCAGTCAGACTTCGTCTCTAGCGGCGTTCGAGCATTAACACGCCGGCGTAGCAAGTACACAATAATTGCTGTGAAGCTCGCGTTAAAGAAACGCCTCCGCAGCCAAACAGCATCCTGTCCTTTCACAGACTCTAAACTGCCTGGTAGCAGCGACTCTGTTGTGATTTGTACGCAAGTATAGCTATGTCTTCTCACTGTCGCTGGCAAGTAAATCTACCTGAAAAAAATTATTACAACGAGTGCAAAACTTCTGCTGCAGTTGTTGCTAGGAACAGCTGCAAGCACTAGCAGTTGTTGCTATGAAGAGAACAAGTAATTTGAGCAAAAGGTTGTTCAGTTTCACACATACTTGGAATAGACAACGAAATAGTACCACCGCTAGTAGTGCAAACAGGAGTACTTTCACTGTACCGCGAACAGAATACTCACTTTAGTATATAAGGTTTAGAACTTTAGAGGTTAGAATAAATTCTTCAATAAGGGAGTAATTACTCAATTTCATCTACCCAAGCAGAGCCATATAAAGCGCTCGGATGGATCACAAGATGAGACAGCCGCAAAAGTCCTGACTTGCCCAAATCCGCAGTGACACTCTGAAATTTTCTCTTTGCTCCGAGAATCGCTTAAAATACCGAAATTTTAACCTGTACGTTTGAAGGAACCCGCTGGTTAGAGCGTACAGAATTCAATCCTTTTTCACGACGCGACTGCGCATGCGCCCATCCCCTGGCGGCGGTGTCGCGAAACATATTGGAAGGGTCGCTCGCTCCTCTCGAGACCGGTCGTGGAAGTGTAAACAAACCGGCTTCCTACGCGGGGTGCGTTGCTGCAGCCGTCGGGCGTTCAGCGCGACGGCATTTAGCGATACCTACGAAATGTGTTGCATACGGCAGCAATGCCCAATATGTAAAGGGAAGTAAACTCGGATTTTTTCGCTTTCCGAGCGCTTCCCGGGACAGCCTTCGACGCGAAGCGTGGATAAAAGCAGTTCGCCGGCTCGACGATCTTGCCGCCCTTGGGCACCGTCAAGCACGTCAAGACTGTGCGGGAATCACTTTGTGACAGGTACGGACGAGGTACTGTGTTTAAATGCGTGTGCAGTCTATCACGAAGTGTTTTATTCATGGGCAGGAAGGCCTCGAATGTCACCGCGGCACCCAGACTTCGTTCCGACGCTTTTTGCTTTCTCAAGCAAGAAGGCCAAATGGGCAAGTGCTGTGAGCCGCTTTCAACGCGCGATGGAGCGGGCAACGAAAAACAAGCTACGAGAGCATTCACGCATGGTGCTAAAATTTTGTCATAATCTCCTATGGAAATTTACTTGTTTATGCCACTACACCTTGGCCAATTCCCCCGTGTGGGTATGTGCCATGTATTAAGAGACAGAAGAAGAAGAAGGTGCGTTATGCGTGTGTTCGAATCATATCCATGATGAAGAGCTCTGCGTGGTATCGCCGGAATGGATTAATGTGCGCCTCTCGCGCTCATCTTTACGGACGCGCATGCTTGTTTAACCTATGCAGCGGTGTGTTGTGGGAAAATACAGTGAAATGCTAGCAGAGCTGCTTTGTTGCGAGTACGCTTGTGCTTTTATAGCTCGTGTAGCTATTCTGCAGCGCTTGAGCACGATTGCTTGTGAAAACTGTTGTCCCCAGTCGTTTTCTGTACTACGGCGTGCACGATGTAGTATCCACCTTTCATGAATGGCAGGCATATACAGCGGAAAACGCCAACCTCACTGATCGGGGATATTTGATTGAACATTATGTTCCGAATGTAGCCTTCATCTCTGAAGCGGCGGCCCTTGCTAGCTGGTGTTCGCATCGCATGCCGGATGATCGGAGATACTGAAGAATTTGCTTTTCGGTGGGCACTACAGCCTGCCTCGGACTTCGCACCAAGCCATCAGTCAACCCTAGAAATCCTCCAGGTACCAGGGGCTGCCCAGGACACGCCATCGTTGACAGATTCCAACAAAACGTGCTCCGCAGCGGCACTCAGTCCGGCCGGGTTGGGCGCGCAGTACCCTACCAGTAAGCTTCCAGCGTTGTACGCGAGATGGCAGCACAGGAAAATGAAAAAGGCGGATTCACAGTGACAACCGACGTCTATATACGCGGTAACACGAACCACCTTTGCAAGCCGAGGTGTTCGATGTTAGGCCTACCCCCGAATGGGCGCAGCGGTCTCGCTGAACCTCCGCAAAAGCGCAAAGATGTGCCCAATCGTTCATCTATACTACCACCTCTTGTACAGTTGGCAATGCAGCTAGACTACAGCGGCGTGCATCAAGGGATATAAGGTACATTAAGCTGTCGGATGATGCGATGCCGGAGTGGTACTGCCGCCTTGCGAATGTTGTGCTCTATTGTCATTAGCTCTTGGCACGTAGTATCCCGGGGTGTGCAGCAGTACTTCTGGCCTGACCGCGGATTGACTTCACATTTTAGCTGTGTCTCCGTTGTGTTCACATTATAGCCGTAAGTTGTGAGAAATTTTAATGCAAAGTTTGCTGTAATTTAACGGGAATTAATCTCGTTTGCCATGCTGAGTATAGATGACCAACTGCACGTTGCACTTCCGATCTAGTGAATGCGCGCTAATAAAAAGTGTATATATTATACACGTAACATAAGCATCCCTGTCAGCCGGCAAGAACTAATGTATCATTGAAAAGAGTAGGTGCAAGGAGGGTGCTCCAGTACAGAGCGAAACTGTTCATAATATAAAAACTGCTTGACAATGAATGTGCAGTTAACAAATAAAGCGAGCAGCCACAAATAAAAGTCTTTATATATGTAATGTTTCACTTAAGGAAATGCTACCCTCCTGAGAGACCAAACTTTACCAAAAAGCAGGAAATGTGTTGAACTTAAAAACAGCTGCAGGTTTTATTTTTCGGTACTAAGCTTTTGTAACTACGTAAGAATTTGAGTAAAATCGCTAATGTAATTATCAAACTGACAGACAACAGCGGGGTTTCTTTGCATTGAAGAGAAAAAAGCTAACGAGGAGCTCGAATGACCACAAAGGTGCTTTAGCTTTTACGCAAAGAGCAGGAAAGGCTATCTCCCTTTTAGTCCCCTTAATTGAGCGTTCAGGGAATCATTCCAAAGAGAACGCTGCGACGCACTTCGAACTCCGTGAACCAGTCGGCGAGCATGAGGCCCATGAGGGCCGAGCCGTAACCGAACGGCGGTGCCCGCTCTGAGGCCACCCGCGACGCCCACTTGGAGCAGGCGAACGCCTCGAGGTCGTCGCAGGGGCTGATCGACTCGTTCACAAGGGCGGTCAGCAGGTGGGCGTAGTGGCGACACGAGATAGTAGTGCACAGAACCTGCTTGCGTCGGCCGCCCGAGCCGGTCGTCGCCCGCGAGGTGAGCATGTACAGCGACAGCGCCAGCGAGAATATCACCAGCACCACAAAGCTCGCGATCGTCGAACGCAGCGCCACCCTCTCCATGGCCACCTCGGCGGCCGTCGGCTGCACGAAAGCATGCGGGCGCCACGGGTGGCGTCGTTAAATGGCAACTGAACCACTTCTTGAGCAATCTGGGATATTCTAGGGTCCAAATCTATAGGGGCTGTAGGTAAAGCGTGCCAAGTGTTTTTGCGCTTGCATTTAAGATAGTGATGTAATCGACGATTGAATTTTTGGCTTCTCGTTAAAGCATCTTAGGAGCATGCGATGAAGCTCGGTGTGACGTTAGGGAAGGTGAGATGTCAAATTACCGCTGCCGTCATCCACACCCTGTCGGGCCTCGTTGGATGCTGCCAAACAACGTTCAGGGGGCTTTGCGTTCGGTGGCGCTGAGTTTTTTTTTTTAAAAACAAGCGTTTCTTCTTTAGAAATGCACCGCTACCTTCGATGACGTCACCATGCGCCACACACCTCATTTTAGATGCTATCCCGACAGGATTTCGCATGCTTTACCTGCAACGTGCACACCTTCGACTCCTTCATGCTCCTCGATTCCTAAAACATATGCAGTTGCTCTTTAGTTGGGAGAGCCCCGCACGGGCGGTTTCACTTTCGTATTGTGGAGTGATTGAAGGCTGCTTTAAGCGCGGTCATCACTCGGTTCGAGTTAAAACTGTTTATCGTTCCATCTCAGCCTCCTGTCCCGGGCACAAGGACGTGCAGATATAACCTCCCCGTGACGGTTGTAATTTCTGAAGCAGTAGAAAATCGCCTACAAAGAAACCACCGTAATAACACCTGCTTCAAAAACGTAGCGGCAACCGGAATTCAGTTCAGCAACTGGCCTCTCCGGATTTAATTCCAGTTTGCATGTGGGGATGGTAAAAACTTCCTTCTTGCCCTGAGGGGGACTTCTTTCTCACAGACGCTGCCGAAAGTGGTCTTCACGAAGCTAATGGCGCCTCGCAGGTGCAACCGCATCACTGCTGGGCAAACTCGTATGATTTCCCACCAACCCTTAGCAGGAGTCAAGTAGAATTATTTTTGTCTACATATCATGCCCTGTAAGTCTATTGCATGGGTTCTTGTCTCCTTCTGGTATGCGGCAATGCAGAGAAACAGAAACAGGCACTGAAGCCTGAATTTAGCCAGCGATAACTCTGTTAAAGGTACATACGCGCGAAAGGGCGCAAAGCGAGTTCTTATATTTTGCACACATGCCACACACACTGTACGCGCGATGTGCTTTTACAAGTGGCTAAGCAGTGGCGGCAACGATGCTGTAGTTTTGGTTAGGGAATGTAAAGAAGCTTTCACACATCATTTTTGTTGTATTGTGTTTTGGAATGCCAGGCCAAAATCTTGTGCAGGGCCACACCTTCTGCAAAGGTGGGTCCGATGCCGTTTTTTCCTTCATTCCTTCACAGTGGTTCTGACGGCCACCGGTGACGCACTGGCCGCTCTCGCATTGCGGTTTTGCAGTGATAGCTACATTGCGATAGCATTTCGAGGCTTCAGCGTGGCGGTGCCGCCCCGCCGTGGCTGCACTGCCACGCTGTCACGTGGTTAGTCACGTGGTGCGGAGCAGCTGCTGCTGCCGGCGGCGAAACCGAACTGCCACAGCTGTGCACATGACCGTGTGAAGTGGGACGAAGATGAAGAGGGAGCGCCAAGCGAAACGGAGCGGCGAAAGACTGACTTTGCAATTCAACTAAGCAAGTTCCACTCGGCGAGCTGTAGCTGTCGCTACACTCCAGTTTTAATCAGAGCTAAACCACCGCCAATTTTTTTTTGTACACTGGACATCGCAGCTTCAAGCATCCCAACAGGTACCGTCGTTTTTGCATGAAACCGCATCATCAGTAACAGCTATCCTTTGTTGCATAGCGATGCGCCAACCTCTAAGCTTAATAAACAAATATGTACCGCCGACTACAAACTTATTATGAATGCTCAATCGTGTGGTCACGAAGCGTTGGCGACTGGTTCGAGACCAGGCTAGCGGGAATACAGGGTACCGGTTTTCATCAGCCCCCGCAAACACACTGTGCAGAATGTTCTCAGAGCCAGCGGACGCTCCGCGGCGCTAATGTCGGTCTAAGCCACACGCTGGGAAATCCATGCTGTTTCCCGATGGCGTTGCATGCTAGCTGCAGTGACTGAAAAGTTTATGAACTTTTTTTGTTAAATATTCTGCTCGCCTGGTCGCCTATACAGCTTGAGAAAATTACGCACGAACTGCTAACCGTTTTGCTTTTAAAAATTGGGAAAATCTATTTATCAACATCCTATATTATAACAGCCAGGGTGTTCAAAAATCTCTTTTGTGCGTCTAAGCGCTTAAAGTTGTAACGGTGCACTGCATGAAGAAAGCCAGCGAGATTGTCATTACGATGCTTACAGTCATAGCCATCGTCCACCCCGCCGGAGATTACCTGCTCTAAAATAACTACAGCCGACTTAGCTTACTTGACCTAATGTGGAGTATTTTCGCTACCACTTTGCGTTTCGTTTAGCTTTCGATTTGAGAGGCTAGGGTTTCAAGCTCAGGCTTCAGGCAAAGGTAAGCGAAATCGTTGATTGGGGATCCTGGCAGAAGAGCATTACAGACTTTAAAATATAAAATATAAAGCGGTGTGTTCTGAATTTACTGCGCGAGGATTCACATTGATGAAGACGACGACATGCAATGCACGGCGAGAGAGAGCGGTGTTTAAACAGGATAATTGATCGGTCAAGCCTGCCATTTCCGACCTGCAGAGTCACAAATTTGCCGGCCCAGATGGTATTACTAGCGAGTTCTATGAAGCATATTCACCTTCCTTTGCGCATGTTTCGATGGAGGTTTTGAGGCATCTAATGGTGTTGGTTTTTCCCTCCCCGTTTTTTCCTGGAATAATATAATAATTCCAAGAACACAGGTATTAATCGATTCAAAACAGTTAAAGGATTTCGTGTAATTTCCCTCTGTAATGTAGAATACAGACTCTTTGCAAAGGTTCTTTGTAGTAGCCTGCAGCTAGTTGTCGCTGACCTAATACGCTCGCATCAGGTCTGCTGTAACACAGGCCGCAGTATCCAAACCCATATCGATATTGAACGTTGGTTGTTGGAGACGGCATCAGATGAGAGTAATTAAAATTCATCTTGCGAAGGTGTTTGATAAAGTGCGTCACGATTTCTTCTTTCGGCCTTCGAGCATGCAAATGTTGTTGACGTTTCGCTCAGGAGCCTAAGAGTGTGCTATAAGGTGCCCTATACAAGGCTAGTTGTTAAGAGCTATTCAAACCTATACCACTGGAATCAACAGACGTTTTCTATTATCGCCTTTGCTGTTCTCCCAATATCTTGGACCGCTTTGTCTCAGTGTTAAAAGCCTAACTATCTGTTGTTTCTCCCTGGCTTAACGTTAAATTAATATTTTAACCCATGCTGATGATGTAGCCCTCTTTCGTTCTGATAAAGAGAGTGTACTTGAGGTATCACATTTGACTGAACAGTTTGAAGAGGTATCAGGTGCGTCTCATAATTTCGATGTCCACAGGATTTTGGTTAGGTTATTGGAATGCAAGGACAAATAATTTGGTGGCATAATAGGGAACTTCGGCTCCATTCACTGCCCAGGGGTTCCTCAGCATGAAATTCCCGACAGTGGAGCCTTGCGGGATTCACAGAATATGTTCACGAAGGAACAAAACCTGGTTTGGATGCGTAGGGAACTGTCAATGTTTGCTCGGTCCCAAGTCTGCAACATCGTCTTATTTGTAAAACTTACGTACGTCTTGCAGGTTGAAAACTAAATTTTTTTTACAGATTTGCCTCTCTGGTTGGGTTTGATGGCTTATAATTAACTCTTACACATCTCCGAGCCGGCTCCGAAACGTAAGGTTATAAACTAAAATAAAGCTTTCGGCTCGAAATGTGTAAGATTTTATTACACGTCTTGCAGGTTCTGCATCGTGCGGAACAGCTGGAACAGCTGGCTGGAACAGCATGGAACAGCTGGCGAGACGAGCGGTAGGCGCGGCGGGGGCAAAGCGCGCGACGCAGCTGTGGCGAGTCACGTGGTGTGACGTCAGAGCCACAGCCCCGGCGAGCCTCAAGTTTAGAGGTCAAATCTCGGAATGATTTGGCCTTGAGGTTTGGCGTGGGAGAAGCAGAGCTTTCGCTCTAAACGGTTGCGGGCGACGACATAAGAAGGCGCGGCGTATGGGGGGGGGGGGGGGGGTGGCACGCACCTTGTGCTCCTTCTCAGGGTCGTCAATGGCGCCGGTGGTCAACCTCGGCGTTCCGGCAACCGTGGGTCTGCTCGCGATGCTGCTGCCTGCCGGAGAGGCACCGCCGCGTCGCTGCGAGATCGGGCATACGGGAAAACGAGAAGCCGCGAACGGGGACGCCCCAGTCGGCGATCGTGGCACCAGTCCAGAGCGTCCTGCGCCGGTTCAGAAGTGAAGCAGAATAAAAAGGGCCAGCTGTGCGTCAACGTGGCTTTAACCTTGTTATACGAGCGAGAGCTCTGGTAGAGCCCGGCCTCCGCTGTTTCTAATCAAATGCCGAGGTTAAGGTCAAAGGTCAAGGTCAGGTACCGAATGGTTCTAGTCATATGGCCACGCCTTCACTCGTCGCCGGGGTGGCTGAGGGGTTATGGCGCTCGGCTGCTGGCCCTGAAAGAGGCGGGGTCGATCCCGGCCTCGGAGGTCGAATTTCGATGGAGGCGAAATTCTAGACGCCCGTGCATTGTGCGATGTCAGTGCTCGCTAAAAAACCCTAGTTGGTCGAAATATCTGGAGCCCTTCACAACGGCGTCTCTCATAGTCTGAGTCGCTTTGGGATGTTAAACCCCCATAAACCATAAACGCCTTCACTCGCCCTGTCTCGATAAGAAAACGGTATCTGGAAAACTGTTTACCACGTATGCATAAGTGACTTGTATCAAGCCACACTCATGTGATCATGGCCTGTATTTATGTGTCTTTCTGTGAAGTAAGAACGTAATTGATGTTTAGCGCTTGTCCTACGTACTTCTCTGTGTCCTCGTCCATAGCGCTAGTCTTTTCTAATTAATAATGCACAGCCAATTATCCCAGCTTTCGGCCCTGACTTCATTCTATCATAGCTTGTGCCATACCACCACGCAGTTATGTTCGGGTTGACCTAGTGAGGCATTGAAGGTGATCGTCGATGTGGTGCCTCCTCTCTCGAATAGAATATGAAAGCTAAATAGACACGGTCAAACGTCAAGGTCAGATACGTAATGATCATAGCCATGTGATCGCGTGGTCATACTACCATAGCTTGGGCCATACCACAACGCTGTTAGGTTCGGTTCGACCTTGTGACGCAGTGAAGGTCACTGTCTCATCTACATCAAAATTAGAAGTTGTACCCCGAGGAGCGGAGCTCTCGCTCTAATATATTCGGTTATTAATGATTGTTTGTTCATTAGGTTTTTTTGCTGTTAGCAGACGTGAACAGCCACGTGCGTGAACACAATGATGCGAGAGAAATTAAAAGGCCTCTCGTCACAGAAAAATATTTACAGCCCTCAAGCCACGCATAATTCACTGTTAGGATTAGATACATTTTGCATACCCTGTACCATGACGTGTACCGTGTTAACGGTGCAATTACTGGAGTACCAGGAGCCCGCGCGTCGTCAAAGCGCATGTGCAGATTTGCTTCAAGGGCACCGGATAGCGCCAGTTAACCCAGCAGTTGCTCGTGGCATGCAGCATCGGGACCATACAGCGCGGAGCGGTACATGAAAATTGACAATTGGCATATGGTGAAAGGAAACGGCGCAGTGTCTGTCTCACATATTAGCTGACACCTGATCCGCGCCGCAAAGGAAGGGATAAAGGAGAGAGTGAAAGAAGGAAGGAAGAGGTGCCGCAGTGGACGGCTCCGGAATAATTTCGACCACCTGGGGATCTTTAACATGCACTGACATCGCACAGCACACGGGTGCCTTTTGCGTTACGCCTCCATCTGAAACGCGGCCGCCGAAGTTGGGTTCGGAACCGGGTACTCCGAAGGATGCATGAATACGGCTGAACCCTTTAAATCTGGCGGTGGTCAAGACACCTAGCTATGTCTTGGGAAATTTTACTCCTGTCTTGCTTTTAGTCACCAATCGTATAACCTTCGCTTGGTTACTTCTACCCTCTTACAATCTACTTTCCCTTCACTATCCTTAAACCCCAAAGCCTTGGGTAAATCAGCCCCGCTGCTTTTCACTGTAGGGTGAAGCCCTTTACAGAAAAGTATCAAGTGTTCAGCCGTTTTCTCCTCCTCTCCGCACGCAATGCACAACGTGTCTATCTCGTGGTACCTGACTCTATATGTCTTACTCCGCGAAACTTCAGTCCTGGCCTCAAACAACAAAGAGCTTTCCTACAATTATCATAGATATTTTCTTTGGAAATTTCCTGTTTAAAGGTCCGGTATGTTCCCAGTGCCGATTTCGTCAGCATCCCTGTTTTCCACAGAGCTCTCTCTGTTTCTTTAACCTTTTTCTTAACCGATAATTGCTGATTTGCCCCTTTACTGCTGTCCAGATATTTGCTTGTCAATTTTCTAGCTCGCTTTCTCCATTTCGTGTCAACATTGTTTATATAGAGGTATCTGAAAACTTTCCTAGCCCACTGCTTTTCCCCCATTTTTCTCAATCGTTCCTCAAATGCTATCTCACTGCCACTCTCTCTGCTCTCGAAAGACGCCCATCCCATATCACCCTGTACCCCCTGATTTGGTGTATTGCCATGTGCTCCCAAAGCTAACCACCCTACTCCCTGTAGTTTAATTTCTAACCGTGCTTGAACATCTGGCCTCATGCACAGGACCGCATTACCGAAAGTCAGGCTAGGAACCATCACCCCTTTCCAGATCCCTCATACCACTTCATACCTATTGTAATTCCACAGTGCCCTATGTTTCATGACAGCTGCATTCCTACTAGCTTTATTCACTACATATTTTTCATGCTCAGTCACATACTCAGCACTGTTATTTATCCACACCCCAAGATACTTGCACTCATTCACTACCTCTAGCATGAACTCCTGCATTCTATGCTCGCCGCCCTCTTCATTAGATATCATGACTGCAGATATTTCCTTACTATACTTGAAATCGAATCTATCTCCCTCTGCACCGCATATGTCTATCAACTTCTGCAAGTCTTTCTTGTTGTCAGCCATTAGCACTATACCATCCGCGTATATTAGTCCCGGTAATGACTGTTTAATTCATTTCCCTTGCTAGTAAAAAGAAAGGTTGATGCCTAGTCCGCTCCCTACTAGCTTGGTCTCCAACCCTTGCAGGTACAACATGAACAACAAAGGGGGCAGAGGACATCCCTGCCTAAGCCCCCGCTGTATCTCTACAGGCCCTGATAAATTTTTTTCATATTTAATGAGCACTCTGTTACCTTTATATATATCTTTTAAAAGATTAATTACTCCATCTTCCACATCCAATGTGCCCATTATGTCCTACAAATACTCCTGAATAACGTTGACATAGGCTCCCCTAATATCCAGAAATGCTAGCCATAGGGGCCTGTGTTCCTTTTCAGCAATCTCTATACACTGCGTAACGATGGGGCGTGGAACCGGCGAGATGGCGGTGACCCTTACAAGCTTTCTACTGCTCGCGCAGGTGTTTTCGGCGAACATTTTGGCGGCGGCCCTTCCTGACGGATTTCCGTTCGACGACGTATGCCCCATAATTGGTCGACAGTGGTTCTTCGTGTACAACTGCATTGTTTGAGAACTTCGAATTGCAACAGTGCCCAGCCAGCGACGAATTTGAACGGTTTGTGATTCCGAGCTGGCAACATTGCCAAGTGGGCGTCGACGCTGCCAAGTGTCGGCTACAAAAGCATCGGAGCAGCACTGTAACGATGGGGGTTGAACCGGCGAGATGGCGGTGACCCTTACAAGCTTTCTACTGCTCGCGCAGGTGTTTTCGGCGAACATTTTGGCGGCGGTCCTTCCTGACGGATTTCCGTTCGACGACGTATGCCCCATAATTGGTCGACAGTGGTTCTTCGTGTACAACTGCATTGTTTGAGAACTTCGAATTGCAACAGTGCCCAGCCAGCGACGAATTTGAACGGTTTGTGATTCCAAGCTGGCAACATTGCCAAGTGGGCGGTGACGCTGCCAAGTGTCGGCTACAAAAGCATCGGAGCAGCACTGTAACGATGGGGCGTGGAACCGGCGAGATGGCGGTGACCCTTACAAGCTTTCTACTGCTCGCGCAGGTGTTTTCGGCGAACATTTTGGCGGCGGTCCTTCCTAACGGATTTCCGTTCGACGACGTATGCCCCATAATTGGTCGACAGTGGTTCTTCGTGTACAACTGCATTGTTTGAGAACTTCGAATTGCAACAGTGCCCAGCCAGCGACGAATTTGAACGGTTTGTGATTCCGAGCTGGCAACATTGCCAAGTGGGCGTCGACGCTGCCAAGTGTCGGCTACAAAAGCATCGGAGCAGCACTGCAACGATGGGGGTTGAACCGGCGAGATGGCGGTGACCCTTACAAGCTTTCTACTGCTCGCGCAGGTGTTTTCGGCGAACATTTTGGCGGCGGTCCTTCCTGACGGATTTCCGTTCGACGACGTATGCCCCATAATTGGTCGACAGTGGTTCTTCGTGTACAACTGCATTGTTTGAGAACTTCGAAATGCAACAGTGCCCAGCCAGCGACGAATTTGAACGGTTTGTGATTCCAAGCTGGCAACATTGCCAAGTGGGCGGTGACGCTGCCAAGTGTCGGCTACAAAAGCATCGGAGCAGCACTGTAACGATGGGGCGTGGAACCGGCGAGATGGCGGTGACCCTTACAAGCTTTCTACTGCTCGCGCAGGTGTTTTCGGCGAACATTTTGGCGGCGGTCCTTCCTAACGGATTTCCGTTCGACGACGTATGCCCCATAATTGGTCGACAGTGGTTCTTCGTGTACAACTGCATTGTTTGAGAACTTCGAATTGCAACAGTGCCCAGCCAGCGACGAATTTGAACGGTTTGTGATTCCGAGCTGGCAACATTGCCAAGTGGGCGGTGACGCTGCCAAGTGTCGGCTACAAAAGCATCGGAGCAGCACTGTAACGATGGGGCGTGGAACCGGCGAGATGGCGGTGACCCTTACAAGCTTTCTACTGCTCACGCAGGTTGGTCTTTTTCATCCTTTGAAACCGTCGCGCTACATTTTGCCGGTTCCACCCCAAATGCTTTATCTTACTTTTTCCTGTAAGCCACGCGGTTTTGTGTTGTCAAATCGTCTGTATGTTAAGAGGCATTTTTCAGTTTTTCGTAGCCCAGCGTTTTATCTGCTAATCTTGTTGCTTTGTGGCGGGGATATTGAGAGTAACCCTGGCCCAGCAACAGCTGAACAATTTCAAGAGCTGTTGAATGGTCAAACCACAATTCTTTTCAAGTTATCGCAGCTTACCACGAACTTGACTGACGTAAAAGCCCGGCTTGTTGTATTGGAAACTAAGCTAGGAAAAATTGACGCAATAGGCACAGCTCTAGCCAACGTTGAAGATCAACAACGAAAAGATCATGGAGTTCTGACAAGCATGATTGCAAAAATAGACGATTTGGAAAATCGTGGAAGGCGTAATAATTTGATTTTTTACGGCTTAACTGATTCTGATGAGAGTGAGACGGCAGCCAAGTCTGAGGAGCTTATCATAAGTCAGTGCACTGAGAAGCTGGAATTGTCTTCCGTGTCTATTGCACGTGCTCATAGGCTGGGTAAATTCTCCCAAGGAAAAAATCGGCCTATCATTGTGCGCTTCAATTCCTTTAAAGACCGCCAGGCTGTGCTTGCAAATGCATTCAAGCTCAAGGGATCCAGTGTTGCTATATCTGAAGACATTTCCCGTACTCTCCGTGATAAGAGAAAGAAATTATGGGATTATGCCAAACAAAATGGCGAAAAAGGCGTGAGTGCAGTTCTGAAATATGATACGCTTCATTTGGGTAGTAGGCGTTTCCAATGGGACAGTGAAGCCGGCACCGTACGGGAACAATGGCAAACCACTGTTCATTCTGCGATGTGCCCAGTCAGCATTTTGTCAATCAATTGCCGCAGTATAAAAAATAAAGTTGATGACTTTCACTTTCTTCTTCGTACCGTCCAACCGACCTTTGTTTTGGGAACAGAATCGTGGCTCGATCCGACCATTTCAAGCGCTGAAATATTTCCTGACACGTACGAGTGTTTTCGTCGCGACCGTTGTGCACGTGGCGGAGGAGTGTTTATTTTGGTCCATAAAAGTGTCCCGTGCGCTCAAATGGAATTCTCTGATAGTGAAACTGAATTGGTTGTTTGCAAAGTACAACTGCCGAACGGGAAAGCAATGGTTCTTGGATCATTTTATAGGCCTCCTGATCATTCTGTAAAGCCGCTAGTTGGCTTATCTCATTTTCTTGAAACCATTAACACTGAATGCCTTGTTTTAGGGGGGGACTTTAACCTTCCGGACATTGACTGGTCAGCTGACGAACCAAGAGATATAGCTCGAGGGAATCTATACTCAACTTTTTTGACATTTTAGATTCCAGCACCTTTTGTCAGTATGTGCATGAGCCATCACGAACGGACGGAACTGGTCACGTACTCGACCTCTTGCTGTGTAACGTGCCTGGTGTTGTATGCAATGTACAAGTGTTGCCTGGTTTGAGCGACCACAATATTATTCTAGCAGATTTATTAGTTCACTATGTGAAGGTTGCAAAACAACCTAGGCGAAAGATTTATGTCTACAGCAGGGCCAACTACGAAGCGATTAGTGCTGCTTTCGATTCGTTCTTTCCAACTTTTGATGAACTCGCGGATAACTTAAATATCGAACAGCTATGGGAATACATTCAAACAGAAATTGTTCGAATTACGTGAAGCTTTTATTCCATCAAGCGTTATATCAAGTAAGAGAGCTCGAGATAAACCCTGGTTTAACACCGAGTTACGTGCCCTTGTTCGCAGACAGCGACGAATGTATCGAAGATACAAGTTGTCTAAATCGCCAGAGTGTTTGGCCTTGCTGAAAACAATAAAAAATGAATTCAGACAGAAGTCTCACATCGCTAAAGACTTGTATTTTTCAAATTTAGGACAAAAACTTGTCAGAGATACCAAAGAATTTTGGAGATATGTGAAGTGTAATGGCAAGTATGACAGCTCAGTACCTGCTCTGAAAAATGATGAGATAATCATCCATGATGATGAGGCTAAAGTTGAAATGTTTAGCCGTTATTTTTCATCTGTGTTTTTGCCACCCAGTTCACGTTCTGTCTGTTTTGCATTACCTCTTGAAATAGATTCCATGCCGGAAGTTACTTTTTGTGTTGACGGTGTGCGTAAATTATTGAAGGATTTGAATCAGGCTAAGGCTTTTGGCCCTGATGACATTCCTGCCGCAATTTTAAGGAATTGTGCGGATACATTATGTCTGTATTTCACCCGGCTGTTCCAGAAGTCTCTTAATGAAATCGACTTGCCTGCTGATTGGAAGGTAGCGCGTGTCGTGCCCATACATAAGAGTGGTATGCGAAACTCCGTTCAGAACTACAGACCCGTTTCCTTAACCAGCATAACCTGCAAAATTATGGAGCATGTAATATATAGTTGCGTTATGGCCCATCTCACCAAACACAATCTCCTATGCACTAGTCAACATGGTTTCAGGCGTGGATTTTCCTGCAGTACGCAGCTGGTGGAGTTCGTTCATGATTTGGCATCGGCAATCGATAAGCAACAAATTGTGGACTGCGTTTTCTTGGATTTCCGCATGGCATTTGATGTTGTCGCGCAGTCTTCTTCTCTCCAAATTGAAAGCGTATAACCTGGATTGTAAAGTAATTGCGTGGATTGCAGAATATCTGTCATTACGAAGGCAGGCTGTTGTTCTGAACGGTATTTCTTTACAGTATGCACCAGTTACGTCGGGAGTTCCCCATGGCTCAGTATTGGGACCACTTTTGTTTTTGCTGTATATTAATGATATTTCAGTTGGCATACAGTCTTCATTTAGGATGTTTGCCGATGATTGTGTTGTTTACAGAGTAGTAAATTCCACTTCTGATTTACAAATCCTGCAAACTGATTTAGATACTGTGGCAGACTGGTGTGTACGTTGGGACATGTCCTTAAATATAAACAAAACTGTTCACGTCACCTTCACAAGAAAACGTGCTAATCATCCGTATAGGTATAGAATTAATGATTTTACTCTCAACATAAGCAAGTCATTTAAATATCTAGGCGTCTTTTTTACATCGGACATACGATGGAATAAGCACATTAATTATATTGCGAATAAGGCAGCGTCACGTTTGGGTTTTCTACGGCGGAATTTTAGCCATTTACCAAGTAACTTAAAAACACAGCTGTATTTCAGTTATGTACGCTCCATACATGAATATGGATGTGTTTGCTGGGACCCACACACATCTGAGTGTGTAGGAAAATTAGAGAAAATTCAGAATAGGGCAGTTAGATTTGTTCTTGGTAATTATAATTGGCAAGTTAGTATGACGGAAAGCAAACGAAAACTTAACTGGCAAGAGTTGAAGGACCGTAGAAGGTACATCAGATTGAAATTTTTCCATGAGATTTATTATTCAAAAACTGGCATAAACCGCGAACAATATGTCCAGGCACCTCCTTATATATCAAAGCGACTGGACCACTGCTTGAAGGTCAGAGAATTTTCTTGCAAGGGTGACGTCTTGCGTTATTCTTTTTTTGTTAGAACTGTTCGGGACTGGAACAGTTTGCCATCGAGCATTGTATGTATTACATCTAACGAAGCATTTTTCCATGCACTGCAATAATTGCTTTATACCTATAAATGAAGTCTGTACCCTCCTGCTGTAATGCCCTGCGGGGCGATGCAGGTAACTAATAAATAAATAAAATAAAATTGTCCGCCAACCTCCTTTGTTTCCGGAGTCCATTTTGTAGTTCCCCTAGCACCGCCTCGTTCTCCACCCAAGCCTGAAGTCTATCCTTTATAATCTGCATCACCACCCTGTAAACCACAGATGTCACTGTTATGGGACGATAGTTACTTACGGCTACTTTGTCCTCCTTTCTCTTATATATCATGTTCATTCTACTTAATCGCCATTCATCGGGGACTTTCTCATCCACTGTCATTTTGTTCAGTACCTGTATTAATGTTTGCTTGGATTTTGGTCCTAGCTTCTTTATCAACATAATTGGGATACCATCAATTGAGTTTCCCCTTCCGGTGGCGATGAGAGGAAACTACTTGTTGATGAAATCGGGGTTTTTTGATGACCCGGTGGTTCTACTCGCAAACATTCACATTACTCAAGGAAAGGAGAAGGTTAACTATTTATTTACAACATAGGTAAAAAACGAGAAGAAACAAAGCAAGGAGAAAACTATTTACATGACTAAATCGTGGATCAGACGAATTCAGCCCCCGCTCAACCCAGAGTGCTTGGTTTTAAACCCTCTGTCTCCGCCCTTAGCGGGGACAGCAACCAATAAGATAACAAACGACCCATCTCGCCAATCAGTGATCAGGGAAAGGAAAATAAGGATTTCCGCCAACTAATCACAGATTGGGGAAAGAGTGCTGATTAAACATTTGAGAAAGGAGAGGTTGCAATCAAATAGACAAACAGCACAAACGCGACCACCCTCTCCCACGGCAGCCATGGCCCAGCCGTTACCACTTTCGCACACGCGACAAAACGATCCCTAAAGTGTTTACTGAATACACCGCACGAGATGAACACAGTCGTTGCGGCAATAGTGGGTTTCCGGTCACTCGGCTAAAGTGTTTACTGAATACACCGCACGAGACGAACACAGTCGTTACGGGAATAGTGGGTTTCCGGTCACTCGGCTAATACTCAGCCGTATCTCGTGCGCCCCCGAAACCTCGTCAACCCCTTAACAACCACATGTCGACAGCTGTACATCGTCAGCGTTTTTCCCGGCGGGTCATCCCCGTGACGGCGCGGCGTAAACGAGGACGTCCGCCGCACGAAGGGGAGGCAGGGACGGGACGGGCCCCTTTGTTGGGGACTTCCGACCCCACTGGAGCGGCCTTCCTTGCGAACACAAGACCAACGAGTTCGCGAAATGGTCAGCGAACTCCACACCTCCCAACCAAGAATGTCACGCGGACACTTGCTGTCAGTGTGACATTAAAGTCCGGCCACAAGGTTCCAAGCAGCACTGCGCGCACACATACACAGCCTCAATTCGTTCCGTGCACACAAGGTTCGGACACACACACATACACAGCCTCAATTCGTTCCGTGCACACAAGGTTCGGACACCAATCTGCACGTTCCAGAACTTGCCATGTCCGTTCTCTGAAGGCTAACTGCCAAACTAGGCTTCACTTCCCCCCGTGACTATCGCAGTAAGCTAACTGGTTACCCTAAAAAGATTACACCTACTATTTAATCACTCGTTTGCGGCTATAGCAGAGGAAACTGACGCAAACACACATCAAAGAATTATCCTAATGGCATTGTTCCTGGCATTCTAGACGAGAGAGCGTATCAGCGCACTTGTTTAGTGACCCTTTAATATGCACGACCTCTAGGTCATACTTTTGTAATGCAAGCGACCAACGCATCAACCGCGCACTAGTGGGCGCTGAACGGGTCAGGTACGTGAGCGGGTTGTGGTCTGTTGCGACCTTCACTTTAACCCCAAATAACCAAGTATCCAGTTTCCCCAGTGCCCACACGACTGCAAAAGCTTCTCTTTCGATTGCGACCATTTGGTCTGAGCAGGGGTCAATTTCTTGCTCAGAAATGCAATCGGCTTCTGTTCCCCCTCAACAGACTGCGACAGACATGCTCCTATCGCCACCTCCGAGGCATCCGTTGTGGGAAGGAACTCCTGGTTTTGATCAGGTGCGACCAGCTCCGGCAACAACGCCAGTACCCTTTTCACCTCACCAAACGCTTCCTCGGCCTTCTCATTCCAGGGAATGACATTCGGGACCCGCCTGTTGGTGAGGTCCGTCAATGGGCGAACTACCTTTGAATACTCCGGTACATATTCTCGGTAGTAGTTAAAGAGGCCCAATACGCAGGCCCAATACGCTACGCAGCTCCTTCTTTGTTTTGGGTGCTTTCAGTTTTGTGATCGCGCTTACTCTCTCTGGATCGGGAGCATGCTTGCCTGATCCTACTACATGGCCTAGTTATTTTACCGTTCTCTGCGCAAACTTGCATTTCGCAGCGTTTGCCGTTAAGCCTACTTCTCTCAGAGTCTCAAGTACTGCCTGTAGGTGTTTGATGTGCTCTTCCCAGGTTGCCGAAAAGATGGCGATGTCGTCAATGTATGCCATTGCATAGGAGGAATGTTCTTGTAGGATTTCGTTCATAATCCTCTGAAAAGTTGCTGCCGAGTTTCGCAACCCGTACGGCATTACCTTCCATGCATAGAGTCCTTGAGGTGTTGCAAACGCGGTAAGACGCTGCGACTGTTTGTCTAAGGCGATCTGCCAGTTTCCGCGAGTCATGTCCAATACCGATATGTAGCTGGCAATTGCCACTTCGTAGAGCATCTCAGTCATATTAGCCATAGGGAAGCTGTCTGATTCAGTAACTGCATTCAATTTTCGGAAATCAATACATATCCTTACTGACCCATCCTTTTTGGCTACGCATACAACTGGATGTGCGTACGAGCTGTCATCTGGATAGACGAAGTCCCATTCTAGTAGTTGTGCTACCTGACGCTCTATCTCCTTTCTGAATGCGAAAGGTACCTTATACAGGTGTGACGTTTCTTGCTTGGTGTTGGGAAGCAGCGTTATTTTGTGGCAGCCCACTTTGCATCGACCCGGCCGCTCGGAAAAAACTTCAGATGCCCCCGTTACGACTTCACCAAGCTCAAGTCTTTGTTGCTGCGTCAACGCTATATTTGAAATCTCGAACTTTAGGGATTGGTTCCGCATTCCGCGATGTGGAGTCTCATACACCTCACCAAACTCGCTGTCCGAGTCGAAGACAACTCCCCCATTCTGGGTTCGTGCTACGTAGGGTCGCAACCTATTTGCATGCACCCATCTGTTTCCCTCGTCAGTGTCAAGAATATAGCTGTTATCTCTCTTCCTTTCCTTTATAACAGCTGGTCCGCGCCACTTCGGCAGTAGTTTACCCACCTGGCCGCTTTCTAGTATGATGACTTTATCCCCTTCTCTGAACTCTTTTGGTCTGGCCCTAAGGTTGTATTTGGCTGCAAACGACCTCTGTATGGCCTCTGCCCTTTCGTCAACCCTTTTCGCGGCGTCATTCATCCGTTCCCTCAGCTCGAGCAGATATTGAGCGGCTGGTTTATTCAGTCCCGTCGCCGGAGTCCACTCACCAGTCCACGTTTTGTGGAGGATATTGAGTGGTCCATGTAGCGCCCGCCCGAACATTAGTTCAAATGGTGATTTGCCGGTTACGTCATGCGGTACCTCCCTGTATGCCCAAAGCATGCATGGAATGTGCCGGTCCCATTCTCTCTGATGATCATGTACGACATGTCGAAGCACAGCCTTAAACGTTCCGTTCCACCTTTCCCCAATCCCGTTACTCTGAGGGTGTTCCGGAGTGGAAAACCGCATCTGCACCCCCAGCCTCTGCATGAATTCTTGAGTTAATTTGGACACAAAGTTGGTTCCTTGGTCACAGCAGATAAGTTCAGGAGTCCCATACCTAGTGAAAACCTCTATTAGTGCCTGGCATGTAGCCTTGGCTGTCAGATTTTTGAGTGGTATCACTTCTGCCCATCTCGTACACAAATCAACGACGCTCAGCGCATAGCGGTGTCCCCGTGCTGACCCGGGCTCAAGTGGTCCTATACAGTCGAGGAACACTACCTGAAAAGGCGTCTCTGGTCTAGTTAGCGTTGTTATCGGCACTCGATCTCGAACAGTCGTACGTGAAAACACTTGGCACGTATGACAGCTGCGGCAGTGCTCCTTCACGTCAATTACCATCGTTGGCCAAAAGAACGCACTTCTAAGCCTCTGCTTGGTTTTCTTTTCTGAAAAATGCCCTCCACTTGGTCTGTCGTGCGCCAGTTCGAGCACTTCACGTCTTCGCGGTTCTGGCAGCACTAGCTGTTTGTATAACCTTCCATCAATCTTTTCTTCATGGAAAAGCATCTCCTCCTGCACTACCATCCCATGACTACCTTCTCTTGCCTGTCTCCACGCTTCTCTCAACGATAGATCGTCTCGCTGCTCCAGTTTGAAGTCTCGAACCCTCGACGTAGTTTCTGCCACTACTTCTTCCTGACCTACTGCAAAAGCTGACACAACTATTGGCTCCGCATTCTCGTTTTCCTCAAACTCAAGTGTAATCTCTGTTTTGTCCTCTTCCAATCCATGTGCTGTGTTTACCTCTCGTTCAAGAACAGCTCTCTCTTCAGCCACTGCCACCTGCTGCTTTTCCATCCCTTCTAGCATTGCATGCGTTTCGGGTGTGAGCAACGCACCTACACCTTCGGCTAGTTCTGCGGTGACTGCACATAGTATTGGCAACTGCTGATTGACTGTTTCTCATTTCGGTACTAAAGACATAGGCACATATATTAAGTCTGCCTCCACGATCTGTCCAAAAGCGCCCCTCAGTTTTATTTTACCGGAACAGTCATTTCGACACGATAGAGGCACCGTCTCTGCCCTTAACACTGTAATCTCCGCCCCTGAATCTACACAAGCTTCTGCCTGGTTATCTCCGATTTGTAACCTTACCCTGGTAAGAGAGTGAGATTTACTCAATTGCTCAAGTTTAGCCGCCCTCTCCAGTTCGGATTCTAGCTTATCAGGAACCAACATTTGAGCTCGTGCTACTAGCTTGCTCGCGTCCTTCTTAGACTCTGTTGCGTCCTGTCTTTGCTGTGCACTTGGGCAGTGAATAGAGATGTGCCCATATTTCTTGCAGCGAAAGCACTTCGCCCCTGCGTGTCGATTTTTACCTCCGGAGTTAGGGCTTAGGATTGGCGTCTGTCTTTCCCGTTTATCCCCACCTTGATGTGGTGGTTTAACACCTTCGAACCGCTCCCTCGGTTTGCCTACCCGTCGACTTTTCTCGAACGTCTCCGCTAATCCGGCAATCTCATCGGCCGTAAGCCAGTTCCGGTTCTCATTTTGCATGACATATGTCCTCACTTCGTCTGGCAGCACATTGTTTGAAACGATCTGCTATCATTAAGTCTTTCAAATCCTCCAGACTTTCAACCTCTCGGCTATTCACATAGTACATGAACATTGTCTCGAGCTTGGTCGCTACTTGATGCCACGAGTCACCTTGCTCCTTACGTACCGCCATGACCAATCGTTTGTACTCATTCGGAGTCATTTTGAGCTCTTTTAGAACCCTTTCTTTAAGCTCCTCGTATGGCATTACCGTTCCGTTGGACTCGCTAGCCACAAATGCCCTCATTTTCTCAGTCAGAAATGGCAATAGGATAGCCCCGCAACTTTCTTTAGGAATCTTAAGGGTTTCTATCATTGTGTCTGCACTTTTGAACCATGCGGGCACTAATGGGTCCTTTTCTGGCATAGGAGCCAGCACCGCTCTCAGTTCTTTTGCGTACTCGCCCAACTTTGAACCTGAACGCTCTCCATGCTGCGCATCCAGTTGCGGTGGAAGTTGCCTTTGCGTCAATTTTATTTTTTTCAGGTCAATTTGGAGCTTCAATTTTTCAAATTCGAACATTTGAACCTTCTGCTCTTTTTTCATTAGCAAAGCTTGCGTCATATTTCCCAGTGCCTGTTCTGTCGTTAGCACCGACTCTGATGACACGAGTTGCTCAACAGGCTCTAGACCATTCCCCCCTGCAGCATCCATCTCTGCACCAGTCATTATAGCGCTACCCTATAGCGCACGACTACTACACAGACATGGCAGTTTCGGAGAAAGCAAACAGGTGTCCTAACTCTTTCGATGCTCCGACGACCGCAACGTTGTCAATCTCAGCGTGATGACTGCGGGCTCCCGGGAAGGTATAGACGCCCACGAGTTGATCCTGGTCCCTCAGCAGCTCACTGCCTCGGACCTCGCTTGACTTGGTCGCTTGGTTCTCAACCTTTTCGATGTGGACGCTGGGTTCTTTTCAGCTGCTCGCTGACTCGACCCCCGATGGCTTGTCGTTGCCCGGCTCCTTCAGCTCCTCGCTGACTTGAGCCTCCGAGGTCCTCTCGAACTCGACCCGTGACCTGAAGCTCTCGACGTCGTCTTTCGACGCAGCTTCACGTTTTCTCCTTTAGGACAACAGCTTGTCCACTGACTTGTTCTTCTCACCTTCCGTCCAATGCCTTGAGTAGAAAGAAGTTGCGATCCTGTGTCGACTGCGCCAGTTGCGATCCTGTGTCGACTGCGCCAGTTGCGATCCTGTGTCGACTGCGCCAGTTGTTTCCCCTTCCGGTGGCGATGAGAGGAAACTACTTGTTGATGAAATCGGGGTTTCTTGATGACCCGGTGGTTCTACTCGCAAACATTCACATTACTCAAGGAAAGGAGAAGGTTAACTATTTATTTACAACATAGGTAAAAAAACGAGAAGAAACAAAGCAAGGAAAAAACTATTTACATGACTAAATCGTGGATCAGACGAATTCAGCCCCCGCTCAACCCAGAGCGCTTGGTTTTAAACCCTCTGTCTCCGCCCTTAGCGGGGACAGCAAGAGAAGGTTAACTATTTATTTACAACATAGGTAAAAAAACGAGAAGAAACAAAGCAAGGAAAAAACTATTTACATGACTAAATCGTGGATCAGACGAATTCAGCCCCCGCTCAACCCAGAGCGCTTGGTTTTAAACCCTCTGTCTCCGCCCTTAGCGGGGACAGCAAACAATAAGATAACAAACGACCCATCTCGCCAATCAGTGCTCAGGGAAAGGAAAATAAGGATTTCCGCCAACTAATCACAGATTGGGGGAAGAGTGCTCATTAAACATTTGGGAAAGGAGAGGTTGCAATCAAATAGACAAACAGCACAAACGCGACCACCCTCTCCCACGGCACCCACGGCCCAGCCGTTACCACTTTCGCACACGCGACAAAACGATCCCTAAAGTGTTTACTGAATACACCGCACGAGACGAACACAGTCGTTACGGGAATAGTGGGTTTCCTGTCACTCGGCTAAAGTGTTTACTGAATACACCGCACGAGACGAACACAGTCGTTACGGGAATAGTGGGTTTCCGGTCACTCGGCTAATACTCAGCCGTATCTCGTGCGCCCCCGAAACCTCGTCAACCCCTTAACAACCACATGTCGACAGCTGTACATCGTTAGCGTTTTTCCCGGCGAGTCATCCCCGTGACGGCGCGGAGTAAACGAGGACGTCCGCCGCACGAAGGGGAGGCAGGGACTGGACGGGCCCCTTTGTTGGGGACTTCCGACCCCACTGGAGCGGCCTTCCTTGCGAACACAAGACCAACGAGTTCGCGGAATGGTCAGCGAACTCCACACTATGTTGTCCTGTTGATGTGCCACTAGGCACCTTTTTCTCTGCCCTTTCCCAGTCTCCTTGCTCAAGTGAAGCTATTGCTGTAACCTGTCTATCCTTCTTCGATAAATTATGTACCACATTCCTTTCTGCAATTTTTTCTATCTTTGTTCCTAAGGGTTTTATTGATTCATCCCCATCTAGTTTAATACCCTCATCTGTAACAATAAACCTTTGTTCTAGCCTAGTCTTATTACTCATTGCATTTAGATGTTTCCAGATTTTTGGGCTGCTTTTCTATCCTTTTTGTTTACTTTTGACATTCCTTGATCACCCTTTCTTCTAATTTTCTCATTAATCAAATTGGATGCGTCCCTTCTACACTTTATGAAGGTATTCCATTTTCTGTCTACTTCGGGTTTTGGTTTCCCCCTCTTCTTGGAATATCTGTGTTCCCTGGACGCTTCCTGACGTTTCTCTATTGCCCTCTTGACCTCCTCATCCGACCAACTCTTGGGTTTGCGTCTTTTCCCTTTTAGCTTTACTCGCACCTTATCAAGCTCTAGCTCCAGTAATCGAGTTAATTTGGTATAAGTCCATTGTGTTTCACTATCCTCAAAAATTACTTTCTCGATTTATTTGGCTGCTGCTTCCAATTGCTTTTCTGAGTAAAAATTCCCCTCTGATTGTTCATCTCGCTTCAGTCCTACATTGCTTTTTCTTCTGAAGGTCAACTTTATACGCTTGTGGTCAGTACCTAGACTTCTCAAACCATGCTCATCTATGCTCATTACCCCTAATCTATTATACATTCTCTGTGACATTAGTGCATAATCTATAGTCGAGTGAAGACTCCCCGCCTCCCATGTTATGAGCCCTTCACACTTCTCAGTAATGTTGCATACAACTAAATCATGCCTATCACACATGTCCTGCTGCATGCTTCCTGTCGAATCTGTGTAGCCATTCAGGTCTTCTATATGTGCATTCATGTCGCCTAATATAATTATCTCGCCCTGTCCTCCTAGCTAATCAATGTCGCTTGCAATACATCCTAACATTTTCCTGTTTTCCTCTTTGGCATTAGCTCCTGTCCACAGGTATACAAAGCCAAGGAGTGTTTGCTTGCCTGCCACTGTTCCTTTTAGCCATTAATGTTCTTTGCATATCAGTTTAACCCTTTGAAAAGTCATACTTTTATGAATGAATGCCCCAATTCCACCCCCCCCCCTTCTGCTGCCCTCTGTTCTATTGCAATATTCCCATGCGTAGTCTGGATTACAGGGTGGTTGCGTCATGTCTCTAAGATGCATTTCCACTAAACCATATACCATTGATTCCTCCTGCCTTAACTGTTCTTATATTTCCTCCCATTTCAGTCTATTCATGCCAGCTTGCATGTTAATGAGACCTATATCTGAATTGACATGGCCCTGACGCTTGCGTCTCTTTCTTCCCCTATGGTTTCATCGTCCCATTGATCTTAATTCTTCCTTCTCTGCACTGGTTCCCTCAGAGCTCTGGGTCCCCCCAAAAAAGCTGTTGCCTGGCGACCTATCCTACTACCCACCCTCTTGACAGTGGCACCACCGTAGTGAATGCTAAAACCCGACCGCGGCGGCTGCGTTTCGATGGAGGCGAAACAAAATAGGCGCCCGTGTGCTGTGCGAAGTCAGTGCACATTAAAGATCCCCAAGTGGTCGAAATTATTCCGGAGCCCTCCACTAAGGCGCCTCTTTCTTCCTTTTTTCTTTCACTCCCTCCTTTATCCCTTCTCTTACGGCGTGGTTCAGGTGTCCGCCGAGATGAGACAGATACTGCGCCATTTCTTTTCCCCAACGAGGAGTTTACAATTTACAATTACTTTTACTGTGCGATGTCAGTGCATTCTCCAACACAGAGTTTTTCAAACAGGGAGTTTACTAAACAGAGAGTTTCTATGACAACGAGTTTCTCCACCACGGAGTTTCTCTAACAGGTAGTTTCTTTAACAGGGAGCTTCTCCAACATAGAGTTTCTCAAGATCACCAGGTGGTCGAAATATTCCAGAGCGCTCCTCTACGGCACCTCTTTCCTCCTTTCTTCTTTCACTCCCACCTTCCTCCCTTCCCTTAACGACACCGTTCGGGTGTGCACCGAGATATGTGATATAGATACTGCGTCTCTTCCTTTTCTCAGAAGCAATTTTCAATTACCGCCTTTAAAACGACGGGTAATGTCGTTGGGGTGAAAGGCGATCGCGTGAAGTAGAAAAACCAGGCACGTTTTTCTTACCGCTTCCATGCGGGGAATAATGCCCCAGAAGGCGGTGAGGCATCAGCGACTTTCCCAAAGCGGGCATTTCTGCTCTACTCCCAATGCTCGAGCTCGGTGACTTCAGTTTCCCGTCGATGGTATTGTCTTCCTTGCATAGACTTTGTTGGCTAGCGGCACCAGAGCGCAGGGCCGCCACTTCGACTTCAGGTTTAAGTGTGCTCGCTTCGTCTCCGGTTGGTCTGTAATTCTGGAAGTAAAATAAAGCGAAACAAAACATAGGAAAACGTCATCAGTCAAGCAGCAGCACCTGTCAATAGCTACGAAAGTGTACCTTAGTGTGCGGAAAACTAGTGTATGCTCGACACAGCTGGGCTTGCAAGCGCTAGGCATAGCAGCGCTGACATTAGTGAGGTAGCTAACAAACAATGAATAAGATAGATAGCCGTAAATTTAAGTGTCTGGTACGTAAATGACTACGACATAAAATTTTTAAGGACGATTGCGATACTTCATAATGAGATATTTCAGTGCTGTTCTGTCTGCTTCAGCGCAGCGAATGGCAGCCGTCTCTCGGGGGTGGAGACGAGTCTTTGCTGCAAGGCGCCGCCTAGCCTCTACTTTTCCACCGAGAAACCCTATGTCCTCTGGGCGGCGGCGATTAGGTTGTGCTTTGGCGGTGCGAACTGCAGAGTCCTCTCAGTGGCGGCGCGCACTTCTGGATTCAGCCGTAGGCGGCGCTGAGCCTCTGCTTGCGCAGCTCGGTGAGCAGCAGCGGCAGACAAAGCATGCCCACCGGTTGCGCCGCTGTTCTAGAGAAAGACCTGGCTGGGACTATTTCGTATTGTATTGCACAAGCAGACGGTTTGCGCTAGGAAGACTGCGCTGCGAGTAGCACGGCAGGCGAGAAGAATCTATCAGATGCGGAACTTTTCACACCATCGCCCGCCAACGGAGCAAAGCGTGGCGCGACTATGAGGAGGCAGTGCTTGGGTGCACGTTGACTCGTGACGCCGCACAAAGACCTCCCCTATACCCTAGCCTCCATACCTACGCTCATGCAATGGGGATGGACGACGCGCGAACCTCTCTGACGCCATCTATGAGCGAGCGACGGTACTCTCGTTTGCTCGGCTACACCGGCGGTTGCGATGCGGCTCAACCCCCGAACGGGAGCTTAAGATTTGGGCTCTAGTAATAATAATAATAATTTGACCAAAAATGTGACGGCAAGAGCAGAGGCCAAGTGCGCGCTTTTCCCCTGACTGGAGGCCATCTGACTCCAGGCATTCTCGTACACCAGGGACAAGTAACAGGGAAAGGAGGGCTAGTCGGTTTTTCGAACCAGAATACATTTCCCTCCTGCGTCCCTCTTTTTGTTTTTGCACTTTTATTATGGACACCATAGAGGTTCGCCGAGGTCCCCGACCCTCCGAGAGCAGGTATCCTACAGGGGCAGGAATCTGGCCTCCCCACCTCCGAAGCCCGGGGCCGTCACCGCGATCTTTGTTGAACACACGGAACTGGTGTTGTTACTCGGCGTCGGCGTGGTTCAGCTAAACTGTGGTATAAACTGCGGAAATACCTAGGTGCCTAGGATGACACGGTTCTCTGCTAGCAGTCACTTCAAAGTCATTACTTCGCTCCCTCAGCTACGTAAGCGCGAGTGCCATTTTACAAATTAGTCACTAGACACGGAAAGGGCAGCCACAAATGGCAGGCGCGAGAGAAACTAAATGCCACAGCAGCCTAGCGTACGTAAACAGACAGCAACGTCAGCGACTGCCCCAAAGTTTGCTTTTGCATCTAAATTGAAAGCTCTTTCCTGTTGCTCCAGAAAAGTTACGCAGAACTAAGCGGGCTACTTACCGGCTGCATGGCGTTGCTTTCATCAGGACTGGTCTTGCATTTGTTGTCGGGTGCCCCGTCGAGTTGATCCTGAGCTTCTTCATGCGCTCCCTGATGGCGTCCTTCGTCTAACAACTCTCGTATTTCCGCTTTATCCCTGTCCAGCTTTTCATGTTCACCTAATTGGCGCTCTTGGTCTGCGGAACTTGATGCCGCGTCAGTCTTTGCGTCGATGCACTCACGAGGCACCTGAGGAGCAGATCCCGGCAACAACAGTGCACTCTCGTGCTGAGCGTAGTTCAGGGAGCCTGCGGTCTGAGGTCGCGGCTCTTTGGCTGATTTGGATCCTCCCTCAGTCATCACCGAACTCGTGGCTGCCGCGGTTGATGTGCCACTTTTCGGTTTTGGTTTAGCAGGTAGAGGTTTATGTAGCCGAGGAGAGCCAGTCCGTTTTGGTGTGTCCGTCGTCTTCTCAGATTGCTTCGACTGGACGTCATTATCTTCGATGGCCTGCTCTGGCTTTTCCCTGCGGGCTTGCTTGTTCGATCTCGGGGAGTTATGCGGCCTGGCAGACTTCGCTTTCCGCGAAGGCTTTGTAGACTTCGGGGACGCAGTGTTGCTTTCCATGACGCCTCGTCGACTGGCCACCTTCTTCTTCCTCCTTTTATGTGCTTGCTTGTGGCTCCTCCTTTTGGCCACGTGTTTTTTTCCGTCTTCGTGTATTTTGATACGCGGTTTGCTTATTTGCGCATTATATAATAATTCAATGCTGGAGGCACAGAAAACCAGTAAGCCGTTGGCCACACCTAGTGTCCATCTTCCACTGCTGACTTCAATGGCAAGCATCATCGCCTTGTGCTCATCTTGAGGTGCTGTTCGGAAACGCATCGCTATTTCATCCGACAGGGCAGTCAAAAGCCATGGCGTCGTTGATGCAGCAGTTTCCGTCCTGCAGCTTGGAATTCGTGGCCGCTTTGTAGCGTGCATGCAGACTCTTCTTGTTCAAGTACAGGCACGACCGGAAACAGAAGCTGGTAGAGAGAGGAGGTCTTAAATCGTTATTGTGTGCATTGCATCACCATCATCAGTCTGACTACGCCCACAGCAGAGCAAAAGCCTCGAACCTATCTCGAATTAACCCTTTCCTTTCCCAGCTGCGGCCACCGTATCAATGAAAGCTTCTTAATCTCATCCGTCCACCTAACTTTCTGCCGCCCCCTCCTACGCTTGCCTTCTCTTAAAATCCACTCATTTACCCTTAAGGACCAGCCGTTATCTTGCCTTTGCATTACATGCACTGCCCAAGCCGATTTCTTACTCTTGATTTCGAATGGCATTACAGTGCGTTTGTTCCCTCACCCACTCAGCCCTCTCCCTGTCTTTTAACGTTACGTCTATCATTTTCCTTTCCATAGCTCGCTGCCTCGTCCTCAATTTCAGTTTGTCTCATTTTTATAGCTTGTTCTGCGATTGCCGCGAGTAGCCATGACTGCTATAGAAAACCAGTGGGGTACGTTCTAGACAATGAATAGCAGAAAACTATAGGCGTTCCGAGGAGAGATCTTCAAATATATTTATAGGCATACTATATGCGAAAACATTGCGCTCATAAACAACTTTTTTTTTTTAAAAAGCGCTTGCACAGCATTTCTGAGTATGTAAAATTCATTGTTATAGCAACGACTGTAACAATGCAACAGAGAAGCAGGACCACATGCAGCTCCTCTGTATGTCGGCATTCTGTTTGCTGTTGGAATTCTTGACAGACTAGGAACTCGTCTCTTCTTGTCTTTTGCTTGCAGTCTCATAATTATATTGATCAATTCGGCGCCGACCCTTTCAGTCCATTCCCTTTTTTGTCCGCTGGTAACGAATGAATTATAGTCACAGACGGCTATTGAACATCATATGAGGAATAAGGCGTTGCAGCGTGACACATTATCGGGGATCATCCAATTTTCGTGCACCAAATGGCCTAGCCTCATAGAGATCCGTCACTTGTGATTACCGATAGAGGCACGTCTTTTTTGTCACAGCTTTCAAACGACTGACGCTTTCGAATACTGTCACACGAGGCCACTCTATAACAAACTCAGACAAACTCGCCCCCAGAAAGACTGAAACAGCCATCGCCGACATGACGGAAATGCACTTGGACTCGCATAAAAAATGCTGGTACGAGATTCTGCTATGCGTCACAATATAAAAACAAATTTTTTGTCGTTAAAAAATTCATGTTACTGCACCAAATGATCGATAATCAGAAGTTTATGCCCTTTTCCTATACTTCTCTAAAGCTCCCACTCGTTGTTTGTAGCCATATTTCTTACTGTCACAGTCTACTTCGTTTAGTAGCGCGCCAACTACAATGTCCGGGCGGGATGGAGAGCATTCTCGAATCTTTTTTTAGCTTTCCTTCTTGACATCGGTATTATTTGGTATCTGAGAAGCTTGAAAAGATGTAAGGAAGGGCGCAACGAGGAATTTAAAAACGTTACCATTTCTTCCTACTGCCATTATTTGAAGACTACGGGAGGGAAGTTCCGGTGGAAAAGAGTCTTCTGTCCCGTTTTAGCATTAGCTCGTCGTGGTTTTTTGACGACCGAAAATTCTCCCTGACTGCTTTTGCTTTCCATTCGAGAAAGTTTTCCATGCATTCCATTCATTTATTTTGATCTTGGTGGCCGTTGCTGGTACGATGGCGCACTTTGTAATTGTGCGCTCTTTTTGAATAAGATATAAAGTAGCCAGTTCACTTTTCTTCGAACTCTACCACTGACCCCACGTACTGTTTTTTTACCACAGAAAATTAGTGTAGCATAATGTATGCATAATGTAGCACAACTTTCCTCCCACATGTAGCATGGTAAAGGCGCATGCACACAACTGGCGTCTCGCCTGTACCGCGAAATGCTCGACTGGTACCCTAGTGTAGGTCAGGCTAATAATATTATTATTAATAATAATAATAATAATAATAATAATTGGTTTTTGAGGAAACGAAATGATGCAGTATCAATCTCATATATCGCCGGACACCTGAATTGCGCCATAAGGGAAGGGATATAGGTGGGAGTGATATAAGAAAGGAAGAGAGAGGTGCCGTAGTTTAGTGCTCCGGAATAATTTCGCCCACCTGAGGATCTTTGACGTGCACTGACATCGCACAGCACACGGGCGCCTTAGCGTTTCGCCTCCATAAAAAAGCAGCCGCCGCGGTCGTGTTCGAACCCGGGATCTCCGGATCAGTAGTCGAGCGCCCTAACCACTGAGCCACCGTTGCGTGTGTAGGTCCCCCTACAAAATTGGTTTTAAGGAACGTCAGTGAGACACATATCTCATTGGACAACCGAACTGCGCCGTAAGGAATGGAAAATGAAATGAAAATTGATTTTAAGGAAAGGAAGGGACGCGTATGACGTATCTCGTTCGGGCGCAATGGAGCCGTGCGGGTACGCAGGAATCACGCGGTGAGCGGCGTACAATGCAGCGCACATCAAAAGCACAATCACCACGAAGCTTGCAGCTTGCTGCCCGTTCATTCCGCGCGGAAGCTAAGCTGGCGTTCGTGGCGTCGGGTTTGTCGAGAACGATGTTCCGGCAATCTACGACTGCAACTTGAGTCCCGCGCGTTTCGGCAAGGCACCTGCCAGCGCTTCTACGTGATTTGCCGCTCCGCGCGTCCGTTTCACTGTACCCAGCATAGCGATTTGTCTTACGGGCAAGGCGTCGCGCCGAACGTTCAGTGGCCAACCATTGACTCCCTGGCAGTGCTGCAACACGCTGTCACGTTCCAGTTTTAAAGGCAAAGGTTAAGCGTCCTACAATTTTTTTACATCAGGAGTGCAAAGGTAAATCCTCTGCAAAATTATATAAAAGCTTTGCGCTAAGAGATGGAATACATGTCAGGATTAAAAAATAAAAGAAAAACTCATAGATAATACGTAAATTTTATGCAAAAGTCAAAGAAAAGGCAGTCAATGTTTCTCGGTTCTCCAGGGTGCTGTCAAGGTGTTGGGGGGGCCAAGGAAGTGGTGGCTTCATACACAGTGCAATGTCTTCGGGATAGCTCATACTGGGACAGAAGACGAGTGCTCTAAAGCGTCGTTCCGGAGAATTGACATGCAACTGGGGTGCATGGGTTCAAATCCCGCATGCATGTGAAAGTTTTTTTCGCACATTCTTGCATTTCGCGTGACTTGAATGACAAATATCGTTTTGTTCAGAATCGTTTGAGTATTATGCCGCGTTCTGATATCAACTGCATGCATCTGTTCCTTTGATGCATACCGAGCTAATGTGAGCTGTCCGAAATCCCTTGTCAGTGAGCTCGCACCGCTTTTTGGCCAGCAGTGGCGGTTTTATTTTGTATGAAAAGATTTGTGTGAAAAGATGACGTCCGTTCGTGGGGTTTAATTAGCACAGATGTGAGTGCTCCGATATGCTGCGATTAACAAGTGACCGTCGGCAACTGTCGATTTTGCCGTTGTCGAAGAACCCACTCCTTTGTGGGCCTCTCTTAAGGTACCTGGCATGTTATGAATTTTTCCGCCCAACCGGCTAGCGGCGAATCCAGTTTTCACCAAAAAAGTCTGGGACCGACATTGGCACTGTGCTGTAGAGTAACCCAAAAGACTTGGCGAGAGCAATTATTTTTTACTGAACGTAAATTTCAGAGGGAGGATGTCTGTTAATTTAGAAAGCTGGTTTATCATACATGAGCGCAGAAAACATATTCTAGACTTCTTAATCGCCTATTTTCTGACTCTATATATGCAACTATCTTCTGAATATCTGCAATTATTTTTTTTGTTCAGATATTTCTCGTTCTCAAGCAAAGTGTGTTTTCCTTTGCCATTGAAAAGAGAGTTCTATAACTTTGCTATGATATGCGGCAGAAGAGCAGTATATTTAAACTCATGGGTCAATTTATCTATGCTCACACCACCCCAATATGGCCTGTTTCGCCTTGTTGGGTTAAATTTAGAACATATAGTCTTGATTCACAAAGTGACAGAAAATAGTATACTGCCTCAAGAGTTTCAGATTTGTTGTCGTGCACAAATGTATATGAAGGCAATACAGAGGCAACTCAGCTTGTCTAGATTTCTCTGCTCTCCTAGAACAGCAAAAGCTGCTCTGGCAGGATTTTCATGCAGCCAGGCAAAAGGAGTTCCGAGCTTTGGGAGTGCCAAGTAAGAATCCAGTAAAGGTTGTTCAACGCTATGAATGAATGAATGAATAAAACTTTATTTTCGTTTCTTTGGGTTTAGCGGATTCCGGACGTTTTCAGCTTCCGAGTTCCAATGGTCGGTGCCCTCATTCCAAGGCCCCGCTGAGCTTTGCCACCTCGCTTGCGTGCCGCACGAGTCCTCTCTGTGCCGCCAGCTCGCTGCTGGTGAGCAGTCCCTCCCACTGTTCCGCACTGGGCTTTTCTAGTTTATGGAATGCATAGTTGTGTCTACATTCCCATGTAATATGATATAGCGTGGGGGTTGCCCCGCACCACGTGCATTTGTTATTGTATTGTCCTGGATACATCAACGCTATGAAGAAATATTTCGAAAGAGCAAACAATAAATGGGACACGAAAAAAATAATGTTGACGGCGAAGTGTTTGCGAGAAATAGTTTATTCTGGAAACAGCCAGTGGCATGGACCACAGTGAATACAAATTAAAGAACGCGTGCAGTGGAGGTACATCAACACGCAATCAGTCAAGTGCTAAAAAACTGAAAAAAATGTGCTGGCCATCGAACAACATTAGTTCATACAACGAGAACCTGACCAATGTCTGGACAGGGTTAAAAAGCGCATTTTCAGTCACCAAAATCAAATTCCTGTGACATGTGCTAATAAAGACATGATTCGAAACAAATTCACACTGAACCGAGCAAGAGGCAGGTTGAAATTATTCACACCTCCAAAAATTAAGGACAAAACATACCGTTCTAGTTACATCAACACTGGCACTGCAGCATTGCATAACATTGCAAAACGATCAGAGATGGACAGTAACGCAAGACAACACCAAACCAGGACTCCCTTTTGAGGACATGAATATCAGACACCTATACATACCATTCCCAACCCTCACACACAAAATGAGGCCCAGTTTTAGGGGTTTGTGAATGTTCGAAATTTTCGGACAGCAAATTGAATAAACTCCAGTTCAATCAGTCGAATGAATCAAAAAGTACATGTTCAAAGTTGAATTAAACGAGTCGAATTCACTCGCAGATCTTCAGATACTTTTCGAATAATGGACACAATGCTTGTTAAATTCCACTCTATTTTTCTGGTATGAATCTCCCAAAAACAACACACATTGACGACGTGTAACAGTCTTCATATTCTAAATGAAAAAATTACTTTTTGCACTTCGTTACAAACCTTACTTCTGTACAGACACTATTAACACGACCACACACCACCGCCACCACCACTGACACCTCCTCCTCCGTCCCCACCACCACGTCCTTCACATCCACCTCAACACCTACACTACAAGTTACTGCCTGATACAGTTCGATGCTAATGAGCATGTGGTTTCACACACATGAACACACAAAGTGGTCACAGCATGCCGATGAGTCTTCTCTCTTTCTTCGGTGGACTGATCAACACACACAGCCACATGCGCATATATTTTCTCCTTTCCACCCATACACGCACAAAGGTGGTCACAGCATACTGATGAGTCATTTCTCGCTTCTGATTAGCATGTGCATTGCACATCCATTCGAAGTCGAACAAGTTTCTCGATGCCACTTAAATCTTCATCACTGAAATTAGTGCTCGAGTCATCAGAATAGGAGTTGCACGAGTCACAAATGCTGAAGACAACCGGTTCAATTTCAGCGTCAACAATCATATCTGGTTGCCATGCTTCAGCCTCAACTTCCTCCACATGAAAACAACAGTTTTGGCAGTTTTCCTGTCTTAAAGACGCCAGTGCTTCCGGCAGGATCTTTTCCACTTCAGCCAAAGTCAAACATTTGTTGCGACCTGCGATATATTCCTTCACCTGGCTCCAGACAAGTTAAATGGTATTGAACTCGCAGTGGTACGATGGTGAACGAAGTACTTCATGGCCATGGTTAGCTACCAGGGTGTCGATGTGGTACACAACGCTTGGTGTGCTTACCTTTTGAGAAAGCTCCAGCAGTTCTACCCTCACCATGTCCTGCGACCTCGGAACACCTTTCTTTTTGAGCCAAAGCTGAATATCAGCTTTGCGCGTAGACTTGATAGGTGCTTTTTCAAGAGCCACGCTATGATATGCAGCATTGTCCATGACGACAATGCTATTAGCCGGAAGTTTTGGCAAAAGCTTGTCTGTGAACCACTTCTCAAAGTAGTCGCCATCCAGCTCAGAGTGGTAGTCAGCGCGGTTTCTCTTTTTTGCTCTGAAGAAGTCAGCAGCGTCTTGCACGAATCCTGTTGCACTTCTCCAAGCATATACAAAGATCAAATGAGCCCCTTTGCCCGAAGGCGCAGCCAAAGGCGTTGTTAAACCTTTAAGGAAGACATCCTGAGTGACTTTACTGTCATCCTGCGAGACGTATTTTTTTGTGTGCCCTGCGTTGACACAGGTTTCATCTTGGTAGATGATGCACCTGTAAATGCGAAGCAACTGAGCGCACGAGTTAATGCTTCTAATTAAACAAACACACTACAGCATGTAAGTAGGCAACGCACTGAAACAAGCACACTGCTGGCCACTGTCTCACAAACAGCCGCTCAAAGAAAGTCGAGAAAAAGAATTATCTCGGCTTTTGAGTTGGCCTTGAGCTGCTGTGCAGTGCGGACGCGCGTCGCAAGGGCTCCGCAGATTTTTACTTCCCCGGACCTTCTCAACGCACAAGACCCCCAGATTTTGGCAGCAGCTTAGAGGAAACATAAGCTGGACCACTGGGACGCGTAATTCAAGACGGTGGGACCAATCTTTGGTTTTTTACCGGAGTTGGAAGATTCGAGGAGGCTGAGCGGCCACTAGGCCTAACGAGGCTTAGCTCGACTACGGGCGCTCGCGGGCATCCCGGCTCGCTCCGAGGCGACGATGCAGCCTGGTACGGTTCCCCGCCCCACGAATTACCCTAGTTTTGAACCGACAACGAGCTGACCAGCCCGAATTTATTGGAAGCCCAGGATATGGACGAGGACTGCCTCAGCGCCACCGACTCCGAGAACTCGGCAGACGGGGAAATCGAGGATGCCGCCATGCGCGAACAGCAACAAGACGCCCCAAGGCAAGACGAAGCAAATTGGGAATTGGCCCTGTCCAAACGCCCACGGAAGAACGAATGGAACACTCCCGGGAATTTTCCACCGACCGCTCAAGGTGACCTCGGCGGAAAAACCCCGGCCAATGATCCGTCGGCAGCTGGTGCGACAGCTGACGCTACTTCCAACAGCGACGGGAAGGGAGCGCCGCGGCGGCCTAGGCCGAGGCTGCCACCACTCCCCAAAGACGATTTCAAGATCATTCTGCGACCGAAGAGACTTGCAGTCAAGTCGCTCCAGACTCATCAAGTAGCCCGCGCCGTAGCGGTAGCATGCAACCACCAATGCTAAGGAGATCTGATCATCAGGCTTCGAACCGGTTCCAACATCATAATAGTGAGTACGGTAAGCGAGATGGCCGCCCAACACGTGAGACACATTTCCAGTCTCACTTTGGGGGAAAGCTCATACGAAGTAAAGGCTTACGTGGCAGCCCCGGAAAACACTCGCCGCGATGTGATACATGGAGTGGACCCCGGGACATCGCCGGAAGAATTGAAAGCCAACCTACGCGTGCGCACTCAAGGAGTTAAAATCCACAGCGCTCGAATGCTAGAACAATCCAAGTCTGCCGTCATCACCTTCGACGGTCCCATAGTTCCTAAGCAAGTCATCTATTACGGAGGCGAGATGTGGTGCTACCCGTATCGCCCCACGCGGCAGGTATGCTACATGTGCTGTCCACAAGGCCATCTGTCAGACGTGTGCCCGAATCCGGAAGCTAAGGCGTGCAAGCAATGCGGCACGCAACATCCGGCGGAGGGCCACCAATGCACACCCAAATGCTTGATCTGCGGCGGCAGCCACGTCACTGGAGCCAAGGAGTGCAAGTACAAACTGAAGAAGACTAGAGAACTGCGCAACAACAAGCACGGCGGCAGCGGAGTCGGCGGCGGCAGCCACGACAGCAGACGACGCAGTCGGGACGACCGCGGAAAGAATCCACGGTGGTTCTGCTCTGAGGGGGAGACCTCGCGGAGCCGTTCGAGATCCCGGGCGTCACGGAGCCGGTCGAGGAGTCGTTCACGGTCCTTCTCGCCCATGGTGCCCCTGGTTGGCCAGCAGCAACAGCAGCAAAAGCAGAAAAAACCCGCAAGGAACACCGGAGTCAAGGTGAGCTGGGGAGCAGGAAATCCTTGGTTTGCTCCGCACTCGGGTGGGGAAGCTAAACAGAACACAAATACAAACAACAATAACGCGCCCAAGCAGCAGGAGGACGCGAACAAAGTTATCACAGCCCTAAGACGCGAACTAGAGCTCGCCCGTGTCAGACAGAGCGAGCTAGAACGCCAGGTAGCTGAGCTCACGAAGGCAGTTAGGGAAGGGAGACCAAACAGCCTTCGGCAGCCGCAACCCGAGCAAATCCAACCGCCACCCTCGTCGCGAGCAGGCAATGAGGATTTCAACAACTTCAAAGCTGAAATGCAGCAGATGATGCAGCAGATGATGCAACAAATGCAACTACAAATTATAGAGATACGGAGCTCAATCCGCAAGCAAAAATTCACTGAGAATATTAGTGTCACGGATCTCTCCAGAGAACACTCGGACCGAAAGAATGGACTAGGAGACGGGTGTACCCACACAAACGCACATTTAATACACCATACGTGGCGCACACACTAGAACACAAAGCTAACAAAACTAACACAAAACACAAATACTATAAATACACGCGACCCGGGCACACTGCTACTAGCGTCTACTAATAGTGTTCTACTATTAGCGGTCGGCGTTCGTGCTCAGGGTTCGTTCGGTATGGCTGCGGCGTTGTGTGGATCCCGTAGCCGGCGTCGAGACTGCGTTCGGCGTGCTTGGGATGGCGTCGCTGGCGGTGTTCGACGTGCTTGGGCTGGCGTAGCTGGCGGCGTTGCTGGCTGTGTCGTACAAGCTCCCGGTCCAAGCGCCCGTGGAGGTGATGCCAGTGTTGTTGGCGTCGGGGCACCACCCGGATGGGTGGCAACAGCGCTGGAGACACCCCTGGCCGTAGCAGGTGGTAGCGTCCTCCGTTGACTCCCCGGAACGGGCTCAGGCACGGCAGGAAGTCCACGATGCGTTGCCGTAGAACGCGAGCTCACCGGAGCAGTAGCCGGCGTCGCTCTCTTCCAGCCGATGCGTCCCTGACCCGCCGGAGCCTCCGCTTCTAAGGAAGGAAGGAAGGAAAGAAGGAAGGAAGGAAGGAGGGAAGGAGGGAAAGAGGGAAAGAGGGAAGGAAGGAAGGAAGGAAGGAAGGAAGGAAGGAAGGAAGGAAGGAAGGAAGGACTACGGGGGAGTGGCCAAGACACAGGCGGTTAATTACTGGATGCAGGAAAGTTTTGACGGGAAAAGGAGTGGCAATAAAATGTAGTCTGATAGATTGGAAGAGGGAACGAAAGGGGTCCAGTTAACTTGGAGATCGAAGACGGGACAATTGCTTAATGTGCATAATAGTACACAATGCCTGTAATGTTGCAATGTCGTACTGACTGAGAGCGGGAAAAAGAAAGTAGAATGGGAGTCACTGCGTTTCTTGAAGAAAATTTTGCACAGCACAGCGCACACTCCTGTCGCTTCGTCCAAGCAAAGAAGCGCCACTGGAAAGAACAACCGCGGAAGACACAGGCAAGCCCAGTTGATGAAATGGAATTTGCAAAAGACGCTTCCTCAAATGAGAAAAGCGGCGGCAGAACAGCAGGAAGTGATCTATTGTCTCAGGTTCGGCACAAAAAGGGCACAGTGGGGAAGCTGCCAGGCCAGATCTGTGAAGGTAGAAATTTAGAAGGGGAACCCGGCAACGCAAGCGCGTGAAAGAGATATCTAGTCTGCGTGAGCGCCAGTCTTTGCTACTCCAAGGATGCAGAAGATGCTGATATTCGGGAGATGATGTAAGAGCCGAGGCAGCAAATTCCTGAAATATTGTGTAGCTGCGAAACCTCACCGCAGCTGCATATGCACACGATGGCAGGACAGCAACAATTGCGCCGCTGAGAGAGGCTCGTGCTATGGTATCTGCAACCTCATTTAAGTGAACGACCATGTGACCTGGTACCCAAAGCAACCTTACCGAATTTAGATGGAGCGGAATAAGGAACTTAAAGAGGCGTAATGGCCGAGAGTCAGTGGGTGAGGATAAGGAAGAGCAAATTGACAGAGAGTCTGTCATAACCACGACCTGGGAAACGGTAGATTGTAATGTTCGTAAGGCTAAGATTACTGCTAATAATTCAGCCAGAAAAATTGGAGTGAAGTCAGCAAGACGTAGAAATAAAGACCAATCCAGTGAAGGCGAAAAATTCCCACACCTGCCTTTTCGCGATCCTGCGAGGCATCGGTAGCAATAAGAACATGAGAGGGAAAGGACCTTAGGTGGTCCTGCAATAGACCCTGAAGAAGCTAACCATTCGAACCAATAACAAAATCGTTTGCAGTTAAGAGTAAGGCATTCACGCACGTTTCAATGAAAAGGATGCAGTTCCCTGTGATTCTTGCCTGTGCCATGACCATCTATAAATCGCAGGGTGGAACCTTTGACACGGTGGTTTATGAATACTGCAAGAACCATCCTGATAAGTTGATTTACGCGGCGCTTAGCCGTGTACCACTGGCATTCGGGCCTTGTATCTTACGAACGAGGAACACGATCACTGCTTCTACCATCATCTCAGCAATCAAGATAGAACGTTAGCCAAGGAATTTCGCGCCTCGAACAGCGCGCCCTTGACACGGCCTATGCGCGCTGTGAAGCGCTCCTCACAAACTCCGCCACAGTTCACAAAATAGCTCTACTGAACGTTAGACCACTAAGAGCTCACATAGCTGGTGCGTGTTCAGACCGACTACTGACCAGAGCTGATGTCCTCGTGTTTACAGAGAGTGGTCTTACAACAAAATGTATATATCTTCCTATCCCCAGCAATAGCTTGGTTGCTTACGCCAGTCTTGTTAGTTAAGGAGGCAACCCGACAGTTAAGGAGGCAACCCTGTGAAACCCTATCACCTCGTACACAGCAGGGAGCCCAAGATGACAAGGCTCGATGCAATAATGTTGCAGTACGTCACCGACGGGGACAACTTCGACGTCGTCGACTACCTGGGGCCATATTCCGAGTTTGTGCCATAATAAAAAGCATCATAATCTGCCGGAGCGGCCGCACCTGATTGGTAGAAATGCCGGAAGCGGATGTCGGCTCGGTTGCGACTGTGAGCGGCGGCAGGATGTTTGTGCGTTGTGGTTGCTGCAGCGAAATGTCCAGCGTCGCTATTGCTCTTTACAGACAAATGGAACAAGACCAATGCGAGAGAAGAAAACCCACAAGTTTCTATTCCCACCGGATTGCACTGTAAAGGAATATACTCAAAGGTACTTGAATTGCCCACCGGACTTCAACAAATAGAAACAATAGCTCAGATACTCTTTTCTGTAATGTAAAGGGAGGAGCGGTACTTAAAGAAGAAAATATTGAACGCAATACGCATGGCTTTTCAGTGACAGAAAGCACCCGCTACAACCGTCGATTGCCGATGGTAAATAAAAGGCAGCTAGCTAGATCGCACAACACGGCGTTCAACATTCACTTCGAGGAAAAGGGAACGGAGAAGAAAATTTGTCTGCACACACTCGCTGCACAAAGCGCGCTCCGTGCCGTGCTGAACCAAGACGCCGTTACATACTGCCGTCTGCAACATCGCTGAACGTAGTAAGTTGGCGCTTTTATAGGACGATTGTGCAGATGGTAATTTATTTTTGTAATTCCCTTTATGCTGGAACTGCAAGAAGCGCGAGATGCCGCTCATAGGTTTTTAATTGATCTGCCGCCAATGAATAGAACATATGAGCTAAAAAAAAATCGTATTGCGGTGTTTCTCTTTATACATGAGTTGGGAGACATCGCAGACGAAGTTTTCATAAGTTCGCCATGGTACAAAGCGCAGGCATGCCTACACGCCTGGAAGCTAGCCTGCAAATTAACTCGAGAGCTCAATGCAGAGCCACACCACCGTGGCTATCGAGAACAAAGGACGCCGAAAAAATTGGCTGCGGTTTAGCTCCGGTTAATCCTATAGTTGCGAAAGCTTCGTTTCCTCGGCACGTCGTCTACGCAGCGCCTGATTCTGACGCTCTCCAGACCTGAAACCGGTCTCTTCCGCAGTTGAAGAGTGACTCCGGGACGTGGCACGACTTCTAGCCGCATCTTCGTTACGACGCTTCTCGAGTCGTGCGGCGCGTTCTTCCGGCGTCTCTTGAACGCGTTGTCTCTTCCGCGCTTCGTTCTGACGTTGTTGCGTCTCTTTCGCGCTCTCCATAACGACTACAATACACTGCTACTACTGCTGTAGCTAATAGGAAGAAAGGAAAGTGCACGGGCCTGCCTAATTGCTCAAGCCGAGCCACGCTCGCTGCCGCGTGATAAAATAAGGAGAGTAAAGGATAGGAGAGCAAAGGCAGAAAGAAAAGGCGCGGGTTAATATGGCCCGGGCCGATCCCGGAGGCAGTGCAATAATGTGCCGACCCGTGCCAGAGTGCTTCAAAGCAAGCAATCCGCTATATTCTAAAAATAATTTTAAAATCTTGGGTCCAAGGACACATTTGGGGCCGTGTTACGCAACTGTCACACATTCTGTCAAAAGTTATTGACAGTAACGTCAAAATGACGAAATGCTGAGACTTCACCGCTTGACGCAACGAGGTTTCAGCCAATTACAGCAGGGCGGCGCGCCAAGAGCACTTATTTGCACGTCGAGGGCCCGTCTGTTAAAGTTTTGTAAAAAGATTAAAAAAACGCAGCGATCAAAATAGCTATTTTACTTTGCCAAAAAGTTCGAAAATATTAAGCAAAACAAAAAGCGTTCGAGGAGAGTTTTTGAAATTTGCTGGTGTGCCACTTTTGCTGCCGCAGGGACGCGCTGACGGCAGTAAAACGTCAAGCCGCTTTGCACGAACGCAGCCGATTCTACGCCGTGCTATTTCTTACGCGGCGTATGAAAGAAGCAACTGTGCGGTTGACTTAAGTGTGTAGAAAAATTTGAACGAGTGCAGTGAAGGCTTCGTGCCTACCGAGCGAACTTGCAAGAACTTGGTCCGAAATCGACGAAGACAACTTGTTGAAGTCTGTGTGGTTCGGCGCTTTCGTTCAATGACAAAAATGCGAAAAGGTGAGATGGTGCATTATGTGATGTGTTGTTGTCTGTTTATTTTTCTTTGGGAAACAGAAGACAACCACGAAGGGCGATTTGCTGAGAAACATAGTGCTCCGCCCTCTCCGGTAATGTTTCCTTGCTCCGAAGCTACTCGAGTCGCTTCTCTCTCCACTTCTGGCCAGGTGTACTACACAGCCGCCTCGTTGTCAAACCGCTGCCCAAGAACGTTCGCGCTCACTGGCCGACAGGACGCGCGCAGTCAACACAAAACACGATCACTGGGTGATTTCTATCGTGCCGCCGAACACGCAATAGAAGTAGAAGGCAAGATGCACCAACCTACGTGGTTCATGCAACCACGCCGCAATCTACCCTTATCTCCTCCGCCATGGCGCGTGCCCTCTACCCCACCGCAGCGGAAGATACAGCGATAGCGCTGGCCATCGCTGACCGCCGTATTCGCACAGCCCTCAGTGACTCAATACGAGCAATACTAAATTACTCGGCACGTTGCATCTGCATTCCTGCCGAACGCATCCTGCGCGGCTGCAATCCCGACCGCAAAATTAACCCAATCTATATACACGCCCACGCGGACAACTCTGGAAACGAAGGGGCCGAGTGACATGCCCAGTGATCAACAATCCGTGCAGCTAGCCCCACGGATCCAGGCGCCATCACTGAAGCACTCAACTTTTGCGGCATGAACAATTTTCATAAAGAGACGAGACTCCGTTTGCCGCCTCGACGGAGCACAGACCACCCTGCGCCGCAGCTTGGAGACGCCCTCAATTCTTAGACACTCAAGGCTTCACTAGACACAGATGGGGAATACAAGCCCGCATGCCCGGAGTGCAACCACGGATAGCCCGCCACCCAAGCGCACATCTTTTGGGGATGGGAAAATATGCTGCCAACACGGGCCCTCCTGCCGGCATCCTCTGCGGAAAGCTGGGACCAACTGGTCACCCCGCCAGACAAGGCCACTCAAGTTGCACTCATTTCGTGGTCCCAGGACATCGCCTCCACCTGGGGACACACAGGACCCACCTGCCCTAATTCCCGACACCTGTGGCAACTAAATTTGTCTCTCTCTGTCCTTCCTCCATTTCTTGCTATCGGCATGGCTCTCCAAATTTTAGTGCCGCAATGTACACTACATGGTTTGAAGTAATGGAACATATAAACCTTTCGCCTTGAAACGAAATGCCCGAATAGAAACACGTGGCTATATTAACGCTCATAAAATGGATTTCTACCCAAGACATGCACCACTTCTCTTCGGGCTCGACACGCTCGTATCTTGTCACCCTATCATGGACAACTTCCGAATCCTGTCGACATAGTAGGTGAATGATCTTGTATGACCTGAAGTAGCGGCGAAAACTTTTTCACTCAGTCCACAGTGGCGTATTGGTGTCCAAACATAGACTTGTTGCAGCTCTCTTGTATTCTGTGTGGCGTCAACGTCGATTGTGGTGTCAACAGTCGGTGCGCTACTCGTCTTGAATCTGCAGCCGGGCATAACGTCGAGATTCTCCTGCACACTGCTCACTCTAAACAGAAAGGCGCAAAAATGTAGTAAGCTGTCCTCAATCACACTTCCTTTATAAATTAGAGTGGTCAAGAGGGCAGCTCGCTCCCTTTTTACTTCCATATTGGCGTATTCGTGTTTAGAGTGGAGTGCAGTGCCCGTATTCCGCGTTTGTGACATAATAAAAAGCGTTACAATCTTCCGCAGCGGCTACACCTTATTTGTCGAAACACCGGAAGCGGATGTGGTGGTTCCGATGCAGCGGAAAAGGTCGATGAAATCGGATGGTGACGTAAAACACATAGCGTACGCTTCTCTAGCAGCAGATGCCCAAGGAGAGCCAACATGGCGGCGCACTCTGAAGCGGAGCCTGTCGCTTCTTAGTGAACTCGTCGGTGTTACCGGGTTTTTGGGCACGTTAACTGGCTATGAACAGGATACTGGTCTTTCGCTTCACCTTATCTTGCCTACAGTAAATTGTAGGGACGATAAATTGGGCTGTATTTTATTTCGCTGGGCGATTCGGTAGCTGCTAGGACTAACGAGCAACTGTTTGTTGTAGAAATTGTTCTCTTCATTCAAATCGGATGGCGCCAAAATCACAGGAGTTATCTCGTCTCTGTATGTTGAATGATGTAACGTAAAGCGTGATGACTCTCAAAATACTTGCGTTTACTGCGCGCAACTGCGCATTTCCTATTCTAGAGCTGTCTAGAAGCTGTTGAAGCGTCCTGCGTCATGATCGTGTGTAATGTCTGCCAGCGTAAAACCGCCCAGGTGCACGGATGGTCAGTCGCCAGGGGCGCGTTGCTACACCGACGCGTTTAACGTGCCAGCGGTGATTTTTCGGTGTCCTTTACTGTTCTCGATAGCCGCGGTGGTGTGGCTCTGCATTGACCTCGCGAGTTAGATTGCAGGTGAGTTTCCAGGCGTCAGTGTGGGCATGTCTGCGGTTCGTACGATCGCGAACTTATGAAAACGTTGTCTGCGAAGTCTCCCAACGCATGTAGAGAGAGAAACACAGCAAGACGATTTTTTTAGCTCATACGTTTTATTTATTGGCGGCAGATCAATTAAAAACCTATCAGCGGCACTTCGCGGTTCTTGCAGTGCCCGCATAAAAGGAATGACAAAAATAAATTACCGTCTGCACAGCCGTCCTATAACAGCGAATTAACACGGTGGTTTGGGCTAGTTGGTTGCAGTTCATAATGGAGACAAGTTTCGCAGCATGAATAAAACGCACACAGAAGACAAGGAACAAACAAGACATGACTGTGCTGCATAGTCCTGTCTAGTTTGTTCCTTGTCTTCTGTGTGCATTTTATTCATGCTGCGAAACTTGTCTCCATTATGAACAATAACAGCGCCAACTTGCGTTCAGCGGTGTTGAAGACGGCAATTCGTCACGGCGTCCTCATTCAGAACGGCACGGAGCGCGCTTTGTGCAGCGTGTGACTGCACACAAATTTTTCTCTCCGTTCGCTTTTACCCTCACGATAAATGTAAAACACAGTGTTATGCGACCAAGCAAGCTGCCTTTTGTTTACCATCGGCGATCGACGGTTGTAGCGGGCGCTTTCTGTCATTAAAAAGCCATGCGTGTTGAGTACAATATATTCTTCCTTAAGTACACCTCCGGCCTTTACAGTACTGAAAAGAGTATCTGAACTATTGCCTCTATTTGTTGAAGTCGAATGGGCAAAGAAAGCACCATTGATATTACCCCTTTACAGTGGAATTCGATGGGCAACTAAACTTGTGGGTGAATGTTTCTTCTCTGGCATTAGTCTCGTTCCATTTGTCGGTAAAGAGACACAGTGACGCTCGATGTTTCGCTGCAGCAACCACAACGCAGTGACATCCTGCCGGCGCTCAAAGTCGCAACCGAACCGACATCCGCTTCCGGCGTTTCAACCAATCAGGTGCGGCCGCTGCTGCAGGTTATGACGCTTTTTATTATCACACAAACTCAGAATACGGCACCAGGTAGGCGACTCCGTCGAGGTTGTCCCCGTCGGGTACGTCCTGCAACACTGCGTCGAGCGTTGTCACCATGGCCTCCATGCTGCGTACGAGGTGATAGGGTTTCACAGGGTTGCCCCCTTAACTATGGATTGTAGGCGGAGGCAAAATAGGGCAAGATTGCGTCCGATGGTCTGTCTTCGGTGTTAACGTAGATGGAGTGTACTTACGTGAAGTTCTTTTTTCAGTTTAACCCGTTCAGGGTGCCATTGTGATGCCTACGGCAACGGAAAGGTGCCGCCGTCTAACTGGGTTTTATAAAGTCCGCGTAAGTTATCTCACAAGAGTGGATTGTAAACGGAGCTACTTGTTACTACTAGTAAGCAGCAATAAGGAAATAAATGAAATATATTTACGCCTGCCAACTGCCATGAAATATGACCGATGTCAAGCCTTGCTTTGAGAAGATATCTAGGCGCTGCCTAACATCGCATTGCCTATTCATCACAACCCATGACATCATCATTCATCACCAAAACTACCACCTATACCTCCCTCCCCCTCACATGTCCCTATCTAAGCCAAAACAGAGCACGTGGCGCCATTTCCAGGCGCCCACACTTTCCTCTCTCCTGCCCGCCTCGCCCTTGTTCACCCCGGTGCCTTTTCACCGGATTGCACGCTCTGCAGCCAACCCCGAGCAGACTATGTTCACAGTCTTTATTCTTGTCCGGCACTTTCGGCCCCCGCATCATGGCACCTAAACAGTCTGCAGCTGTGGGAGGCTGCTTTGGCCAGCTCGGAGCCGTATATTCAACTACGGCTTACGACCTCGCCAGCGGAATTCACCGCCAATGACGACATGGAGGTCACGACCACCAGACGGTAGGCAACCCAGCCAGCAGCAGCATTATTTCTATTCTTTTTTGGCCTTCGCTAAATAAAGTTTTTCACCTCCACTAACACCTAGTAAAGCACGAGCGCTAATGATCCCGTTCGGAGGAAAACCCCTCATCGGCGTGGCTGCGAAATCCAGATTCGTGGAATGGGCGTAGTGACGTAGAAAAGCACGTTTGCTGCGAAGAAAAAAAATGGCTGCGGCTTAGCTCAGCTAACCCGAGTTATGCAAGGGAAAGCAAGGATTACACGGGAAGTCCCGTCCTAAGGTTTTCGTGGCCGAGCGACAGTCTGACATACAGACAGACCACGTGGGTCGTCGTGCATTCCGCATTGGGAGAACTCGCTTCAAGCGGCTCGCCAGTCTCCGCCTCGGCTGCTAACAAGGCTCGCCGCTGTCTTCCGCGTGTTTCGCTCGGCGTCGAGCCACGCTGAGCTCCCGCCCTCCTTTGCTTTCGGCTGGCCGTTTAGCGCGTTTACGCTCGCTATCGATTGCTATATATCTCGCACGGTTGTCAATGTCGACCGGGTGATCAGACTCGGCCCGACTTCTGCGAGTACGCACCCTCGAGGACGTCGGCTCCGGCCGACTTGCTTCGTCCATAGTGAGACACTGGATAGGCAGCGGTAATGCGCCTTGATAATTTCAAAGTAGCGACACTCTCCTCCGCGCCGCGCTTTCCTCCTCGATTCTCCTCGCGCGGCGGCTGTGAGCTATGCGCACGACACGCTTTTTCTCCTTGGCGCTCGCCGGCCGACCGCAGCAGTGAGCGAAGCGCGTGTTTTTGGGCCAGCTCTGCGATCTAGGAGTGCACAAAATCTTTGAATTGCAAGAAAAACATTGAGAATGCCGAAAGTAACGTTCATGAAGAGAATGGTTTCTTCTTAGAACTGTGTGAATGGGGAATACTGACTAATACTGACAAAGCCTTCAGGCGAGCTTGGTACTGCAGACATTTAAGTCACATGATAAGGTGTTTTAGTTTGTGCTCCTGATTTAGCACTGCCTCTGACTTTGTCTGTGTTCGTTTCTTTACAGCATCAACTCTGTCGCTGCAGTAAAACTTCGGAAAACGACCCGGGCTGGTGCTCTGAACTTCAAGATCAGAGAAGGTCACAGCGGTACTTAGTCTGTTGCGCTACTGTCAGGCTATGAGTCTAGGCATAGTATATGTCACGTGGTAAGCCGTGAGTTTGGATCACTGGTTAATTATATACTTATTATGACTAATTACTGGAAGCCAAATTAATTGATTTTTAGTAAATTGCAATTAAAACCCAAATTTGTGCTGCAGCATCGACTCATATACAGTTGGAAAACTTAGGTCAACTCTAATGGCACCGTGCTAGACAGCGATCCACATTAATCTGCGTTAATTAGTTAATTTTCTACAAAACCAAACAATAAGCTAGACAATAAAGTCGTATACCTTGCGACAGGAACAGCGCAGCACGAGACAAAGAAGGGACAGGAGAGACACGACGCTGTCTCGTGCTGGTCTGTTCCTGCCGCAAAATCATGCACCAACGAGCCCAACTTTCCACCTTGCTAAAGTCATATACCGTTGAAAAGCTTAGGTTGAACGCAAATACTCCGAAATAGTTTACGATACCTATTAATTAGCGTTATTGAGCTATATGCAATCAAAACCACCCTTTGCATTGTAGTATCGAGTCATATACCTTTCGAAAGCTTAGGTTCAGTGCAAATGAGGTGTGCTAGTTATCGGCCGGAATTAATTAGTGCTGAATATTTAACTGCGGTTAAATGCTAAATTTGCACTATAGATGGAAAACTAAGGGCAAGCGTAAACCCGTTATGCTAGCTGGCCAAACTTAAAGAAAAAACTCACAAAAACAGAGCTAACATTCTAACTGGGCTTAACACGAAATTCTTCGAAATGTTTTTCTTTGCTTGTGCATTTAATTGCGCACTTTCAATGCAATCAAGGAGCGCGGACAACCATTCATCGAACATTATTAAGCAGTGGTGCCAAGGAAGCTAAGAATATGCTCGGTATACCTATGAGGGAACGCATTGTTATCTCTCATCATCATCATCATCATCATCATCATCATCAGCCTTAATACACCCACAGCAGGGCAAAGGCCTCTCCCATGTCTCCAAATAACCCTATCTTTTACCAGCTGCATCCACCTTTTGCCTGCAAACTTCTTAATCTTATCCGCCCATCTAACCTTCTGCCGCCCCCTGCTACGCTTACTTTCTCATGGAATCCACTCCGTTACCCTTAAGGACCACTGGTTATCTTGCCTTCGCATTACATGCCCTGCCCAAGCCCATTTCTTTCTCTTGATTTCGACTAGGATGTCATTAACCCGTGTTTGTTCCCTCACCCACGCTGCCCGCTTCCGATCTCTTAACGTTACACCTATCATTTTTCTTTCCATGGCTCGCTGCGTTGTCCTTAACTTAAGCTGAACTCTTTTCGTTAGCCTCCACGTTTCTGCCCCGTAGGTGAGTACCGGTAAGATTAAGCTGTTGTACACTTTCCTCTTGAGGGAAATTGGTAAACTGCCACTCATGATCTGCGAGAATTTGCCATATGCGCTCCACCCCAATCTTATCCTTCTAGTTATCTCCTTCTCATGATCCGGATCAGCTGCCCCTACCTGCCCTAAGTAGACGTATTCCGTCACAGCTTCTAGGCTCTCGCTGCCAATTGTGAACTGTTGTTCCCTTGCTAGGCTGTTGGACATTACCTTGGTTTTCTGCATGTTAATTTTTAGACCCATCGATCTGCTCTACCTCTCTAACTCATTGATCATGATTTGCAGTTAACCTCCTGAGTGACTCAGCAAGGCAATGTCATCAAGCAAATCACAGATTATTTAGGTATTCTCCATTAATTCCTATTCCTAACTGTTCCCAATTCAGGCCTCGAAATACCTCCTGTAAACATGCGGTGAACAGCATTGGCGAGATTGTGTCTCCTTGCCTGACGCCCTTCTTTATTGGAATTTTATTGCTGACTTTATGGAGGACGATAGTAGCTGTGCAGTTGATATATATCTTCCAGTAATTTTACATAAGGCTCTTCTACCCCCTGATTACGCAATGCCTGTATGACTGCCGAGGTTTCCACTGAGTCGAATGCTTTCTCGTAAACAATGAAAGCTATATATAGAGGTTGGTTATATTCTGCACATTTCTGTATCACCTGATTGATAGTGTGAATATGATCTATTGTGGAATATCCTTTACGAAAGCCTGCCTGATCATTTGGTTGATTAAAGTCTACCGTTGCCCTGACTCTATTAGCGATTACCTTAGCAAACACTTGTAGGCAACGGATAGTAAGCTGATCGGTCTGTAATTTTTCAAGTCCTTGGCGTCTCCTTTCTTATGAATTAAGATAATGTTTGCATTCTTCCAAGCTTCTGGTACAGTCGAGGTCATTAGGCATTGCGTATACAGGGTGGCTAGTTTTTCTAGCACGATGTCCTCTCCATCCTTCAACAGATCTGCTGTTACCTGATCCTCTCCAGCTGCTTTTCCCCTTTTCATTGCTTCTAAGGCTTTCTTTACTTCATCTTTCGTTACTGGCGGGATGACGCATTGCTGTGCACTGCTGTCTTTCTCATTAGCGCTCTGATTACATTGGCTACTGTACAGGTCTGTAGAGAAGTCTTCGGCTGCGTTAACTATCTTATCCATATTGCTAATGACATTGCCCTGCTTGTCTCTTAATGCATACATCTGGTTTTTACCAATGCCTAGTTTCCTCTCTAGGCAAGATGAACGCTTCTCGATAATGTAAGATTACACTTGACACTGAAATTTCGTTCCAGTATGTAGTAGGGGTCTAAAGCTGGTATTTTGATTAGGCATCACCTAAAATGTATCATTAAAGGACATGAGAGCATGGTCACCAGGATGATTTATTTTCGCGCACGCAAAAGAGCCTTGATTGACAATATACACGTAACAGACGGCAGTATCATGTAATATTCAGCATCCACGCTAGTGTAGATATATGTGCTATGCAGTATTAATCGCAGTTGAGAAAAACATGCTCAAGGAAAACAACAGTGGTGTATGTCATAGACAAAATCAACATCAATTTGTACATCTATGCAGCAGTTTCATGCAAGCGAAAGTTAATGGACAATGGGATCTTAGGCTAAATGACTGTCTGCTTTAAAATTGCCTATTTGTTGTTATAAAGACGACGCTACAGGTGCAAGAACTAGCACGCTTTGAGCCCAGTCGCGATTTCCAGAGAAGAGGCAATGCGCGGATGCTTTGGAGATTCGTTTCGTTCTGGCCTCGCATGCTAAATAACCTAAAAACGAAGCAGCAAACAACCCTCGAATGATGCGTTCCAACCAACGGTGTCAACCATTTTTTATGACGTCGTGGTTAATCGTTAAAATGAGTTGCCGAGCGAGTTGGTATTCCGTGCTGACATTCACAACGCAAAGATGAACACGGACACGAAGGGAGACACCACAAAGCACCGACCTCAACAACGTGAAAATCCCCCAACGAGAATATATATGGTATCATTAATACCGCATAACCATCATCAGGCCACTTGCTGCTGTTGCAGGCGCAACAGCACGACATAGCGCTTGCACGTTACAATAAAAGCACGGTGCTGTAATATTCGCTCGCCGAGCGTAGGAGAAAAATGGAGCGGAGGAAAAATTAAAACACAAGCAATGCACCGGACCCGCGCGTTTCCAAGGGCAACGGCAGGGAGACCAATCGCCGCTCAGGAAATCGGGCGAAGAGCCGACCCTCAAGGAAGGGGCGAGCAAGGGACGATGAGAAGACGAGGAGGTCGCGCGGCGGCGGCGGCAAAGTTCACTGGTTGGCGGTACTGTCATGTTATCAAGGGGTTTTAGGCAGCGGCCAGCCGCCGCGACTGCAGCTGCTACGAGGCACGTGGTGCTTCACGTGGTTACTTACGCACCTCCGCTCCTCCTGTTCAAGGTCATTCGTGCAGACGCAGCGAAATGGGCGCCGCTCGGATAGTAAAGCTTTTGCTTCAAAAGGTTGTCAAGCGGAAGTGAACCGGAGTCCATTTGATCTGGAGCCGGGCCTCTACTCCACAAATGAAGATGTTCGTTCAGGAGGATAAACACACTTTTCACAAGCAGGTCGCACAGCACTGTGCGTAAAAGGCATTAAAGGGAAACTTAGTTTCATGGGCCACTAATCTGCGTCACGGATTATTTTGTGCGATGAGGTGTAATACAGCAGGATGTGATTTCACGTGAAAACGTGCCGATATATGCGTAATGGTGTGACAAGGAATCCCCAACCGACCGCACGGACACTATAAAACTATCGCTACATACTTGCAAGGTGAACTTAAGGGATGCCAAGTTTCGGAAGAGTTTATAAAGTAAAGAAGTTTATGAAGGCAGTCTGGCTAGCCACAGCTACATGCGCTTATTAAATACAGATAGGGAAGTTTATTTCACCTCCAGGCAAGCAATAAATGTGTGCAGAAGAGAGTACATGTGACATGGGAGAACATGATATATCTCGCCGAGGCAATTAGTTACAAAACCAACTGGTGGCGAACATCAGCACGAGAATATAAGCGTGTTCATACACAAGTCATCCGACGAACATACCGCAAACGGAGTTATGCTTACTCGATTAGAAACCGCTAGCCAATGCATTCAGCGCACAAAAAAATCACTGGTCCAGTAAGAGGCTTCTGCTCAACAAATTCAATACATAAAAGAAACCCTTGCTTGCTTTCAGTGCTGACTGTGTACTAGCGACGTTGCATGGAAGTTTTAATCAATGTCAGATTAGGATCTGAGATTTAGGCGAAGCGGATATATTTTTACTCTTCATTTCCTTTACTCTGTTGGTTGACGAAGAACCGCAAAAAAAAAACTGCCGTGTGCTGTACAAATAAAACTGGCCTTTGAAATGAAGGCTGTTTGAGGAAAGGAAACGGTGCAGTCATTGTCTCATCTCGGTGGACACCCTAAACGAACCGTATGGGAAAGAGTTTTGAAGGTGGTAGTGAAAGAAGAAATCAAGAGTTGCCGTAGTGGAAGGCTCCCGAATAGTTTAGATCACCTGTAGATCTTTAACGTGCACTGATATCGCACAACACACAAGCGCCTTTCGAGTTTCGGCTCCATCGAAACACTGCCTCAGCCGACGATCCCGGGTACTCTTGCGCAGCAGTCAACTCCTCTTATCCCTGAGGGATCGAAGCTTCGTGGACTTGATGAACTGCAAAATTCTTCGTCATCCTCGCCACATGTTCACATTGTAAAATATTGTGTGTGCATCTGACACCCGCACATTAACTTTCATTTGTTTAGTGATAATAATAATAATTGGATTTGGGGGAAAGGAAATGGCGCAGTATCTGTGTCATATATCGTTGGACACCTGAACCGCACCGTAAGGGAAGGAATAAACGAGGGAGTGAAAGAAGAACGGAACAAAGAGGTGCCGTAGTGGAGGGCTCTGGAATAATTTCGACCGCCTGGGGATCGTTAACGTGCGCTGAAATCGCTCAGCACACGGGCGCCTTAGAGTTTCTCCTCCATAAACACGCAGCCGCCGCGGTCGGGTTTGAACCCAGGAAGTCCGGATTAGTTTAGACATGTGGATTTCTGCTTAATATCATTTTAATTAAGGAGTAACAGACTTATAGCGAAAATCCTCAACCGCTACGTGAGTGAAATATTCCTGAGCTTATCATGCGAAGGTTGCATTCAATCATTGAAACCTGCATTCTTCAAAATCGATGAACGTGAACGTCTACGACCCCGCCGCGGTGGCTCAGTGGTTAGGGCGCTCGACTACTGATCCGGAGTTCCCGGGTTCGAACCCGACCGCGGCGGCTGCGTTTTTATGGAGGAAAAACGCTAAGGCGCCCGTGTGCTGTGCGATGTCAGTCCACGTTAAAGATCCCCAGGTGGTAGAAATTATTCTGGAGCCCTCCACTACGGCACCTCGCTCTTCCTTTCTTCTTTCACTCCCTCCTTTACCCTTCCCTTACGGCGCGGTTCAGGTGTCCAACGATATATGAGACAGATACTGCGCCATTTCCTTTCCCACCAAAACCAATTATTATTATTATTATGAACGTCTACGAGGCATGTAGCGAAGCTGGTGCTTCACCACGAATGCAAAGAAAATGTCTTTATTGGCAGATTTTACTGCCGAGCCCTAGCTACGAGATGCTGTCTGCCCCTCCGTGGCTGGTGTTCATCCAACAAATATAGCTGGAAACTTAATTTCTTTAATCATGTCAAATTCACTTGTTTAGTGACTGTATTCAGCTGTTTGGAGCGCTACTCAGCCGAGGCTGGTAGTAAGGCGACTCTAGAAATTACAGTGAGGACAATTCACCTCTTTCACTCTTCATGCTGCAGAAATCAGTCTGGTCTTGCCACAATAGGAATGCGGTAAGAAAATTGCGTTTTTTTGCCGGACTTTTAGCCGAGCAAAAACACTGAACAAAGGGCAGACAAAGGACATAAGATGCACACGGTACACGAAAGGAAATTCTCGTCAACATTCCGAGCGATAAGTTCTTATGCACATCCGGCGTCAGTGGCGCGGGAAGCTTTCGAGGAGCTGTCGAAAGTGTACTATTATTAGCCGAACGTTCAAGTATGTGCATATGTTCAATTATTCCACATATGAATCAACTTATTTTATCCGGGCTGTGGTTCTACTCAATTGAAGGATTAAACCATGCCGAATTGGAAAACAATTCCCAAGTTCACGAGGATGCGAACACCATTCCGTCCGTAATAATACTCTGAGTTTTGGCGCTGCCAGTCCTCATCATCTGGTTTGTGTGTTTTTTGTTCAAAATTCACTGCAACGCCTCCCGTGCATTAAGCGCTCGAAATTTAGCGCTGAGCGCTGAAAATACACTACAGGTAATAACAAAGTTCAAGATGGATTTCCTCTGAGAGCGGGATAAGCTGAACGAAAAAATTTCTCGATACAAGAATAGCACAGCTTGAATGAGCAAACATACCATGATCATGCAAGGTATTCACCAAGGTAATCGTTGAAATGTTTGAGGAAAGTTATATTTTCATTGACCAAAGAAGGTGACCGGCCTTTCTAACGGCGAAGCTTGTGCGTTCAGGAAAACGCATCAGGTTGGAACACTGTCGGCAACAAAATGGCGTCGGCAACACTTCCACCACGCTCTTCTCAAGAAATCTCTCTCCAGCGAACGACAAGTGGCCATCCCCATATGGGAACTCCGAAGTGACGAAAGAGTTGTGGTATATCTTGCCGATTGGTTTTTCATCCAAGTGAAAAAAAAAATCGCAAACGCAGTTTTGCCTTGAGTAGACATGGTGTGGTTTATGATTTATGGTTAATGAAGGTTTGACGTCCCAAAACGACTCAGGCTATGAGGGACGCCGTAGCGAAGGGTTTCGGAAATTTCGACCTCCTGGGGTTCTTTACAGCGCACTGACATCGCACAGTAGACGGACTCATAGAATTTGGCCTCCGTCGAAATGCGACCGCCACGACCGGGAACCAACCCTCGTCTTTCGGGTCAGCAGCCGAGCGCCATAACCACTGAGCCACCGCGGCGGCAATGTGGGAGATGCTCTTTCAAAATATTTCAAAGAAGTATGAAGTTTGCTCAATAGCCTTGGAAGGGCTGAGGACATTACTTTTGGAAACAAAACATGAATGCATCAACTTAGGCCAGATAGTCGCTGATTATAAGCACGGGATCGAAATAACAGCCGAACAAACGCCACTTAGCAGGCACACTGCGGCCATGTATATAGCACATTTCCAATACCCTTCAAGACGAAAGCATTAAACACATTTATCTTTCCTGTAGTTACTCTGAAGCGGAAACCTTGCCTATACTAACGTAATGCCTTGTAATTAGGTTGAGGATAGCACAGTGGACAACAGAAATAACATGATAGATGCAACGTTAAGACAAAGGAAGAGAGGTCAAAATTGGCCAGAGAAAAAACTCGGCTAAATGACAGCGTATTTGAAATCAAGGACAAGCGTCTTTGCAAGCAGATGGGATGTGAAGGCAGACAATCGACTGTCATAATTGTTAGCAATTGATCGTGGGAGGAAGGAAGCGGCTCAGACGGCGGCAGAAAATCTGATCGGCAGAGGAGATTACGTAGTTACCGGAGATAAGGTGGCCGAACCTTACAGAAGAGGCGATTAGTTTGAGGTAGAAGCCGTTGTCCTTAACTGGGATTAGTCAGGCTGATTTACAACAGGGTGAAGATTGAAGAGATAATACAGAGGGCGCGGCTTCATAACGGGCTCCAAGAGAAGCTTGTGCCATTCAGTAAAACTGCAGAGGTTAGAAGGGCGGTTGGAATGAATTCGCTGTCACTACACGAAATAGTTAAGTTTTTAAAAAGACAACAGCTTTAAAATGACGTCAGCAACACTTCCTCACACTTCTCAACAAATCCGTCGCCTGTGTATGACGAGTGGCTATCTGCACAGGTGAACTGCGAGATGACGGAATAGTGTTGGAATACCATCCCGATTGGTTTGACATTACGATTAATTAAACAAAAGGGCGATAACTACGGAGAACGTTCACTGTCGCCATGAATCGAAAAATGACCTATCATAAATCGACATGTTTCGGCAATACCGAATATAGAACACAACATTCCAGCGGAGACGGAAACACGAGACGAAATTTGGGTAATGCTCCAGATCATGTTTTAATATATATATATATATATATATATATGTGTGTGTGTGTGTGTGTGTGGGGGGGGGGGGGGGGTCGTGGTTTCGGATCCCACCGGCTGCATGGTTGATTTTTTTGCTGCTTCATAATTATTTCCTTTAAGTGACAGATTCATGGGCGTGTTATTCTCCCACCGCTCAGCACTACAAATTAAAAAGTACAAGCATTCGCACATGCTTGGTTTCGGTGACTGTTGACTTTTTTGCACGTCACTGACGGCAGGAAAAAAAAGAGAAAATATTTGAAAAGCGCACAAAAACGTCAGCCGCTGTGGTGCAATCTGAAGAAAGGCGCGTGGCCGTAATAACAAAATACAACAATTGTAATAACGAGTAAGCCCGACTGAAGATGAATAAAGGAAAAACAGAGCAATGTACATAGATCACTTAGAGGGTGACAGGTAACAAGGCTAGTATACAAAACATTTTTTTATGCACTCGTAGAATATTCCCGTAGTGCAGCTTCAAAGCCTTTAGGCTCATAATTTATAACTTCACTGGGTAGTTTGTTCGTCATCTATTGTCCTCACGAGAAAAGAATAATGAAAAGAGTCTGCCCTGTAAAGCAATGGTTTGATGTTTACTGCGTTTTGTGATTGACTGGATGGAATTGTATGCTAGAATGTACCTTTCGAGGTTTACTTTGTAATAGCCACGTAAAATGTGATAAAAGAAAAGAATCCTATTTTGTCCCATTTTCTTCTTAACAGTGGTTAAACCAGCCTTTATTCTTAGTTCTGGAACTGACTGCATTCTAGAATAAGCATTATAAATGAACCTAAGAACTTTGTTCTGCACAGGTTCACATTTCAAAATATTGTGCTCAGTGTATGGCTCCCAAATGGGGCTTACCTAAGTAAATAGTGGCAGGACTGTCATTTTATATGCTAACAACTTGACATCTGGCGTGGCATCAGTTAGCTTCTTCCGTAGCGTCGAAAGCTTTCTGATCGCCTTATCACAAACTTCATCTACATGCGATGACCAATTTAGATCATGTCTCAGACACAAGCCCAAGTACCTGAACTCAGGGACATCTTTTAGAATGACATGACGAATTTTATACGAAAATACAAGGGGTTGTTTTTTTCGCGTCATATGCATACAAACGGTCTTCTCTGTGTTCATGTCCATTTGCCACCGTTTGCACCAGGTACTGATTATGTCCAGATGGTCATTCAGTCTCTTCTGATCAGCACAAGATTTCACATTACAATAAATAATAATATCATCTGCGTAATGTTTAATCGTTATCTCTGGCGAAAATCTGGTGCTCATATCGCTAACATACAAAGAGAAAAGCAAAGGACCTATCACAGCGCCTTGTGGAACACCTCATCGTACATTTTTATTTGAGCTGGCAATGTTATTAAGAAAAACAAACTGCTGTCTATGCGTTAGGTACGCCTCAATCCATTTTATTACAATATTATTTTTCAATAAGTTGTGAAGTTTCAGTAGTAGCTTTTGGCGGGATATTCTATCAAACGCTTTCCTAAAATCGATAAAGATGATATCTATTTGCCCTCTTTCGTCGATACATTCGGCAATGCCAATGTACAACTTCACCTAATATGGTAATAGTGGAATATCCGCGCCGGAAATCATGCTGGTGGCTTCCCAGCACCCCAATTGCTTCAGCGAATTCCATAAAGTGTTTAGTTAAAATGTGTTCAAATGTTTTGCAACACGTACTCGTCGAAGATATTGGTCGGTAATTTGTTACATAATGTTTTGCTCCTCGCTTATGTATTGGTATTACTTTGGCGTACTTCCATCGCCACGGATGTCACCAGATAGAAGAGACATGTCAAATATTTCTACAAGATAGTAGGAACATCATTCTGCGTACCTTTTTACGAAGGTATTAGGAATTTCGTCCGGTCCTACGGATTTTTTTGTCTCCAGATTAAGAAGGTTAAGAATTCTGTCGTGACTAATTTTTATATCCGGTAAAAGACGGTATGTTGATGAGTCTTCTAGATGCGGTGTTGTACCATCATCCCAGGTAAATACGGACTCGAAATATTCGTCAAGAAGGCATGCCATTTCACTACTATCACTTACTGTGCAAGTAGCATTTTTTTAAGAACGCAATGGGGGATTTCTGTTTTGACAGGTACCACCAGAATTTTCGAGGAGATGTTTTAATGAACATAGTCAACGTTTCATTCATAAACCGCTGTGTTGCTCTCTCAATCTCTGCTTTACATGCCTGGGAAAGGTTTTTAACCCTTTCGTCTATTGCATTTGAGGTTGTATTTGTGCATTTTGTTCTCATACGTTTCAACTGGCGCTTCATGTGAATAATATTCCGCGATATCCACCGATTTCTCTTGCAAACTTTCTTGATGCGCATAGGAATGAAGGATTTCATGCATTTGTGAATTACTTTTTTAAACCGTTCCCAAGCCTGATTTACAGATGTTGATTCAAGAGTTACAAAATCACTGAAGCAGTAGAAGCCTTGTTCTAGACAATCCAGTACTCCTACATCGTCTGCTCTAGAAAAATCAGGGACTAGCGCAGTTTTTGTGGGGTGGGGTTTTTCACGCTTGATGGCTAGCCGGACGATTACCATCATATGGTCAGAAAGACCACTCATGAAGTCACAGCGTGAATGATATTGTGTTGCTGACTGACTCAGAAAGACTAAATCAAGTAGGGATTTTCCGGATTCATTCATTCGTGTAGGCGTGCTGACAAGCTGAACCAGATTTATGCACAATTCGTGATCTCAAAAGGCACGGGATGTTGCCACATCAACCGTACCTTCCTCATAATTTATTCAGTCAATATGGGGCAGATTGAAATCCCCAGCCATTATAATTTTCTTTCTTGTGTTAGCAAACAAGGGTATTACATAATAATTTAGTGACCGTATATATTCCTCAGCGGTACCCGGGGGTCTATACACCGCAATGACTGCGAAAGAGATAGTACGTACCGATTTTCATATTGCACAAGACGTACTCTAGGTCTGCTGGTGACGGTATTTCAACGCACATAATACTGGATTTATAAACAATAGCAACACCTCCAATTCGGGTTCTACAGTCTTTGCGGCAAGCTTTGTAATTAGGCGGGAGAAGCTCTGTACTACCCATTCACTCGTTAAGCCTCGTTTCAGTGACATCGACTATGTCTGCTTCATGCTCAAGAAGGGTGCTTTTGAAATGTGAAGTCTTATTCTTTAAACTTATAATTGGTTTTTGGGGGAAAGGAAATGGGGCAGTATCTGTCTCATATATCGTTGGACACCTGAACCGCGCCGTAAGGGAAGGGATAAAGGAGGGAGTGAAAGAAGAGAGGAAGAAGAGGTGCCGTAGTGGAGGGCTCCGGAATAATTTCGACCACCTGGGGATCTTTAACGTGCACTGACATCGCACAGCACACGGGCGCCTTAGCGTTTTTCCTCCATAAAAACGCAGCCGCCGCGGTCGGGTTCGAACCCGGGAACTTCGCACATTCAAATTTATAACGGTTAGTAAGTCAGGAAGGTGACTCCGCTTGCTCCTGGGTGTTATAGTTTGAGCTGTGACGAGCTACCTGATAAACCACACCCGTTGCGGCACCATCGTCCCAGTAGTACGCCTTATCATTGACCTATAACTTGTGCACTAGACGCACACGTGCTCCATTCAACTTGTCATTTTTGGCACTTTCCCAGAGGCATTTTCTGGAATAAACCGCACCTTTTGAAAAATCTTCGCCCACAGATATGTCCGTGGTTTTAAGCTTTTTGCAGTTTTGTAAAATTGCAATCTTTTCTTTGAAGTCGCATAATGGGGAAATCATCGGCCTGCGCGATGCCCCTTTTTTACTATGCGATGCATTCGCTCTATACCGGTAGGGCAGACACCAACCACAGTGAACCATTTTTCATTTACAGCTTTTGACAGATCATCAGGGGTATCACCTTCTTCTTCGCGCTGTCCAAATACGATCATCTACCTTTTTCGAAATCTGAGTGATATCTTTCCTTAACTCGTTGACTACCTCTTGTGTCTTGGTTACACCGGAAAATGCAGATTCAAGATTATTTAGACGGTCTTCGAGAATTTTTATAGCAGTACCATTTTCTTTAACGTACTTTTGCACTGCTCGCTGGTCGCGCTTAATATCACCAAGCGTTTTCGTATGTTCCTTAAGTGTTTGCGAGAATTTGTTCCAGCTTTTCATCAATGGTAGGGGAACTCGATTTCAACTCAGCATCTCCACTTGTTAAAAGCTTAAGAAATACAAACCAGCAATCACATAAAATCAGGAACAGTGTGCATGGGCACGGCACAACAATAAGACAAATGGTTGATTGATTCGAAACGAAGGTGCACTCGGTCTTACCTGCAGACAGGCAAAGATGAGCACATTTGAGGCCACGTTCGGATGCGTGCCGTGCCCACAACTGAGTAGGATCCAGATGCTTGCTTATGTAGACATTCGGCGGAACCGTGGTCGACGGTGATTGGTGAATACTTCTGGGGTAGATTCCGTTGTAGACAGCGCACCTCGCCGTCACTGACGGCGGCTGAAGATAAGGCTCGGCGATCGGCCTGTACTCCAGCTCGCTGAACATAGTTGATGGCTTTGTAAATGCACTGGTCAATAGCGGAACCCACAGAGAGGCAAAGATGAGCACATTTGAGGCAATGTTCGGATGCGTGCCCCGTACCCGCAACTATATATGTATGTATGTATGTATGTATGTATGTATGTATGTATGTATGTATGTATGTATGTATGTATGTATGTATGTATGTATGTATGTATGTATGTATGTATGTATGTATGTATGTATGTATGTATGTATGTATGTATGTATGTATGTATGTATGTATGTATGTATGTATGTATGTATGTATGTATGTGCGTGTGCGTGTGCGCGTGCGCGTGCGTGTGTGTGTGTGTGTTATAATTATATACAGTTCTAACTGTATAGTGTATTGAATTTTCCAGTCAGAATATCTCCATTCCCTTTTTTAAGAGTTACCTCTTACTCATCACGTTTCTCGATTTCAAGGGGTGTGCTACCACCTGCCTTCGACATGAAATTTTCCATGTCCGAGGAATTCAATATGGCGGCTAAGTTCGGGTGGCAATGATGACATCAAAATCCAATGTGGCGGACAGAACTCAAACCACGTGATATGACGTCTTATTCGAAGATCTCCGGTGGAATAGTTTTTTAGTCTCAAATTGAAAATGGCGGCCAAATTCGGCTGCCAATTGTGACGTCAAGGTCGAATATGGCGAATAGAAGAGAAACCACATGATTGTGATGTCATGGGGACGAAATGGCCGCATAGGTTTGTTTTATTAAATCCAAAATGGCGCCTTTCCTTGTGACGTCAAAGCTAAAATGGCGGCCACTAAAATTACTTGTTCTCGGCTAGGCGGGGTGCGCGAAGCCGTATGTTAACTCCCTCCCTCGGGATCCTCTCTCAGATGCAAGGCGTACCTCAATTTAATAAATTAAACAGGTAGCACTCGTTGCTTCAACGACTTCCAGACGGTGCCGGCATCTTTTTTTAGGAAGGGCGTGCCATTATCGGCGTCTATGAAAATATGTCTGGTGATCATTCGATTACAAGCGTAGAACGGCCTATGAGCAACGCGATGTACAGTTCCCGCTACGTCTCAGCTAATGTTTTGCGCTTGCTATCCATAACATGCAGCGACGTGTGCATATTTGGTTAATATTTAATCAGTCCTCGCCTATGACGACACTTTGATGGTCATTGCACGTAACAGCGAGAGATCTGCTGTGTAACATAATTGTCATTTAGCCAAGGTGTTAACTTTCTCACGCCGTCTTTCGACGACTGCTTACAGCCGTCACTACGGCGTGTGCCATACTGTCGCAGCCAATTTAAGAAATTTCACCAGGTTGAAAACTGTTATACTTTTCTTGTAAACTACCCTTACTGTAATCGCGGACCTTGCGCAGCAAACCACCATGTTCCTCCGTGGCCAGTTCGATGCCATAGATTTACAATTCCAGCTAAAGCCTGTAACTGTTACTTCATCAAACCAAACCCTAGCAGGTTAGAGGATCTGGAGGCACGTTGTATACTGTGTTCAGTGTGTACATGCGATTTTTTTTCCGCATTCGTTTCTTCATAATACTGCTGTGAAGTCCGCGGGATGTCTGAGTTGGATGGAGTGCTCTTCATTCTCCTTAATCCTACAGCTCGCCCTCTTGATTATTTCCTCTTCAATTTTTTATAGTCAACATATTTTAAAAGGCATGAGTGCATTTCAAAGCTGCGGTACTTATTACTAGCAATAAGTAGAAGTCAGAAAAATCGACGCCACAACCACCGACAGCAGACAGACACTAAGTTTATTAACGCTGAAGGTCAAGATGGCGGATGTCCAGGAGCTTTTTCGCTTCGAGGACACAATTTGCCCGTTACACGACCCGAGCTTCAACGCCCAGTTCCATACTGCGCAGCGCGATCTCCCACTGCTCCTCAGCAGCGATTATTAAAGGGAATGCAGGCACGTCGGCTACTGCGTAGGACTAGAATTTGCGCATAACATTGCTTAGAAAAAAATGAATGCTAATAAGCTCAGCTAATCCAGGATACCAAGCGAAAGCTGTTAGCGTTTATTGTGTTCATTGGCGTTGGTGTTGACAACGCAGTAGACGCCGGTGATTTCGAGAAAAGGAAGGGCGCATAGCTGGCTCCCTGGGTCAGTGGACCTCCCGCCCCGGTGGCTCAGTGGTTAGCGCGCTCGGCTACCGATCCGGAGCGCCCGGGTTCGAACCCGACCGTGGCGTTCGTGTTGCTTCAGTTGCGTTACAGTTGCTCTGACGGATCGTTGCGTAGCGTTACACTTGCTCTGACAGATCAGGGATAAGTTACGCCGTCAACAACGTTAAACCCGCCTCGTGCTGTAGAAGCCCATTTGTGGCCAAGACCCTTTTCCCAAGCATCTCAACCAGAAGAGCCGAGTTCCAGGCCGGGGGAAATCTTGTGCCCATTAAAAACCGGTGGGTGCCCGGCGGCACTGCGGATCGAACCCAGCACCTCCAGATTGCGAGGAGGATGCTCTGGAGCATGGAACTCGGCCTTCAAGCTTGGCTCGTGTAACGGGCTGACTGGATCCCTGAGGCGGGAAAGCTAATGCACATCCGGCCTACTTGAACTGCAGCGTTAATAAACTTGGTGTCTGTCTGCTGTCAGTGATGGTGACGTCCATTTTGTAACGCGAAAAATATACTGGCCGCGAACTTCCAATTTCGCCGTGGCGGCGCTCCGAGCAGGCACAGACGTCACAACGCGCGCCTCACCGCGCAGCCGAACCGGTCTCGCCGGGCCGGCGGCGGCTCGTGCACTCGGCGCGAAATAGAGACCTCCTCCAAGTCTCCGCCAGTGCGGCCCCAGTGCTCCGAAGCCGCCGAACGCGTCGGCGGTCAAGCGCAGTTTTGAGTATAGAGGGCCTCGCTTTGGCCGACGTGACGTCGCCGTGCAGCGCGCTCGTTACGCCGGAGTATAAACGTGCCTTAACAGAGCCTGCGCTAAACTGCTAACCAACGTATTCGGTGGCGGCATCTATAGGAGCAACCCCCCGCACACTAACTGAATAGAAAAAAAAACCTGAGACGAGGCTCGGAACGGATCCAGTGCCTGAGGCACTGATTCCATTCCGTGCCTCATCACCGGGTTTCAGTCGCAGACGCTACCACTCCGCCACGACTGCTCAAGCTTAAATCATGAATAAGGGTGCATCTAGTGAATGCACTCTTACGATGGAGAAGTCGCCGCGCTTTCGCTATGTATATCATGGCCTAACAGAGCTGGGTCAACAGCAATTTTTTTCTTATTGCTATTTGCTGCTAGTAGTAAGTGCCGCTGCTTGCAAATGCACTCGTGTGATGTAAATTATAGTGAATTTGTAATAAATCCAAGAGGCTATCATCGAGAGGGAGGGCTGTAGCCTTAGGTAAATTCAAGAGCACTCAAACTCAGACATTCCGGGGATATAACAGCCGCATAATAAAGAAAAGAATGTTGAAAACAATTGCATTTACGCACCGCACACAGAGTACATCGTGTCTCCTAAATTACTCGGTTTGGGTCTTATGTAGGCACAGCTACGGACTTGAGCAAGATGGCTAAGTATGTGGGCTACAATTGGCGCCGAAGGAACAGGCTAGTCTGGTGGGCAAAATCCGCGAGCCGGGAGGTGCTAACTTACAAGAAGAGCTGAACAGTTTTCAACCCGATGCAGTTAACTTGTTGCCAGATCTTGGCACACGCCGTATTCTGTATGTAATCCTCCAAAGATGTGATGACAAGGGGAACAGGTTCCTAAATGACAATTCTTTTGCACAGGAGATCACTCGCTGACACGTGCAATGACCATCAAATTGACATCAAGGGCGAGGACTGGTTAAATATTAAGCAAGTATTCACACGTCGCTTATCATATTCTGGATACCAAACGCAAAAGCTTAGCTGAGACGTAGCGGGTACTGTACATCAGGTCGCTCATAGGTCACTCTACAGTAGTAATCGAATGATCACCAGACGTATTTTCTTGGACGCCCACAACGTGAGAATGGAGATATTCCGACTTAAATATTACATAAATTATACAGTTAAAACTATATATATTTGTATAGCACACACACAGAAACAGACACACACACACACGTATTGTAAGACAGACAATTGGGCTTTGATGCCCCAGCGGCCAGTGCCGACGAAGGAGACAAAGCAGACGGAAGACGAAGCTCACGAAGTTCAGCTTGGCGCTCACGAACGCTTGACTACAGAGCTGCGCTGTGCTAACAAACAAGAAATGTGGACGGCCACAATCAATCTTTGTTAGCACAGCGCAACTCAGTACTCAAGCGTTGGTGAGCGCAAAACTGAACTTCGTCAGCTTCGCCAGACTTCGCCAAACCACCAGCACCACCTCGCCAGCACCGTCAGCACCGTCAGAAAAATACCCGCGCCAGTTCCATCTGTCTGCCACCGGCCTACCTTCCTGAGTCCTTGGTTTGGATTTTTGTGCCCTCCTCCAGCCTGGGCCAGTCTACAAAACTGCTGAATAAATGCCAGTGCCCTCATCGCGTAGATCAGCAACCATCTACAGTTAATTATCTCGTCGAGCCCCTCCTGCCTTCACCTGGTCATCGCCGCCGCGGCCGTGAAATTGTCCACTTTGGCCGCCTGAAACCCTACTTCGATCCCGCTATCATCTCGTGCCCTTAGGCCACCAGGATGGTGCCTTTTAACGTCGGTGCTATTGTAAGACACAATTGGGCTTTGATACACCAGTGGCCAGTGCTGACGAAGGAAGCAAAGCACACAGAAAACGAAGCTGACGAAGTTCTGTTTTGGCGCACACGAACGCTAATCTACTGAGCATTGCTGTGCTGACAAAGATTGTGGCCGTCCACATTTCTTGTTACATTTGCGTCTTTACAATATACAGATAGTTAAATTATATAGTGCATCTATTAAAACTCCCCATCTGGAGCATTAACCAACTTTTGTCTCGTGTTGCCGTCTCCGCTGTGATGTTGTGTTCTATATTCGATATTGCCGAAACATGCCGATTTATGATTCGTGGTTTTTTCGATGCATGGCAACAGTGATCGTTGTTTCGTAAGTTATCGCAGGCTTACACTAACGTGCCTTTGGATTAATTCATGGATATGTCAAACCAGTCGGCAAGATATTCCAAAACAATTTAGTCACTTCGCAGTTCACATATCCAAATGGCCACTCGTCAATTGCTAAAGAGGGATTTGTTGAGATGTGTGTGGAAGTGTCGCCGACTTCATTTTGAAGCTGTGGTCTCTTTAAAACATCACCATTATTTCATGTTGTGACACAGAATGTATTCCCACAGGCCTTCTAAACTCTGCAGTTTTTCTGAATGGCACAAGCTTCTCTCGGAGTCCTCTATGAGGCAGCGTCCTCTATATTATCTCTCTAATCAACACCCTCTTTTAAATCAGTCTGACTAATCCCAGTTAAGGGCAACGGCTTCTCTCATATCCCTCAAACTAATCGTGTCGTTTGACAGGTTCGGCCACCTTTTCTCCGGAACCTACTTAATCTCATCTGCGCATCTGATATTCTGCCACCTGTTTCGTTTGCTTCTTCCTACAATCCATTGCTACCACTTATGACCAACGGTTATGTGCCTTCACATCACACCTACTTTCAATTACGTTTCTCCTAGATATCAAATACGCTGACATTTAGCCGAGTTTGTTCTCTGGCCAATTCTCCTCTATTCCTGTGTCTTAACGTTGCATCTGTCATGTTATTTCTATTGTCCGCTGTGCTGTCCGCAACCTAATTCCCAGACTTTTTGTAACCACATGCATGGTTTCCCCTTCAGAGTAAGTACGGGCAAGAAAAAAATTGTTTAATGCTTTTGTATTGAAGGGTATTGGGAATGTCCTATTCTTGACCAGAGTACGTCTGCTAAGTGACGTTTATTCTCCTGTTATTTTGATCCTCTGGTCGTAATGAGCGACTATCTGCCCTAAGTAGATGCATAAAGTATTCAGCCCTTTTGAGGCTATTGAATAAACTTCATACTTGGAAATACTTTGAACGACCACCTTCAACCTTGCCGGCGCGGTGGCTCAGTGGTTATGGCGCTCGGCTGCTGACCCAAAAGAGGCGCGTTCGATTCCGGCCGTGGCGGTCGGATTTCAATGGAGGCCAAATTCTAGGAGCCCGGGTACTGTGCGACGTCAGTGCACGTTAATGAACACCAGGCGGTAAAAATTTCCGGAGCCCTTCACTGCGGCGTCTTTCATAGCCTGAGCTGCTTTGGGACGTTAAACCCTCTATAACCACAAACCTTAAACCGTAACATGCATACTCTAGGAAAAATTGCGTTTGCGATTTTTTGTTCACTTGGATGAAAACTTAATTCCCTATATTTATCGCAGGCTTACGCTAGTGTCCCTTAAAGTCTGTTTCATGGTTGAGTCCAACCAATCGGCAAGATATTCCACAACTGTTTCGTCACTTCGCAGTTCACATATGCTGATGGCCACTTGTCGTTCGCTGTAGAGGGATTTCTTGAGAAGAGCGTGGAAGTGTTGCCGACGCCATTTTGTTGCCGACTTCGTTCGCACTTCTCGAGTTTTCGTGAATTTCAAAAGCATTGCTATTAGGAATGCCAGCCGCCTTCTTTGGTCGGCGAAAGTGTAAGATTCCTCAAACTTTTCAACGAATACCTTAGTGAATAACTTGCATGCTCATGGTAAATTTTCTGATGCAAGCTGTGCTACTCTTGTATCGAGAAATTTTTTTGTTCAGCTTATCCCTCTATATGTGGTATAGGAAATCGATCGTGAAATCTTTTATTACCTGTGGTGGATTTTCAGCGCGCAGCGCTAATTTCGCGCTCCTAAATGCACGATAGGCGTTGCAGTGAATTTTTGAACAAAAAAAAATTGATAATGATGACTGCCAGAGCCAAAACCAAGAACATTGTTGTGTTGTGTTGTGTTTTATGGCACATAGGCAACTGAGGCCATCATGCGCCAAGAACAAGGTATAGGAGAAGTCTTTTGTTGAATATTATAGAAATGCAAGAATCATCTTTGCTCTAGCGGCCCTCAAACATTAATATTACCCAGTGAACACATGCACAAATTTTGTAAATGGCTACAAGTAAAAGCTTTAAAGAGGGCCGGGTAACCTCAGTAGCCTTCCTTGGCTGCGGAAGGATATCGAGGCTCCCAACCAATCAAAATAAAAGCCTCAGCTTTCTTCTCAGGCATGAGAAATTAGCTGAGGTGTACTGAACATCAAACAAACCAGTGGGTAAAAAATTTAGAGTCTCATGAGAAATCCCGTTTCGTTAAGAAAGCTAAAAACACGTTATATTAACAATGGCATCATCTCCTAAAAGCAGTGCGGGATGAAAAGGGATGCATTTATTATAAAATTCAGTAAAGTACTTTTTTCTTAGATCTTCCAGTTACACACAAGAGAATAAAATGTGGTTAAACGTGAGTTAATCACCACATTATTGGCAAACAGGTTTGTCTTGTTTCGTTAGCAGGAAGTTGTGCGTAAGGTGCGTGTGGCCTATTCGGAGGCGGCATAAGATCACTTCCATGAAACGTTCTTGGTGCACACACGACTTAAATTCACCTAAAACTGGTTTTACCAAGTGTAGTTTATTTTTGACCTCATTGTTCCAAGCCGACTGCCATTTTTTTCTTAGTTTCCTTGCTACTAATGTCATGCAATCATTAAACGGCATATTTACTTTCATTCTTTCCTTGCCACGTGCTTTACCAGCATACACATCTGCTCTCTCATTGCCTTTTATTCCCACATCACTCAGGACCCAGCATAGTTTTATATTTTGTCCTTTAGCTGTGGCAGTTACTATGTTTTTTATGATGTCACCAAGCAGAGGGGAGCTTGCATTTTTAGAATGGAGAGCTCTAAGTACACTTAAGGAGTCGGCGTAGATAACAGCATTTTTGAGGTTCTCAGTATTTTTTCTATGGTCATACATAATGCGTAGCACTCCGCGGTGAAGATGGAGGAACACGGTGGTAGTCTCACTATTTGCTCCGAATTTCCTCGCACTACTGCGCTTCCTACGCAACTATCTGTTTTTGATCTATCAGTATAAAATTCTGTAAAACTACTGTATTTTTCTTCAAGGGCACGGAATTCTTGTAATATATGTTGCTGTGGACTTCGCTTTTTACGGAAATGTGCAAAAGTGAGGTCACAGATTGCAGGAAAATTGAACCATGGAGGCAGTGGACCACGTCTTCGAGCAACGCCAGATAATGCATCTATTACGCCGAGGTTTTTGCACATATCTTCAAAACACAGGAGAAGTGGCCTTATAGCTAATGGTTTGTTGTTAAATAGTGTTCTAGATGGGCACTTTGTGACTATTTGGTGACTGATATGTTTAGGTAGTGAACGGATTTTTAAAACGTACGAGCGTGTGAGCATGGTTGTTCTCTCTTTAAGTGATGGATTGTTGGTTTCCACATGAATACTGTTTATCGGTGACGTCCTGCATGCACCGGTGGAAAGACGCAAGCATAAATTGTGTACTGGGTCTAGCAGTTTAAGGTACGATTGCCTCGCTGATCCATAAACTATGCATCCGTAATGTAATGTAGAACGTACTACAGAGCGATGAATCTGTAAAAGACAAGTCCTATCGGAACTTCAATGCTTTCGTGAAAGTACTTTTAGTATATTCAGAGATTTAGAAGCTTTCTTTTTGAGTATGTTTATGTGTGGTAGGAATGTGAGCTTTTTGTCATAAGTTATTCCTAGAAATTTGTGCTCATCTTTAATTGGATGTGCGACTTGATTTAAATACAGGGAGCGATCAGTGTGCAGTCCTCTTCTAAGCGAAAAAAGAACAGCTACCGACTTTTGCGTAAAAAACTTGAAACTGTTTTTGTCTGCCCATGTTGTTAGTTTATTTACTGTCATCTGTATTTGCCTCTCACACGATGTAACGCTAGAGGATGTGCAAGCATTCTGGAGATTGTCGACGTAGACAGAATACATGATAGACTTTGGGATTATTTTTTCCAGGGAATTCATTTTTACTATAAAAAGCGTGGTGCTTAAAATTCACCCCTGAAGCACGTTGTTCTCTTGAATGAATTTTTTTTATTTGATACTGTAAGTCGAATCAGGGACTGTAACAGGAAGGGCTCTGAATGATAGAGTTGTAGTGCACATGTTGGTAAGTAAACAATTTGAACAATAACATATGGCAAAAATAGTTACAAAATCGGTTAGAGAATTCAATTTCAGGTGCAAATAATAGGCGGAAAACATTATGACAAGCATAACAAGAAAGGAAATCGGTTGCAGTTAGTGTTATATTTTCAATCTAGGCACAAACAAAACGGTAAAAATAAACAGGGCAGAAAAATGTGGAAAATGAGAATAATTACTTGGAAACAAACAGGTGATCTATAACCAGGGCACTGAACACATCTAATGATGAGCTGTTAGTAATATCTATGTTCAGATTGTTCCATTCTCGTGTAGCTCTTAGAAAGTGTGGCACCCAGACGTACTTGAAATGAACGGTTGGTAAAAAAGTCACTGAAGCATTTCAGCATTCTACCACGGATTCCGAGGTCTTCAATGTCCCGCAGTATGCCAAACCTCCACGTGGTGTCATGGGCTTTCTCTAAATCGAAAAAGCCCGCAAGGCAGTGTTGCTTGTGTATAAATGCTCCTCGGACTGTGTTCTCTAGGCGGACTAGATGGTTGGTTGTAGAGCACGCCTTTTTAAACCCACACTGATGGATGTAAAGAAGATCACGGGATTGTAATATAAACATTAATCTAATATTAAGGACGCTTTCGAAGGATTTGGCAAGTACGCTTGTTAGGGCTATAGGCCTGTAATTGCCAGAGGAGGTAGGTACTTTCCTGGCTTCAACAACGGCACAATAATGGCTTTTTTTCCATGCCTCTGGAATATCTCCTGATAACCATATTTTTTTTTTTTAAATTCAGAAGCGAGTCTACAGCATGTTCGGACAAGTGGGCAAACATTTCGTAATGGTCTTCATCTGGTCCTGGTGCAGTCTGTTTACCCGAAAAAGTACACTGGTAATTTATTGTAGTGTAAATGGACTATTATATGCTTCGTGAGCACTGCCCTTTATCGGCCGTCTTTCTTTTTCGGCTGTGTTTTTATAATTTAAAAATAATTCGGTATAGTTAGAAGAACTAGATACAGTGGAAAAATGTTCGCCTAATATGTCTGCTTGTTCTTTTATATTTGTCTCTACACCAGGGGGGTCAGAAGAGAAACTGTGAATAGAGAGTAGCGACCATCCATTTTGTGTACTGCCTCCCACATTTTTTTCGAAGAGACTTGGCTGTTTATCGAGGAAATGAAATGCTGCCAGGATGATTTTTCTGCATTTCGACGTATGTACCGCGCTTTTGCTCTTTCTTTTTTCATGTTTATAAGGTTCTCCTGTGTAGGGTATCGGCGAAATATACGCCAAGCTTTATTTTGTTGTTTTTTTTCTTCTTTGCAATCTCGTGTCCACCACATTTTATGGGTGCGTTGTACTATTCCTGAAGATTGGGGGTAGCCAAGCGTGCGGCAGAAAGAATGCAATTTGTGAACTTTTCATTTATTTCATTTACATTAGGATTTTCTAACGTAATATTTTCTAACGTGCTGTGCTAAAAAGCTGCCAGTCTGCTAAATTGAGCTTCCAAAACCATGGTTTTGTCTGGGTGACTGATGGTGGTGGTGACAGGCAGATTTTAACAGGGAGATGATCGCTTCCGTATGTGTTGTCTAAGACATCCCATTTAAAATCGTTAAAAACTGAAGGAGAGCTAAAAGACAAATCTAAAACACTCATTTTTCCTGAAATAGGGGAGCAATGAGTAGGTTTACCGGTGTTCAATAAACAAATATTGTTGGATAGTATAAAATCGTCAATAACTTTACCTCTGCTATCGGTTTTCTCACTGCCCGAGAAACAAGAGTGTGCATTAAAATCGCGAACTATCAAGTATGGCTCCGGTAACTGTTGTAAAAGGCTCTCTAATTCATGCTGTCTTACTTCGAGATGTGGTTGAAGATATACGCTGCAAACTGTAACGGTTTTGTAACCAACCACGGTGGCTGCTACGGCTTCGAACCTAGTTTTGAGTTTGATCTCGCTAGCTGCTACGCCAGGTTGCACAATGACGCCTACGCCTCCAGAAAGTCTGCTCGCCCCCTCTCGGTCACGGCGGAAGACAGTATACTTCTTTAGCACATTTGTGTGCTGAGGGCCTAGATTGGTTTCCTGCACACATAAAGCAATAGGGGAAATTGTGTTTAAAATGTCTTTTATGTCGTTATAGTTATTTACGAGACCTCTGCAGTTCCAGTGTATTTTGAAAGCCATCTTAATGTTGTGTGCGTGTGTGCAGATAAAATTAGATTAACTTTGATCTGGCCCCTTGACTCGGAGCCTCAAATTTTTTTGATCGATCCAAAGACCGCCGTCCGTCCGATGTGGGCGGCGCGGGGCTGCCCTGGGTCGTGTTTATAGCCTCAACAGAGGCGTTGGACGACCGTGCAGGATGCACGCTGACTTTTGAGTTAGACCTTGACCTGTGGGAAGCGGTCTTGACGCCCGCTGACCCGGGGGTCTGCGCAACCTGCTTTGGGGTTGGCGAAGTAGTATCAGCTACTCCACCAAGAGGCTCGGATGGCCCTGCCATAGGCCCACTGCGTGCGGCCTGGACAGGTGCCGAAGTCTGGTGTGATGCGCCGCGCCCACGCACCACATCGGCGAAGGTTGTTTTCGCAGTGAAGGAGAATCGGTTTGTTTCGGCGTATCGCCTTCTCGCTTCCTTGAAAGAAATGTTTTCAGTGGTTTTCAGATTAATCTTTTCTTTTTCTTTTTTCCAGGACGGACAAGCCCTAGAGTATGCAGCATGGTCTCCCTCACAATTTGTGCACCGCGGGGCAGCAACACATTCATCTGACTGGTGGTCCTTGGAAGAGCATTTCGCGCAAGTTTTGCGGCCGCGACAACTCTGTGAGCCGTGGCCGAACCTCTGGCAATTTAAACATCTGCGTGGGTTGGGTATATATGGCCTTATATTTATTTTCAGGTACCCGACTTCAATGCTTTCAGGCAGTGTGGTGGTGTCGAAAGTGGGGATCATGTGTTTCGTATCTATTTCCTTGTTATTCTTCCGGATCTTTATCCGCTGAACATTTATTACATCTTGGTCTGCAAGGCATTCAAGCATTTCCTTTTCAGAGAGGTGAACAAAATCAATTTCTGATATGACGCCTCGGACTGTGTTCAAAGATCGGTGTGACGTGATGGAGACAGGAATCTCCCCTATCGATACAATGTTTCCAAGTTCCGAGTGCTGGACTGTGTCACGTATTTCGAGCAGTAAGTCGCCACTAGCCATTTTTGATACATTTTACCCAAACCCCAAGGTATCTGTCAGGCACTTTGCTACCAAGAATGGGGAAATCAGTCTTGCTTGTTGTTCTTCAGCTTTGCTGTGAATGACATAAAATTTTGGGAATGACACTTTTCTTTTTTGAAAAAATCTTCATCGTTCCGCCCTCCTTTTAGAGAGCGATCAGGTGGGGAATGGAGGGGAGCCACAAAAAATTTAGTTTTTCAGCCACGGTGCCAGCCACCCCCCACCACGGAGCCCAACAAGGGGACGGGACAGCAACTTGCACGCAAGTCCTGCCCACGCCAGCTGTACACCTCAACTATAACCAATATGACGAAACCCAGGGTAGTTCGCCACACAAGGTTAACCCTAGCCGCCCATGAAGATATGAAAAAAACCAAGAAACGACGAGGAGACAGGACAGTGGTCAGAAGGAAGATAGGAAAGTAAAAGATGTAGAGGAAGACAGGAAAAGGCGACTGCCGATTTCCCCGGTCGGGTCAGGCCGGTGGTGCCGTCTACAGGAAGCTGGGGCCAAAGTGGTGTGTTGCCTCCGCCGAGGGGCCTTAAATGTCCAAACGCTCGGTATCGGCTCAACCACCAGGATCGCCTTTTCCCCGGACATGACGGTGTCACGCACGGCGAGGCGCGGGTGCTTGGGCCCGTAGTGATGCATAATTCACCACCATCCCCTCGGGGGGATGTCCCTGCGGATGCTCGGGAACCCGCGGTGTCGCCACTCACCGACGCCTGCAAGCTGCAGACGCCCCCTGCGGGGACCAAGAACATTATAACGGACGGAATGATATTCGTACCCTCGTCGTAGTCGGAATTTTTTCCGATTCGGCATGGTTTAATCCTTCATTTGAGGTTTAATCATTCAAATGCACATTTGTCCATACTGCAACGCTCGGCTAACGATGGGACACTTTCGGCACCTTCTCGAAAGCTGCCTGCGCCACTCACGCCTAACGTCCATGAGAAGTTACCGCTCGGAATGCTCACGAATATTTCATGTCGTGTACGGTGTGCATCTTTATTTCCTTTTTCTGCCATTTCTTCAGTGTTTTTACTCGGCTAAAAGTCCGGCAACCGAAACGCGTTATTTTCTCATCGCATTCCTATCGTGTCTAGATCAGACTGATTTCGAAGTGAAAGAGGTGCGTTGTCTTCACTGTAATTTATAGAATCACCTGACTGCAAGCCTCAGCGGAGTAACACTCCAAGCAGCTGGATACAGTCACTCAACGAGTGAATTTGCCACGCATCTCGCGTCTTGTGCTAGGTAACAAAATTTCTCATAAGAGAAATTTTCATTTGTGGTTAACCACCTAGCATAGCTACATGCATTGTAGATGTCCAATGTTCAACGATTTGCAAGAATGCAGGTTTTAATGAATGAATGCAACCTTAGCACGATAAGCTCAGGATTTTTTCACACACGTTGTGCTTGAGCATTTTCGCTATAAGTATATTGCTCCTTAATTCAAAGAATATTAAGGAGCAATCCACATGTCTAAACAACTGAAAGTTAATACGTGCATGTCAGAGGGAGACGCAATGTTTTGCAATGCGAATATGAGGCGAGGGTGACGAATAATTTTGCAGTCCATCATGTCCACGAACCTTCGGCCCATCAGTGATAAGGGCACTCGACTGCTGCGCCAGAGCACCCGGGATGAATCTAGTCGGCTGAGGAAGCGTTTCGATGGAACCGAAACTCGAAGGGCGCTCGTCTGCAGTGCGATGTCAGTGGATGTTAAAGATCCACAGGTGGTCTAAATTATTCCGGAGCTCTTCACTACGGCAACACTTTATTCTTTCAATACCACTTTCCTCCTTTCTCATACGATGAGGTTGGGGTGTCCACCGAGATGAGACAATTACTGCACCGTTTCCTTTCCTAAAACAGCCTATTTTTCAAAGACCAATTTTCATTGTATAGCACACGGCTATTTTTAACGCGACAGCGTTAAGGAACTCGTGTCGCAGAAAAGCCTGTGTCGGTGTCGGCGGCGTTGGCCGTCCGGGAAAAATCCTCCTCCTCGCACTCCTCCGCCTCCTCATTTTCCTTCCCTGACGGCCCGGTTCGGATGTCCACCGAGATATCTAAGACAGGCGTCCTTTCCTTACATTTTCCAATGGGCCACGCGTCGCGCCGAACAGGAGATGGCATTCTATGCACACCATGGCAACTCCTCAACACGCTGTCGCGTCTCACTCTGAGGCGAAGCTTAAGCGTCCGCCATTTTTTTTTCGGTTCGTCGTCCACAGCGTAAAGCAAAGGGAAGAGTAAAAATAATATCTCCGCTTCGCCAAAATCTCAGATTCTAATCTGACATTGATTAAAACTTCGATGCAACGCCGCCAGTACACAGTCAGCGTTGAAAGAAAGCAAGGTTTCTACTTACACGTTGAATTTCTCGACCAGAAGCCTCAAACTGGGCCAGTAATTTTTTGTGCGCTGAAAGCATTAGCTAGCGTTACTTAATAAAGTAAGCATCAGCTCCAGTATCGGTGAGATGATTAAAGCGGCGCAATTCGTTTTGTAACTAATAGCCTCGGCCAGATATTTTGCGTGCTCCCATGTACCCTTTTCTGCACACATTGATTGCTGGCCTGGAGGTGAAATAAACTTCCCTTTTGTATTTAATAAGCGGATATAGCTGTGGATAACCAGACTGTCTTCAATAACTTCTTTATTTTTACGAACTCTTCCGAAACTTGCCATCACTTAAATTCACATTGCAAATATGACGCGATAGTTCTAATGTGCCTGTGCGGTCGGTTGGGCATTCCTTGGCGCACCACTACGTCGCGCTTTTCACGGGACATCACATCGTGCTGTATTACCCGTCACGACACACAATAATCCGTGACGCTAACTGGTGACCCTTAAAACCAATGTTTTCCGTTAATATCATTTGCGCTCACTGCTGTGCGACGTTCTTTTACAAATGCTCTGTTTATCCCCCTGAACGAACATCCTCAATGGTGACGTAGTAGAGTGCCCGGCTCCGACCGAAGGGACTCCGGTTCACTTCCGCTTGACAACCTTTCGAAGCAAAGGCTATACTAGCCTCGCGGCGCCCGTTTCGCTGCGTCTGCACGAATGACCTTGAACAGGAGGAGCGCAGGTGCGTAAGTAACCACGTTACGCACCACGTGACTCGCAGCAGCTGCAGTCGCGGCGGCTGCGCGCTGCCTATCCAGTGTCTCGCTATGGACGAAGCAAGTGAGCCGGAGCCGACGTCCTCGAGGTACGTACTCCCAGGCGTCCGGCCCAGTCTGACCACCCGGCCCACATTTCCAATAAAGGCAAGCTAGCTTGCTCGAATAACACTGCGTTTTGCATTTATCGTGAGGGTAAAAGCGAACGGAGACGAAAATTTGTGCCCACTCTCTCGCTGCACAATGCGCGCTCCGTGCCGTGCTGAACCAAGATGCCATAATAGTCCGGACCCCGTGGAGTATCTGTTACGGGTTCAATTGGCCTTATTTTTTTAAATGTGGCTGAAAGTTCGACGGTTGCTTGACTTCCGCCACCGGTTGGCCCGGTATTTCACTGCCTCCGCGATCGGTCTTTTCTTTAGCGCGTCTTTTCTATCCTGTCTTTCTATCGCATCTTTCAACTCTCCTACTATCTGCACGTGGTAGCGATCGTGGCTCGGCTTGAGCCAGTGAGCAGGCTTGTGCATTTTCCTTTCCTTTCTTCCTGCAACAACAGACAGACAAAGATGCCATGACGAATTGCCGTCTCCTACATCGCTGAACGTAAGTCGGCGCTGTTACCAGATGGTTGTGCAGACGGTAATTAATTTTGGTCATTAGTTTTATGCAGGCCCTGCAAGAACCGCGAGATGCCGCTGATAGGTTTTTAATTTATCTGCCACCAATAAATAAACATATGAGCTAAAAAATCGTCTTGCTGTGTTTGTCTTTACAGATGCGTTGGGAGACTTCGCAGACTAGTTTTCATAAGTTCGCCATGGTACGAAGCGCAGGCAAGCCCACACTGACGCCTAGAAACTCACCTGCAAGCTAACTCGCGAGTTCAATGCAGAGCCACACCACCGCGGCTATCGAGAACCGCAAATGACGGCGAAAAACCACCTCTGGCATGTTAAATGCGTAGGTGTAATAGCGCGCCGCATGCAAGTTTCCATCCGTGCACATGACCGGTTTCACGCTGGCAGACATTGCACACGATCATGGCTCAGGACGCTTCAACAGGTAACAGAGCGCTCTAGAATAGGAAATGCGTACTTGCGCGCAGTAAACGCAAGTATTTTGCGCGTGATCACGCTTTATGTTACATCATTCAACATACGCAGACGAGATAGCACCGGTGATGGTGGCGCCATCCGGTTTGAATGAAGAGAACAATTTCTACAACTAACCGGGGCTCGTTAGACCTTGCAGTTACCCAATCGCCCAGCGAAATAAAAAACAGCGCAAAAATATCGTCCATCCAATTTTTTGTAATCAAGGTAAGGGGAAGCGAAAGACCAGCACCCAGTTTATAGTCAGTTCACGTGCCCAGAAACGCGGTAACACCGACGAGTTCACTTCGACAGCCTCCGCTTCAGAGCGCGCCGCCATGTTGGCTGTCATTGGGCAACTGCCGCTAGAGGAGAGTACGCTATGTGTCTGACGTCAACATCCGATTTCATCGACCCTTTTCGCTGCATCCGAAACACCACATCCGCTCCTGCGTTTCGACCAATCAGGTGTAGCTGCTGCGGTAGATTATCTCTTTTTATTAAGATACAAAAACGGAATACGGGCCCTGCACTCCACTCTAAACACGAATACGCCCATATTGAAGGAAAGATAAGTCAGCTGTAATCTAGCGAAAAGGGAACGTGATTGAGAACACCTGACTACATTTTTGCACCTTTCTGTTGAGAGTGTGCAGCGCGCAGAACCACCTCGATGGTTCGTTAGTTTTTGGGCAAAGGAAATGGCGCAGTATCTGTCTCATCTATCGTTGGACTCTGAACCACGCCGTAGGAGAAAGAAAAAAGAAGGTAGTGAAAGAACAAAGGAAAAAAGAGGTGTGCGTAGTGGAGGGCTAAGGTATAATTTCGCACAGCACACGGGAGCCTTAGCGTTTTGCCTCCATAAAATCGCAGCCTCCGCGGTTGGGTTCGAACTCGGGATCTCCGGATCAGTAGCCGAGTGCCCTAACCACTGAGCCACCGCGGCGGGTCCGGCTGCGCATTCAAGACGAGTAGCGCACCGACTGTTGACACCACAATCGACGTCGACGCTACGCAGAATACAAGCAAGCTACACCGAGTCTATGTTTGGAGCCCTTTTCCCCACCGTGGACTGAGTGAAATAGTTTTCGTCGCTACTTCGCGTCGTACAAGATCATTCGCCTACAATGTCAACAGGACTCAGAAGTTTTTCGTGATGGAGTGACAAGATACGAGCAATGTCGTCCCCGAAGAGTAGTAGGGCATGTCGTGAGTCGAAAGCCATTTTATGAGGGCTTACATAATTATGTGTTTTTATTAATGGAATTTATTCTAAGGCGAAAGTTTTGTATGTCACATTACTTCAAAGCCCGTAGTGTGCATCTCGGCACAAAAAAAAATCGAAGAACCATGTAGATGGCAAGAAGTGGAGAAAGAGAGAGTGAGAGAGACTACCTTAGTTGCCATAGGTGTCGGGAATTAGGGGAAGTGGTTTCTGTGTGGCCCCCAGTTGGAGGCGATGACCTGGGCCCACGACATCAGTGCAGTTTGAGTGGCCTTGTCTGGCTGCGTGAGATTTTCCATTCCCCAAAAGATGTCGCGAAGGGTTGTGCACGGGAATGGAGTATCGCGCGCAATAGGGACAGAAGCAAAGCCACCAGTAGCGGGGTTGTCGGCGACAACGGTGTTGACAGCGCGAGCGTCAACACTGTTGAGACTTCAGTTTTCAATAGTTTACTGCGAAAATTCCGCAGGCGTTCGAAGCTCGTGTAATATGTGGACCATTGCTTTGAGTGGCTTCCACCAGCACGCGTGCTCGCTACCGATGGCTTCCATCCAAGCTATGACGGCACCGCCCTGATTGCGAGTCGAATTAAGCAACTTTGCTCCAAAGACACATTGAATCTGGGAACGCCTTCCTGGAGGGAGTGCGCACCAAATGTTTCCACTCTCGGCTCCGGCGTCTCTAGTTCCCCGGATTCAGCCTTACGCGCTCGCGCTGTTGACGCTCGCGCTGTCAACACCGTTGTCGCCGACAACCCCGCTACTGGTGGCCTTGCTTCTGTCCCTAGTGCGCGCGATACTCCATTCCCGTGCACAACCGTTCTGGACGACTTACTACCTGGTGTTCCCCTCCCCGGAGCACCTGCGGCTTCGGTTGGCGATATCCTTGCTCCCGACGCTGCTTCTGCCGACGCTGCGCCTGACGTCGCTTATACCACCGGCGTTGCTGCTCACGACAATCCGGCCCTCGATGCCCCAGTTACCGATGCTCTTGCCATGGACGCTCCCGCTCCGGACATTACCACTCTTGAAGCGCCTGCTTCCGGCTTTCCAGCTCCCGACGCTTCTGCTTCCGGCATTCCTCCTGTAGACGCCCATCCTGCTGCCTCCTCTGCACCAACCGACTCATCCCTGCTTCCCAGAAGTTCCGGTGGCGCTATTCCTGCTACCAGCACATCAGCTAGAGGCCCTGACGCTTCAAACCCTCGAGTTGTCCACGCCAAAAGCTCCGTTTCTCGGGACTGTGGAGCTAGTGTTTCCCATCTCCGACATCCTAGCTCCCGGGACTGTACTACGCAGTGTTCCATCCTTCAGGATCGCAACACTCGTTGCTCTGCAGCCTACACTTCTAGAGGAAAAGCTTCCAGATCCGGCGAGCACAGCTGGCAGCGGCATCCAGCAGAGCCCTGTACTAGGGGCAGACGACCATTGCTAAGAAGACGGACGACACACCTGACTCCGCCAAATTGCTCACCTACTCTCTAGAGCTCAATAAACGTTTTCCTTCCTTCCTTCCTTCCTTCCTTCCTTCCTTCCTTCCTTCCTTCCTTCCTTCCTTCCTTCCTTCCTTCCTTCCTTCCTTCCTTCCTTCCTTCCTTCCTTCCTTCCTTCCTTCCAGAACCGACATTACATCCGTTCCAACCCCAGTCTACCATGTCCCGTCTGAGTGCAACTACAACCTCCGAAAGAAACGCCTGAACACCGTAATGAAAACCCCCCGTTGACAAAGAAATTCGCTTCCTCACACCTGTTCTAGCCCCATATTCTCGAAAAAATTTCTACGCATTAGAAAAGTGCTTGGAAAACGCAATAGTTCGGAACTTCACGTCAATACTTTAATGTTACGTAGCATCCTGCACTTCTCCGCGTGGTCTCCGCGTTTATGTCAAACTAGCAACGTCCACACTGTCTAGCTGAAACACTGCACAGTGGGAAAGCATTTCTGCAACGGCTGCTTTGGAATTTACGCGTGTTGTTTTGTATCACCATCAATCAGCCCTTAAGTCATTAACAAATGCAGAAAAGCAGTTCCTAAACCACTCTACTCTGTCTTCCGAAGAACTCGCTGCCCTAGATGTGTACAACGACAAAAAGTGGGCCAAGATAAACGCTATCAAGTCCAGGAAGGTTTCGCGCGACAAATATTTCTGTCCCCGCAATGGCAGCCTCCACTGCCATTACCTTCCCAATTGCATAACTCAATTATTAATCTTTCGAACTGCACCTTAACTCATGACGACGAGAGTACCCTGTCACATGGCCTAAATTTCTGCCCCGCGTCCAGTGGGTTCAGTGAGTTTCACTTGTTTAAAGACTTAGAAAATTTTGCCCGTAATATGAGACTTAAGGAGTACTTTCGTTACCGACCACAAGATTCCGAACAAACGTGATTAAATTTTGCCGTCGCAAAATCACTGCACTCCTCCAACTCAGAGAGAAAACAGCCTCCACATCTACATTAAGCGGGCCAAAAAGATGTACTCGAAGCATACAATACTAAAAATACCTTTCGCCGCAACCTTTCTGGAAAAGAAACCGCCGCAATAAAAATGCTAGCGTCTCAAACTGAGATTGTTATAAATTCCGCAGACAAAGGTGGTGGAATCGTGGTGATGATCAAAACTGATTATGTCGCTGAAGCGGAAAGGCAGCTCACAGATAGCTCATTTTACCGTCTCCTAGACAGCGACCCGACTGCCAAGTTTAAAATTGTTTTGGAAGAGCCGCTATCCAATCTCATTCTGGGTAATAAGCTAGACAAAAGTACAGTCAATTCAATAATTCCCCTCAGCCCTGTAGCAGGCAGATTTTACTTACTGCCCAAAATTCGCGAACCTAACAACCCTGGCCGACCAATCCGGAATAGGAACCGTAACTGAAAGACTGTCAAGCTACGTTGACACTCGCATCAATAAAATTCGTGCTACATTTCAGTCCTTCATACGGGACACAGGACATTTCCTATCCGACATAGCCGAATTCAACATCCTCCGGAGTGCCTTGCTTGTAACCCTTGATGTTGCGTCCCTCTATACCAACATTCCTCACTTCGATGGCATTCGGTCAGTTGTACACTTTTTTGAGAAACAAAACTTAAGTACTAATGTTGATGGCCCCACACTAGCTATACTTTTGAAATTAATACTGGAACTTAACAACTTCGAATTTGATAGCAGACACTATGTTCAGATAAACGGAGCATCAATGGGTACGCGGGTTGGTCCTCACTATGGCAACGTATTTCTGGGTTCATTAGAAGACCAGTTTCTTGCTACACAACCATTAAAACCCTTCTATTATAAACGATACATTGGCGACATTTTTCTCATTGGGCAGCATGGTGAAGCAGAACTTCTATCATTCATCTCTAGTATTATAACGCGCATGAGGCCATTACTTTCTCTCATTCTTACTCGCCAACCACAATCAGGTTTCTAGATGTGACAGTATCAACGAATAATGGCAAACTTATCACGGATGTATACCGGATACCTAGCGACAGACCTCAATACTTACACATTGAAAGCAGCGATCTTAAACACTGGAAGACTAGCATCCCATATGGACAAGCCGTCCGCTTTAAACGGATATGTTCTGAGGAGCGCGACTTCGAAAGAAACTGTACTAACTGCGAGACGCCCTGATTAAGCGGAAATACCCAGCGTGACTAATAAACAATTCTGTAGAACGCGCAGGCCTTCTTGACCGCGAGGTACTCTTCAAAGCAGAAAACGAATCATCTAGTCGAGCACAAACCAATATGGTGCTTGCTCACTCTGCATCGATTCCAAACGTCAAGGGCATTTTGAAAAAACACCATGTCATCCTCACGCAAAGTGATCGACTCAAGAACATTTTTAAGCAAGCACATCGTGTTATCTACCGCTGTGGCAAAACCTCAGTGACATTCTCACTTCTTCCAAAACAAGCACAAGTGTGCCAATCGGCCGTCACCCATGCGAAAAATCGCGCTCCAAAGTCTGCGCGCAGATGACATCAGAAATGGCTTCCAGCACAGCATCCGACTTTATTGTGAAATTTCGATGTAGCTATTCATGTGATACATGCAACGTAATCTACATGCTTGAATGTTCACTCTAAGATTCAATATATTGGCCATACAGAAACACCGTTCAAATATCATTTCAATAACCATAAAGCTGATTGCAAGACAGTGCCTAACCTTCCTATCCTAAACGCGTGAACGATACTAAGCACCCTTTTGAAAAAAATCAATCAACATTACTGGAATCGGGCTTCAATACCCACCATGAGCGCGATGTTCGCGAATCATTTCTCATACACAAGTTCAAGACTGTCTCTTGCGGTCTGAATGAAATGTTGGAAAGCTAACTTGTCTTACATCATAAACGCATCATGCCATATTTCATTTACGCTGATCACTTTTTCCCCACTGTTTCGCGCTCTTTGCATCTATCGCGGGAATGATACCCCATCTCAGCACCATACCCCATAGTTTTTAACGAGACGTTGTTTAAACAATGGTATTCATCTGTGTTTTCATCTATCTGTTTTTTTTTCTGTTGTTGTTCGCCTGTTGGCACAATAAACCTTAAAAACGAACAGTCGCGTTTGTCGTAATAGTGTAGTCTCTCTCTCTCTCTCTCTCTCTCTCTCTCTCTATATATATATATATATATATATATATATATATATATATATATATATATATATATATATATATATATATATATATATATATATATATATATATATGTGTGTGTGTGTGTGTGTGCGTGTGTGTGTGTTATAATTACATACTGTTCTAACTGTATAGTGTATTTAACATTTCAATCAGAATATCTTCATTCCATTTTTAAGAGTTACCTCCTACTCATCACGTTTCTCGATTTCTCGGGGATTGCTACCACCTGCCTTCGACATGAAATTAAGTCCGAGGAATTCAATATGGCGGCTATGTTCGGGTGGAAATGATGACATCAAAATCCAATGTGGCGGACAGAAATCAAACCACATGTAATGACGTCGTATTCGAAGATCTCCGTTGGCGTAGTTTTTTAGTCTCAAATCGAAAGTGGCCGCCAAATTCGGCTGCCAATGGTGATGTCAAGGTCCAATATAACGGATAGAAGAGGAGCCACATGTGTGAGACGTCATGAGGATGAAATGACCGCAAAGGTTTGTTTTTTAAATCCAAACTGGCGCCTTTCCTTGTGACGTCACAGCTAAAATGGCGGCAACTAAAATTACTTGTGCTCGGCTAGGTGGGATGCGTGCAGCCATATGTTAACCGCCTCCCTCGGGAGCCCCTCTCACATGCAATGCGTACCTCACTTCAATCCAATTCATTTCAATTTAATAAATTAAACAGCTAGCACTCGATGCTTCAACGACTTCCAGACGGTGCCGGCATCTTTTTTTAGAAAGGGCGTGCCATTATTTGCGCCTAAGAATATATGTCTGGTGATCATTTGATTACAAGTGTAGAGCGACCTATGAGCAACGCGATCTACAGTTACCGCTACGTCTAAGCTAATGTTTTGCGCTTGTTATCCATAATATGATAAGCGACGTGTGCATACTTGCTTAATATTTAATCAGTCCTCGCCTATGACGACACTTTGACGGTCATTGCACGTGACAGCGAGAGATCTGCTGTGAAAAAATATTGTCATTTAGCTAAGCTGTTAACTTTCTCACACCATCTTCCGACGACTGCTTACAGCTGTCGCTACGGCGTGTGCCATACTCTCGCAGCAAATTTAAATAATTTCACCGGGTTGAAAACTGTTATACTTTGCTTGTAAACTAGCTCACTGTAATCGCGGACCTTGCCCAGAAAACCAGCTTGTTCCTCCGTGGCCAGTTCGATGCCATAGATTTACAATTGCTGCTAAAGCCTGTAACGGTTACATCATTACACCAAACCCAAGCAGGTTAGCAGATCTGCAGGAACGTTGTATACTGTGTTCAGTGTGCACATGCGATTTTTTCCGCATTCTTTTCTTCATAATACGGCTGTAAAGTGCGCGGGATGGATGAGTTGCAGTGCTCTTCATTCTCCTTAATCCTACAGCTCTCTCCTCTTGATTATTCCCTCTTTAATATTTTAGAGTCAACATATTTTAAATGACACGAGTGCATTTGAAAGTGGCGGTACTTTGTACTAGCAATAAGCAGAAATCAGAAAAATTGACGCCACATCCACCAACAGCCTCACAGATACTAAGTTTATTAACGCTGAAGGTCAAGTTGGCCGGATGTCCAGGAGCTTTTTCGCTTCGAGGACACAATTTGCCCGTTACACGACCCGATCTTCAACGCCCAGTTCTATGCTGAGCAGCGCGATCTCCCACAACTCCTCTGTAGCGATTATTAAGGGGAATGCAGGCACGTCGGCTACTGCGTAGGACTACAACCTGCGTATAACAGTGCTTAGAAAAAAAATGAATGCTAATTAGCTCAGATAATACAGGATACCAAGCGAAAGCTATTGGAGTTTATGGTGTTCATTGGCGTTGGCGATGACAACCGTAGACACCGGTGATTTCGAGGAAAGGAAGGGCGCTTAACTGGCTCCCTGGGTAAGTGGACCACCCGCCCCGGTGGCTCAGTGGTTAGCGCGCTCGGCTAATGATCCCGAGGGCCCGGGTTCAAACCTGACCGCGGCGGCCACGTTGCTCCAATTGCGTTACAGTTGCTCTGACGGATCGTCGCGTTGCGTTACAGTTACTCTGACGGTTCAGCGTTAATTTCCGCCATCAACAACGTTAAATCCGCCTCGTGCGGTAGAAGCCCATTTGTGGCCAAGACCCTTTTCCCAAGCATCTCGCCCGGAAGAGCCGTGCACCGGGCCGTGGGAAATCTTGTGGCCATTAAAAACCGGTGGGTACCCGGCGGCACTGGGGATCGAACACAGCATCTCCAGAATGCGAGGCGGATTCTCTGGAGTATGGAACTGGGCCTTCAAGCTCGGATCGTGAAAGAGGCTGACTGGGTCCCTGAGGCGGGAAAGCAATTGTACATTCGGCCTACTTCACCTGCAGCGTTAATGAAATTAAAGTCTGTATGCTGTCAGTGATCGTGACGTCCATTTTGTAACGCGAGAGCTATCATCATCATCATCAGCCTTACTACACCCACTGCAGGGCAAAGGCCTCTCCCAAGTCTCTCCAATTAACCCTATCCTTTGCCAGCTGCATCCACCCTTTGCCTGCTTTCATCCGCCCATCTAACCTTCTGCCGCCCCCTGCTACGCTTACTTTCTCTTGGAACCCACTCCGTTACCCTTAAAGACCAGCGGTTATCTTGCCTTCGCATTACATGCCCTGCCCAAGCCCATTTCTTTCTCTTGATTTCGACTAGGATGTCATTAACCCGCGTTTGTTCCCTCACCCACTCTGCCCGCTTCCGATCTCTTAACGTTACACCTATCATTTTTCTTTCCATGGCTCGCTGCGTTGTCCTTAACTTAAGCTGAACTCTTTTCGTTAGCCTCCACGTTTCTGCCCCGTAGGTGAGTACCGGTAATATTATGCTGTTGTACACTTTCCTCTTGAGGGAAATTGGTAAACTGCCACTCATGATCTGCGAGAATTTGCCATATGCGCTCCATCCCATTCTTATCCTTCTAGTTATCTCCCTCTCATGATCCGGATCAGCTGTCGCTACCTGCCCTAAGTAGACGTATTCCGGCACAATTTCTAGGCTCTCGCTGCCAATTGTGAACTGTTGTTCCCTTGCTAGGCTGTTGAACATTACCTTGGTTTTCTGCATGTTAATTTTTAGACCCATCGATCTGCTCTGCCTGTCTAACTCGTTGATCATGATTTGCAGTTCACCTCCTGAGTGACTCAGCAAGGCAATGTCATCAGCAAATCTCAGATTATTTAGGTATTCTCCATTTATTCTTATTCCCAACTGTTCCCAATTCAGGCCTCGAAATAGCTCCTGCAAACATGCGGTGAACAGCATTGGCGAGATCGTGTCTCCTTGCCTGACGCCCTTCCTTATTGGAATTTTATTGCTGACTTTATGGAGGACTATAGTAGCTGTGCAGTTGCTCTATATCTTCCAGTATTTTGACATAAGGCTCTTCTACCCCCTGATTACGCAATGCCTGTATGACTGCTGAGGTTTCCACTGAGTCGAATGCTTTCTCGTAATCAATGAAAGCTATATATAGAGGTTGGTTATATTCTGCGCATTTCTCTATCACCTGATTGATGGTGTGAATATGATCTATTGTAGAATATCCTTTACGAAAGCCTGCCTGATCATTTGGTTGATTAAAGTCTAACGTTGCCCTGACTCTATTAGCGATTACCTTAGTAAATACTTTGTAGGCAACGGATAGTAAGCTGATCGGCCTGTAATTTTTCAAGTCCTTGGCGTCTCCCTTCTTATGAATTAAGATAATGTTTGCATTCTTCCAAGCTTCTGGTACAGTCGAGGTCATAAGGCATTGCGTATACAGGGTGGCTAGTTTTTCTAGCACGATGTCCCCTCCATCCTTCAACAGATCTGCTGTTACCTGATCCTCCCCAGCTGCTTTTCCCCTCTTCATTGCTCCTAAGGCTTTCTTTACTTCATCTTTCGTTACTGGCGGGATGACGCATTGCTGTGCACGGCTGTCTTTCTCATTAGCGTTCTGATTACATTGGCTACTGTACAGGTCAGCGTAGAACTCTTCGGCTACGTTAACTATCTTATGCATATTGCTAATGACATTGCCCTGCTTGTCTCTTAATGCATACATCTGGTTTTTACCTATGCCTAGTTTCGTCTTCACAGTTTTTAGCAAGCTAGCTTGCTCGAATAACTCTGCGTTTTGCATTTATCGTGAGGGTAAAAGCGAATGGAGAGGAAAATTTGTGTCCACTCACTCGCTGCACAATGCGCGCTCCGTGGCCATACGCACACTTTTTTTGCAAAGATTTTTGCTAGCCCCGGCATCTACCATCGATACTGAAGCACCTGAGCTGGGGCAGCGGAAATAAAGGACAGCTGGCAGAATGGAGAAATGAAATGAAAGTGCGCGCACTGCCCTGCGGCCACAATAGCGTCTTGATGGAGTCTGGTAGTATGCCCTGCGCCCTATAGGCCGCGAGCATATCGCGACGAGCATCGGCGAACGCGGAGCAGCGAAGGAGCAGATGTTCTAGTGTTTCCACTGCACCGCATCCGTCACACACATCAATCGTCGCGATTCCGTGACGCACCCGTCGTTCCCCGGGCCACACGTAGCCAATGCGCGCGCGGAGGATCATTGCACGTTGCGACCGTGTAAGTGCGCGACAGCCGGTGACACTGTCGATGCGCTCACCTCCCGCGATGCGTGGGTCGGGGTGCTGCTTTCGGAGATGGTCGTGAATGGCCGCACGCACGCCCTCCAGCGCAAGGGGGAGATCGCTGGCAGGTAGTTGGTGTGCAGCGGTCGCGAGGTCGTCAGCTTCTTCGTTGCCGGCGATGCCGCAGTGACCGGGCACCCACTGTGCACGCACGGCACAACCTCTCTGCGCGAGGCGCTCGATGCGCGAGCGAATTTCCCGCACTAGTGGGGTACCGCGGCCGTTAGATTGCAGGCGGCTGAGGGCGGCGCGGGAGTCGCACAGCAGAGCACTCCTGGACGGCGGAGGGCGGAGGGTGAGGAGCAGGTCCTGCTCGAGCCGGATCCCCATCAACACCGCCGTGGTGGAGGAGCCCAGGAAGGCTGCGTGTTGATGGCTGTGCAGTCGCAGGGCGGGGATGGTGGCCGCCGCAGCAAGGGAGCAGCTGTCGCGGGCCACTGAGCCGTCGGTGTACACGAGGAGATGGTTATGGAGCTCCTCGTGTATGACGGCTCTGGCCAGCTGCTGCACAGCGCAGAGGGGTGTGCTCCGCTTTCCCGCGATGCCGACGATCTCTCGCTGTACCTCCGAGGCAGCAGGCCAGGGCGCGCAGGAGCCGTAGGGGGGTGGGCCTAGGGTCAATTGCTCATACTCGAGCAGCGCCGCGCCCATTCGTGAGCGCGGGTGCGAGCGCATACGCTGCAGCAGCGAGCCGCCGTCCGGTGAGCGGTGAAGCCTGTCGATGTGATTCAGTGCCCTGCGCGCTGCTTGGAGCTCAAGGGGCCACGCTCCTGCCTCGGCCAACGTTGCGGCGCACTGCGAGTTTTTGGGCAGGCCTAGGCACACGCGAAGGGACTTGCGGTGCTGAAGCTCGAGCTTGTTCCAGCACGGCTTGCGCACCGTGACGAGCGACAGCGCATAGAGCACCGCCCCCAAAGCTGCGGCATTGTATAGACGCAGCGCGGCTTGCTGGGAGATGCCCTGGCCTCGAGCGGTGAGCTTGTGCACGGCGGAGGGGATCCTCTTCATCTGCAGACAGGCCTTGGTCGCCGCGGGGCGGAAGGAAAGGCGCCAGTCGATGTCCAGGACCTCAAAACGTGTTTACTTTGCGATATCAGTGCATGCACATTTCTTCTCGTATTTGAAGAAAACATGAAGCTTGGCATTGAGGAAAGGAGGTGGGGCAGCAACTGTCTCGCATATCTCGATGGACCCTCGAACAACGCCGTAAAGGAAGGAATAAAGGAAGGGGTTATAATAATAATAATTGGTTTTTTGGGGAAAGGAAATGGCGCAGTATCTGTCTCATATATCGTTGGACACCTGAACCGCGCCGTAAGGGAAGGGATAAAGGAGGGAGTGAAAGAAGAAAGGAAGAGAGAGGTGCCGTAGTGGAGGGCTCCGGAATAATTTCGACCACCTGGTGATCTTTAACGTGCACTGACATCGCACAGCACACGGGCCAACTGGCCTTTCAGGGTGATTGTGTCGGAAAATGGCACCTAGCAGCACTCCTTGGGCAAGTTTCTACAAGACTCTCTGTCTTTGGTAGCCGTGGAAGATTTGTTCCAGGTAAAGAACCTGAAGAAGTCTCTGCTTTCCTTCATGGCTAATGCCCGAAAGGTGTGAGTGTTTTTCCATCGATGTAAAGGATCTTTACTACTCACTACTGCACCCCTCTCTGTTTGATGTGGTTAGAGAAAGCATTGAAGCAATGAGTTCCCTACGGTTTCCGAACGCCTGCGTAATCAGCACAGAGAAATTCCTCGAAGCTATGGCCTTTTACCTAAGGTCGACGTTTATCAGCTTCAATAACGAACTGTTCGTACAGAGGCAGGGCGTGTGCATCGGCTCCTGTGTCGCACCTCTACTCAGCGATCTTCTGCTTGCAAAGGCGGATCGTCGGCTAAAAGAAGCGTTGCTCAACACCAACGTAGTAAGGGTTTTTCGTTTTGTCGACGACTTCCTCGTCGCCTACAAAACATCTGATCAGGACCCAGGCAAGGACGTTGAGGCAATTTTCAAGGTATTCTCTGAAAACTTAGGAGAATTTGAATTGACAAAAGAACTGCCTGATGAAGGCCAACTTCAGTACCTTGACCTGCGGTTGTTTCCAAGTGAGGACCATCTGTGCTGGTGCTATGCTCCGAGGACAAAGAAAAGCCTTTTGCCATACTCTTCCTCGCATACGAAGCTCGTCAAACGAGCAATAGCCTTGGGCGCCTTGAAGAATGCCCTCTTTAGATCGTGCCATCACCGTCAGCAAGCTAGCACAGAGTCCCAGCTGAAGCGTCTACGCGAAGCGGGCTTCCCGGATGCCTTCATTTCAGGGATCGGATTCAAGCTCCTGAGAGATTTCCGCCAATGTGGCCACCCAAAGAAGCCACAGAAAAAAAAGAGAAGAGGGCCGTTATGCCGTATCTACACGGGATCAGCCACTCGTTGAAGAAGATAGTAGGGCGTGCTGGAGTGGATTTGATTCTGACTGCACCCAGAAAGCTCAATTTGCTTTGCAGATTGGTGAACGAAGATGCCCCAAAACCAGTGCGGTGCAGTAAGAAGCATGAACAAATGTTCACCACCTGTGAAACGGAGGTAATTTACGAGATCCCGCTGTCATGCGGTGCATCGTATGTGGGTCAAAGTGGACGTTGCATAAACGACCGTTTACGAGAGCACGCCACTACATGCGCATGGGATACGGCAGCACGCTGGCAGAACACGTGTCTGGCTGTCACTGCACACCTAACTTTGTACGAAGCCAGATTTTGAGGCGATATAATCACCAGCACAAGTGCGAGCTGTATGAAGCTTTCATCATAGATAGGAAAGCCGCGTCATGCGTTAGCACACCATCGATGGCATTGACAAGAAAAGAGATTCAACATCTTGAATAACTATGACGACATGATGCGACAGAAGGAATTCTTCCTCGCCTTCCACTGTTTTTGTTTTTTTCTTTCTAGTATTTATTGTGAGCGGTGCAATAAAACCTGCAGTTGTATGTCAGCGCTGTGTGTATGTGCGTGTCTCATTTCTCGTGTCCCGTGTAAGCGCGCTGTTTTTCGGTGAGATCATGTACCAACTGGCCCGGCAACTGTCCTTAATGTAATCTATAGGAAGGCAGTATATATATATATATATATATATATATATATATATATATATATATATATATATATATATATATATATATGGGGTCTAAAAGAAGTCTATAGACTGTCTATAGAATATTTTTCTAACGAAGCAGCGAAATCCAGCAAGCAACTGTGCCTTGGCATAAAGGCTCTGACAGCCCGCGACCAGCTTCAACTAAGCGCAGTCCTGGATTGTGCTATGCCCTTCATTATTTCGTTTCAAGCTCACTCCTATTCTGCTGGGCGATATAATCCGCCAATTCTCGATGTGCTAAGCGGAGCCTGTTACGGAGTTTATATCATTTTCTCCGAAGAAATATTTTATTTCTTAAACTTAACCTAGTACGCCGCAACATCCGTATTTTATTAACCACCTGGTTTCCTATAGTACGCACTTTTAGCAGCATCCGACTAGCGACGGCCACAGCTTCACCATAAAAAAAATATTGACTAGCTGTTTGCGCATGCGTGCTTTTAAGGTTTGGTTGGCTCATTGGGGTTTAACGTCCCAAAGTGACTCGGGCTATGAGGGACGCCGCAGTAGACTCCGGAAATTTAGACCACCTGGGGCTCTTGTTTTACCCGCCGCGGAGGCTCAGTGGTTAGGGCGCTTGGCTACTGATCTGGAGTTCCCGGATTTGAACCCCACCGCGGCGGCTGCGTTTCCATGGAGTCGAAACACTAACTCGCCCGTGTGCTGTGCGATCTGCGCACGTTAAAGATTCCTAGGTGGACGAAATTATACCGGAGCCCTCCACTACGACACCCCTTTCTTCTTTCACTCCCTCCTTTATCCCTTCTCTTACAGCACAGTTCAGGTGTCCATCGATATATGAGACAGATACTGCACCATTTCCTCTCCCCAAAAATCAAATTTTCATTATGCAGGGGTTCTTTAACGTGCAGTTATATCCCACATTACGCGGGCCTCTAGAATTTTGCCTCCAGCATAATAATTAATAATTGTTTTTTTGGGGAAAGGAAATGGAGCAGTATCTGTCTCATATATCGTTGGACACCAGAACCGCGCCGTAAGGGAAGGAATAAAGGAGGGACTGAAAGAAGAAAGGAATAGGTGCCGTAGTGGAGGGCTCCGGAATGACTTCGACCACCTGGGGATCTTTAACGTGCACTGACATCGCACAGCACACGGGCGCGTTAGCGTTTTTTCTCCATAAAAACGCAGCCGCCGCGGTCGGGTTCGAACCCGGGAACTCCGGATCAGTAGTCGAGTGCCCTAACCACTGAGCCACCACGGCGGGTGCAAGAAGAGGTTTTATGGAAAATTTCTCGACATGTTCATATTTCGAGGCGCTTTCTGCAATAAAGTGTAAAACCTCAACTGGTAGTAGTTGTAAGTGGTTTTGTTAAAGTAAAATAAAAGGAAGGAAAATATCTTTGCTAGCCCCAGCATCTGCCATCGACTCTGAAGCACCTGAGCTGGGGAGCGGAAGTAAAGCATAGCAGGCAGATTGGAGAAATGAAATGAAAAAGGTGAGTGGGCAGGAAGAGAGGATAAGGGGAGAGGTAATATCAACCTCAACGAGATTTATTTTTTCAGCCTTTTTGGTGCATGTAGAAAAAATTCTTACTTTCTGGTAATTTCGCATCATAGATGTCCCAAAGACGATGCCTTTTTAAATCTAGAAAACATAGTGTACCCGAATATGTGTGCAGATTATGAGATCCAGGGACAATAGCTTATATCTGTATATTAGAAAGGGCACAGAACAAGGCAGCATGCTTTGTTTCCAATACCTAAACGAAGTATATTATCTGGAGTAACACGGACAATTTAGCGAGTTGGTCATTTTAAAACTTTCGAAAGCGCTGCTACAGGGGACACCAAGAGAAAGAAAACGAAGGACAAGCGCTACTATCAACTAAAGTTATTGGATAAAACACACAAGGTTAAATAGCTCACACAAGGCAGCCAGCAGCGAAATGCGCCTACCCCCAGAATGACAAAACGAATCACTGTGTTGAATTAAGATACCGAATTTCACAATCATGGATGACAACAGATGGTGTGCTGATGCACATGTCGGAGTTTTTCTGATTATGAAATGCCTCAGATAATTCCCTTGATAGCTGATTTGAATGCCTATAAAGAATTTTTGTACTATTTAACAGAGGTACACATGCTTTTTTTTCCAACGGGTTAGAATTGTTAACTTCGCAGTCTCTGTAATGCAGGGCCAAATTAGAGGAAGGAGCCACCTTTAAAGACGAATTATGTTCGCGTAGTCGTGTGTTTATACATTTACCAGTTTGGCCTATACAACTCTTTCCGCATGTGAACGGTACTTCATATACCACTCCCTCGGCACAACGTGCAAACAGCAACTCATGTTTTATATTGCACTGTATTTCTTACTTTCTTTTGACTTTCTTTTTCTAATCTGGCTCGCCTATCAACCATAGCACAAATTTTTCCAAGTTTTTGGGGAGCTGACAACAGTACCCTTACCCCATACCTAGTGCCTACGGGTTTTAATCGGTGGGATAATCTGTGAATATACGGAATTGCAGCACAATTTCTTTTCTCGTTACTGGGAGGCTCTGGTGAATCGGGCTTACCGAATGACCTAAGCTTTTTCAGGAGTTTATTGCAGGCTAGTGTAGTCACGTCATTAGGGAAACCTGCTGACTTCAGCCTCTGGACCTGTTGCTTGAAACTGTTATCCATAGCGTGAACACGCGACTTTGCAATTGCTGATCCTAAGCACGACACTTCTATGCCGCACTTTTCCAGCTTGGAATGCCCTGAGTGAAAACTAAGCAAAGGCTTCTCCGAACGCTGCCGAAAGGACCAACAAACGTGATCCAGTTTTAGTTCCAGTCTGATATCCAAGAACTGTAGTTGATTGTGGTCCGGGGCTTCAAAGGTAAATTTTAAACCATAACTATTGCCGACAAAAGTTTTTAAGATTTCTTCTACTTGTCTCTTAAAGTCACCGCTTTAAACAAAAATCAAATAATCATCGACATACAGGAAGGCGTGTTTAACAGTGTCACCTAAATTAACCTTTATAGCTCTGTCAACATAGGATAAAAACATACTACTTAGCACAGGAGCCACAATGCACACCCCAGTTCTTTGGATGAACAGTTTTCCTTCCCAAGCAATAAAGGTGGATTTTAAATAAAAAACAGAAGCTCCGAAAAGGACCCAACAGATACCCCACACTTCGAAATGAATGCTTGTTCATCATTATCTTCTAATATACATCTATTAACACACTGGAGGAGCTTGTCATGAGTTAATGAGTAAAATAGGTCCTGCACATCAATGCTAAACATACCGCCCAAGCCTTTGTTATTGTGCTTCAAATATTCCACAACAGCCAAGGAATTGGACACAAGAAATGGGTCTTCAATTGAAAGTGAACATAAGCTACTCTGCAAAAAGTTTGAAACAGCATGTTGCCAAGTGGCACGTTCAGTAACAATACATCGAAAAGGAATACCGTAACGAGAGGCGTTACGGTTGTTGGGTGAAATGAATGTGGAAAGCTTGCGTCAGCCTGTTTTGAAAGCGGAGGGACAATTTTTGGAAGTATTTTTTTTCAGCAAAAACCCATAAAACCAGTATTCCTTTTCGAAGAGGTCGCCACCGACTGGTAGCCACCATGGACTCCCCCAGCCCCAACTAATCCCTTCCATTTTGTGGCAGTAAAGTTGTAACCCCCCCCCCCCGTCCCCCGTCGTGGTGTCTGTCTGTTGTTGTTGCCAGGGAGAAAGAAAAGAAAAATGCACAGGCCTGTTCACTGGCTCAAGCCGTGCCACAATCGCTACCATGTGCAGATAGTAGGAGAGTTGAAAGATGGGTAGAGACAGGATAGTAAAGACGCGCCAAAGGCAAGGCCGATCCCGGAGGCAGTGCAATACCGGGCCAACCGGTGGCGGAAGTGAAGCAACCCTCAAACTTTCCGTCACATTTCCAAAAATAAGCCCTACTGGACCCGTAACAGATACTCTACGGGGTCCAACACCAACTCTAGGCGGCAAGCGCTGGCCTTTGTTCAGCAAGAGCGAGTCACGTGGTTAGTCAAGTAACGCAACTTGCGAGAGCGAGCGGTCAGAACGGCGGTCAGCGCAGCTGCGGAACGAGCGGTAGCAGTGCGACAAATCACGTGTTGTTTCGTCTCACCCACACGTGCGGCGAGCCAGAGGTCAAATTCATACGTGTTTGGCCTTCATGTTTGCATTCGAGAAGCGGAGCTTCTCGCTCCAAAAAGTTAGGTGTGATTCAATCCGGCCGAACCTAGTAAGACGAGCGAAAGCTCTCTGAGTCCAAGTTAGGCTAAACTTCAAAATTTAGAAAAGATTAAAATATTTACGATATGAGATGATTAGTTTACTCCAGAATTCCGAATCACGCTTTTAATGATGAAGATATTTTTTTCAATACAGACACTGGAATTGTACTACAATTATGGATACTTTGTAAATTTGCTACCTTTTACGTGTGGTAAACCAAAAAACTTTTGATATCGGTTTTAAATGATAGTTCCCGTCACGCGCGCTGGTTTTCCGGCGACAATGCGCAAATTTATTTGTTTTTCTTGCAGAATCGCAATGGGGTCAGTGGGGTCGCATCTGAAAATAGCGTCCAGAGAAGACTGCAGCCGGTCAATCTGAACGGCCACGACACGAAAGAATGAACGCATACACCTCAACCCTTGCAAGGGGAACCTTTAGAGCCTCTTGAAACTACGCCAATGGGCACAAGGTTTTACGCGATAAACTTTTAAGAGTTACTGCGCAAAACAGCGCTGTCCTACATGTAGATGCTAGGATTATATGGCTTTCATTTCATCTAATCTTATTGCCTAAATACCCACGAAGGGGTGAGTACATATATATTGGTGAGCAAGTATTAACACAACGAATCATGACTGGTAACATTATTGACAAAGTTGGATGAGCACTTGATGGCTGCGATGCCGTTGGGTAGGTATTGCCAGTCTGCTGCAGTAGGGGAAAAAGATGATGCGGCAAAGATGATCCTACGAGGTTAAGCACGCGCCAGAGGTTTTTATAGAGCGAATGGCGGGTCACGCGATTTCTGGCAATTGCGATAGTACCGTTTGCTCCGCAACGCAGCGTCACGTGTTTCGACAGTTGTAAGGATAGCGAGTGCCGTCGGCTCAACGCGCGCAGCTGCGGCAAGGTCTGGATAGTCGCGTGGCATGACGTCCGAGAGAGCATTTTAAGGCGAAAGCCTTTCTTGGCTCATAAGTGGCGTGGACGGAAGTTGCAGACTGAGTGCCGTCGACTCTCAAGAACTCTCTGTCATAAGTTGTGTGGCAAATAAAACAGAAATGTGAAAGTTCATTGAGCAACAGTTCTTAGGCAACACATATTGTGACGGGCTAGAGAAGACGAACTGTGCAGTGGCGCGGGCAGGATTGCTCGCGCATGGTCGTCCGCCATTAAAATCATCCTGTAATCATCTGTCATCTCATCTTTCACCCATCTGCTTTCCGTCAAGTAACTATATGTAATGAAATAAACCGGAAATTGAAAATAATAACCAAAAGTAAAAATTTAAAAGAATGTTAAAAATTAAAATTATAACAACTGAAAGCAAAAAAAGATGAAAAACGAAAATTACTGAAAATAATAGAAAACGAAAAATGAAGAGAGAATGAGGACAACGAGAAGTTTTTGCATTTTCGCTCTTAAGGAGAAGTTTTTCTTGCTGGAGAGTCACGGACGCCTGAATCAACCAGCCGCTGCGTCCTTGTTCTGCAGTTCACGGGAAAATAAGCATTGCTCCATATTGTTTGGGGAAGCATCCATGAGAGCATCGGTGTGCTTTCTTTCGCAAGCCAGCATGAAACAAGCGGTTTATGCTATTTACCCATCTGAGAGACGACAACCATCCGCGCAGGTATTAAACACCTTTAACGTACCGCGTACAGGGCTTTGCCTGTACCGGAACACCGCGTGTCCGCGCGCAGTCAGAGCGCATGCAGAAATCGCCTTGACGGCGCCAGGTAACGGGCTGCTGCGTGCGCGCCTACCGCTGTATCGGGACCAATCAGCGCGGCCGCAGAGGCGATGGGCGGGCTCCCGAACATTAACACGGTATGCAAAAGGTGTCCAAAATTTTGCGAGTTCGACTCTCGCTCGGGCCGCTGGGGAGGCGCCCACCACCCACATTACGCCGATAGCGCGGAGAGGACAAGGTGTCCAGGATTTATCAGCATAGTTGGCGTTTACTGAAGTGGTTCTTGAAAGGACTCTTTATTGGACTTACTTTCGCCCACAAATACCTCAACAACCAGACGGCGAAGTTAGCAAGAAATGTTTTCGGTGGTCCACGGAAGACCGGATCCCCGCTTCTCTCGGCCGCGGTGAAATTAAAGTTGGCAAAGAGCCTCCGATTGAGCCCCAAGGTAACTACGCAATCTCGAGCAATGCAGAAGTCCTTGAACGTAGCTGCGGTCATTCTAGATAAAAGTAGCCGCCTTTTGCATCAGAAAATGTTGAAGCCGCATACCACCGACTTTGCGCAAGAACGAACAAACATTAAGAACCTTCGCGGAATTGCGTCCTTATCAAGAAGAATCGATCCCACGCTTATCAACGGTGGGCAACAAAATTGGCAGTGGCTTAGCTCGGCTATGTCAGGATATATGTAGCGAGCGGTACATTTCTCCGGATGAGCTTGTTATGGTCACTGTAAGTTTGGGTATACACATCTTGTATTCATTTTTCTTGACAGTAGACGAAGACTGTCCGATTATCTGTGAAGTAGCATACAGCGGTCTCAATTTTGTCTATACAGTATTTCAATTTGGTAGGGTCAGGGTTCGGGCTAGTGGGTAATCAGCATGAGGATTCATAGCGCACAGAATACACAGGACACAACACAAGCGCTTGTGTTGTGTCCTGTGTATTCTGTGCGCTATGAATCCTCATGTCAATTTGGTTAGTCTCTTTGGTATACAAGGTCTATAGTCGTTCCCCACTGTCATTCTCGACGTGATGGCCCGAAGCTAAATTCAACCTTTCCTTTCCTACACTAAGAGAGTCCTGTTTCCTGTTGAAATCACCTAATGTGACACACAACTGTAAAACCATGCCGTAGGCTGGTATACATGTAGCCACCACATCAATCGTCTGCTTCACAAATGTTCCCGGTACCACGTAGACTCCTTGGATGATAATGCCGCTTTCCAGAAGCCTAACACAGCAGGCTTCACCATTATTCGCCGCGTTCGAAGGGAGATTTCTGACGGCGGTTATAACTTGTTTTATGTGAACACAGACTCCAGCGTTCTTATTTGGTTCAAGCCAACTGACAGGCGATAACCTCAGGATCAGAAGAGCTAATTTTCTCTTGTCTATACCTCTATTTAGCAGCGGCTCGACTCTCCTTCGCTGATCACGTGACGATCGACATGATCAGCCACGGCGCCGCGCCACCTGCTGCTGCTCCGCACCACGTGATATTGTGGCGGCGCCACCACGCTGACGTTTACGAGATTTCGAAAGCACTATAGTCCCACTGGTGAAATGTTTTAGAAAGCTGGAGCCTCTGCACAATCGCTTCCGCTTCACGTTGTCGCTACTGAGGACCGTTCTCATGACGTTGACGAATTGCCCCCGCTTAATGTCCGCTTCTCGCTTGCGCAGTTCAAAGTCTCAACCGTTAGAGACTAGCGTTCCGCGCTCTTACCGCAGCGGTGACCGTCGTTGTTGCAGCCTGCCTCTGCTGCCGTCGATTTATCGGCTCCCGTGCCATGGAGCCGGTAACGTACCTTCGTGGGCGCCCTCGTCTTCCTGTTGCCGTAGACGCGTTCACCTCGTAGGTCGCAGACGTTGACTTTGTCGCCGTTCTATCACACTGCATCACACACACACACCATCGACAAGGGGGTCTGAAGACACAGTGACGCGCGCGCAGCCATGAAATCCTTCGAAAAGAATTATGACTCCTATCACGTGAGCGCTGGCGCGACTAAGTCATGCAGCAAGTAGTCTGATGCTGGCACCTGCTGCCTCCGACGGTCTTCCCCCATCCGCCATCTGTAATCCCTATTTCGACTGCGATGCCCTCTCCTGTATTGTTTCCTCGCTGCGAAGCTGCTGGAATCGCTTCCCTCTCCACTTATTACCAGGTGCACTGCATAGCCGCCTCGTTGTGAAACCGCTACACAAGAACATGTTCTCTAGGGGACACGACACGCGCCTTCAGAACAAAGCCCGAGGACTGGATGATTTCTATCGTGCCGACGAACATGCAAAATTTGTGGACGCGGCAAGTTGCAACAATCTACGTGGTCCATGCAACCAAGCCGCGATCTACCCTAATCTCCGCCGCCACAGTGCTTGCCCTCTGCCCCAACGCAGCAGAAGAGACAGCGATAGCGCTGGTCATCGCTTACCGCCGTACGCGCACAGCCCTCAGTAACTCAATACGAGCAACCCTTGGATCTTGGTATGGAGAACAACATCCAACTAGGACAAGGTAATTCTTTAACAAAAACGAGTTCTTCGCATATACGGCAATTACCATGGCCGTTACACAGATCTTGCAAAGCTTCATTATTCCAGCGTTATTCACTTCTGCGCGCAGACAAAATTTATTATAAGAAGCTTCTGCTTACAGTACACGAACATATATTATTATCCAAAACACCTAATACAGATACATGTCGGCACCTTCTCTGGCTACGCATCAGACACAAGCCGAAAACACGAACAAATTATTGAAATCACAGATTTTTATATAAGTCAACTGAAATGTTAAACAAGGTAGAGGAACTGTTGGATGTTAGGCCTTCATTTGGTACCTTCAAAAAAAAAGCTTACCGCATTGTTACTAGCTGATGTTGTTTACTTTTCTTGATCAGTGTCATTCTGTTCCCTTTCTGTTTGTTTCTATGAACGTATATCATTTCCCAAAATGAATATTGAGACAGTGCCTTCCGCATTTTCGCTTAGCGCTGACCTGAAGCACGCGCCGTCTCGAAGAAGAGGAAGCGGAGGTGTCAGCGATCTTGAGCTGTGGTGCAGACGTTCGTCGGATCCTGCGTTCCCGTGTTCAGTGATCACCGCATTCACGCGTGAAATTTTGGTGGAGGTGCTGGGTAGTGCACCCCATGCTCAGGACCCCTCCAAGAAGCCGGGACTCCAGCCCGCTTGACACCTTGAGAGTCGAAGTTACGCCCACCCATCAGAGTAGCCGGCGGCGGCAAGGACTGCAACCAGAGCTCGGGCCTCTGCCGTCTCGTCCGACCGCGAGGAAACTGACCTCAGCGCGACCATCAGTGCCCACAAACACCTCCGTCAGCATGCCGGATGCCATCCCTTTGCCGTCTGTCGTGCTGCAGGAGCCACGCGAACCACCCACCTTTCAAGGTTTCCCAGGTGAGGACCCGGAGGACTGGCTCGAGGAGTTCGAGCGCATAGCCCAATACAACAGGTGGGCTGACGACTCGAAGCAGCAGCACGTGTTTTTTTCACTGGAGGGTGCAGCTCGTATTTGGTTTGAGAACCGAGAAGCCACAATAACAACATGAGGCTCCTTCAAGACTCGGTTTTTGCAGCCTTTTACCACCGTCCTCAGGAAAGAACGTTCCGAGCTGCTCCTCCAGACACGCGTCCAACTACCAAACGAGACCGTCCTCGTTTACTCCGAGGACATGGCGAAGCTATTCCGCCGGGCTGATCCCAACATGTCCGAAGAAAAGAAGCTGCGTTTTCTTATGATGGGCATCAAGGAGCATATCTTCGCTGGGTTAGCTCGAAGCCCGCCCAAAACGGTCGGCGAATTTGTTTCCGAAGCCACTACGATGGAAAAGATGCTCGACATGAGATCCAGACAGTACGAGCGTCCGCCGTCGCTGATGTCTACCAGCGGTGTCGATGCTTCTAGCCACGACATCCTTCGGGAAACCATCCGGACCGTCGTACGCGAAGAGCTTCAAAAGCTCTTTCCAGCCCCGGAGTGCCCGCAAGTTTCTTCCATTTCGGACATTATTCGTGAAGAGGTCCAACAGGCGCTCACGCCGCCAGCCCGTCTTCACCCGAACACAACACCCCAGATGATGACATACGCCGCAGCCATTCGCCATCCACCGCCGCCTCCAAGTCACCCGGATACACCTGGCCACATTCACCGCCAACCACACCCACCTCACCCTTCTCAGGTTCACCCTCGGAAGAGCGACGTCTGGCGTACCGCCGATTATCGCCCTCTTTGCTATCACTGCGGCGGGCCCGGTCACGTCTACAGCAACTGTCGTTACCGACGTATGGATCTGCAGGGATATCGTGTCGATGCGGCCCGACCGCAGCGTGGTCAATGGCCTCCAGAAATAAGCGATTACCTGGCCGCGACACCCGAAGCACCACACTGCTAAGCCCGGTCGCCGTCTCCACGTCGTTTCTCGTCTCCGCGACGCTTTTCCGCCGACATTTCGCGTGGAAGGTCTCCTAGTCCCCGTCGGGAAAACTAGAAGCGGCAACCTTTGGGGGCAAGGTTGCTTACCAGCGACATGTCCAAGATCCTCCACTGCTGCGCAAACATGACCGACCGCTTATACGACGCACCGACGATCACGAGACCGATAACACGTACGCCTCGATGCATCAATTCTTCGCCGCAACGAAACCGCCTGGTGCCGCACCACAGCCGTGAGCGGACTCCGCGACGTTCCCGTACACCTACGACTACAACTGCTGATCTGAACATTTCAATCGACGGTACCGACGTCACCGCACTTGTGGACACCGGCGCCGACTACTCGGTAATCAGTGGACCTTTTGCCGAGACTCTGAAAAAGGTGACCACACCTTGGACGAGCCCACAGCTTCGTACTGCCGGGGTCATTTGATCACCCCAGCTGGCACATGCACATCACGATTAACCATCGAAGAGGACACGTACCTGGCCACCTTCGTCGTACTCGACCAGTGTTCCCGGGACGTAATCCTCGGAATGGATTTTTTTGACAGAAAATGGCGCGGTCATTGACCTTAAATCGAAGTCAGTGACGTTCTCCACCGAGAACGCAATCCACAGTGCTTTGGAACGTCCCGCGGCTCTTTCTATCCTTGATGACGTCACCATTCCACCCCGTTCGAGCGTTGTGGTCTCTGTCGGCGCGAAGACGCTCCGGAAGTTTGAAGGTGTCGTCGAAAGCAAACCAATTATGCTTTTCGACCGCTACCTTGCTGTCGCCAGAGGGGTCGTTTACCTCGAAAGCGGAGAAACTGAAGTCCTGCTTACGAATTTTTGGCAGTTAGCAGCAACATCTTTGCCTTGGGACTACTGTGGCCCACATTCATGGTATCGCCGACATTCGACGAGCGCCCAGTCTTGCCATGGTGTCGTTAACAGAAGTTCACACCGGTGTTCCCGACTTCCAGTACGACATTAACCCCGCACTTTCGCCGCAGCAGAGAGGCCAAGAAGAAAATCCCCTCCAGCGCTACGGCGATACCTTCTCGACTTCTTCCCGCGTCGGCAGAACACACTTGGCCAAGCATCGGATAATTACAGATGACGCCGTGCACCCTCTGAGAAAGTCACCTTACCGCGTGTCTTCCACGGAACACGCCGCAATCATCCGTCAAGTTAAGATGCTTCGAGACGACGTCATTCAGCCATCTCGTAGTCCCTGGGCGGCACCTGTCGTCCTCGTGAAGAAAAAGATGGTACACTGCGGTTTTGTGTGGACTACCGTCGCCTAAACAAAGTAACTAAAAAAGATGTTTATCCCCTTCCTCGAATCGACGATGCTCTCGATCGCCTCTGCTATGCAAAATATTTCTCATCCATGGACCTCAAATCAGGATATTGGCAAATCGGGGTAGATGAACGGGACCGAGAAAAAACCGCATTTATTACCATCCCCAGGATTCTGGACCATGCGCCTCGAAAAACCGGTCGCGCCATCTCTCGACAGCCTGCGGCGCGGCGGCGCGTAACTCAATGGCGACGAAAAATAAAAATTGATATTTAGTCGCGCATAACAGTTAGAAATTAGTTCTCTCGCCTAGATGTTAAATGCATCTTAAAGTTTCATTTAGTCGAGTTTCATCGTTGTAGCTTACATATTGCGTTTGCCATGAGCAATGATCTATGACAGCATGGAGCCTATGGCGAGGTCCTGAAAAATACCCCACTTGACTTCAATTTATCGCTCACTACAGCCCTATTTTAAAATATATCGACAAGCTCTAGCAGGTTCACGTAGGGTAATGTCCTACCTTTAAGGAAGTATAAAGTATTTTACATTTCAATGGCGTAAAAATCTTCCTGCACTATTTCACTATTGATCATGCATCATCAGCTTTTTCATGAAACGTGTGGCGCCCTCTCTCGGTGCGTTGGAAAGGCACACGTCCCTTCTCGTGGCCGGGCTCGAGTAGCGGAGGAGGCTCGATTCCGGCCGTGCCCTGCTACAGTGTTTCTGCTTTGGTAGGTTGCTTTCGGTGGTTGAGCCTGCCGTACGAATGCGCAGTTTTATCAAAAGTGCCCCCATCGGAGGGAAGCTATGGCCATGGGCTGCTACATAAAATGCTACAAGAAAGCGTGTGCCTTCTATGAGGTATATAGAGGAAATTATAAGAAGACTCTTTTGCTTGACAGGTACATTTTTCATTAAGCGCGTACAGTGACCACACCGGCATAGATGATAGTGGAATTGCGTACGCAATAACAGTGCAAAGCAATGAAGCTTCTAGGTACTTTCGTTCAAGCAGTGAAATTTGTAATTCCCGGACGCTCATACTTAGAGCTCACTCACCGATACTTGTATATGGTTCTTGCACTGTGCATTCAAAATTGTAAAATCGTGTCTTAATGTCTACATTTCAACACTCATGTTATTAGCCTCAATAGCAGAAAGCTCTTCCAATCTTTTGTCGATGTGGTGCAAGTGCAGCAAGGATGCGTTGAAGTGAATGTTGCATGTGTGGCACATAAGAGGCGGCAAACCTGATGCTGCGTTTTATGCCAGTAGGTTATTTGTCCAATGTAACAATTAGTAGTGTGGTAGTTCACATTTTTGTCTAGGTTGGTAAAGTGCTTCTCACGATTCGATCGTTCGCCGTCGAGAAGGGGTTTACCATTCCTGTAATCGATGCTAGTTTCGGCAATTCTGTCAAAGATGTACGTGAAGGATGAACCGCTAACGAAGACTTCATAGAGTGGCATGCTGGGAACTATTCTGAAGAGTGTGCCATCAGTACGGCAAGCCAGTAACTACGCCGTTACCCAGAGCAGCAATCAAGAGTCAAACTCTAGTTAAATGTTCTTGATTATAATTTAAATCTGCTAAGAAATGAACAGAAGTTATTGTCGGATAACACGATGTTTAAAAGATTACTGGTTTTCTCCAGTACGGTGACTCGGCGCTCCACCCAACCCGTTTGTGCAATGCGCCGCTAGCGCGATTCATTAGCGACAGGACGCTACATGCTCGCGGCCCTGAATATGCAGTGAATTTACCGTGTTGCGAATATGTGCAACAATACCCATAAGCACTTTCGCACGAGTGGCGCGAACATATTTCTTTTTTTTTTCATAAGTTCCAACCTACCCTCGTTTTTTTTTTTTCTGCCGCTCTCCTATCTACTTTTCGCTATCCTCTCTCTTTGCTTTTAATTCCACCGGTTGCATTTCCAGTGCTTGAGGGATTAGATAGCAATCGCTGGGCCGGCAACTTTTTTAGCTTCCTTTTTGTATTCTCGTCAGTTGTTGTTGCCTCTGAAGCTGTTGGCAAGCTACTACTTCTTGGATGTGTGACTCCCGGGGAGTTAGCGCGGCTTTTTAAGCGCACAAACCGCGCGAGTCAGAAGAGGGAGCCGTTTCCACGGAACGATCCAGCGACTTTTAAATGTGCCATGCATCTCCATGTTCCTGGTGCTGGCTCCCTTCCCCTGTCGAGCGGACGGAGAAAATTTCAAGCCGTGGAGAGAAGGGGTTGGGGGGCGATGAAAGAACAACTTAAACCGCGAAGAAAAGTTCGGGGAACCTGAAATAGCTTCAAGCCATGAAGAAAAGAGCCACCGAGAGCCCGGTGATCCCTCCATTGTAATAAACCGGACCCCCCTTCCAACGCGTACACGAGCGCCCGCGCGCTGATGACGACATCTAGCACGGACGCCTCACCTAGGCTTGCTGGCGTCTCCTGCAGTGCGCATGCGCAGACCGGTTTCGGCTTACGCTAAGAGCGCGGACGCTGAGCGCGTACGCCCAGGAAGGACCATTCGAGTTGGCGCCTCTAGGCCTTTTTTGGGGTGGGATGACTGTCTTTGAAGTGGCACAGGAGGCCTCTGATAATGATGTCCGGCTTGTGTGTAGTTCGCATCCCTTCCTTTATGAGAACACTGGCCAAGGTTTCGCAGACACCCTTTACGTACTAACTGCATACGCGTTTTTGCCACCAGCGTGTCCTTAGCATAAGCATATCGAGTTGTTTTCGTTGCATCCTTTTCAGTTTTAGATGATACATCGAGTGAAGAATCTTGGGTATCCATTGCCTAGAAATGTTTTCTTTTGCTGATGATGAGTTTTAATGGCGCACTGGCAACCTCGCAACAAGCGCAATGGGTTGAAGTGTTTTCTTCAACACAATGTTTGGTGGAAGACCATTTTCCGAGCACTTCAACTCAAAGAAACCAAGCGCCAGGCTTCGAGAAAACTTCTACCCATTGGAAATTAGTGGGTACAAGCGACACTGCGGAACGAATCACACACCGTCCTCGAGCCGCATGCTCAAAGCGATGTGTCATTGCTGTTGTCGCTGATTTTAAAACAAATATGCAAGAATTGGAAATCGTCTTAACCAAAACTTGCTTGAATTCCACCCTACCCTTAGGGCACAATTTTCAGCACTGTTCCTCCCAAAAAGGCTACGGGAACAAGACGCACAACACGCAGCATCAAACGGATGAAGAACGTGGAGAGGCGGTAACGGAAAGGGCCAAGGATGATTTGAGCAGGTGCATAGGTACGGAGAAATTCTTTTTCAAGAGCTACACGGGCAGCCGGTGGCAGGGTGGTAAGAGGGAGGAAGAAAAGGACAGTGGGGAGGGGTCTCCTGCTGTGCCTTTGCCTGCCTTTCTTGTTTTTTCTGCTTTTACTTTTCCTCGAATCGTGGAGCGCAGTCCATGGTTGCTTTTTGGATGCGCTATGTTTCTGTTCCCTATGGTGCGAAGCACGAGCTGCACGACATAGTCGGCGCCTCTGCGAAAACGGCCCGGAAAGGTCATGCACGCACTCTTGCCTCCAGGCTGTCACAAAAAAAAAACTTACAACCGCTAATGTGTCAGTCCTGGCAAAGGGTTTCTCCACACGCAGACAAAAATCTCCCAAAAAAGACATCAGAATTTCTGCAGAAGATTCTTTACTGCCTTCCGCCAAACTAAGGAATTCCACCAGCCTTGTTAAAAGCACAGCGCATGGCACAGGTAGACAGTGCCACCAAAATCAATTTCGGACGAGTTAGCGTGGTTACGCCAGTTGCAACTAGGAGTGCTAGCACTTCGGTTTTCAGTGCTCTTTCAGTGTTCGGTTCCGTTGCGCATAGATGCAGCTGATGAAGACGACGATATCCAAAATACAGCGCAAGAGACTGGTATTTTATGACGCAGAATGTTCGGCTGCGGCGGTGTGGCAGTCGACGGCGGCAAAAAAGCGCTCCGCTGCCGCCGACGCCGGCGAATCGCCCGGAAAAACGCTCCATGCGGGCCACGCTTAACGCAGTAACCTGCAAAACGTATGCGTTCTCGCCGCCTCGGGTTGGAAACTCACTCGCGGCCGTAAAACATTTTCGATTATTTTATTTCAGGTCAAGTAAATTTCAGACATACAAAGAGGCCACGTCGAAATCCAAAATTGAAGCCTCAGTGCTGCAATGAAAAATGCCTTTGTTCGCGTCTCCGCGGGTTCGACTCCCATTCGTGGATATTTGTGATTGCCTTTTCTGCCTCTTTTTTTCTATGCTCGGGACGGAGTGGACATACATAGGCAAGAGATGATTTTTCTAGGCTCTCAACCTCCGGATTAGTGCTTGCGCACTTATAGCTGCCGATGGAATAATTTTAGACAGCCCGAAGGGCAGCTCAAAGAAAGCATTTGTAGAAATTCGCGTACCGGGCATGGCTACGACTTGAGGTGAGAACGTATCTATAGCATGAATGATTAGAGCTGCATTGATAGAGCATGCTGCTAGCGGTGGTGAAAAGGAAGAAGCGGATGGTTTGAGCGGCCATCGCCCTTCACGCTCTCCTAACAACGTACCTTAATTCCCTGATCCTTATGCACGATAGATATATATGCTGTATTCCTAGTTGTAACGAGGCTAGGTGTAACGACGCTTGTTGTAAATCTAGTTTTGACGAGGCTGAAAACGAAGCAAGCGAAGTTAGTTTCTCTTCGAACTGAACGATTCGCGGATGAGTTGTCGTCACGTATGATGCTATCGAAATGAACTGCTGACGTAGCGGTGACATTTTTCTTATTTTAAAGTTCTATAATTTCCCTATTACTGAGCGTAGTTCATTAGGACGTGGTTGCATCTGAGCCCTGACAACCTGAATGTGTTCAGCGGAAAAAGGGAAAAACAAATTATTAGAGCTTTCAGTATATTTGAGTTTCTTGCAGGAATGTTTCGACTCAGAGAGTCAAGGAAAACTATGTTATCACGACGTGAATTTTATTTGATCAAGAGCCGACTAAAATTACCTGTTGCAGTTGAAATGATTTCATCTGTAAGAGTGCAGACTCGGAGCTGGTGGTAGGCCCTTGGGGAAGAATTACATCTCCAGTTAGCATCAGCAAGCAAGCCATTTAAATATATTGAAATAGTTCATAGTAACCGTTTTGATCACAGGTGGGTACTGGGAAGGAAACCAATAAAAGAAAGCGTTTTTCGCTTCTTTCAGATTTAGTAGGAATGTACGCGTATACTAAACCGTAAACACCGACCAGAAAGACATGTAACCAGTAACGTTTTTTGGTTCTTACGTTTTCCGCTTCGGTTCTATTTTATGCATTATTTGGGCTTGGTATTTGTTATTGCGCATTTCTCTTAGTTTTATGGCACGGCTGTGCCTTGAAGCTTCTAATTTATCACCGCGCTTTTCTTTGGCGCGCCGGGCATCTTCCCGGGCGTTTGCTAGGAGCATGCTTTGTTTGAGTCGTTTATTGTTCGTAACTATTTCTTTTTGTCTTCTTAATGCTGCATATTCACAGGCTAAGTGTACTTAGCTGTGACGGTTACGGGTCTTCTCATGTGTGCATAACTTTAACCGAAAGTTTGTCTTTATGATGATTTGTATCTGCTGAGCTGTTGATTTTCTGTTAATCGTCCTTGACTCCCATGATTTTTATGGAAAAGCCTAATGTCTATACGGCACTCTTGTAATAAAAGGAAGTTGGTGCTGCATGTGTGTGGTGTAGTCTTCGCTGCAGCATGTCTCTCCACGATGGCGATGCTGTAGGACTGGAAGATATATTTCCAGCATGTGTAGAATTATTTGGTGATCCTAAACATCTTCACAAAAACAGCGCGTACGAAAGTGCGGATGGCAAGGGCACGCTGCATGCTATGATCCCGTCAATATAGTTGTTTGAAAATACACAGACATACTATCGGTTAGCAAAAGACAAAAACCAACGCAAATTTGGCTGCGGCACAATGAAAGACATTTAAAACTAAAAAAAACCTCTCATTTACAGCAAACGTTATCACAATTGCGGCTTTCAAAACCACTGAAGGATTTCTGTGCTAGGACCGGCTTAGTTAGGCTTTTTTCTGGGCGCTGTACAAAGTGACACTGAAAGGCACGCACTAACGGTGCTACTGTTTCCTAGTCAAAGGTGATTCGGCCAAGTCCGGGAAATCAGCTTCGAAGGCGCAGCAAAGGTGTCTGCATTGGTGGAAGGGGTGGGTGGACAATTTTCAATTCTCAGAAAATAAGAATGGTTTAGCCGGGGCGAACACATGTGCATGTGCATGGAAGAAACACACGCCAGAAGTGGAAACGTTTTCCATTCCATACGTGAAAGGCGTGAGCGAGACGCTGGCACGCATTCTCGGTAAAGAAGGGTGCTAACAACGCAAGTCTATTGAGTGGCTTTACGACAACCACCATCGGACGCCTTCTCCCCCCCCCCCCCCCCAAACGGCCGTCACCCAAAAGAAAGGGCCCAAGAGGTTGTATACCAAATGTCCTGATCGGTCTTCCCGGAATCGTACATAGGGGAAACGAAGAACTTCGCCGAAATAATGAGGCAACACAAAGCGGACGTCCGACAATTGAACCGTGACCGCAGCGCTGCGGCCGAACATTGCGAGGCATGCGACCACCGAATGAACGTTGACGGCACTAATGTACTGGAAACCGAAGCTAACCCGCACAGGAGGCTTCTACTTGAGTCGTGGCACATCCAACAGGCAGGGAAGAATGTTAATCGCTCCCTGGGGACACTTCCCGCTTCTTACATCCATGGTTTGCAGCCACTGACCCGGATGTCTTCAACACGAGGGCTTAAAAAGCCGAGGTTCGAACCATCCGAGGGTTTGTCGACAGCCCGGCGCCGAGTTAATCCCCGTCAGCAGGAAGCGTGCATGGCGAGGCAAGCGGGCGTAGACCGGCGAAGGCAATGACCGAGCCAGAGGAAACGAGCCAATACGTTTTCCCGAAACCGCCCGCCCCCCTTCGCCCGTCTAAGGAAACCACCGCAGTGATAGCGTAGCATAGCGCATGGTCAGCGCGGACGCGGCAAGCAGACGCCGCGTCTAAGCCGCGACGGCGTCGAAGTCAGAAGATGGGGCATACCAACGGGTCCCGAGAAGCGGGCCTGCTTAACGAAACGCTGAAGCGTGTTCAGAGGCAGCAGCGACAGGCTGGCGCCTCTTTCCAAATTTTGCGGGGACGCCTGTCAACAGTCGTCCCGAAGACGAGTAGTCTACTACTCGCAACGGTAGCGATCGGTTGAATATCCGTAATTGGCGTAAAGCTGGGAGCCGCATGGGAATGTTTTGATGTATTTTCATATGTTCCTCTTTTTACTTTTTAAGGGAGAGAGTTTGAGTAATACTGTGGAAGAATGGGGCGTGGCACGTAAACCTGTTGGCCCAAGCATTTCGAGGGGTCATTCCCGGAATTACATTTTCTTATAGCAATTTAGATGTGCCGTGTATTTCAGGGAGAGGGTTTGAACCTTGCCGAAATTGGAGGGCGTGCCATGAAGTTTGTAAACCAATGATGGGTTAGTTTGCTGTTGATTGGGCGATGCAAGGGGTGGGCCGGGTTTCTAGGTCTTTAAAACCAGGGTCCGGAGCCATGGGAGATCGTTCTGAGCTAGATTTAGATCCCTTGCATCTTCGGCGGTGCCAATGAAGGAAGATTTTCCCTTAGCCAGTTCCATGTAACCGCCATCGCCCCCCATACACCTTGCCCTCGTCTCCCGCATCCTTTAAGCTCCTCAGGACCTGGCTGTCTCGCTACTGTCTGTCATCAGCTGCATCTGGTTAGCCAGTTCCCTGCGTCCATTGACTTTCTTCTGCTGAAGTTTTGATGTACCACCTGGTCGAGAGAGTCCAAGCGCTCCATAACGATCGCAAAGTACATTGATGACTTGACTACACAACTCCTCATTGCGGCAGCACTATGAGCAGTACTTTTGAACAAAGAAAAGAAATCGCGCTGAAATTAAGAAATTTGGGGAACACTTAGCTCCGCCTTGTTGGTATGATGCTATAGCATTAACAGGTCTTTTCTGCGGCTTGGTGTCCTCTGCATACTTTGTATTCGAAATTTCAGGCAATTTCGCATGGTCTCATGACGTAACATTTAGCCCCGCGAGCAATGAGCACTCGACCGTATAACCAGCCAACAGCCACCCGCTAGTGCACCTCCCATCTCGGACATGTGACGGCGCTTGGTCATGTCACCAGGTATCGTAATCTAGTATCTTAACCCCGCTCAGCCACAGCGTTTAATGCCGGGATGCATGAGGCGTTTTTACGGCGTGAGGCCGGCGATTTTCACCCGATGGTGAGCGCCGCCACCAATGTGGACCTACCAGATAATTTTCGCACGTCGTCCGACGACGGTTGATGAGGCGGCGGCTGACGCGAGCGAATAGGTGCGCAGAAAGCCCGCTCTTTTCCGATATGACTGCTTGCGCACGTCGCCATCGACGAGGCCGCCATGGCCGACGAGCACGTGGCGACTTGGGGGGCGGGCATGGAAACGTGACTGTCTTGAAGATAAACGATTCATCAAGCATAGCATGTCTTTTGTTTTATGGGGACATGAATTACTGTCGTATGAAAATGGGCACGCGCGTTTCCTCAAGGCCGGTGGAAGAAAACCACGCGCGCAAAAAGCCTGTGTTGTCTCGAGCGTGTGGTTCTCGATATCTGGACATGTTCATGCGGAGTAATGTGATGAAAAAAAATCCGAGGGATCTGGTTGCATGTTACATTCTCGAATTTCCTGTTTACATTATCCCTACGTCATAAGACAGGCCGGTGATCAGCCATGGAACTTAAAAGCTTCACATCCTGAGCCGGCCCTCGCCCTCCTAACCAAGCCAAACATGCGACAAGCCAAGTGGGAGCTCCGCGTTTTTGCGCCACTGCATGCAATGGACTCTACCGTGGCGCGCGCGTGCACACCCACACACTCAGCCCAACACACACACACACACACACACACACACACACACACACACACACACACACACACACACACACACACACACACACACACACACACACACACACACACACACACACACACACACACACACACACACACACACACACACACACACACACACACATGCAGAAAAAGGCAGTGAACTAGGGCGCCAGAAAGTCACGTGCATGCAGGTACAATTCCTATACAAGCGCATCCCGAAAATGGTTACATGTTTAAAAGGTATTATTCAATAATTTGTACGCTGAGCAACCTGTCACCATACTTGTGTATAAATGCAGGAAACACATGTTGTGTGCAAGCAGCCTAGGCAAAATGATCAGCGCCGTTCGTAAGTAGAAGGCAGCATATTTTCATTTTTTGCGAAAGCATAGCAGCTCATAAGGAGGAAAATCAGGCGTTGTCCTCCCCAGAGGTTTGGAAAAACCACGTGACCTAATCAGAAAAAGAAAAATTAAGTTTCGTAAATAAAATACTTTCCGAAGTGGGTTCCGCACCCACGAAGGGAACCCGCCGCATTGGCTCAGTGGATAGGGCGCGATGTCAGTGCACGCTAAACATCCCCAGGTGGTCTAAATTATTCCAGAACCCTCCACTACGGCACATTTTTCTTCTTTTTTTTTCACTCCCTCACTCCCGCGGTTCAGGTGTCAGCCGATATGAAAGACAGATACTGCGCCATTTACTTTCTCAAAAAAAACCAATTTTCGATTTTTACTTTCAAGGTTAGTTTCTAAAATTGGTTTTGAGGAAAGGAAATGGCGCAGTAACTGTCTCACATATATCGGTGGACGCTCGAACCACGCCGTGAGAGGACTGACCTCTGGCCCACTTGAAGGTCAAAACCGTAAGCACCGCGAAATCGTTACGAGGTAGCATAGTGAAGCTTTCGCATCAAAAGTGAAGGAAAATAATGTTGCCGGCCGTGGCAATTGCTATCTAATATCTTAACCACCCGAGCTGCAGCCGGCGGAGGAGAAAGGGAAATGATATCGAGGAGAAATATAAAGGGGAGCGATAGCAAGGAAGCACAGGATCGAGTATTCGGGTGTGGCTCAATCCCCGGTCCGCTTTCGAAGGGGGATGCCATTCACATACCTGGCTTAATATCTCATATGGGCCCTTGAGGCTTGGGTGTTACGCATATTTTTGAAAGTATGGCGGAGTGCTTGGCGTAACGCACTCTGGCACAGGTCAGCCCGGTATTGCACTGCCTCCGGGATTGGCCCGTGGCCTACGGGCTATTGCGCGCGTTTTTCTTCCGTCTCTTTACTCCCATCTTTCACCTCCTACTATCAGCACGCAGGCAGCTGGGCGTGGCTCCGCATTGAGCCAGTAAGCAAGCCCGTGCTTTTCCTTTCGTCCTTCTGTCGACAACTCAACTCAACTCGAAAAAAGGAGGCACAGGGGCTCGAGCTGGCTTTGGGTATCGTCGCCTTCATCAACTTCCATTCGGGCGGCGTGAACTGATCAGCTTGGCTGGCCATTGCCTTAGAGCAGCACGCCATCGCCGCAGCCGAACACCGCGCTGCAAGCTTTCTCCTTCGCTGCTCGTCAGTAGAGTTAATTGTTGTCCGTAATTTTTTTCCCCGTTGCGAAAAAACTTGACAATTATGGTGAGTCAGGTTATAACTGCAACCTCTTTCGAAAAAATAAAAACACTGACGTGTAAACAAATGCGCAACACAAGGTTCTTAATGATGCTTATACGGCCGCTAGTTCTGTTCTGTCACCAGTCATCAGATTTTTTGTACAGCAAAACACCATTTACCATGAAGACCCAGACCGCCCCATGGGGAGAAGTTGGGTGCAGCGCTAAAAAAATTCTATTCCACGCATTATGCTCTGGACTCACTGAGTGATAGCTGGGCCTTGGCACAATTCTGGAACGTTTAGCCATATCTTGTGTGATGTGCATATATACCGCCAGTAGTTTTTGACAAATGGCCCCTCAAAGTCGGACAAAGACGGGGCGTGTACACCGCTTCAACCCCAACCCGACTTCTTTCTTTTCTTGCACCGCAGTAAAGGAACAGACTAGGGGAGCCGCACAGTCAGCCCGTTTCGAACACGCTGGGTGGAAAAAAGAACAGAAACGCGAAAGGTGCCCCCCTCCCGAGGAGCTTGGCTTGAGGGGAGGACACACAAAGCGGACAATGGGCGAAGCTTACTAGCGTCTCTCTCTCAAACCGGGAGGAAGAATGTAAGAGAAGGAGGAGGAGCTCAACTTCATGCGGCCCGTGGTGGCGGCGTTGTGAACTAGGAGCGGATGAACCAGAATCCTGGCCATGTCCGGACGGGCTCTATGAGTTTAAGGCAATGCCATTTGGTTTGTGCTCTGCACCCGCGACGTTCCAACGGCTGATGGACACAGTTCTGGCAGACCTGAAGTGGCAGACATGCTTCGTCTACCTTGATGACGTTGCTGTGTTCGCCCCAACGTTCGAGGAGCACCTTCGGCGCCTTTATGTTGTGCTGCAAGCCATAAAGTTTTCTGGGCTAACGTTAAAAAATGAGAAATGCCGCTTTGCTTACACTGAGCTAAAGTTCTTGGCTCACGTCGTCAGTTGCAAGGGAGTTCGGCCAGACCCGGAAAAAACCAAAGCTATTGCCAATTTCCCTCCACCGCCGGACCAAAAGGAAGTCCGCCGCTTTCTAGGATTATGTGCCTACTACCGTCTCTTTGTGAAAGATTTCGCTCAAATCGCCGAGCCCCTGACGCGTTTGACAAGGACAGACACGCCTTTCACGTGGGATGCTCCTCAAGCACAAGCATTTGAAACTCTTCAACGCCACCTGCAAGGACCTCCAGTTCTGGCTCACTTCGACGAAAACGCAGATACGGAGCTTCATACTGACGCAAGCAACGTAGGCCTGGGTGCCGTTCTGGTTCAAATCCACAGCAGTCGAGGGCGAGTCATCGCTTACGCCATCCGCTCTTTGTCTCGCGCTGAAGCTAACTACTCAGCAACTGAGAAAGAGTGTCTAGCGATCGTGTTGGCGACGTCGAAATTTCGACCCTACCTTTATGCAAAACGTTTTACTGTAGTTACGGACCATCATTCCTTGTGTTGGCTTGCGACCCTCAAAGATCCATCAGCCCGCCTTGTCAGATGGAGTCTGCGCCTCCAAGAATACGACTTGATAGTGGCGTACAAGTCCGGCCGGAAACACTCGGATGCCGATTGCCTCTCACGTGCCCCCGTCGAATCCCCAACGGAGGACGGAAACTACGACGACGACATCACCTTAAATGCGATCAGTGCAACGAGCCTTGCTGACAAACAATACGCCGACCCAGAACTTCGGGACCTCATTGAGCTTCTTAACGGGACCCGCCCGACTGTCCAGAAGGCTTTCCAGCGCTCGGTAGCGTCTCTCTGCGTTCGCCATGGTGTGCTCGTAAAGAAAAATTTTGCCGCAAACAATCAGCAATACCTTATTGTCATACTGACGAGCCTAAGGGACGAAATCCTTCAAGCTTCACACGATGAACCGACTTCTGGACATTTGGGTGTAGCCCGCACGCTTGCAAGAATCAAAGAGAAATATTACTGGCCCCGCCTTCAGTCGGACGTTGCACACTACGTCAGAACGTGCCGAGGCTGTCAGCGTCGCAAAGTCCCCTCAACAAAACCTGCTGGATTCTTGAAGCCTATAGCACCACCATCGCGGCCTTTCCAGCAGATCGGGATGGACATGCTGGGCCCATTCCCTCTTTCTCATTCGGGAAACAAATGGGTCATCGTGGCAACTGACTATCTGACCCGATACCCAGAAACATCAGCTCTGCCAAGTGCCACAGCCCTTGACGTAGGAAAATTTTTCATCCATCAGATCATTTTGTGTCACGGTGCCCCGGAGACCCTAATCACCGACAAGGGTACAGCTTTCATGGCTGACCTCCTACAGCAGATTTTACTCCACAGTCATACAGACCACCGAAGGACGACATCCTACCACCCTCAGACGAACGGTTTAACGGAACGCTCAAATAAAACGCTAGGTCACATGCTCTCCATGTATGTCGACGTTCATCACAAAACTTGGGACGAAGTGCTCCCATACGTCACCTTTGCATACAATACGGCCGTTCAGGAAACGACAAACGTGCCACCGTTCCGTCTCGTTTACGGCCGCGACGTGACCACGATGCTCGACGCCATGTTACCGCATGTGGACGACATCGACCCGAATGCGGATCTTCACACCTTCCTGCACCTAGCTGAAGAGGCTCGTCAGCTGGCCAGGGTGAGGATTCTCGACCAACAATGCCGAGATGCCCAACACTATAACCTCCGACGCTGTGATGCTCGGTACTCATCAGGAGACCGTTTGTGGGTCTGGTCTCCCATTCGCCGACGCGTACTTAGCGAAAAGCTCCTCTGCCGGTATTTTGGACCTTACAAAGTCATCAGTCCACTTGGAGACCTGAACTATGAGGTCGTTCCTGACGGCTTTCAGAAGACTCGGCACTCCCAGCACCCTGAGGTGGTAGACGTTGTCCGCCTCAAGCCTTACTACGAGCGGTAGGGCTAGATCTGGACTTACGGCCGCACAACACGTGAACTTCCCTTGGTGAACTTTTTTTTTCAACACACCGGCTACGCATCGGGACGATGCTCTTTTTTTTCCGGGGGCCAGTGACACAGTGCATTCCGCATTTTCGCCTAGCGCTGACCTGAAGCACGCGCCGTCTCGAAGAAGAGGAAGCGGAGGTGTCATACCTGTGGTGAAGAAGAAGAAGAAGAAGAAGAAGAAGAAGCGATCTTGAGCTGTACTTGAGGAGAAGAAGAAGAAGAAGAAGAAGAGCTGTGGTGCAGACGTTCGTCGGATCCTGCGTTCCTGTGTTTAGTGATCACCGCATTTAGGCGTGACAATATATTGAGTTTAGTTGTGCTATGTGTGCATTGTGGCTGTGTAATGTGTATCGCAAGTGTAATATGCGTGTACCTATTTAACCTCTATACTTGTGCCTAGCTGTTATATGTATTTCCTTCTATTATCACTGCTGTAGAAACTGTTTACTATAGGCGGCTGGGACCTTCGTCAGGACGTTGGTACCTTTAGTCCCAGTCTCCACACGCTATGATGAGAAATAAAGTTCATTAAAAAAATTCCTCGGCAGGCAACACCTCGGCAGGCATCCTGCGCAGCTCCACTCCCGACTGAAAAATTAACCTAATCTGGGTACACGCCCACGCAGGCAACTCTGGAAACGAAGGGGCCGAACGTCTTGGCCAGGGATTGACAATCCGGGCAGTATAGCCCCACGGATCCAGGTGCCCTCGCTGAAGCCCCCCAGATTTTTCCTGACATCACCAATTTTCACAAAGAGACGAGACGCCGTTTTCCGCTTCCCCACCCCGACCTCGACCAAGCTCAAGCCACCCCGCTCCGCAGATTGCAGACGCACTAATCCTTTAGCCACTCCAGGCTATCACTAATACCAATGGGGAATACGACCTCACATGCCCAAATTGCAACCATGCAGAACCCGCCACTCAGGCGCACATCCTCTGGGGTTGCGAAAATAACCCGCCCCCAACTGGCGTTCCTGCCAGCTTCCTCTACGGAAAGCACGGACCAACTCCTCATTGAGCCAGACGAGACCACTCAACTTGCACTCAATTTATGAGCCCAGGACGTCGCTTCCACCTGGGGGCCACACAGGACCCACCTGCCCTAATTCCTGGTACCTGTGGCAATTAAAGCTTACTCTTTCCACTTGTTGCCATCTCCATGGCTCGGAGTTTTTGTACCGCGATGCACACTACAGCCTTTGAAGTATTATGAAATGTAAAGCTTTCGCCTTGAAATAAAATGCGTGAATACAAACACATGGCTACCTAGTGCTCATAAATTGGCTTTCTACTCACGACATGCACCACTTCTCTTCGTGGTAGACGTCGCTCGTATCTTGTCACTCCATCACGAACAACTTCAGAGTCCTTTTGACAAAGTAGGCGAATGAACCGGTACGACCCGAAGTAGCGGCGAAAACATTTGCATTCCGTCCACAGTGGTGAATGTGCGTCCAAACTCCGACTCGGTCAGCAGGCTTGTATTCTGCGTTGCGTCGACGTAGATTGTATAGTGTCAACTGTCGGTGCGCTACTCGTCTTGAATGCGCAACCGGGAATGATGCCAGGGTTCTTCTGCACACTGAAAACCCTAAACAGAAAAGTGTAAAAATGGAATAAGCTGCCATATAGCATGCGCTAGAGAACAGCTTACTCCCTTTATACTCCCATATAGGCGTATTTGTGTTTAGAGTGGAGTGCAGTAGGCGACAACGTCTAGGTTGTCCGCCTCGGTGACGTCCTGCAACATTGCGTCGAACGTTTCCATGGCCTCCCTGCCATGCACGAGATGAAAGGGTTTCACGAGGTTGCCTCCTTAACAGCGGTATGTAGGCGTAGGAAACTTACGGAAGATCGCGTACCATGGTCTGTGTTCAGTGTCCATGTACATACATGGAGTGTGCATGCGGTTCTTTTCACTTTTCCCCCGCGACGCTGACGTTGTGTTGCCTACAGCAAGTGAGAAGTACATCACTGCCACAAAGAAGGACATATGCAAAATACCTGCCCTAATCCAGCAGCTGTGGCCGACTTGAATGAACCAACAGTTCCTTGTGCCCTGTGCAAATCGCCGGACCATGACATTCGCTCCCCCGCTTGTCCAAATAAGCAGCAAGCGAAGAAGTTTCACAAGTCGCCTGCAAAAATGGATGTTCCTACAAGTAATCGCTTTGCAGCTCTCGCATGCGACGACAACGACTTCCCTGAACTTCCTTTATCTGAGCCCGCTGCTAACCATACGTCTCCTCACCAGCGTACATATGCACAAGCGGCTCACCTTCCCGGATCAAATGGTACGTCAAAACGTCCAGTGCATCCATCACATGTGGATACCACAGATGAAGACACAGCTTTAGACAATGCAATCGCGGAGGCTCGCCGCCGACTCGACGAACTCACCCAGCGCCGGGAACAGCGTCGTTCTCAATCCTCTCGAAGAATTCTAATAACTCGGGAGCAATCATCAGAGAAATCACCAAGGGTAAGCACTGGGCCACAATCAGGTGCCGACCACCTATTAGCCGTGACTACCCCGACAGTGGATAAGATATTAGCGCTGATGAAGCAGGTGACATCCCTCATCGTGGAAGCTCTTTGACCTCGTCATGGATAGCGCATCATCATCGGTGGTGGTGCAGTAGAACTGCCGAGGATTCCCTAATAAGGCCTCTGAAGTGAACATCCGCCTTCGCGACGGAAAGCTGAGGGCATGGGCGTTCCTACTGCAAGAGCATAATGCAGTCCCACGCCTTTCAGGTTTCTGCGCATACCATTCATCCTCTATCTCTGATCGCCGTTGCACCGCCTCCTCCCTCAGCCCAGGTAAATCTACAATTTATATTCCCAGTTCAGTTCCGCACACACCGCTCGACCTTTCAAGGTGGTGCAACACACGTCAAGAGGTTGTCGCCCTTCTCGTAAAACCTGCACGCACACTCCTTGTCCTAGTTTCCTTTTATAGTCGTCCTAGCTCCGCATCTCCCAATCTGGGATGGGTTCTTTTTCTACATTCTACCAACTCGGGTATCCCTATCCTAGTTGGTGGTGACTTCAGCGGCGCACACACTGCGTGGGTTTACCCATCGGATTCCTCAAGGGGTGCACACATCCAAGGGAGCTTTTCAGATCATTCCTTTCAACTTTTAAACCTCCCGAATACTTCTACCCGCCCACGAGGTGGCCCGTATTCACCTGATCTGACTTGGTGGTTAGGCCCCGGTAACCCTTGTTGGGCAGTTGATTCTGATACTTGGGGTAGCGATCACAGCCCTATTTTTATCTCCCTCACGCCTACGCGTCTACGGAAAATATGCCGCACTGTACGAATAACGTCATGGGACTCTGTACGCGCAGACAATCATTTATCTACATTCACAGCACATATACATTCACAGCACATCTACAGCACTGTCTACTCTCTCTGCCGTTCTCGCTACTCACACTATTACCACTACTGTAAATGAAGACGACCCAAACCCCGACATGCATTTCTTGAATCTGTGGGTTCTTCGTCGACAGGCGGATCTTTACGCTACTCGTCACCCCGATGACCCATCGGCTCTTCCTATTCTTCACCGCGCTACCGCACGGGCGCAGCGCTATGCAAAGCGGCTAGGCAGGCAACGCTGGGCTGCATGGTGTGCCCGCCTGTCCTCTACGCAGGGCAATCGTCATCTTTGGAGAGTGTTTCACGCCATGGAGCGCTATTCTCAGGTTGCAGATTACACAGAGAGCATTTGCCTCGCTCTAAATGTGGATGAGGATACATTTGCACAACAAGCGGCCCGTCAATTTTTTCCAAACCATGACTGCACCGCTACGTCTCCACCTGACTTATCGGTTACAGAGCCCTCCGATGGGACTACTTCTGACCTCACCATGGCAGAGCTGCTGGCCTCCACTGAACGTTTAAAAACTACTACTACTCCCGGGTACGACGGCATACCTAACTCCTTATTCTGTAACTTGGAAGGGAGGGCTTTACAAACACTACTTGATAATTTTAACGAAGTGTGGCTTTCTGGCTTCATGCCGGGAGACTGGAAGCATTCTATTGTGGTTCCAATACCCAAGTCAGGTCAGCCTCCAGTATCTCTCTCGGCCCTTCGTCCAATACCCGTTACGCCTACCATCTGCAAGCTTTATGAAAACATTCTAGCCGCACGCTTGTCGTGGTGGCTGGAATCCCATCATTGTTACCCAGATTCCCAAATTGGTTTCCGCCCACAAATTGGAACGGAGGACGGCCTTGCTACTTTGGCTGCTGACGTGCTTGACCACTCTCCGCAGTCATCTTGTACGAACCGTAATCGCTACAGACATAACAAAGGCATATGATAACATCCTTCACTCTGCCATTCTTGCCTCCCTTCAAACTCTTGGTCTCCCTCAACGGTTCCGCCTCTCTATTCACGCCTTTTAACAAATCGAACCTTCAGCGTGCGTGTCCACGGAAAGCCCTTTGGTAACTTCACTTCCAATAGAGGAGTGCCGCAGGGCTCCGTTCTCGCCCCCACATTGTTTAATGTGGCTTTAATTCCTCTTGTTCGAGCCCTAGAGTCCATCCCCTCTATCCGCGTGCTTGCGTATGCCGATGATATAACCTTGTGGTGCTGTCATCCAGATGCGTCTATTCATCATTCGGTCCTTCAACACGTGCTGGATGTATTGACATCTCGCCTCCCACCTCTGGGTCTAACACTCTCTCCTACTAAATCATGTTTCATTCGAATTGGAAATAAAGCCGGCTTACGGAAAGCTCCCCCCTTAAATTTTACGGTACATAATTCTCTGATCCCTCAGGTAGAAAGTGTTCGTATTCTTGGTCTTCTCCTCCATACATCTGGGACTGGCACCCCGTGGCTGACAGCCACCCGTAAATCGGCTCACGCTACTCTAGGTCTGATTCGTCGCATAGCTATGCGCTCTGGTGGCGCACGTGCTCATACGGCCCGTCAGTTTGTGCGTTCTATCCTTCAGCCACGGATAGTATATCAGGCACAATTTCAACGTCTCACCCGCAGACAGTGGGACTCCCTTGAAGCTATCAATCGTAAGGCTATGCGCGTCATAACATATCTGCCTCGTTTAACACCCATACCTGTGCTACAGGAGTTCGCCCAACTAAATGCACTCAGTGAAATCATCGACCAACGGGTGGCAAATAGAGCTCGAAAACAGACTCTCAAACTTCATCGTTTAAAAACACTTCCACCGTGGACATATTGCCAGCTCACTTACAATCGCCCCACTGTTTCCCCGTCGATATCAGCAGCGCATCTGCCTGAAGGGTGCATATCATACACGAATGCGTCACATTCTGCAGAGAGGGGAGTTACTGCTGGTGTATAGTCCATCTCATCCGCATCCCAACTCTCGCCCGACGTATACTGCGGATACGTAGGCTCCCCTGGCATTGGAACTTCAAGCCATTTATAATGCCATTGCTTCCCTTCCGCTCGTTCCAATATTCAATACAGTTCATATTTACACCAACTCCCGCGCCGCCCTTAAACAGCTTAAGGCTGTTCGACGAACGTTCCAAATTTCACAATCAAATCATGTGCTCTGCGCAAAGTATCCATGTCCTGTGCGCATACTCTGGATTCGCGGTCATGCCCAGGATCCACATAACACTCAAGCGGATGCTATGACTCATCTTCATACATTAGACGATCCGCCACCTCCCCCTCTTCTCCCAGATCCGTTCATGTCCCATGTTTCAGATTCCGAAGTTCTGCGCCAGCGAACACGTGCTCTAATTCCTCCGTGTTCGCATCCTCTCCCCCGTAGTCTTACTCGGCAGGAGGAGGTATCCGTGCGCCGGATTCGGGCAGGGGCGGCTCTGACACCATCTGTCCGTCATCGGTGGCGTGCCAAAGATCTGCCAGCACCTTACAGGTGCCCTCACTGTAGCGCTGCACCGGACATTTGTGATGTGCGGCACTTGTTGTGGACGTGCCCAGCGACGGCTGCTATCAGAAAACGGCTCCTCAGGGAGGTCGGCCTGCGGTGGAACCGCGAAATTGACTACGTGAAGTGGACTATGGACAACCGTTTCATTAGCAACCTCTGCGACTACCTCAGCGCAACGGTTCTTCACTCCTTCTTTTAACTTTCAATCCCATGCATTCCTTCCCCGTCTTCCTTTTCAACTTATGCCTCATGGCACACTTCTCGAATAAAAAATAAGAGAAGTACATCCATCTAATTGGGTTTTATAGAGTGAGCGTAAGTTATCTCACAAGAGTGGATTGCAAACGGAGCTACTTGTTACCACTAGTAAGCAGCAATAAGAAAATAAATGAAGTACCTTTACGCCTGTCAACTGCCATGAAATATGACCGGTGTCCGCCGCTCTTGATCTGCGAAGACATCGCGGCGCTGACTAACAACGCGTTATCCATTAAAGCAAAACCCTTATAGGTGCCGAGGTGGCACTGCGATCGCCGAGGTGAGCAGACGTGTTCACATCGGCTCTGTCATTGCTGACCAAATACGCAGTGCTGATTACCTCGAAACAAAGTTTTCCTTGCACCAATGTGTCCGTGAAGGCGAGCGGCATCGACCAATACCAGCTGACCCTAGATGTGCGTTTTTCTTTGCCAAATTTTGTGACTTTTTCTACTGCCGCCGTGTGAAGGAGTGCTAGGCTTAGGATAGTCCCGCGGACGCTAGGCCCAACACCGTCGCACCGGTCGCCGCCTGCCGTACTCCTCGGCGGCGGCCGCTAGTCAGCTCCGAGATGGAGGCGTCCGCTACGACAACAATGATCGTGGACAACCAAATGTGCGTTCAAGTTTAAGGAAAAGAGATATCACCAGAGGAATACCACAACGACGCCGGGTGGACGCTCGCGGGGAAACGCATGTCGAGGCTGCGCCAGCGGACCCCCGACAGCGGCAAGCCCGACGGACGCGGCGGGAGTCAAACAAGCCCGAAATCAAAATTCAACAAGAACGTCAGAGCCTCGGCCATCAAGGCAGCACGCATGCCAGCAATGCCACTGGAAGAGAGCAAGATAGTCGTCAGACCCAGAGGGGGACTGGACATCGTCAAGATCGGCACCACCACCGTCGCTGCGGCCATACTCGCCGCGGCCAAGATCACGAGCGAGGAAAGCGCGGCGGACACTATCTGCCCCAACACGCAACAGAACATCATGGTCGTCAGTACACCGAACGAAGACAACGCGGCAAGGTACGCTAAAATCCAGGAAATCTATACTCAAGGCGAACCCTACGAGGTCAGCGCATATCGCACGGCTCCTCACGACACCGTAAAGGGCGTCATTAGAGGCATCCCCATCGACGCGAGCACCGACGAGCTAGATAGCAACATCGTCAACGAGAGAAACCCGCTAGCAGTGGGTGCAAAGAGGATCGGCAGCACTACTACCGCGATCGTGGTGTTCCAGGGACACAAGGTACCGAACTTCGTTTGATACGGAGTCACCCTGATACCGTGCCGCCTCAACAAAAAACAGATCGACGTTTGCCAGCAGTGCGGCCGATTGCCACACCGAAAGGACGTGTGCCCGACCCCCACAATCAAGACGTGCCTGGCCTGCGGACTCGCCAACCCGAAAGAAGACCATCGCTGTACCCCAAAATGTAAGTTGTGCGGGGATGAACACCCTACCGGAGACCGAACGTGCAAGGCGAAATACAAGATCGCCTACGTAGTGCGCAAGCGACAATGGGAGCGCCGTCAGGCCGAACGCCAGCTGCTGTCGGAGAGCGATTTCCCGCCACTCGACAAGCCGCCTGCTGCGGGAAAGTCAATGACTCCATCAGAGAACCGCGCGCCAAAATCCAGAGACATCAGCTGCTGCAAGAGAAGCCTCAGTAGGAAAAGGTCACCATCACGTGAGCGAGTCCGCTGGGTCGACGCAGCTAAAGGGAACAATATAACGAACGCGCAGAAATTCACCGAAGCCACGAAGAAAGACGATATAAACAAGGTGCGAGAACCCAACGAGACCTTAAGACAAGAGAACGCGGCGTTGCGAACGACCATCAACAGCCTCACGAGAGAAATCGCCGAGATCCGTAAGTTCCTGCTATGCAACAACGAGCCTCTACAGAGACCCACGCCAAGAACAAGCAAGACCGACGAAACAACCATGAACACCCAGGAGACAGTGGTAGAGGAACCGGCACCGAAGAAGCGAGCCGTCCAGGCCACGCGCAAGCAAACAGAATAACGATCGAATCGACAACCCCGAGGCCAAATTCGAAGCGAGATTCACCAAACTCGAACAATTAATCACAGCGAACATCGCAGAAGTGACAGCAATGAAACACACCATGGAGACCTACCAAGCCGAGAACACGAACAGATTCGCCTACATCGAAAGGACCCTACAGCCGATAGTGAGCCACCCGACGTTTGCGCCCTTCTTCGTGCAACATCCACCCAACCAGGGAACCACGTACACACCAACGCGATCACGGCCGCCAACGCAACAACAGCAGCAGGCTTAGCAGCGTGGCAGTGGAACTGTCGCCGCCTCGGAAGGAAGAAGGCAGTCATCCAACAGCACATCGCACATGCCGCGCGCAAGCCGGACGTGATCCTATTACAAGAAACACTCACCGACGCACCGTCACTCCCCGGCTACAGAGTGCACAAGGACCAGCCCGACGGAAGAAGCCTGTGCACCCTGGTCAGGAAGGGACTCACGTTCGTTGAGCACGAGCTGCAAAGCAATATCAAGATCGAGCACACACTCCCCGAAATCATCCCGGGCAAGAAGAGAAAAGGAAGCATATTCCTGCTCAACATCTACAGCAACCGATCGCAGAGAAAACAGAGATTCAAAACAATACTGCACAGAGCCAGCACCGCAGCAGGCCGCAACACGCTGATCGTCTGCGGCGACTTCAACGCGATGAACCCTGCCTGGGGCTACAACAAGTACACAGCAAAGGGCAGCGACCTGTACCAAGACGCCATCGAACTCGACTTCACCCTCATCACGGACCCGACGCATCGGACGAGAATCGGTAACTCTGTGTCCCGGCACACCACTCCGGACCTCATGTTGATCAAGAATGACGTCCGGGGCGCGATCACCTGGAGAAACGCGGGAACCGACCTCGGCAGCGACCACACCATCGTGGAAATCAGCATAGCGTAACACAACAACACCAGCATCAAAACTCACAGATGGATAGACTGGGATGCCTTCCGAGACGCCAGAAGCCAGAAGACCGACGCTGACGACGAGATCGAAGACATAGAGTCGTGGACGGCAGAAATCACCAAGAGCGTACGCGACGCGACCAAAGAAATTCAAACGGACGCGGCGATTGATAAGTAGACAGCCAGCTAGCGCATCTCATCGAAGCCAAGCAGTCAATACTCAGTCGCTAGAAGAAACAACGGCTCAACCGCAGACTCAGAAAGAAGGTGGCGGAAGTCAACCCAGCGATCAAGGAGCACTGCCGCGCGCTATGCACGCAACAGTGGATCGAGACCTGCAACGTCGCAGACGGGCAGATGCATAGCGGGAAGACGTGGAACCTGCTGCGGCACCTGCTCGACGAAACCAAGACCAAGTCGCACCAAAGGGACAGACTCGCCAAGCTCATACATCGGGCGGTCTCGGTACACGGCGCCGACGAAGTCACCAGGCGCATCAATGATAAATACCTGCCCACTACACCCACCGAACAACACGCGCCGTACGGCGGCCTACCCAACGCGAAGATCGATCGTGACATCGAATTCGAGGAGGTCCGCGCGGCCCTGCACGACCTCAACAGCCGGTCGGCAGCTGGCCCGGACCTCGTCACGAACAAGGCGCTCAAGAACCCCGACGACGGCTCCATTGAGAACCTCGCAAAATACTTCAACAAGTGCTGGAGAGCGGCCGCGCTACCAATGCAGTGGAAGACAGCCATGACTATCCTGATAGCCAAGCCGGGGAAGCCACCGGACACGGACAACCTCCGGCCTATCTCGCTCACGTCCTGCGTGGGCAAGGTGCTGGAGCACATCCTGCTCAACAGGTGGCAAGACTACCTGGAACGAGAAGGGCTGTACCCGGTCACGGTTATCGGCTTCAGACAGCACCTAAGCACGCAGGACGCGATGCTGCAGCTCAAATACCAAATCATAGACGATGGCGGCAGCGCCTGCGACAACAAGTCAATCCTGGGGCTCGACCTAAAGAGCGCCTTCGATAATGTGAAACAGTCGGCGATTCTGTCCCAAGTCTCTAAGCTCAACATGGGCGAAAGATCCTGAAACTACATCAAGGACTTCCTCACGGACAGGACCGCCGAGCTACGAGCAGGCGACCTACAAACGCAAGAGAAGGAGCTCAGGAGCACCAGCACACCGCAGGGATCAATCAATTCGCCGATGCTGTTCAACCTGGTAATGATCGGAGTGGCCGAGAAGCTCGCGGACATCGAAGACGTCAGGCACACCATCTACGCGGACGATATCATACTGTAGGTGACCGGCGGCAGCGACGCCCACATCGAGGGCGCGCTGCAAGCCACCGTCGACGCGATAGAAGACCAGCTGGAAGCCACCGGACTGAGATGTTCGCCGAGCAAATCGGAGCTCCACCAACTCCAGCCTACCAACAATGGCAGAGGCAAGACCAGACAACGCGAATGCGAAAAAATCAGAGGCGTAACCAAATCCGGCAACGTGATCCCCGAGGTCAGCAAAATCAGGATCCTAGGCATGGCCATCGAAAACCATGGAAGAAACGGCGAAACCATCGCCCGTCTCACGGCAAAAGCGGCCAACGCTATGCGACTCCTCAAAAGAGTCACTTCCCGGAAGGCTGTCATGAGAGAGGAGAGCCTAATCAGGCTCGTCCAATCCTTCATCATCAGCCACGTCGCGTACGTTGCAGCCTACCACCGATGGCTGCAACACGAAAGCAACTAAATCAATGTAATCATCAGAAGAGCGTACAAGACGACGCTGGGCCTGTTCGAGTCCACGAGCACGACCCGCCTCTTACAACTCGGGATGCACAACACGCTCGAAGAAATAGCCGAAGCGCAACGGACCTCTCAACTGGAGCGGCTGTCCGCAACCAAATCCGGGAGGAAGATACTGGACGACCTGGGAATAGAACACTCGAACGAGGCGGAGATGAAGCTCCTCGTCCCCGAAGCGGTCCGACGCCAGACCAGAATCGACCCCATACCCAAGAACATGAACCCCGAGTTTAACAAGGGAAGAAGAGCGGCGAGGGCCAAGGCTCTCATCGACCTGCACGCCAACGACGAGCAGGCGCGGTACGTGGACGCGGCCGAATCCCAACAGAACGCCTTCGCAGCGGTCGTCATAGAGGCGTCGACCGGAGCCACGAGGACGGGAGCGAGCGTGAGAAGCGCCGGAGCGGAACAAGCGGAGGAGGCGGCCATCGCACTGGCCATCGCCGACGCAGACTGCTACACGGTGCTGAGTGAGTCGAGACAGGCGGTGCGAAACTTCGCCAAAGGCCAAGTCTGCAGGGAGGCCGAGCGCGTACTACGAGCGACCAAACTGCAAGACAGAAGAGTTAGAATCAAGTGGTTTCCGGCGCACGCGGGCGACGCGTCGGAACGCGGTGAGAACCACAATGAGACGGCACACGCAGCGGCGCGAGCGCTAACCAACCGCGCCCCGGCAACACACCGTCCGACGTGGTTCGGAGCCAAGGACCGCATGACGGACTACAGCGAAATCACGAAGGCCTACCGCCTGGCTCGCAGGATTCTCCCAGCCCCGCACTCGAGGCTGAGTCGAGCGAAGGCGGTACTACTGAGACAGCTCCAGACCGGATCGCTACCGAGCCCGGGACTGATGCATCGCATGTACCCCGAGACCTACCCGACCGATACGTGTAGTCTGCCGGAGGGAGACGGCAGATCACACGCACATCTTGTGGGACTGCATCAAAAATTCAAAGGAAGCAAGATCAAGAACAATCCCGCCGCGGCTGGAGGCAGCCGTGAAGAGCAACGACCAAGACCAACAGCTATGGGCCGTCCAGCAGGTCCTCGGGGCGCTCGAGAGGCAGGGACCCAGCGAGCCGGCAACGGTGAGTGGAGTCCCGCGCCGAGTAACGGCAACCTTGTAGAAGGTGTAGGCCCTCGTCGGGGCGCGCGAGCGCCCAACTGCAGGCACAAATAAAGTTTGCTCCAATCCAATCAAATTAATGGTGCCGTTCGGAGGAAAACCCGGCATCGGCGCGTCTGCGAAATTCCGATTCGTGGAATAGGTGTAGTGACGCAGAAAAGCACGCTCGCTGCAAATTGAATTGTAAAATTGTATTTGTCCAACAGATTAAAGCCTTCCCACCTAGACGACGGCTAGGAGCCGTTGGACCCTAGCGGCGGTTCCTGCCAGTCGGACGGTCTTCAGTTGAATCTCCGGATCGGAGCTGAGTAATAAGGTCTCCCATTGTTCTAAAGACTTTATGCTTCCCTCAGAGGGAGCCTGTGGGCATTCCCACAGAATGTGATTAAGATCAGCCCTGGCTTTACATAGCTTACACTGGCTGGAGTACTGACCCGGGTAGTAGAGGCTGCACGACATCGGGCTTGGAAACGAGTTGGTTTGCAGGCGACGCCAAGTGGAGGCCTGGCTCTTGTTTAAGGATATATCAGCCAGAGGATATTTAACCCGCCCTAGTCTGTAGTGTTGTGTGATCTCTCTGTAACACACTAGGCGGTCTTGCCCCGTGAAGCCTTCGGCTAGCCCAACAGCTCGGAAAGTAGGTCCTCGAGCTAATTCGTGGGCCGCCTCGTTCCCAGCTAGGGAGGCGTGCGCAGGTGCCCAGATCGCTGCAAAGAAAAAAATTGCTGCGGCTTAGCTCAGCTATCCCTAGCTATGCAAGCGAAATCAAGGATTACACGGAAGGTCCCTTCCTAAGGCTTTCGTTGCCGAAGCACAGTCTGACAGGCAGACAAACCACGTGGTCGTTGTGCATTCCGCACTGCGAGAACTCACTTCCAGCGGCTCGCCAGTCTCCGCCTCAGCTGCTAACTAGGCTCGTCGCTGTCTTCGTTCGGCATCTTTCGCTCGCCGTCGAGCGAGGCAAAGTTCCCGCCCTCCTTTGCCTTCGGCTGGCCGTGTAGCGCCTTTACGCTCGCTATCGATTGCTAAATCCATTGCACGGTTGGCAATGTCGACCGGGTGATCAGACATGGCCCGACGTCAGAGAGTGCGCACTCTCGAGGACGTCGGCTCCGGCTCACTTGCTTCGTCCATAGCGAGACACTGGATAGGCAGCGCGCAACCGCCGCGACGACGGCGGAGCGCGCCACTGAAGCTTCTGCGAGCCACGTCAGGCGTCACGTGGTTACTTATGCAGCCCCGCTCCTCCTGTTCAAGATCATTCGTGCAGACGCAGCGAAATCGGCGCCGCTAGGGTAGTAAAGCGTTTGCTTCAAAAGGTTGTCAAGCAGAAGTGAACTGGAGACCCTTCGGTCGGGAGCCAGGCATCTACTTCACAAATGAGGATGTTCGTTCAGGAGGATAAACAGAGAATTTGTAAAAGCAGGTCGCACAGCAGTGTCCGCAAAAGACATTAAAAGAAAACTTAGCTTTAAGGGCGAAATCAGCGTCACGGATTATTATGTGCGATGACGTGTAATACAGCAGGATGTGATGTCACGTGAAAAGCGTGCCTATATCTGCGTAATGGTGCGCCTAGGAGTCCCCAACCGATTGCACGGACAGTTCATAAAAAATAAACAAATTTATGAAGACAGGCTCGCTAGTAATAGCTACATACGCTTATTAATTACATAAAGGGAAGTTTATTTGACTGCCAGATCAGCAATCAATGTGTACAAAAAAGGGTACATGTAGGCACAAAATATATCTGGCCAAGAGAATTAGTTACAAAACCAACTGGTGGCGAACATCAAGACGAGCTTTTAGGCTCGTGTTTATGCACAAACCAACAAGAACCGTATCTCCTCGTGACAGCAAATGGAGCCGGTGCTTACTTGAAGAGGTACGGCTAGCTAATGCGATCAGCGCATAAAAAATGAGTGGTCCAGTAAGTGGCTTCTGCTCAACAAATTCAAACTGTTAGTGGAACCCTTGCTTGCTTTCAATGCTGATTGTGCCCAGGCAGCGTTGCATCGGAGTTTTAACCAATGTCGAATTAGAATCTGATATTTAGGCGAAGCGGAGATGATATTCTTACTCATTTTCCTTTACCCTGTTGACGACGCAAAGCAAAAAAAAAAAACAGCCGCGTTCTTTACAATGAAAATTGACCTTTGCAAAAACGGCATCTGCACTTCGATTGACAGGCCGCGGTGGCTCAGTGGTTAGGCGCTCGGCTACTGGTCCGGAGTAATAATAATAATAATAACAATTGGTTTTTGGGGAAAGGAAATGGCGCAGTATCTGTCTCATATTTTTGGACACATGAACCGCGTCGTAAGGAAAGGGATAAAGGAGGGAGTGAAAGAAAGGAAGAATAGGTGCCGTAGTGGAGGGCTACGGAATAATTTCGACCACCTGGGGACCTTTAACGTGCACTGACATCGCACAGCACACGGGCGCCTTAGCTTTTTCCTCCATAAAAACGCAGCCGCCGCGCAGCCGCCGCGGTTAAAGATCCCCAGGTGGTCGAAATTATTCCGGAGCCCTCCACTACGGCACCTATTCCCGGGTTCGAACCCTACCGCGGCGGCTGCGTTTTTGTGGAGGTAAAACGCTAAGTCGCCCGTGTACTGTCCGATGTCAGTGCACGTTAAAGATCCCCAGATGGTCAAATTATTGCGGAGCCCTCCACTACGGCAATTCTATCTTCCTTTCTTCTTTCACTCCCTTTTTTATTCCTTCCCTTAAGGCGCGGTTCAGGTGTCCAACGATATATGACAGATACTGCGCTATTTCCTTTCCCCCCCCCCCAATAAAAAAAAATATATATACACTTCGATTGAGAACAGCTAACTTCCTCTCTCCTTTATCCCTTCCCTTACGGCGCGGTTCAGACGCCCAACAATATACGAGAGAGGTACTGTGTGTGCCATTTCCTTTACCCAAAAACCAACCAACCAACCAAAACGCTAAGGCGCCCGTGTGTTGTGTCTGTCTGTTGCTGCCAGGAAGAAAAGAAAGGAAAGTGCACAGGCCTGCTCACTGGCTCAAGCCGAGCCACAATCGATACCACGTGCAGATAGAAGGAGAGTTGAAAGATGTGATAAAAAGACAGGATAGTAAAGACGCGCTAAAGGCAAGGCCTATCCCGGAGTTAGTGCAATACCGGGCCAACCGGTGGCGGGAGAAAAGCATCCTTCAAACTCTCCGCCACATTTCCAAAAATAGGTCCAACTTGGACCCGTAACGGGTCCGGACAATCTGTTCCGCAATCTGTGTTGTGCAGTGTCAGTACGCTATAAATATAATAATAATAATAATAATAATAATAATAATAATAATAATAATAATAATAATTGGTTTTTGGGGAAAGGAAATGGCGCAGTATCTGTCTCATATATCTTTGGACACCTGAACCGCGCCGAAAGGGAAGGAATAAAGGAGGGAGTGAAAGAAAGGAAGAATAGGTGCCGTAGTGGAGGGTTCCGGAATAATTTCGACCACCTGGGGATCTTTAACGTGCGCTGACATCGCAAAGCACACGGGCGCCTTAGCGTTTTTCCTCCATAAAAACGCAGCCACCGCGGTAGGGTTCGAACCCGGGAACTCCGGGTCAGTAGTCGAGCGCCCTAACCACTGAGGCACCGCGGCGGGGCATTTAAATATCCCAAGGTGGTCGAAATTATTCCGGAGCCCTCCACTACGGCACATCCTTCTTCCTTTCTTCTTTCACTCCCTCCTTTATCCCTTCCCTTACGGTGCGGTTCAGGGGTCCAACGATATATGAGACAGATAACGCGTCATTTCCTTTCCCCCAAACCAATTATTATTATTATTAATATTATTATTAAAAAAAATAGGCTGTTTGATGAAAGGAAACGGGGCAGTAATGTTCTCATATCAGTGGACACCCCAACCGCACCGTAAGGGAAAGGAGAAAAGTTGTAGGGTAAGAAGAAATAACGTGTTTCCATAGTGAGGGCTCCGGAATAATTTAGACCACCAGTTGATCTTTAACGTGCACTTCCTTCGCACAGCAAACGAGCTCCTTTCGAGTTTCGGCTCCATCGAAACGCTGCCTGAGCCGACTGGATTGATCCCGCGTACTCTGGCGCAGCAGTGGAGTGCCCTTGTCGCTGAGGAGCCGAAGCGTCGTGGACTTGATGGACTGCAAAATTCTTCGTCACCCTTGCCTCATATTCACATTGCAAAACATTGCGTCTCCCTCTGACATCCTCGCATTAACTTTCAATTGTTTAGACATGTAAATTGCTGCTTAATACCATTAGAATTAAGGAGGAATAGACTTACAGGGAAAATCGTGAACCCCTACATAAGTGAAATAATCCTGAGCTTATCAAGCGAAGGTGCCATTTATTCATTGAAACCTTCATTCTTGCAAATCAGTGAACCTCAACGTCAACAATGCATGTAGCGAAGCTAGGTGGTTCTCCACGAATGATAAGAACATTTTTTTTCATGGAAAAATTTGCTGCCGAGCACAAGACGCGAGATGCCATCTGCCCCTGCCTGGCTTGTCTTCATTCTACAAAAATAGTTCGATACATATTTCTTTGAGCGTGACAAATTCACTGGTTTAGTGATTGTATTCAGCTGTTTGGGCTGTTACTCAGGTGAGGCTAGCAGTTCGGCGATTCTGGAAATTACCATGCAACACCAATACACCTCTTTCACTGTTAAATCTTCAGAAATCAGTCTGATCTTTCTACGATAGGAATGCGAAAAGAAAAAAAAAATGCATTTTTGTTTCCGGACTTTTAGCGTAGCAAGAGCACCGAGCAAAGGACAGACAAAGGAAATAAAGATGCACACGGCACACGAAATGAAATTTTCGTGAACATTCCGTACGATATCTTCTCATGCACGTCCGGCGTGAGTGGTGCAGGCAGCTTTCGAGAAGGTGCCGAAAGTGCACCATCATTAGCCGCGCGTTTAAGTATGCGCATATGTTCAATTATTCCACATAGGAATAAAATTATTTTAATCGGGTTGTGGATCTGCTTAGCTGAAGGATTAAACGATGCCGAATTGTAAAAGCAATTTCGACTGCCACGAGGGTGTGAACACCATTCCATCCGTAGTGATGCTCTGTGTTTTGGCGCTGGCGGTCATCATCATCAGTGTTTCTCTTTGTCCAAAAGTTCACTGCAACGCCTGCTGTGCATTAAGGAGCGCGAAATTAGCTCTGAGTGCTGAAAATACCCTACAGGTAATAAAACAGTTCAAGATAGATTTCCTGTACCACACATAGCGGCATAAGCAGTGCAAACGAATTTCTCGATACCAGAGCAGCAGAGCTTGGATCAGCAAACATACCATGATTATTCAAGTTATTCACTAAAGTAATTGTTGAAAAGTTTGAGGAATCTCAGAATTTCGTTGACCAAAAAGGTGGCTGGCCTTCATAACGGCGACTGGCTGCGGCCCATGTTCACACCTTGAACCATGTGATAAAGATATACAAAAAATATAAGCAACCCCGATATTTTCCTGCGTATAGTAGGAGAAAACGTTTCACTTATTTGAATCCACAGCAATCCCGTGGGCGTTGCCTTTTCAGTGTTTAGGAGATAAATACGTAAAATTGCTGAAAAATATTGGAGGGCACTTAAGCTTCGCCGTTAAGAGTGGAACGCGACAGCATGTTGCAGCACTGCCAGGGAGTCTACAGAGCGCCATCGCCCGTTCCGCGTGACGCCTTGCCTGCTAGACAAAACGTATACGTTGAGACCGACGCGCGGAGCGGGAAAACACGTAGAAGCGCTGCCAGGCGTCTTGCCGAAACGAGCGGGACTCAGGTTGCAGTCGTAGTTGGTCGGCACATCGTTCTCGACAAACCCGATGCCACGAATGCCACAATAGCTTCCGCGCCAAACGAACGGGCAGCAAGACGCAAGCTTCTTGGTGAACGCGCTTCGAATGTGCGCTGCGTTGTTCGCCGCTCACCGCGTGATTCCTGCGTGCCCGCACGGCCCCACTGCGCCCGAACGAGAGGAGCGGGAGGCGCTGCCGTCGCGCGCTATCTGTTGGGGCAGTAGCGCACATTGGGGGGAGGAGGATTTTTCGCTCACGGCCAACGCCGCTGACGCCGACACCGGGTTTTCTGCAACAAGAGCTCCTTAACCCTATCGCGTTAAAATACAACTATAACGGCCTTGTAGGTGCATTATGCATCCCTGATTAAAGGGAAGTGGCTCTAGACCTGAACTCCGTCCCTTTGCCTCTTCAGTTTTTTTCCTGATTTATTACATTTAAATGAAGCCACTCTTTTATTTTGGTGACGGTGATGGAAGTGGACGCTGTTGGACTGTAGTCCGGTGGGTCAGTCGGTGCCACTCAAAGGAAACGTCTTGACCTCCCGAATGACGCAAGCAGCGAGGCCACCGTGGTGTACTCGGCCACCAGTGATCACTCTTCGGCTGATGACTTCTTCATCAGAGTCGTAAGCAAGAAGGCCAAGCACAGACTGGGCAAAGGTGAGAACTCGTCGTCGTCGAGTACGTCCACCATCACTACGGAGCGAGGAGCATGGGTACATACTGTCCTATTTGTGCCAGAGACTCCCTTCGACAATGTCAGCCACATCAACAAGCAAGCCACGTCTGCATTCCTGGAGGCTGGCGTCCCGGGATCAATTGAAGATGTGAGAGAGAATCGTGTTCGGACTGTTGTAGTCATTGATGTCATGGACCGGAATGCGCTTGAAAGTTTGAGACACATCAGAATGCTCGGAGGTATCAGCGTTCGTTCCCGTGTCCATCTAGGCAGCGGCACTACTGCAGGCGCGACGTTGACGTAGCCATTCTCGAACTTTGACCTGCCCATTCTGGTCCAACCTGCTACCGATGGTGTAGCCATAATTCAAGCTCAGCGCCTCGGGAGGACAATGTGCGTCATGTTGATCTTCCAAGGGGACTTAATTCCAACGTACGTGAAGGTTGGACACTTTTGGCACGTAGTTAGGCCTTTCGTCTTGAAGGCTCTCCAGTGCCGGAAATGCATGAAGATAGGACACGTGAGTAGTGTGCTCGATTTCCCCATCGTGTGTCCACGGTGTACTCAGCCACACAGCGGAGATGCTTGGCATTCTACAGTCCTTAGGTGTGCCAATTGCCGCGTCCCTCATGACGCTGCCTCTAAAGATTGTCCTCGTCTTAAAAGGGAACGGGTGATACTCAAACATATGACGAGAGGCAGCTATAAGCATAGAAAAGCTGCCGCTAAGGTGCGACGACGTCTTCGCCCTCGTCACTGGCCTTCTAGAAAGTTTATTGAGCATTAGACAGGATCGGCGAAGAATTTCCGCAACTTGTCCTCCCCTCCGCATAATATTTTAAGGAACGGAAGCCATATGACTGGCGAGGCAGAGACGGTTGTCGCAGACGGACCTTGGCCATCCCTCCCTGAGCTACGCACACCCGCAGTGACCAAGCAGGCACTACGCACCCAGAGTACTGAGCCGATTGCTAATCAAACACAATGCCCAACTCCGGTCCAAAACCAGGACTGGCAAATGATTTGTCCATCGCTCCCGAAGCACAGCACACCATCAATGATATAACAGTCACCGCGCACCAGCATCGATGCCAGCTTGCGCGTCCTTGGTCTGTCGCTGAGCGCGGACAAATCGGTGGCCATGGCCTGCGTTTCGCGCTCGCGCGCGCACCTTGCGCCACTGTCACTGGACGGGACTCCGTTTCCTTGGCGTAAATCGGTGCGGTACCTTGACCTGGACATCGACTGGCGCCTTTCCTTCCGCACCGCGGCGACCATGGCCTGTCTGCAGATGAAGAGGATCACCGCCGCCGTGCACAAGCTCACCGCTCGAGGCCAGGGCATCTCCCAGCAAGCCGCGCTGCGTCTATACAATGCCGCAGCGTTGGGGGCGGTGCTCTGTGCGCTGCCGCTCGTCACGGTGCGCAAGCCGTGCTGGAAGAAACTCCAGCTTCAGCACCACAAGTCACTGCACGTGTGCCTAGGCCTGCCCAAAAACTCGCAGTGCGCCGCAACGTTGGCCGAGGCAGGAGCGCGGCCCCTTGAGCTCCAAGCAGCGCGCAGGGCATTGAATCACATCGACCGGCTTCACCGCTCACCGGACGGCGGCTCGCTGCTGCAGCGTATGCGCTCGCACCCGCGCTCACGAATGGGCGCGGCGCTGCTCGAGTATGAGCAATTGACCCAAGGCCCACCGCCCTACGGCTCCTGTGCGCCCTGGCCTACTGCCTCGGAGGTACAGCGAGAGATCGTCGGCATTGCGGGAAAGCGGAGCACACCCCTCTGTGCTGTGCAGCAGCTGGCCAGAGCCGTCATACACGAGGAGCTCTAGGATCATCTCCTCGAGTACACCGACGGCTCAGTGGCCCGCGACAGCTGCCCCCTTGCTGCGGCGGCCACCATCCCCGCCCTGCGACTGCACAGCCAGCAACACGCAGCCTTCCTGGGCTCCTCCACCACCGCGGAGTTGATGGGGATCCAACTCGGGCTGGACCTGCTGCTCACCCTCGGCCCTCCGCCGCCCAGGAGTGCTCTGCTGTGTGACTCCCGCGCCGCCCTCTGCCGCCTGCAATCTAACGGCCGCGGTACCACACTAGTGCGGGAAATTCGCTCGCGCATCGAGCGCCTCGCGCAGAGAGGTTGTGCCGTGCGTGCACAGTGGGTGCCCGGTCACTGCGGCATCGCCGGCAACGAAGAAGCTGACGACCTCGCGACTGCTGCACACCAACTACCTGCCAGCGATCTGCCCCTTGCGCTGGAGGACGTGCGTGCGGCCATCCACGACCATCTCCGAAAGCAGCACCCCGACCCACGCATCGCGGAAGGTGAGCGCATCGACAGTGTCACCGGCTGTCGCGCACTTACACGGTCACAACGTGCAATAATCCTCCGCGCGCGCATTGGCTGCGTGTGGCCCGAGGATGACGGGTGCGTCACGGAATCGCGACGAGTGATGTGTGTGACGGATGCGGTGCAGTGGAAACACAAGACCACCTGCTCCTTCGCTGTTCCGCGTTCGCCGATGCTCGTCGCGATATGCTCGCGGCCTATAGGGCGCAGGGCATACTACCAGACTCCATCAAGACGCTATTGTGGCCGCAGGGCAGTGCGCGCACTCGTGAGCGAACTTTGGTGAGCATCTGTGCATTCCTCGAACACACGGGATTGACGTCCCGTCTGTTCTCCGTCAGGTAGTTACACGCAGTGACCGAACGCTCCGCGAGTTCTACCTTTTACGATTAATAACTGGACGCCCCACTCCAGTTGTATCCAACACAGTGCTGTGCGCGTGTGTGATTTAAGTCCTCTAAAATGAACTAAACACGCGCACAACCTGGACACGTTTCTTATTGTGTAAATAGTTTGTACATATTACTTCTCCCCCTGTCCTCTGTTCCTGTCCCCTCACCTCGTTCATTTCATTTCTCCATTCTGCCTGCTGTCCTTTATTTCCGCTGCCCCAGCTCAGGTGCTTGAGTATCTATGGCAGATGCCGGGGCTAGCAAAAATTTTTTCCTTCCTTTTTGCTATTATTTTTAATAAAACCACCACCACCACCACCACCACCGCGCACCCAGTGGGTTGAGTCTACTGCTGGTCGAAAAGTAGCTCAGAAAGCGGCCCAAGTCGCAGACGAGCAAGTAATTGCAATGCTGAAGCCAATCGTGAATGTCATGCGACTGCTGCTCTTCAGATTGCACAGAATGCACTGCATATTGCTGGATTGGTTGAATCCAGTGCCTGCAGCTCTCCAATGGCTGGTACAGTGCATCCTTCAACCTCATCGTTCCGAGAAGTACGATGCTTACGTTGTCATCAACATTATCAGCCGCAACAGCAAGCAGCCTCTCTGCACACTGGAACGTCAGCGCTGCCTGTTTGCGTCGTGTTAATGATGGAGGACTGAAGATGCGTTCTACTCAGGTCTCCGCGTTCGCCTGGCCCCAAGATGTGCAGGCTACAGCTGCGGCGACCTATGACATTCACTGTGTTTGTCACTGCCGTGCTAGATACAGACAACATTTCTCTACTTCTTAATCTTTTACACACCCCCCCCCCTCCTCATCCCTCTCCACCGCTGCAGGGTAGCCAGCCTTAACATTCTTCTGGTTAACCGCCCTGCCTTTCCTCTCCCACTTTCTCTCTCTCGCACGTAAAGAAAGTGATAAACGAAATCCAAGTGGCAGAAAAGACGTCAGTCCAAGACAACAGTGTTTATTCAGTATAATTTACCGCACGTTAAAGTTACGTATTCAGGACCGTGGACTCAGAACAGTTAGCGGTAGAAGCTGATCGGTAATACTCGCCGCGGTGGCTCAGTGGTTAGGTGCTCGGCTACTGATCCGGTGTTCCCGGGTTCGAACCGGACCATGGCGGCTGCGTTTTTACGGAGGTAAAACGCTAAGGCGCGCTTGTGCTGCGCGATGTCACTGCACGTTTAAGATCCCCAGGTGGTCGAAATTATTCCGGAGCCCTTCACCACGGCACCTCTTTCTTCCTTTCTTCTTGAATTCCCTCCTTTATCCCTTCCCTTACGGCGCGGTTGAGGTGTCCAACGATATATGAGACATGCTGCGCCATTTCTTTTCCACAAAAACCAATTATTATTGTTAAAAGACTGAACGGCCAGCTCTGTGTTCCGTGTTTCAATGCGCATCTCTGAACGGGTCATCCCGACCCGCGTCAAAAAATAAATTGAAGGTAATGATGACATTTTCCCTCCTAAGGTGGTCTGCTTCAAGCCAGGCCTGCCGGCCCAAGACACCTCCTGATCCATCGAGAAGTGCTCCCCAAGGTCACAAGCAGACCTTGAGGACAGAGGTCAAGAACATCTCATCCTGGCCTTACATTTAAATGGCGCCCTCGACAGCTCGCACGAGGCGATCCCTCAAGACATAAGTGACCTTAACGGCGGCGTGCGTTCCTAGCTACCCGCACTGTCACGAGAGGCATTGGTCAAACCCGCTCCGACATCAGATACGGCACCGAAAGGCGCACCGCACATAGAAAATTCGATGCAGGCGAAACGCAAAGGCGCCGTGCGCTGTGCGATGTCAGGTGGTGGAAATTTACTCCGGAGCCCTTCACTAAAGCACCCCTTGCTTCCTTTATTCTCTCAGTCTCTTCTTTATGCCTTTCCTTACTGCGCGGTTTAGGTTACCGCCGAGATGTGATACAGATACTGCGCCAATTCCTTTCCAACTTACTGCGCTGTTATTTTTTTCAGGACATGAAAGTGTGCAATACAACTTGCTTACTTCTACTGGATACTCCATTTCCCTTCCAGAAAACAAGTCTTCATGACGAACACGTTACCCGCCTTGGTGGCTCAGTGGTTAGAGCACTCGGCTATTGATGCAGAGTAGCCGGGTACGAACCCGACCGCGCCGGCAGCGTTTCGAGGGAGGCGAAACACAAAGGCGCCCGTGTGCTGTCCGATGTCATTGCACGTTAAGGATCCCCTGGTCGTCGCAATTATTCCGGAGACGTCCACTACGGCATCTCTTCCTTTCTTCAGTCCTTCTTTTACCCGTATCCTTAAAGGGACTACACTGTAAAAAAAAATGCTCCGCAGTACAGAGAAACCCGCTGGTAATGCGTTGCCGGAGGGTTTTCCGCAACATGAGGTACGGACTAAATGTCAGAAACAGAGACTCCGTATGACGACTGTCACATTCTTGGTAACGGAAAGATACGCCATGCTATGCATGAGACCGAAATCGTTTTTTCAGAACGAATGCTTATGTTTTGTTCTTATTGAAGTTTCCGCAATGTGTATGCATACGTCCTCCGTTTACTCGGAAGTCATTTCATCTAGAGCGGAAATTATCTGTATTGTAATTATGTACTTTCTGTAGTACATGAACGTGCGTCTTCGTATAGCTTCTGCCCACAATGTTCACTGCAGATATAGCCGTCCAGGTGCCGAAGAAATAAGTATTATGTACAAGGCTTTCCTTTACGCATATTATGTAGTGCATACGTACAAAGAATGCAGCTTAGAATGAAAGAGTGGTAAGTGTTTGGGTGAGTACAAGTACATACGTTTTATTTTCATGGCAAACTACACACATTGTACATCTGCACATTGCTGTCGGATCCATCTGAAAAGCATAAAAAAAATCCTCACTTAGTGGGCACACAACACCAAATATAAATTTCACAAATACATTTCAACCATCCGCTATTGAACAATCGGCTTTCGTAGAAGCTTTCAAAAGCCATTCACCGACAACCAACCCGTTATAATTTATTGCCCAAAATTCATTTCTCATAACAGTAAACAGTAAAAACCACAGGTCCAGAAAGAAGCAGACAAAATGCGCTTTCCCGGGCGGCACTGTGCGCATGAAAGTCTTTACAGTTGCTTATCATTTTGTGCAAATAGAAAGTAGCTCAGGATGGGGGCCAGATGCAATTCAATGCAGGTGCCTTTCTGTATATAGTACTAAATGCACAACTTAGCGAGCAAGGAACATTGGTAACATCTGAAAAAGGTGGGAGACGCTTGCCGAATTTATCGTCCATCCAATTTGTTATAGGCAAGACAAGACGAAGTGAAAGTCCCCGGGCATGCCTGTTGCGGCAGATTATGACGCTTTTTATTATGGCATTCCAATATCTCTGCAGTGTGCCTCACAAGGAACGGATGCTCAAGTTTCAAAAAAAGGGCCCTTGGCAGAAATTTAACCAAAGGCCGTTGCCATGTGAACCTTTTTAAAATGATGACCCAGAAAGACGAAGTGTCCTCATGTGTCTGATGCAAAATAAGGATGAAGGCATGAGTCTTTCTGCTTTTTGAACAGCTGTGATAAGTTTTTTACTGGTACTGCTTGGTGCAGCTTCAGTCTCCTTGACATTTTGTGAAATAATTATATATCTGCGAAAGATCTCGCTAGCAAACATTTTGGCACTAATGGAGAAGCAAAAAGACCCATGTCCTAGGCCTTTTTTTGTGAGACTAAAGGAAGGCTTGCCTTTTAGAGTCATTGATTACGAAGAGGTCCATGTGGCAACAAACTTTGAGAGAATTCCTTCAAGGGGTCTTTGTTCTCATGAGGTGCCCTGTAGATATACCACAACACCTCAGTGAGCTGTTACCAGCCCTGTGAGTTCACTGTCACTTGACATCAAGGGTATGTACTTTTCCTCGCCACATGCAGCAATGATGTATATGTCAAGAGAAAGCATAAAAGATTTCTAAGTGCAATTCTAGATTGCTTGCGGAGGAAAGCACAAGAGTGGCCATGCTCAGCTGTTACCTTTGCTTCTTGCTCGAGTTCTACAGTGAGTACTACGTAATGACAGGTGTCTGCATCAACTCATATTTAACACCCGTCCTGTGCGACCTCCATCTTGCTCTACATGACAGGCAACTTTATAACACCCTTCATGCAAAGAGTGTCATCAGGGTCGGTGTGTCCTGTCAGTTTCCTGGTCCTGTGGTTTGTGCTGTGTTTTCTACTCTTAAATTATTTACTGCCTTCATTCTCCACTCCATGAAGCCTGAATGTGCTACACTGGGCTGCTCCACGCGTTGTGGAGCAGCCCAGTGGCCATTTTTTTTTCATACGTCGGAGGCACTCAGCTCGAAAGCCATGCTTACTATATTCAGCAGACAAGGGTACATGTGAGACACATCATTAATAACTAATTCTCACAGTGGTATCTGGTGCAAGAATATCTAAATACTACTCAATTTTTGCTTAAGCTTTCAGATACGCTCTTAGATTAAAAACATAATTTGGCTACATTAGCAGAAGCACAGCACCAAGGTACTCACCAGTTACCTGAAGCACTGTACGCAAGTTCTCGTGCCATCATGAATACAGCACACTGTCCACGTCTTCATAATGCCATGTCACTCCAGCACTTCGGTAGCAAAATTTTCCTTTAAAAAAAGTAGTTTTGTTTATGTTAGACTGGTCATATTTAATTTTACTATATACTATGTACTTCTCATTGTACTGCCTCAGACTAAAAAATACCAATGATCACGCTTTGAATTATGTCATATGTGATCACCAAATTATGTGATCACCAATATGTTCTTAGAAATTCTGATTGAAATAAATCTGACAAAATATTATTTCAGAAAATGTGGCACAAGGAAGAAGGACGCTAGCTAGATAACCTGGACGAATGTTTTCAGTTGCATGCAGCCACCGGCACCATTGCACACTAAATGTACAATAAAGTGGGTTTTACCTTTCCGAATAGAATTTAATGCTGCAAACATTTAAGTAAAAAAATTTCAACCTTCCATTCCGCATAATGGAAAGAAAATTCCTCTCATTTTTTCACAAGCCTCTGCAAGTACACAATTCAGTGAATCTACTCTACAAGTACTTGAATCTATCAGCACGAGACAGGGACGAGAAAAGAAACAAAACAGGCACGGACTCGCAACTGAAGTTTATTGAAGTGAACAGAGTATATACAGAAAAGCCACACGCCACAAACTACACAATTACACATAAGCCACATCACAACATAAGTAAAAGATTGCCCTTAACATTCCTCTCATCTAGACAGTCCAACCCGCTGCATGTTAATGCTATGGGCAGCACACTCACACATTCGTCACCGAGTCATAAGATGTCTAGCCTCGATAATTTTCTGGTTAATCTGCTGTGAACGTAGTGCCAAAATGCGTGTTGCCGAAAGGAATGGCTAGCAGCCTTCACATCCCTTGTAATATGCAGATAAGTTACAACCCCTACCAATATCCAAATACCTCTCATGCTCCTGTAGTCTTACATTGATACACATTCCAGTTTCACCAACATAAACCCAACCACATGATAATGGTATGCAATGCATGCAATGGTTGCAAGGCACATATATGTTGCCACGTTTCACTCGACACATGTGCTTTTCCCTAACGAAATTCACAAAATTATTAACAATTTTACAGATTGTAGACAACTTATTAGGGGCCGAACACACCATTTTTACGTCATACCTTCTGGCCACAGTTTTCAAATTTTGCAACAATCTGCAACAACACAGTCAGTCTTTTGACATCTCACTGGCTGGCCCCAGACTGATCATGCCAGTCCCTGCGAAGGGGTTTCAGCTTTTAACATGCTAAAGGGAAGAATGGCACAGCATCAAGTAACGAGGAAAGCAGGACAGCACACCCACACACAAGTGCCAACCCTGGAGCAGATACAAAATCCAAGAGCGCGTGCTTGACATTCAGCGTTGACAGTCAAGGAAACGAGGAAACAGGGATTTGAACGCTAAAGATTGAACGAGCCCGATCTTTGGCTGCCAACGCTGAATGTCAAGTACACGCTCTTAGATTCTGCATCCGCTCCAAGGATGGCACTTGTGCGTGGGTGTGCTCTCCTGTTGTCCTCGTTACTTGATGCTGCGCCATTCTTATCTTTAGCATGTCAGACCAACTTGCCCAATCTTATATGCTCAGCTTTAACAATTTATCGCACGCTTCTGCAATAGCATGGTTGGGAAATCATGCTTTCATTAGCCTTAAAATCTTCTCTTGGAAACCAGTTGTCACGCTGTAAAAGCATGGCTTCACCAATACCGAGCCTAGACTTGACGACGCAATGCTATCTTTCACTAGCTTAGAATCGTTCGACCAACAGTCAAGTAGCTGCTTAACACTCCTGGGTGAATATCGCTAGCACACATGGCGTGTGCAGAACATCAAGGTAAGGTTCAGAAACCGCAGCTCATTTTGTTGGGACATTTTCTCCAAGGTAAACTTAAGACAAAGGCCTTGCTCCTTAAACAAGTTCACAATATGTACAGGTCCCACACTATCACAACCTTTGTAAAAGACCAGAAAATCATAGACGTAGCGAAATATTTCCCCCAGCCCATGCAATTTCTTGGCAATCATTCCTTCCACCCTGCTTAAGAGAATATTGCTTAGCACAGGGGCAACCTTCGAATCGATACATTTAGCAGACTTTTGAACATATGCCGCACTGCCATACTCCACAAACATGCTCTTCACTTCAAATAAAAGGAGGCAAGTGCCAAAAAAGACTTATGTTACACACCCATTCCTAAACACGAGCTCATCGTTGTGCTCCGATATACACATTCATAAGCTTTTCACAAGATCTTCATACGGGATAGAATAAAATAGTTCTACATCGACACTAATCACAAGACAATCCGCTGGATTTTCATTCTTAAGATACTCAACCACACTGCGAATTGAGTACAAGAAATGGATCTTCAAGATGCGAAGTAGACAGATGCTTTTGCAAATAACCAGAGATAATTTTGCATGAATCCTTTTCTGAAATTTATCTGAAGAGCATGTTATTGAATAGCATTTATTTGAAGAGCATGTTTGTAGAGTAGTGCAGTGCAGTATGTGCTCTAAGGTCTCGAATATGTAGTGGTTCAAAGGTTGACCTTGTGCTAAGAAATATTTTCTTGAGTAGGGTGGATAGAATAATTGTCTAGAATGTGCATGGGCTGGGGGAAAAATCTTTTGCTATGTCGATGATTTTCTGGTCTTTTATAAAGGTTGTGATAGTTCGGGACCTGTACATCTTCTCAAGTTGTTTAAGGAGCAAGGCCTTTATCTCAGGTTTACCTTGGAGCAAATGTCCCAAGAAAAAGAGCTGTGGTTTCTGGACCTTACCTTGATGTTCAGCACACTTCATGTGTGCTGGCGAGTGTTAAGCTGCTACCTGGCTACATGTCGACCATTCCAAGCTAGTGAAAGATAGCATTGCACTTTCTAGCGCGGGCTCAGAATTGATGAAATTATGCTTTCACAGCATGACGACTAGTTTCCAAGAGCAGATTTTAAGGTTAACGAACGCAGGATTTCCAAACCTTGTTACTGCAATCAAGGCGGAAAGCTGGGCTAGTTGGTGTTTCATCATGAATTAAAAGACTAGCGCATATAACAGAGACACAGACAAAGAAGTAGACAGGACGAGCGCTAATGATATGATAAGCATATGATAAATTGTTAAAGAAGCTGAGACAGTTTTGCGGCGACCGGCACAATCTGGCTGGGGCCAGCCAGCGGGATGCCAAAAGACCAGTTGTGTTACCGTATGTACATAAATTGTCGCAAAATTTGAAAAATGTGGCCAGAAGGTATGATGTAAAAGTGGCTTTCTCGGCCCCTAATACGTAAAATTTTAAGAATAATTCTGTGAATGTGGCTCGAGAAAAGTACACGTGTAGAGTGAAATGTATATGTACCTTGTAAAATGAATGTGGTATCAAATATTATTATCTTGTAGTCTGGTTTACGTAGGTGCAACTAGAAGGTGTATGAATGTAAGACTACAGGAACACAAGAGGGTAGGGGCTTGGCTAGGTGGTTGGGGTAACTCTGCTGTACACTGCACGGGATGTGAAGTCTGCTACCCTTTCCTTTTGGCAACACGCATTTTGGCAGTAAATTCAGAAAGATTAAATGGGAGATTATCGAGGCTAGACACATCTTATGACTCCGTGAAGAATGTGTGTTTTGTCTATCGTGTTAACACACAATGAGTTGGACTACCTCGATCAGGGAAATGTTGAGGGCGATTTTCGACTCATGTTGTCCTGTATGCTTATCTGTAACTACATGGTTTATGGTATTGCTTGGCTTTTTATATATTCCCTGTTCACACCAATAAACTATAGTCGCGAGTCAGCACCTGTCTTGTCTCCTTTCTCATCCCTGTCTTTCGCGCTGGTGGATTCACCGCAATGGCTCACCTCTGCAGAAATCAAGACATGACATTTTCCTCTTCACACTCATGGTTCAGCGCATAATACGGCAAAGGCTTTTCAATTCCAAGGAAAGTTCACGGCTCCATTGAACACTGCCTCCTGCTTACAAGACACAGAGCAGCAATCATTGTAGATTCTACCTGTGACACAAAGAGCAAAGTTTTAGTTTGAGTGGACTAAACTAGGAAAGCAGCACAATATATCTATAGCCAAATAACTGAACTGAAAGAAATAGAGGGTAGTGTAATAGTGAACACACTGATATATTGCAAGTGAGATATATGCTTAATATATTGCAATATCCAACACTGCTACCATTGCCTTAGCCAACTACTTCATAAATAACAATAAATGCAGTATCACAAAAATACTGATAACGTACTATGTGCTAATAGTAGCAGTGCAGGTTCCATGAACAAAAAAGGGTCCAGTGCTGACTGTCGTTCCCACAGCAGCCTTGTGACCAATGGCCGGTGTAAAGGAAAGAGGAGGAATGACTGAAAAGAAAAAGAGCCAGGGGGAAGGAAAATAGGTATAGAAGGGCTTAGGATATCATAGGCAAATAAGGTTGTTTAGACAGTGAGCACAAAATAAACATTACCACACAAGTAAAGACATACAAGACCAAACATATATATCATTATGCAGAGTGGCAAATTTGATGCCATTTAGCCCAAAATATGTTTTCAATAAAGTGATTATAATTATTAATAGAACAACTGACCGAGTGAAACCATAACAGAGATGAACAAGGAAGTTCTTAATATTCTGGCAGAAATTAAAAGAAGAAAATGGATCTGGCCAGGGCATACAATGCAGAGAATGAATCACCAATGGTATCTTAGGGCAACATAATGAATTTGATGGATTTTAATGGCACAAGGGCATCTGTGGCCAAAGAGTGCCTTAGCACAAGTTAATTTCGTCTACTCAAGGTGAAATCAGAGACCCATTTCCCAAGCATTTCATTCCAGATAAGCTGAGCACCACGCCAGGAAACAGCTTGTGCACTGTATCACAACAAAATGAATTTCACCCTAAGGAAAATATAGCAGGAGATAGCTGATTATAAGCTCACTAGATAAGATTAGGTGATTTCTGATAGTGTGGCATGTAGCTGGTGCAAGACAAAGATAGTTAAACTGGAAAAGGCCATTGTCCTGAGGTGAATGTAAACTAAGCAATGAGGATAATGAAATTCGCAACACTAGAGCTGTTAAGAATCAGCTCAAGTTCCATGCTTCAAGATGATGCAAGTTTGCTCAGTGAAAAAACATAAGTTCACCCAAGAATTGGTATCTTGGCGGTATCAGGCTGCAGGTGCAGATGAATTAATCCTGCCTCAGAGAAGAGTTACATAGAGCACAAAACATTTTAGGCCAGTCCTACACTGACAGCTGTTCATAACTATTTTAAAACTGTTTTTCATTGCACAAACAATAATACCAAGTTTGTGTTGCTCATGTGATTATGTTACTGAGGCTCTCCTAAAAATTCTAGCCAGAGCTAAAATACAAGCTGTCTCAACTAAGTTTTTATATCAACAATGAGAACATAAACACATGCAGATTATTCAAGTAGAAGTATTATTCTTCATGACGTGCCCTACAAATTTTAAATTATACTGAAAAGTAATAGAGTGGAGTGCTTGTGCCAAAAATACTAAACCTCAACAACAAAGAGAACACAAGATAAAGGCAACAACATATTGCCCAAAATTTAAATGTTTGACAGAACAAATTTGAAAAGAAAACCTCTCCACAACTGGAACAAAACAGCGTGATACCGAGCACACATTTGAAAATTGTTTCATCCAAATCCTCAGTCTGGTGCTCCAGCACTCTTCAGCCAGCATGTCATGAAATGTACCATAGTTCTGGTAGCTGTAAAGAGTATACAGCTGATCCGGCATTTTGATATGTGAACAGTAACCCTCAATGACCACCAGGCTGAATACTTTCAAGAGGCTGTTCTAGTAACAAGACTGCAGTGAAACACTTAGCAAGTTATGCGGGCGTAATAATGCAAACCGTTAATCTGAGAGTTCGCTACCACGCAACTCTAGTAACTCATAAAGTGTTGCAATCGAATGAAAAAAAGGACTGCCGATTATATAAACAAAAGTCAAGAGGCTGCAATGCAAGGCCACGACAGAAGTGCTGCAATACAGCAATAGTGATACAATGTACACTTTAAGCAACACAATGAAACATGACCTTTTATCCTTAATTATCAGAATTTAAATATTTGTTTTCCTTGCTCTCTTGCAAAATTAAGTTTAGATCGTGAAAGCGCTCGAAAAGACAAGGATACAGAAAGAGATTTCCGTACAGTGCGCTTACTTCCAGTGTCTTTTTGAGCACATCCACTATCTAAACATGGTAACCCAACTATTTTAAACGCTGTCGTTATTCCAAAATTAAGCCTTTCACAAAGTGGGAGCCCCTTTCCCCATACAAGGTGCACCATAACTAATCCAACACTTTTTTCATGATATGTTTTCTCTGAGAATAAACACTGTTTGAAGATTTTGCAATAGTACTTGTCTTTTCGATTCTACGAATGTATCATGCAAGTGTTCAATGAAATGACCATCTGCCTATCTTGATCATTGCTCAAAATCAGGGTATAATGCACCATGAAGGGCAGGCTCTGCTTGATTTTTATGTTCTCCTAACGAAGCATGTATGTGCAACCCTTCTGCTGGCTTGTATGCAGCAGGTTTGTCTAGCTAGGCGAACTGTGGTTTTGCTATAAAGATGAAATGGTACTTTGGAAGTGAATGGTTTTCTAAAATGCATTTAACATACATCCCGGGGCTTTAACAGCGCCTGGTGTAAGCAACATCAGTGGGGGGACCGCAGGAGTGGCCTAGTGGTCCGAGCATCTGCCTCGCAAGCGGTAGGTGTGGAGTTCGATCCCCAGTGCCATCGGGTAACCAGCGGTGATACAATGGGTCGTTTCAATGGCCAGTTTAAAACTTGAAATAACCATGCTGCAATATATACAAAAATTGATTTGTGTGCTCTCTTTTACATGACATAGTTAATCATATCATAGTGTTGGTAGTACACAAAATGCATGTGTGGAACATATACATGCACTGTTTTTGTTCACATCTTACCTGCTATGTGCTGTTATGGCATGTTATGTGCTGGGAAAGCAACAGGTAGTGAGCAATGTTGTGTTGCAGCCTTTCTTCTGATGGAATTTGAATCATGTGAGGTGCAGCTGAAAGAAATTGTTTCATACATAAGTATATTTCATGTAACACAACAAAAAGTGCACAGCCCCATAATGAGTTGTGGTTTAAACTAACAGCGAGCTTTTTACTACTCTAACATATGATGCAAGTCAGTGATGCTGGAGGCACAAAACTAAATACTGTGAGGTAACAAGAGCTAATATGGACAATCATGCCTTTAAGAGATATTGTCAATATATATTTTCCTGAATGAACTAAAGTTATCCTTAGAAGCATTCAGAGGAAGATAATTTTGCTAAATGCCTTTTGCCAGAATAGGCCTTTTATGAACCAGTTGCAAATGAAAAGAATAACTTTAAGACCATGCTATGCATGGTCTAACGCCAAAGTAGTTGCATACAAGCAGTATACTATGCCCCTAGTTTTATGGTGGGCCTGTACTGCACAATTTTCATGCAAGGTAGTGGAAAGTATGTGCCATGAAACAGACCTCTGCTTGCTGAAACTGGCAAATAAGTACTGGGTTTTTAAGGCAGGAAAAAAGTTACATAGTTCCTTCTGCAGGTTTTGAACTTCAGGTTAGTTATTTGAAAAATATCAATCCCTGAACTGCAATGATTGAAGTTTTTAGCAAATAACATTTCCATTGTAACAGTGGAAACGCTCTTTTATATGAGGAACGACTTTTCAAAAGCCTGCGTTTCATGGTGGCTGTCAAGTAGCCCTGATAAAGAGAAACCAGTCACGGCACACAACCAAGCCCCCGTAGCACATTTTCAACTATACCCTCATGATATAGCTTTAAAGTAAGTGTTAATCAATACAAATACAAATCCCTTGATTTCCTTCATGATTTATCACTGGTGTATACATACAAAGATAACCGTACAAGATGTGGAGTGCATGGTACAGAGAGAGTAGGCAGATGGTTTCTTGACACTCAAAAAGTGAACAAGGGAAGGAAAAATCTCAGGGTGCTTGCCGTTTCGACAAGACAACTTGTTTTCGTCTGGGGTCAACATATACAGAGGAAACTTAGAATCAAGTACATGGTTGTCCACTCTTAGTGCGAACACGCGAGCACATGGCTGTGCTCTTTGGGCCACTGTGTCTGACATTGCCACACATCGAAGTGTAACATGACACGAAGCACCACATCCAGGTGCATCTCCTCTTGCGCCATTTTGCAGCGATGAGTGGCTGCGCCGCACACAGTGGACCTCTAAAGAGTGCGGCCATGCGCTCACATGTTTGCACTAAATGTGGCCAGCTCTGTACATTCCGGAATTGGCATAATTATTTGAAAAGGCCTTGCACATGATAAGAGGTTTCCCAACCCATAATTTCCCCCTCCTTTCCTGCTTTCTTTAATTTATCGTTATACTTTAACCTTACGCCCTGCACCTCCTGACATCACTTCTCGGAACCTTGGCTGCCATACTCCTCCCCCTCCCCCTTCTTTTTGCCTTTTCTCCGAACCTGCCCTCATTTTCTCTTTTTACTTCAAATTATTTTGCCCCCCCACCCCCCCTGGTATTTTATTCTGCCATGCTCCTTAATTCCTTTATCCTAGTTTTACAGGAAAAGGCAGCCAGCCATACCAAGCCACCTGTTGTGGCTGGACATAAAGCCATTCAAGCCCACTATCCACACTCCATACCCCGAGATTCGTTTCTACTGAATTGGGCTTTTTTGTTTTCACAGTTTTGCAGGTCAACCGGTTAATCTTCTTTAGCAGCTATCATGCCTAGTCAAGGTTCATGCTCCCCATCGTAACGCCCTTCCCATATCGCACCCTCGTCCCACACAACAGGCCTTTCGCCTCGAAGTGAAAACCTTACTTAAACCCCACCAATGATGAACACTTTGCCAGACAAAGACAAGTCATCTTGTCGAAACGTCGGCAAGCACCCTGAGGCTTTTCCCTTCCTTATTCAGTTTGTGAGATACCAGGGACAGGTGTTCAAGCAGCCATACCACACTAATACCCCTGTCACACGGGCACCGCAAAGGCCTTTGAGAATCATATCCAAAGGCGTAAGGAGTGCAGCTACCCGGTACATATGTTGCGCCTTTGTCGCTAAGGGCCTTGGAGGCGAAGGCGCTCAACCGAGACCTTCGGAGCCCGAAGACGCGGCATTCGAGAAGCTGTGATCGCAGTAACATCCAAAGTCAAAAAGTAAAAGCAATAAAAAAAATACATAAGCTAATAATGTTTGAAAACATTTTTTTCAAATACGAAAGGTGTGTCTGGCTTTGGTTTTTGTACGGGTGTTTATGTTTTATGTTCAAATTTCAAGACAGTGAAAGTGTTGCGGCAACACCGAGCGCCCATGGAGGCCAAGGCAATACACGTACAAAACCTGCTCCTGCTGATGAGAGTAGCTGTTGCAGTACTTTTAAGGAAGCAATCAGAATAAAAAATTGTCAAAGCTCAACGAATGAACAAAATACACCACTTTAATTTTAGAACACTCACTTCAGCCACCTCGAGTATAGCAGCGGGTGCTAAGCCTGAACGACTTTCACCTTTGGGCTGCACCGTGTAGCTGCATCGCTGCTCCTTTAAGCTTTCGCTCCTTTGGTGAAAAATGGTGCCTTTGCTGGAAAGGCCTTCGAGGAATGCCATGTGACAGGGGTATAAAGCACATTTTTTACTGACACGAAAGACTCAGTGCCTTTAGTTCTGACAACATTCTGAATCATGCTTTGGTGGCTTAGCATATCAGAATACTGGACATGACAAAATCAGCTAATTAGTGAGGGCTATTATTTGCTATAGGTAAAATTATAACATTCTCCTAAAATAATGAAAAGAAACCACCAGCACTGACATCAATGTACAATTTGGCTGTAACATACTGACATGACAATCTAGTTAAACGTAAATTCTCTTTTCACAGTTCAAAACTGCATGCATTATTTCTAGAAAGCGCGAAAACAGAAGCTCATACATAGTGCCAAAGAAAAGAGTGCATAATAGTACCACTTATGAGGTGTTTATCGGCAACTGCAATGAGCAAGGCTATGTTAATGGCAATCCAGAGTTATTATGTGTCTTACGAGCGCATGCACTTGGGAGGTGATAGCAGCTGTGGACGCAGCTGTCCATAGCAGTTTTCAGTCTGTCGAGATAACACATGGGGTAAGGTATTCCCTGTTTTGCTGCCGAAGGCAAAACCGTCAGCGAGTGGAGTTGCCTTGCTATTCACTGTCAATATCTACTGCTCAATGTAAAGGAAACTAGGGCATAAAACATACAGCATTTCATATTATGCTTTGGCCAAATGCAGTGAGAATGAAACAGACTAGAGACTTGTCTTATGACGTTTGCACTGTTTACTTTGCACCAGAGGAAAATAAATGTATGTACAGTTGACCTACTGCTTGCCACAGTCCTAGAAGAAATGAATCCAGGTCTCAGAAATTCTACCGAGAGAATACTGATGCTGCATGTGCATTTCTCTGAACTGTTCTGAAATATGCAGAAGTTACCAATTTTTTTACTACCTGATTACATACTGTAATCTTTGCAAGGAATATGAGGTTAACGGACTGGGAAAAATGTCAGGAATGGTACCTTTGGTACTGGGCACTTGGACAAACAAATGACCCACTGGGCGTCCCCAGGAGCTCTGCTACCAGGCACCCCTGGCAACAGTAGTCAATTTTCCAGATCCAAAGGAGCCATGCGAATGATTGCCGAAAAGTCAAGTTTAAGGACAGCAGATGCATGAACACAAAAGAGTTTTCCAACTTTGTTTCAGTGTGAAAAATGGTTTCAAATGTCTAGACTATATCTGGTAGTACACAAATTATCAGAACACCATCTCCTGCTCAGAATCATCTCAAAACACATTCGACACGCAGTACCAACATGGACAGTTCGTGCTTAATTGAATCCAAAAGTTTACGCTGATCGACCAATATTACTCTAAATAGAGACAGAAAGCGCATGCACGTTGTACTGATGTTATCGTGAACATAACATGCGACGAGACGCAAAGTTACAATACAAACAAAAAACCGCTTTCAAAATTTGAGAACAATAGGCTCACCTTCTCAGAAGTTCGCCAAACCGGAGACGTTGCCGAGTGGCTGCCGCCAAAGTCACTCGCAATGCACAAAAACAATAAAAATGCAGTGCCGCTGACTTTCCTTGAGCAATTCCAGTCGACTGAACTTCCAACTGTTCGCACCGACTACCTCTGCAAGCATGTCTAAAACTTAGCGGCGCAGCCGCGCCATTTGCAATTTACGGAGAAACACGGGAAATTCATAGCGCCATTCGCGTATTCGCGCTCAAGCTCACGTCGCTGATGTCGCAAAGGCGCACAACGGCAAAAACATATAAGATGTATTTAATTTTACGGTAGCTTTTTTAGCTGACAACCTGAATCGTTTGATATATTGTTTTTTCTTTTCGTTGCATGAACGTTATTACCACCAGCGGCAGCGCAGCTTGGCCATGGCTAGCCATGGCGAAGTCGAAGCGCTAGCCGAGCCCGCAGTCGGGAACATGTGCGCAGTTAGCGCAGTGTGGAGTTGAATGGACAGGCGCTATGGAATGGGTTTTTGTTCTTCCGTATGCGCTGCGTGCGTCCTGCGCGTTGCGTGTCTTTAGTATGTGTGTGTGTGTATGTGTGTGGCCGGAACGCTGCATTGGAGTGTACATACAACAGCTCGCTGTCCCGTGCGGCATCGGTGCGTAGTAAAACGATCATGCAGAATGTGCGTTACAATGCCAGTGGCCCTGCACGAAAGAGGAGACTTGAAGCCGACGGAAAAGCTGCTCTCCCTCGTGGGACTGCAAGAATCTGGCGAGTAACAGTCGACGCGCGTTTCGGTGGATGATTCCGTTTACCACGCCAAAAAATTGAGCACTGGCCAACAGCAATGATGAACTGCTGCTGCATCATCACCTGTGTGATGTTTGTGACAAGCTTGTTGGATGTGAACGTGGCCATGAATGGTATTCGCCGAGCAGTGGCCCTCAGGGCGTGGCACCAGTGGATACCTGAAGACGATTACTGTTTGCCCGCGCCCTGGCGCCTCGCATTCAACCGAATGCTTTGGCGTTAATTATATATATCTGAATTTCACTCGTAGTTGGACTCGCAAATATTACAGCGTACAAACGTACCGTCGGAAGAGCACCCTTTTTCATTTTTTTAGGGAGGGGGTAGGGGAATTACCGTCTGCTCAAATTTAATGTCACTAATATTTTGAGCTTATTTTCTAAACAGGTGCCGTGGTGGCACTGTGAGCAATGCATTTACTGGGCAGAAGTTTATTTTATGTTGTGTTGGCACAAGGTTAATGATTGTCATTGTACTGTGGTGCCATGTTCAAACAAAACACATAATTGTACACTCTCTTTGAAGAATGTCTAATGAGGTAATAAATTACTGAGCAGCGAGTATGCACTGTGGTAAATGCGACGAACGTTACTGAATTACTTCACACTTGTCATGTTCTGTTGTCGTTAGTGATTACGTATGCCTTGGTGTCTGCTGCTTTCCAGTGTAGGGGTCGAGAGGCATGTCGAGCTCCACTTAGCAGCTTTTTTTCCTTCCACTCTCTACTGGCCAACGTGGTAAAATAAACTCAACATAATGCGTGATTGCTCAGACCTAGATTAGACTACCATTTCACTTATTTACTCTCAGGGCCAATTGGCATCGAAGAGAGGAGAGCAACTAACATAAATACATGTGTAGGCAGATTAATTAAAATGATTATACACAGCAGACTTGAAGGCATTGGATGCAGTGGTGGACATGACGAAGGCAGAGAAGATGTGACAGCTGGAAACGTAGAAAAGTGGAGATCTGCGTGAGTTTGTACGCGACTTAAGGTGAACGCTAGAAAAAAATTAAGAAGGCGCAGAAGACTGAGGCCAGAGTTAAAACTGTAGTTTAACAGAGGAAAGCACCTCCCAGCAAGCCAAAATGTCCACATGCAAGCAGTTGTGTGTACACAGAACATAGAAAATGAAACTCCTTTTTGGACAGAAGGAAAGCTAAGGCACATTGCTTATTGTGATGTTGCTTAAAAAGTTGGTGTCTAGTTGTTGCCCTTCATATCTGGTCCTTCCACACCCAGCAACTGAAATGCCATCAAAAAGGAGCATCTCCAATCACTCTAATTACATGGGAGGTACACATCGCCAGATGTCAGAGGCTTGGCGTCTCATCTTGCAGACTAGCTAGTTTGGCAGATTTAAACTTTACCGCATGTAAGAGGCATGCGGTAGCCTTGAAGGGGAGTATTTCATAAGTGTTACAGCATATTGTACAGTGCTGGCATGCTTCATTATTTACATCACAGTAATATGCTAGCACAGGCTGGAAAGTTTCTAAGTGAACAGAAAAAAACAATGTTCATGCCATATCTTAGCCACATTCTTAGTATTGTATAAAAAGTGCAAATAAGGAATTCCTCATTTTTTTGTCAGCTTTTTCTTTCTGTGCATTGATTTTTTGCAAGTTAGCAAGGTTCTACAGTCTTGTGTGCCTATCAGCTGGCCCCTTGTTTGTCAAAGGTACCGAGTACACAATGGGTCGTGTCAGTGCAAGCTAAGTAAACGATGGATAGAAAATTTGTGCTTTCAGAGTATTTCTAGAAAAAACTGCTATTATTTCCTACTCAGGATGGGGGAACAGCATCGATGGTGCACATCCTCCTTGTCACTGCAGCAATTATGGCTGCTCGCTGCTTTTTGGTGGCGTTTCATTTATTTGCAGGAAGAGCAGGCATGAATGGGCGGCAATAGGTACCTACTAAATTAAACATTGCATTGAGCAATATGTTGTTGTGTCGGTGCTTTTGTTATCCATGAAGGAGTTGTTGTTTTTGATTAATGGTTGTGTAGCAAAGATGTAACTGCTACATTGCACTGCATTCACAAATTTGTTTGCCCATGCTTTTGGTTTACTCAGTTGTTTATTTCCTTACCAAATGGCAGATGGAAATTCGGCTTTCAAATTGTGCACTTTCATCATGTTTGCAATGTACTTTCAGCTGGTGTTCAGTTTCACTTTGGAGAAGTTGTCCAACCATTGTCTGTGTCTAAATGTTTTCTAACAGTTGACCTCATTACGCAGCATTTCTCGCAGGAAGCAAATGTTGCAGTAACATTTTTATTAAATGTTACTCTATCATGTGGCTAGCAATGTAGCGAAAAATATTTTCATCAATTCAGCTTTTAACATGATAGCAAATTAAGGCCTTTGTTATTTAACGTTGCTCACAATTTGTACCAATCACTCAACCTTGAAGCAACGTAATGCGTTATCACCCTTCCTCGGCTCCTCATTGTGTTAATCACATTAGACATGCTCACGGTCGTTCGCCATGCTAGTTTGCGGACATTATTGGCTAAGAGTAAACCAGACAAATAAAAAATCGGATGTCATGTGATGCCTATAGTCCGCGGGCCAGCAGTTCATCGTGTAAAAGTGGCGTCACATCATAAGCATCTTCTGTTTTTGCTGCCTTTAAGCAAGTTATTAGTGCATTTGGTGCAACACATAGTCGATGGGGTCAACCGTCCTGTTGTGTTAAGTTTTGATCCCTTAAATTGAGTGTTTAGTATTTTTCTCTGCAACGACTACAGAGGAACACGGACGTTTCCTTCAATACTGGACTGAATATACGGTCATTCCCTACGTTTCATTGAAAGCAGAAGTGGTTCTGTATTTAAAACGTACATAGTCTACGTTATAGGTACGGAATTTTTTTACAGTGTATGCGATAAATTAATTCAGATTACGTAAAGCAGACGAGAGATAGGCGTTTCATCACTCGTCACCCCAACGCTAGAACTTTTTCACTAGCATCAATAACAACGAAGATATAGACGATTGAAAATTCCGCACCTACTCTCCCCCTCAACTCGCTCACGCGGGGCAACAGAAAAAAATAAAGAAAACAGTTTGGGGCTGGGCCCCGCCCATGAATACGTCCTAGATGACGTTCGTTTTGCGACTTCCGATTGTCTCTCCTAGCACCCCAGCAGCAGCGTCGGCTGCGTGGCGGCATCTCTCCGGTGTCTCTTCGCCTTCCTGGATTGCGGCGCGCATCGGGTTTCTTTGCTTGTCGTCTGTAGTTAGCAGCAATGGACCCGTACCTCGATGCGCGACTGCTCGCTCTTACGGCCACGATGAGCATCGATACCTATGCATGCACACAAAGAGCCGTGTGAGTTGCTCCAGAACTCCCGACAGAAGGAGGCGGCAGAGGAAAATTGAAACCATATGAGCGAATGCAATGCCGTCGCTCGCGCTTGCCCGAGAGGGTCGCGCTGCGGCACGAGCAGACGATTTTCACGGCTACCGGAAGTGTGCCCGTGACGTCGTGGCTGCCGCGGCTCCAGCGAATGACAGTGTAGTGGCCTGCTGACGTCGTGGGTATAGTGAACTCTATTTTAACGATTTTAGTTTCAAAACCGGTCACTACGAGCACAGCAATCGGCCCACGAAATTTAAAAAAACAAGGTTCTTAAGAATTCATAGATTGCCGGCTCAGTTCCGAAGACGCATACTCAATGTGAATGCTTCTAAGCATCATTTATAAGCATTGAAAGCATTTATTTGCAAGCGAATTTTTATTCATTGCATAGTCACTTTAAAGCGCGGTTCGGGTGTTGTCCGAGATGTGAGACAGATACTGCGCCACATTGATTCCCCAAAATCCAATTTTGAACTACATGCCGATCACGCTCAATGGTTGAGCCTCTGGTCTACTGAGCCAGAGTCCCCGGGTTCGAACCCGACCGCGGCGGCCGCGCGTTTCGATGGAGGCGAAAGCTAGGGCGCCCGAGTGCTGTGCGATGTCAGTGCATGGTAAAGATCCCCAGGTGGTCGAAATTATTCCCAGGACCTACACTACGGCACCTCTTTTTTTAAGGCAATAGCGTTAAGAGCCCGGTGTCGCAGAAAAGCCAATATTGTCGGTGTCGGCTGCGTTGGCGGTGAGCGAGAAATCCGTAAAGCATTAATAAATAAAACCGAGAAGGAAACAGGCCGAGTTGGGGAATCTACCCAGGGCCTCCGCAGCGCAAGATGAGCACGCTAACCACTAAGCCACGCCAGCTCGATGGTGTGGAATTAACAGAAGCGCTTCTAGTGAATGCGGCGTTTTTTCCTTCCCTTACGGCAGGGTCCGGGTGTCCAGTGAGAAATGTGACACAGGCGTCATTTTCTTTCCTTAAAACCAAATTTAATTTTATCTTCCTTCTCTTGCGGCCTGGTTCGGGTGTCCACCGAGCTATCTGAGACACGCGTCCTTTCCTTAAATCATCCAACGGGCCACGCGTCGCGCCGAATGGGCGATGGCGTTCCGTGGACCCCTTGGCAACCGTGCAACATGATGTCGCGTCTCACTCTTAAAGACGGCGCATCAGCGACCTCCATTTTATTTTCTTGCACTTCTTCCTTTGCTCCTTCCCCTACGGTGTTGTTCGAGTGTCCACCGAGATATGTCAACAGTTACTGCGTCACTTCCTTTCTAGAAAACCAATTATGTGGTTCATTTTTTTAAATACGAGCGGAAATGATACTGCATGGACCGACATGGCACAGAAAACCCTTTTGAAGCGAAAAGCTTACCCGCCGCGGTGGCTCAGTGGTTAGGGCGCTCGACTACTGATCCGGAGTTCCTGGGTTCGAACCCGACCGCGGTGGCTGCGTTTTCACGGAGGAAAAACGCTAAGGCGCCCGTGTGCTGTGCGATGTCAGTGCACGTTAAAGATCCCCAGCTGGTCGAAATTATTCCGGAGCCCTCCACTACGGCACCTATTTCTTCCTTTCTTTTTTCACTCCCTCCCTTATCCCTTCCCATATGGCGCGGTTCAGGTGTCCAACGATATATGGGACAGATACCCCACCATTTCCTTTCCCCCAAAACCAATTATTAAATATTAAGCGAAAAACTTCACTACGCTAGTAAGCACCGCGCTTCTCGCGAGCCGGCGTATGTCGGAGCACGCGTGACGTCACGCACGGCGCAGGTGGCCGGCGCCGACTCTGTCGCCTGACCTTCGCCGCTGCCGCGCATGACGTCATGAGCGGCGCAGGTGGCCACTGCCGCGCACTTTGCGTCATCGTTTGACGTTCGCCGCAAGCCCGTGTTTATTGCGGAGGCCGACTATACAACTGCTTGCCAGAGAATAGGCGTGCGCATTCAACATGTAAGGAGAAGAGAGTGATACTACCGATGCAGAAGTGCTACCAAGGGAGTTGGCTGATAATTAGCGAAGAAATAAAAGGCATAAAGTTCAACGAGCGTGCGAGACACCCGAACAACGAGAAGAACGTCTCGCTAAACGACGCAGCAAAGCCGAGTCAGAAACGCCAAAAGTACGACAGGCGCGTCTCGCTAAACGGCGTGAAAAGGAAGCTGAACAGTGACGTTCCGCCACGCGAGCTGAGTAGCCAAGATGGTGAAAGTTCGGGAATTGCGGAGTAGTTGCGAAGGAAGAATGAAAAGGCCAGAGCAAAACGAGCTAGTAAAACACCCGACCAACGAGAGGAGCGTCTCGCTAAACGACGACTACAAGGTGCTCACCATTTAGCCTCGAGATATCCAGATATTCAGCAACCATATTTCAAAGAAACAACGAAAGTAATCATTATTCTTTTCAATTCTTATTTACTTTCTACAGCTTGATGAACATTTCGCTGCAACGACGGTAGCGGAGCGTCATCGATGACTGCAGGCATGCTTTCCAAAAAAACATCTTTAGGCTAACTTACTAAACGTTTCTGCTAAACGATTTCTTTTTGGCCACCTAATACAATAACATGGAGTGTTTTGGCAGTTGTGCATCGGCTTTGTTTGCGGTGTGTGTGCTGTCGCAGAGTGTATCATAAAATACATTTCAAGCACTCTGTTCCTCGATGGCTGGGGAAGTATCGCATTGATGATGGCCACGGCGTCCTCAAGGTTGTTTGCTCTCCCCTTTTGTTTTTCTCAGCATTAGAGCCTTTCCTCGTAGCAGTCAATCACCACTCTTTCATTAGAGGTCTGGAGTTGCCAGGCAGTGAGGCACTACGTGTCACTGCTTAGGACGATGACATCACACTCTACTTAGCTGATGAACGCAGCCTGCTCGAAGCTTTAAACGTTTTTCGTGAGAACGCCTCCTTGTCGGGGGCTGCTCTTAATTATTCGAAGTGTCATTACTTTTTTCTGTGGGGTCTCCTAAGAGACGCATAACACGTGCGATACCTTTGCAGTGGTGTGCGCAGATGCGCATTTTAGGCGTTACCTACGACTGTGCTGGAATATGGGATATGTTGTCTTCGGTCGTAGAGGGCGTTACAGCTCGTGTGCGGAGGGCGCTGACTTCACCTGCCTCTGCTTGAGAGGCACTACCTGGTTCAGCCGGTCGTGCTCGGTGCCTTCTGGTAGCTTTGCCACATTGTTAAACCACCCCTGCGCGTCATAAGACGGGCGCAGACTAGTTTTTTCCTTTTTTTTTGTCAGGCGGAACCGAGCTTGTGGCTCGTGCTGTTTTTGAACAATCACGGGAGAGAGGCGGTTTTGTCCATCACGCCTTCGTTAGCTTTGAAGTGCATTTTGCGCGTTTCTATGGAGCAAAAACGCTAAGGCGCCCGTGTGCTGTGCGATGTCAGTGCACGTCAAAGATCCCCAGGTGGTCGAAATTATTCCGGAGCCCTCCACTTCGGCGGCACTTATTCTTCGTTTCTTCTTTCACTCCCTCCTTTACCCCTCCCCTTACGGCGCGGTTCAGGTCTCCAACGATATATGAGACAGATACTGCGCCATTTCCTTTCCCCAAAAACCAATTATTATTATTATTATTATCCTGCTGTATACCCGCCGCGGTGGCTCAGTGGTTAGGTGCTCGGCTACTGATCCGGAGCTCCCGGATTCTAACCCGACCGCGGCGGCTGCGTTTTTATTTAGGAAAAACGCTAAGGCGCCCGTGTGCTGTGCTATGTCAGCGCACGTTAAAGATCCCCAGCTGGTCGAAATTATTCCGGAGCCCTCCACTACGGCACCTCTCTCTTCCTTTCTTCTTTCACTTCCTCCTTTATCCATTCCCTTACGGCGCGGTTCAGGTGTCCAACGATATATGAGACAGATACTGCGCCATTTCCTTTCCCCAAAAACCAATAATTATTGCATTATATCCTGCTGTGGGACGCGTCTCTGTCGCGAATACTAGCGCGGTGCATTTTGGGCCCCCCTTTGCGCTCTTTGAATCCCTCGGCCCCTGTTAGTCATGGACCTCAATCAGAGCAGCGTACCGCATTCTATGCAACGTCAGTGACCTTTTTTAGACATATAAGCGCAGTAGCACCTGATGTCAAAATCGTTGCGGACCGTGTAGTGGACATTATGGTCTCGCTCTTGTTGCCTGTTGTGCCGGCTGCTCGCCGCTCACCGATGCGCCGCGTTCAATGGGCGCCCATAGCGTCGACGCCTCTCCCAGACCATCTACGCGACTTTGTTTCGAAACTTGGTTGGGCAGTGCTGCCTACTTGTGATCAGCTAGAGCGGTGGGGTGTTTTACGCTCCAGTACCTGTCCGAATTGCCTGCTTCCGGAATCCAATCGCCAAGCTACAGTCAGCTGCGTGGTAGCGCGTGTCTTTTGGCGCGCGGTTCATGGGGGATTCCGTGGGCAGGGCATTTCGAGCTTTGTGTCCTTCGGAAGCTTCCCCAGCGGCCGTTTTGCTCGCCTGTTTATTGTTGTTGGTCTTCTTAGTTTATGGCGCAATCGATGCACCGCGTTCGCTGGTGGCTTTCGACGACGCGCTGTTTGGCCAACACTTGGCCGTCTTCGAAGGTAGCTGATGAGTTTCTTGTCAGGGGAGCTGTTTTACTTGAGAGAGGAAGAGTTCTTCCGACAGTGGTCGTGCCCATTTATTTCTGTTAACAACGATCGTCTTGTTGTGGTCTTTAGACCAAACTGGCGCCAAGATCTCCTTTTTTTTCGTGTCATATTATTGCTGTTTCACTCTTCTGTGAATAGATATGCTATCCCGTCTTAAATCGCTCACAAGCAATTCCCATTAATTTCTCAAAGCTGCTTATGGCACCTCTTTAATTGGCTCGCGTTACATGCTTAGCGACATGTCTAATTGTGAATGTCAATGTATCCGGTTAACTTGGCATGTGTATATATGCAAGTAATTTTTTTTTTATTCATGAGGTCTTATTTTTTAATCGGCTAGCGTTACATAGCGTCATGTCTGTTTTTGAAAGTCAGTGAATTCGGTAACCTCGGCTTATGTACGTATGTAAATAGGTTTTTTCTAATCAGGGTTTTATTCTTAGTGCCATACAGTTAGTTGTCTCTGCAGTATTTTCTGTATAAGTTGCCTGTGCTCTCGAATCCTTTTAGGGCAAAAGCCTTTGATGGCTCATGCTCGCTTCCGTCCGTCCATTACGCTCTTCAACTAGATAAGAAAAAAACCCTTGTGCACGATGGGATTCTAACCGCCATCCTTCTGTTCTGCAGCCCAGCGTGCCAACGACTACGCTACTTCTTGCCAATGCAAATGTAGTTCTCCTTGCCTAAGGCGCTGGACAGTGTTTGCAGAAAGCCGTCGAAGCAGACGTACGCGTTTTAAACGCCCTCTACTGCCACCAGCATTTAAGATTCACAAACAATTGTGTGCTTAACATCTTAACCACACATCAGTGAATGAAGCAGCAACACCGCGCTAAATAATTTCGCCTCACCTGCACTATAGGTCAACAAAGTGACCCCTGAATTTTCACGAAAATCCGCTGTCCTACAGTGAATCTTCATGTATCGCATTCCTGTTTCAATTGGACGTGTGTAAATATACTTTTTCAGCGAAAGCTACAATAGGCTAGTCAGCGGCGTATTTCAGTTAAGCGTTGCTAGTGTACTGGGCATGCGCCACTAATTGCACCGAGCCACAAGCATTCCGCCGCTGTGCCTCGCCGCGCCTTTCCTCAAATCCAGTTCTAAGTCCTCTTTCTTCCTTTCTTCTTTCGCTCTCCCCTTTACCCCTTCCCTTACGGCCCGGTTGGGGTGTCCACCGAGATATGCGAGATGGTTACTGCGCCATTTCCTTTACTCAAAAACCAAACAACACAAGTGAGCAGCCGGCGATCATTGGGTTCATCGGCGTTACCAACGTTGTAGAGGCTGTTTTTTTTCACGAATTGGGTGATTGGAGACCTCAGTCTCGCTTTCATGTACGTGGCGTTGCTGTCCAACTGCAGAAACTGGCTTTTATTGCGTTCCGCACACTGGATTCGCAGAGCACCCATAACTATCCTTTTAGATTATATTAACTGAGTCTGGCTTAAGGAACTGGCACTCTCCATCGACTGCAAGACACCCTGGTCACCTTCATTCTTAAAGATGGCAAGGACATCAACACGGACAACCCCCGTCCCATCTCTCTGACTTCCTGCGTGCGCAAACTCATGAAGGCGTGAAGGAGATGGTATGCGTCAGGTTGTCTGAGTTCATGCAAACCCAACACATTTTCGCAGGCACCATGTTCGAGTTTCCCCACACAGATCTGCACAGGATGTCCTGCTACAATTTATGCGGGCTGTCCTCGGCCCCGTTGAATGTCCTTCAATGACAAGAACGTACTCGCCTTGGATTTGAAGGGAGCATTCGGCAATGTTACCCAGAAGATCATTATCACCCACCTCTCTCAAACTAGCTGCGGTGGCTCAGTGGTTAGGCCGTCAGGCAACTAATCCAGAGTTCCCGGGGTCCGAACCCTACCGCGGAGGCTGCGTTTTGATGGAAGCGAAACGCACAGGCACCCGTGTGCTGTGCGATGTCATTGCACGTTAAAGATCCCCAGGTGGTCGAAATAATTCCGGAGGCCACCTCTACGGCACCTCTTTTTTTATTCTTTCACTCCCTCCTTTATCCCTTCCCTTACGGTGCCGTTCAGGTGTCCGCCGATATATGAGACCTTTGCCATTTCTTTTCCCTCCAATAATAATAATAATAATTGGTTTTCGGGGAAAGGTAATGGCGCAGTATCTGTCTCATATAGCGACGGACACCTGAAACACGCCGTAAGGGAAGTTTTAAAGGAGGGAGTGAAAGAAGAAAGGAACAAAGAGGTGAAGTAGCGGAGGGCTCCGGAATAATTTCGACCACCTGAGGATCTTTAACGTGCATGACATCACACAGCACACGGGCGCCTTAGCGTTTCGCCTCCATGAAAACGCCCCTGCCGCGGTCGGGTTCGAACCCGGGAACTCCGGATCAGTAGCCGAGCGCCCTACCCATTGATCCACCGCGGCGGGTCATCCTTCCCCCAAAAAATCATATTCAATACAATACTTTCTTCTTTCACTCCCTCCTTTATTCCTTTACTTACGGCGCGGTTCACGTGTCCAACGATACATGAGACAGATTGATACTGCGCCATTTCCTTTCCCTCAAAAAACCAATTAATATTATACATTCAGCAATATTTGACCAATTATATACAATATTTGACCGACAGAAAATCTTACATTCGAATTCAAGGGCTTTATTACGGAACTGGCAAATAGCGAAGTTGTCAAAAACTTGTCAATTAGCCTCGCTCCTATTGGTCGGTCGTGGCCCGTGGCCATATTGCTTTTTCGCGTCAAGGGTGGCTGCAGATAACTTCACCGATGTTGCAGAAGTTATAACGCTGCACTCCTAATTATGCAGGCGCTAATTGACAGTATTTTGTGACAGCCTCGAGGCGGTCAGTTTGACCGTAGCATTTTTGACAGAAAATGGCGGCGGTGTACGCGGTGATAACCGTGAGGCGGCTGTGCCGGCGCGAGCAACGGCGAAGGAGACCGCACGAAGACACGTGTGACTACGTTTGACTTTGCGGACAAGCTGTTTCGACGCCTTTTTCGACTGGAGAAGCAGACTGCGGATTGGCTGTGCTTCGAGGTCACCGATGAACTGGGAGGATTGCCTGCGAGCGCGCTGTCGGTGCAGTGGCAGGTGCTGTGTGCACTGCGGTTCTTTGCTACCGGAGGCTGTCAAGCTGCCGTTTGTAACGAGGCGCACGTCGGCATCGCACAGCCGATGGTCAGCAAATGCAAGCGCCAGATGTTGGAGGCAATGTGCGAAGTTAGTGCGCAGAAGCGGTGGGTTCCGGCGGTCACCTCTGTGCCACAGCTACATATAAATAAGACACGCTTATGCTGGCAAAGCGCTTTATTTTTCCGCATCAATTCGCACTTCGTGGTCAACTTCTGTTTCCCAGGGGAATAGAAACAAACAACCACAAATCACATACTGCAACACCTCACCTTTAGGTATTTTTGCCATCGATCGAAAGAGCCGAACAAAACAAACAGACTTGAACAAGTTGTTTTCGCCGGTTTCGTACCAGGCGGTTCTTGCAAGTTCGCTCGGTAGGCACGTAGCCTTCACTGCATTCGTTCAAATGTTTCGGCGCATTTAGGTCAACCACACAGTAGCTTCGTTTCAGACGCCAGGTAAAAAAAACAATAACACGGCGTGGAATCGGCTGCTTTCGTGCAAAGCGGCTTGACGTTTTACTGCCGTCAGCGCATCCACGCGGCAGCAAATGTTGCCCACCACATATTTAATACCACAACACCGAACGCCGTTTGTTGTGCTTAATATTTTCGAACTTTAAACGCAATGTTCTGGCAAAATAAAATATTAATGGTCGTAATTTCCATAGCCCTTCACTACGGCGTCCCTCATAGCCTGAGTTGCTTTGGGACGTTAAATCCCCACAAATCAAATTAAAATATTACTTATTTTGATCGCTGCGCATGTCTTGTCTTTTCACAAGAATTTAGCAGACGGTTTCTCGCTGTGCAAATAAATGCCTTACGGACGCCGCCCTGCTATAATTGGCTGATTCCTCGTTGCATCAAGCGTTGATGTCCCATCGGTTCATCATTTTGACGTCCCTGTCAATAACTTTTGAGAGAATTTGTGGCAGTTCCGTGCCACGGCACCAGGATAACGTACGTGGTCCTTTTGATTCAGGAGCCAGGGGTACACCACAGGGCGCGGTGCTCCCTCCCCTGTTATTCAGTCTGGCTATTATGCACCTTCCACCCCAGCTGGGTGCTGTCTCCAGTGTGCAGCATGCTCTGTATGCCGATGACATCGCCCTTTGGGCCACGCAGGGCTCCCGCAGAGACACTGAGGGCAACCTGCAGCACGCGGCGACCATAGCGAACCGCCATGCTTGCCACTGCGGCCTCCAATATTCTCCCCAAAAGCCTTAATTTGTGCACATACGCCCCTGACCAAAATGTCCAGCCAATATAGCTTTGTCTTTTTAGACACGTCCGGTCCTTGAAAATACCGAAGTCGGAGTACTGGGCTCTTTATACATCAGCACAGACAGTCAGAAATGACATTGGCCAAACTCGGTAACGTGTGGGACCAGGTGGGCCGCATAGTCCGCCGGGTTTCTAACAAGCGCGGGGGTTGCGATGCAAGGACACCTTGCGGCTGGCGCATGCCCTTGTAACCAGTCGGACTCCGTATTCGGCTCCGTACCTGCAATCGAAGTCATCCTGCGCAAAATTGTTAGGTGGGCTCTCGACCTTCCTGCGAAAACCTCCAAACAGCGCTTCCTGGAGCTGGGCATGGTGAACACATTTCGGGAGCTCTGGGAAGCCCATTTGACCAACCAATTCACACGTGTCTCGAAGACATCGTCGGGTCGCCACCTCCTTGCCCGACTACACATTCAACACAACACTCTCATGGAATAGCGCTTACGTATTCCATCCCAGTGCAGATGTGCCCTCCACGCACGCCCTCTTCCCGCGAACATGAACTCTTAGGATTATAAAGGCCGGCGCCTGGGGCGGGCGGAAACCCCGGCCCGCCAATATGGATCAAAACCCAGCGTATTATACGTGGAAGCCTGGAGAGTGGGTGGGGCCAGTCCAAAAAAGAGTCGTCTGAATACGGCAATCGTAAACTTGCTTGAATATAGCCGTTTTTTTTACCATTACACAGTATTGTCCCCGTGTGATTTATCCGCCGTTATTCGAAAGCTAACGTAAAGTTGTAGTATAATCGTTCAGTTCTGAAACTACAACAAGATAATGTGTATACAGAGGCAAATTATTGCAGCCTTCATATTCTTTTTCTTAAGCTAAGTAAATATGGCGCATACCCACGCGGGTGGGGGGGATTGGCCAAGGTACAATGGAGAATGCCAATGAAGTATTTGTGCGGGGGAAAAAGACGTGAGGCGGCGACGTAGAAGACTGAATCAAGAAAAAATTTGGAAATTTTAAATTTTCTAAATAAATGTGGATTACCAGAAAGAGAATCAAGCATTTTTCGGCGTGCGACAGAATTTTTTATACAGCTAACAACCTAACCGATCAGTTCCACTTATGTAATCATGAAGGTAGCCGCAAACACGGCTTAACGGGAATCCCTTTGCGCTCGCACCGAACGAGAGAAGAACTGGAAGAGACAGAGGGAGTCCTAACCTCGAAAGAGGGACCTCCAAATACTGTTTTCTCTGAACTGCGAACCGCAGGCAAGAGAGGAGAAAATGATCTATTGTTTCAACTTGACCACATGAGACAAAGGTTTGTCGCAGCGAACCCGCAACTCCATAAGTACAAATTTAAGTGAGGGATTCTGCCTCGCAGGAGCGTCATTGACACCTCACAATGCGTTGACTAACACCACTGGACATTCCATGGGTACTTTAACAGGAGAAAATCCGCGGAATTGAGCAACGAATCACTCAAGCTAGCTGAAATATGTTGGAACCGCTGGAAGCGTAAAGTTTCCAACGGAATGACGTGAGCGACGGGATAGATTGCAGGAGAGCCGAATGCTGACCTTGCTAATAAATCAGCCACCTCGTTAAAATAGACACCTGAATGTCTGGTTAACCAGACAAGCCGATCTCACGCATTCTGCGCGGAACAAAAAAAAAAACCTAAACGAACGATTCAATACAGATTTTCCGGAAATTTGGAGAGAGACTACAACTGAAAGAAAGTCTGCAAGAAAAAGAACCCTTGCTACATGCCTGCGAATTTTGAGAGGAGCCAAACCAATAGCCAATAACACTGCAGAGAATATAGGAGCATAATCAGGAATACCGAGCGGAACAGCTCCAAGCGAGATCCTGGGAATATATCGCAATCGCCGCCTTCTCACAACTGCCGGAGGCATCCATGGAGAGAATAGTATGATGAGGAAAATCCTGTAGGTGTTCAGAAAGAAGACCATTTGGGATATTTGCGGGCTTATGTTTCGCATGGGATGGGAAAATATGGTCGTAATAGAAGACGTGGGGTCAGACTGCGTATCAGCAACTCGTTGCAGCCTTCATCGCCTTCCATCGTTCTTTAGTGCTTCGGCCTTTGCTCCTTTAAAACAGAATAAAAATGCTGTGTTCTGTCTTTTTGGCAGCTTTGGACGTTTGGTCGCTTCGGCAGGGCTCAGCCAGGAGCATGCATTTGCGGCGTCATGCGATGAGAGCCGCATGACCAGATACCTACATCGGGCATAACGCCCAGTCGCGGGCCACAGTCTCGCTGTAGCCGACCTTGTTCATTCATTGCACTCTTGATAGCAGCACAGTAACTGAGCGCAAGTGCCCTGTTCCGTGGTATTTTTCATATTTCGAGGGCTTAGTTTATAACGCAAAAATTAGGACCAAGTGAGACATATCGTATAGGAAACAATTTTTGAGAGGTTTCTAAAGGTGTTCTACAACTTTGCATGTCACACTTGGGATCAGTAGCCATTACCTAAAAAAGTTGATAAATTAAACAAAGCTAATGAATATACTCGGGGGAAAATAATGAATACCCTGGGTAACTCTCGGCTAGCGCCAACATTATGCATTCGATTTTATTCGCGTCCAAAGTTTCTTTCAATTGTAAAACCTTGGCTCCAGTTATGTGGGACAACCTGTATTTTCGATATTGCCAGAACATGGCGATCTATAATTCATTTTTCTCGGCACACGGCAACAATAAACGTTGTTCCGTACACTTATCGCAGGCTTACGCTAATGTCTTTTTGGTTTATTTCATGGTTATGTCAAATCAATCGGCAAGATATTCGAAAACTATTCAGTTACTTCGCAGTTTACTATGCAGATGCCACTCGTCGTTCGCCGGAGACGGATTTACCGACGTCATTTCGACGCTGTTGTGTTTATAAAACGTCGCAACTGTTGCGTGTTGTGACACCGAATGCATTAGAACAGGCGTTCCAGCCTCTGCAGTTTTCCTGAATTGTACAATCTCCTGACCCGCCGCGGTGGCTCCGTGGTTATGGCGCTCGACTACTGATCCGTAGTTCCCGGGTTCGAACCCGACCGCGGCGGTTGCATTTTTATGGAGGAAAAACGCTAAGGCGCCCGTGCGCTGTGCGATGTCAGTGCACGTTAAACATCCCCAGGTGGTCGAAAATATTCTGGAGCCCTCCACTACGGCACCTCTTCTTCCTTTCTTCTTTCACTCCCTCCTTTATCCCTTCCCTTACGGCGCGGTTCAGGTGTCCAACGATATATGAGACAGATACTGCGCCATTTCCTTTCCCCCAAAACCAATTAATATTATTATTATTGTAGAGGACGCGACATTTTTTTTGCGGTTCGTCATCAACAGGGTAAAGCAAATTGAAGAGCAAAATATCTATGTTTCGCCTAAACCTCAGATCCTAATATGACATTGATTAAAACTCCGATGCAACGCCGCCAGTACACAATAAGCATTGAAAGCAACAGAGGGTTCCGCTTATACGTTGAATTTGTTGAGCAGAACCATATCACTGGACGACTAATTTTTTGTGCGCTGAATGCATTAGCTTGCGGTACCCAATCTAGTAAGCATGCCTCCATTTGCGGTGTCATCCCACGAGCTATCGAATTAGCTATTTTTTGTTGTGCATAAACAGGAGCTTAAATTTTTTCGCCACCAGTTGGTTTTGTAATTAACTGCCTCGGCCATATATATTATGTGCTCGTGTACCCTTCCTTTTTCGTAGGCGAATGTCCGGACCCCGTAGAGTTTCTGATACGGGTCCCAATTGGACTTATTTTTGGAAATGTGGCGGTGAGTTTGAAGGATGCTTAACTCCCGCCATCGGTTTGCGCGGTATTGCACTACCTCCGGGATCGGCCTTGTCTTTAGCGCGTCTTTACTATCCTGTCTTTCTATCCCATCTTTCAACTCTCCTACTATCTGCACGTGGTAGCGATTGTGGTTCGGCTTGGGCCAGTGAGCAAGCCTGTGCACTTTCCTTTTCTTTCTTCCTGGCAACAACAGAGAGACAGACCTTTTTCGTACACATTGATTGCTGGCCAGGCGGTCAAATAAACTTCCCGTTTTGTATTTAGTAAGCATATGTAGCTATGACTAGCCAGCCTGTCTTCATAAACTTCTTTATTTTTATGAACTCTTCCAAAACTTGGGACCACATAACGACACTTTGCAAATTTGGCGCGACAGTTTCAAATTGTCCGTGTGGTCGGTTTGAGGATTCCTTGGCGCACCATTACGCAAATATCGGCGCGCTTTTCACGTGACATCACATCCTGCTGAATTACACGTCATCGCACATAATAATCCGAGACGCTGTTTAGTGGCCCTTAAAATCAAGGTTTCTTTTAATGTCTTTTGCGCACACTGCTGTGCGATCTGCTTGTACAAACCCTCTGTTTATCCCCCTGAACGAACATCCTCATTTGTGAAGAAGTAGAGGGCCCGGCTCCCGACCGAAGGGTCTCCGGTTCACTTCCGCTTGACAACCTTTTGAAGCAAACGCTGTACTAGCCTAGCGGCGCCCGTTTCGTTACGCCTGCACAAATGACCTTGAACCGGAGGAGCGGAGCAGCATTTTTAACCACGTGACGCACCACGTGACTCGCAGCAGCTGCAGTCGCGGCGCCTGCGCGCTGCCTATCCAGTGTCTCGCTATGGACGAAGGGAGTCAGCCGGAGCCGACGTCCTCGAGAGTGCGTACTCGCAGGCGTCGGGCCGAATCTGATCACCCGGTGGACATTGCTAACCGTGCGAGGGATTTAGCAATCGACAGCGAGCGTAAACGTGCTAAACGGTCAGCAGAATCCAAGGCAGGTCGGGAGCTTCGCCTGGCTCGACGTCGAGCGAAACATGCGGAAGCAAGACAGGGACGAGACTTGTTAACAGCCCAAGCGGAGACTGGCGAGCCGCTGGAAGCAAGTTCTCGCAGTGCGGAATGCACAACGACCCACGTGGTCCGTCGGTCTGTCAGACTGTGCTTCGGCCATGAAAACCTTAGGAAGGGACTTTACCTGTAATCAGTGATTTCGATTACATAACTATGGTTAGCTCAGCTAAGCCGCAGCCATTTTTTTCTTTGCAGCGAAACTACTTTTCTACGTCACAACACCCAATCCAGGAATCTAGTGACCGAACGCTCGGCGAGTTCTACATTGAACGATTAATAACTGGACGCCCCACTCCAGTTGTAACCTACACAGTGCTGTGCGCGTGTGTGATTTAATTCCTCTAAAATCAACTAATCACGCGCACAACCTGGACACATTTCTTATTGTGTAAATAGTTTGTACATATTACTTCTCCCCCTGTCCTCTATTCCTGTCCCCTCACCTCTTTCATTTCATTTCTCCATTCTGCCTGCTGTCCTTTATTTCCGCTGCCCCAGCTCAGGTGCTTCAGTATCGATGGCAGATGCCGGGGCTAGCAAAAATCTTTTCCGTCCTTTTTACTATTATTTTTAATAAAACCACTACCACCACCACCAGTCGCGCCGATGCGGGGTTTTCCTCCGAACGGCACCATTAGCGCTGTTGCTTTAATGGGTGGTGGTTAAAAACTTAATTTAGCGAAGGCCAAAAAAGAAAATTATGATGCTGCCTCTCGTGGCCTCCAAGTCATGCTTGGCGGAGAATTCCGCTGCCCAGATCGTAAACCTTAGTTGAATATACGGCTCCGAGATGGCCAAAGATTCCTCCCACGGTTGCGGACTGTTAGGTTGACATCTTGGATGGCAACGCGTTTGAAAAGACGTTTGAGGACAAGAAAGAAATCACTCTGGAGGTTAAACAACGGTATTCGGAAGGAGTGACCATTGACGAATTGATGACGGCGTGTGAGTCGGTCAGTCGTGCTCAGCAACAATATGACGTTGTGGACGATGGTAGCAAAGAAATTGGACCTTCCACCTCCGCTGATAATAGTAACACTGTAGTCAGCCAGGTGGAGACGAATGATAACAGTGAGTTGCTACCAGGGAACCTGCCTTCGAAAGTTGTATCAGGAACTTGCCCTGGTGTTCGGCGAAGAGATGATGTCATTCCACTTGAAGACTTCAATGCTCGAATGAGAATGGTTAACGGCAGACAAGAGTTACTGTTGTGGCAAGACATTTATACTTCGGCTGATTATAGATGCGTATAATCGCTACTGCCGAAACCGTACGATAACGTATGGATATTGTCACGATAACAGTGCTATTAATGGACATGTAGCCTGTGCAGCCACCGGCAAAGCGGCCGTGGTTTTGAGTGGAGGGACCGTACGCTCACCATTTAGAATTGTGATGACAAACAAGAGAGAGGAAAATGGCCTTTCGGCCCACGATTTGAATACGTTTAGGACGATGTTCAGAGACGTTCGTTGTACCATTATTGACGAGGTTTCCATGGTGCCATCAGGCTTGCTAAGACAAGTGGATCTCCGCCTCAGAGAAATTCTCCTCTCGCGTGACCGAACCATTAGGAGGCTTTGATGTGATTCTCGGTGGGGACATGAGGCAGCTTCCTCCTGTGCGTCCCAGTGAGGTGTGCAAGAGGCCGCGTAAAGGCGGGAGCGTGTACAATACGGGCGTGCTCCCCTGGCACCATCTGTCCTACTTCCCCCTGACAGAGGCGATGAGACAGAGTAACAGCACGTTCTCTTCGTTACTGACCAATATTTCTGGTGGTAAGAATTTGACTAGAGAAGAACTACAGATGCTCACTGGACGCTTCGTCAGTCGGGAAGTGGCTGCTATACAGTGTCGCACTGCCGTAAGTCTCTTTTTCAGCAATAGAAACGATGACGAGCCTAACAGGCTGGTCGCCGAAGAATGCGAATTTAGCTTTACCAACAGTGCCAGGCATGTCGTAGCCGGCCATCGGAGGAGGGAGCAAGAATGGCAAGCTCTCAAGAAAATTTAAGAATTGGGCCGGGTGGACAGTGGGCACCTACCATTGGTCGTCACCTTCTGTGTGAACAGACCGTACATGCTCTTCAAGAATATCGATGTGACAGATGGCTTGGTCAACGGCATGGTCGGCACGCTTATGGAAATCGAAAGAGATGTCGACGACTCAGTGGAGAGTGTGGTCGGCATGTCCTGCAGGGGTAGGCCATATAACTAAAGCAAAGATAAGTAGCTGTGTGCGTGTAAGGCGGTACGGACCCCGGATTCCCAATCGAACCAATAACAATGTCCTTTGCAGTTAACAGTAAGGCATTGAGGCACGTTTCAATATAATGCATGCAGTTCAGTTTGATTCTTGCCAGTGCCATGACCATCCGTAAATCGCAGGGTGGAACCTTTGAAACGGTGGTTTATGAATACTGCAAGAACCATCCTCACAAGTTGGTTTACGCGGCGGTTAGCCGTGTCACTGGCATTCGGGGCTTGTATCTTACGAACGGGGAACACGATCACTGCTTCTACCATCATCTCAGCAATCAAGACATAGCATTGGCAAAAAAATTTGGCGCCTCGAACAGCGCGCCCTTGACAGGGCCTATGCACGCTGTGATGCGCTGCTCACAAACTCCCCCACAGTTCACAGAATAGCTCTACTGAACGTTAGAACACTGAGAGCTCACATAACTGGTGCGTGTTCAGATCGACTACTAATCAGAGCTGATGCCGTCGTGTTTACAGAGGCTGGTCTTAGCACGGAATGTATTTCTCTTCCAATCCCCGGCTATAGCTTGGTTGCTGACGCCAGTCGTCTTGATCCAAATAAGAACGCTGCAGTCTGTGTGTACGTGAAACAAGGTATCACCACCGTCAGACATCTCTCTTCGATCGCGGTGATTAATGGTGATGCCTGCTGTGTTCGGCTTCTGGACAGCGCCATTATCATCTAAGGAGTCTACGTGGCACCCGGACATATGTCAAGCTGACGATTGGTGTGGTGGCCACGTGTATACCAACCTACGGCACGGTTTCACAGTTGTGTGTCACATTGGGTGATTTCAACACGAAACAGGACTCTTGCTCGGTGTATGAAAGAAAAGTTTGACTTTAATTTACCTTCGGACCAACACGTCCATATTACACAATGAGGAGCCACTATAGACCTTGTATACCAAAGAGACTGTACCAAATCGAAATACTGTATACTCAAAATTGAGACCACAGCACGCTACTTCGCAGATCATCGGGCAGTCTTCGTCTCTATCAAGCAAAATGAATAAAAGATGTGTATACCCAATGTCCCTCATAGCTAAACGTAGTGACCACAAAAGCTCATCCAGGGAAACGTACCTCCTGCTACGTATATCCTGGCATAGCGGAGCTAAGCAACTGCCAATTTTTTCCTTTGCAGCTAACTTGCTTTTGTACGTCACTAAACCGTTTCCACAAATCTGGATTTCCCAGTCGCGCCGATGCGAGGTTTTCGTCCGTACGAGAGCATTAGCGCTTTTACTTTGATAGGCGGTGGTGGTGGTGAAAAAGTTTATTTCGCGAAGGCCAGAAAAGAGAACAAAATTATGATGCCGCCGCTCCGTGGGCGGTCTTCCGGCTGCCGGTCGTAGGCTACAAGTCATGGCTGGCGGCGACTTCCGCTGCCCAGTTCGTACGCCGTAGTTGAATATAGGGCTCCAAGCTGCCGAAAGCAGCCTCCCACAGCTGCAGACTGCTTAAGTGCCAGGATGCGGGGACCGAAAGTGCCAGACATGAACTAAGAATGTGAGCACAGTCTGCTCGAGGGTGGCTGCAGAGCGTGCATACCGTTGAGAAGGCACCGGGATCAATAATGGCACGGCGGGCAGGAGAGAGGATAGTGTGGGCGCCTGGAAATGGCGCCACGTGCTCTGCTGGAGCTTGGAGACAGACTTGTGAGGGGGGAGAGGGATAAGCGAGAGGTGCGGTGATGACGGGGCATGTCATGGAATGTGAGGAATAGGTAATGCGATGTTAGCGCCTTTATGTATTCTCGAATCAAGGATTGACGTAGGGGATATTTAATGGCACTTGACAGGCGTCAGTGTATTTCATTCATTTCCTTTTTGCTGCTTGCAAGCAGTAACAAGTAGTTGCGTTTGCAATCCACTCTTGTGAAGACATTACGCTTACTCTATAAAACAGACGGCTGTACCTCTCACTTGCCGTAGACATCGCAATGACACCCTGACGGGCGTGACATGGAAAAGAACTGCATTTAAGTACCCTCCATCTACATTGACACCAAACACAGACCATCGGACGCGACCTAGCCCTAACTTGCCTTCGGCTACAAACCACAGCTAAGGAGGTAACCCTCCGAAACCCTATCACCTCGTATACAGCAGGGAGGCCATGATGAAAACTCTCGGCGCAATCAATGTTGCAGGACGTCACCGACGCGGACAACCTCGACGTCGTTGAATACCTAGGGCCGTATTCCGAGTTTGTGTCACAATAAAAAGCATCATACTCTGCCGCAGCCGCCGCACCTGATTGGTAGAAACGCCGGAAGCGGATGTCGGCTCGCTTGCGACTGTGAGTGGCGGCAGGATGTCACTGCGTTGTGGTTGCTGCAGCGAAACGTCCAGTGTCGCTGTTGCTCTTTACCGACAAATTGAACGAGACCAATGCGAGAGAAGAGATATTCACCCACAAGGAATGTAATCAAAGGCGCTTTAATTGCCCATTGGCCTTCAACAAATAGAAACTATAGTTCAGATACTATTTTCTGTACTGTAAAGGCCGGAGGTGTACTTAAAGAAGAGAATATTGTACGCAACCACGCATGGTTTTCACTGACAGAAGGCACCCGCTACAGCCGTCGATCTCCGATGCTCAATAAAACCCAGCTAGTTTGCTCACACATCACGCAGTTCAACGTTTATCTTGAGGAAAAGGGAACAGAGAAGAAAAATTGTCTGCGCACACTCGCTGCACAAACAGCGCTCCGTGCCGTGCTGGACAAAGACGCCGTGACGAATTGTCGTCTGCAACATCGCTGAACCTAAGTTGGCGCTGTTGTCGGATGGTTGTGCAGAGAGTAATTTATTTTTGTCATTCTCTTTATGCTGGAAATGCAAGAACCGCGAGATGTCGCTGTTAGGTTTTTATTTATCAGCCGCCAATAAATGAAACCTATGAGCTAAAATATCGTCTTCCTGTGTTGCTCTTTATAGGTGCGTTGGGAGGCGTCGCAGATGAAGTTTTCATAAAGTCGCAATGGTACCAAGCGCTGGCATGCCCACGCTGACACCTGGAAACTAACCTGCAAGCTAACTCGCGAGCTCAATGCAGAGCCACACCACCGCGGCTATCGAGAACAAATGACGCCGAAAAAATTGTCTGTGGTTTAGCTCTGGTGAACTCTAGTTGAATTGCGAAAACTTCGTTTCCTCGGCACGTCGCCTACGCAGTGTCTCATTCCGACGCTCTTGAGAACTCAAAGCGGTCTCTGAAAAGTGACTCCGGGACGTGGCACGACTTCTAGCCGCATCTTCGTTACGACGCTTCTCGAGTCCTGCGGCGCGTTCTTCTGGCGTCTCTTAAGCGCGTTGTCTCTTCCTCGCTTCGTTCCATTGTTGTTGCGTCTCTTTCGCCCACGTCATAACGACCACAATACACTGCTACTACTGCTGTTGCTAATAGAAAGAAAGGAAAGTGCACGGGCCTGCCTACTAGCTCAATCCGAGCCACGCTCGCTGCCGCATGCTGAAAGCAGGAGAGTAAAGGATAGGAGAGCAAAGACAGAAAGAAAAGGCGCGCGCTAATATGCCCGGCCCGATCCCGGAGGCAGTGCAATACCGGGCCGACCCGTGCCAGAGTGCTTCAAGGCAAGCACTCCGCCATATTCCAAAAATAATCTTTATATATATATATATATATATATATATATATATATATATATATATATATATATATATATATATATATATATATATATATATATATATATATATATTTATATTTATATATATATACCGGCCGCGTGGTGGCACCCCTGTCCCTCTACCGCAGCGGAACACATCTAGGGCCGTATTACGCAACTGTCACAAATTCTACTTTTTTCTACAAAGGTACTTTTTGAAATTTGCTGGCGGGTAAATTTTGCTACCGCGGGAACACGATGACGGCGGTACAACGTCAAGCCGCTCTGCATGAAAGCAGCCGATTATACGCCGTGCTATTTCCTACGCGGCGTCTGAAAGGAAGCAACTGTGCGGTTTGCCTAAGTGTGCAGAAAAATTGGAACGAACGCAGTTAAGGCTACGTGCCTATCGAGCGAACTTGCAAGAAGCACTTGGTACGAAATCGACGAAGACAACTTGTTGCAGTCTGTGTTGTTCGGCTCTTCCGATCGATGACAACAATGTGAAAATGTGAGACGGTGCAGTATGTGTTTATGGTTGTGTGTTTATTTTCCTTTGGGAACCAGAAGACGACCACGAAGTGCGATTTGCTTGGAAAAATAAAGTGCTTTCCCAGCATAACCATGTTTTATTTATGCGGCACAGAGGTGACCGCGGGAGCCTACGCCTTCTGCACGCTAACTTTGCAGATTGCCCCCAACGCCTGCCACACGCATTTATTTACTATCGGTTGTGCGATATGCAGCGATGGCGTAGAGGTAGAACATTCGCTTCTCGTGCAAGAGGACCGGTGTTCAAATCCTGGTGCCGCGCAATTCTCCACCGGGTTTAAAAAAAAAATCCGCCTGTCGATGGAATTGCATAACCAGGCCTGGGGTAAGGTCTGATCTCGGTGACCACACCCGACAACGCAGTCCCTCACCAGAACAGGATTTGGCCACCCTGGTGTAGTACTTGGACACAACCTTCTATGAACAAACCAATTAACCCTTGGCCCTGAGTCCCCAGCGGCTGCGGAGCAAATGACCACGGCGGCGGTCAGACCTGTGACGCAGCGGAGGGTGCTAAGAATCTCTGGCTCCGGACAGGCCGCCATTGGAATCTGAACCTGGCAACGTCCAACGCTAGAACTTTAGCTACTGAGGCTACCCTAGCAGTGCTTTTTGAGGAACTAGCGGGAATTAAATGGGATGTGATAGGGCTTGGCGAAGTTAGGACAGGTGAGGCGTATACAGTACTAAAGGACGGACACATACTGTGCTATCGCGGGTTAGAGGATAGACGAGAACTAGGTGTGGGATTCCTCATTAATAAGGATATAGCTGGCAACGTAGAGGAGTTCTACAGTATTAACGAGAGGGTAGCAGCTATAGTAATTAGGCTGAATAGGAGGTGGGCAAGAAGCGAAGGTGGGCACCTTCAATGCGAAGGTGGGCAAGAAGCAGGCTGACTACCACGCGGTAGGTAACTATGGGATAGGCTCTAGAAATAGCAGGACAGAGTTATTAGTCGAATTCGCGGATAGAAATAATTTACGGATCGTGAATACATTCTTCCGCAAACGAGAAAACAGGCAGTGGACCTGGAAGAGCAACAATGGTGAGATTAAAAATGAAATCGACTTCATACTATGCGCTAAACCTGGCATCATTCAGGATGTGGCCGTCCTCGGAAAGGTGCGTTGTAGCGACCACAGAATGGTAAGGTCTAGAATGAGCTTAGACTTGAAGAGGGAACGAAAGAAGCTGGTGAAGAAGAAGACCATTAACGAGTTAGCCGTAAAAGGGAAAGCAAAGGACTTTAGGATAGCGCTGCAAAACAGATATTCGGCTTTAACTGAGGAAGATGATCTTGATGTTCATTCAATGCACGGTAACCTGACATCAATAATTACGGAGTGCGCAGCAGAAGTAGGCGGTAGGACAGTTCGAAAGGGTACCGGGAAGCTATCTCAGGTGACGATAGATCTGATTCAGAAGCGCCAAAACATGAGAGCATCTAACCCTACCGATAGAATGGAACTGGCGGCGCTATAAAAGTTAATAAATAAGCGCAAGGTAGCCGACATAAGGACTTTTAATATGGAGAGAATCGAGCATGCTATAAAGAACAGTGGTAGCCTGAAAACAGTGAAGAGGAAACTAGGCATAGGTAAAAACAAGATGTATGGATTAAGAGACAAGCAGGGCAATGTCATTAGCAATATGGATATGGTAGTTAATGTAGCCGAAGAGTTCTACACAGACCTGCCCAGTAGCCGATGTAATCAGAGCGTTAATGAGAAAGACAGCAGTGCACAGCATTGCGTCATCCCGCCAGTAGCGAAAGATGAAGTAAAGAAAGCCTTAGAAGCAATGAAAAGGGGAAAAGCAGCTGGGGAGGATCAGGTAACAGCAGATCTGTTGAAGGATGGAGGGGACATCGTGCTAGAAAAACTAGCCACCCTGTATACGCAATGCCTTATGACCTCGACTGTTCCAGAAGCTTGGAAGAATGCAAACATTATCTTAATTCATAAGAAGGGAGACACCAAGGACTTGAAATATTACTGGCCGATCAGCTTACTATTCGTTGCCTACAAAGTATTTACTAAGGTAATGCGCTAATAAAGTCAGGGCAACGTTAGACTTTAATCACCAAATGATCAGGCAGGCTTTCGTAAAGTATATTCCACAATAGATCATATTCACACTATCAATCAGATGATAGAGAAATGCGCAGAATATAAACAACCTCTATAAATAGCTTTCATTGATTACGAGAAAGCATTCGACTCAATGGAAACCTCAGCAGTCATAGAGGCATTGCGTAATCAGGGGGTAGAAGAGCCTCATGTCAAACGTTAAGAGATCGGAAGCGGGCAGAGTGGGTGAGGGAACAAACACGGGTTAATGACATCCTAGTCGAAATCAAGAGAAAGAAATGGGCTTGGGCAGGGTATGTAATGTGAAGGCAAGTTAACCGCTGGTCCTTAAGGGTAACGGAGTGGATTCCAAGAGAAAGTAAGCGTAGCAGGGGGCGGCAGAAGGTTAGGTGGGCGGATGAAATTAAGAAGTTTGCAGGCAAAGGGTGGATGCAGCTGGCAAAGCATAGGGTTAATTGGAGAGACATTGGAGAGGCCTTTGCCCTGCAGTGGGTGTAGTAATGCTGACGATGATGATAATAATAATAATGATGATTATGATGATGATGATGATGATGATGATGATGATGGTTGTGCGATGCCAACATGCGCCTCGTAACCAACGGCATCTTGAAAGCCACCGGTAGCAAATAACCACAGTGCAACCAGCACCAGCCGCCACACCGACAGCACGCTCGGAAGCAAATTTCCTCCCTGTTCATTGGCGACTTCGTCGCATAGCCACTACACAGTCTTCTTCTCCAGTCGACAAAGTCGTCGAAACAGCTCGTGCGGCAAGTCAACCGTGTCTTCGTGCGCCCTCCTCCGTCGTTGCCCGCGCCAGCACAGCCGCCTCAGTCGTATGGCCGCGTACACCGCCTCGATTTTGTCAAAAACGCAACGCTCAAATTGACCGCGTCGAGAGTGTCACAAAAAAGTGTCTCAATTTCCGCATGCTTAATGAGGTGTGCAACGTCATCGCTTCCGCGACATCCGTGACGTAACCTGCAGCAACCCATGACGCAATAAAGCAAAATGGCCGCCGGCCTCAAGCGACCAATGGAAGGGAGGCTTATAAACACCTTTTTGACAATTTTCCTAATATACTGCTGCGTAATCCGGCCCTTGGTGGTGCGAACCGGTGACGGCAGCAGCGTCGACGGCGGTGCCATCTATTGGAGCGCAGCTGCAGTGTTGCTAGGCAACGTCTGCTCAAGGTCATTCATGGGCCAGGGCATACGGCTGAAGTGCTACCACGCGACAAGCCGAGTTGGCTGGCGTAGTGTTGATTCGCAACAAAAAAAGGGGGGGGCCTAGAGCACAACAGAAAACTGAAAATTCGAGTACCTATGCAACCGCAGCGGTGGCTTAGTGGTTAGGGCGCTGGGCTACTGATCCGGAGTTCCCGGGATCGAACACGACCGCGGCGGCTGTTTTTTTCTTTGTGGAGGAAAAACGCTAAGGCGCCCGGGGGCAGTGCGATGTCAGTGAACGTTAAAGATGCCCAGGTGGTCGAAATTATTCCGGAGCCCTCCACTACGGCACCTATTCTTTCACTCCCTCCTTTATACCTTCTCTTATGGCGCGGTTGAGGTGTCCGCGCGTCGTCAGTTCGCATGCGAAGATCGCTTGGGGGCGCCAGATGGCGCCACGTACCCCGCAGCCGTTTGCGCGCCTTCAGCCGCATCGGGACCAATCAGCGTGTCACACTGGTAATGGGCGGGCTCGTGAACATCAACACGGTATGCTATAGGTTTCATATAGTTTACGAGTTCGACTGTCGCTCGACCCGCTGTGGAGACGTCGAGTAGGAAAGACAGGATTCCCGCGCCTCTGGGCTGCGGGAGTTTAAAATTGGCAAAGAAAATCCGATTGAGCCTGAAAGGTAACTGTGCAATCTCGAGCAATGTAGAATTCTTGGAACATGGCTGCGGCAATTCTAAATAAAACTAGCAACCCCTCGCGTCAGAAGATACCAAAAACCGGTTACCGGCGACTTTGAGCAGGAAAGAGCACAGTAAGAACCGTTGCCGCATTGCGTCCTATTCAAGGATGCATCACATGCTTATGAACGAGAGAGAGGTGGGAAAAAATTCGCCAGATCCACTTAATTCTTCTTACGTGTATGATTTAGAAAGCTATATTGACCCGCGGGTTAAGTGCTTTACCTGGGCTTCCTATTCGTGACTCTGCAGCATTGCTTCCGCTTCACGCTGTAGCAACTCCGGATCGTTTTCACGACGTTGCCGGATTGCCTCCGCATCGCGTTCCCGGAACTGGACGTTGGCTGCACGCTTGTGTTGCTTCATGTCCGCTTATGGCTTGCGTAGTTCAACGCCTCAAGCGTTCGAACCTAGATTTCCGCGCTTGTATCGTGGCCGGGATCATCTGTGGTGCAGCCCGCCTCTGCAGCAGTCGCGCAGCATTTCTCGGCTACCGTGCCTTGGAGGCGGTAACGTACCTCCGTGGGCGCCCTAGTCTTCCTGTTGACGTAGACACGGTCGCCACGCAGGTCGCAGACGTTGATGTTGTCGCCGTTCCATCACACTGCATCACACACACACATGCCATTGACAGGAGGGTCTGAAGAGACAGTGACGCACGCGCAGCCACGAAACCCTTCGCTAAGACACTTATGGTTCCTATCGCGTGAGCCCTGGCGGGACTAAGACATGCAACAAGTGGTCTGATGTTGGCATCTGCTGCCTCATACGCTCCGCCCCCTTCCGGTACTTTTCCACTCGACGCATGCTGTGCGCAAAGTATTTCTCTTCAGACGCCACCTGCAGTCCCATTTCCATGTAGTGATCAAGAACACTCTCGACTCCAACGCCCTCTCTGGTAATGTTTCCTCGCTGCGAAGCTGCTCGAGTCTCTTCTCTCTCCACTTTTAGCCAGGTGTACTACATAGCCGCCTCGTTGTCAAACCGCTGCCCAAAAACTTTCGCGCTTCTGGCCAACAGGACGCGCGCACTCAACACATAGTCCGAGCAATGGATGATTTCTATTGTGCCGACGAACACGCAATACACGTGGACGCAGCAATGGAAGATGCAACAACATACGTGGTCCACGCGAGCACGCCGCAATCTACCCTTATCTCCTCCGCCATAGTGCATGCCCTCTCCCCCACCGCAACGGAAGAGGCAGCGATAGCGCTGGCCATCACTGACCGCCGTACGCGCACAGTCATCAGTGACTCAATACGAGCCATCCTAAATTACTCGGCAGGCTGCACCTGCACTCCCACCGCACGCATCTTGCGCGGCCGGACTCCCGACCACAAAATTAACCCAATCTGGGCACCGCCCACGCGGGCAAATCTAAGAACGAAGGGGCTGAGCGACATTCCCAGGGATTAACAATCCGTGCAGCTAGCCCCACGGATCCAGGCACCCTAACTGAAGCCCCTCAACTTTTGCGGCATCAACAATTTTTATAAACATACTTGGCGCCCTTTCCCGCCTCGACCCAGTAAAGACCACCCTGCGCCGCAGCTTGGAGACGCACTGAATTCTTAGACACTCAAGGCTATCACTAGCCACAGATGGGGAATACAAGCCCGCATGCCCAGAGTGCAACCACGGATAGACCGCCGCCCAGGCGCACATCTTTTGGGGATGGGAAAATATCCTTCCCCCAGGGGCCCTCCTGCCGGCATCCTCTGCGGAAAGCTGGGACCAACTTCTCACCCAGCCAGACAAGGCAACTCAAATTACACTCATTTCGTAGGCCCAGGACGTCGCCTCCTCCTGGGGGCCTCACAGGACACACCTGCCCTAATTCCCGACACCTGTCGCAACTAAAGTTGTCTCTCTCTCTCCTTCTCCACTTCTTGCTATCTCCATGGCTCTCCGAATTTTAGTTCCGCAATACACACTACATGGTTTGAAGTAATGGAACATATAAAGCTTGCGCCTTGAAATAAAATTCACGAATAGAAACACGTTGCTATATTACCGCTCATAAAATCGCTTTCTAGAAAAGACATGCGCCACTTCTATTCGCGGTCGACGCGCTCGTATCTTGTCACTCCATCATGGACAACTTCAAAGTCCTGTCGACATAGTAGGCGAAAATATCTTGTATGGCCCGAAGTAGCGGCGAAAACTTTTTCACTCAGTCCACAGTGGCGAATGGGTGTCCAAACATAGACTCGGTGTAGCTGGCTTGTATTCTGTGTGGCGTCGACGCCGATTGTGGTGTCAATCGTCGGTGCGCTACTCGTCTTGAATGCGCAGCCGGGCATGACGTCGAGATTCTTCTGCGCACTGCTCACTCTAAACAGAAAGGTGGAAAAGTCTAGTAAGCTGTCCTCAATCATACTTCCTTTATAAATGAGAGTGCCCAAGAGGGCAGCTCACTCCCTTTTTACTTCCATATGGACGTATTCGTGTTTAGAGTGGAGTGCACGGCCCGCATTCCGCGTTTGTGACAGAACAAAAAGCGTCATAATCTACCGCAGCGGCTACACCTTATTGGTCGAAACGCCGGAAGCGGATGTAGTGGTTCCGATGCAGCGAAAAAGGTCGAAGAAATCGGGTGGTGACGTCAGACACATAGCGTACGCTCCTCTAGCAGCAGATGCCCAACAGCAGCCAACAGGGCGGCACGTTTTGAACCGGAGCGATTAGCTTCAAAGTGAACACGTCGGTGTTACTGCGTTTTTGGGCACGTGAACTGGCTGTGAACAGGGTACTGGTTTTTCGCTTCCTCTTATCTTGATTGCAGCAGATTGGCTGGACGATATTTTTGGGCTATTTTTTTATTTCGCTGGGCGATCCGCTAACTGCAAGGTCTAACGAGCCCCGGTTTTTTGTAGAAAGTGTTCTCTTCATTCAAACCGGGTGGTGCCACTATCACCGGTGCTGTCTCGTTTGCGTGTGTTGAATGATGTAACATAAAGCGTGATGACCCGGAAATTACAGGCGTTTACTGCACGCAAGTGCGCATTTCCTTTTCCAGAGCTCTCTATTAGCTGTTGGAGGGTCCTCGTCCATGATGGTGTGTAATGTCTGGCAGCGTGAAACCAGTTGCGAGCACGAATGGTCAGTCGCAAGCGACGCGCTGCTACACCGATGCCAGAGGTGGTTTTTCGGCGTACTTTACGGTTCTCAATTGCCGCGGTGGTGTGGCTCTGCATTGACCTCGCGAGTTAGATTGCAGGTTGGTTTCCAGGCGTCAGTGAGGGCATCCCTGCGCTTCGTACTATGGCGAACTTATAAAAACGTTGTCGGCAGTCTCCCAACGCATCTATAGAGAGAAACACAGCAAGACGAATTTTTTGGCTGATACGTTTTATTTATTGGCGGCAGATCAATTAAAAACCCATCACCGGCACTTCGCGGTTCTTGCAGTGCCTGCATAAAAGGAATGAGAAAAATGAATTACCGTCTGCACAACCGTCCAATAACAGCGCCAACTTCCGTTCAGCGGTTTTGCAGACGGCAATTCGTCACGACGTCTTCGTTCGGAACGGCACGGAGCGCGCTTTGTGCAGCGTGTGAGTGCACACAAATTTTCCTCTCCGTGCGCTTTTTTACCCTCACTATAAATGTAAAACACAGTGTCATGCGACCAAGCTAGCAGCCTTTTATTTACCATCGAAGATAGACGGCTGTAGCCGACGCTGTCACTGAAAACGCATGCGTACTGAGTACAATATTTTCTTCCTTAAGTACACCTCCGGCCTAGACAGTAGTGAAAAGAGTATCTGAACTATTGCTTCTATTTGTTGAAGTCAAATGGGAAAATAAAACACCATTGATATTACCCCTTTAGAGTGGCAGCCGATGGGTACCTAAACTTGTTGGTGAATATATCTTCTCTCGCATTAGTCTCGTAGCATTTTTCGGTAAAGAGCAACAGCGACGCTAGGCGTTTCGCTGCCGCAATCGAAACGCAGTGACATCCTGCCGCCGCTCACAGTCGGAACCGAACCGACATCCGCTTCCGGCGTTTCGACCAATCAGGTGCGGCCGCTGCGGCAGATTATGACGCTTTTATTATTTCACAAACTCGGGATACGGCCGCAGGTAGGCGACGCCGTCGAGGTTGTCCCCGTCGGCGACGTCCTGCAACATTTTTGCGTCGAGCGTTGTCATCATGGGCTGCCTGCTCTGTACGAGGTGATAGGGTTTCAGAGGGTTGCCTCCTTAACTGTGGTTTGTAGGCGGAGGCAAAAGAGGGCAAGACCACGTCCGTTGGTCTGCGTTCGGTGTCAACGTAGATGGAGTGTACTTACATGAATTTCTTTTCAAATTTATGCCCGTGAGGGTGCAAATTTCGATGTCTACGGCAAGTGAGAGGTACAGCCGTCTAATTGTGTTTTATGGAATCAGCGTAAGTTATCTCACAGGAGTGGATTACTAACGGAGCTACTTGTTACTACTAGCAAGCAGCAATAAGGAAATAAATGAAATATATTTACGCCTGCCAACTGCCATGAAATATGACCGATGTCAATCCTTGATCTGAGAAGACATCAAGCCGTTGGCTAACATAGCATTACCTATATTCCTTGACATAATTCTTCATCACCGAAACTCCAGCCTATCCCTCACTCCGCCTCACAAGTCCCTCTCCAAGTCCCAGCAGAGCACGCCGCGCCATTTACAGGCGGCCACACATTCATCTCTCCTGCCCGCCTTGCCCTTATTTAGTCCGGTGCGTTCTCACCGGAATGCACGCTCTGCAGCCACCCCTGTGCAGACTATGCTCACAGCCTTGATTCATGTTTGGCCCTTTTGGCCCCCGCCTCCTGGCGCCTAAACAGTACGCACCTGTGGGGAGACCGCCTGGAATCTCCGAGGAGAGCGGTCGCGTTTCTCCGTGCTCCCGCTGAAACTTCTTCCAATCTCGACGGGAATCGCATCCCAGCATCCGGCCTGAGCGTTCGCGCGCGCGCGCGCCGTTTCCTGGATTACAAGCGCGCTGCGCCAACGACTCCTCTTCCTGTGTCCGCGCTCGCTCGCGGTCGCGCCCCCGTGAACAGACCACCATGGAGGTGCAGGTGCATGGAGAGATTCTTCACCCCCGCGACTACGACCCATGGGACTGGACTCACATCCTTAGTGTGCCTGCCCGCTCCAGGGACCGCTGTACGTCAACAAGCCAGGAAACCGCAGCGTCTCCAAGCAGAGCCGCCATCTCACCTACTGCAGGCCCTGACAAGTCGAACCTGCAGGCAACGCGTGCAGCTGCGCAGAGTTCGCAGCAGCAGCCGCCGCTCCCGAGTGCTGACTACAAGATCATCTTCAGGTCTCGGGGCGGGCTGCAGCTGAACCAGCTTCCGCCCCGACTACTACGGGCAACCATCCTCCGAGCGGCGTCCAAGCCTCAAGACCCAACGCGTACCCAAATCAGCGTTCACCAAGTCAACAATAAGCGCACAGTAAGCACGCCCCTACAAGCTGACGCACTCGCGCTGGTTCGAATAACCCAAATCCAACACCAAGCAAAGGACTTCGCAGTCGCAGCTTATAGCGCCACCGGACGGAGCGGTACGCGGAGTAATCTCCAATGCATACTGGAATGAGAACCCGACAGCTCTTCTCCAGGACCTCATCACCGGCAACCCGGAAGCCCCCATCGTGGACGCCCGCCGAATGGGGGCCACGCGTTCAATTCTAGTCACCTTTCGTGCTGGACCTGCGCCACGCGCCATTCTATATGGAGGAGCCCTCCACAGCTGTACACCCTACCGAGGGCATATAGACGCCTGCACGAACTGCCGCGTCCCAGGCCACCGGGCTGATGTGTGTGTCCACCCATGATGTTATAAATGTCCCCGCTGCGGGAAATCCCATCCCAAATAAGATGTGCCATCATGTACTCCAAGCTGCATTCTCTGTGGGGGCCCACATATGACAGGAACTGGGAACTGCAAAGCACGGGGCCGTAAACTAGCGTCCCCAGGAACGCTCTCTCTCCTCCGTCTAAATCGCGGCTGTCTCGCCGTGATCAACAAAGCACAACCAACGCACGCAGCTCGACGGCTTCCCGGTCAAGTTCCAGAAACCGACAGAACAGCAGCAAAAACTCCTCACGTCTCACTTGCGCAGACCGCGTTTCCGGCAACGCCACCCGTCATCCCCCGCCACCCCAGTCCTCCCAAGAAGATTCGAGAGACCCGGAATTCTGGGCCTTGGGCAACGAGGTCAGCCGTCTCTCCTCCCTTTTAAGCAGCCCCACCCCTTCTCTGCCTACTCAACCCGCAACCCCTCTCGTTAACCCGACATCCCCATCCACAGACACTTCGAGCACCCCTCCTGTAAAGAAGCAGCGCACCTTAGACGCCACACCGCCTCCCATACCCCTAGAAATGAACGCTAAATTCGCTGCACTGGATGCCAAATTTGACCACAAACTAAAAGAGCAAGACGCCCGCCACCGGGCGAGGCGTTCCGCGTGCGGGGGTGCCTTCAGGGAGCCCTGACCGCAATCGATGCCAGCTTGCGCGGCCTTGGTCTGTCGCTGAGCGCGGACAAATCGGTGGCCATGGCCTGCGTTTCGCGCTCGCGCGCGCACCTTGCGCCACTGTCACTGGACGGGACTCCGATTCCTTGGCGTAAATCGGTGCGGTACCTTGGCCTGGACATCGACTGGTGCCTTTCCTTCCGCCCCGCGGCGACCAAGGCCTGTCTGCAGATGAAGAGGATCACCGCCGCCGTGCACAAGCTCACCGCTCAAGGCCAGGGCATTTCCCAGCAAGCCGCGCTGCGTCTATACAATGCCGCAGCTTTGGGGGCGGTGCTCTATGCGCTGCCGCTCGTCACGGTGCGCAAGCCATGCTGGAAGAAGCTCGAGCTTCAGCACCGCAAGTCCCTGCGCGTGTGCCTAGGCCTGCCCAAAAACTCGCAGTGCGCCGCAACGTTGGCCGAGGCAGGAGCGTGGCCCCTTGAGCTGCAAGCAGCGCGCAGGGCACTGAATCACATCGACCGGCTTCACCGCGCACCGGACGGCGGCTCGCTGCTGCAGCGTATGCGCTCGCACCCGCGCTCACGAATGGGCGCGGCGCTGCTCGAGTATGAGCAATTGACCCAAGGCCCACCCCCCTACGGCTCCTGTGCGCCCTGGCCTGCTGCCTCGGAGGTACAGCGAGAGATCGTCGGCATCGCGGGAAAGAGGAGCACACCCCTCTGCGCTGTGCAGCAGCTGGCCAGAGCCGTCATACACGAGGAGCTCCAGGACCATCTCCTCGTGTACACCGACGGCTCAGTGGCCCGCGACAGCTGCTCCCTTGCTGCGGCGGCCACCATCCCCGCCCTGCGACTGCACAGCCAGCAACACGCAACCTTCCTGGGCTCCTCCACCACGGCGGAGTTGATGGGGATCCGGCTCGGGCTGGACCTGCTGCTCACCCTCGGCCCTCCGCCGCCCAGGAGTGCTCTGCTGTGCGACTCCCGCGCCGCCCTCAGCCGCCTGCAATCTAACGGCCGCGGTACCCCACTAGTGCGGGAAATTCGCTCGCGCATCGAGCGCCTCGCGCAGAGAGGTTGTGCCGTGCGTGCACAGTGGGTGCCCGGTCTCTGCGGCATCGCCGGCAACGAAGATGCTGACGACCTCGCGACCGCTGCACACCAACTACCTGCCAGCGATCTGCCCCTTGAGCTGGAGGACGTGCGTGCGGCCATTCACGACCATCTCCGAAAGCAGCACCCCGACCCACGCATCGCGGGAGGTGAGCGCATCGACAGTGTCACCGGCTGTCGCGCACTTACACGGTCGCAACGTGCAATGATCCTCCGCGCGCGCATTGGCTGCGTGTGGCCCGGGGAACGACGGGTGCGTCACGGAATTGCGACGAGTGATGTGTGTGACGGATGCGGTGCAGTGGAAACACTAGAACATCTGCTCCTTCGCTGCTCCGCGTTCGCCGATGCTCGTCGCGATATGCTCGCGGCCTATAGGGCGCAGGGCATACTACCAGACTCCATCAAGACGCTATTGTGGCCGCAGGGCAGTGCGCGCACTCGTGAGCGAACTTTGGTGAGCCTCTGTGCATTCCTCGAACACACGGGCTTGACGTCCCGTCTGTTCTCCGTCAGGTAGTTACACGCAGTGACCGTACGCTCCGCGAGTTCTACCTTGAACGATTAATAACTGGACGCCCCACTCCAGTTGTAACCTACACAGTGCTGTGCGCGTGAGTGATTTAATTCCTCTAAAATGAACTAATCACGCGCACAACCTGGACACATTACTTATTGTGTAAATAGTTTGTACATATTACTTCTCCCCCTGTCCTCTATTCCTGTCCCCTCACCTCTTTCATTTAATTTCTCCATTCTGCCTGCTGTCCTTTATTTCCGCTGCCCCAGCTCAGGTGCTTCAGTATCGATGGCAGATGCCGGGGCTAGCAAAAATCTTTTCCTTCCTTTTTACTATTATTTTTAATAAAACCACTACGACCACCTAGACGCCCGCCTTGATGCCAGATTCAATCACCTTGCCGCCACCCTCACCGAAAAACTTGAGCAGCGCATGGACGCTATGCTTACCAAGATGATGGAGCTCATGGGACATAACCTTACCCGTGGCTTCACCCAAATTCAGACCACCTCCACTCCTCCCCCCTACCTCCGCAAGCACAAACCCCCTTTGCTGAACACATACCAATTGACACCCGTCTCACTCCCCTCCTCAACACCCCGACTCTCCAATATGGCAGGCGGAACACTAATTCTCTCCCAATTTTAACTTGGAACTGCCGCGGTTTCCGGGCCAAGCGCTCCTCTTAAACTTCTCCTTCCCACCCTCACGCCCACTCCTCATATACTTCTTCTCCAGGAGACTGCACACCGGGTAACCCTCCCCAGCTACACATCTACACACTCAGACACCACTAGCAAACCCAGGGCGTCCACACTCATCCACCGCAGCCTCACCTATAAAACTCATCACATCACGTCTGAGACACCCTAAGTGATCACTGAACTTATACATAACACACATACACTTCCTTCAATCTTTATAGCAAATATATACCACCCCACGTCCCAGCCGATGGCCTCGTTAGAATCACTTCTGCGAGAGCTACACCACCTAGCAGGGAAACAACCTCTACTAATTGGTGGGGACTTCAACAGTCAGCCTACTGAATGGGGATACACAACCACGACACATCGAGGTCGCAGGCTGTGGCTGCTCCTGCAGAACCTCCAGCTGACTGTTCACAACACGTTTCAGATGCCCACGCGGATCGGCAACAGTGTCAGCATGGACACCAGTCCGGACCTGACGCTGAGCCGCTACCTCCGCGGTGTTACCTGGAACAGAACTCAACATACATTGGGCAGTGATCATTACATTATACAAAACTCTGTCCCGTACAAACCACCCCGTAACTCCTATACAACACATAAACTGGTTAACTGGGACGCACTTCGCGCTGCACGCACCGCCCACCCAGGCACTCCTATCACAGAGATCGAGGCCTTGGTGCCGTCACTCAAGCATGACGTTCACCACAACACGCAACACATTGAAACGACCACCGAAACCCCTACCCTGGACACACACCTAGCCCACCTCTGGGAGGCTTATCACAGCCTCCTGGAACGCTGGAAAGGCAATAAATATAACAAGACACTTAAAAAGTGGCTGGCCGCGCTGCAGACAAAAATCCAACATCACCCTGAGTAGCTCTGCCGATCCAACTGGGGACAGATATGTGACGCCATCGCAGGGAACCTGTCCAGCAAACGAGCATGGCAACTCCTCCGCACCTCATCGACCCCACATACACCAAATCATCAACACAACACCACGTGACACGCCTCACACACCAACATATTGACGATCCCGAGGCCCTCATAAAGAACTTCAGAACACATACACCTCTCCGGGTGCCCCCACACCTCTACCCACCTACACAGGACCAGCCAATCCAACACTCGACACAGACATCACTGAGACGGAAGTCAGAGTGGCCCTCGTGACTCTCCGAACCAACTCCGCACCTGGTGCAGAACAAATCACAAACTCCATGCTCCGTAATCTGGACGACCAATCGATCACCCAAATTACGCAATACTTCAACCAGTGCTGGAGAGAGGGTATCCTCCCGCAGTCCTGGCGCCACGCTAAGGTAATATCCATACCCAAACCCAACAAAACACTTACACTTCAAAACCTTCGCCCGATTTCGCTAACCTCATGCCTCGGAAAGCTCTTCGAGCATGTTGTGTTAGCAAGACTCACAACGCACATTGTGGACAACAATCTATACCCGTATAGCATGGTAGGATTCCGCCCCCATCTATCCGCACAGGACGGCATGATGCAACTCACACATGACATTTTCGACCCGCTTCTGCCTGGTCACACAAAGGCAGTCTTAACTTTGGATCTCTCCAAAGCTTTTGATCGCATCGAGCATCAGGCGATCATGACTGCCCTATCTCCATTGAATGTGGGTGCGCGCACGTACGCCTACATTCATGCATTACTCACTGACCGCACGGCTGAGATACATTTTGGACCTCTCTCTCCTCCTACACGCTTCAGAGTATCAGAACCCCTCAAGGGTCCGTCCTCTCCCCCTTCCTCTTTAACATCACCCTCATCCCCTCGCCCGAAAATTGGTAACAATCCCCCAACTTAAGCACACTCTTTATGCCGACGACATCACACTGTGGACCACCCACGGCAGTGACGGCGATATAGAGAACACCTTACAGGAAGCAGCCACCCTCACCCAAATTTATGCACAGGACATCGGACTGTCTTGTTCCACAGAGAAGTCCGAACTGCTCCTCATCCAGCCAAAGAACCAACGCTCCCCCCGCTCCACCATTGCCATCGAACTGAATGGGGACCCGGTACCGGAGGTTGACACCCTCCGCGTATTGGGCCTGCATATCCAGAACGACGGCAAAAACACCACCACCCTCAAGAAACTCAAGCAGGTTGCAGGCGCGATATCGCATCTCATCCGCAGAGTTTCGGGCCATCATAGAGGCATGAAGGAGCGCGACCTCTGTCGCCTCATTCATGCCTTTGTCCTCAGCCGTGTGCTCTACACTACCCCAAACCTAGAACTATCCAAACACTACATAAATACTTTGGATGCCTTGATCCGCAAGGCATTTAGAGTCGCACTTCATCTTCCCCTCAACACCCCCACAGACAGATTACTAGGCCTGGGCCTCCACAACACCATCGGGGAACTCGTGGAGACCCATCGACAGGCCCAATACATAAGGCTTACACAAACCTCCACAGGCCGGTATATCCTGGACTCCCTCGGAATCAGAATTAATACCGGCCAACGACCCAATCCTCCTCCCCATTCCTCGATCCCTTCACCGAGAGCTGGTCATCAAGCTATTGCCAAAAAATATGCACCCCTCCCACCATGAGCAGCGCCGCAGAGCCCGCGCGAAGGCACTCCACCGAGTGTACGGCTCCGAGCCGGACGCCGTATGGGTGGACGCCGCCTGCACGGGTGACGAAGCAACCGCAGCCGTGGTGGACTGCTCTTCATCCGCCTTTCTCACACTGCTTCTCCCCCCTGACACCACCCCAGAGGCTGCAGAGGAAGCCGCCATCGCAATTGCCATCACCCGCATGGAAGCCCCGTACATTTTAACAGACTAAAACTGCAATTCTAAATTTTGCGCGAGGCCGAGTCCACGTCCCTTCTTTTGGCATACTGGGCTCGCCCGATGCACCCCCACCCCGCCATGTAGAGCTTATATGGGTGCCTGCGCACTCCGAGAATCCCGGAAACGAGGCCGCCAACCTTTTAGCCCGAGGTTCTTTAAACCGGGTACAGGTGGTCTCGGACCGGGGATTCGCGAGGGTGCGAATGCACTCGTTCAGCGAGATGACGCAGGCCTACAGAGCCTCGCGCCAGCTCTACCCCCGCTCCACCCCTCCCTAGATAACAAACACGCAACACTCTGGCGCAAACTACAGACACATACAATCCCCTCACCCCTGACTCTAGCCCACTATCAGCCCTCCTTCCCCACTCCTGCCTGCACCTTATGCCCAGAACCATTCGCCTCATCCCTCCAAATCCTCTCCCTCTGCCCGGCGGACCCTCCCCCGCGCGGCCTTGAGGACCTCAAGACCTGGGAGGACTGGGAGACCCTGCTGCGCTCGGAGGACCCGGCCGTGCAGACAATCGCCACCGGCCGGGCTGCCAGTGTTATGGACCTTAGGGACATAAACACTTGAGTGCAGTGGGGTCGTGCGGAGACCCAGGGGCGTGCCCCGACTTCCTCTCCAACAATAAAGTTTTTCTCTCTCTCTCTCCGCACCTGTGGGAGGCTTCTTTGGCCAGCTCGGAGCCGTATATTCAACAACGGCTTACGACCTCGGCCGCGGAATTCTCCGCCAAGCACGAGATGGAGGCCACGACCACCAGACGGATGGCCACCCAGGCAGCGGTAGCAGTATTTCTATTCTTTTTTGGCCTTCGCTAAATAAAAGTTTTTCACCACTACCAACACCTAGTAAAGCACGAGCTCTAATCCCGTTCACAGGAAAACCCCGCATCGGCGCGTTCTGGGATATCCAGATTCGTCGAATGGGTTCAGTGACGCAGAAAAGTGGGTTCGCTGCGAAGAAAAGAAATGGTTGCGGCTTAGCTCAGCTAACCGTAGTTATGCAAGGGAAAGCATGTATTACACGTGAAGTCGCTTCCTAAGGTTTTCGTGGCCGAAGCACAGTCTGACAGAGAGACAGACCACGTGGGTCGTTGTGCATTCCGCACTGCGAGAACTCGGTTCCAGCGGCTCGTCAGTCTCCGCCTCGGCTGCTAACAAGGCTAGTCACTGTCTTCGTTCCGCATGTTTCGCTCGACGTCGGGCCAGGCGAAGTTCCCGCCCTCCGTTGCTTTCTGCTGGCCGTTTAACGCCTTTACGCTCGCTGTCGATTGCTAAATCCCTCGCACGGATGCCAATGTAAACCGGGTGATCAAAGCCCGACGTCTGCGAGTACGCACTCTCGAGGACGTCGGCTCCGGCTGACTTGCTTCGTCCCTAGCGAGGCACTGGGTAGGCAGCGCGCAGCCGCCGCGACGACGGCAAATGCGCGACTGCAGCTGCTGCGAGCCACATGCCTTGCGTCACGTGGTTACTTACGCAGCTACACTCCGCCTGTTCAAGGTCATTCGTGCAGACGCAGCAAAATGGGCGCCACTAGGCTAGTAAAGCTTTTGCTTCGAAAGGTTGCCAAGCGGAAGTGAACCGGAATCCATTTGGTCGGGAGCCGGGCCTCCACTTCAGAAATGAGGATGTTCGTTCAGGAGGATAAACATAGTTTTTACAAGCAGGTCGCACAGCACTGTGCGCAAAAGGCATTAAAGGGAAACTTAGTTTTATGGACCACTAATCTGCGTCACGGACTAATATGCGCGATGACGTGTAATACAGCAGGATGAGAGTTCACGTAAAAAGCGTGCCGATATATGCGTAATGGTGCGACAAGGAATCCCCATCCAACCACACGGACACCTTAAAACTATCGCGACATATTTGCAATATGAACTGAAGTGATGCCAAGTTTCTGAAGAGTTTATAAAATAAATAAGTTTATGAAGACAGTCTGGCTGGCCGCAGCAACAAGCGCTTAATAAATACAAAAAGGGAAGTTTATTTCACCTCCAGGCCAGCAATCAATGTGTGCAGAAGAGAGTACATGGGAGACCATAATATATCTGGCCGAGGCAATTAGTTACAAAACCAACTGGTGGCGAACATCAGCACGAGAATTTAAGCTCATGTTTATGCACTAGCAATCAGTTACACCTCAGAAGAAAACGCAAATGGAGTCATGCTTACTCGATTATGTACCGCGAGCTAATGCATTCAGCGCACAAAAAATCAGTGGTCAAATAAGAGGCTTCTGCTCAGCAAACTCAACGCATAAGTACAACCCTTGCTTGCTTTCAATGTTGACTGTGTACTGGCGGCGTCGCAACGAGGTTTTGATCAATGTCATATTAGGATCTGAGATTTAGGCGAAGCGGAGATATTTTTACTCTTCATTTCCTTTACCCTGCTGACGTCGAACCGCAAAAAAAAGAAACTGCCGTGTGCTGTACAATTAAATTTGGCCTTTGAAATGAAGGCTGTTTGAGGAAAGGAAACGGTGCAGTAATTGTCTCATCTCGGTGGACACTCTAAACGAACCGTAAGGGAAAGAGTTTAGAAAGCGGTAGTGAAAGAAGAAAAAAAGAGTTGCCGTAGTGGAAGGCTCCGGAATAGTTTAGTTAACCTGTGGATCTATACGTGCACTGACATCGCACAACTCACGAGCGCCTTTCGAGTTTCGGCTCCATCGAAACGCTGCCTCAGCCGACTTTATTGATCCCGGGTACTCTGACGCAGCAGTCGAGTGCCCTTGTCACTGAGGGGCCGAAGCTTCGTGGACTTGTTGTTGTTAGCCTATCAAAAGATGGCACATACCCACACTGGGGAATCGGCCAAGAATCGCGTGGCTACTCACCTGAACGCAGTTAATAAAAAGGAAAAGCACGTGGAAGCGCAACACCGGTGAATTCTTCCTGATGAACAGAAAAGGGATGAGAGTTTTGATTTCAAAATTATAATAACAATAGAGAGGGATTAAATAATAATGATTAAGTCAAAATGTAATAATTGGTAGAAAAGAAAAGTTTTGGAGCACTTAGCAAGCCAGTCGGACTTGACGGGCTGCAAAATTCTTCGCCTTATGTTCAAATTGTAAAACATTCTGTCTACCTCTGACATCCTCACATTAAGTTTCAGTTGTTTAATGATAATAATAATAATTAGATTTGGGGGAAAGGAAATGGCGCAGTATCTGTCTCTTATCCTTGGACACCTGAACCGTGCCGTAAAGGAAGCAATAAACGAGATAGTGAAAGAGGAAAGGAACAAAGAGGTGCCGTAGTGGAGGGCTCCGGAATAATTTCGACCGCCTGGGGATCGTTAACGTGCACTGAAATAATTTATACAACCTGCAGGTCTTTAACGTGCACTGACATCGCACAACGCACGAACGCGTTTCGAGTTTCGGCTCCATAGAAACGCTGCAGTACCTCCTCTTCCCTCCACTCTCCCATCACCCAACCCCCCAAGAATCACACACAGCCGACTAGATTGGTCACAGGTACACTGGGGCAGCAGTCGAGAGCCCCTATCACTGAGGGGCCGAAGCTCCGTGGACTGGATGGACTGAAAAATTGGTCACCCTCGCCTCATGTTCACTTTGTAAAACATTGTGTCTGCCTTTGACATCCTCACATTAACTTTCAGTTGTTAAATAATAATTGGCTTTTGCGGAAAGGACAGGGCGCAGTATCTGTCTCATATATTGTTGGACATTTCATCCTCGCCGTAATAGAAGGGGTAAAGGAGGCAGTGACAGAAGAAAGGAAGAAATAGGTGCAGCAGTGGAGGCTTCCGAAATAATTTCGACCACCAGGGTATCTTTAACGTGCACTGACATCGCACAACACACGGGCGCCTTAGTGTTTTTCCTCCATAATAACGCAGCCGCCGCGGTCGTGTTCGAGCCCGGGAACTCCGGATCAGTTTAGACATGAATTTCTGCTTAATACCGTTAGAAGTAAGGAGTAATGCACTTATAGCGAAAATCCTCAACCGCTACGTGAGTGAAATTGTCCTGAGCTTATCTAGCGAAGGTTGCATTGAATTATTGAAACCTGCATGGTTGCAAATCGGTGAAAGCGAAAGTCTACGAGGCATGTAGCGATGTTGGGTGGTTCACCACAGTGCAAAGAAAATTTATTTAGTGGGAAATTCTACTGCCGAGCACAAGCCACGAGATGCCGTCTGCCCCTCCGTGGCTTGTGTTCATCCAACAAATATAGCTCGAATCGTAATCTCATAAAGCATGTCAAATTCACTTGTTTAGTGACTGTATTCAGCTGTTTTGAGAGTTCGTCAGCTGAGGCTGGCAGTTAGGCGACTCTAGAAATTACAGTGAAGACAATGCACTTCTTTCGCTCTTCATGCTTCAGAAATCAGTCTGGTCTTGCCACAATATAAATGCTATGAGAAAAAAAGCGCGTTTTTTGCCGTACTTATAGCCGAACAAAAACACTGAACAAAGGGCAGACAAAGGACATAAGATGCGCACGGTACACGAAAGGAAATTTTCGTCAACATTCCGAGCGATAACTTTTCAAGCACATCCGGCGTCAGTGGCGCGGGCAGCTTTCGAGGAGCTGCCGAAAGTGTACCATTATTAGCCGAGCGTTCAAGTATGTGCATATGTTCAATTATTCCACATATGAATCAAATTATTTGTATCCGGGTTGTGGTTCCACTCAATCGAAAAATTAAACCATGCCGAGTCGTAACACGATTCCCATGCCCACGAGGGTGCGAACATCATTCCGTCCGTATTAATACTCTGGGTTTTGGCGCTGGTAGTCATCATCATCAGTTTTATTTTTTTGTTCAAAAATTCACTGCGACGCCTCCCGTGCAATAACGAGCGTGAAATTAGCGCTGAGCGCTGAAAATACACTACAGGTAATAAAAGAGTTTAAGATGGTTTCCTTTGCCACAGACAGGAGGATAAGCTGAACGAAAAAATTTCTGGACACAAGAATAGCACAGCTTGAATGAGCAAACATACCATGATGATGCAAGGTATTCCCCAAGGTGATCGTTGAAAAGTTTGAGGAATCTTAGACTTTCCTCGACCAATGAAGGCGGCTGGCCTTCCTAATAGCGAAGCTTTTGAAATTCAGGAAAACTCCAGAAGTTCGAACGCCGTCGGCAACAAATTGGCGTCAGCAACACTTCCATGGTCTTCTCAAGAAATCCCTCTCCTGCGAATGAGAAGTGGCCATCTGCATTTGTGAACTCAGAAGTGACGAAATTGTTGTGGAATATCTTGCCGATTGGTTTGACTCAACCATGAATTAAAATTTAAGGGACAATAGCGTAAGCCTGCGATAACTGTAGTGGATTCATTTTTCATCCAAGCGAACAAAAATTGCAAACGCAGTTTTGCCTACAGTAGACATGCTATGGTTTATGATTTATGGTTATTGAAGGCTTGCCGTCCCAAAACGACTCAGGCTATGAGAGACGCCGTAGCGAAGGGCTCCGGAAATTTCGACCTCCTGGGGTTTTTTAACGTCTACTGGCATCGCACAGTAGAAAGGCTCCTAGAATTTGGCCTCCATCGAAATGCGACCGCCACGGCCGGGATCTAACCCTCATCTTTCGGGTCAGCAGCCGAGCGCCATAACTACTGAGCCACCACGGCGGCAATGTGGAAGATGCTATTTCAAAATGTTTAATAGAACTATGGAGTTTATGAAATAGCCTTGGAAGGGCCGAGAATATTACTTTTGGAAACAAAACATGAGTGCATCTACTTAGGCTAGATAGTCGCTGAATAAATCCACGGGATAAAAATAACAGCAGAACAAACGCCACTTAGCAGGCACACGGCGGTCATGAATAGCACATTGCCAATACCCTTCAAGACGAAAGCATTAAACAATTTTATCTTTCCTGTACTTACTTGTGAAGCGGGAACCTTGCCTATATTTACGCAAAGCATTGCAATTAGTATGTGGACAGCACAGCCGACAATAGAAATAATATGATAGATCAACCATTAAGACAGAGGAAGAGAGGAGAATTGGCCAGAGAACATAATCGACTAAATGACAGCGTATCTGAAATTAAGGAAAAGCGTAATTGCAAGCAGATGGGATGTGAGGGCAGACAAGCGATGGTCATAAGTGGTAGCGATTGATCGTAGGAGGAAGGAAGCGACTCAGACGGCGACAGAAAATCTGATCGGCAGAAGAGATTATGTAGTTACCGGAGATGAGGTGGCCGAATCTTTCAAAAGACGCGATTAGTTCTAGGGAGAAGCCGTTGCACATAACTGGGATTAGTCAGGCTGATTTACAACAGGGTGAAGATTAAAGAGATAATATAGAGGACGGGGCCTCATATGGGACTCCAAAAGAAGCTTGCGCCATTCAGGAAAATTGCAGAGGTTAGAAGCCCGGTTGGAATGCATTCGCTGTCACTACACGAAATAGTCGTGACGTTTTAAAGAAACAACAGCTTTAAAATGACGTCAGCAACACTTGCTCACACTTCTCAACAAATCCGTCTCCTGCGTATGACGAGTGGCAATCTGCAAAGGTAAACTGCAAAATGACGAAGTAGTTTTGGAATATCTTGACGATTGGTTTGACATTACCATGAATTAAACAAAAGAGACATTAGCGTAATCCTGCCATAACTCGACATGGAACGTTCACAGTTGCCATGAATCGGAAAACATAAAGCGACATGTTTCGGCAATACCGAATATAGAACACAACTTTCCAGCGGAGACGGAAACACGAGACAAAATTTGTGTAATGCTCCGGATCTCGTTTTAATATATATATATATAAATATATATATATATATATATATATATATATATATATATATATATATATATATATATATATATATATATATATATATATATATATACATATATATATATATATATATATATATATATATTAGCCTTACTGTAATCGCCTTGCCCAGCAAACCACCGTGTTCCTCCGTGGCCAGTTCAATGCAATAGATATACAATTCCAGCTCAAGCCTGTAGCTGTTACTTCATTACACCAAACTCGAGCTGATTAGCAGCTCTGTAGGCACGTTGTATACACCGTTCATTTTTTACATGTGTTTTTTTTCGCATTCTTTTCTTCATGATACGGGTGTAAATTCCGCGGGATGTCCAAAATTGATTGTTCTTCATTATCCTTAACCCTACAGCTCGCCCTCTTCAATATTGCCTCTAATTTTTTATAGTCCGCATATTTTAAATGACACGAGTACATTTGAAAGTGACGGTCCTTATTACTAGCAATAAGTAGGAGTGAGAAAAATTGACGCCACAACCACCGACAGCAGACAGACACTAAGTTTATTAACGCTGAAGGTCAAGATGGCGGATGTCCTGGAGCTTTCCCGCTTCGAGGACACAGTCAGCCCATTACACGACCCGAACTTCAAGGCCCAGTTCCATGATGCGCAGCACGACCTCCCACTACTCCTCTGTAGCGATTATTAAGGGGAATACAGGCACGTGAGCTACTGCGTAGGACTAGAACCTGCGTACAACAGTGCTTGGAAAAAAATGAATGCCAATCAGCTCAGCTAATCCAGGATACCTAGCGAAAGCTGTTGGCGTTTATTGTGTTCATTTGTGTTGGTGTTGACAACGCAGTAGACGGCGGTGATTTCGAGGAAAGGAAGGGAGCATAACTGGCTCCCTGGGTCAGTGGACCACCCGTCCCGGTGGCTCAGTGGTTAGAGCGCTCGGGTACCGATCCGAAGGACCCGGGTTCGAACCCGACCGTGGCGGCCGCGTTGCTCCAGTCGCGTTACAGTTGCTATGACGGATCGTTGCGTTGCGTTACAGTTGCTCTCACGGATCAGCGATAAGTTCCGCCATCAACAACGTTAAATCCGCCTCGTGCGGTAGAAGCCCATTTGTGGCCAAGAGACTTTTCCCCAGCATCTCACCCAGAAGAGCCGAGCACCAGGCCGGAGGAAATCTTGTGCCCATTAAAAACCGATGGGTGCCCGGCGGCAGTGGGGATCGAACCCAACACCTTCTGAATGCGAGGAGGATGCTCTGGAGCATGGAACTGGAACTTCAAGCTCGGCTCATGTAACGGGCTGACTGGGTCCCTGAGGCGGGACAGCAGTTGGACATCCGGCCTACATAACTTAATAACATATCATAACAAATAACAATACCTTAATAACATAACATAATAAACTTATGTCCGTCTGCTGTCAATGATGATGACGTCCATTTTTTGATGCGAAAGCTATACTGGCCGCGAACTTCCAATTTCTCTGTTGCGGCGCTCTGAGGAGGAACACGACGTCACAACGCGCGCCTCACCGCGGAGCCGAACCGGTCTCGCCGGGCCGGCGGCGGCTCGTGCACTCGGCGCGAAATAGAGACGTCCTCCAAGTCTCCGCCAGTGCGGTCAGAGTGCGCCGATGCCGCCGAACGCGTCGGCGGTCAAGCGTAGTTTTGAGTATAGAGGGTCTCGCTTTGGCCGACGTGACGTCGCCGTACAGCGCGCTCGTTACGCCGGAGTATAAACGTGCCTTAACAGAGCCTGCGCTTAACCGCTAACCAACGTATTCGGTGCGGCATCTATAGGAGCAACCCCCCGCACACTAACTGAATGGAAAAAAAGCCCTGTGTCGAGGCTCGCAATCGAAGCAGTGCCTTTGGCGTTTGATTCGCAGACGCTACCACTCCGGCACGACTGCTCAAGCTTAAACCATGAATAAAGGTGCATCTAGTGAATGCACTCTTCCGATGCAGAGGTCGCCGCGCTTTCGCTACGTATATGATGGCCTAACAGAGCTGGGTCATCAGCAATTTTTTTCTTATTGCTACTTCCTGCTAGTAATAAGTGCCGCCTCTTGCAAACGCACTCGTGTGATGTAAATTATGGTGAATTTGTAACAAATCCAAGAGGCTATCATCGAGAGGGAGAGCTGTAGGCTTAGGAAAATTCAAGAGCACTCCAACTCAGAAATTCCGGGGATATAAAAGCCGCATCATAAATGAAAGAATGTTGAAAACGATTGCATTTACGCACCGCACACAGAGTACATCGTGCCTGTGACCTACTCGATTGGGTCTTACGTAGCCACAGCTACAGACTTGAGCAAGATGGCTAAGTCTGTGCCTTACAATTGGCGCCGTAGGAACAGGCTAGTTTCGTGGGCAAGGTCCGCGAGCAGGGCAGTGCTAGTTTACAAGAAAAGCTGAACAGTTTTCAACCCGATGTAGTTAACTTGCTGCCAGATCTTGGCACATGCCGTATTTTGTAAGTAATCTTCGAAAGATGTGATGAAAAGGGAAACAGGTTGCTAAATGACAATTCTGTTACACAGGAGATCTCTCGCTGACACGTGCAATGACCCTCAAGTTGATATCAAGGGCGAGGACTGGTTAAATATTAAGCAAGTATTCACACGTCGCTTAACATATTCTGGATACCAAACGCAAAAACTTAGTTGAGACGTAGCGGGAACTGTACATCAGGTCGCCCATATTTCACTCTACAGTTGTAATCGAATGATCACCAGAAGGAAGGAAAGAAAACGTTTATTGAGCTCTAGAGAGTAGGTGAGCAATTTGGCGGAGTCAGGTGTGTCGTCCGTCTTCTTAGCAATGGTCGTCTGCCCCTAGTCCAGGGCTCCGCTGGATGCCGCTGCCAGCTGTGCTCGCCGGATTAGCCCAAGTTGGACGTCCTGACGGTCGCTGGAGAGCATTCCTTCCCATTGCTCCGCACTCGGGTTTGATATTTTTGGTGCCACCTCTATTTTCTGGCAGGCCCACGTTTTGTGATAGAGCGTGGGTGTTTCATCGCACCATGGGCATTTGTCTGTTTATTGTGTGGGTTGTATTTTGTTGAGTGTATTTAGATTCGGGTATGAGCCCGTCTGTAGCAGCCTCCAGGCGACGGCGTCTTCCCTGGAGAGAGATTTATGTGGTGGGGGGCACCGTTTCCTGCAGCCCTTGTAGTGGTTTAAGATTGCCGAGTAATCTCTAGGGGCAGGTTCGGCTTCCTCGAGGTCGCTTGTGGAGGCAGCTCGGTAGAAAGTGTACCCTCGAGCTACCCTGTCGACCGCTTGGTTGCCTTCCAAACCCGCGTGTCCCGGCGTCCATACCATCGTACGTTTTATTGGTTCTTCTTCTGTGCTTTGTTTGGGTCGGTCCCCAGAGCGGAGTATGCGGAGCGCTTTGTGACCTATTCTGCCTAACATGAAGTTTCGGCATGCCGTTTGAGAGTCGGTTAGTATTGTTAAGGATCGCTTAGTCCGGTAGCCCTCCGCTGCCGCTAGAGCGACGGCCACTTCTTCAGCCTCGACTACCGTGCAGTCCCGTAGCGACGCGCTGATGATTTCCCGCATGTCCGAGTTTATCACAGCCGCTACCGCGTTGGGGTTGTTTTGTCCCGTCCTTCTGGGGTATGTGGCTGCGTCCACATACACCGTTGTTGTCTGGTGGGCTAGTGATTTTTGGATGTACCTGCTCTCGAATTTCTGCATTCTTTGTGTAGGTTGGGGTCCATGTTTTGGGGATGGGGGTCACTCTAATTGTGCCCCGTATGCCGTCCGGGATAGTCGCGGTTCGCTGGATTTCTTGTATTTGTTCGTTGCGTCCCAACTTCACCAGAAGCTCCCTGCGAGACGGAGTCTGCTGTAGTCTCTGCAACTGGGCGACGTGTTGTGCCTCTCTCAGTTCTTCAAAGTTGTTATGAAGTCCTAGTACTAAAAGCTTCTCTGTGGATGTGCATTGCGGTAGATGTAGTGCTGTTTTGTATGCTTTGCGTATAATCGCATCAATCTGTTGGATTTCGCTTTTGATTGGGTTTTAGTATGGAAGACTGTAGGTGACTCAGCTGATCACCAGGCTCCTGACCAGGTTTAGCGTGTCTTCTTCTCGCATGCCCGAGCGTTTATGGGAGACGCGCGTGATCATGCGGGCAACTTGTAGGGTGGAAGCTTTGAGTAGAGAAAGTGCATGTGTACACCGTTGGTTTGATTGTATCCACATGCCCAAGATTCTTATGAGTGTTTTCTCTGGTATGGGTTTTCCCTCTAGGTAGACGTTGAGCCTAAGCTCGTCGCTGTTCGGGACTGTGCGGTTTTGTTTCCCTCTCCAGACTCTGAGCAGTTCTGATTTTTCGGTGGAGCATGTTAGCCCTCTCGCTTTTACGTAGTTCTCTACGCAGGTCGCGGCCTCCTGTAGTCTTTCTTCCTTTTCTTTTAGTGAGCCCGTATTTGTCCAGATGGTGATGTCGTCGGCATACATGGCATGGTCTATTCCTTCGACTTCCTTAAGTAGTTTTGCAAGGCTGATCATTGATTGCAACGTTAAAAAGCGTAGGTGAGATGACCGAGCCCTGGGGAGTTCCCTTGTTAGGGGTGTGGAACTTCTCCGAGCAGAGTTCTCCCAGCCCTATCGTCGCTGTTCTATCTGAGAGGAAAGCTTTGACGTAACCGAAGACCCTCCTGCCGCAGTTCAGGTCGTCCACGCCTGTCAGGATGGCTTCGTGGCTTACATTGTCAAAAGCTCCTTTGATATCCAGTGCCATTATTACGTTCTCTCCGTCCCTAGGGACGTTACTGAGAACTCGTTCTTTGATTTGTAGAAGTACGTCTTGGGTCGACAGCTTTGCCCTGAATCCGAACATACTGTGGGGATAGAGTTCGTGATCCTCCATGAATTGTTGTAGCCTTAATGTTACCACTCTCTCGTACAGCTTGCCGAGGCACGATGTAAGGGAGATGGGTCTTAGGTTTTCGATTTGTAGCTTTTTACCCGGTTTTGGAATCATAACCACCTCTGCATGCTTCCAATCCTCGGGAACGGTCTCCGCTGCCCTGTGCTTGTTGAGAAAATCGGTTAATTCTACGACTAGCTCGTCAGTGATGTTGCGGATGAGTGCGTTGTTGATTTTGTCCGCACCCGCTGCCTCATTCCTAGTTGTGATTCGAATGGCTGCATAGACTTCTCGTGTAACGGGTCTATCTAGGTTTGGATTTTCCTTCCCCCGATAATCTCTTGCATAGGTTCTCGGGTTTGTGCCCCCGAAGCACTTGATGCGCACTTTGTCCAGGAGTTCCTCATCGGTTCCTTCGAACTGGTGGATTAATCGGTATATTGCTTTATTGTTTTCTGCTTTGGTTTTGGTCTGATCGATGAGCGCTTTCAGGATATGCCATGTCCTAGCTGTGCTCAGAGTTCCGTTCAGAGAGTCACCGATTTGCTGCCAGTTCGTTTTCGCCAACTGCACTGCGTACTCCTCTGCTTTCGTTGTAATTTCTGCTATTTTAAGTTTGAGCTTCCTGTTGTGTTTCCTGTTTCTTCCACCTCTTGATTAGACCCCGTCTGGCTTCCCATAGCCTAAGGAGCCTGGCGTCTACTTCGGGTGTATGTGTTGTTGTTCTCTTGATCTCTTTGGTGTGCTCATTTTGCCTTTGCTTGAGTATGTTTCCCCATTCTTCTCTCGACTGAATCCCTCCTTTGAGGAGGTGTTCGTCGCATGCTTCTCTAAAGGCGTTCCAGTCTGTGATTTTAGCCGTGCCTAGTTGCCGCTTTAGTCGGTCGGAGGCCACTTGGGTTTTGATTATGTAGTGGTCACTCCCCAGATTTTCCATCAGGTTTTCCCAATGTGCCTGTCCCGGACCCTTAATGAAGGTGAGGTCCGGGCAGGTGTCGGTACTGACACTGTTGCCTATTCTGGTCGGAGTTTCTGGTTCTGTGAGTAAATTGTAGCCTGCAGTTTCTGCCGCTTCCGCTAATGTCTTTCCTTTAACATTGAAATTCTTGTATCCCCAGCTTTTATCCCGGGCATTAAAATCGCCTCAGACGACAAGCGTGTTGCCCTTTGCCAGTTTGCTGGCGCCTTGAAAAAGCTCTTGGAATTTGGCTTTCCTCTGTTTGGGCGGGCTGTAGGTATTAACGATGAAAATGCTGCCCCTTTTCCTCTGTTTCTGTGGAATAATTTCTATGATCACATGCTCTATGTCCGTTTCAGCTATCCTGTCGTGGCTTATTGCTATGATCGCTTTGTTGACTAGGATTGCCGTCCTTCCTTTTTCCTGGGTTTCGTAGCACGTGTATCCTCCTAGGGTTGGGGTGATGCCTGTTTCCTGAAGCACTATAATGTCGGGTGGCGTAGTAGGTCTTGCTTCCTCCTATAGCCTCTGTAGTTCCATTTCCAAATTTCTAGGTTTTCTTGTTTGCTTAAGGTTTTGTTGGCCATGTTTAAGCTTCCGTGTTGGTTGTGTGGACGAGGGCCGCCAGCGCGGGACGGTGATATGCCTTCTCTCTAATATTCTCAGTGAATTTTTGCTTGCGGATTGAGCTCCGTATCTATAATTTGCAGCTGCATCTGTTGCATCATCTGTTGCATCATCTGCTGCATTTCAGCTTTGAAGTTGTTGAAATCCTCATTGCCTGCTTGCGGCGAGGGTGGCAGTTGGATTTGCTCGGGTTGCGGTTGCCGAGGGCTGTTTGGTCTCTGTTCCCTAACTGCCTTCGTGAGCTCGGCTACCTGGCGTTCTAGCTCGCTGTGTCTGACACGGGCGAGCTCTAGTTCGCGTCTTATGGCTGTGATAACTTTGTTCGCGTCCTCCTGCTGCTTGGGCGCGTTATTGTTGTTTGTATTTGTGTTCTGTTTAGCTTCCCCACCCGAGTGCAAAGCAAACCAAGGATTTCATGCTTCCCAGCTCACCTTGACTCCGGTGTTCCTTGCGGGTTTCTTCTGGCTTTGCCGCTGTTGTTGCTGGCCAACCAGAGGCACCAAGGGCGGGAAGGACCGTGAACGGCTCCTCGACCGGCTCAGTAACGCCCGGGATCTCGAACGGCTCCGCGAGGTCTCCCCCTCAGAGCTGAACCAACGCGGATTCTTTCCGCGGTCGTCCCGACTGCGTTGTCTGCCGCCGCCGCCGCCTCCGCGGCCGCCGGGGTTGTTGCGCAGTTCTCTATAGTCTTCTTCAGTTTGTCCTTGCACTCCTTGGCTCCGGTGACATGGCTGCAGCCGCAGATCAAACATTTGTGTGTGCATTGGTGGCCCTCCGCCGGATGTTGCGTGCCGCATTGCTTGCACGCCTTGGCTTCCGGATTCGGGCACACGTCTGACCGATGGCCTTGTTGACAGTAGATGTAGCATACCTGCCGCGTGGGGCGATACGGGTAGCACTACATCTCGCCTCCATAATAGATGACTTGCTTCGGGACTATGGGACCGTCGATGGTGATGACGGCCGACGTGGTTTGTCCTAGCATTTGAGCGCTGTGGATTTTAACTCCTTGAGTGCGCACTCGTAGGTTGGCTTTCAATTCTTCCGGCGATGTCCCGGGGTCCACTCCGTGTATCACACCGCGGCGAGTGTCTTCCGGGGCTGCCACGTAAGCACTTACATTGTATGAGCTTTCCCCCAAAGTGAGACTGGAAATGCGTCTCACGTGTTGGGCGGCCATCTCGCTTGCCGTGCTCACTATTATGATGTTGGAACCGGTGCGAAGCCTGATGATCAGGTCTTCTCCTTTACATTCGTGGCTGCATGCTACCGCTACGGCGCGGGCTACTTGATGAGTCTGGAGCGACTTGACTGCATGTCCCTTCGGTCGCAGAATGATCTTGAAATCGTCTTTGGGGAGTGGTGGCAGCCTCGGCCTAGGCCGCCGCGGCGCTCCATTCCCGTCGCTGTTCGAAGTAGCGTCAGCTGTCGCACCTGCTGCCGGTGGAGCATTGGCCGGGGCTTTTCCGCCGAGGTCACCTTGAGCGGTCGGTGGAAAATTCCCGAGAGTGTTTCATTCGTTCTTCCGTTGGCGTTTCTTTTGGCGTTTGGACAGAGCCAATTCCCAATTTGCTTCGTCTTGCCTTGGGGCGTCTTGTTGCTGTTCTCGCATGGCGGCATCCTCGATTTCCCCGTCTCCCGAGTTCTCGGAGTCGGTGGCGTCGAGGTAGTGCTGGTCCATTTCCTGGGCTTCCAATAAATTCGGGGCCGGTTTGCTCGTTGTCGGTTCAAAACTAGGGTAATTCGTGGGGCGGGGACCCGTACCGGGCTGCATCGTCGTCTCGGGGCGAGCCGGGATGCAAGCGAGCGCCCGTAGTCGAGCTAAGCCTCGTTAGGCCTAGCGCCTGCTCGGCCACCTGGAATCTTCCAACTCCGGTAAAAATCAAAGATTGGTCCCACCGTCTTGAATTCGGTGTCCCAGTGGTCCAGCTTGTGTTTCCTCTAAGCTCCTGCCAAAATCTGGGGGCCTTGTGGGTTGAGAATGTCCAGGGAAGTAAAAATCTGCGGAGCCCATGCGACGCACGTCCGCACTGCACCACAGCTCAAGGGCCATTTTCTTGGACGCCCACAACGTCACGCACTTTCTAAAAAGTGGGATGGGAGATATTCCGACTTAAATATTCTATAAATTATACAGTTAATACTATATATATATATATATATATATATATTTGTATAACACGCACAGATACTGACACATACTCACTCACACGTACTGTAAGACAGACAATTGGGCTTTGATGCCCCAGCGGCCAGTTCCGACGGAGACAAAGCAGACCGAAGACGAAGCTGACGAAGTTCAGTTTGGCGCTCACGAACGCTTCACAACTGAGCTGCGCTGTGCTAACAAACAAGAAATGTGGACGGCCACAATCAATCTTTGTTAGCACAGCGCAGCTCAGTACTCAAGCGTTCGTGAGCGCAAAACTGAACTTCGTCAGCTTCGACACACTTCGCCAAACCGCCAGCACCGCCTCGCCTGCAGCGTCAGCACCGTCAGAAAATTACCCGCGCCAGTTCTATCTGTCTGCCACTGGCCTACCTTCCTGAGTCCTTGGTTTGGATTTTTGTGCCCTCCTCCAGCCCGGGCCAGTCTACAAAAGTGCTGAATAAATGCCAGTGCCCCCATTGCGTAGTTAAGCAGACATCTCCAGTTAATTATTTCGCCGAGCCCCTCCTGCCTTCGCCTGATCATCGCCACCGCGGCCGTGAAACTGTCCACTTTGGCCGCCTGAAACCCTACTTCGACCCCGCTATCATCTCGTGCCTTTAGGCTACCAGGATGGCGCCTTTTAACCCCAGTGCTATTGTAAGACACAATTGGGCTTTGATACACCAGTGGCCAGTGCTGACGAAGGAAGCAAAGCACACAGAAAACGAAGCTGACGAAGTGCAGTTTTGGCGCACATGAACGCTAATCTACTGAGCTGTGCAGTTCTGACAAAGATTGTGGCCGTCCACATTTCTTGTTGCACTTGCGTCTTTACAATATACATATAGTTATATTATATACTTCATATATTAAAACTCCCCATCTGGAGCATTAACCAACTTTTGTCTTGTGTTAACGTCTCCGTCGAGATGTTGTGTTCTATGTTCGATTTTGCCGAAACATGCTGGTTTATGATTCGTGGTTTTTTCGATGCATGGCAACAGTGATCGTGGTTTCGTACAGTTATCGCAGGCTTACACTAACGTGCCTTTGAAATAATTAATGGTTATGTCAAACCAGTCGGCAAGATATTCCAAAACAATTTAGTCACTTCGCAGTTCACATGGCCAGATGGCCACTTGTCAATTGCTAAAGAGAGATTTGTTATGATGTGTGTGGAAGTGTCGCCGACCTCTTTTTGAAGCGGTTGTCACTTTAAAACATCACCATTATTTCATGTTGTGACACAGAATGTATTGCCACAGGCATTCTAAACTCTGCAGTTTTTCTGAATGGCACAAGCTACTCTCGGAGTTCTCTATGAGGCCGCGTCCTCTATGATATCTCTCTAATCATCACCCTCTTGTAAATCAGTCTGACTAATCCCAGTTAAGAGCAACGGCTTCTCTCATATACCTCAAACTAATTGTGTCGTTTGACAGGTTCGGCCACCTTATCTCCGGAACCTACTTATTCTCATCTGCCCATCTGATTTTCTGCCACCTGTTTCGCTTGCTTCTTCCTACGATCCATTGTTACCACTTATGACCCACGGTTATGTGCCTTCACATCACATGTACTTTCAATTACGTTTCTCCTTGATATCAAATACGCTGTCATTTAGCCGAGTTTGTTCTCTGGCCAATTCTCCTCTATTCCTGTGTCTTAACGTTGCATCTGTCATGTTATTTCTATTGTCCGCTGTGCTGTCCGCAACCTAATTCCAAGACTTTTCGTAACCACAGGCATGGTTTCCCCTTCAGAGTAAGTACGGGCAAGACAAAATTGTTTAATGTTTTCGTATTGAAGGGTATTGGGAATGTCCTATTCATGACCAGAGTACGTCTGCTAAGTGACGTTTATTCTCCTGTTATTTTGATCCTGTGGTCGTAATGAGCGACCATCTGCCCTAAGTAGATGCATAAAATATTCATCCCTTTTGAGGCTATTGAATTAACTTCATACTTGTAAATACTTTGAACGATCACTTTGCCGCCCCGGTGGCTTAGTGGTTATGGCGCTCGGCTGCTGACCCAAAATACGCACGTTCGATTCCGGCCGTGGCGGTCGGATTTTCATGGAGGCCAAATTCTAGGAGCCCGGGTACTGTGCGACGTCAGTGCGCGTTAATGAACACCAGGCGGTAAAAATTTCCGGAGCCCTTCACTGCGGCGTCTCTCATAGCCTGAGTTGCTTTGGGACGTTAAACCTTCTCTAACCACAAACCTTAAACCGTAACATGCATACTCTAGAAAAAACTGCATTTGCGATTTTTCGTTCAGTTGGATGAAAAATGAATTCCCTATATTTATCGCAGGCTTACGCTAGTGTCCCTTAAAGTTTGTTTCATGGTTGAGCCCAACCAATCGGCAAGATATTCCACAACTGTTGATGGCCATGCTGATGGCCACTTGTCGTTCGCTGTAGAGGGATTTCTTAAGAAGAGAGTGGAAGTGTTGCCGACGCCATTTTGTTGCCGACGTCGTTCGAACTTCTGGAGATTTCGTGAATTTCAAAAGGAAGGCCAGCCGCCTACTTTGGTCGGCGAAAGTGTAAGATTCCTCAAACTTTTCAACGAATACCTTAGTGAATAACTTGCATGCTCATGGTAAATTTTCTGATGCAAGCTGTGCTACTCTTGTATCGAGAAATTCTTTTGTTCAACTTATCCCTCTATATGTGGTATAGGAAATCGATCATGAAATCTTTTATTACCTGTAGTGCATTTTCAGCGCGCAGCGCTAATTTCGCGCTCCTTAAGGCACGATAGGCGTTGCAGTGAATTTTTGAACAAAAAAAAATGATAATGATGACTGCCAGCGCCAAAACCAAGAACATTATTGTGTTGTGTTGTGTTTTATGGCACATAGGCAACTGAGGTCATCATGCGCCAAGAACAAGGTATAGGAAAAGTCTTTTGTTGCCCCCAAACATTAATATTACCCAGTGAACACCATACACAAATTTTAAATGGCCGGGTAACCTCAGTAGCCTTCCTTGGCCGCAGAAGAATATCGAGGCTCCCAACCAATCAAAATCAAGCCTCAGCTTTCTTCTCAGGCATGAGAAATTGGCTGAGGTGTACTAAACTTCACACAAACCAGTGGGTAAAAAATTTAGTCTCTTGAGACATCCCGTTTCGTTAAGAAAGCTAAAAACAAATGATATATTACCAATGGCATCATCTCCTAAAAGCAGCGCGGGACGAAAAGGAATGCAATTAATATAAAATTCAGTAAAATACGTTTTTCTTAGTTCTTCCAGTTCCACACAAGAGAATAAAATGTGGTTAAACGTGAGTTCATCTCCACATTCTTGGCAAACAGGTTTGTCTTGTTTTGTTAGTAGGAAGTTGTGCGTAAGGTGCGTGTGGCCTATTCGGAGGCGGCATAAGATCACTTCCTTGAAACGTTCTTGGTGCACACACGACTTAAATTGACATAAAACTGGTTTTACGAAGCGTAGTTTATTTTTGACCTCATTGCTCCAAGCCGACTGCTAATTTTTTTCTTAGTTTCCTTGCTACTAATTTCATGCAATCATTAAACGGCAAATTTACTTTCATTCTTTCCTTGCCACGTGCTTTACCAGCACACACATCTGCTCTCTCATTGCCTTTTATTCCCACATGACTCGGCACCCAGCACTGTTTTGTATTTTGTCCTTGAGCTGTGGCCGTTACTATGCTGTGTATGATGTCACCAAGCAGAGGGGAGCTTGCATTTTTAGAATGGAGAGCTTTAAGTACACTTAAGGAGTCAGTGTAAATAACAGCATTTTTGAGGTTCTCACTTAGTATTTTTTCTATGGTCATACATATTGCGTAGCACTCCGCGGGAAAGATGGAGGAACACTGTGGTAGTCTCACTATTTGCTCCGAATTTCCTCGCACCACTGCGCTTCCTACACAACTATCTGTTTTTGATCTATCAGTATAAAATTCTGTAAAACTACTGTATTTTTCTTCATGGGCACGGAATTCTTGTAATATATGTTGCTGTGGAGTTCGCTTTTTACGGAAATGTGCAAGAGTGAGGTCACAGATTGCAGGAAAATTGAACCATGGAGGCAGTGGACCACGTCTTCGAGCAACGCCAGGTAATGCATCTATTACGCCGAAGTATTTGCACATATCTTCAAAACGCAGGAGAAGTGGCCTTATAGCTAATAGTTTGTTGTTGAATAGTGTTCTAGATGAGCACTTTGTGACTATTTGGTGACTGATATGTTTAGGTAGTGAACGGATTTTTAAAACGTACGAGCATGTGAGCATGGTTCTTCTCTCTTTAAGTGATGGTTCGTTGGTTTCCACATAAATACTGTTTATTGGTTACGTCCTGTATGCACCGGTGGAAAGACGCAAGCCTAAATTGTGTACTGGGTCTAGCCGTTTAAGGTACGATTGCCTCGCTGATCCATAAACTATGCATCCGTAATCTAATGTAGAACGTACTACAGAGCGATGAATCTGTAAAAGACAAGTCCTATCGGAACCCCAGTGTTTTAGTGAAAGTACTTTTAGTACATGCAGAGATTTAGAAGCTTTCTTTTTGAGTATGTTTATGTGTGGTAGGAATGTGGGCTTTTTCTCATGTTATTTCTAGAAATTCGTGCTCATCTTTAATTGGTAGTGCGAATTCATTTAAATACAGGGAGGGATCAGTGTGCAGTCCTCTTCTAAGCGAAAAAAGAACAGCTACTGACTTTTGCGTAGAAAAGTTGAAACCGTTTTTGTCTGCCCATGTTGTTAGTTTATTTACTGTCATCTGTATTTGCCTCTCACACGATGTAACGCTAGAGGATGTGCAAGCAGTAACGCTAGAGTTTGTGCAAGCAATCTGGAGATCGTCGATGTGGACAGAATACATGATAGACTTTGGGATTATTTTTGCTAGGGAATTCATTTTTACTATAAAAAGCGTGGTGCTTAAAATGCACCCATGAGGCACGCCGTCCTCTTGAATCAAATTCTTAGAAAGAGTGGCACCCAGGCGTGCTTGAAATGAACGGTTGGTCAAAAAGTCACTCAAGCATTTTAGCATTCTACCACGCATTCCGAGGTCTCCAAGGTCCCGCAGTATGCCAAACCTCCACGTGGTGTCACAGGCTTTCTCTAAACCTAAAAAGACCGCAAGGCAGTGTTGCTTGTGTATAAATGCTTCTCGGACTGTGTTCTCTAGGCGGACAAGATGGTCGGTTGTAGAGCACGCCTTTTTAAACCCACACTAATGGATGTCAAGATGATCACGGGTTTGTAATATAAACATTATTCCATTGTTAAGGACGCTTTCGAAGGATTTGGCAAGTACGCTTGTTAGGGCTATAGGCCTGTAATTACCAGGGGAGGTAGGTACTTTCCCGACTTCAACAACGGTACAATAATGGCTTTTTTCCATGCTTCTGGAATATCTCCTGATAACCATATTTTGTTAAAAAATTTCAGAAGCGAGTCTACAGCATGTTCGGACAAGTGGGCAAGCATTTCGTAATGGACTTCATCTGGTCCTGGTGCGGTCTGTTTGCCCGAAGAAAGTACACTGTTAATTTCTTGTAGTGTAAATGGGCTATTATATGCTTCGTGAGCATGGGCCCTTTATCGGCCGTCTTTCTTTTTCGGCTGTGTTTTTATATTTTAAGAAATGATTCGATATAGTTAGAGGAACTAGATACAGTGGAAAAATGTTCGCCTAATATGTCTGCTTGTTCTTTTATATTTGTCTGTACAACAGGGGCGGTCAGAAGAGGAACTGTGAATGGAGAGTAGCGACCATCCATTTTGTGTACTGCCTCCCACATTTTTTTCGAAGAGACTTGGCGGTTTATCGAGGAAATGAAACGCTGCCAGGATAATTTTTCGGCATTTCGACGTATGTACCGCGCTTTTGCTCTTGCTTTTTTCAAGTTTATAAGGTTCTCCTGTGTGGTGTATCGGTGAAATATACCCCAAGCTTTATTTTGTTGTTCTCTCCTTCTTTGCAATCTCATGTCCACCACATTTCATGGTTGCGTTGTGCTATTACTGAAGATTGGGGAATAGCCAAACATGCGGCAGAAAGAATGCAATTTGTGAACTTTTCATTTATTTCATTTACATTAAGATTTTCTAACGTAATATTTTCAAACGTGGCTGCTGTTCTAAAAAGCTGCCAGTCTGCTAAATTGAGCTTCCAACACCGTGGTTTTGTCTGGGTGAGTGATGGTGAGGGTGACAGGCAGATTTTAACAGGGAGATGATCGCTTCCGTACGGGGTGTCTAAGACATCCCATTTAAAATCGTTAAAAACAGAAGGCGAGCTAAAAGACAAATCTAAAACACTCATTCTTTCTGAACTAGGGGAGCAATAAGTAGGTTTACCGGTGTACAATAAACAAATATTGTTGGATAGTATAAAATCGAGAATAACCTGATCTCTGCTATCGGTTTTCTCACTGCCCCAGAAACAAGAGTGTGCAATAAAATCGCCAACTATCAACTATGGCTCCGGTAACTGTTGTAAAAGGCTCTCTAATTCATGCTGTCATACTTCGAGATGTGGTTGAAGATATATGCTACAAACTGTAATGGTTTTGTAACCAACCACGGTGGCTGCAACGGCTTCGAACCTAGTTTTGAGTTTGATCTCGCCAGCTGCTACTCCAAGTTACACAATGGTGCCTACGCCTCCCGAGAGTCTGCTCGCCCCCTCTCGGTCACGGCGGAAGACAGTACACTTCTTTAGCACATTTGTGTGCTGAGGGCCTAGATTGGTTTCCTGCACACATAAAGTAATAGGGAAAATTGTGTTTAAAATGTCTTTTATGTCGTTATAGTTATTTACGGGACCTCTGCAGTTCCAGTGTATTATGAAAGCCATCTTAATGTTGTGTGCGTGTGTGCAGTTAAAATTAGATTAACTTTGATTTGGCCCCTTGACTCGGAGCCTCACATTTTTTTTTGATCGATCCAAAGACCTCCTTCGTCCGCCCAATGTGGACGGCACAGCTGCCCTGGGTCGTGTCCATCGCATCAGGAGAGGCGCTGGACGACCGTGCAGAATGCACGCTGACTTTTGAGTTAGACCTCGACCTGTGGGAAGAGGTCTTGAGGCCCGCTGACCTGGGGGTCTGCGCAGCCTGCTTTGGGGTTGGCGAAGTAGTATCAGCTACTCCACCAGGGGGCGCGGATGATCCTGCCATAGGCCCACTGCGTGCGGCCTGGACAGGTGCCGAAGCCTGGTGTGATGCGCCGCGCCCACGCACCATATCGGCGAAGGTTGTTTTCGCAGTGAAGGAGAATCGGTTTGTTTCGGCGTATCGCCTTCTCGCTTCCTTGAAAGAAATGTTTCCAGTGGTTTTCAGAGTAATTATTTCTTTTTCTTTTTTCCAGGACGGACAAGCCCTAGAGTATGCAGCATGGTCTCCCTCACAATTCGTGCACCGCGGGGCAGCAACACATTCATCTGACTGGTGGTCCTTCGAAGAGCATTTCGCGCAAGTTTTGCGGCCGCGACAACTCTGTGAGTCGTGGCCGAACCTCTGGCAATTGAAACATCTGCGTGGGTTGGGTATATATGGCCTTACATTTATTTTCAGGTACCCGACTTCAATGCTTTCAGGCAGTGTGGTGGTGTCGAAAGTGAGGATCATGTGTTTCGTATCTATTTCCATGTTATCCTTCCGGATCTTTATCCGCTGAACATTTATGACATCTTGGTCGGCAAGGCATTCAAGCATTTCTTTTTCAGAGTGGTGAACAAAATCAATTTCTGATATGACGCCTCGGACTGTGTTCAAAGATCGGTGTCACGTGATGGAGACAGGATCTCCCCTATCCATACAACGTTTGCAAGTTTCGAGTGCTGGACAGTGTCACGTATTTCGAGCAGTAAGTCGCCACTAGCCATTTTTGATACATTTTACCCAAACCCCAAGGTATCTGTTTGGCACTTTGCTACCAATAATGAGGAAATCAGTCTTGCTTGTTGTTCTTCAGCTTTGCTGTGAATGACAAGAAATTTTGGGAATGACACTTTTCTTTTTTGAAAAAAATCTTCATCGTTCCGCCCTCTTTTTAGAGAGCGATCAGGTGGGGAATGGAGGGGAGCCATGAAAAAATTTAGTTTTTCAGTCACGGTGCCAGCCACCCACCACGAGGCCCAACAAGGGGACGGGACAGCAACTTGCACGCAAGTCCTGCCCACGCCAGCTGTACACCTCAACTATAACCAAATAGGACGAAACCCAGGGTAGTTAGCCACACAAGGTTAACCCTAGCCGCCCATGAAGAAATGAAAAAAACCAAGAAACAACGAGGAGACAGGACAGTAGTCCGAAAGAAGATAGGAAAGTAAAAGATGTAGAGGAGGACAGGAAAAGGCGACTGCCGATTTCCCCGGTCGGGTCAGGCCGGAGGTGCCGTCTACAGGAAGCTGGGGCTGATGTGGTGTGTTGCCTCCGCCGAGGGGCCTTAAAGGTCCAAAAGCTCGGCATCGGCTCAACCACCAGGATACCCTTTTCCCCGGACACGGCGATGCCACGCACGGCGAGGCGCGGGTGCTCGGGCCCGTAGTGATGCACAGTTCATTATCATCCCCTTGGGGGGAAGTCCCTGCGGATGCTCGGGAACCCGTGGTGTCGCCACTCACCGACACCTGCAAGCTGCACACGCCCCCCCTGCGGGGACCAAGACCATTATAACGGACGGAATGGTATTCGTACCCTCGTGGAAGTCGGAATTTTTTTCCGATTCGGCATGGTTTAATCCTTCAATTGAGGAGAACCACAACTATGGCTAAGGAAGAATTCAATGCAGATGTGGAATAAATTGCACATTTGTCCATACTGCAACGCTCGGCTAACGGTGGGACACTTTCTGCACCTTCTCGAAAGCTGCCTGCGCCACTCACGCCTAACGTCCATGACAAGTTACCGCTCGGAATGTTCACGAAAATTTCATGTGGTGTACCGTGTGCATCTTTATTTCCTTTTTCTGCAGCACACGAGAGCACGGGCGAATCGCCATTCTTTCTTCTCTACGGCCGAGACCCGGACCAGCCTAGTGAAGTGCCAGAGGGCCCCCGTCGTGTCCCATACGCTTCACTGGACGACTATAAGGTTGAGCTAGAATCGCGATTGCAAGTGGCGAGGGACATCGCAAAGGAGGCCTTAAAGAAAGCGGCGAAGCGCAAGAAGGAGGTGCACGATCGCAGTGCTAGAGACGCACCGTTTGATGTGGGGGACCGCGTGTACATTGAAAACTGCCAAAGGCAGATTGGGCTAGCTCGTAAGTTCCAGACGAAGTGGAGAGGACCGTGCGAGGTTGTCGAGAAGCTTTATCCGGTAAACTTCAGAGTCCGAGACGTGAACCGGCACTTGATATGGATACACGCATATCGCCTCAAGTCGGCACCGGTTCAGTATTCACGAAATGAGGAAAGTGAAAACGCGGATTTTGATGGGGACAGAAGTGAAGCGGAGCGCGCAGATAGTTCGCAAGAAACGCCCTCTCCTGCATTTTTTCGGCAGGCGCCAGAGGTGACGGCCGGAATGCCACTGGATTTACTTCATGCATTGCTAGAAGAAGAAGCGCGCGAGGTTGCCGCGCAGATAACGCCAGGAGAGGCTCCTGCCACGAGCCCTCGCGAGTCCCAAAGCAGACAAAGGGTCACAGACTTACTTAGTATGACTCATGAAGGCCGATATCCGCTGCGAAATCGGAAAGCTAAGTCGGACTAATGGCGTAACCAGAGCGGAGTTGTGAACTGGTTAGAATTGTGTAATGCCGCAGCTCATAACATTGCTATGTGCTTATGTGTTAAGTTATCGGAGTTGGTAGTTAAACCTTTCTGTCATAAAGTAACACCTTCACAGGAGAGCATGCGGAGCGCATGCAAAACCTGCCCTACTTCCTTTCGTTATCTATATTTTTGTCTGTGCCGTGATCGTGCTAGAAGTGGGAGCTCCTTTGTAACTGTGGTAAATTTATTTCGTCCAGTTTGGACTAGAAAGGAGAGGCTTGAGTGCTGAGTTTCATGTTTATCTGTAAAAGAAGATCAGTGCTGCCCCTGGAGACGCCAGTTATGACAGCGGAGGCATATGGTGTTGTGCAGTGGTGTTGAGTGCAGCGAAAAGTGTTTTGTCGGACGCACTGTGCGAGGCGATTCAGAAAGGCAAGAGGAGCTGCATGGACTCAAATGTTCGGAGAACATTCTTCTGGAGGGTGAGCGAGTGTGACGTTCCTTGTGTGTGCTACGAGGGTCCGTGTTCGACGGCGCGGCGTAGACGGAGCCCCCAGTGGCGGCGAAAGCACAACCGGATCCCCTTTCCATAGTGTCGGCACGAGTCGAACGCCGCCGCCGCCGCCGCCGCCGCCGCCGCCGCCGCGGGGAGACGGGCGTTATCTTCCCCAGTTGCCGTGGCCGTTCCAAGGGGGTCTCGTTTCGGCGGGCCTGGCCCCGTGGCAAGACGGCGGGCATCATCAATCAACCCTCCCGAGCACATCCCAGGACAAGGGACCGCTTTCCCGGCCTTTTAGTGACCTCGCGTTCCGGCTTTGAGGGGCGAGTGTCATTTGATGGAGAGCGGAGGCCGGTGACCCGCGGGAACCGACCGCGGGCCAGAGCGCGCCTTACCACAGCCGACGCTATGCGCTACCTCGACGACAACCTTCTTTCCCTCGGACTCAATACGTGAGGGGGGCGAGAGCATAATTGCGGTGGTGTGTTTGTGCGCCCAAGTGAAAGCCCTAGGCCCCCCCCCCACTCCGGCGTGGGCGTCCTCACCCTAGGGAGTGTGGGGATAAGAGGATATAAAAATCGACAAGGAGTACCGAAGAAGGCACGCTCAGGACGACATCGTTCGCCAAGCGGGCCTTCAGCGCCGAAGCCCGACGGCATGCAGCTTCTGCCAGCAACCGTTCGAGCTCAACTCCGGAGCCCCTCCATCGTCCCCATGAAGTCGTCGGCACGTAAGCTCGGACGCCCCAGCCTCTGATGTATAATCATAATCAAGTGTATTATTGAATATATCTGTTTGTTTAAACTGAGCCATACAGTGTCTCATTGCCTCTCCGTCCCGTGTGGACCTGCGCATTATGGGGGGTCATCACACTTCTAGGCGTCAGAGTGCCGTGCATGCGCCCTCTTCAGACTGGGGTGACGGGCGGGATATGTGCATCTTTGCTCGCAATAAAAGTTTGTAATCTCCGCTTACGAGCGAGGCGCCTCGGCGGAGGCGTCCGTTCCCGAGAGGTCTTCCGTCCCCGGGAGTTAAACCTCTGGCTAGACGGTCAACCCTCTCGTTTTCGGTGTTACCCGCGTCGAGGGATTAGCGAAGAAGCTGTTATCGCTGTGAAGCGGCGGGCAGGGCGCCGCAACGTAAAAATCCGCAACGTAAAAATCCAAATCTCACGTACATACGTGAGACTCGCGCATACCCTTTGCGTTCTGCGCATGCGCACTGGACACCCGTAAGAGCTCTACGTACGTGAGGCCTCTACGTACGTGAAACTAAAACTCTCTAGTATTTTGTGGCAGCCTCGAGGCGGTCAGTTCGACCGTATCATTTTTGACAGAAAATGGCGGCGGTGTACGCTGCGATACGATCTGAGGCGGCTGCGCCGGCGCGAGCAACGGCGAAGGACAGCGCACCAAGACACGTTTGACTACGTCTGACTTGCTGGACAAGCTGTTTCGACGCCTTTCTCGACTGGAGAAGCAGACTGCGGAGTGCCTTTGCGACGAGGTCGCCGATGAACTGGGAGGTTTGTATGCGAGCGCGCTGTCCGCGCAGCGGCAGGTGCAGTGTGCACAACGGTTCTTTGCTACCGGTTGGTAACGGTGCTACCGGTTGGTAACTTTGCCGTTGGTAACGAGGCGCACGTCGGCATCGCACAGCCGATGCTCAGCAAATGCGAGCGCCGGATGTTGGAGGCAATTTGCGAAGTTCGTGCGCAGAAGGGGTGGGTTCCGGCGGTCACCTCTGTGCCACAGCCACATATAAAGAAGACACGCTTATGCTCTCAAAGCACTTTATTTTTCCGCAGAAATTCGCACTTCGTGGTCAACTCTTGTTTCCCAAGGCAATAGAAACAGACAACCACACATCACATACTGCAATGCCTCACCTTATGGTAGTTTTGCCATTGACCGAAAGAGGCGAACAAAATAGACTTCAACATGTTATCTTCGCCGATATCGTACCAGGTGGTTCTTGCAAGTTTGCTCGGTAGGCACGTATCCTTCACTGCATTCTTTCAAATGTTTCTGCGCATTTAGGTCAACCGCACAGTAGCTTCCTTTCAGACGCCGGGTCAAAAACAATTACACGGCGTGGAATCGGCTGCTTTCGTGCAAAGCGGCTTGACGTTTTACCGCCGTCAGCGCATCCCCGCGGCAGCAAAGGTTGCCCACCATCAAATTTAATAGCACAACGCCGAACGCCTTTAGTTGTGCTTAATATTTTAGAACTTTCAACTCAATGTTCTGGCAAAAAAAAAATATTAGTGGTCGAAATTTCTGGAGCCCTTCCATACGGCGTCCTTCATAGCCTCAGTCGCTTTGGGACGTTAAACCCCCACAAATCAAATCAAAATATTAGTTATTTTGATTGCTGCGTATGTCTTGTCTTTTTACACAAATTTAGCAGACGGTTTCTCGCTGTGCAAATAAATGCCTTTGGGACGCCGCCCTGCTATAATTCGCTGATTCCTCGTTGCATTAAGCGCTGACCTCTAATCGTTTCGTCATTTTACGTCCCTGCCAATAACTTTTGAGAGAAGTTGTAACAGTTGCGTTCTACGGCCCCAGGATAACGAACATGGTCCTTTTCATTCAGGACCCAGGGGTGCACCACAGGGCGCGGTGCTCCCTCCCCTGTTATTCAGTCTGGCTATGATGCACCTTCCGGCCCAGCTGGGTACTATCGCCAGTGTGCAGCATGCTCTGTATGCCGATGACATCACCCTATGGGCCACGCAGGGTTTCAGCGGAGACAATGAGGCCAATATACAGGAATTGGTGGCCATAATGGACCGCTATGGTCGCCGCTGCGGCCTCCAATGCTCTCGCCAAAAGTATGAATTTGTGCACATACGCCTCCACCAAAGTGCCCAGTCAAAAGAGAATTGTCTCTTGAGACATGTCCAGTCCCTGAGCTCTTTATACATCAACACAGACAGTCAGAAATGACATTGGGCAAACTCGATAAGACCAGGTGGGCCGCATAGTCCATCGGGTTTCTAACAAGCGCGGGGGTTGCAATGCAAGGACGCCTTGAGGCTGGCGCATGCCTTTGTAACAAGTCGGATTCCATATTCGACTCCGTATCTGCAATCGAAGTCATCCTGCGCAAAATTATTAGGCGGCCTCTTGACCTCCCCGCGAAAACCTCCAACCAGCGCTTCCTGGAGCTGGGCATGGTGAACACATTTCGGGAGCTCTGGGAAGCCCATTTGACCAACCAATTCACACGTGTCTCGAAGATATCGTCGGGTCGCCACCTCCTTGCCCGACTACACATTCAACAGAACACTCTCATGGAATAGCGCTTACGTATTCCATCCCAGTGCAGATGTGCCCTCCACGCACTCCCTCTTCCCGCGAACATGAACTCTTAGGATTATCAAGGCCGCCGCCTGGGGCGGCCGGAAGCCCCGGCCCACCAATATGGATCGAAACCCAGCGTATTCTACGTGGAAGCCTGGAGAGTGGGTGGTGCCAGTGCGAAAAAGAGTCGTCGTCTGAATACGGCAATCGTAAACTTGCTTGAATATAGCCGTTTTTTTTACCATTACACAGTATTGTCCCCGTGTGATTTATCCGCTGTTATTCGAAAGCTAACGTAAAGTTGTAGTATAATCGTTCAGTTCTGAAACTACTACAAGATATTGTGTACACAAAGGTAAATTATTGCAGCTTTCTTATTCTTTTTCTTCACCTAAGTAAATATGGCGCGTACCCACGCGGGGGGGGGGGGGGGGGGAATTGGCCAAGGTACAATGGAGAATGCCAATGAAGTATTTGTGCGGGGGAAAAAGACGTGAGGCGGCGACGTAGAAGGCTAAATCAAGATAAAATTTGGAAATTTGAAATAATTTAAATAAATATGAATTACCAGAATGAGAATAAAGCATTTTTCGGCATGCGACAGAATTTTTTGCAGATCTAACAAGGTAATCGATCAGTTGCACTTAAGTCATCACGAAGGTAGCCGCAAACACGGTCCAACAGGAATCCCTTGGCGCTCGCACCGAGCGACAGAAGAACTGGAACAGACAGAGCGAGTCCTAACCTCGAAAGAGGGACCTCCAAATACGTTTTTCTCTGAACTACGAACCGCCGGCAAAAGAGGAGAAAATGATCTATTGTTTCAACTTGCCCACATGATTAACAAAGGTTTGTCGCAGCGAACCCGCCACTCCATAAGTACAAATTTAAGCGAGGGATTCTGCATCGCAGAAGCGTCATTGACACCACACAATGCGTTGATTTACACAACTGGACATTCCATGGGTACATTAAATGGAGAAGATCCACGGAGTTGAGCAACGAATCACTCAAGCTAGCTGAAATATGTTGAAACCCCTGGAAACGTAAAGTTTGCAACGGAATGACGTGAGCGACGGGATTGATTGCAGGAGAGCCGAAAGCTGACCTTGCTAATAAATCAGCCACCTCGTTAAAATAGACACCTGAATGTCTGGTTAACCAGACAAGCCGATCTCACGCATTCTGCGCGGAACAAAAAAAAAACCTAAACGAACGATTCAATACAGATTTTCCGGAAATTTAGAGAGAGACTACAACTGAAAGAAAGTCTGCAAGAAAAAGAACCCTTGCTACATGCCTGGGAATTTTGAGAAGAGCCAAACCAATAGCCAAAAACACTGCAGAGAATACAGGAGCATAATCAGGAATACGGAACGGAACCGCTCCAAGCGAGATCCTGCGAATATATCGCAATCGCCGCCTTCTCACAGCTGCCGGAGGCATCCGTGGAGAGAACAGTATGATGAAAATCCTGTAGGTGTTCAGAAAGAAGACCATTTAGGATATTTGCGGGCATATGTTTCGCATGGGACGGGAAATTATGGTTGTAATAGAAGACGCGGGGTCAGCCTGCGTATCAGCAACTCATTGCAGCCTTCATCGCCTTCCATCGTTCTCAAGTGCTTCGGCCTTTGCACCTTTAAAACAGAATAAAAATGCTGTTTTCTTTCTTTTTGGCAGCTTTGTACGTTTGGTCGCTTCGACAGGGCTCAGCCAAGGAGCATGTATTTGCGGCGTCATGCGTTGAGAGCCGCATGTCCAGATACCTTCATCGGGCATAACGCCCTGTCGCAGGCAACAGTCTCGCTGCAGCCGACCTTGGTCATTTATTGCAGACTTGAGAGCAGCACAGTAACTGAGTGCATGCTCCCTGTTCCGTCGTATTTTTCATATTTCGCGGGCTTAATTTATAACGCAAAAATTAGGTCCACGTGAGACATATCGTATAGGAAAAAAATTTTTAGAGGTTTCTGAAGGCGCTCTACAACTTTACGTGTCACACTTCGGACCACTAGCCATTTCTAAAGAGCGTTGATGAATTAAAGAAAGCTAATGAATAAATTCAGGGGAAAATAATAAATAGCCTGAGTAACTCTTGGCTAGTACCAACGTTATTCATTCGGTTTCATTCGCGTCCGAAGTTTCTTTCATTTCTGAAACCTTGTCTCAAATTATGTTGGACAACCTGTATTTTCGATATTGCCAAAACATGCCGATTTTTAATTCATTTTTTCGGCACAGGGCAACAATGAACGTTGTTCCGTACACTTATTGCAGGCTTCGCTAATGCCCTTTTGGTTTAATTCATGGTTGTGTCAAACCAATCGGCAAGCTGTTCGAAAACTATTTAGTTACTTCGCAGTTCCGCTATGCAGATAGCCACTCGTCGTTCGCCGGAGACGGATTTACCGACGTCATTTCGACGCTGTTGTGTTTTTAAAACGTCGCAACTATTCCGTGTTGTGACACCGAATGCATTAGAACAGGCGCTCCAGACTCTGCAGTTTACCTGAATTGTACAATCTCCTGACACGCCGCGGTTGCTCAGTGGTTAGGGCGCTTGGCTACTCGGGTTCTCGGGTTCGAACCCCACCGCGGCGGCAGCGTTTCGATGGAGGCGAAACGCTAAGGCGCCCGTGTGCTGTGCGATGTCAGTGCACGTGAAGGATCCCCAGGTGGTCGAAATTATTCCGGAGCCCTCCACTACGTCACCTCTTTCTTCATTTCTTTTTTCACTTCTTCCTTTATCCCTTCTCTTACGGTGCGGTTCAGGTGTCTGCCAATATGCGAGACAGGTACTGCGCCATTTTCTTTCCCCAGAAAACAAAAAAAGCTCCTCTTGCAGTCCCAGATCAGGCCGCGTGCGTTATATTAATCCCACGTAAGTAGAATGGGTTCCCCTTATCCCTCAAACTAATCCTATAAATTGACAAGTTTGGCCATCTTAGCCCCGGAAACTGATTGTCATCTGTTCAACTGCTCATCTGATTTTCTGCCTATCCCTGTTTCGGTTGCTTCCTCCTGCGATCCATTGCCTCCATTATTCTATCCATCGTTGTCCATTATGACCATCGGTTATCTGCCTCCACGTCATATGTGCTTGGAAATACATATGTTCTTGATTTAAAAACGCTGCCATTTAGCCGAGTTTGTTCTCTGGCCAATTCTCCTACCTTCCTGGGCCTTAAAGGTGCATCTATCATGTTGATTTACATGGCCCGCTTTGCTGTCCACAACCAGGCAAGGTTTCCGCTTCGTAGGTAAGTACGGGCAAGATAAAAGTTTTTGACGCTTTCGTCGTGACGAATGCTGAAAATGAGCTCGCTGCTGGCTCGAAAGACGCGGGTTCGATCCCGGCTTTGGCGGTCGAATTTCAATGGAGGCGAAATTCTAGAGGCCCGTGGGCTCAGCGATGTCAGTGCACCTTAAAGAACCCCAGGCGGTCGAAATTTCCGGAGCCCTTCGTTACGGCGTCCGTCGTAGCCTGAGTCGCTTTGGGACGTTCAACCTTCGTTACCCATAAACCTTAAACCGTAACTTGTATACTCTCGGCAGAACTGCGCTTGCGATTTTTGTTCACTTGGATGAAAAATGAATCCGCTACTGTTATCGCAGGCTTACCCCAAAGTCCTTTTGGTTTAATTCATGGTTGTGTCAATCCAATCGGTAATATATTCCAAAACTATTTCGGCACCTCACATATGCTGATAGCCACTTGTTCGCTAGACAGGGATTTCTTAAGAAGAGCATGAAAGTGTGACCGACGCAATTTTGTTGCCCACGGTGTTCGAACTTCTGAAGTTTTCCTCAATTTCAAATGCTACGCTATTAGGAAAGCCAGCCGCCTTCTTTGGTCGAAGAAAGTGGGAGATTCCTCAAACTTTTAAGCGATTACCTTAGTGAATACCTTGCATGATCATGGTAAGTTTTCTGATGCAAGCTGTGCTACTCTGGTATCGAGAAATTCTTTTGTTCAGCTCATACCTCTATCTGTGGTGTAGGAAACCGATCTTGAGATCTTTTATTACCTGTAGTGTATTTTCAGCGTTCAGCGCTGATTTCGCGCTCCTGAATGCACAGGAGGCGTTGCACTGAACATTTAAACACAAAGAAACACTGATGATGATGACTGCCAGCGTCAAAACCCAGAGCCTCATTACGGACCGAATGGTATTCGTACCCTCGAGGTGGCCGGAATTTTTTCCCATTCGGCATGGTTTAATCCTTCAATTGAGGAGGACTACAAGCCAGTTGCATATAATTTTATTCACATGTGGAATATTTTGAACAATTGCCCATACTGCAACGCTCGGTTACTGATCGGAAACATTCGGCAGCTCCACGAAAGCGGCCCGCGCCACTCACGCTGGACGTCCATGAGAAGTTATCGCTCGGAATGTTCACGAAAATTTCATTTCCTGTGGCGTGTGCATGGTTATTGTCTTTGTTTGCCCTTTGTTCAGTGAATTTGCTCGGCTAAAAGTCGGCCAGCAAAAACGCAATTTTTTCTTATTACATTTCTAATGTGGCAAGATCAGACTTATTTCTGAAGCCTCACCTGAGGAGCTCTCCAAAAAGCTGAATACAGTCACTAAACAAGTGAATTTGACATGCTCAAAGAGATGAAGATCCGAGCTATATTTGCTGGATTGAACACAAGACATGGAGGGGCAGATGACATCTCGTAGCTTGTACTCGGCAGTGAAATTTGCCAGTAAAGAAATTTTCTTTGCATTCGTGGTGAACCACCCAGCCTCGCTACATGCCTCGAAGACATTCACGTTCACCGATTTGCAAGAATGCAGGTTTCAATGATTCAATGCAACCTTCGCATGATAAGCTCAGGATTTTTCACTCACGTAGCGGTTGAGGAATTTCGCTATAAGCCTATTACTCCTTAAATCAAACGGTATTAAGCTGAAATACACATGTCTAAACTGATCCGGAGTTTCCGGGTTCGAACCCGACCGCGGCGGCTGCGTATTCATGGAGCAAATACGCTAAGGCGCCCGTGTGCTGTGTGATGTCAGGGCATGTTATAGATCCCCAGGTGGTCGAAATTTTTCCGGAAGCCACCACTACTGCAGCTCTTTCTTCCTTTCTTTCATTGCGTCCTTTACCCCTTCCCTTACGGCGTGGCTCAGGTGTCCAACGATATATGACACATACTCCCCCCTTTCCTTTCCCCAAAAGCCAATGATTATTAAACAACTGAAAGTTAATGTTAGCATGTCAGAGGCAGACCCTATGGTTTACATTGTGAACATGAGGCGAGGGTGACGAAGAATTTTGCAGTCCATCAAGTCCACGAAGCTTCGGCCCCTCAGTGACAGGGGCTCTCGACTGCTGCTCCAGTGTACCCGGCATCAATCCAGTCGGCTGAGGCAGCGTTTCGATGGAGCCGAAACTCTAAACGCGCTCGTGCGTTGTGCGATGTCAATGCACATTCAAGACCCACACGTTCTCTAAATTATTCCGGAGCCCTCTACTACGGCAAATATAAATTCTTCTTTCACTACCACTTTCCTGACCCTCCGCGGGGGCTCGGTGGCTAAAGCGCTCGGCTACTGGTCCGAAGTTCCCGGATTTGAACCCGACCACGGTTACCGCGTTTTTATAGAATAATAATAATAATAATTGCTTTTTTTGGGGAAAGAAAATGGCGCAGTATCTGTCTCATATATCGTTGGAAACCTGAACCACGCTGTATGGGAAGGGACAAAGGAGAGAGTGAAAGAAGAAATAAAGAGGTGCCCGTAGTGGAGGGCTCCGGAATAATTTCGACCACCTAGGGATCTTTACCGTGCAGTGCACTGACATCGCACAGCACACGGGCGGCTTAGCGTTTTTCCTCCATAAAAAGGCAGCCGCCGCGGTCGGGTTCGAACCCGGGAACACCGGATCAGTAGTCGAGCGCCCTAACCACTGAGCCACCGCTGCGGGTACGCGTTTTTATGGAGGCAAAAGGCGCGTTTTGCTGTGCGATGCTAGTGCATGTTAAAGATGCCAAGGTGGTCGAAATTATTCCGGAGCCCTCCACTACGGCACCTCTTCCTTCCTTTCTTTCACTCCCTCATTTATCCCTTTCCTTACGGCGCGGTTCAGGTGTCCAACGATATACGAGACAGATACTACGCCATTTCCTTTCCTGAAAATCCAATTATTATTGCTACCACTTTCCTCTTTCCCTTACGGTGCGGTTGAGGTGTCCACCGAGATGAGACAAATAGTGCCCCGTTTCCCCTCCTCAAACAGCCTACTTTTCAAAGGCCAATTTTCACCTGCCGCGGTGGCTCAGTGGTTAGAGCGCTCGGCTAGTGATCCAGAGATCCCGGGCTCGAACCCGACCGCGGCGACTGCGTCTTTATGGAGGCTAAACGCTAAGGCACCCGTCTGCTGTGCGATGTCAGTGCACGTTAAAGATCCCCAGTTGGTCGAAATTATTCCGGAGACCTCCTCTAGGGCCCCTCATTCTTGCTTTCTTCTTTCACTCCCTCGTTTATCTCTTCTCTTACGGCGCGGTTCAGGTGTTCACCGACATATGAGACAGATACTGCGCAATTTCTTTTCCCCAAAAACCAATAAAGACCAATTTTCATTGTACACGACACGGAAGTTTCTTTTTTGCTGTTCGTCATCAACAGGATAAAGCAAAATGAAGAGTAAAAATATCTGTTTCACCTGAATCTCAGATCCTAAACAGACATTGATTAAAACTTCGACGCAATGCCACCAGTACACAATTAGCATTGAAAACGAGCAAGGGATCCACTTAAACGTTGAATTTTTTAAGCAGAAGCCTATTACTGGACCATTGATTTTTTGTGCGCTGAATGCAATTGCTAGCGGTACCTAATCGAGTAAGCATAACTCCATTTGCGGTTTTTTTCGTCCGAGGTGCGATTTACCTTTTTTTTTAGCATAAACACGAGTTTAACATGTTTCGCCACCGGTTGGGTTTGTAACTTATTATCTCGGCCATATATATTATGTGCTCGCGTGCCTTTTATTTTACACTGGGCCAGCCGCGGTGGCTCAGTGGTTCAGGCGCTCGACTACTGATCTGGAGTTCCCGGGTTCGATCCCGACCGCGGCGGCTGCGTTTTTATGGAGGAGAAACGTTGAGGCGCCCGTTTGCTGTGCGATGTCAGTGCACGTTAAAGATCTCCAGGGGGTCGAAATTATTCCGGAGCCCTCCGCTACGGTACATCCTTCTTCCTTTCCTCTTTCACTCCCTCCCTTATCCCCTCCCTTACGGCGCGGTTCAGGTGTCCAACGATATATGAGACAGATACTGCGCCATTTCCTTTCCCCTAAAAACCAATTATTATATTATTGCTGGCCAGGCGGTCAAATAAACTACCCTTTTTGTATTTAGTAAGCCTATGCAGCTATGGCTAGCCAGTCTGTCTTCATAAACATCTTTTTTTTATGAACTGTAGCAAAACTTGGGATCACATAAATTCACCTTGCAAATATGGCGCGATAGTTTCGAAGTGTCCGTGCGGTCGGTTGGGGATTCTTTGGCGCACCATTACGCACATATCGGCACGCTTTCCACGTGACCTGCCATCCTGTTGTAATATACGCTATCGCACACAATACTCCGTGACGCTAATTAGTGGCCCTTAAAACTAAGTTTTCCCTGAATGCCTTTTCCGCACACTGCTATTGCGATCTGCTTGTACAAACCCTCTGTTTATCCTCCTCAACGAACATACTGATTTGTGAAGTAGATTGCACGGCTCCAGACCGAAGGGTCTCCGGTTCGCTGCGCTGGACAACCTTTCGAAGCAAACGCTGTACTAGCCTAGCGGCGCCGATTTCGTTGCGTCTGCACGAATGACCTTGAACAGGAGGAGCGGTGCAGCGTAAGTAACCACGTGACGCACCACGTGACTCGCAGCAGCTGCAGTCGTCGCGGTGGCTGCGCCCTGCCTATCCAGTTCAAGTCATCCGGAGCCGACGTCCTCGAGATTGCGTACTCGCAGACGTCGAGCCGAGTCTGATCACCCGGTGGACATTGGCAACCGTGCGAGGGATTTAGCAATCGACAGCGAGCGTAAAGGCGCTAAACGGCCAGCAGAATCCAAGGCAGGTCGGGAGCTTCGCCTGGCTCGACGTCGAGCGAAGCATGCGGAAGGAATAGAGGGACGAGACTTGTTAGCAGCCGAAGCGGAGACTGGCGGGCTGCTGGAAGCGAGTTCTCGCAGTGCGGAATGCTCAACGACCCACGTGTTCCATCGGTCTGTCAGACTGTGCTTCGGCCATGAAAACCTTAGGAAGGGACTTTACGTGTAATCATTGCTTTCGCTTGCATAACTATGATTACCTGAGCTTAGCCGCAGCCATTTTTTTCTTTGCAGCGAACCTACTTTTCTACGTCACTATACCCATTCCATGAATCTGGTTTTCGTTGTCGCGCCGATGCGTTGTTTTACTTCGAACCGCTATTGCTTTAATAGGTGGTGGTGAAAAACTTTATTTAGCGAAGGCCAAAAACGAAAAGAAAATTATGATGCTGCCGCTCTATGGGTGGCCTTCCTGCTGCCGCTTGTGGCCTCCAAGTCATGCCTGGCGGAGAATTCCGCTGCCCAGATCGTAAACCGTAGTTGAATATACGGCTCCGAGATGGCCAAAGATGCCTCCCACAGATGCGGACTGTTAGGTTGACATCTTGAATGGCAACGCCTTTGAAAAGACGTTTGAGGACAAGAAAGAAAGCACTTTGGAGGTTAAACAACGGTATTTGGCAGGAGTGACCATTACCGAATTGATGACGGCGTGTGAGTCGGTCAGTCGTGCTCAGCAATAACCTGACGTTGTGGACGATGGTAGCAAAGAAATTGGACCTTCCACCTACGCTGATAATAGTAACACTGTAGTCAGCCAGGTGGAGACGAATGATAACAGTGAGTTGTCACCAGGGAAGGTGCCTTCGAAAGTTGAATCAGGAACTTGCCCTGGTGTTCGACGAAGCGATTATGTCATTCCACTTGAAGACTTCTATGCTCGAATGTGAGTGGTTAACGACAGACAAGGGGTGCTGTTGTGGCAAGACATTTATACTTCGGTTGATTATAGATGCGTATAATCGCTACTACCGAAACCGCACGATAACGTATGGACATGGTCACGATAACAGTGCTATGAATGCACATGTAGCCTGTGCAACCACCGGCAGGGCGGCCGTGGCTTTGAGTGGAGGGACCGTAAACTCGACATTTAGAATTGTGATGTCCCCGCTGAGAATCACATCAAAGCCTCCGAATGGTTGAGTCATACGCGAGAGGCGAATTTCTCTGAGGCGGAGATCCACTTAGCAAGCCTGATGACAGCATGGTAACCTCGTCTATACTGAAACAACGAACATCTCTGAACATCGTCATAAACGTATTCAAATCGTTGGCCGAAAAGCCATTTTCTTCTCTCTTGTTTGTCATCACAATAATAATAATTGGTTTTGGTTTTTGGAGGAAAGGAAATGGAGCAGTATCTGTCTCATATATCGTTGGACACCTGAACAGCGCCGTAAGGGAACGGTAAAGAAGGGAGTGGAAGAAGAAAGGAACAGAGAGGTGCCGCAGTGTAGGGCTCCGCGGTCGGGTTCGAGTTCCCGGGTTCGAACCCGACCGCGGTGGCTGCGTTGTTATGGGGGAAAAACGCTAAGGCGCCCGTCTGCTGTGCGATGTCAGTGCGCGCTAAAGATCCCCAGGTGGTCGAAATTATTCCCAAGCCCTCCGCTACGGCACCTCTTCTTCCTTTCTTCTTTCACTCCCTAGTTTATTCCTTCCCTTACGGCGCGGTTCAGGTGTCCAACGATATATGAGACAGATACTGCGCCGTTTCCTTTCCCCCAAAAAACCAATTAATATTAACATTGGTTTTGGGGAAAGGAAATGCCGGGTTCGAACCCCACCGTAGCGGCTGCGTTTTTATGGAGGAAAAACGCTAAGGCGCCCGTGTGCTGTGCGATGTCAGTGCACGTTAAAGATCCCCAGGTGGTCGAAATTATTCCGGATCCCTCTACTACGTCACCTCTTCCTTTCTTTTACTCCCTTCTTTATCCCTTCCCTTACGACGCGGTTCAGGTGTCCAACGATATATGAGAGAGATACTGTGCCATTTACTTCCCTCAAAACCAATTATTATTATTATTATTATTAGAAAGGAAATAGCACAGTATCGACCTCACATATCGGCGGACACCTGAACCGCGCCGTAAAAGGTCGGATTCGAACCTGGGAACTCCGGATCAGTAGCCGAGCGCGCTAACCACTGAGGTTCTGCAGTAGTTAAACCACAGCTAATGTTGGAGTGGAAAGCAATACTGCGCAAAGTAAATCAGTCTTCGGGTAGGCAGCACAACGACCTTGATCAAATTTCAGCCCAACCAAGGATAGCCGTCTATGACCATATGGGACACAGTTCTGGTTTCGTATCCTTGAGCCCTGACCTTGACTCATGGCCTTTAGTTAACCTTTCGCATTGGGTGACCTTTGACATTGAGAACATCAGATGGGGTGTTGTGAAGCCACGTGATGACATCCGATGGGTGTGTCGTAAGACGATGTAATATCACGTCATAGCCATGTGGTCGTTTGTTTATATATAGAACGGCTGTCGCGAGCGTGTAACAGAGCTGCAATACACGAGCCTCAAATGCTTAGTAAGTCGTTGCTTTTTGCTAAATTCCAGAGTTGCGTAAGTTGAACACTGCATATTTTTTAAGTGCGTTAGCTCTTACTCAACACCTTTCTCGATTTCTTCGGGTCAGCTACCACCTCCCTTCGGGGTGAAATTTTCTAATTCCAAAATGACGGCCCTATACTAAATCGATATAGCAACCCATTAGGTGATTAATTAGTGACGTTATTATTATATCGAACTAGTGATTGACTGGTGACGTCACTGATATATCCGATGAATGACTGATTGCTGTCGTCACTTATAAATCCAAAGGTGTTAAATTCGTAATTAAAATAGTGTACCTCACTTAAATCTAATTGTAGCAAATTTAATTTACTTGTAGTAAACCAAGCAGCTAATGCTCGTTACTTCGTCTTCCAGACGGTGGCGGCATCTTTTTTCCCTCTGTTCTGTACCTGGACGCGTCCACATACAAAACCATCTGTTTATTCTTTTGGAGCCTGCCCAACTCCGATGATCTCGTGGCCTTTCTTCCTTCGTGGTTTTTCGTGTCCAAGTTTCTGGGCACCGGTTGAACCAAGAAATTGCTCCTCCTTTTGTTGTCAATGTCGGTTTTGTCTTCGCCCTCGTCTTCTACTAGGTATCCCAGTTGCGCTCTATACCAGGGGACGATCTACGTTTTTCCAGTTGAAACCTGAGCATGGTTTCGCTTTACGTGCTCCTCATAGGTGCCGTAGGCCCCCCATGTTCGTCAGCTCGGTCGAGGCGCTGTTCATGACGCCAAAGGATTTCTTATACACCTTTCTGGTGAAATTGTGGGTTGGGGAAAGGCAGTGTGGTGTCAGTGCATGTTGAAGATCCCCAGGTGGTCGAAATTGTTCCGGAGCCCTCCACTAAGGCACCTCTTTCTTCATTTCTTCTCTCAGTCCCTCCTTTATCCCTTCCTTTACGGCGCCGTTCAGGTGTCCCCTGTCAATTTTGAAAGGGCCCCGCCGCGGTGGCTCAGTGGTTAGGCGCTCGACTACTGATCCGGAGTTCCCGTGTTCGAACCCGACCGCGGCGGCTGCGTTTTTATGGAGGAAAAACGCTAAGGCGCCCGTGTGCTGTGCGATGTCAGTGCACGTTAAAGATCCCCAGGTGGTCTAAATTATTCCGGAGACCCCCACTACGGCACCTCTTCTTCCTTTCTTCTTTCACTCCCTCCTTTATCCCTTCCCTTAAGGCGCGGTTCAGGTGTCCAACGATATATGAGACAGATACTGCGCCATTTCCTTTCCCCCAAAAACCAATTATTATTAATTTTGAAAGGAAATGGCGCAGTATCGGTCTCACCTATCTCGGTAGACACCTGAACAGCGCCGTAAGGGAAAGGATAAAGGAGGGACTGAGAGAAGAAAAGAAGAAAGGGGTGCCGTAGTGGAGGGCTCCAGAATAACTCTGTCCTCATGGGGATTTTAAACGTGCGCTGACATCGCACAGCACACGGGCTCAGCGTTTCTAGTTCATCGAAACGTAGCCGCCTAGCTCGGTTTCGAACCTGGGTATTCCTGATCAGTAGGCGAGCGCCATAACCACTGAGCCCCCGGCGCGGGTAATGCTTGTTTCCATTTTGTTCTCTTCCCAATTTTTAGGTAGTAGATACGGGAGTGCGTACGTCATCCTCGGCATGGTGACCGTGAAAGTGATCCGCAACGACTCTCGCTCTTGCACCCCTTTTGCATTGTTCGTAACCCGGCTTAGCATTCTGCACATCTGTTTTGTTGAGCGTTCCAAAAGCTGGATGCCATGACCCCGCTTGCTTTTCTCCGGCAGCCGCATTCGCAAGATGCGATGTTTATTCATACTTCTTAGGAATTGTCCGTTGATTTGCAATTCTATCGTTCCCCTGCCCTGTTTCTTTTTGGCAAAAGTAATAAATTCTGATTTTTTTGGTGAGTACTGCATCCCGCTATATAAAGTGAATTGGCCGATTTCATCGGCCGCTCATTGTAGCTTTTCTTGATTGTATTCGCTCGATGCGTTTGCCATCCACACCGTTATGTAGTCCTCATTAATTGAGTGTTCTATATGTTTAATGTTTTTCTGGAACGAGGGAGAGATATCGGAAGCGTGGAAAGCTGCGAACCTGGTCTTCATTCCGAAGCCAGGGAAGAAGCTCAGCTTTGAGCATCTTAGACCCACTTCCGTCACATTTTACGTTGGAAAATTGATGGAGCACGTAATTCAAACAAAACTCTGTAGATTCATGGAACGTCAAAATCTTTATCCTGATACCATGATAGGCTTCAGGTCCAACCTATCAGCATACGATGTCATGCTACAGCTGAAGGAGCAGGTCATCGATAAAAGGACTGTTGATACTAGGGTCATTGTGGTACTGGACGTCTCGAAACTTTTGATAGTGTCAAACACTTTGCCATACTTGCGAACCTTATCGTGATATATGTTGGAGTCAAGGCATATATACTACCTAAGAGATCGACTTTCTCTCAAATCGGGCGGCCACCATCAGCCTGTGAGGACAATCATTCGAAAACATTAACTTGGGGAATAGAGGGACGCTGCAAGGTTCCGTTCTCTTCCCGACCCTGTTTAATGTTGCGATGATTGGGCTTCAAGGGCAGCTGAACGGAATCAGAAATCTGCATCACACTATATATGCCCATGATTTGACGCGGCGGGTGAGCAGGGGTAGCAACGGACAGATTGAAAGCACACTTCAGAGAGCCATAGATGTTATAGAAAAATATCTCGAGCCGAGTGGCTTAAAATGTTTGGCAGAAAAATCACAGGCTATTTTCTGTCATCTCAAGAAACGAAAAAAGAAACAGTCCCTCTTGCAAGGGCTGTGATATTGCTTTACGAGTGAACGGCAATGCCATTCCGACGGTAGACAGGTATTCGAGTCCTAGTACTGCGCATACAAGCAAATGGCACAAACACAGAAACTATCATGAGACTTGAAGCGAGTACCAGCCAGACGTGCCGGCTACTCAAGCGCATTTCTAACAAGCATTCGGGGATGAAGGAGGCCAATCTTTTGAGATTGGTTCAGGCTTTCTTCATAAGCCGAGTGTTATTCGTTGCCCCCATCCAAAACAGGCCAAAGCAGAAAAGGACAGAATTGAAATCATAATAAAAAAGGGATCAAAACCGCACTAGGTCTTCCTCCGAGCACTTCCACGGTAAAACTTCTAAGGCTAGGTGTCTCCAACACTCTAAATGAGCTCAAAGAAGCCACCATGGTGTCCCAGCATCAAAGGCTTTTAAAAACCAAAACTGGAAGAAAAATCTTGGAGCGCCTGGGGTTCGAACCCTCGGAGTGTTTATAGCGGACCGATAACCTACCTAGAACAGCCAGGGAGACTCAAAATTCTACCGCTGCCGAAGAACATGCATCCAGTATTTAACGAAGGTAGACGCAATGTTAGGGCTGTGGCCAGAAAGGCAAATGACGAGGTAGATCCGATGTGCTCTATACGCACACCGCCGAATACGATCGCAATGCAGCACACAAAGCGGTGGTGGTTCGTGAGAGTGGAGAGCCGGTCTCGTGCTGCACCGTTAAAAACACAAGTGCAACTGAGGCAGAAGTTGGCATTGATCTAGCAATAATGCAAAACGCTACAAGGGTGATAGTGAGTGACTCTAAGGCAGCCATTAAGAATTATGATACCGGAAATCTCTGATGCAGATGCAAAATTCTGAGAGAAGTGCAAGTATACCATAAGAGCTAACTTCGCTTGTTCCCGGCTCATCAGGGCCCGTGGGGGAACGAGAAGGCGCCCGCGACCACCCGAGGGCTCACTTCCCGGTCGATCGCCGCTTACGCACCGCCTCCACGCGAGGAACACCTCCCATCGGGTGACGAACTCACAACATTCCATGAAAATCATTTCTCCTTATAAGCTCGGTCGTAAGACCTATCCAGCAGCAGACAAACAGCTCAGTAGCAAAGACGAAATCATCTGGAGGAAACTGCAAACCGGAGTGTTTCCAAACCCTCAACTGTACAGTAAATGGCATCCAGAAGTCTTTAATCCTAGATGTACGCACTGCAATAGCATTGCAGATCTAGTCCACATGGTCTGGACCTGCCCGTTCTATGACGAGCCGAATAGAAATGTACAATCCTGGGAGAGCTTATTACTCAACCACGAAGCAGGACAACAACGCAAAGTCATCGGTCTCGCCGTGACCGCCGACGTGTCCCAATGATTCCGGCCCATGTTTAGGGTAATGAATGGTGGTTTAGCCTACAGCCTTCTCCCCCGTTATTTTTTATGGGTTCAAAGTAAATTTATTTCTCTCTCGCTCATTCTCATTGTCCAAGTTAATCCAATCATTGCTGTGTTAAAAAGTAAAGGTGTCATCCCGTGTTTTCTATAATCGCCCCTTCATTGGTTTGACTTCACGGGGATTTACGCGTCCCACAGCGACTCAAGCAATGGGAGATGGCGTAGAGAAAGGCTCTGGATAACTTCGACCCCTTTGCGATCTTTAATGCGCCCTCACATTGCACAGTACACAGTCCTCTAGCATTTCGTCTCCATAGAAGTGCAACCATCGCGACCGGGGCCACCGCGGCGGCTTAATCGCCCGTTGAATCAGAATCAGTTTATTAAACCGAACAAACAGTACATACACATATTTATTATATACAGAAGGTGGTCCCAATGCCAATGGTTGCACAGGAGGCCTCCTGTTGCAAACTTACAAAAGATCAATCTGCACGAACCACGGCGGATAAAATTGAAACAGAGTGCACAAAATAATTACTAAAACACGCGAAAATGCAATAAGATGCAATTGTAAAGAAAACATGAGTAGGGTAAGTGTACATAAACGTGTAAATAGAGGAGAGCAATTCAAGTGAGTGCTCAGTATGCTCTACGGAAAACAAAGATTACTGCTATTGAAGAAAAGCATGGAAACTACGCTCTAATATACGAATATTGGATGATTGCTTTATTCTAATTGATAATGAATTCCACAAATATGAGGCAGATAAGTTTACTGTGAATTTATTGTATTTAGTTCTAAGCTTAGGTAGTAAGAAATTGCTCTGGCATGAGAAGCGAGCGAAACTTCGTCGAGGAAACTGGGTACTATTAATTAACGGAATGGGAAGTGATCCTGTCTGGAAACTAAACATGAGAATGACAAGAGAATAATGAATCATGGATGAGATTCCTAGGATTTTATAGGTTTGCAATAAGCCTGCAGCACTGCATAAATATTTATTTGAGGTAATAATGCGTACGGCTTTATTCTGTATGTGTTGCTGCGGTAATATGTGTGTTCTGTAGGTGTTTCCCCAAGAAGACACACAATAGCTATTATGGCTATGAATGAAAGCATAGTACAGTTATACTATGCTGTACAGCATAGTATGGCGTTTGTAATTAAAAAAATTGTAACTTTATGTGGTTAGTTTAATTCTAAATAGTCGTAGGCAGTCAGGTAATCAGTGGGAATGCTTGTGTTAGTGAAACCATCGATCACTAGCAGGAATTCGACACGAAGATGTGTTTATCGCGGAGCGCCACACGGCGCGTTTGGTACAGTGAAAAAGAATGCAGTTCTCGTAAACAAGAAGCTAACCCCGCATCTTCTACCACGAAAATGCGCTGCCTACAGCTTTCATGTTGCCGTTGGGAAAGATCGCTACTCGAATTAACCGAGCGGTCAATCCAGAAAATCACCGATGCGAGCCCTCGACGAAATTAGTGGTTCTCGAGGTAAACAGATGGAGCAGTAATGTACGAACCGCGCCGTAAGGAAGGAGCAGGAACAAACTTTTTTTTGTAATATGACAAAGAGGGTAGGAGTTAGGTATGAGGTTTAGACAGGAGCGTGGGTCGTGGCGACGGCGCTAGGTGACTTGAAGAGAATGCTTCTTGCCGACCTACATTGTCCAGCCCCCTATCCAGAGGTGTACCTTCGGGTGAGGGCTAAGCAACGCAATCTCCCACTGACTTTGATTTGAGAGTTGGAAGCTGACAGAAAGTTGGTCCTCTGGGCACTCGAAATGGATGCGATTGAGATTTGCTTTCGAATGATCGCAGAGTGTGGAGCGGGAATTGTATTCCGCGGGATACATCGGGAAGTAGATATAAGGATTTGGGAATGTCCCCTTCTGAAGTTGCCGCCATGAAACCTGATTTCCTTTGGCGAGGGATTTGCGCGGAGTTTGGTATTTGAGTCGATGGTTTCGATAGTAGAGGGTGATTTCATGGTAGGTTACCAATTCAATTTTCAATTCCATTTATTTCCAGAAAAAAATTCTGGGGGTACACCTGGGCTAAAAGCTTCATTTGTCCGCTGGACGAGGCCCAGGGCCCAGCGTATTACAAGGCAGGTCAAGTCACACGAATATTGAAAAGAGAAAAAATAAAGGAACATAAAATACAATTACTTAAACACACAGCACAGATAGACGTGTAAAATGTGGTTACTAGTTGAACGCGTATACAATTTCGTAGTAATGTAAAACTGAAAATGAAACATGCATATGGATGATTATAAACACATTATAACTCAAAATAAAAAACATCAGTCCAACACGAGGTAGAAAAACAGAGCAAAAGAAAGAAGTTTATAGAATGTGGTTACAATTGTTGTGCGGTGAAAAATAATATAGAGAAAAATATTTGGAACAATGGAAAGCAGTTATTCACTAGAACATCTATAGGGATACAGAGTACTGTCACCACTGGTTAAAGCTGAGATTGGTAAATTGCGAATATATATTTAAAATTGACGGGACGTTGTGCTTAAGAGGGTTCACCAGTGACAGTGCCCTTAGGAAATACATGGGAGCTTTCAGAAGCTGTAGGGTGTCTAAAAATATCTCGATTTTCATAAAGTCCGTGGCAGCATTTTTTTCTTGAGTGAATGGAGGAAATGTTGCGGACAGATATTATTTTTTAAGCTTCATTTTTTTACAAATCAGAGGTAAATATCCAGAAAAATTGCACTTCTAGATATGTCGGTCTTATGTGATCTCGTGAAAAAACGTCAAATATTAGAATTTCGTGTGCAACATTTCCTTCCTTTTTCTTTCTTCATTGTCAAGCCAAAATTTTCATCCATATCGAGCTTAGTGTTTGCGTTTTACAGGCTCTGAAAGTTGTGTGCGCCTTTTCACCGGGGATTTGAAATTCGCGCCAATTTTAACGCGCGACATGGCTCCATCTGGCGTCAGGATATTTCGTCGCTACTACATTCTACCACCAACCTCTTGGTTGTCTGTGTTCGTGCGCGCAGGATCTTGCTCAGAACTAGAGTCACTAAGTATAGCTTGGAAGGACTAGAGCTCTTTCTTTCCTTTTTTCTTGCTTGGGCTGAATTCGGAAATGATTTCTGCTTTCCTTTTTTGCTGGAGCTCTTGGTGCGGAAAGGAAGTGGGATGCAAGGCCACACCCAAAATTGCCCCCCTTTCCCCTCCCGGCAGCCACACAATAAGGCATTGTTAGTGCCAAAACACAGGAAGAAGGCTCCCTATTCAGGACAGTGTGGGAGAACAGAATTGTTCCTTGCCCAGCGCAGGGGCGCAGTAACCCAGGTGTTGATAAAAGTCAAGAATGCAGCTGCAAATATTCCTCATAGGAGGCCCTCGAGCAAATAGCGGCGCTTACATGAACCCAACACGCCTGGCTGTTGAGTTATCGGGCCGAAAACCGCTACTGGGTTCATGTAAACGCGCGCCGAGTCGGGAGTCGACGGGTCGGGTCCAGTAAACTCCGCCGCAGGGGTAGGTGGCTCAACTCGACCCTGACCCGATGTGCTTGTAATCGCTGTCGAGTCGAAATCAGGGTTATTGAGAGGGGAGAGGATAAATGCGAATTTGTTTTTCACGTGCGCCGTCGCGCCTCCGATACAGCGATCGCGCGCCTCAATATTGGAGGCTATGCTGTTTTCTCGACGCTTGGTGTCGCTACAGTTGAACCGGTCTCGAATCGCTAAAATCGAGTTCATGCAAACACGCACTGGTTGAGTTGGATTGACCATGCTCAACCCGGCCCCTGAATCGACCCGAAGCTATCGGGTTCATATAAATAGGGCTAATGGCGTCGACTGACTCTCATGACGTAGCGACTGACCTCCTTTTACTGAGGCACTTGCCAATGACCTGCGATTTCACGCTATACTCGCGGTAAACTATCTGTAGCAGTGCAACAGCCCACATCAAGGTGAAAGAGGACCGTTCCTTCCTTTTCCTGCTCAGCCTCTGCTGAACTGCAACTGCGACGTCATGAGAACCGGTCGAAGCCGACGTTCGCCTCTGGCTCAAAGCTAGTGAAACCAGAATGTGTCGGATCGGCATGGAAACATCGGTTCTCTAACGAATCTTCGGTCGAGTGCCGCTCTTTTCCCTCAATTCTCCCCCCGACCAGGCATATCTCTGCCAGAATGTTCGCATTATCAGTGCAGGTGCTGTCCGCGGGTAAGCGTGGGTGCACCTTGTCTGCAGAAAGGAGCTCGCGGATTTCCGAGCCCCCCACTCCAGAATAGACATCTCCGTGGTGTAAATAAAGGAATTTCAAACGTCCATGGCCTGGCTGGCGAAATCATCCAGTTTTGCTCCTGAACCGGATTCGCCGTCTTCATTTTCACGATTAGGTACGCCTTGGCATCCGCCACACCTAGTAGCACCTCCTGCACTGCGCTTCCAAAAGTCGCATATTTCAATAAAAAAACGCTCGGAAAGGGGCGCTTTATAAACACATATATAAAATATATAATACATAAAAGTGTATAACATAAAATATATAAAAAAACATAAAAAAGCAGGGCGCATAATGAGACTTTCCCGGAAACCATAGTAGGTGTGGAATTTTCGCTTTGATACCCGTGACGTCATGACATTTGAGGTGCGCTGCCCTTTTTGTGTACAGAAAGAGTGCAAGCGGTTGCCGTTGTTGCAGCGCCCATATTTTCTTCTATTAAGCTTCAATGTTTATTATTTTTTTTCAAAATAAACCACTAATAGCAACTTTGTCCACAATAATTGGAAGTCGCATGTGCAATGACGAAATTTGCGTTCAAAGTCACCACGAACAGAAACAAGACGATCTCAGTGCATTTGCAAACTACACATCTCACCCTTTTACCCAAGTTTGATTTGTTCCGTTGTGAAATTATGAGCAGTGGGCAGGAAACGAAGTATTTCAGCAGTAATTTAGTTAATGAACTGATTATCACCCATAAATAAACTGAACAATTCGGCGACGCCGATAGCAAGAAACGTGCTCGGTGGTCATCGAAGAGGAACCTTCAAGACAAGGCGCTAAAAACAACTGCAACCACCCAGAATAATGTCGAAATAGTTGCGCCTGGCTGCAATCCTTCCAGATAACGCTGATCGCATCTCGCATAACAGTGATATTCCTGCGCGCCAACGGTTTTGAACTCGAACAAACAAGTAGTACAACAGTTTCGCAGCATTACTTCTGTAAAAGATGCATCGGCCGGGTGCTTAAACGAAAAGTACGGTCAACAACAGCAAAGACAATGCAAAATAAACACTGGAAAGCGCAAACAATGAGAGCACAAAAAGCTTTTCACTGAGGTCGCGTCGCCCAATCGGCGTCCACACTCGTACACGGTCACCTGGCTTGTATCGCGAGTGGCGATGGAGGAACACGCGGAATACGGAATAGCTGGCTGAAGTGCCGAATGGGAGGTGTTCCCAAGGTGTGTCAGAAGACACACTTATCTGTTCTGGCTAGGCGAAACCAGCACTGCTTCTAACTACAGGCTGTATACCCCACCCTACCATTGTAATGTACTTTCGCGGAAAATATGCGAGGGAGCTTAGGGGGGACCCAAACCGGAAAACGTACTTTTCCTTGTGGCAGCTCAGTTGTGGGTTAATGGGAAAATGTCCATTCTATGACCACCACCACTTGAGACCGGTTATTCTTTTGTGCTTAGGTCTCCCGGCTTTGGCAGGATATACACAGAAAGTTCTCGGCCCTACTTTTTGTTCGCGGAAGAACTAATACTTTCGTGGCGCGGTCAAGGAGCTGTCGCGGTAGAATTTACAGACCTCGAGGGGAAATAGAAGTTCCCTCCTTTTTGTGGTACTTAAGTGCTGCCATCTATCGACAGAAAAAGTTCAAATCTGCGATGCCGGGGCTAGCAAAAATCTTTTCCTTCCTTTTTGCTATTATTTTTAATAAAACCACTACCAACACCACCACCACCACCTCGTAGCTGGTTAGCCCTCTTAAGGGACTGTAGTGTGTAATTGGTGCGGAAATGGGAATTTGCCATAAATCAGTGCTGCGTGTAAATGCATTAATGCTGCTATGTTGAAGGGATGCGAATGTAGAAACAAATTGTCTCCAATGGCCTGATGAAACATAACATGAGCGCAACATGCGAAATTCATACATACTTTTAGGGGACGTATTACTCACGGAAATATTGTTCAGTAGAAGAAAAGCAGTGAATGTTAGCTATGTTGCGTTCAATCGTTTTTTGTAAAATGTCGATCTTTTTAATGTTCTCTTTAGTAGTTGTTATCCACACTAAATATCAATAGCTATTATATGACGAGAACGGGGCGTGGTATATCTGAAGTTTAATATGAATAGGGAGAAAAGAACGGCATCGCGATAAGGCACCGCTTGCCTTGCAAAGTTTTGTGCACACGTTGTCAATGTGTGAATCCCACGTTAATGTTTCGGAAAAGGTCACTCCCAGAATTTTATGCTCTTTAAAGCGTTCCCTCCTGAACCAGGCGCACTGTTTGCTGTGTGCCCGGTTGACGAATCCTCGGTCACATTCATGAGCTACCGTGTTCCGTGGGTGGGATGCCTGTGCTGGCACCCATATGATCTGGAGCCGATCGGCGGATAATTTGTCTCTTACAAAGATGGAGAGAGGGAGGGCATGAAGCCTTCTTTTAGCGAGGTTAATAACAATAATAAGTGGTTTTTGGGGAAAGGAGATGGTGCAGTATGTCTAATATATCGTTGGACACCTGAACTGCGCCGTTAGGGAGGGGATAAAGGAGGGAGTGAAAGAAGAAAGGAAGAAAGAGGCGCCGTAGTGGAGGGCTGCGGAATAATTTCGACCACCTGGGGATCTTTAACGTGCACTGACATCGCACAGCACACGGGCGCCTTAGCGTTCTGCCTCCATAAAAACGCAGCCGCCGCGGTGGGGTTGGAACCCGGGTACTCCGGATCAGTAGCCGAGCGCCCTAACCACTGAGCCACCGCGGCCGGTTAGCGAGGTTCCCGATTGCTGATTTTGAATTACTGAGGGTGTATTCGGCCTTGGTGCCAGCTATAGCGAGCGCCATGACCGCCTCCTCAGCCTCTATCGACAGTCGGGTGTTCAGGGAGGTGGCCGCCACCAAGGGTTGTCCGTGGTTGTCTACGACCGCGAGTGCAAATGCTTCCTTGTCCGGGTATTCTGCCGCATCCACGTGAACCGTTTCAGGCAAGCGGGACTAGGTTTTATGCAGTGCCTTGGCTCTGCCTCCCTCATTCCTCTTTGTTTGTTATGAATTCTGAGGATGAGAAGAGACGTACTTGGTGCTTACTTTGAGTTGGCCAATTATCCCATTATTTCTCCCACTGTTTATAGAAGCGTTCTTAGTACCCGAATGGTTTGGACTTCGCGTATTTGGGCACCATCGGTGTTGAATACCACCTTAGAGGGGTTGGAGACCTCGGGGTCTTTTGCGAAAGGCCAGGAGATCTGATTTACTCGGGGAGCAGGTTAAGCCATGCTCCTGACATGAGACTGGACGATATCAGAAACGGTTTGAAGTGTCTCCTCAATCTGGCCATAATTTCCTGCAGCAGTCCAGAAGGTAATATCGTCCGCGTATAGAGAATGCTCTAGATTGGGAATTTCTCCGAGGTTATCGGCCAGAGGGAAGAGGGTCACGTTGAAAAGGAACGGCGAGAGTACAGCGCCTTGTGGTTTACATATTCCGCCTAGATGTAAGGTGTTAGATTTGGCGGAGCTGACTTGTATTTGTGCTTTCCTGTTCTTCAGAATAGCTCTAACATAGTTGTATGTCCTGTTCCCGACATTAAGATTACAGAGGGCCAACAGTATTGCAGAGAGATTAACATAATCAAAAGCTTCATATAGGTCTAGTGCAAGCATTGCTCTTGGTCGGTGCGAGAGGTCTCGGTCTACGATTTCATTTCTGAGTTGAAGCATGACGTAATGCGCGGACAGATGTTGCCGGAAGCTGAGCATGGTGTGCGGATACAGTTGTCGGTCGTCCATGTGCCAGTTCAGCCTGTTGAGGACGACATGCCCCGAGAGTTTACCGGCTCAAGAGATGAGGGATATAGCTCGGATATTTTCAAGCTTGAGGGGTTTCCAAGGTTTTGGTATAAAAGTAATTTTTCCGTGTTTCCACCGTTGAGGAATGCGACCCTCTTTCCAGCAGCTGCTCATGTACTCCTCGAGAGCAGTAATGTATTTCCCATCGATTTTACGGAGTCTTTTATTGATTATGCCATCTGTCGCTGGGGCGGAGGTGGTGCGTAGCTGCCTTAGCGCTGCCCAGACGCCTGCCTGGAGATTTCGTCGTCTAGCGGGGGGATCATACTCCCTTGATATCCAAGAGCAGGGGTGGGGAGAGCGTTTTCGATACATTTGTTTTTGAGACAAAAAATAAGGTCGTAAATGAGAATGACACGGAGTAAAAGTGGAAGACATGCCGTAGTGGATGGCTCCGTAATAATTTCGACCACAAGAGGATCCTTAACGTGCACTGACATCGCAAAAGCACACGGGCGTATTTTGCGATTCGCGTCCATCTAAACGCGGCCGCCACGGTGGGGTTCGCATCCCGGCACTTATGTCCTGGTTTTGGGGACAGCAGTAGCTACGGGGACAGAGGAAAACAACCTCCATTCCTTGAAACATTGAAGCTACCTGTACTTCTGTCCATGTGATCTTTTTTATCCGCAGTCTTAGGAAACCAACAAGCTCGGTTTGAGGGCAGTTGAGCACCTCGCCTCTAATGAGTAACCGCCGTATGTTTGGTTGGCTTCGTTCTTGGAAGTAGAGTTAGGCTTACGGAATGTATATTCGCGCAAAACCCCGATTTCTTTTCGCTTAGTTTGTGAAACCAAGTTCGGTACAAGTTTGAAAATTTGTCGTCTTTTAGCTCGACGCAGAAGTGTCATCAACTGGCGTTCGCTGACGCATCAGTCTTTCCGAAATATAACAAAGGGGCCACGGTGGAGGGGGGGGGGGGGTGCGCAGACGCCAAGGGCGTCGTGACCTGCGCGGCGGATATAATTACAATATTTACATGAGGATAAGCGAAACCCAATATAAATTTTACGATACAACATCCTCGCCACACTAACTCTGTTCTTCGTTCGAAAAATATGAAACAGAGTGCAGTGAGCGGGATGCCGAATGCGATTTCGTCAGCTTTGTCAACACATGGGAGATAGCTGCTGTGGCAGCCTGAAAAAGGCGGTTCTACAAAAAATGGCCGTGCATTTCATTTTTGTACTCGTACTCTCCAATTGTCCCATTTCACGAACGTCAGATCATCTTAGGAACAGAATTCAAGCACTTCCAGGAATGGGGTTTTCCAAGTCACAGCATGCACTATTTTAACTGCATACATAATTTTGACCGTGTGTTCAGATGGTAGCTGGCTGGAGACTTTTCGTTAGCGTTATTCCTTGTTTATCCTTTGTTGTTTTTCCTTAATTGATAGTTTCGTGCTACACAAGAGTTCGCTTATAGATCAAGCGCATATGGATATATTGTTGCATGCATCTGTAATGAGTTTACCTTTAACATATATGAATGTATGTTCGTAATTGTTATACGGCACTAAATGTTTTGGGTGTTGCCTGCCACACTGTTCGCTAAGTGAACACTGCGGTTGACTGCATGCATCTTTTGTATAAAGATTATATACGTACAAAACTGTTTCGGGTCACAAACACCTGAAAAAAATGTGCAAAAGGTGGGTATTCTGGCTGACAGTCATTCAAAGTCAAGAAGCGGCTAGTGCCTCCCTGTTTAGTATGGAAAATGTAAACTGCCAACACAATATAGAGCATTATTAGGAATTGGAGTCCATCTATGGAATGAAAAATTATAGTTGTAACGTTAAGAGACCGGAAGCGGGCAGAGTGGGTGAGGGAACAAACACGTGTTAATGACATCCGAGTCAAAATCAGGACGAAGAAAGGGGCTTGGGCAGGACATGTGATGCGAAGGCAAGATAACTGCTGATCCTTAAGGGTAACGGTGTGGATTCCAAGAGAAGGCAAGCGCAGCAGGGGGTGGCAGAAAGTTAGATGGGCGGGTGAGATTATGAAGTTTGCGGGGATATGGTGGGCGCAGCTGGCAAAGGACAAGGTTCATTGGTCAGACATAGGATAGGCCTTTCCCCAGCAGTGGGCGTAGTCAGGCTGATTATGGCGATTATGATTACTAGTTCCATTTGTTGTCGGGTCTTCTGGCTGTTCATTTTGATTAAAGGGCCTCTTAGTGAATAACTGCTCAAATGCACTAATTGGCTAAATTATTCTTTATTTACTCGTTTTTTTAATTTGTTTAAGTGCTTTCAGACGACAATAAGAGCATATTAATGTCACTTTAGAGTGGTCCTAGTGCTCAAAACGATATTCTACGCTGCATCTGCATTTTCTGGATTGTTGTTTACGTCTCATGTATCAGAAAGATACTGTGATTTTTGCTACACAGTCCACACCCAGCGTATAGACATCCTGCATGTTTGCACACAACTGAGGCGGCGCTGCAGTCGCAGGCGGGCTGGCGGTAGGCAAGAGGTCAGGGAGAGAGCGTAACGGGGAAGTACTGAGCGCGGGTTCTCAACTCCTGTAGGCGCATTTTCAGTTTCTTCGACTCACAAGAGTGTTTCATGCATTGAACGGGGTAATTTAGATCGAACTACACGGGCTCGCTTTGACCACGTGCAGCTTGTTCAGGGAAAGAGCTCAGCACTAAGCATTGTGTACGTGACTGGCGGTAAAACTGAAAGCGCTCCTGCCATTCATTCCTACTCTATGCATCGAATAACATCACTTGTAAACAAGAAAGTAAGAAAAGGCGAAGTGAAAAATCACGCACAAAGAACGGGAAAATTGAGGCTTCGATAGTGACAAGTCGACTTCAAGGGGAGAACGCCTGTACGAGATGATGGCAGGGCAGCAGTCAGAAAAACAAAATAAAAAGAATAAAACACAAATTCGAACAACAGAGCGACAACAACACAAAGTATGAATAGCGTGAAAGTGTCATGAAGGCGGTTGCAAACAACACTGTTTATGCAACGGAGAACTCACAATGCCAGTTCACACACACCAGAAAGAAAGGAATAAAAATGGAGTTGGCTGTCGATCCTCTAGCGCACTCCCATTTTTGAAAGTGAGGACAGCTTAGCATCTCTTTGCTCCCGTACACGCTTATTTGTGTTTATAGTGCAGAACATGCATGGCAAACAAAATAGGGCGAGTACTGTCAATAGCTGATCAGTTTGGCTCAACACCGAAAACCAAAGTTCGAACGGCATGAACTAATCACGCACGCAACCTATACGAAATTCTTATTGTGTAAATAGTTTGTGTATATTACCTCTCGCTTATCCTCTCTTCCCTATCCTCTCCCCTCCTTATTTCCGCTTCCCCAGCTCAGGTGCCTCAGTATCGACGACAGATGCCGGGAGTAGCAAAAACCTTTTCCTTCCAGCCGCCGCGGTGGCTGATTGGTTATGGCGCTCGGCTGCTGGCCCGAAAGACGCTGGTTTGAACCCGGCCGCGAAGGTCGATGGAGGCGAAATTCTAGAGGCCCGTGTACTGTGCGATGTCAGTGCACGTTAAAGACCACCAGGTGGTCGAAATTCCCGGAGCCCTTCACTACGGCGTCTCTCATAGCCTGAGTCGCTTTGGGACGTTTAATACCCATAAACGAACCAACCTTTTCCTTCCTATTTATTATTTTAATAAACTACTACTAATACGGCTTTTGCTCTGTTGAGGTACACACTGAAGGCCTTGACGCGCCGCTTCGAGCCGTCGATGGCCGCGGACAGGGACAGAGGACCGAGGCGACTCCAGAAGGCACGTAGGCAGTGGCTCCTAGGAGGTCACCGCGTCGACTTCCCCAAGAGGCGTTGACTGCGGGCCCTCGTTGCGTTGACAGGAAGCAGCAACGCCGAAAGCGGTGGAGTCCACGCCCAGTCGGTAGGCCTCGGGAAGGAGACGATGAAGCCCGCTTGCCGCGTTCCACCACCGGCGATTAGAATGTAATTCTCCACATGTGCCACAAGTCGCTGTACTACATCGGGTTTTTACTTTTACAATCCTTGCTTCGCCTTCCTCTTCAGAGCACGTCCCACAGCCCTCCTTGATTACTTTACCTACTATTATTTTGTCCAACAGTGTGCACTAACTCATGACAGAATGAAGATAGATAGATTGATAAAGAGGAGGTGGGAAAGACAGGGATGTTAACCAGAAAGGGGTTCCGATTGGCTACCCTGCACTGGGGAAGAGGGATTAGGGGGCTAAAAGGAGGAATAGAGAAGGGAAAAAAGGCATAACACACATACACACGCACAACGCTGTCACAATTTGTCACTCAATCCAGTCGCTTTCAAGCAGGCAAAGGGTGCCTTGTATGCCTTGAGGGCAGTCGACTGCTGTGGCCACGGACCGAGGATCTTTTGCTCTGTTGATGGGCGAGGATCGAGGCGATCCAGGGCACAACACTGTGTATGGTCTGCTCACAACCGCAGCTTTCACAGGCAGGACTGTCGGCCATCCCCATCCGGAAAGCATGGTGGTTGGTAAAAGCAACACCGATCCGTAAACGGCATAACAATGTTGCGTCGCGACGTGCTAAGTTACGTGGGAGACGAAGGCAGAACACTGAAGATCTCTATAGACTCAAATGAAAAAACTGAAAGGCCGATACAAACAGGCAGGTGAAATACGTAAGGAAGCAAGAAATGCAGGAAAAGAGGCGAAGTAGACAGAGCCGAAAATATCTGAAAGAAAGCAAACTTGCACACCGCAAAAGAGCCCGACTGACGTCCATCTTGCCTGGTCTAGAGGCCCCCTTGAAAGCTTGCAAATATAGCTAATTAGAAATACAAATGATCAAGAATGATCCCACTGTTGAAAAAACTTGTTTCGTTTTCAATTCCACTGGTACAGATAAAGCATAACTTACAGACTGGAGATTCAACGACTGGTCCAAAAAATAACGATGAAAGGCGAAATCAGAGAAAATAAAAAATGGAAACGCCTTTAACTCGTCTTGGCGTTATCGAGAGATTTGCGGGAGGAAACTGAGAAACACTACGCACGCCAATATAGAGACTGGTGTCTCAATCATCTGTGCGCCACGTATATAACTCGTGTAGGTGCAGTGCTGCAAGACACGTACGAATTTGGCGAAGTGTAAACTCTGCAGCACGCTAGCTACAGCTGGATTGGGCAAAATTAGTGTAAACTGGGTGAGTGGTAGCAACAGGACTATGCAAGACAGACAAGCACAGAATGAAGAATTTGTACTGAATGTAGGATGAATAGACGGAATGTAATGTTGGCCGTCAACTGATGTAGACTCACAACACAGACTTGCACTGTCAGTAGTAAGGCTCTTCTACAGTGAGGAGGGTGAGGCAAGAGTGGAGCATCTTGCGTGGATGTCGAACCTACCGAGAGGAGCTTAGGGGGCACCGGTTTCATCTGCGGCCATGTCAGTTTTCTCGTCTCGATAAGTCACGGCCCTACTTATCGAAAAGGCAGAAAACTGGACACTGCGACGCAGTGTGGTCGAAGGGCCCGACAGTATAGGCAGAGGGCGCACGAAAGGAAGGCTGCACCGGCAACTGCCATATCGGGCCAGATGCCACCGCAGGCCGAATGCACCAGTGCCGTTGGATCATGAGAATGCTGAAGTTAGCACATCTGCAAAGTAACAAAAAAACCGTGAAAGACACAACAGCATACCGAAGTTTCACATACTCACCACAGGAGCATAGTAGTTGCGATTCGAGCGTTACGCCGCGGGGCTGAAAAAAGTAGCAATAGCGAACTGCCGACCTTGGCTGCAGCGGAAACACGTTGTGCCACAGACCGGTGGCAACGTCTGTTCTTGGGTGATGCTGGACGGGGCTGGCGAGAATTGCCGAGCGCCGTGTACGGTCACAAACCACATGTCACTCAAGAGCATATCCGGAAACAGGCGTTCGGTGGCACGACATGGTGGCTTGGTCGCAACGCCGTTCAGAACGGGTTTTTGTTTCATGACGCAAACGCTAGCGGGCACGCAAATGTAAACCCCCTTGGGGCAGCTAGGAAAGTTGGATATTCAGAGTGTTTCACCTACGAGTTTACACAATATTTAAAAATAGGCTTTCTTTCTTTGACGAGCGCTGCTTTCGGCATAGCATTTTCCGCGTAGAAGTAAATCACCATACAGCTAAGGCGTGCTAACAGCAAGCTGGTTAACTTGAATAGTTAGTTAAATAGTTACGTTCCTAACTATTACTGTTGTGCTGCTCAATTACTAAAAGGCATGTAGACCACCGTAAGTAGTATCGATTTCAATTTTTTGTAAATTTCGAAAACGCGGTTACCCCCGCCGCTGCGGCCCAACAAATTTTGGCTTCAGCACGCCAAAATACATGCGCTTTCGAGGAGCTTGCAGGCAAACCGACCTCCCCAATGTACGTACCTGGTCGCAATTGCCAAAATTTATTGAACCACAGCGCCGAGGATAATTGCGATTTCGGAATTCTAAAAACTGATACCAATATTACTCACGGTAGGCTGCACGCCTTTCAATGATTAAATATCAAAACAGCCATAGTTATGAAGTCAAATATTCAGTATTATTCTCGCTTACTAGTTAGCACACCTTAAATGAATGCTGGTTTACTTCACCGCTGAGATTGCTACGCCGAAAAAAGCCCACTTCAAACTCTAAAATGCAATATATAAAAATTGCGTAAAGTTTTAGGCGAAACACCCTGCTTATGCAGTTTCCTCGCTGGCTCAATACCTACAGCTGAACTGCCTGTAGCCAGCTACCCCTAAATCTGTATGCGTCCCAAGTCCTAGCACACCGCGCTTCCGTCAGGGACCATACACCCGATGGCGATGGTCCATGAAACCTCCCTTCTATACGTTGTATTTGTTTATTATTCAATGCTCGCGGAAACAGCGCGAGTTTCCGGGGTCCACTGATATGTGCGAGACAATTACTGCGCCGTTTCCTTTCCTCAAAAACTAATTTTTGGACCTTAAAATTTACTCCAACAACCTTTGTCGCCGCGGGGCGGAAGGAAAGGCGCCAGTCGATATCCAGGACAAGGTACCGCACAGATTTACGCCAAGGAATCGGAGTCCCGTCCAGTGACAGTGGCGCAAGGTGCGCGCACGAGCGCGAAACGCAGGCCACGGCCACCGATTTGTTCTTATTGTGTAAATAGTTTGTGCATATTACTTCTCCCCCTATCCTCTCTTCCTGTCCCCTCACCTCTTTCATTTCATTTCTCCATTCTGCCTGCTATCCTTCATTTCCGCTGCCCCAGCTCAGGTGCTTCAGTATCGATGGCAGATGCCGGGGCTAGCAAAAATCTTTTCCTTCCTTTTTGCTATTATTTTTCAATAAAACCACTACCACCACCACTCCAACAACCTAGAGCAGGTTTCACGGACACGTGACCTCGCGCTTACCTTCCAAGCCGAGGGCCTAGCTCATAGGTGTATTTCTCGACTGTCACCGGTCGGTCGTCAGTGGAGCAGCTTCTACGAGTCTCCGTTGGAAGACTGACAGCAACCCCACGGCAGCAGGCACAGAGTCATATATATCAAGGAGCAATGCCGCTTGAACTACACGGAGAAATAAATGTCAGGGATAACACCAACGAAGGACGAGCGGTGGTCTGACGGTCGCAGTTTTGATTCGCGAGTCAGCAGCATGCGCATGCGCGTTACTGTCGGCTACAGAACTTTTCAAAGCGATCCGGCGATCTGCGTTGTCGCGCTTATCAGCTATAGAAAACTTCCCCTGGGTGCAAAGGCCGCGAACTGTGACAGTGCACGTCGCCGTGCCGCTGGATCTATGGGCAGACGGCCCGTCGTCACGTTTCCAACGGCAATACATTTTTTTCTTTTTGCTTTCGTTGTCTGCCTGCCTCTGGCCCGTGTAGATGAAGTGTTATAAATACTGCTTTAGTCGTGGAAGTTTCGCCTTGAATGCGCATGCCATAGCTTCGGCGACGTTTTCTGTGTGCCTGTCATCTCCTGCCCTTTCAACAAGCGGACTAAAAGCAGAGCAAAATTGTTCGCGTTCCTTCCTATTAATTTGAAAGCCTAAGGGGTTGCAACTTTCGCAGAGTGAAGGAAGCGCCTTCAATGACAAAAAGAGACAGTTGTGCATAACGCATTCAAACGTCGAGAAAAATCGAAAATTGTTTTGGGGAAAGGAATTCGCGTACCATCTGGCTCACATCTCGACGGACACCTAAAGCATGCCATAAGGAGAGGCATAAAGGAGGGACTGAGAAAAGAAACGAAGAAAGGGGTGCCGTAGTGGAGGGCTCCGCAATAATTCCGACCACCTGGGGATCTGAAACGTGCACTGACTTCACACAGCACACGGATGCCTTAGCGTTTTGTCTTGTATAAAAGCGCAACCGCCGCTGTCGGGTTCGAACCCGGAAACTCCGGATCAGTAGCCTAGCGCTCTAACCACTGAGTCACCGCAGCGGGTACAATAAATCCAACTTTCAATTTTCGAAATACAACTTTCAGTTTTCAGTTCTTTGTTCTTTCTCTCCCTCTTTTACCCCTTCCTTCAAGGCGCGGTTCGGGTGTACACCGAGATATGCGAGACGGTTATTGTGCCACTTCCTTTCCTCTAAAACCAAACAAAGCAAGTGAGCCGACGGCGCTCATAGAGTTCATTGGTTCTGACAACTTTGCAAAGGCCGTTCATTTTCGCGAAAGGAAAGGCGCACAACCGGCTCCGTGGGTCAGTGTATTCCTCAATCTCCTTTCCATGTACGTAGCGTTGGTGTCCAACTACAAAAGACTGCTTTGATTGCGTTCCGCACACTAGATGGGCAGCGCGCCCTCCCACCCTGGGACGTGGAATGCAATTAATGGTTGATCGCGACAGATTGATCACCAAATGAACGCTGCGGCCTAGCTCTTGCTGCAGTGCCGCATGTCAGCCACAACGCTGTCAGCGCTAATGCATTCAGGACACATCTCTCTCTCACCACCGTCACATGTTTCAAAGCACGAATGAGGTCCGCATTTCCAAGGAGACATGGGCCCTTTCTTTCCTCAAAGCCATCGCCGTCTAGAATCTTGTGAATGCTATCGCCAATGAACACAGTGAACGCCGATATCTTTCCCTTTCTATATCATGGATTAGCTGAGCTAATCCACAAGAATTTTTTTTGGCTGTTCGTCGTCAGCAGGGTAAAGCTAAATAAAGAGTAAGAATAATATCTCCGCTTTGCCTAAAGCTCAGATTCTAATTTGACATTGATGGCACTGACATCGCACAGCACACGGGCACCTTAGCGTTTTGTTTTAATGGAGGCAAGACGCTATGGCGCCCGGGTGCTGTGCGATGTCAGTGCAAGTTAAAGATCCCCAGGTGGTCGAAATTATTCAGGAGTCCTCCACTACGGCGCCTATTTCTTCCTTTCTTTCACTCGCTCCTTTATCCCTTCCCTTACGGCGCGGCTCAGGTGTCCAACGATATACGAGACAGATACTGAGCTATTTTCTTTCCCCAAAAAACCAATTGGTATTATTATTATTATTGTTTATTAAAACTTCGATGCAACGCCGCCAGTACACAATCAGCGTTGAAAGCAAGCAAGAGTTCAACTTAGACGTTGAATTTGTTGAGCAGAAGCCTTTTTACTGGTCCACTAATTTTTTGCGCGCTGAATGCATTAGCTAGCGGTACCTAATCAAGTGAGCATCGGCTCCATATGCGTAGCAGTGCTACAGCCGGCGACTCCGCTATTGTTTGTTTGTGCATAGACGCGAGCTTGAAAGCTCGTATTGATGTTCGCCACCAGTTAGTTTTGTAACTGTCTCGGCCAGATATATTATGTGCTTTTTTTTTAATTTTTTTAAATTGGATTTGGGGGAAAGGAAATGGCGCAGTATCTGTCTAATATATCGTTGGACACCTGAACCGCGCCGTAAGGGAAGGGATAAAGGAGGGAGTGAAAGAAGAAAGGAAGAATAGGTGCCGTAGTGGAGGGCTCTGGAATAATTTCGACCACCTGGGGATCTTTAACGTGCACTGACATCGCACAGCACACGGGCGCCTTAGCGTTTTGCCTCCATAGAAACGGAGCCGCCGCGGTCGGGTTCGAACCCGGGAACTCCGGATCAGTAGTCGAGCGCCCTAACCACTGAGCCACCGCGGCGGGGCATATATGTCCTCCCATGTACCCTTTTGGTACACTTTGATTGCTGGTCTGGCGGTCAAGTGAACTTCCCTTTTTAAGGGAAAGGAAATCGCGCAGTATCTGAGCCGCTCCGTAAGGGAAGGGATAAAGGAGGGAGAGAAAGAAAGAAAGGAATTTGTGCCATAGTGGAGGACTCCAGAATAATTGCGGCCACCTGGGGGTGGTGGGGGTGAAAACATTTATTAATGAGAGAGAGAGAGGTGTTGGTGGTCGTGACCTGTATGATCAAGCCCTTACAACCACTGTGTGGGATGCCTAGTCAGGCACCACATTGGCCGTTGCCGCAGCCCGGGCGCGTTGTGTTAAGGCCCTTTGGGCCTCGAGGGTGCAGAAGCCGGACAGGATCCCCTCCCAGTCCTCCCGGGTGGGGTGTGGGATTGAGGGTAGGGATGGGTTCTGCTGGCAGGCCCACACCATGCGGTAGGTGTCTGATATCTCCCCACAGTGTGAGAACCGCCCGTCGAATTGAGGATCGGAATGCCTTACAGTTGCCGGGCACAGCATCGTGTTACTTTGCAGGCGCAGGAGTACCCGCTCGTTGGCCTTCCGCAGCGCTTTGCACGGGGTGGGAAGAGTTTGGTGCGTGGATTTTTAATAATCGCATATTTCCTTAAAAGTGTAAACCGTATTGAAATCGGAGTCCTCCTTTTCAGCGTCGGGTGCCGTGGGAAATGCCCGGAGAGAGAGCGCGCGGGCGGCGGCGTAGGCTGCTTCGTTTCCGCGGAGGCCTTGGTGACCTGGAGCCCAAACGAGAGATAGGTGCGCAGGATCCGAGTCTCGGCTACAATTTTGGTAGATGCGATAAGACAGGGGAGTAGCCCAATCTTGCTCGATGTTTCGACAAGCTCCTCGCGAGTCGGTGATTATGTATTTGGAGGAGGAGTCGGATGGTGTTAGGGCGATGGCAACCTCTTCTGCGTGAATTGCTGACTCGATCTTGAAGGAAAGGCTGTATACTGTTTTGCCTTCGTAGATGGCCGCGGCCGTGTACCATCCCCTGGGGTCCGGGCCGGAGGCGTCCAAGTAGAAGACTCCTGGTTTGCTCCCAAAATGGCGGTGCAAGGCTTGCGCCCGCGCTACGCGCCTACCATTATGGTCCTCTTTCGTCATGTTGGTGCGGGAGGCCGCACGTGGAGGGCGCGTCTCCAGTGTACGCGAAGGCGGCATCTCTCCTCTGTGAATTGGGGGTGCTGGATTTGAAGACGGGCTAGAAGGCGGCGACCCGACCCTGTCTTTGTGAGCCGAATGTATTGGTTCTTGAGGTGGGCCTCCCGAAGCTCCCTGAAAGTGTTCACCATCCCCAGTGCCACGAGGTGGCTGGTAGAGGTAGAGACCGGGAGGTCCAGCGCTCGTTTCATGATTTTGCGGAGGATGACCTCAAGGGCATCCTCTTCCTGTTTCCGCAGGTGGAGGTAGGCAGTCGAATACAAGATTCGACTGGTCACGAATGCATTCGCCAGCCGCAAGCCGCCTTTGCATCGCAAACCACCGCGCATGTTGGAAACCCGGCCGATCATACGGCCCACCTGGTCCCCCACCTGCCGGAGCTTCGCGAGTGTTGTGTCGCAGCGTCGCTGGTTGTGTATGAAGAGTCCGAGGTCTCTTGGATTTCCTTGGATTCGTGAATGGGACCCCTTTGCAATCTGCTATCCTTTATTTCCGCTGCCCCAGCTCAGGTGCTTCAGTATCGATGGCAGATGCCGGGGCTAGCAAAAATCTTTTCCTTCCTTTTTACTATTATTTTTTAATAAAACCACTACCACCACCACCCCTTTGCAAGGAGAGGTGGATTTGTGTCGAGCATGTGCGCGAAGGGCGCATATAATAATAGTAATAATAATAATAATTGGTTTTTGGGGAAGGAAGTTGTGCAGTATCTGTCTCATACACTGTTGGACATCTGAACCGAGCCGTAAGGACAGAGATAAAGGAGGGAGTGAAAGAAGAAAGAGGTGCCGTAGTGGAGGGCTCCGGAATAATTTCGACCACCTGGGTTTCTTTAACAGCCCCGCCGAGGTGGCTCAGTGGTTAGGGCGCACGACTACTGATCCGGAGTTCCCGGGTTCGAACCCGACCGCGGCGGCTGCGTTTTTATGAAGGAAAAACGCTCAGGCGCCCGTGTGCTGTGCGATGTCAGTGCACGTTAAAGATCCCCAGGTGGTCGAAATTATTCCGGAGCCCTACACTACGGCACCTCTTCTTCCTTTCTTCTTTCACTACCTCCTTTATCCCTTCCCTTACGGCGTGGTTCAGGTGTCCAACGATATATGAGACAGATACTGCGCCATTTCCTTTCCCCCAAAAAACCAATTATTATTATTATTATTATTTCTTTAACATGCACTGACATCGCACAGCACACGGGCGCCTTAACGTTTTGCCTCCATAAAAACGCAGCCGCCGCGGCCCGGTTCGAACCCGGGAACTCCAGATCAGTAGCCGAGCGCTCTAACCATTGAGCCACCGCGGCGGGTGGGCGCATATGCAAGAATTCCGATTTCTGCGAGGAGCATTGCAGACCACAGTTTCGGGCATAGCGGTCCACTATACTGGCGGCCTTTTTCAGGCTGGTCTCCATGTCCCCTAGGCGTCCTTGCGTAACCCAGAGGGTGATGTCGTCGGCATACAGCGCGTGCTGAACCTCTTCGACCGCACCCAGCAGGGCAGGTAGGCACATCGTGGCTATGTTGAATAGTAGATGGGACAGCATCGCGCCTTGTGGAGACCCCTCGTCCGAGCAGGAAAGGTCCAAGCTCTTGGTCCTTTATTCGGATGTAGGACAGTCTGTCCGTGAGAAACTGTTTCCCGTAATTGAAGGTATTGGTGATGCAATGAGTTTCACTCAAGTGGGAGAACATCACCTCGTGGGTTACGTTGTCGAACGCTCCTCTCAGGTCGAGCGCGAGGACAATTCTGTCGTTTTGGGGGGTGTGTGATGGCGTTCAAAATTTCACGGTCGAGATGGAGCAGGACATCCTGTGCGGATCTGTGTTGGCAAAATCCGAACATGGTGTCCGCGAAGGTGTTTTTTTTTATTGGTTTTTTTGGGGAAAGGAAATGGCGCAGTATCTGTCTCATATATCTTTGGACACCTGAACCGCACCGTAAGGGAAGGGATAAAAGAGGGAGTGAAAGAAGAAAGGAAGAATAGGTGCCGTATTGGAGGGCTCCGGAATAATTTCGACCACCTGGCTTCGGGAGGTGGTGGGTTCGACTCCCACTGCCGCCGGGTACCCACCGGTCATGCTTAATGGGTACATGCCATCCCCGGCCTGGTGCTCGGATTTATAGGGTGCATGGCATGGGAAAGGAGCCCGCGCCTTCAAATCCCAACACTGTGTGAGCGTTTGCGCGGAACATGAACACTCGCGAAGGTGTTGTGCTGTTCAAGATATTCGGACTGCTGATCCCGCGCCATCGTCTCAAACAATTTGCCCACACACGAGGTGAGAGAGATGGGGCGAAGGTTGCCCGTGTCGATCGGTTTCCCGGCCTTCGGGATGAAGGTGACAAGGGCCGTCTTCCAGTCAATGGGGACGGGGGTTTTCTCCGTCCAGATCGCATTGATGTAATCTAGAAGGCACTGGTACGCTGAATCAGGAAGGTTTGCCAAAAGTTTGACGGTGACCTTGTCCCAGCCCGGCGCGGTGCCCCTCTTTATTTTGCCCAGACTGGCCCTAAGATCGTGAAGCTGGAAAGGCTTGTCCCTTTACAGGGACAGGGTTGGATTCCCTTTACAGGGGCAGGGTTAAGGGTTGGAGTCCTCCGATTCCGCGTCTCTGGGATTGCCGCTCATTTTCCTGTGCCTGTTGAAGGCTCGGATCCCCTCGAACCGCCGGCTCGTTCGGGTGGTTTTTCATTTCATGCAGAGGCTGATAGCTGCAGGGATCGATGCCGAGCATTTGGGCTCCATGCAGTTCATCGCCGCTTCTACCATTTTCTGGAAAAGGGAGGTGAGACGCGCCTCCATCGCGGCCATTGCCGACGCGAACGTGGGCTGCAGTTCGGGCACTCTCCATGGCGTCGGAACTCGGGATACCCGTCGCAGCAGCTAGCTTTTCTTCTAAATTTTGAATTTTTGTGAGCAACTGCCCAATCTGTGCTCTAAGCTGCTCATTTTGTCTGAGGCTTTCGACATCTACGCCGTAAGCCGAGGAGGGGGAAGTGGGTGAGAAGGAGGGAGGGAAGGCGGCGACTCCTGCCCAGCTGCTCACCTGACAGAGTTGTTGCTGCGCCTGGGCCCGGGCTCCGGCAGCGCCACTTGGTTTCAGGGCGGGGAAGTGCTTGGCGTCGTCTCCACTAGGGGGCAGTGGCGGCTCGTGCTTATTCTTCTTGTTTTTCTTCTTTCTCTTCTCGCCCGTTGACTTCAGTCAGGAAGATGAGGAGGCCGGGTGGACGTCTCCCTCGCGCGACCCGGTGGCGCGATTGCCGCCTACCGCGCCGCCATTGGCTCCGTCGACGGGGGACCTTGAATGTTTCCAGGCGCTGCCTTCTCGAATACTCCATGTTCGGAGGGCTTGGCTCCGGCAAGATGCAGTCACCGGAATTTCGCCGTGCACACTTTCGAGCGCCCGTTTGTAATTCGAGCCCGTTTGAAGTTTGAAATTCTAGATGGTTTTCTCAAGGTGTACCACTGCGTTGTGAAGTAAAAGCCGCGTAGCACATTTTTGTCACAGTCTCAATTCCAGGTGGCAAAAAAAACACACACACACACTACAGCGCAGCTTCCGAATCTTTCAGAAACTCTTCTGTCCAAATATCCCTCACGCATTTACCTCCACGTATGTCATTTATCTTGTCCAATATGAGTTTCAGCTAATCCTTGTTGAGAGTTTCTGCCCAGCTGCCTATTTTACCCTGACTTGCGAACTGGATGGAATGCTGCTGAATATCCTTCGCTAATTTTCTCGACCACTGCGGCCTTCGTAACAGGGGTACCTCAATCATCTGAGCCGTCCAATGAGTTCCGGAGCTCGGTTTGAGTTGAAGGGCTTCCCGAATCTTGTTTGGATTCAAAAAAGGTGGCGGTGGTTTAGCTGTGGTTAAACCTGGATTGCCGCGATAGCTACAGCTGGCGGAGCGGAACGGGGTCACGTGACGAACCACGTGATCAGCCACGGCGCCGCGCCACAGGCAGCTGCTCCGCACCACGTGATCAACCATGGGACAGCGTGGCGGCGCCGCCACGCTGAAGGCTCGAAATGCTACTGTAATGTAGCTATCGATACCAAAAGATCGCGGTGGCTTAGCTCTGGTTAAACGTGGAGTGACGCGATAGCTGCAGCTGGCCACGTGGAACTTGCTCAGTTGAAATGCAAAGTCAGTCTTTCGCCGCTCCGTTTCGCTAGGCGCTGCTCGTCATCTTCGCCCCACTTGACATGGCGCATGCGAACAGCTGCGGCAGCTTGGATTCACCGGCGCGCCGCGCCGTGCCCCGCACCACGTGTCTAGTCACGTGACCAACCACGTGGTCAGTCACGGCGGCGCCGCCGGCAGCTGCTCCGCACCACGTGACCAACCACGTCACAGCGTGGCGGCGCAGCCACGGGGTGTTTTGTCGGTTGGCTTATCTGAAACGGAGCTAGATTTTCTAGAGCAGCGATTGAGACTTGCATGTTAATGTTTTCCCGCAAGTTCGGTACGCGAGGTGTGATACTATGGGTTGTTCTTGGTTTTTATGTATATAATGAAGCGTCTGAATAAGAAAAAAAAAACTGGCAGCGGTTTACCTATGTCACACCGAATGGTAGAGCTATAGCTGTTCTTTCCTCTACTATGATTTGCCTGTTTCTTATCTCTTGGCTTGACTTGTCGCTTGCAGCTGCAGCGCCTCTGTTTTGACTTGAATTAAGTCAAATTTGAAAACGTAAAATAACAGGATCTTTACTGTATGTACGGCACAGAACAGCAAGAGGTTATAAAAGTAAGCGCTAGGTATCACTCAGGAAAATTGCTAACTACTCGGAGGAGTTAACTCTACCACATATATTTTCCTTTTTCGTATTGCTCGGAAAAGCTACGCACAGTTTAGGGCGAAATTAATACACACAATTCTTGCCGTCAAGAAGAACATAGCATGCACAACTGTCAGAAAAAGATGAGCACTTTCAGTGCGTATGAATTGCGGTGATTGGCTTGCCAGATGGCGCGACAGTCAAGCAGCAGTCTGTACAGGATGGCAAAGAACAAGCAAAACAGCGCTCCATGCTATAGTAAGAAAGTTTTATTCCCCTGGAGCATCAGGCCCCAAACTACTGCTTATATACGACCTAGCTTGCCACGCCCTCTAACGACTCTTATTGTTGAAGCGTTCCATGGCGCAGTACAGTCAGTGGATTTTATTGTTTACTGAAACACACAATGCTTGAGAGTTTTTCCAATCACAATATTCCAATGGCGAAAATCAATATAAATATATAACAAACATCAAGCTCGCTTGCAGCCATGTTTAAGTATGGTCCATCCAGCTGTGTTTATATGACATCTGATCGGCAAACTGTGCGCAATGCATCGGCAATAAGCCATATCCAGTGTATAAGTAAAAAGGTAAACCTTTTCCGGCGCTCTGCGTTGCAGCTGGCGGTGAAAAGCGGCAGCTTATGCGCGTTGTGGTTTAGGGGCACTCAAATGACCAACGCTATCAATTGCGAATCGCAAGCTTAAATGTACTCCTTTAGTGGGCAAAAAATAAACAAGGTTTGAGATCGTATAGCTTGGTTAGCGGTTTACTTGTTTCGGAGACTGACAATACAAAACAATTCCCCCCAAGATGACCATTTAAATCGGGAAACTGGGATAACAATTCTTGTGTTTGCTGTATGCTTGCTTAAATTTTTCCCTACATCTTCGATTAACGGCTTCAAAATAAAATCATGTTTGCGTCCCGAAAACACCACCAGCGATCACCACACACAGCCGCCGCGATGGCTGAGTGGTTACGGCGCTCGGCTATTGATCCGGAGTTCCCGGGTTCGAACCCGACCGCGGCGGCGGCGTTTCGATGGAGGCGAAACGCTAAGTTGCCCGTGTGCTGTGCGATGTCAGCGTACATTAAAGATCACCAGGTGGTCGAAATTATTCCGGAGCCCTCCACTACGGCACCTCTTTCTTCCTGTCTTCTTTCACTCCCTCCTTTATCTCTTTCCTTACGGCGCGGTTCGCCCCGCCGCGGTGGCTCAGTGGTTAGGGCGCTCGACTACTGACCCGGAGTTCCCGGGTTCGAACCCGACCGCGGCGGCTGCGTTTATATGGAGGAAAAACGCTAAGGCGCCCGTGTGCTGTGCGATGTCAGTGCACGTTAAAGATCCCCAGGTGGTCGAAATTATCCCGGAGCCCTCCACTACGGCACCTATTCTTCCTTTCTTCTTTCACTCCATCCTTTAGCCCTTCCCTTACGGCGCGGTTCAGGTGTCCAAAGGTACATGAGACAGATACTGCGCCATTTCCTTTCGCCCAAAACCTATTATTATTATTATATTATTATTATTATTATTATTATTATTATTATTATTATTATTATTATTATTATTATTATTATTATTATTATTATTATTATTATTATTATTATTATTATTATTATTCAGGTGGCCAACAATGTATGAGACAGATACTGCGCCATTTCATTTCCCCCAAAACCAGTTTTCATTTTCATCTCACCATACACTGTGCTGGGCTGTGAGTCAGAAGGACCGCTCCGGCCGCCTCGCTCAATAGGGCCTGAGCCTCCAGCAGTTCGACATGACGATCGTCTCCAAATCTGGACGCAAGCACGCCGATACGGAAAGCCTGTCAACAACTTCTTCAACAGGCTTCTACAACTGAGGTTGCTTTAACCACAGCCGTGTTAATTATTCTTCATTTCCCGGCGGTATTAGTAGTAGCGGTTTATTAAACAAAATGTGAAGAAAAAACAATATCTTAAGCAAGCAAGATGCAACCGGGTGAAAGGGGAAAAGAGAGGATAGGTTGGTTTATGGTGTTAAGCGACTCAGGTTATGAGGGACGCCGTGGAGAAGGGGCTCCGGATAGTATCGACCACCTGGTGTTGGTTAACGTGCGCTGACATTGCACAGTACACAGGCCTCTAGAGTTTCGCCTGCGTCGAAATTCCACCGCCGCGGCCGGAATCGACCCGCGTCTTTCAGGTCAGCCGCCCAGCACCGTAGCCACTCAGCCACGGCGGCGGCAAAAGGGAGCGATTAGCGAGAAGTATAGAGGGGAGTGATAGCAAGAAAGGACAGGGGAGAGCTTTGTACACTATTTACAGAAAAAAAATACAGCGAATTTGTGGCAGGATTGCTTTGCTGCATCTACGTGTAATGCATGGAGGTTGCAGTCACACTCGACTTTCAACGCATCAGACCTCGCTCTTCGTCTGCCATCGTGTCTGCCTCTCAAGCGTATTCGTAGGTATTACTTTGACGATTAGTCGATGTCGGAAGACGTCCGACATCAATTCAATCAGAAAATGAACAAAAGAACAGCACGGACAGCATAAACATCACTGTGGCTGAGAATCCGGTGCCGGAAGTCCCGGTTATCAGGGTGTTAGGTATGTTAATCTAGCGTAATACGTACAATGGCGAAACCAACAAAATGTTACAAACGACTGCACGCCAAATTGCCGGACTCATTAAGAGAGCGGCTACAAAGCATCGTAGGATGGACGAGACTGATCTATGCATGCTAACCCAGGATTTTCTTGTTAGTCGAATCACACCTTCCCATACTATCACCTTCGTCTTAATGAGCAGGACTCTGTGAACACTGTCATACGTACGGGGTACAAAGCTGCTCAAGGACCGCCCAAATTTGTCAGCACTGAGGCAGATACTGCTTCTCGGGCTAGGAGTCCATTATACCCTAGACGAACTAACTGAGGCTCACAAGACATCACAGACTGAAAGGCTGTCTCGTACTGGGGCTGGGAGACACATAATAAGCAAAGTCAACAGTAATCCTATAATGGAATCGGGAGGCCGAACGCCACTTTCGGTCGTCTTCCGACATCAGTTATTCGTCAAACTAATACCTAAGAATATGCTTCGAGGCAGACACGGTGGGACATGAAAACCGAGAGCTGATGCGTTGAAAGTCCCGGAGGACTGCGCGCCCCATGCAGTATACGTCGATGCAGCTAAGCAAACCTATCACAAAGTGACAGTACTTATATGAGTGACTGGGGAAGGAAGAATAATTAACGCGGCTGCGGTTAAAGCAGCCGCAGTTGTAGAAACCGAAGAGGCTACAGTGCTGCTAGCCATCACGGATGCATCGACGCACACCGTGTTAAGTGATTCCAAGCGGGCCATTACGAATTTCTGTAAAGGCGCGGTAGCAAGACGGCAACCCTCATCTTGCGGGGTTGCACTCAACAACAATTAATACAAATGGCGTGGGTCCCAGCTCATTCAGGGAATCTGGGGAATGAGGAGGCATATCGTATAGCCCGAGGTCTGACGAACCGGGAATTAGTCACTCAGACTCGGACCAGCGGGGTGAAGCACTGACCAACTAGCATGACATAACTACTATAAGGATAGAAGACGGATTTATCCGCCTCCGCATGCAGAACTTAGCAAAGCACAGGCCACGATGCTAAGAACGATCCATACTCGATCCATTCTAAGCCCCCACAGGTATTCGTTTATTACGATCGGGGAGTATAACCCCGCCTGGCTAAATTGCCAGGAATGGGCAACCCAAGACACATATCACGGGGATGTGAAGCCAAGCCTCCACCTCGTATCCTCGTAACAGCTCCCTCCGGAGAGCTGAAATCAACTGCTGGTGAAGCAGGAGAAGACAACACAGGAAGCTCTTGTTAACAGGGGCCTTGGAGGTCACCTCTGTATGGGGGTCACACTGACGTGCAGTCGCCCACGATCTACATATCCTTGGCAATAAAGTAGTTCCTCTCTCTCTCTGATCTTGCTGAAGACAAAGAAATAAAGGTGAACCAAAGCTAAACCATGCCTAGCAATGCTTAACAGAGCTCTCGCTCAGTACATCCTTGCTCTGGCGAGTTAGCCACAGCCACTTTTTTTTCACATGACATTATGATCACGTGACAGCAATGACGTCACTCAGCCACCGCCGTCGGCGTTCATTGTGTCATTAGAGAGTTTTAGTTTCACGTACATAGAGGCTTCACGTACATAGAGCTCTTACGGGTGACCAGTGCGCATGCGCAGAACGCAAAGGATATGCGCGAGTCTCACGTACGTACGTGAGATTCGGATTTTTACGTTGCGGTCTTTGCGTTGCTTGCGTACATAGCGTTGACAAACATGGCGGCACCCTGCCCGCCGCTTCACTTCGATAACAGCTTCGTCGCTAATCCCTCGAGGCGATATGGTGTTCTAAACTGCTGTATTCGCCTTCGATTTGCCCATTCTTACCCTCGCATAAGGTTTCAAGCGACAAATAGCCTTTGTTTTTCAGACAGAAGGGCGATTTTTCAGCTGCTAAGCCTGAAGAAGTAGCGTTGGTCGTTGTCATAGCAACGGTCTCGCTATGAATGGCTTCGCTTAATGACTTGTCTTGGATGATTTTGGCTACAACCAGTGTCTGTGTTTCTTAGTAGATGGCGCTAGGCGTAACGCGCGGCGTGTTTCGCGTACGTGTAACTATAAGGGTTTCAGACCACCTGCGTGCACGCTACGTAGACTTCTCACGTTTGCGTACGTGAACCCTCTACGTACGTGAAACTAAAAGTCTCTATTGACGCCGGCGTTGCCAACGTCCTAGGCTCCAATGATTTTCAGGAAAGGAATGGCGCATAACTGGCTCCATGGGTGAGTGGACGCCTCCATCAGGCTTTTGAGGCATGTGGCGGAAGTGAGAGAGGGGGCTGCATGCATTAGGACTGACAACATTGTGGCAAAAACGACCTCGGCTAGTGATCCGGAGTACCCGCAACCGAACCCGAAAGTCTGTTGTTGCCAGGAAGAAAGAAAAGGAAAATGCACAGGCCTGCTCACTGGCTCAATACGAGCGACAATCGCTACCACGTGCAGATAGTAGGAGAGCTGAGAGATGGGATAGAAAGACAGGATACTAAATACGCGCTAAGGCAAAGACGATCCCGGAGGTAGTCCGAACCCGACCACGGCGGCTGAGTTTCGATGGAGGCGAAGCAATAATAATAATTGGTTTTTGGGGGAAAGGAAATGGCGCAGTATCTGTCTCATATATCGTTGGACACCTGAACCGCGCCGTAAGGGAAGGAATAAAGGAAGGAGTGAAAGAAGAAAGCAAGAAGAGGTGCCGTAGTGGAGGGCTCCGGAATAATTTCGACCATCTGGGGATCTTTAACGTGCACTGACATCGCACAGCACACGGGCGCCTTAGCGTTTTTCCTCCATAAAAACGCAGCCGCCGCGGTCGGGTTCGAACCCTGGAACTCCGGATCAGTAGTCGAGCGCCCTAACCACTGAGCCACCGCGGCGGAGAAGGAGACGAAGCGCTAAAGGTGCCCGTGTGCTGTGCGATATCAGCGCACGTTAAAGAACCCCGACGGCCGAAATTATTCCGCAGCCCTCCACTACAGCACCTCTATCTAGTTTTCCCCCCTCTCTCTCTTTAATCCCTTCCCTTCCGGCGCGGTTCAGGTGCCCGCCGATACGCGAGACAGATATTGCGCCATTTCCTTTCCCCAAAAACCAATTTTCTTGCCCTAGGTTCTTGCTTTAATCACAGTAGTATAGTTTATTTTCCTGGCACTATGGGTGAGGTTGTGGTACAAAGTAGGATAGTGACTAACCGTTTTATGTGTCACTGTGAGGACAGCGTCATCTGTGAAAAAATTGTGTTTCCTTTTTCTCACATGACCAGACATATTACCAATACACACTGGCTAAACTTGCAACACTTTGTGTGCTGGCGAGACGAGCTTTCGGTAGTGGAGGGAGCAGCAAGTGGCTCCATACACACTGGCTAAACTTGCAACACTTTGTGTGCTGGCGAGACGAGCTTTCGGTAGTGGAGGGAGCAGCAAGTGGCTCCATGAGTAGTGATTCTCTTCGGTTTCTTCACGTAGCAAATCCCCCTTCCCGAGGAGAGCAGTAGGGCTATTAAGGTGACCACTTTTGCAGATTCGGCTTTTCAATGCGTACAGTAGGGCGTCTGGAAAGTCCCTAAACATTGACATGAGCAAGTGTCTTATAATAGGCCGTACTCACGCGCGTGTTCGCAGTGATATACGCATCACGGACAGTGCGAACATTCGCATCCTTAGATTCGAGTGCAATTGATATTGTTGATAAATTTGGTATGGGAAAGCATACTTGACGAGGTTCGTAGCAGGATCGCGATGGCCTCCGAATTTGATCTGCCTTTGATGGAGAACCTGCTGCGGTGGCTCAGTGGTTAAGGCGCTCGGCTACATATTCTGATTGCCAGAGTTCGAACCCGGCAGCGTTTCGATGGAGAAATTGAATAATTTCGACCACCTGGGGACCTTCAACGTGCACCGATATCGTAGAGCAGCACGGGCGCCTTTGCGTTTCGCCTTATGGGGTTTTAATAGGGGAGATAAGTTCCCGCCGGACACCACCCCGTGATCGCGTACGCCGACCACGGCGGGCCTTGCTCTGATTGAACAAAGGAACGACACACTGGCTGACAAACAAGGCATTTGTTGGTATAACAATTACGCCAGCTAGCAACAAAACACGCTAATGAATCGAGGTCGTCCGACTCACCAGCAAGGCTACGAGCGAATGTTCGCCCACGCTAGGGACAGGGATACTTTGAAGCCAGGCGGGACGGGATATGGGAGAACGATCCTCCCGACGAGGGCTCGCCGCTCGCCACGATGGTGAAGAGCGGAGCGCCGCAGGCGATAGGTATGCTCACGACGACATTTCCCAGCCCAAGAGACAGAGGCTGTGTCCCGCGTGCAGCAAGCCGTCTGTGGATGGAATGGGTGGATGTATACGGCTGGACCCTTTAAATCGGGCGGTGGCTCAAGCCACCTAGCCATGTCTTGTGAAATTTTACTCCTCTCTTGCTTTTAGCCACCAATCGTATAACCTTCGCTTGGTTACTCTAACCTCTTAAAATCCACTTTCCCTTCACTATCCCTAAACCCCAATGCCTTGGGTAAGTCAGCCCCGCTGCTTTCCACTGTAGGGTGAAGCCCTTTCAGAAAAGTATCAAGTGTTCAGCCGTTTCCTCCTCCTCTCCGCACGCAATGCACAAAGTGTCTATCTCATGGTACCTGACTCTATACGTCTTAGTCCGCAAAACTCCAGTCCTGGCCTCAAACAACAAAGAGCTTCCCCTACAATTATCATATATATTCTTTGACAATTTCCTGTTTAAAGGTCCGGTATGTTCCCAGTGCCGATTTCGTCAGCATCCCTGTTTTCCACAGAGCTCTCTCTGTTTCTTTAACCTTTTTCTTAACCGATAATTGCTGATTTGCCCTTTACTGCTGTCCAGATATTTGCTTGTCAATTTTCCAGTTCGCTTTCTCCCTTTCGTGTCACCTATTCTTCCTTTCTTCTTTCACTCCCTCCTATATACCTTCCCTTACGGCGCGGTTCAGGTGTTCAAAGATATATGAGACAGATACTGCGTCATTTCCTTCCCCAAAAAAACAGATTATTATTATTATTCATTTCGTGTCAACATTCTTTATATACAGGTATCCAAAAACTTTCCTGGCCCACTGCTTTTCCTCCATTTTTCTCAATCGTTCCTCAAATGCTACCTTACTGCTAGCCTCTCTGCTCTCGAAAGACGCCCATCCCATATCACCCTGTACCCTCTGATTTGGTGTATTGTCATGTGCTCCCAAAGCAAACCTCCGTACTCCGAGGGCGCTGCGACGCGAGCGCCCTCGCTTGATAGTCAAGTTAACCAGGGAGAGTCACGTGGGCGCCCTTCCTGAGGCGAAGCCGTGGAAGGGTGCGCCGCGGGAAAGCGAACCACAAGGGGAAGTCGTGAGGGAAAATCCCCGCAGCCTTAATCGAAACGCGGCCCTGTTTGAACCCGGGTACTCCGTATCAGTATGCGGATAGGGAAGGAAAGTGAAATTTAAATTGGTTTTAAGGGAAGGAAATTACGCCTGTCTCACATATCTCGGTGGACACATGAAGCGCGCCGTAAGCGAAGGAAAATGAAATTTGATTTTAAGAAAAGGAAATCACGACTGTATCACATTGCGCCATTTCCTTTTCCCAAAAAAAAAACAATTTATTTTTCCATTCGGTTTTCTGAAATTATCCGCAAGGCTCGTGCGTCGTTTGGAACCGAATTTGTTCCCATATCTCCGCATGCAACGATCAATACTACAGTTCTAAATAGCAACGAAGCTATATAAAATATTTGCTATCTTGCATGAGCGCGTATAATGTCGTTTCGAAGAGGCCTGTGAGCTGTGCGATGTCAGTGCAGGTTAAAGATCCCCAGGTGGTCGAAATTATTCCGGAGCCCTCAACTACAGCACCTCTTTCTTCCTTTCTCCTTTCACTCCCTCCTGTACCCCTTTCTTTACGGCGCGGTTCAAGTGTCCGAGGAAATATGAAGCAGACACTGTGCCATTCCTTTTCCAAAAAACCAAATATATAAAAAACCAAGATCTTTAACGAATAAAAAAAATGCCTACTACTTTGTGAGTGTCAGTATGGCTATCAGGTTTTTTCGTGCTTCACCTTCGTGCTGTTTCCCGCTCTAAATCATCTGTGGTGATTTAATCGCCCACCATAGTGCGTGGGGCAGTCCGCGCAACTTCGCGCGGGGAGACGACCTGCACGACGCAGCAACGCAGCTGGGCTCACCCCCTTCAACACCGGCGAGCCCACCTTTCGGCGACGCGGAACAACCGGCGCCTGCATCGACGTTGCCTTCGCATCCAGAGGCATCGAGGCGACATGGCACCGATCACCATCTCTCTGGGGCTCGGATCATTACTCCATCCTAATCGAACCCACTGCATTGGGGGCGCGCCCCAAACGTGCCTACTCCATTACCAACTGGAGTGTGTTCAGGCGGGCGGTCGAGGTGGCGGCGGCCACTGGCGCAGGTTTCTTTTCAAGTCTAGTCCGAAGCGCTCTCGCAACCACCCAACGAGCAGAGGTAAGGGCAGGGCAGCCCACACCTGATATGAAGCTGCTCAATCTGCGCGAGAAGAGAGATCGCGCAGAGCGACGGGCGCGACGGACTGACACAGCAGTCGACTGGACTGTCTACAACCGCCTGGACGCGGAGGCTGTTTACACCCTGCGGCGCATCACCGAACCACAGGCAAACCGTCAACCGCTGGCCGCCCGCGCAATCTCCAGTGGCCTCAGCTTTGAAGAGTTGGCAGGGCGGTTTGCCGACCAGTTCGCGCCGCCCAGCCCCGCAAACGCAGCTAACATAGCTGCTCCTAAAGAGCCTCAGAACCAACGCAAGTCCCTCGCCCATCGCCTCGGAAGGTCCATGTGATGCACCGTTCACCGCGGCGGAACTGAACAATGCGACGCAGCGCTGCCGCCGCCGCTCGGCGTCCCGACCGGACGGGGTGACATACCAGATGCTGCGAAATCTGGATGCGCAGTAACGACAAATCCTAGATCAACCTGGTGTGGGAATGCGGGGAGCTACCGGAGTATTGGCGAACCGCGGTCGTTTGTCCCATCCGAAAGGCAGGGCGCCCACCTACGGAGCTGAGCGGATACCGGCCAGTGGCATTGACATCGGCGGCAGGTAAGCTCATGGAGCATATGGCGTTCAGCGTCTGAACGAGCGTGCTGCGGAAGCTGATTTGTTTGACGAGCGGTAGACAGGCTTCCGTGGGATGAGGAGCACGGCTGATTCTATATCGGACGTTGTTACAGCGCTGGAGCATGCCAGAGCGGCAGGCCAGGTTGCGCTTCTGCTACTACTGGACGTCTCGGGCGCTTTTGATAACGTTCACCGCGCACAAATCCTCGCGGTGCTTGAGGCGGCTGGTGTGAGCGGGCGCCTTTTGCGATACGTTGACGGCTTCCTGAGCGGGCGCACCATGCGCGTACGAGAAGGCGGTAAGCTCTCCAAGCCTGGACCGGTGGACATGGGCGTGCCGCAGGGCTCTGTCTTATAACCATTTCTGTTTAATGTGGCCACGTCGGTGGTGCCGGCCTCCTTCCCACGAGCTGCCGACACCATGTGTACATGTCCATATATGCAGACGACATAGCTCTATGGTGCCGGGGACCACAGGCCGAGGCGCTCCGCGTGCGAGGTTTGCCTTTCGGGAGCTCTGACCTCAATCGATGTCAGCTTGCGCGGCCTTGGTCTGTCGCTGAGCGCGGACAAATCGGTGGCCATGCATGGCCTGCGTTTAGCGCTCGCGAGCGCACCTTGCGCCACTTTCACTGGGCGGGACTCAGATTCCTTGGCGTAAATCGGTGCGGTACCTTGGCCTGGAAATCGACTGGCGCCTTTCCTTAAACCCCGCGGCGACCAAGGCCTGTGTGCAGATTAAGAGGATCCCCGCCGCCGTGCACAAGCTCACCGCTCGAGGCCAGGGCATCTCCCAGCAAGCCGCGCGGCGGCTATACAATGCTGCAGCTTTGGGGGCGGTGTTCTATGCGCTGCCGCTCGTCACGGTGCGCAAGCCGTACTTGAAAACGCGAGCTCCCGCACCGCAAGTCCCTGCTCGTGTGCCTAGGCCTGCGCAGAAACTCGCAGTGCGCCGCAACTTTGGCCAAGGCAGGAGCGTGGCCACTTGAGCTCCAAGCAGCGCGCAAGGCACTGAATCACATCGACCGGCTTCACCGCGCACCGGACGGCGGCTCGCTGCTGCAGCGTTGCGCTCGCACCAACGCTCACGAATGGGCGCGGCGCTGCTCGAGTATGAGCAATTAATTCAAGGCGCACCCCATTACGGCTCCAGCGCGCCCTGGCCTGGTGCCTCGGAGGTACAGCGAGAGATCGTCGGCATCGCAGGAAAGCGGAGCACACCCCTCTCTGGTGTGGAGCAGCTGGTCAGATCCGTCATACACGAGGAGCTCCAGGACCATCTCCTCGTGTACACCGACGGCTCAGTGGCCCGCGACAGCTGCTCTCTTGCAGCGGCGGCTACCATTACCGCCCTGCGACTGCACAGCCAGCAACACGCAACCTTCCTGGGCTCCTCCACCACGGCGGAGTTTATGGGGATCCGGCTCGGGCTGGACCTGCTGCTCGCCCTCGGCCCTCCGCCGCCCAGGAGTGTTCTGCTGTGCGACTCCCGCACCGCCGTCAGCCGCCTGCAATCGAACGGCCGCGGTACCCCACTAGTGCGGGAAATTCGCTCGCGCATCGAGCGCCTCGCGCAGAGAGGATATGCCGAGCGTGCACAGTGAGTGCCCGGTCACTGCGGCATCGCCGGCAACGAAGAAGCTCACGACCTCGCGACCGCTGCACACCAACTACCTGCCAGCGATCTGCCCCTTGAGCTGGAGGACGTGCGTGCGGCCATCCACGACCATCTCCGAAAGGAGAACCCCGACCCACGTATCGCAGGAGGTGAGCGCATCGAGAGTATCACCGGCTGTAGCGCTATCACATGGTCACAACGTGTAATGATCCTCCGCGCGCGCATTGGCTGCGTGTGGCCCGGGGAAGGACGGGTGCGTCACGGAATCGCGACGAGTGATGTGTGTGACGGATGCGGTGCAGTGGAAACACTAGAACACCTGCTCCTTCACTGTGCCGCGTTCGTCGATGCTCGTCGCGATATGCTCGCGGCCTATAGGGCGCAGGGCATACTACCAGACTCCATCAAGACGCTATTGTGGCCGCAGGGCAGTGCGCGCACTCGTGAGCGAACATTGGTGAGTCTCTGTGCATTCCTCGAGCACACGGGCTTGACGTGCCGTCTGTTCTCCGCCAGGTAGTTACACGCAGTGACCGAACGCTCCGCGAGTTCTACCTTGAATGATTGCCAGCTGAACGCCCCACTCCAGCTGTAGTCAACACGGTGCTGTTCGCGTGTTTTTATTGCTCCATCATGAACTAATCACGCGCAACACCTAGACACATTTTTTATTGCGTAAATAGTTTGTATATAATACTTCTCCGCCTATCCTCTGTTCCTGTCCCCTCACCTTTTTCATTTCATTTCTCCACTCAGCCTGCTATCCTTATTTCCGCAGCCCCAACTCAGGTGCTTCAGTATCGATGGCAGATGCTGGGGCTGGCAAAAATCTTTTCCTTCCTTTTTACTATTACTTCAATAAACCAGTACCACCACCGCTGTTGGGTTCAAACCCGAGACTCCAGATCAGCAGCCGAGCGCCCTAACCACTGAGCCACCGCGGCGGGTAACGTGCGGACCTTAGCAAAGCACGAGCAACTATGCTAAGAAGGATTCAGCCCCCAAAGTATGTTATTTATTACGAAAGGGGAGTATAACCCTGCATGCGTAAATTCTCAGGAATAGTCAACCCAAGTTCATATATTATGGGGATATGAAGTTAAGCGTCACCTCGTGTGCTCCTACCAGCTCCCTCCGAAGAGAGCTGGAATTAACTGCGCCTGAAGCAGGAGAAGACAACATAGGAAGTGCTTGTTCACGGGGCCTTGGAGGTCACCCCTGTACGGGGTCACACTGAGGTACTGTCGCCCACGATCTACAAATATTTGCCAATAAAGTTGTTTCTCTCTCACTCTCTCTCTCTCTACTCTTGCTGAAGTCTTGAAGAAATTGAAATGAACCAAAGTTTTACCGTATCTAACCATGCATATAAGAGCTTTCGCTCTGTGTATCCTTGCTAGGGCGAATTAGCCACAGCCACTTCTTTTTTAAAGCGAAAGCTGTACTACTATCCTCCATAGCTTCTTCGCCGTGTGCGCGAGCTTGACCTCGAACTGTTGAGTAACCACGTGACAGCTATGACGTCAGTCGACCACCGCCGCAACCGAGCGCGGTATGCCTCTGCGATCGGCCCGCGGCTTATTAGCGCGCGCCTTTTCTTTTTATCTTTTTTCACCTATCCTTTATCTCTCCAACTTTCAGCACGCGGCAGCGAGTGTGGCTCGGATTGAGCCAGTAGGCAGGCGTGTGCACTTTTCTTTTTTTCTTCTTCTTCTCAGGAACAACAACAGCTTCCTGAAAAGTTTTGATGCCAGCACCTCTTTCTTCGGTTCTTCTTTCACTCCCTCCTTTATCCCTTCACTTATGTAGCGGTTCGGGTGTCCACGGACATATGTAATACCCCATTAATTTGTTTTCCTAAAAACTAACTTTCATGCTCAGTGGTTAAGGCGCTCGTCTACTGAGCCAGAGTACCCTGGTTCGAACCCAACCACGGCGGCCGCGTTTCGATGGAGGCGAAACTCACAAGTCGCTTATGTGCTGCGCGATGTTAGCGCACGTTAAACGTCTACAGGCGGTCGAAATTATTCCGGAGACCTCCACTACGGCACCTCTTTCTTCATGTCTTTTTTGACTCCTTCCTTTATTAATTCCCTTAAAGTGTTGTTCCGGTGTTCACCGAGGTATGTGAGACAGTTAATGCGCCGCTTCCTTTCCTCAAAACCAAGCTTCATTTTTTTTTTCAAACACGCGAGGACGTAAATGTGCATGCACTGACATCGCAAAGAAAAAATAATGTGGATTAGCCCAGCTAATTCAGGATATACAAAACGAAAGCCAGATTGATGTCTCCACTGACTAACGGAGCCGGTTGTGCGCTTTTTCTGTCGTGAAATGGAATGGTCATTGCAATGTTCTCGACGCCAATTAACTCTACGAACGCTGTCGGCTAACTTGTTTTGTTTTTTTTAGGAAAGAAAATGGCACAGTAACCGTCTCACATATCTTGGTGGACACCCAGACCGCGCCGCTAAGGAAGGGATAAAGGAGGGAGGAAGAGAGGAAAGAGAAAACTGAAAATTTAAAGTTGGATTTTGAGGAAAGGCTCGCTGCTACTAGTGGCGTATGAGCAGTAGTGATTAGGAGCGAGAGAGAGAGAAAATTGGCGGTGGCTTATCTCGGCTATGCCAGGATATACGTAGCGAGAGCTAAGGCATAGCATTGACATCCTTGGTTAATCTTGATTGCAAGTCCAGGTTAGTCTGGTTGTCTAGCTATGTTGTTGCATTAAAGACGACACATCTGTGGTTGAGGCGCACGCGAGCTCTCCACTTCCATCCTCCGACATGTTATCAGACATGGGACGCAGTTGGCGAAGCAAGCGGAGGCGAGCGCAACGACGAAGAACGCAGTGTGACGTCATAACAAACGGCGGTGGCGACGAGCCGCGCGGTGTGACCTCACGGCAGATGGCGCAGCGAGCGCGCAAAGCACTGTACCCGTCTGACATATATCGGTGGACACCCGAACCGCGCCGTAAAGGAGGGATAAATGAGGGAGGGAAAGAAGAAATAATATTAATAATCTAATTGGCTTCTGGGGAAAGGAAATGGCGCTGTATATGTCCCATCGTTGGACACCTAAACCGCGCCGTAAGGGAAGGAATAAAGGAGGGAGCGAAATAAGAAAGGAAAAACGACGTGCCGTAGTGGAGGACAGCGGAAAAATTTCGACCACCTGGGGATCCTGGGGGACCACCTGGGGGTACTCCGGTACAGTAGCCGAGCGCTGTAAGCACTGAGCCACAGCTGCAGGTTTAAAGTAATGCGAAATATAAAGCTTATGCCTTGGAATAAAGTGCATTAATAGAAACGCATGGCTATATTAGCGCTCATAAAATGGCTTTCTACCCACGACATGCACCACTTCTCTTCGGGGTCGACGTCGATCGTATCTTGTCACTCCATCACGAACAACTTCGGAGTCCTGTTGACATAGTAGGTGAAATCATCTTGCACGACCCGAAGTTCGGCGAAAACGTTTTCCCTCAGTCCACAGTGGCGAATGAGTGTCCAAACACAGACTCGGCGTAGCTGGCTTGTATTCTGCGTGGCGTCGACGTCGCTTGTGGTGTCAATCGTCGGTGCGCTACTCGTCTTGAATGCGCAGCCGGGCATGACATCTTGGCTCTTCTGCGCACTGCTCACTCTAAACAGAAAGGTGCAAAAATGTAGTAAGCGGTCCTCTAGTGCAGTTCATTTTATGTAGTTGAGTGCGCTAGATTACAGATGATTTCATTTTTACATTTATTTTGGCGTATTTGTGGTTAGACTGGAGTGCAGGGCCCTTATTCCGAGTTTGTGTCATAATAAAAAGCGTAATAAACTACCGTAGCGCCTACACCTGATTGGTCGAAACGCCAGAAGCGGATGTGGTGGTTCGGATGCAGCGAAAAGGGTCGTAGAAATCGGATGGGGACGTCAGACACATAGCGTACAGAGTCGATCCCACTTTTCTAGAGCGCTCGGGCGGTGTGCTGCGGAGCAAATGAAGTGAAATCTTTTCGCAGCTGCTTTGCTAGCGGTAAGGCGCTGGTGCCTGTGCGCTTCACGTGTCTATTTTGCTGCTCTCCATCGCAACCATTATCAGTGAAAGTCGATACCTGCTTCAGAATGCCACATTTTTTTCCCCCGGGTGGCACCTCTCGAGCACTGTAGAGAAGTGTGATCGACTCTACGCTCCTTTAGCAGCAGATGCCCAAGGACAGCACACATCGCGGCGCGCTCTGAAGCGGCGCCTGTCGCTTCGAAGTGAACTCGTCGGTGGTACTGCGTTTTTCGATACAACTGGCTATAAACTGGGCACTAGTCTTTCGGTTCGCCTTAAATTGCGTGTAAAAAATTGGGTGGACAATAAATTTGGTCTGCATTTTTAGTTCGCTGGGCGATTCGGTAGCTGCTAGGTCTAACGAGCACCGGTTTGTTGTATAAATTGTTCTCTTCATTCTCACCGGATGGCGCCACTATCACCGGAGTTCTCCGGTCTTCCCGTGTTGAATGATGTAACATAAAGCGTTGTGACCCGCAAAATAGTTGCGTTTACTGCGCGCAAACGTGCATTTCCTATTCTAGAGCTCTCTATTAGCTGTTGAAACATCCTGCATCGTGATAGTATGTAATGTCTGCCAGCGTGAAACCGCTCATGTGCACGGATGGTCAGTAGCCAGCTGCGCGCTGCTACACTGACGCGTTTGACATGCCAGAGATAGTTTTTCGGCGTCCTTTGCGGTTCTCGATAGCCGCGGTGGTGTGGTTCTGCATTGAGCTCGCGAGTAAGCTTGCAGGTTAGTTTCCAGGCGTCAGTGTGGGCATGCCTGCGCTTCGTACTATGGCGAACTTATGAAAACTTCGTTTACGAAGTCTCCCAACTTATCTATAACGACAAACACAGCAAGACGATTTTTTTAGCTCATAGGCTTCACTTTTGGCTGCGGATAAATTAAAAACCTATCAGCGGCATCTCGCGGTTCTTGCAGTGCCTGCATAAATGGAATGACAAAAATAAATTGCCGTCTGCGCAACCGTCCGATAACAGTATATAATTGGTTGTTTTTTGTGGAAAGGAAATGGCGCAGTATCTCTCTCGTATATTGCTCGAAACCTGTACCGTGCCGTAAGGGAAGGTATAGAGGAGGGAGTGAAAGAAGAAAGGATGAAAGGGGTGTCGTATTGGGGGGCTCCGGAATATTTTCGACCACCTGGGGATCTTTAACGTGCACTGGCAATGCACAGCACACAGGCGCCTTAGCGTTTTTCCTCCATAAAAACGCAGCCGCCGCGGTCGGTTCCGAACCCGGGAACTCCGGATCAGTAGCCGAGCGCCCTAGCCACTGAGCCACCGCGGCGGGCCACGATAAATGTAAAACGCAGCGTTATGCGAGCAAGCTAGCTCCCTTTTATTTACCATGGGCGATCAACGGCTGTAGCGGGACCTTCTGTCACTAAAAAGCCATGCGTATTGCGTACAATATTTTCTTCTTTAACTACACCTCGGCCTTTACAGTACAGAAGAGAGCATCTGAACTATTGTTTCTATTTGCTGAAGTGCAATGGGCATATAAAGCGCAATTGATATTACCCCTTTACAGTGGAATCGAATGGGCAACTAAACTTGCGGGTGAATTTTTCTTCTCTGGCATTGGTCTCGTTCCATTTGTCGGTAAAGAGCAACTGCGACGCTTGACGCTTCGCTGCGGCAACCGCCACGCAATGAAATCAATGCCGCCGCTCACAGTCGCCGCCAACCGACTTCCGCTTCCGGCGTTTTGACCAATCAGGTGCGGCCGCTGCGGCAGATTATGACGCTTTTTATTATGACACAAGCTCGGAATACGGCCCCAGGTAGGCGATGACGTCGAGGTTGTCCCCGTCGGTGAAGTCCTGCAACATTATTGCGTCGAGCGTTGTCATCATGGCCTCTATGCTGTGTACGAGGTTATAGGGTTTCACAGGGTTGCCTCCTTGACTGCGGATTATAGGCGAAGGCAGAGTAGGGCAAGATTGCGTCCGATGGTCCGTGTTCGGTGTCAACGTAGATGGAGTGTACTTACACGCAGTTCTTCTATTTTTTCCCCGTCAGGGTGCCATTGCGATGTCTACGGCATGTGAGAGGTAGAACCTTCTGCTTCGGTTTTATAGAGTCAGTGTGAGTTATCTCACAAGTGTGGATTGTAAACAGAGCTACTTCTTACTACTAGTAAGCAGAAACAAGAAAATAAAATAAATACACTCACGCCTGTGAACTGGCATGAATTATGACCGATTTCAAACCTTGATTTGAGAAGACAACAAGGCGCTCACAAACATAGCGTTACCTACTGTTCACATTCCATGACATCAACCTTCATCACCGATTCCGTCGCCTATAACTCTCTTCCCTCTTACAATTCCCTCTCTAAGCTCCAACAGAGCACGTGGCGCCATTTACAGGCGGCCACACTTTGCTCTCTACTGCCCACCTAGCCCTTATTCACCCCGGTGCCTTCGCACCGGAATGCACGCACTGCAGGAACACCCCCGAGCAGACTGTACTCACATTCTTTATTCATGTCCAGCACCTTCGGCCCCCGTCTCCTGGCACCTAAATAGTCCGCAGCTGTGGGAGGCTTACAGCTTTGGCCAGCTCGCAGCCGTATATTCAACTATCGCTTACGACCTGGGCAGCGGAATCCTCCGCCAAGCATGACATGGAGGCCACGACCACCAGACGCATGGCCACCCAGGGAGCGGCAGCATCATTTCTTTTCTTTTTTGGACTGAGCTAAATAAAGTTTTTCACCTGCAGCAACACCTAGTAAAGTAAAACCGCTAATGATCCCGTTCGGAGGAAAACCCCGCATCGGCGCGAGTGGGAAATGCACACTCGTAGAATGGGTGTAGTGATGTAGAAAAGCAGGTTCGCTGCAAAGAAAAAAAAATGGCTGCGGCTTAGCTCAGCTAACCCTAGTTATGCAAGGGAAAGCAAGGATTACACGCGAAGTCTCTTCGTAATGTTTTCGTGGCCGAAGCACAGTCTGACAGAACGACGAACCACGTGGGTCGTTGTGCATTCCGCACTGCGAGAACTCACTTCCAGCGGCTCGCCCGTCTCGGCCTCGGCTGCTAACAAGGCTCGTCGCTGCTGTCTTCATCCGGCGTCTTTCGCTCACCGTCGAGCCAGGCGAAGCTCCCGCCCTCCCTTGCTTTCTGCTGGCCGTTTATCGCAATTCGCATGCATTCGGTTGCTAATTCCATCGCACGGACGGCTGGTAGTGTCGACCGGGTGATCAGACTCGGCCCAACGTCTGCGAGTACGCACTCTCGAGGACGTCGGCTCCGGCTGACTCGCGTCGCCCATAGCGAGGCACTGGATAAGCAGCGCGCAGCCGCCGCGACTGCAGCTGCTGCGAGTCACGTGGTGCGTCACGTGGTTACTTACGCAGCTCCTCTCCTCCTGTTCAAGGTCATTCGTGCAGACGCAGCGAAATGGCCGCCGCTAGGATAGTAAAGCTTTTGCTTCAAAAAGTTGTCAGGCGGAAGTGAACCGGAGTCCATTTTGTCGGCAGCCGGGCCTCTACTTCACAAATGAGGATTTTCGTTCAGGAGGATAAACAGAGGGTTTTTACAAGCAGGTGGCACAGCACTGTGCGCAAAAGGCATTAAAGGAAAATAGTTTTATGGGCCAGAAATCTGCGTGACGGATTATTATGTGCGATGAAGTGTAATACAGCAGGATGTGATTTCACGTGAAAAGCGTGCCGATATAAGCGTAATAATGCGACAAGGAATCCCCAACCGACCGTACGGACACTTTAAAATTATCGCGACATATTTGCAAGGTGAACTTAAGTGTTTACAAGTTTCAGAAGAGTTCATAAAATGAGAAATTTATGAAGATAGGCTCTCTAGCCATAGCTACATACGCATATTAAATACAAAAAGTGTCGTATATTTGACTGCTAGGCCAGCAAACACTGTACAAAAACGTACGCGAGCACATAACATATATGGCCGAGGCTATTATTGCAAAAACAACTGGTGGCGAACATCAGCACAAGAATTTAAGCTCGTGTTTATGCACAAACAAACAGTGACTGCTCAGATGAAGATAACGCAAAAGGAGTTACGCTTATTCGATTAGTTACCGCTAGCCAATGCATTCAGCGCACAAAAAGTCAATGGTCCAGTAAGAGGCTTCTGCTCAACAAATTCAACGTATAAGTTCAACGCTTGCTTGCTTTCAATGTTGTCTGTGTACTGGCGGGGTCGCATCGAAGTTTTAATCAATGTCAGATTAGACTCTGAGATTTATGCGAAGAGGAGATTTTATTTTTACTGTTCATGTTTATTTCCCGTGTTGCCAACGAACCGCAAAAAAAAGAAACTGCCGTGTCCTGTACGGTGATTTTAGCGCCCACCATAGTGCCTGGGGCAGTGCGCGCCACTCTGCGCGTGGAGACGACCTGCTCGACGCAGCAACGCAGCTGGGACTCACCCACTTGAACACCGGCGAGCCCACCTTTCGACGACGCGGAACAACCGGCTCCTGCATCGACGTTTAATTCGCATGCAAAGGCATCGAGGCGACATGGCACCGAGCACCATCTCTCTGGGGCTCGGATCATTACTCCATCCTAATCGAACCCACTGCGTTGGAGGCGCGCCCCAAACGTGCCTACTCCATTACCAACTGGAGTGTGTTCAGGCGGGCGGTCGAGGAGGCGGCGGCCACTGGCGAGGATTTCTTTTCAAGTCTAGTCCGAAGCGCTCTCGCAGCCACCCAACGAGCGGAGGTAAGGGCAGGGCAGCCCACACCTGATATGAAGCTGCTCAATCTGCGCGAGAAGAGAAATCGCGCAGAGCGACGGGCGCGACGGACTGACAGATCCGCCGACTGGACTGTCTACAACCGCTTGGACGCGGCAGCGCGCCGGCACGCCAACAAGCTATATCGCAGGCAGTGGGCTTCACTATGCCAAACGATGGAGGAAGATGTCAGCTCGCGGAGGCTGTTTGACACCCTCCGGCGCATCACCGAACCACAGGCAAAACGTCAACCGCTGGCCGCCCTCGCAATATCCAGCGGGCTCAAATTTGTAGAGTTGGCAGAGCCATGTGGCTATCTCGGTGGTCCCGGCCTCCCTCCCCACGAGCGGCCGACACCATGTGTACATGTTCATGTATGCAGACGACATAGCTCTGTCGTGGCGGGGACCACCGGGCGAGGCGTTCCGTGTGCGGGGGTGCCTTCAGTGAGCCCTGACCGCAATCGATGCCAGCTTGCGCGGCCTTGATCTGTCGCTGAGCGCGGACAAATCGGTGGCCATGCATGGCCTGCGTTTAGCGCTCGCGAGCGCAACTTGCGCCACTGTCACTGGACGGGACTCCGATTCCTTGGCGTAAATCGGTGCGGTTCCTTGGCCTGGACATCAACTGGCGTCTTTCCTTCCGCCCCGCGGCGACCAAGGCCTGTCTGCAGGTGAAGAGGATCACCGCCTCCGTGCCCAAGCTCAGCGCTCAAGGCCAGCGCATCTCCCAGGAAGCCGCGCTGCGGCTACACAATGCCGCAGCTTTGGGGGCGGTGCTCTATGCGCTGCCGCTCGTCACGGTGCGCAAGCCGTGCTGGAAGAAACTCGAGCTCCAGTACCGCAAGTCCCTGCGAGCGTGCCTAGGCGGACCCAAAAACACGCAGTGCGCCGCAACGTTGGCCGAGGCAGGAGCGTGGCCACTTGCGCTCCAAGCAGCGCGCAGGGCACAGAATCACATCGACCGGCTTCACCGCGCACCAGACTGCGGCTCGTTGCTGCAGCGTATGCGCTTGCACCCGCGCTCACGAATGGGCGCGGCGCTGCTCGAGTGTGAGCAATTGACACAAGGCCCACCCCCCACGGCTCCTGCGCGTCCTGGCCTGCTGCCTCGGAGGCACAGCGAGAGATCGTCGGTATTGCGGGAAAGCGGAGCACACCCCTCTGTGCTGTCTAGCAGCTGGCCAGAGCCGTCATACACCTGGAGCTCCAGGACCATCTCCTCGTGTACACCGACGGCTCAGTGGACCACGACAGCTGCTCCCTTGCAGCGGCGGCTACCATCCCCGCCCTGCGACTGCACAGCCAGCAACACGCCACCTTCCTGGGCTCTTCCACCAGGGCGGAGTTCATGGGGATTGATCCGGCTCGGGCTGGACCTGCTGCTCACCCTCGGCCCTCCGCCGCCCAGGAGTGCTCTGCTGTGCGACTCCCGCACCGCCCTCAGACGCCTGCAATCTAACGGCCGCGGTACCTCACTAGTGCGGGAAATTCGCTCGCGCAGAGAGGATGTGTCGTGCGAACACAGTGGGTGCCCGGTCACTGCGGCATCGCAGGCAACGAAGATGCTGACGACCTCGCGACCGCAGAACATCAACTACCTCCTAGCGATCTGCCCCTTGCGCTGGAGGACGTGCGTGCGGCCATCCACGACCATCTCCGAAAACAGCACCCCGACCCACGCATCGCGGGAGGTGAGCGCATCGACAGTGTCACCGGCTGTCGCGCACTTACACGGTCACAACATGCAATGATCCTCCGCGCGCGCATTGGCTGCGTGTGGCCGGGGAACGACCGGTGCGTCACGGAATCGTGACGAGTGATGAGTGTGACCTGCTGCGGTGCAGTGGAAACACTAGAACACCTGTTCCTTCACTGTGCCGCGTTCGCCGATGCTCGTCGCGATATGCTCGCGGCCTATAGGGCGCAGGGCATACTACCAGACTCCATCAAGACGCTATTGTGGCCGCAGGGCAGTGCGCGCACTCGTGAGCGAAGATTGGTGAGTCTCTGTGCATTCCTCGAACACACGGGCTTGACGTGCCGTCTGTTCTCCCTCAGGTAGTTACACGCAGTGACCGAACGCTCCGCGAGTTCTACCTTGTACGATTAATAACTAGACGCCCCACTACAGTAGTAGCCAACACAGTGCTGTGCGCCTGTGTATTAATTCCTCTAAAATGAACTAATCACGCACACAACCTGGACACATTTCATATCGTGTAAATAGTTTGTATATGTTACTTCTCCCCCTATCCTCTCTTCATGCCCACTCACCTCTTTCATTTAATTTCTCCATTCTGCCTGCCATCCATTATTTCCGCTGCCCCAGCTCAGGTGCTTCAGTATGTATGGCAGATGCCGGGGCTAGCAAAAATCTTTACCTTCCTTTTTACTATTATTTTAATAAAAAACCACTACCACCACCAATTGGGCTTTGATGCCCCAGCGGCAAGTGCCGACAACGGAGACAAAGCAGACAGAAGACGAAGCTGACGAAGTTCAGATGGGCGCTCACGAACGCTTGACTACTGAGATGCTGTGTTCTAACAAACAAGAAATGTGGACGGCCACATTCTTTGTTAGCACAGCGCAGCTCAGTACTTAAGCGTTCGTGAGCGCAAAAATGAACTTCGTCAGCTTCGCCACACTTCGCCAAACCGCCAGCACCGTTACGCCAGCACCGTCAGCACCATCAGAAAAGTACCCGTGCCAGTTCTATCTGTCTGCCGCCGGCTTACCTTCCTGAATCCTTGATTTGGATTTTTGTGCCCTCCTCCAGCCCGGGCCAGTCTACATAACTGCTCAATTAATACCAGGGTCCCCCTCACGTAGTTCAGCAGACATCTCCAGTTAATTATCTCGCTGAGCCCCTCACGCCTTTACCTGATCATCGCCGCCGAGGCCGTGATAATTGTCCACTTCAGCCGCCTGAAGCCCTACTTCGACCCCGCTATCATCTCGTGCCTTTAGGCCACCAGGGTGGCGCCCTTTAACCCCGGTGCTATTGTAAGACATAATTGGGCTTTGATACACCAGTGGCCAGTGCTGACGAAGGAAGCAAAGCAGACGGAAAACGAAGCTGACGAAGTTCAGTTTTTGCGCGCATGAATGCTAATCTACTGAGCTGTGCTGTGCTAACAAAGAACGTGGCCGTCCAAATTCATTGTTACATTTGCGTCTTTACGCTATATAGATACCTATATATTATACTGCATATATTAAAACTGCACATCTGGAACATTAACCAACTTTTGTCTCGTGTTTCCGTCTCCGCCGTGATGTTGTGTTCTACGTTCGATATTGCCGAAACATGCCGATTTATGGTTCGTGGTTTTTTTCGATGCATGGGAACAGTGATCGTTGTTTCGTACAGTTATCGCAGGCTTACGCTAACGTCCCTTTTGATTAATTCCAGGATATGTCAAATCAGTCGGCAAGATATTTCAAAACAATTTAGTCGCTTCGCAGTTCACAAATCCAGAGTGCCATTCGTCAATCGCTAAGGAGGGATTTGTTGAGATGTGTGTGGAAGTGTTGCCGACTTTTTTTTTAAGCTTTTGTCTCTTTAAATCATCACCATTATTTCATGTTGTAACACAGAATGTATTCCCACAGGCCTAAACTCTGCAGTTTTTTCTGAATGGCACAAGATTCTCTTGGTGTCCCATACGAGGCCGCGTGCTCTATATTATCTCTCTAATCATCACCCTTTTTTAAATCAGCCTGACTAATCCCAGTTAAGGGCAACGGCTTCTCCCATATCCCTCAAACTAATCGTGTCGTTTGACAGGTTCGGCCACCTTATCTCCGGAAACTACTTAATCTCATCTGCCCATCTGATTTTCTGCCATCTGTTTCGCCCACTTGCTCCTACGATCCATTGATACAACTTATAATCAACGATTATCTGCTCTTCACATCACATCAACTTTCAATTACGTTTGTCCTTAGTATTAAATATGCTGTCATTTAGCCCAGTTTGTTTTCTGGCCAATTCTCCTCCCTTCTGGTGTCGTGACGTTGCATCTATCATGTTATTTCTATTGTCCGCTGTGCTGTCTGCAACCTAATTCGAAGACTTTGCGTAACCACAGGCATGGTTTCCGCTTCAGAGTAAGTGCGGGCAAGACAAAAGTGTTTAATGCTTTCGTATTGAAGGGTATTGGGAATGTCCTATTCATGATCAGAGTACGTCTGCTAAGTGGCGTTTATTCTCCTGTTATCTTGATCCCGTGGTCATAATGAGCGACTATCTGCCCTAAGTAGATGCATAAAATACTCAGCCCTTCCGAGGCTGTTGAATAAACTTCATACTTGGAAATACTGTGAACGACCACCCTCTACCTTGCCGCCGCGGTGGCTCAGTGGTTATGGCGCTCGGCTGCTGACCCGAAAGACGCGCGTTCGATTCCGGCCGTGGCTGTCGGATTTCGATGGAGGCTAAATTCTAGGAGCCCGGGTGCTGCGCGACGACAGTGCACGTTAATGAACACCAGGCGGTAAAAATTTCCGGAGCACTTCACTACGGCGTCCCTCACAGCCTGAGTCGCTTTGTGACGTTAAAGCTTCAATAAACACAAAACTTAAACCGCTACATGCATACTCTAGAAAAAACTGCGTTTGCGATTTTTTGTTCACTTGGATGAAAAATGAATTCCCTATATTTATCGCAGGCTTACGCTAGTGTCCCTTAATTTTTAATTCATGGTTGAGTCAAACAAGTGGGCAAGATATTCTACAACTGTTTCGTCACTTCGGAGTTCACATATGCATATGGCCACTTGTCGTTCGGTGGAGAGGGATTTCTTGAGGATAGCGTGGAAGTGTTGACGACGTCGTTGGATTTTCTGGAGTTTTCATGAATTTCAAAAGGTTCGCTATTAGGAAGGCCAGCCGCCTTCTTTGGTCGACGAAAGTGTAAGATTCCTCAAACTTTTCAACGATTACCTTATTAAATACCTTACATGATCTTGGTAAGTTTGCTAATGCAAGCTGTGCTACTCTTGTACCGAGAAATTCTTTTGTTCAGCTTATCCCTCTATCCTTGGTATAGGAAATCGATCTTGAAATCTTTTATTACCTGTGGTGCATTTTTAGCGCGCAGCGTTAATTTCGCGCTCCTTAATGCACGGGAGGCGTCGCAGTGAATTTTTGAACAAAAAAAACTGATGATGATGACTGCCAGCGCGAAAACCCAGAGCATTATAACGGGCGGAATGGTATTCGTAGTCTCGTGGTTCCGATTCGGCAAAGTTTAATCCTTCAATTGAGGAGAACCAGAACTATGGCTAAGGAATAATTCAATTCAAATGTGGAATAATTTGAACATTTATCCATACTGCAACGCTCGGCTTACGATGGGACACTTTCGGCACCTTCTCGAAATCTGCCCGCGACACTCAAGCCGAACGTCCATGAGAAGTTATTGCTCGGAATGTTAACGAAAATTCCATTTCGTGAGCCGTGCGCATCTTTATTTCCTTTTCTGCCCTTTGTTCAGTGGTTTTGCTCGGCTAAAAGTCCGGCAACCGAAACGTGTTTTTTCTCATCGCATTCCTATCGTGTCTAGATCAAACTGATTTCGAAGTGAAAGAGGTGCGTTTTCATCACTGTAATTTCTAGAATCACCTAACTGCCCTCCTCAGCGGAGTAACACTCCAAACAGCTGAATACAGTCACTCAAGGAGTGAATTTGCCGCGCATCTCGCGTCTTGTGCTCGGTAGCAGAATTTGCCATAAGAGAAATTTTCTTTTCATTTGTGGTCAACCACCCAGCATAGCTACATGCAATGTACAAAGATTTTAGGTTCAACGATTTGCAAGAATGCATGTTTTAATGAATGAATGCAATTTTCGCACGATAAGCTCAGGATTATTTCACTCACGTTGCGTTTGAGAATTTTCGCTACAAGTATACTGCTCCTTAATTCAAAGGGCGTTAGGCAGCAATCCACATGTCTAAACAACTGAAAGTTAACGCGAGGATGTCAGAGGGAGACGCAATGTTTTGCCATGTGAATATGAGGCGAGGGTGGTGAAGATTTTGCAGTCCATCATGTCCAAGAACCTTCGGCCCCTCAGTGATAAGGGCACTCGACTGCTGCGCCAGAGTACCCGGGATCAATCTAGTCGGCTGAGGAAGCGCTTCAATGGAACCGAAACTCAAAGGGCGCTCGTGTGCTGTGCGATGTCAGTGGATGTTAAACGTCCACAGGTGGTCTAAATTATTCCGGAGCTCTTCACTGTGGCAACACTTTATTTCTTCTTTCAATGCAACTTTTCTTCTTTCTCATACGATGAGGTTGCGGTGTCCACCGATACGAGACAATTAGTGCACCGTTTCCTTTCCTCGAACAGCCTATTTTTCAAAGAGAAATTTTCATTGTACATTGTACATTGGACGGCCTCGCGTCTTGTTAGATCGCGGTGTGCGGGAGGATATGTGCACCTTTGGAGTCGGTAGTGCTGGAGTATGTCCGTGTAAGTGGTGAGTAGAGAAGCGCGTGGGATATTAGTGTCAGCGGAAGCAGGGTGGCTGATCATACTCTCGGCTCGGCAGCTGAGATCTCGAGCGAGAGTGTGTGCCTGGGCGTTTCCGCTGAGCGACTCGTGGGCTGGAGCCCAAAGAAGTAAGCGAGATGTGGAAGAGGGTGCTGTAGAACGTAGAATGCGTAACGCCTGGCAAGAGATACGGCCAGCATCGTAATTGCGAATAGCCTGTTGAGAGTCACTGATGACGACTTTGGTATTAGGGTCGGCTAGCGCGAGCGCAATGGCAACCTCCTCAGCTGCGGTGACTGTTTCTGCATTGCGAATGCTGCACGCTGTGTACCAGCTGCGGTGAGGGGCGAGAGCTACCGCCACCATCGCTGGCCTCGATGGATGGTAAGAGGCGTCCGTATACGTGACGTCCGGACGTCCGCTGAAGCGTTTCTCGAACTGACGAGCCCGGTCGGCCCGTCTCTCGGCGTGGTGTTCCGGGTGCATCCGTTTGGGAATGGGAGGAATGCGGAGATTTAGGCGATATTCCGATGTAAGTTCAGTGTAACTTGGGGCCGATCTCGGCGGGGAGATCCCAACTTGCTGCAGTACCGCTCGGCCAGCGTGTGTGAGTGAGAGCCGCTCATACTGGGCGGTGAGGGTTGTTTCGATCAGTTCGCTCACGGTATTGGAGATTCCGAGAGCCATGAGCTTATGGGTAGCTGTGGACATGGGAAGACCTAGGGCCGTCTTGTATGCGTTTCGAAGTGACGCGTCTAGCCGTTCGCTTTCGGCACGAGTGAGACGTAAGTAGGGTCCAGAGTAGGTGATGCGGGAGCAGACGAAAGCTTGAACGAGGCGCCGGAGGTTGGACTCTCGCATGCCATGATGCTTGTTGGAGATTCGCTTAAGGAGGCGTCCGATCTGCACAACCGACTGGTCGATGCGTTGGATCGTGATGTTGTTGCTGCCGTTGGCCTGTAGATGCAAGCCCAGGATCCTGATGTTGTCTGTTCGAGGAATCGGGTTTCCTTGCACCTGGAGGTTGATGTCCGGAAGTATCTTTGAAGGGCGTCGTCCCGGGGAAGGAATGATGATATACTCGGACTTTGTCGCCGAGCACGTGAGGCCAACTGTACTTAGATAATCTCCGATCCGTTCGATCGCGGTCTGTAAAGTCTCTTCAATCTGGCCGTCACTGCCGCGCGTGATCCAAAGTGTGAGGTCGTCAGCATAAATGCTGTGATGCAGGTGGGGGATGTCGGCCAGTAGCTTCGGCAGGCCTATCAGTGCGACGTTAAAAAGCATCGGCGAAAGTACGGCGCCTTGCGGCGTGCCACGGTTTCCCGGAGAGATGATGGAAGGATCTCCCGTGCCGGCTTTAAGTTGCACTGTGCGGTCGGTGAGAAAGTTTCGGATGTACGCATACATGCGATGTCCGACACCGAGAGCTTGAAGTTGTTGAAGAATCGCTTCATGGAGGACGTTGTCGAATGACTTGGCAACATCTAGGCCGACGATGACTTTCGTGTCTAGTGTACGTCTCATGACTACCTGATGATGGAGAAGAAGCATAATGTCCGGGGCTGCTAAATGAGGGCGGAAGCCGAACATAGTGTCTGGTAGAAGATGGTTGTCTTCAAGGTATCGTGAGAGTCTGGTCTGGATAACGTGTTCCATCAGCTTCCCAACGCAGGACGTGAGAGAGATGGGACGGAGGTTGGACAAGGTTGGTGGTTTGCCTGGCTTGGGGATGAGGACTAGATTGGCGCATTTCCACTCTTGAGGGATGGTACCGCTAGCCCAACATTCTTGAAAATAGTCGGTAAGAGGAGAACCACAACTATGGCTAAGGAAGAATTCAATGCAGATGTGGAATAAATTGCACATTTGTCCATACTGCAACGCTCGGCAAACGATGGGACACTTTCGGCACCATCTCGAAAGCTGCCCGCGCCACTCACGCCGAACGTCCATGAGAAGTTATCGCTCGGAATGTTCACGAAAATGTCATGTGGTGTACCGTGTGCATCTTTATTTCCTTTTTCTGCCTTTGTTCAGTGGTTTTACTCGGCTAAAAGTGCGGCAACCGAAACGCGTTTTTTTTTTCTCATCGCATTCCTATCGTGTCTAGATCAGACTGATTTCGAACTGAAAAAGGTGCGTTGTCTTCAATGTCATTTCTAGAATCACCATACTGCCAGCTACAGCAGAGTAACACTGCAAACAGCTGAATGCAGTAACTCGACGAGTGAATTTGCCACGCATCTCGCGTCTTGTGCTCGTTAGCAAAATTTGCCATAAGAGAAATTTTCTTTTCACTTGTGGTCGACCACCTAGCATAGCTACATGCAATCTGGATGTCCAGGTTCCACGGTTTGCAAGAATGCAGGTTTTAATGAATGAATGCAACCTTCGCATGATAAGCTCAGCATTATTTCACTCACGTAGCACTTGAGAATTTTCTCTATAACTATAATGCTCCTTAATTCAAGGGGAATTAAGCAGCAATCCACATGTCTAAACAACTGAAAGTTAACGCGAGGATGTCAGAGGGAGACGCAATGTTTTGCAATGTGAATATGAGGCGAGGGTGACGACGAATTTTGCACTCAAGTCCATGAAGCTTCGGCCTCTCATTGATAAGGACACTCGATTGCTGCGCCAGAGTACCCGGGATCAATCTAGTCGGCTGAGGAAGCGCTTCGATGGAACCGAAATTCGAAGGGCGCTCGAGTGCTGTGCGATGTCAGTGGATGTTAAAGGTCCACAGGTGGTATAAATTATTCCGGAGCTCTTCACTACGGCAACACTTTGTTTCTTCTTTCAATACCACTTTCCTCCTTTCTCAAACGATGATGTTGGTGTGTCCACCGAGATGAGACAATTACTGCACCTTTTCCTTTCCTCAAACAGCTTATTTTTCAAAGACCAATTTTCATTGTACAGCACACGGCTGTTTTTAATGCGACAGCGTTAAGGAGCTCGTGTCGCAGAAAAGCCGGTGTCGGTGTGGCGGCGTTGGCTGTCCGCGAAAAATCCTCTTCTTCGCACTCCTCCGCCTCCTCCTTTTCCTTCCCTTATGGCACGGTACGGGTGTCCACCGAGAATTGTAAGACAGGCGTCATTTCCTTTCCATACAACCAATTTTCATTTCATTTTACCTCCCTTACGGCCCTTTTCGGCTGTCCACCGAGATATGTAAGACAGGCGTCCTTTCCTTAAATATTCCAATGGGCCCCGCGTCGCGCCGTACAGGAGATGGCATTCCGTGCACACCTTGGCAACGCCTCAACACCTTGTCGCGTCTCACTCTTAGAGGCGAAGCTTAAGCGTCCTCCAATTTTTTCGGTTTGTCGTCCACAGCGTAAAGCAAAGTGAAGAGTAAAAATAATATCTCCGGTTCGCCAAAATCTCAGATTCTAATGTGATTGATTAAAACCTCGATGCGACGCCGCCAGTGCACAGTCAGCGTTGAAAGTAAGCAAGGGTTCTCCTTAGACGTTGAATTTCTTGAGCAGAAGCCTCAAACTGGGCAGGTAATTTTTTGTGCGCTGAAAGCATTAGCTAGATTTACTTAATCAAGTAAGCCGCGGCTCCAATAGCGGTTATTTGGTCTAGTGTTACGTTGTTTGCTACCAGTTGGTTTTGTAACTAATTGTCTCGGCCAGATATATTATGTGCTCCCATGTACCATTTTCTGCACACATTGATTGCTGGCATGGAGGTGAAATAAACTTCCCTTTTTGTATTTAATAAGCGGATGTAGCTGTGACTAATTAGACTGTCTTCAAAAACTTCTTTATTTTTATGAACTCTTTCGAAACATGGCATCACTTAAGTTGACATTTCAAATATAACCCGATAGTTCTAATGTGCCCGTGCGGTCGGTAGGGGATTCCTTGGCGCACCACTACGTCGCGCTTTTCAAGGGACATCACATCGTGGCACATAATAATCCGTGACGCTAATTAGTAGCCCTTAAACCCAAGCTTTTCGTTAATGTCATTTGCGCTCACTCCTGTGCGACGTTCTTTTACAAATGCTCTGTTTATCCTCCTGAACGAACATCCTCAATGCTGACGTAGAAGAGTGCCCGGCTCCGACCGAAGGGACTCCGGTTCACTTCCGCTTGACAACCTTTCGAAGCAAAGGCTATACTAGCCTAGCGGCGCGAATGACCTTGAACAGGAGGAGCGTAGGTGCGTAGGTAACCACGTGATGCGCCACGTGACTCGCAGCAGCTGCAGTCGCGGCGGCGGCGCGCTGCCTATCCAGTGTCTCGCTATGGACGAAGCAAGTGAGCCGAAGCCGACGTCCTCGAGAGTGCGTACTCCCTGGCGTAGGGCCGAGCCTGACCACCAGGTCTATATGTCCAATGAAAGCAAGCAAGCTAGCTTGCTCGAATAACACTGCATTTTGCATTTATCGTGACGGTAAAAGCGAACGGAGACAAAATTTGTGTCCACTCACTCGCTGCACAATGCGCGCTCCGTGGCCATACGCACACTTTCTATAGAAGCACAGTACTTTTCGTTGGTGGCACTAAAAATTAATCATTGGTCGCTCGGGAATAGTAACCTGGGTAGCGCCAGGCCCACCGCTGGCGCCACCTGCCATCGAAGGGCAACGGCGCAAAACGTGTTTTCTTTGCGATGTCAGTGCATGCACATTTCCTCTCGTGTTTGAAGAAAACATGAAGCTTGGTTTTGAGGAAAGGAGGTGGGGCAGCAACTGCCTCGCATATCTCGGTGGACACCCGAAGAACGCCGTAAAGGAAGGAATAAAAGAAGGGGTTAAGGAAGAAAAAATGAGGTGCCGCAGTGGAGGTCTCCGGTTAAATTCGCATTTCACCTCCGTCGAAATGCGGCCGCCACGGTCGGGTTAATAATTGTTTTTTGGAGAAATGAAATGGCGCAGTATCTGTCCCATATATCGTTGGACACCTGAACCGCGCCGTAAGGGAAGGGATAAAGGAGGGAGTGAAAGAAGAAAGGAAGAAGAGGTGCCGTAGTGGAGGGCTCCGGAATAATTTCGACCTCCTGGGGATCTTTAACGTGCACTGACATCGCAGAGCACACGGGCGCCTTAGCGTTTTTCCTCCACAAAAACGCAGCCGCCGCGGTCGGGTTCGAGCCCGGGAACTCCGGATCAGTAGTCGAGCGCCCTAACCACTGAGCCATCGCGGCGGGTCACGGTCGAACACGAATACTTCGGATCAGTAGCCGAGCGCTCTAGCCACTGAGCTACCGCTTCGGATTTTCCTCAAAAACCAAATTTAAATCTTATGTGCAGAAAAAAAGTTGAAATATGTGTGAGGAAATATTAAAAGAGTAGGCTGGCATCGCTTCTGCCGACGATATGAGATTGGCTGTAAATTCGTCGTCGTCGTCGTAAATTCGTCGACCCTTCCCCTTCCCGAGATGCATGGTAGGCAGCCCTGCTCAACTGGCCGGGGTGGAGTCTCAAAGAGCTCTAGTCCGACGGGCGCGAGTAGCGGCCTCGTCCGCTGGGGTCCCAGACTGAGGACTCCACTTATATAAAGGGCAATTTTTTTGCCTCCAAGCTCTCTTTGCACTCAATGAAATGCTTTCACCTCCACCACAACCCCGATTTCCGTGTACATTATTGTTATTATTATTACATCTTGCTGTCTCGTGCTGACTGCCGAATCTCTGGCCACGCTTGAGAGACTTTCCCGCAGGAATCCCCACTCGTGCAGCTTGGCTGCCCTTATCAATCCATCAGCGCAGCGATAGCCACATGTGGTGAGCAACAGTTCGGTCATGCGCAGTTGCGCTGCCTGCGCGCACACCTAGAGAACGCGCTAAAAAATTGGTGTGTGGTTTAGCTCTGGTTATCCCTAGTTTAACTGCGAAAGCTTCGGTTCCTCGGCACGTCGTATACGCAGCGTCTCATCCCGACGCTCTTGATAACTCAAACCGGTCTCTTCCGCAGTTGGAGTCACTCCGGGGGGTGGCACGACTTCTAGCAGCATCTTTGTTACGACGCTTCTCGAGTCTTGCGGCGCGTTCTTCTGACATCTCTTGAGCGTGTTGTCTCTTGCTCGCTTCGTTCCGTCGTTGTTGCTTCTCTTTCGCGCTCTCCTTTACGACTACAATACACTGCAACTACTGCTGTTGCTAACAGAAAGAAAGGAAAGTGCACAGGCCTGCCTACTGGCTTAAGCCGAGCCACGCTCGCTGCCGCGCGCTGAAAGAAGGAGAGTAAAGGATAGGGGAGCAAAGACAGAAAGAAAAGGCGTGCCCTAATATGCCCCAGGCCGATCCCGGAGGCAGTGCAATACTGGGCCGACTCGTGCCAGAGTGCTTCAAAGCAAGCGCTCCGCCTTATTCCAAAACTAATTGTAATATCTTGGGTCCAAGTACCCGCTACAGATATTAAATCATGTATATAACAGTCGTAGATAGCGTAGAATACACTGAGGAGAAATGCATATATATATATATATATATATATATATATATATATATATATATCCGCCGCGGGGCGGCATCCCCTCTCCCTCTACCCCAGCGGAGGACATCTGGGGCCGTATTACGCAACTGTCACGAATTCTTTCAAAAGTTATTGACAGTGACGTCAACATGACGCAACTATGAGACGTCACCGCTTGACGCAGCGAGATATCAGCCAATTACAGCAGGGCGGTGCGCCGAGAGCGCTAATTTGCAGAGCGAGAGCCCGTCTGCTAAATTTTTGTAAAAGGACTTAAGAAATACGCAGCGATGAAAATAAGTAATATGAAAAGTTCGAAAATATTAAGCAATACAAAAAGCGTTAGAAGATAATTTTTGAAATTTGCTGGTGGGTAACTTTTGCTGCCGCGGGGACGTGCTGACGGCGGTAAAAGGTCAAGCCGCTTTGCACGAAAGCAGCGGAGTCCACGCTGTGCTATTTTTTTACGCGGTGTCTGAAAAGAAGCAACTGTGCGTTTGACCTAAGTGTGCAGAAAAATTTGAACGGATGCAGTGAACGCTACGTGCCTACCAAGCGAACCTGCAAGAAGCATTTGGTGCGAAATCGACGAATACAACTTTTTGAAGGCTGTGTTGTTCGACTTTTTCGATCGATGTCAAAAATGCGAAAAGTTGAGATGGTGCATTATGTGATGTGTGGTTGTGTGTTTATTTTCCTTTGGGAAACAGAAGACGACCACGAAGTGCGATTTGCTGGGAAAAATAAAGTGCTTTAACAGCATAAGCGTGCTTTATTTATGTGGCGCAGAGGTGACCACGGGAACCCACCCGTTGTGCACGCTAACTTTGCAGATTGGACCAAAGGCTGCCGCAATCATTTACTTACTAACGGTAGTGCGATGCCGACGTGCACCTCGCAGCCAACGGCATCTTGAAAGCCGCCGGTAGCAAAGAACCGCAGTGCAAAAAGCACCTGCCGCCGCACCGACAGGGCGCTCGCAAGCAAATTTTCTCCCAGTTCATTGGCGACTTCGTCGCAGAGCCACTCCACAGTGCTTCTCCAGTCGAAAAAGGCGCCGAAACAGCTCGTCCGGCAAGTCAACCGCGTCTTCGTGCGCCCTTGTTCGCCGTTGCTCGCGAAAGCACGGCCGCCTAAGTCGTATGGCTGCGTACATCGCCTCCATTTTGTGAAAAACGCAACGGTCAAATAGACCGCGTCGAGAGTGTCACAAAAAAGTGTCTCAATTTCCGCCTGCTTAATGAGGTGTGTAACATCAACGCTTCTGAGGCATCCGTAACGTAATCTGCAGCCGCCCATGACGCAAAATATCCGCCGCCGGCCACGAGCGACCAATAGGGGGGAGGCTTATTGATACCTTTTTGACAATTTTCCTAATTGACAATTGCGCAATCCGGCCCCTGGTGGTGCGAGCGGTTACGGCAGCGGCGTCGACAGCGGCGCCATCTGTTGGAGCAAGTCTGCAGCGTTGCTAGCAAACGGCGGCTCAAGGCCGTTCGTGGGCCACGGCATACGGCTGAAGTGCTACCACGTGACGAGTCGAGCTGGCCGGTGTAGTGTTGCCTTCGCAACAAAAAAAGGAGGGGGGGGGGGGGGCTAGAGCACTGTAGAAAACTGAACGTTGGGGTACCTATGCAACCGCCGCGGTGGCTCAGTGGTTAGGGCGCTGGGCTACTGTCCGGAGTTCCCGGGTTCGAACCCGGCCGCGGCGGCTGCGTTTTTGTGGAGGAAAAACGCTAAGGCGGCCGTGTGCTGTGCGATGTCAGTGCACGTTAAAGATCCCCAGGTGGTCGAAATTTTTCCGGAGCCCTCCACTACGGCACCTCTTTCTTCTTTCACTCCCTCCTTTATACGTTCCCTTACGACGTGGTTCAGGTGTCCGCGCGTCGTCAGTGCGCATGCGAAGATCGCTTGGGGGGCGCCGGATGGCGCCACGTAGCCGGCAGCCGCATGCGCGCCTTCCGCAGCATCGGGATCAATCAGCGTGCCCACACTGGTGATGGGCGGGCTCGTGAACATCAACACGGTATGCTACAGGTGTCCTATAGTTTGCGAGTTCGACAGTCGCTCGACCCGCTGAGGAGACGCCGAGTACGAAAGACAGGATTCCCGCGTCTCTCAGCCGCGGGAAGTTTAAAGTTGGCAAAGAAACTCCGATTGAGCCTGGAAGGTAACTGCGCAATCTCGAGCATTGTAGAATTATTTGAACGTGGCTGCGGTCATTCTAAATAAAACTAGCCGCCTGTTGCGTCAGAAGATACCAAAAACCGCTCACCGGCGGCTTTGAGCAGGAAAGAGCAAACTGTAAGAACCGTTGCGGTATTGCGTCCTATTCAAGGATGGATCACATGCTTATGAACGAAAGAGAGGGGGACAAAAAAACTCTCCAGAGCCCCTAAATTTTTCTTAAGTCTATGAGTCAGAAAGCTATATAGTCGCACTGGTTAAATGTTTTACCTGGACCTGCTGTTCACGCTTCTGCAGCATTGGTTCTGCTTCACACTATAGCAACAGCGGATCGTTTTCACGACGTTGTCGGATTGCCTCCGCTTCGCTGTTCCAGCTACTCGACGTTGGCCGCTCGCTTTTGTTGCTTCAAGTCCGCTTCTGGCTTGCGTAGTTCAACACCTCAACCGTTCGAACCTAGATTCCCGCGCTTGTACCGTGGCGGGGACTCTCTGTGGTGCAGCCTGGCTCTGCAGCAGCCGCGCAGCATTTCTCGGCTACCGTGCCTTGGAGCCGGTAACGTAGCTTCTTGGGCGCCCTAGTCTTCCTGTTGACGTAGACACGGTGGCCTCGCATGGCACAGATGTTGAGGTCGTCGCCGTACCATCACACTGCATCACACACACACACACCATCAACGCGGGAGTCCGAAGACACAGTGACGCGCGCACAGCCACGAAACCCTTCGCAAAGACACTTATGACTCCAATCGCAAGAGCGCTGGCGGGACTAATACATGCAGCAAGTAATTTGATGCTGGCATCAGCGGCCTCCAACACACCGCCCACTTCCGGTACTGTTTCTCTCGACGCATGCTGTGCGCTAAGTATTCCTCTTCCGACGCGACCTGCAGTCCCATTTCCCTGTAGTGCTTAAGAACCCTATCGACTGCAACGCCCTCTCCTGTAATGTTTCCTTGCTGCGACGGTGCTCGAATCTCTTCCGTCTCCACTTTTAGCCAGGTGTACTACAATGCTACCTCGTTCTCAAACCGCTGCCCAAGAACGTTCGCGCTCCCTGGCCGACACAACGCGCGCACTCGACAGAAAGCCCGTGCAATGGATGAATTCTATCGTGCCGACGAACACGCAATACACGTGGACGCCGCAAGGCAAGATGCAGCAACCTACGAGGTCCGCGCAACCACGCCGCAATCTGCCCTTATCTCCTCCGGCATGGTGGATGCCTTCTCCCCCACAGCAGCGGAAAAGACAGCGATAGCGTTGGCCATCGCACAGTCCTCAGCGCACAGTCCTCAGTGACTCAATACGAGCAATCCTAAGTTACTCGGCAGGCTGCATCTGCTTTCCTGCCGAACGCAACCTGCACGGCCGGACTCCCGACCACAAAATTAACCCTATCTATGCACCCGCCCGCGGGGCAACTCTGGAAACGAAGGGGCCGAGCGACTTTCCCAGAAAGCAAGAAACCGGGCAGCTAGCCCGATGGATCCAGGCGCCCTCACTGGAGCCCCCCTCACTTTCGCCGCCATCACCAATTTTCATAAAGAGACGAGACGCCGTTTCCCGCCTCGACCGAGCACAGACCACCCTGCACCGCAGCTTGGAGACGTACTCAATTCTTAGACACTCAAGGCTATCACTAGCCACAGAAGGGGAATACAAGCCCGCATGCCCAGAGGGCAACCACGGATAGGCCGCGGCCCAGGCGCACAACATTTGGGGGTGGGAAAATATCCTTCCCTCACGGGCCCTTTTGCCGGCATCCTCTGCGGAAAGCTGGGACCAACTTCTCACCCAGCCAGACAAGGCAACTCAAATTACACTCATTTCGTAGACCCAGGACGTCGCCTCCTCCTGGGGGCCTCACAGGACACACCTGCCCTAATTCCCGACACCTGTCACAACTAAAGTTGTCTCTCTCTCTCTCTTTCTCCACTTCTTGCCATGTTCATTTACTCTCCGAATTTAGGTGCTGCGATGCACACTACAGGCTTTGAAACAATAGGACATATAAAGCTTTCGCCTTGAAATATAGTGCATGAATAGAAACACCCTGACTATATTAGCGTTCATGAAATGGCTTTCTACCCACGGCATTCACAACTTCTCTTCGCGGTCGACAAGCTCGTATCTTGTTATTCCAGCACGAACTACTTCAGAGCCCTGTTGACATATTAGGCGCGAATGATGTTGTAGGACCCGAAGTAGCCGCGAAGACGTTTTCACTCAGTCCACGGTGGCGAAAGGGTGTCTAAACATAGACTCGGTGTAGCTGGATTGTATTCTGCGTGGCGTCCACGTCGATTGTGGTGTCAATGTCGGTGCGCTACTCGTCTTGAATGCGCAGCCGGGCATGATGTCGAGGTTCATCTCCGCTCTTCTCACTCTGAACACAAAGGCGCAAAAACTTAGTAAGCTGTCCTCAATCACACTTCCTTTATAAATGACAGTGCCCTTGAGGGCAGGTCACTCCCTTTTTATCTCCATATGGGCGTATTCGTGTTTAGAGTCGAGTGCAGGGCCGTATTCCGAGTTTGTGTCATAATAAAAAGCGGCATAATCTACCGTAGCTGCTACACCTGATTGGTCGAAGCGCCGGAAGCGGATGCGGTGGTTCCGATGCAGCGAAAGAGGTCAAAGAAATTGGATAGTGAGGTCAGACGCATAGCATATTGTACGCATCCTCCAGCAGCAGATGCCCAAGAGCAGCCAACATGGCGGCGCGCTCCGAAGCGGAGACTGTCGCTTCGGAGTGAACTCGTCGGTGTTACTGCGTTTTTCGGCACGTGAACTGGCTGTGAACTGGGTATTGGTCTTTCGCTTCGCCTTATCTTGTCTATAACAAATTTGATGGACGATAAATTTGGGCTGTTTTTCATTTCGCTGGGCAATTCGGTAGATGCTAGGTCTAACGAGCACCGGTTTGTCGTAGAAGTTGTTCTCTTCATTCAAATCGGATGGCGCCACAATCACCGGAGTTATCTCGTCTGCGTATGTTGAATGATGTAACATAAAGCGTGATGACCCGCAAATTACTGGCGTTTACTGCGCGGAGACGTACATGTCCTATTCTAAAGCTCTCTATAAGCTGTTGAAGCATCCTGCATCACGATCGCGTGCAATGTCTGCCATCGTGAAACCGCTCATGTGCACGGATGGTCAGTCGCCAGCGACGCGCTGCAACGCCGACGCGTTTGACATGCCAGCGGTGATTTTTCGGCGTCCTTTGCGGTTCTCGATAGCCGCGGTGGTGTGGCTCTGCATTGAGCTCGCGAGTTAGCTTGCAGGTTAGTTTCCAGGCGTCAGTGTGGGCATGCCTGTGCTTCGTACTATGGCGAACTTATGAAAACTTCGTAAGCAAAGTGACCCAACGCATCTATAGAGAGAAACAAAGGAAGACGATTTTTTTTTAGCTCATACGATTTATTTATTGGCCGCAGATCAATTAAAAGCCTACTTCGCGGTTCTTGCAGTGCCCGCATAAAAAGAATGAGAAAAATTAATTACCGTCTGCACAACCGTCCAATAACAGCGCCAACTTGCGTTCAGCTGTGTTACAGAAGGCAAATCGTTACGGCGTCTTGGCTCAGCACGGCACGGAGCGCGCATAGTGCAGCGATTGAGTGGACACAAATTTTCCTCTCCGTTCGCTTTTACGCTCAAGATAAATGTAAAACACAGTGTAATGCGAACAAGCTAGCTGCCTTTTAATTACCATCGGCGATCGACGGCTGTAGCGGGTGCCTTCTGTGAGTGAAAAGACATGCGTATTGCGTACACTAGTTCCTTTTTTATGTACACCTGCAGCCTTTACAGTACAGAAAGAGTATCTGAACTATTGTTTTTATTTCTTGAAGTGCAATGGGCGCATATAGCACCTTTGATATTACTGCTTTACAGTGGAATCCGATAGGCAAAAGGGGCGGCGCTGGACGTTTCTCTGCGGACACCACACCACAGTGACATCCTTCCGCCGCTCAAAGTAGCAACCGAACCGACATCCGCTTCCGGCGTTTCAACCAATCAGGTGCGGCCGCTGCGGCAGATTATGGCGCTTTTTATTATGACACAAACTCGGAATACAGCCCCAGGTAGGCGACGACGTCGAGGTTGTCCCCGTCGGTGACGTCCTGCAACATTACGTCGAGCGTCGTCTTCATGGCCTCATGCTGAGTAGGAGGTGATAGGGTTTCACAGGGTTGCATCATTAAATGTGGTTTGTAGTCCAAAGCAAAGTAGGGCAAGATCGCGTCCGATGGTCTGCGTTCGGTGTCAACGTAGATGGAGTGTACTTACATGCAGTTCTTCTATTGAACCCCCGTCAGGGTGCCATTGCGACGTCTACGCCAAGTGAGAGGTACAGCCGTCTGATTGGGTTTTATAGAGTCAGCGTAAGTTATCTCACAAGAGTGGGCTGTAAACGGAGCAGCTTGTCACTGCTAGTAACATGCAAAACGAAAAGTAATTAAATATATTTAAGCCTGTCAACTGCCATTAAATATGACCTTTGTCAATCCTTGATATGGGAAGACATCAAGGCGCTAAATCGCATTACCTATTCCTCACAATCCATGACATCACCGTTCAGCACCGCTTCTCCCGCCTATAACTCACTCCCCCTCAAAATGCCGTCTCTACGCTTCAGCAGAGCTGGTGGCGCCATTTACAGGCGGCCACTTTTTCCTCTCTCCTGCCCGCTACGCCCTTCTTCACCCCGGTGCCTTCTCACCGGAATGCACGCTCTGCAGCCACCCCGAGCAGATTATGCTCACATTCTCTATTCATGTCCGGCACTTTTGGCCCCTGCCTCCTGGCACCTAAACAGTCTGCGGCTGTGGGAGGCTTCTTTGGCCAGCTCGGAGCCGTATATGCAACTCTAGCTTAAGACGTGTGCAGCGGACGTCGCCGCCAGGCATGACATGAAGGCACGAGGGGCCGCCGGGGGGCCACCCACGGAGCGGCAGCATCATAAATCTTTTCATTTTTGGCCTTCGGTAAATAAAGTTTTTTACCACCACCTATTAAAGCAATAGCGGTTCGGAGGAAAACCCCGCATCCGCGCGACTGGGAAATCCAAATTGATGGAATAGGCGCCGTGACGTATAAAAGCAGGTTGGCTGCAAAGAAACAAATTGCTGCGGCTTAGCTCAGCTAACCCTAGTTATGCAAGCGAAAGCAAAGATTACACGTGAAGTCCCTTCCTGAGATTTTCGTGGCCGAAGCACAATCTGACAGAACGACGGACCACGTGGGTCGTCGTGCATTCCGCACTGCGGGAACTCACTTCCTGCGGCTCGCCAGTCTCCGCCTCGGCTGCTAACAAGGCTCGTCGATTTCTTCATCCGTCATCTTTCGGTCGGCATCGAGCCAGGCGAAGCTCCCGCCCTTCCTTGCTTTCTGCTGGCCGTTTATCGCAATTCGCTTGCATTCGGTTGCTAATTCCATCGCACGGACGGCTGGTAGTGTCGACCGGGTGATCAGACTCGGCCCGACGTCTGCGAGTACGCACTCTCGAGGACGCCGGCTCCGGCTGACCTGCCTCGTCCATAGCGAGGCACTGGATAGGCAGCGCGCAGCCGCCGCGACTGCAGCTGCTGCGAGTCACGTGGTGCGTCACGGGGTTACTTACGCAGCTCCTCTCCTCCTATTCAAGGTCATTCGCGCAGACGCAGCGAAATCGGCGCCGCTTAAAAAGTGAAGCGTTTGCTTCAAAATGTTGTCAAGCGGAAGTGAAGCGGACTCCCTTCAGTCGGGAGCTGTGCAATCTACTTCTTCACAAATCGATATGTTCGTTCAGGAGGATAATAATAATAATAATTTGTTTTTCGGGATCAGTAGCCGAGCCCTTCAACCACTGAGCTAACGCGGCGGGTTATTCTGTGCGATAACGTGTAATACAGCAGCATGTGATTTCACGTGAAAAGAGTGCCGATATCTGCTTATTGGTGCGCCAAGGAATCCTCAACCGACCGCACGGGCACTTCAACACTATCGCGCCATATTTGCAAGGTGAACATTATTGATCCCAAGTTTCGGTAGACTTCACAAAAATAAAGAATTTTATGGAAACAGGCTTGTTAGCCATAGCTACATGCGCTTAATAAATACAAAAACAATTAAATTTGGATTAGCTCAGCTAATCCCGGATATACAAAGCGGAAGAAGACGGCGTTCACTGTGCTCATTGGCGTTGACGTTAACAATGTTCTAGATGACGATGGCTTTGAGCAAAGGAAGGGCGCATAACTGGCTCCCTGGATATGCGGACGCCTCATTCATGCTTTGTTACATGTGGCCGTGGTGAGAGCAAGATGTGGCCTGAATGCATTAGTGCTGACAGCGTTGTGGCTGATATGCGGCACGGCAGCAATAGCTTGGCCGCAGCGTTCATTTGGTGATCAATCTCTCGCGATCAATCATTAACTGCATGCCACCACCCAGGGTGGCAGGGAGGGCCCGCTGCCTATCCAGTGTGCGGAACGCAGCCAAAGCAGGCTTTTGCAGTTTGACACCAACGCCACGTACATGAAAGCGAGATTGAGGTCTCCACTGACCCACGGGGCCGGTTGTGCGCCTTTCCTTTCAGCGAAAATGAACGGCCTTTGTAAAGTTGTCAACGCCAGTGAACTCTATGAACGCCATCGGCTTACTTGTTTTGTTTGGTTTTGTTTTTGAGGAAAGGAAATGGCGCAGTAACCGTCTCACATATCTAGGTGGACACCCGAACTGCGCCGTAAAGGAAGTGATAAAGAGGGAGGGGAAGAAGAAAGAACTGAAAATTTAAAGTTGGATTTTGAGGAAAGGCGCGGCGCTGCGCAGCGGTGCTACTAGTGGCGCATGCGCAGTAGAGACTAGGGCGCGAGAGAGAGAGAAAAATCCGCGGCGATGCAGGCGTTGTGTAGTCACCTGGCTCCTCGGAGCACCGCCGCGGCGAACTCGGAAGTTCGCGGCAAGTAAAGCTTTCGCTTTAAAAGGGAGGTTTAACCGCCAGACCAGCAATCAATGAGTACAAAAAAAGGGTACATGGGAGCACATATTACATCTGGCCGAGACATCTAGTTCCAAATCCAACTGGTGGCGGACATCAATACGAGATAATAAGCTCGTGATTATGCAAAAACAATAGCCGAATCTAATGCGGAGTCAAGAGACCGCAAAAAGAGCCGGTGCTTACTTGATTGATACCGCTAGCTAATCCATTCAGCGCACAAAAAATCAGTAGTTCAGTAGAGGGTCTCCTCAACAAATTCAACGTCTAAAAGTGGAACCTTTGCTTGCTTTCAAAGCTGATTATGTACTGGCGACGCTGCATCGAAGTTTTAATCAATATCTAGAATTTCAGATTTAGGCGAAGCGGAGACAATATCTTTACTCTTCATTTTGCTTTACCCTATCGACGAACAACAAAAAAAAAACAACCGTGTGCTGTACAATGAAAATTGGCCTTTGAAAAATAGGCTGTTTGAGGAAAAGAAACGGTGTAGTAATGGCCTCATCTCGGTAGACACCCCTACGCACCGTATGGGAAAGGAGGCTAATGGTTGTGAAACAAGAAAAGAAGAGTTTTCATAGTGGAGAGCTCCGGAAGAGTTTAGCCCACCTGTGGGTCTTTAACGTGCACTGACATCGCACGGCACACGACCGCCTGTCCAGATTCGGCTCCATCGAAACGCGCCTCAGCCGACTGGATTGATCCCGCGTACTCTGACGCAGCACTCGAGTGCCCTTAGCAATGAGAGGCCGAAGCTTCGTTGACCTGACAGCAAAATTGTTCGTCACCCTCGCCTCATATTCACAGTGTAAAACATTGTGTCTGCCTCTGACATCCTCACATTAACTTTCAGTTGTTTAGACATGTGGATTGCTGTTTAATACCATTTTAATTAAGGAGCAATACACTTATAGCGAAAATCCTCAACCGATACGTCAGTGAAATAATCCTTAGCTTATCATGCCAACGTTGCATTCATTAATTGAAACCTGCATTCTTAGAAATCGGTGAAACTTAACGCTTAGAATGCTTGTAGTGAAGCTAGGTGGTTCACCACAAATGAAAAGAAAGTTTATTTAATGGCAAATTTTGCTGCCGAGCACAAGACGCGAGTTGCATGGCAAATTCACTCGTTGAGTTACTGTATTCAGCTGTTATTAGTGTTACTCCACTGAGGCTGCCAGTTAGGCGATTCTAGAAATTACAGTGAAGACAATGCAAGTCTTTCACTCAGAAATCCGTCTGATGTTGCCACGATATTAATGCGATAAGAAGAAAATGCGTTTCGTTGGCCGCACATTTTGCCTGCCGAAAGCACTGAACAAAAGACAGACAAAGCAAATAAAGATGCACACGGCACACGAACCGAAATCTTCGTGAACATTCCTAGCGATAACCTCTCACGGACGTCAGGCGTGAGTGGCGCGGACAGCTTTCGAGGAGCTGCCGAAAGTGTGCGATCATTAGCGGAGCGTTTAAGTATGCGCAAATGTTCAAATTATTCCACATGCGAATCAAATTATATTTAACCGGGTTGTGGTTCTACTCAACTGAATGGTAAAACAATTCCGACTACCACGAGGGTACGAATACCAGTCCGTCCGTAATGATGCTCTGGGTTTTGGCCTTGGTAGCCACAATCATCAGTGTTTCTTTTTGTTGAAAAGTTCACTAAAACTCCTCCCGTGCATTAAGGAGCGCGAAATTAGCGCTGAGCACTGAAAATACTCTACAAGGAATAAAAGACTTCAAGACGATTTCTTATACCACAGATAACGCGATAAGCTGAACAAAAAAATTTCTCGATACCAGAGTAATACGTATAGCTTGCATCAGCAAACATACCATTATCATGCAAGGTGTTCACTAAGGTAATCGTTGAAAAGTTTGAAGAATCTCACACTTTCGTTGACCAAACAAGGTGGCTGGCCTTCCAAACGGCGAAGCTTGGGCTATTCAGGAAAACTCTAGAAGTTATAACGCCGTCGGCAACAAAATGGCACGGCAGCACTTTCAGGCTCTTCTCAAGAAATTAATATCCAGCGAAGAAGTGGCTATCTGCATATGTGTACGGCGAACTGACGAAATAGTTATGGAATATCCTACCGATTGGTTTCACACAACCATGAATTACTCCAAAGGGACATTGGCGTAAACCTGCGATGGCTGTTTCGAAACAACGTTCACTCATGCAATGGCATCGAAAAAACGACGAATCGTAATTCGGCATTATTCGGCAATATCGAAAATAGAACACAACATTCCAACGGAGAAGGAAACACGAGACAAAAGTTGGTTAAAGCTCCAGATGTAATCTTTTAATATATGCAGTATATAATATGAGTATCTATATAGCGTAAAGATGCATATCAAACAAGAAATGTGGACGGCAACAAGCTTTGTTAGCACAGCGCAGCTCAGTTGTCTGGCGTTCGTGAGCGCCAAACTGTACTTCGTCAGCTTCGTTTTCCGTCTGCTCTGTCTCCTTCGTCGGCCCTGGCCACTGGGACATCAAAGCCGTATTCTCAGTCTTAATTGCAGTACCCCCGTGGTGTAAAGGCGCCATGCTGGCTGCCTAAGGGCACGAGATAAAAGCGGGGTCGTTGTATGGTTACAGGTGGTCGAAGTGGAAAATTTGACGGCCGCGGCATCGATGATCAGGCGATGGCGTGAGGGGCTCGACGAAATAATTAACTGAAGATGTCTGCTGAACTACGCCATGGCGGCCCTGGTATTTATTGAGAAGTTTTGTAGACAGGACCGAGCTGGAGTAGGGCGCAAAATGCGAAATCAAGGATTCAGGAGGGTAAGTCGGTAGCAGGCATATATAGAAGATGCGCGGGCACTTTTCTGTCGGTGTTGGCGAAGTTTCTGACGCTGCTGACGGTGCTGGCGAGTCGGTGTGGCCAAGTGTGGCGAAGCTGTCGAAGTTTAGTTTGGCGCTCACGAACGCTTGACTACTGAGCTGCGCTGCGCTAACGAAGACTGTGGCCGTCCACATTTCTTGTTTGATTTGCGTCTTTACACTTGTGGAGGGGCGGGGTAGAGGCTGGTGAGTCAGTGGCAGTGTAGGGGTGGCCAGCGGCTGAGGGAAGACGGCGCCAGAGCTTGCATAAGCAGGAACAACCGTTTGAGGTTGTGGCCGCGCGGTTCAGCGATGCGCCACTGCCGTGCGTTTTCCTGCTGAGTGGCATTTTAAATAGAGCAGTCCAGTCACTGCTAAGCAAAGAATTGTGCTCTTTTTTTGCCTTTCCCAGAAATAAAATCTGCAGAGTAAGTAGATTAGGCAATGTACTACAGTCTCCAGCAGTGACATTTCGTTCCAGGGTCTAAAGGGCATTGCATATTTATAACGGTTTTTTTTTTGTGGGGAGGGGGAAGGCAAATGGCGCAGTATCTGTCTCCTATATCCTTGACAACTGAACCGCGCCCTGAGGTGTTGATCACGGGCCTAATATTTATTTATTTATTCATACTGTTAACCCTCATTTCAGGGCCACGAGAGCGAGGGAATACAAATAATTCTAACAAAACACCAATGCGTATCAAAACCTAAAACCTGGTACCTGATTGAATATCTGCGGTGGGTCCTTGGACCTAAGATATTAAACTTATTTTTGGAATATGGCGGAGCGCTTGGCTTGAGGCACTCTGGCACGGGTCGGCCCAGTATTGCAGTGAATCCGGGATTGGCCTGGGGCATATTAGCGCTGTGCGTCTTTTCTTTCAGTCTTTGCTCCCCTATCCTTTAACCCTCCTACTTTCAGCACGCGGCAGCGAGCATGGCTCGGCTTGAGCCTGTAGGCAGGCCCGTGCTCTTTCCTTTTCCTTCATCCTCTCAGAAACATCAATCAGTCAGTCGCCGTAAAGGAAGGGTTAAAGGAGAAAGTGAAAGAAGAAAGGAAGAAAGAGTTGCTGTAGTGGGGGGCTCCGGAATAATCTCGGCCACCTGGGGAAATCTCTAATTTTGTATCGTCCTTTGGAATCTATTATTTATTTATTTTTTATTTTTTCATCATGTTAACCCTCATTTCAGGGCCATGAGGGTGAGAGAATACAAATGATTCGAACAAAACACTAATACATATAAAAACTTCAAACCCACGAAATAACGACGAACACTTCGAGTTAAAGCAAATCAAATGCAACATTCAAATTGTGTTACGCTCGAACTAATTATGCAAAACTCAAAACGAAATGCACACATATATTAGAATACGGCACGCAGGCAACAACAGGGTACCGTTGATTAAAATATTTGTCAAAACTTGCTTAAAAGGCTGCTGTAGGCTCCTACGTACAACATAAAGAGGCAGTTGATTCCACAGCTTTATCACATCAGGAAAAAAGCAACAGCGAAAGATGCTAGTGCGTGCAAATCAAGGACATATTGTGAGATCGTGATTTAATCTGGCACCGAATTCAGCCGGAGGGTGCAAGTGCATGTTCCAATTTATCTTTATTCCTCATTCAGTATTTGCTACATTACTTTAACTATTGCTTGATGAATATTATCTGACAGCATTTTTTACAAAAACCTTTAAGGCTATTTCCGGTGCTCCTCTCCAACCGCTTTTCTGTCTGTAAACCCCGTGCAAAGCGCCGAGTTACATGGCAGCGGATTTAACACGCTGAGTGCAATATTTTTTATAAGGAGCTTTCGCTTTCTCTCTTTTACTGCGCCCATATCGCCTTATGACACGGGAATCATTCTCGCATGTGGCCATAAAGAGCATAAGAAGAAAGAAGTGTCACGCACTAAGCCACAATCATCATTACTCAGCGTCCTTCCTTTTATGGTCTTAGCAGCTGAAAGCGCAGTGGAACGCCATCGGTCGCCATTGTTTCGGGGCTACCTATGCCGAACATTGGGAAGCCTAATCCCCACGGCTATACCTCCCGGCATCTGGCACACACCAAGAAGGGATAAAGCAAGACTTGTGGACGTCCGGTCGGAGGGTGAACTGAGCCCGTGAGTTCCCGAAGGGAAAACGTCATGAGCGTAGGATACGTCACAAGAGCTACTATGGGGGCTAGTTGGTATTTAATCGTAAGGGAACGTCGTGTGTGTTTGCGTGTGTCCTTTCTATGCCAGTTAGCGCTTTCTAACCCTTACGCACTATGCGTGTTTGCCATGACGTGTCATGCAAAACAATATTTGTTGTTGTTGTGAGCCTATCAAAAGAAAAAATATAAATATTTAATTTCCTTATGTCTAGGAGGAAGAGGAGGAAAAACTTGAGTTGAGCAATCGGTCCAGGCCTCCATGTGCGGCCGCGATCCTGCAGGCCCGCTAGCGCAGCTGTCTCTGGTCTTGCGGGTTCGTGCTGTTGAGAGCAGTGTTAAAAAGGTCTCTCAGTCCATAGCCATGTTGGCCTCCGCTATATTCTCGGCATGCTCGATGAGCCGGCGGTGGTGGGTCGGCTCCGTGCTGGAGAGGGCATCTTCCCAAGAGGAGCGATGGGGAGCGTTATGAGTGATGTCACGCAGGCCAAAAAGGAATGGTAGAGTGTTGGTCAGTGTCGTTGTTGGCAGCTCGGGCATTTTTCCGGGTAGAAGGTGGGAAAAAACATGTCTTTGTGATATAGGTTAAGGTGCGTGTGCAATAGCTTTGGTCTAGGAGAGTGACACAGAATCTTCGCAGAAAATATTGTGAAGAATCGTTGAAAATAATTTGCTGTGCATAGTGACAAGTTTCTTTAGCGTCAGGATTATAAGATGGGTAGGAAATACGAGAGGAGGAAAGGGCGCTGTACTCGAGGGACTCAATATTTGTGTTAAGGTTGTACTGCCGACGTCTTGCTATGTCTCCAGTGGAAACTGCGCTTTGACCTCCTTTCCGAAAGCAGTGTTGTGAAGGTGAACGTTAGGCATTTTCTCTGCGCCATAAAAGAGAGGAATAACTTGCCTGCATGCTGATATTGCTTCTGCAGCACCTGCAAGGTTATTCCCTGTTATCCGGGATACTTTTGTCATAGTAGTGCTAAGTTTAGTCTGAGTTCTAGATGGCCTAGTTGCTCACACAGCTGTCATCTACAAATTTTGGTTTTCTAGCTGTCTTTTGCAGCTGTGTAAATCTTAAAACCATATGAATTGATGGTGTTTTGAACGTTTCGAATAGTGTACTTTTTTTGTTCATACCCATATCTACTCACAACAATCTCCAAATTAAGGCGTTGTATAGGTACTGAAAAGGGTGTGATTAAATAAGAAGTCATGACTAGCAGTCTGCTAGTATAAGCATAAAGCTGTTGTATTTTTGCAGTCCACTCCTAAGACGCAAAATCTTCGAGGGGAAAAAAAAGCTTGCATTTAAATTTAGGACAGCGCAATGAGCTATACGAAGGAGAATGGTTGCTATAACGTTAAGAGACAGGAAGAGCGCAGAATAGGTAGGAGAACATACAAGACTTTGTGATATCCAGCTAAGATAAAAAAAAAACAAGAAATGGCCACAGTATAGACTTGTAATCCAGACGCCAGATAACCGATGGCCGCTGATGGACATAGAGTGCGTTCCAAGGTAAGACAAGGGCAGCAAAGTCAGAGTGGTAGAGAATAAGGTGGGCGTACGAGACTCAGAAGCTTACGGAGCCAGAGCAGCGATACCTGGCACAGCACATGATAATTGTAGATATGTAGGAGACGCCTAATGTAGGAAAGTCCTAGTTGATGAATTTGGGCAGGAGATGATGATGATGTGGGGACTGTAATAATAATAAATGGGTTCTGGGGGAAAGGAAATGACGCAGTATCTGCCTCATATATCGGCGGACACCTGAACCGCGCTGTAAGGAAAGGGTTGAAGGAGGGAGTGAAAGAAAGGAAGAAAGAGGTGCCGTAGTGGAGGGCTCCGAAATAATTTCGACCACCTGGTGATCTATAACGTGCACTGACAACGCACAGCACACGGGCGCCTTAGCGTTCCGCCTCCATGGAAACGCAAAAGGGCAGAGAGCCGGTTTGAGCGGAGCATGTTCCATCACTGTTGTAATCGTCGTGGTGGTCATGAAGGCGTTCTTCCATGAACGCATTTTCTTTCCACCGTCTGTGCACTGAAGCTTCTCGGGAGAAATCCTGAGCGGGGACAAGAAGTCCAAGCCCCGACAGCCGAACGACGTGCTACCCCTGAGCCTGGCGCTCAACCAGGCTGTCGCCCTGGTGTTCCTCGCAGCGCTCGCGTCTCTTGGTGCCTGGCTGTTCGCTGAGCCTGACGTCATCGGTGCGCCTCCGCGCAAATGCCCAGCCTGCGAGGACAGCTTCTCCTATGGCGCTTCGTTGAGGGCTACGATAATATTCGTTATTTGAGACAAAAGCTGCACGCGAGATGATGTAGACACTAAACGTAAATGGGACGAGCGTAGACTGTCGACACGAGATTTCTGGAACAGCGCTGCCTTCCTACCCCGCCGCGGTGGCTCAGTGGTTAGGGCGCTCGACTACTGATCCGGAGTTCCCGGGTTCGAACCCGACCGCGGCGGCTGCGTTTTTATGGAGGAAAAACGCTAAGGCGCCCGTGTGCTGTGCGATGTCAGTGCAGTTAAAGATCCCCAGGTGGTCGAAATTATTCCGGAGCCCTCCACTGCGGTACCTATTCTTCCTTTCTTCTTTCACTCCCTCCTTTATCCCTTCCCTTACGGCGCGGTTCAGGTGTCCAACGATATATGAGACAGATACTGCGCCATTTCCTTTCCCCAAAAACCAATTATTATTATTATTATTATTATTATTATTATTATTATTATTATTATTATGCCTTCCTACCGTCAAAGATCGGCAGCACTGTGTGTCTCGTCTTCCTTTCGTCTGTCCTCTGCAAGCGCTACAATGTTCAGACTGTCGTTTGGGCTAGTTGGTGCAAGATCACGATGGCAAAAAGCGCGAAAACGTCGAAACAAAGATAAGACGGAAGACACCACAAGCACTTGTTGTGCCTTCCCTCTTCGTGTTTCGACCTTTTTGCGACCAACAGCGCGCATGCGCAGTAAATGCTCGTGACCGTCCATAGCGCCTACACAATCATCTCGTTCAACCGAGAAATTTCAACTCATTATAGAATTTTTTTAATTGTTTTTTGGGGGGAAAGGAAATGGCGCAGTATCTGTCTCATATATCTTTGGACACCTGAACCGCGCCGTAAGGGAAGGGATATAGTAGGGAGTGAAAGAATAGAATACAAGAAAGGAAATCCCGCTGACACACTTTTCCGGACTATGTTCAGATATCTTCGAGGCTTCAATGATTTCCCGTGCCGTTTGGTCTTTTGCATAGCAGACGAACTTTGTCAACCCGACAAGCAGTAAGCAATCGCTATCGCAAATATTTGCAGCGTTTTGGTCGACGTTTCTCGGAATACGATTCGAACTGACTTCTCATGTTCTCATAGACCTTGTTATTGCAAAGTTCCCTCTGGCCTACATAAACCAGAAGGTAGGTAAACGGTAGCCTGGGACACTGCGCCCGTTGTGCATAACACATACATACTCTTGTGGTTGATGTCACGTTCGACGTTTCTACTTTTACCTTAATTTGTTAAGGCACGCAAATGAGACAGCTTGCAAGGCACGGTTTGCCTCTTCTATAATTACCGTTTCCTGTGAAATTATGCGTTTATTCCCATCGCATGATCCTTGAGTGTTGGTTAATTGGGGTGGCAGAAAGTTAGGTGGGCGTATATTAAGAAGTTTGCGGGGATAGGGTGGCCGCCGCTCGAACAGGACAGGGTTATTTGGAGAGATACGGGAAATGCCTTTGTCCTGCAGTGGGCGTAATCAGGCCGAATTTGAGGTCATGGTGAGAGTCCTTTGTCCTGCTGTGGGTGCGGCTGAGACTGTGATAGCCTCCGCATGCCAATACTTGGGCTAATAATACGAGATTATTAGAAGCCTCAATGGGGGAAAAATGTGTCGTTGGTCAGAGAATTCGCCTATTGGCTGGAACGACGTGACGCGACCACGTCGGATAATTTCCATTCCCCCGAGTGCGTGGTAACTTCATCTGACCGGACATGACATCGCGAGATCTGAAATGACGTCATCTTCGGTGGAAGCATCAGCAACCTCTAATGCTATCGCACTGTCGACACATATTGTGAACTCTGAACAAGAGTATGCCTATTTGGGGAGTAAAATGGGTGTAAGCTACTTTTTATAAAAAGGGAGTGTGCTAGAGGACATCATTCTCCCCTTTTACTTCTTTCTTTGTAGAGTGTGTAAACGGCAGTGCGCTAAAGGACAACATGCCCGCTTTTTACTCTTTTCTGCTTAGGTGTCCCCGTGAATCTTTTGGACTTCCGTCGGTTTCTCAGTCATAAGGGTCGTCTCATCGAAGCGCAGGAGGCCGAGGCGTTCCTGGACAGGGTGTCCGAGCCGCGGGTGTCGCCGTGCGACGACTTCTACGAGTACGTGTGCGGCCGATGGGGCGCCGCGCCGTCCTTCGAAGCGGCGCTGACGGCCGAGGGTCACCGTGCCCTGCGCGACGCCCTCACCTCCTACCCACGGGGCTTCACAAGGGCCTACGCGACGTTCGAGAAGCTGGCCGCTTACTACCGCTCCTGCTACATGGTAAGCTATAGTTCGGTTTATGGGGCTTTCACGTCCCAAAGCGGCTCAGGCTGTGAGTGACGCCGTAGTTCATGAAGGCCCCCGGAAATTTTGACCACCTGCGGTTCTTTAACGTGCACTGGCATCGCACAGTACACGGGCCTCTAGAATTTCTCCTCCATCCAAATTCGACCGCCGCGGACGGGATCGAACCCGCGTCTTCCGAGTCAGCAGTCGAGCGCTGTAACCACTGAGCCACCGCGGCGGCCCCATGGTAAGCAACAGATAGTTTTCACGTGCGTTCACGGGCGCCACCTTTCGGTACTGTGGATACCTTCCACAGCGTACGCGGGAACCGGTTGGGAACGGCAGGTAGACAAAACGCTGAGGCTTTCGGTGCGCTGTACTGATCCAGAGATGGCGGACGCTATGACTTGGGTGAAAACTACGTTTAAGCCTTGCGGTGATGCCACTGTAGCCGGCTTGACGCTCGAGTCACATCTACTGGCTTGAAAGTGTGGCCGTTCCGCTGGAACTTTTTTTCATCGAAGGCGAGGGGAAGTTCGAAAAAAGCGTGATTGATTGCGCGTGGTGTCACAGGTGCCCTGACAGTGGTTCCATAGTTAGGTAGTTCTGTGGTGGTTCCACAGTTACACATGCTTAGGTGCCACAGTTAACACCCAAACAGATGACACTATACGAATTTGATAAGCGCGCAATGTTCAAGCATGCATTTATGGGAGGGGACGAACCAATATTTAAAAGGAGCCAGAATTCAAGCTAGAAGTTGCCAAATGTAACTACGCCATATATATATATATATATATATATATATATATATATATATATATATATATATATATATATATATATATATATATATATATATACAGAAGCTATATTATGAATAGAGTAGTTATGAAAGGAGACAAAAAGTTCCAGAATAAACTCAAGAAACAAAGCAAAGAGCGCGAAATTTTCGCCAATTTGCTTGGTGTTCAAGCCACGTGAACGTTAAAAATTAATTATTAATTGATCAGCGAACGTAGATGATGATCTTGCGAGAATAGTTTTTTCACGTTCTCGACAGCAGTTAAGTAGGAGGTTAAAGCTGTTTTGCATTGAAGCTGTTGACCAAACTCTACTCGTCTACTTGCCACTAGCCACTCTAGTTTCTTTTTGTAGCGCATCTTCTTTCCTCACATTAACAGAACACGCTCTCAGCATACACTTTAGAAACTGTTTGGCAATTTGCAGTGTGTCTTGCATAACGCGTGGAAAAGCGCATTCGCCGGAAGTGCATTTGAACGATGCCGAAGATGCATGATAAAATCGAACATGATGCGTGATAAAGTTCACGCTAATTGTTTGCCGCTGCCTTCTTACTCGATCTCGATAGAGGACCATCCAAAATATGAAGCTGCACCTACAGCACGCCTTCCCGGCTCTTCGCGCATTGTATGTCTCTAGGATTGATGGCGTGCTGCCTCTGAAGTGCACACGAGGCATTTTTAAGCGGCTGCAGTAGTGTATCGCCATTTACCTCAAAAACTGGACGCAGCACTCTCAAACGGCTTCTTGGTCTAGTGAAATTTTATTTATTTATTATTTATTTATAAATACTGCGGTGTAAACGAGACCAAGCAGGTGGGCATGTCGTACAACATTTTCTCCCGATTAACATAGGTTATATAAATAAGCTGTTGCGTTTAACATGTGAAAGAAAACAAAACATGGGAAGAGAACAAAAGTGAACAAGCACGCATTTCAGTTATGTAGAATGATTTTTATGTAATCTCACAGAAATGAACTTGCATACTCTACACCTTAGAATAATGATAACCTGATAAAATTACAAAAAAAAAGTCACAGAATGTCACGACGCAAAATACAGCAGCAGCGCCTGGTCAAAATTATCAGTGGAAAAAATTTCAGAGGTGAGACCATTCCACTGACTAACTGTACGAGGAAAAAAAAATTTTACAAGTTAGTACGGGCATGCAAAGGCAGCAAATTGTGAGAGTGACGGTGCCTTGACACGCGTGGCAGGTCACGTTGAATGTATGGCCGTCCATTAAATTCTAGCGACTTGTCATACATCGTGAAAAGAAATTTATGTCGTGCTATAGTTCTTCGCAATTCTAAGGTAGGGATATGGTTGTCAACCATGAGTTGTGACGGGGAATCAGTGGACCTGAACTTGTTGAAAATGAACGTCACTGCTGGCCTCTGAACCATTTCAAGTTTATGTTTATGCTTTAGATGAAAGGGATCCCATACTATGGCTGCGTACTCTGATTTCGGCAATACGTAAGTTCTGTAGGATAGCATTTTCAAATCAGAAGGTGCTGTTTTCAGCTTATGACGCAGAAAGCAGAGTTTTCGAGATGCGGATCCGCAAATGTTATCAATATGTTTGCATCACGAAAGAGTGTTTGTAAACGTTACGCCCAGGTATTTGTTTTCTGTGACTTCCTTTATTTCAGTATTATTGATGAAATATGAAAATAAAATTGCCTGTTTTTGTTCGTGACGCGAAGTAAGACCGTTTTTTTAGTGTTTAGGGTCATAGACCAAGCCGTGCACCATTCATTAAGCGTGGCTAAACTATTGCGCAAGTGAAGTTGATCTTCACGGCCTGTAACTTTTTGAAAGAGCAGACAATCGTCCACGAACAAACTGATGTTAACATGAGGATGACCGGCAATAGTTATATCATTAACATAGATTAAGAAAAGAATTGCTCCCAGCACGCTTCCTTGAAGGACTCCGGACGAAACCAGAAACACATTGGAGGCATGGCCATTGACATCCACGAACTGAGTGCGGTTCGCAAGGTACGCTCTTATCCAGTTTATGATGAATGCAGGAAGACCAAAATTAGTAAGTTTTTCAAGAATTTTGCCGTGAGGAATGCGCTCAAACGCTTTGCTAAACTCAAGGAAGATAAGATCAACCTGCCCAGAAGGATCAAGTGTTAGAGTGATTTCGTCAACAGTTGTTAAAACTGGGGTACATGTCGACAAAACCCTCCACAATCCAAGCTGAAATGAAGAGAGTAAGTTGTTAGCTTCAAGAAAATTTGTTATGTAGTGAGCGATGATGTGTTCTAGTGTTTTGCAGCTCGTAGATGTCAGTGAAATTGGGCGGTATTTTCCACAAGCTGCCGGTCACCATTTTTGTGGACTGCTATGACAGGGGCCACACGCCAATCTTGAATTAAAGTTGCCGTGCTAATAGATAAAGAAAAGATAGCTGTTAAAATGTGTGCAATAGGCTCGGCGTAACGATGATGGAAGGAATTCGGTATGCCATCTGGGGCTTCAGATGATTTTTGTTTAACCTTTAGCAATAATGAAAACACGCCTTCAAAAGACATGAAGTCTGACACGTGGTAGCAAGAAGACGAAGCCTCTGTGACACTATCTACCTGGTTGAATACAGAATGAAAATATTCATTATGTTGGAAATTTTCTGTTGATCAGAAATCACATTTTCGTGCTGCCTTATTTCTTGCAAGTGTGTGCTCTTATTTCCAAGGTACCGCCAAAATTTATCAGGGCTAGTTTTTATGTAGTTCGGCAAGTTACTCGAAAAATATTTCTCTCGGGCTAGCAATAATGCATCAGAAAAGTTGGTTTGCAGTTGGCGAATATCTACGGAGTTTCTCTTCTTCCGCTTTTTTGCGCGTTTTAGCCTACGCTTGAAATGTATATTTTTTCTGTCAACCCATGGGTTTGTTCGCTGTGCTTTAATGCATTTGGTCGGAACAAAGGCACCGATGCAGTATTTACAGCAAGTTACAAACGCCTGCCATAATGAAGTAATGACAGTTTTTGGTAAGTTGTCAACCAGCTTCCATAGTTCATCAAGGACGGATTGATCATTGACATGACTGAAGTGTTTAATAGTTTTACAACCTGTAATGTATTTTGTCGTGCAGTTATCAAGGCTGCAACTGAAGAGCACAAGCTTGTGGTCCGATATTCTCTCCTCCACGCAAACCTCGAACTCTGTAATATTCTTGCTAACAAATACAAGATCCAATATTGAGCCAGTGTCACCATTATCGCGCGTGTTTTCAAGTATGATTTGTTTTAAGTCGCATGCAAGCATTATGTCGAAAACAGGGCTATCAAGCTGTATTTCAGGCCTATGTAGCCAGTTCACTGCATTCAGGTTAAAATCACCCGCCATAATTGCCGGTTTTGCAGCGCAAGCATGTAGTCACGTAGTGAAATCAAGAACTCGGGAGGGTATGGCGGTGGCGTACAAATTGCACATACCACAACTACGTGTCCTCAACAGTTAATCTTAACAAATAGATTTTCATGGTTATCAATCTGAGGAAGTATTTCGGACGTAATTGTGCTTTTTAAATGATAGCAATACCACTGCCCTTGATTCACGATCCCGGCGAAATATCTTATGCGATGGTGATACCAATATTTCGTCACTAAAACCATCGTTCAGCCATGTTTCTGTGACTATTGTAATGCGTGGGTAATAGTAAAGAAGGAATTCAAGCTGTTCAGCCTTATTTGCTTTACTTCCAGCTTTGAAATTTAGAACTCTCAGAGTTTTAGAAACGACGCAGGTGTTGCGTCATTCTTTATCACAAGTTTGGCGTTCGCGGCTGATGGCAATTCGTTGATTTAGATTATCATCCCAAGCATAGAAGCAGCCATCAATTTTCAGTTTATTATAGATAAGAAAAGCACGTTCCCCGCTGTCGACATCTGGTTTAGCAGTTTCCCATAGAAGTTTACGCTTTCTCAATTTCTTTGCTGTAGTCATTCTGAATAGATATACCGCTACCATTTAGCTTACGCACGTTGCGAAAAACAGCCTCTTTTTCTAAATAGTCCTGAAAATGTACAATAACAGGCCTTTTTCCTCCATGTCTTCCAAGGCGGTGAATACATGCGACAGACCTGCAGGACTGTTGCAGTTTTTCTAAAAATATGTCACTGATGACAGCTTTACGCAACGCCTCATCATCTTCGTGATTTTGCTCTTTGACACCGAAGACAACTAAGCTTGATCGGTCTTCGAGATGAGTCAGTATTTGTACTGTTTGCTAACTTTCTCATTTAAGGCTATAACTTTGTCTTCTAATGTTTGGATTTGGGAGGTTTTCACGCGAATTTCTAGCAGCAACTTGTCAGTTAGATTCCGTCGAGTGTTAACAGTGGTAATAGCTGGTTCATTTGATGTAAGACGCTCCCGAATACCAGCTAGCTCAGTTAATATGTTTGCCTGCCCCATCTGAAGGTTAGCAAACATCTCTTCAAATGTGGGTCCAGGATGTTCTTCGATGTCACCACAAACGAGCAATTTACACCTACATAAACAATCGTAAGCAATTGACATGCATACCTTTGGTCACGGCAGAACTAACAATGTAACATCATTACTGCGGATAGTAGAGAAAGGCAAACTGACCTGGGGAAGCAACACAAATTGTTTGGTGAGCGACATGGTTCCTCTGGTTACGCCGTGCCCACTGGAGAACTGTTCTAGACAGTCTTTTATAGAGCATCCCGATGCGGTGGCTGATTTCACGTGCGCATCGTAGCGCACTTTGTGGTCGGCAGGTGGCAGAAGGCGAGGAAAATGGGGCGGTAGTCTTCCACGTCACGCACGAAGAGCACTGTCGATGAGCATGCTTTGTACGATGAAGCGACGCTTGCAAGCACAAAAACCTGGGGAAGCAACACAAATTGTTTGGTGAGCGACATGATCTCTCTGGTTTCGCAGTGCCCACTGGCGAAGAACTGTTGTGGGCGGTCTTTTAGAGGGCATCCTGATATGGTGGCTGATTTCATGTGCGCATCGTAGCGCACTTTGTGGTCGGCAGGTGGCAGAAGGCGAGGAAAATGTGGCGGTAGTCTTCCACGTCACGCACGAAGAGCACTGTCGATGAGCATGCTTTGTACAATGAAGTGACGCTTGCAAGCAGAAAAACCTGGGGAAGCAACACAAATTGTTTGGTGAGTGACATGATCCCTCTGGTTTCGCAGTGCCCACTGGCGAAGAACTGTTGTGGACGGTCTTTTCTAGGGCATCCCGATATGGTAGCTGATTTCACGTGCGCATCGTAGCGCACTTTGTGGTCGGCAGGTGGCAGAAGGCGAGGAAAATGGGGCGGTAGTCTTCCACGTCACGCACGAAGAGCACTGTCGATGAGCATGCTTTGTACGATGAAGTGACGCTTGCAAGCAGAAAAACCTGGGGAAGCAACACAAATTGTTTGCTGAGCGACATGATCTCTCTGGTTTCGCAGTGCCCACTGGCGAAGAACTGTTGTGGGCGGTCTTTTAGAGGGCATCCTGATATGGTGGCTGATTTCATGTGCGCATCGTAGCGCACTTTATGGTCGGCAGGTGGCAGAAGGCGAGGAAAATGGGGCGGTAGTCTTCCACGTCACGCACGAAGAGCACTGTCGATGAGCGTGCTTTGTACGATGAAGTGACGCTTGCAAGCAGAAAAACCTGGGGAAGCAACACAAATTGTTTGGTGAGCGACATGATCTCTCTGGTTTCGCAGTGCCCACTGGCGAAGAACTGTTGTGGGCGGTCTTTTAGAGGGCATCCTGATATGGTGGCTGATTTCATGTGCGCATCATAGCGCACTTTGTGGTCGGCAGGTGGCAGAAGGCGAGGAAAATGGGGCGGTAGTCTTCCACGTCACACACGAAGAGCACTGTCGATGAGCATGTTTTGTACGATGAAGCGACGCTTAATAAATAATAATAATTGGTTTTTTTGGGGGGAAAGGAAATGGCGCAGTATCTGTCTCATATATCGTTGGACACCTGAACCGCGCCGTAAGGGAAGGGATTAGAGAGGGAGTGAAAGAATAAAGGAAGAATTAGGTACCGTAGTGGAGGGCTCCGGAATAATTTCGACCACCTGGGGATCTTTAACGTGCACTGACATCGCACAGCACACGGGCGCCTTAGCGTTTTTCCTCCATAAAAACGCAGCCGCCGCGGTCGGGTTCGAACCCGGGAACTCCGGATCAGTAGTCGAGCGCCCTAACCACTGAGCCACCGCGGCGGGTGAGCGACGCTTGCAAGCACAAAAACGCTTGCAAGCACAAAAACCTGGGGAAGCAACACAAATTGTTTGGTGAGCGACATGATCTCTCTGGTTTCGCAGTGCCCACTGGCGAAGAACTGTTGTGGGCGGTCTTTTAGAGGGCATCCTGATATGGTGGCTGATTTCATGTGCGCATCGTAGCGCACTTAGTGGTCGGCAGGTGGCAGAAGGCGAGGAAAATGTGGCGGTAGTCTTCCACGTCACGCATGAAGAGCACTGTCGATGAGCATGCTTTGTACAATGAAGTGACGCTTGCAAGCAGAAAAACCTGGGGAAGCAACACAAATTGTTTGGTGAGCGACATGATCCCTCTGGTTTCGCAGTGCCCACTGGCGAAGAACTGTTGTGGACGGTCTTTTCTAGGGCATCCCGATATGGTGGTTGATTTCACGTGCGCATTGTAGCGCACTTTGTGGTCGGCAGGTGGCAGAAGGCGAGGAAAATGGGGCGGTAGTCTTCCACGTCACGCACGAAGAGCACTGTCGATGAGCATGCTTTGTACAATGAAGTGACGCTTGCAAGCAGAAAAACCTGGGGAAGCAACACAAATTGTTTGGTGAGCGACATGATCCCTCTGGTTTCGCAGTGCCCACTGGCGAAGAACTGTTGTGGACGGTCTTTTCTAGGGCATCCCGATATGGTAGCTGATTTCACGTGCGCATCGTAGCGCACTTTGTGGTCGGCAGGTGGCAGAAGGCGAGGAAAATGGGGCGGTAGTCTTCCACGTCACGCACGAAGAGCACTGTCGATGAGCATGCTTTGTACGATGAAGTGACGCTTGCAAGCAGAAAAACCTGGGGAAGCAACACAAATTGTTTGGTGAGCGACATGATCTCTCTGGTTTCGCAGTGCTCACTGGCGAAGAATTGTTGTGGGCGGTCTTTTAGAGGGCATCCTGATACGGTGGCTGATTTCATGTGCGCATCGTAGCGCACTTTGTGGTCGGCAGGTGGCAGAAGGCGAGGAAAATGGGGCGGTAGTCTTCCACGTCACGCACGAAGAGCACTGTCGATGAGCATGCTTTGTACGATGAAGCGACGCTTAATAAAAAATAATAATTGGTTTTTTTGGTGGGAAAGGAAATGGCGCAGTATCTGTCTCATATATCGTTGGACACCTGAACCGCGCCGTAAGGGAAGGGATAAGAGAGGGAGTGAAAGAAGAAAGGAAGAATTAGGTACCGTAGTTGAGGGCTCCGGAATAATTTCGATCACCTGGGGATCTTTAACGTGCACTGACATCGCACAGCACACGGGCGCCTTAGCGTTTTTCCTCCATAACGCAGCCGCCGCGGTCGGGTTCGAACCCGGGAACTCAGGATCAGTAGTCGAGCGCCCTAACCACTGAGCCACCGCGGCGGGTGAGCGACGCTTGCAAGCACAAAAACGCTTGCAAGCACAAAAACCTGGGGAAGCAACACAAATTGTTTGGTGAGCGACATGATCTCTCTGGTTTCGCAGTGCCCACTGGCGAAGAACTGTTGTGGGCGGTCTTTTAGAGGGCATCCTGATATGGTGGCTGATTTCATGTGCGCATCGTAGCGCACTTTGTGGTCGGCAGGTGGCAGAAGGCGAGGAAAATGTGGCGGTAGTCTTCCACGTCACGCACGAAGAGCACTGTCGATGAGCATGCTTTGTACAATGAAGTGACGCTTGCAAGCAGAAAAACCTGGGGAAGCAACACAAATTGTTTGGTGAGCGACATGATCCCTCTGGTTTCGCAGTGCCCACTGGCGAAGAACTGTTGTGGGCGGTCTTTTAGAGGGCATCCTGATATGGTGGCTGATTTCATGTGCGCATCGTAGCGCACTTTGTGGTCGGCAGGTGGCAGAAGGCGAGGAAAATGTGGCGGTAGTCTTCCACGTCACGCACGAAGAGCACTGTCGATGAGCATGCTTTGTACAATGAAGTGTCGCTTGCAAGCAGAAAAACCTGGGGAAGCAACACAAATTGTTTGGTGAGCGACATGATCCCTCTGGTTTCGCAGTGCCCACTGGCGAAGAACTGTTGTGGACGGTCTTTTCTAGGGTATCCCGATATGGTGGCTGATTTCACGTGCGCATCGTAGCGCACTTTGTGGTCGGCAGGTGGCAGAAGGCGAGGAAAATGGGGCGGTAGTCTTCCACGTCACGCACGAAGAGCACTGTCGATGAGCATGCTTTGTACAATGAAGTGAGGCTTGGAAGCAGAAAAACCTGGGGAAGCAACACAAATTGTTTGGTGAGCGACATGATCTCTCTGGTTTCGCAGTGCCCACTGGCGAAGAACTGTTGTGGGCGGTCTTTTAGAGGGCATCCTGATATGGTGGCTGATTTCATGTGCGCATCGTAGCGCACTTTGTGGTCGGCAGGTGGCAGAAGGCGAGGAAAATGTGGCGGTAGTCTTTCACGTCACGCACGAAGAGCACTGTCGATGAGCTTGCTTTGTACGATGAAGCGATGCTTGCAAGCAGCAAAACCTGGGGAAGCAACACAAATTGTTTGGTGAGCGACATGATCCCTCTGGTTTCGCCATGCCCATTATTCTTTCTCAAGATGTCGCCTTCTTTAGAGTCGCGCTGCGCAGGCGTGTAAGCTCCCTAACTCCCTAGGATCCCTAATCGCCCCACTCTCGACTGCGGTGACGGTGCGATTAAAAAATGTGGCCAGTAAATGTGCCAAAATAGAATTGAAGAGTAGCCACAAAGAAGCCAGGAAGCCAAATTAAGCATTTAATTTCTAGGCAGGGTTTTAATTCACCAATTTTTTGGCGTGCTCCTCCGAAAAGAGCCACATTTACTTCCCTTTTTCCTGAAAATAAAGCTTAAAATATGCATGGCACACATGAGACACATGGCTACATGGAACTCACCGTGCTTGGAGTGGGTCTGCTCTGATAAGCGCCTTCTATATTTTCGAGTGTTACACTGAAGTTCCCTTTGCAGAGGCAATGTAATGCTTAGTCTCCTCACTTGCTGCTGCATGCACAATGCTCGAACAATTAAAGTTTCGCCGTTTTCCTTGTGTCTAGATGACGGAGCGCTTGTTGAGCGACATAGGGGGCTCGCATTTTTATGACATTTCAAAACTATTTATACACCGAGTTCTACTCCACGGAATATTCAAGATTCAATAGGACTAACACTATCGGATTTTAGTAGCGTTTTAACGTGGTTAAACCGTGTAGACGTGCAAAACCCGGTATTCATTCTCGAAAAGGAGGGGACACTTAAGCTCTGCCTTGAGGGTACGATGCGATATCTACAGCGTAAATACAGAATTGGTAATCATCTACCTGACGTTCATAGATGGCGGCGAGCCTTCCTGCCACTATCAGTGCTTTGCCACAGCGCTTTAGCGATGCGCCACATCACTGGCAGGTGGCTGTTCCTGGTACAGCCACCATAGGTTTATGGTTTATGGGGGTTTAACGTCCCAAAGAGACTCAGGCTATGGTAGACGCCGTAGTGAAGGGCTCCGGGAATTTCGACCACCTGTTCTTCTTTAACGTGTACTGACATCGCACAATACACGGGCCTATAGCATTTTGCCTCCATCGAAAAGCGACCGCCGCTTCCGGGATCGAATCCACGTCTGTCGGGCCAGCAGCCGAGTGCCATAACCACTTAGCCACCGCGGCGGCTCTAGACACCATAGTGATTGTGCAACCAATGTTTCTCTTCCCGAAAAACTCGCGCAGCTGGTGTTACGCTCCTCCCAACTTACCGGAGCTTGGGTAGTAACTCCTCTTTCTAGGCAACGGCACAAGAAACGAACGGGCAGATGCCCACAAAAGTTTTCGGAACGCCGAAATTAAGAATAACGTCAATTTCCTTTCTGACTAGAAGCGCAGCCAGGCAATGAGTAATGCGTTGTGCAGTTCACGCTGGGAAAATCAATGCACACCCTTAAATTCAATGCTGCATATTCTTAGGCTGCCCAGTAATTATGCTTAATTGTAATTTTCGTGTTCCGAAAAATTTTGCGGCTACCTATACGTACGTACGGTGACACGATTCTTGGCTTATGTGAGGGGTTGAGTGCTTTCTGACTAATACTATGCGGAACATTCTTCGGGTCCACACAGAACTTACCATTTTTGCAAACTATAAGGCAGCACTGCACCCTTTACGTGTTGTTCTGAGCCCACTGGTTTCATGCCACTCTCACGGCAGTTGCAGACCGAATGCGTTCACAGTGCAACTCCTCACTCTGTGAAACTCTCTCGCTCGCAGGACATGAAGAGTCGCCACGACATTGCCTATTTCGTCGAGCGCTTCTCGGAGACCACCGGCCTCCGCTGGGACACGCTCATCGCCAAGAGGAGCCCCCAAGAACTGGTCGACGTGATGGTCGCCATGAGCGCACGATTCTCCGTCTCAGTGGTAATCAGGGTGGTCACGCTCGAGCTGAAGTACAGCTTCGTCGTGTCTCCGCTCGAAGACGACAAGCTGATCAACCCGTCGAGGCTGACCACACTGCTTGAGACGGTGGTCGTCCTGGTGAACCGCTCTCTGGAAGGAGATCCACAAGGAATCACGAACCGAACGCAGGAACTCCACCGGAAGGTCCTGGAAGCATACAGCAGCCGCGACCGCAACGAGTCCAGGCTCCTCGGCGACGCCAAGACTGCCCTGCCCCACCTCGGACTCGGCGACACTGAGAGCTGGCTGCAAGCCGTGGAAAGACACACTCGCTTGAACGTCACCAATGACTCGACGGTGGCCTTGGACGCTCCCAAGCTGCTGAAGACAAGCTTGCAGCTGTTCGCCCTCGCTGACGACACGGCCCGCTCGATGTACCTGTTCGCGCACGTCGTGAATGCTGTCTCAGCCGTGTACGACCTCAACGTGAAGGTAGACGGCCGGCCCGATGTCGCGAGTGAGACGTGTCTGCTGCGGCTCAACGCCAAGGAACTGTCCGCTGCTCGGCGCTCCTTCGAAATATCTACACTGGCTCCGCAGCGGACCGTGATCGCCATCAGGGAGATGATGACCTTGGTCACGCTTCAGCTCGTCAAGCGGGTCTCTCAACCGGCGTGTCGAGACCTCGGCGCGGATTCTGCTCAGCCACAGCCTGCGCTCGTACTCTTACAAGAGCGTCTTCTCGGGACCTTACCTCAACATGAGCCGTCTGGAGAGCGCCTACAAAGCGTTTCCAGCCATGCCTACCCTCTACCAGGAGAGCATGTGGCACGCACACTTTCTGGTGCCCGAAGAACTGCTCGACACCTGCGTGGATGGCAAGCTGCTCGACGACGTGAGTCAGGAGATGTGCCTGTCCCTCTACGTCCTGCTCCCGCCCATGGCGTACGGGGAGGCGGACAAGTTCTTCAACTACGCCTCCCTCGGCTTCTTCATGGCCACCAGAATAGTGCACGCCTTCCTCTCGCCCAAGACGAGAACCGAAGAGGAAGAGCGCGCCGTCACCTCTCTATTGGAGACTGCGACCGAGTGCCACAAGCAGGCGGGTGACGCCAAGCACGCGTCGGACGTGGTGGACGCCCTGAGCTTCGCCTTGGGGCTCCGCGCCACCCTAGAAGCGTACCGCACTTGGTCGACATCGGCGGTAAAGTCGGGGGAGAAGACCTCCATGCTCCGGACGTTCTTCCGAAGGGCCTGCCTCACGGTCTGCTCACAGTCGCCGTCGGGACACCGACCACACGGGGGCAGCTATGGACGCTTCAGCTCCAGACAGGCGTGCAACGTCGCCGTCAGGAGCATGCCCGAATTCTTCGTCGCGTTCCAGTGCAGGATCGTCCACAATATGAGCAGGAACGGCATCTGCACGTTATTTTAGTTTTTAGTAACATATTCTTCCGCACACGTGCCGTCTAGGTTCGCTTTGAGAAAAGTTACGCGGAAACAATCGGCCATATTTAGTTGAAAGCGTACCGTGTAAAATATATACCTCGAGTACATTCTCGCTAACATCTAAATTAAAATAATCTTTGCGTGAAAAGGAGTATTCAAAAACCGATACAAACTGGCTCTATGGGCATCCAATACTCTTTTCTACACCGTCCGTCGCCAAAGTGACCAGGGCTCTGTAGTGAACTACGAACCAGCGGCAATGCGTTTCATAGGTTTCTTTAAGCACGGAGAAAAGTAACCTCCGAACAGACTGGCTTATAGCCGAGCTCTTGAACGCTCGTGCTTTTGTTTTCTGTCTACGTGCTTGAATTCTGCTTTGTTTAACGAATGCGGGACTGTCGACGCATTCATAAAATACGCCGGCACTTGCGAGCGATCAACTGGATAAAATGCGGTCATTTAAACACGTTAGTTGCAAATGCTACAGTTGGTGCTATCATTAGGCGACGATAACATGTAACTTTTGTCTTTCAGCAACTGATCTTTATCGATTGGAGTCCAGCGCCCGTCCTGTCTACTGTCTATTTGTGCGTGTTTTTTAGCGCTGTATAACTTTTAAGTTTATTTAAGATGGCTTGGAACTGGGAGCAGAAATCATTGTATGATCACGATTTCGAACGATAAATGGATTCGATAATAGAATTCGGTTATTACCTGACAACAAGAAACTGCCAAATTATAACGATACGGAATAACTTGGAGCAGGAAAAGCAGATGTCATGTCAGCGATGATATCTTTCGTCATTCGGAACGTATATGGCTGGTCCACCGTAACGGCTGTCATCTCGGAGGCAAAATTTCGCGTGATATTGCGGAATATTCTACCTGTGCAAACCATTATAAGACAGGTTTCGAAGAGACGTAGAGTCACTGTTAAGTGGTTCTGGAGAAATACCACAAAGGATGCAAGGCCACAAATTGGCAGGCTTGAGGCGAACGGCTGAGCGTCGGCTTCCTCGCCTGGCGTGGAGGTTACTGACTTGGACTGAAGATCAATAACTGCGGCATTTTCTGTTAAAAAATTCATGCCAAGGTTGACGTCACGGGAACTCTGGTCGAGTACTGTGAATGTTGCCAGGGACGTCTCTTGTCGAAACGTTACCTTGGACCTGCTTGTGCAAGTCGGAGTGATCAAGTGACCTCCGGCAGCAGAAATATGCGGGCTCGTACAAGGCGTAGTTACATCTTCGAGTTGTGGCGAATGGCCCACTTAGAACAGAGTACTCGGCACCGGTGTCTGTAGCAGTTACAACGGTCATGCCCGAGTTTCTCGGGCAGATTAGGCCCACACAGCGAGGGCGACTCACGTGCTATACTCAAACGGCTGCGACTTGGCGATTGCCTAGCCGGTTTATTATTCGAAATTATTCCGGAGCCGTCCACTACGGCACCTCTTTCTTCCTTCAATCTCTCTGTTCCTCCTTTATCTCTCCCCTCAAGGCACGATTCAGGTGTCCGTCAAGATGTGACAGATACTGCGCCATTTCCTTCTCCCAAATAACTATTCAAGCGAAAGCTTTACACTGTCCGCGAACTTGTGGTTACGCCGTGGCTGTGCTCAGAGGAGGCACGTGACGTCACAACGCGCGCCTCGCGACGGATATTTCTCCCTCTCTCCCGCTCCCTAGACACTACTGCTCATACGCCACTAGTAACACCGAGCCACAGGTGTTCCGCCGCTGCGCAGCGCCGCGCCTCTCAATTTTCAGTTTTTTCTTTCTTCTTTCCCTCCCTCCTTTATCCGTTACTTTACTGCGCGGTTCGGGTGTCCGCCGAGATATGTGAGACGGTTACTGTGCCATATTTCCTCAAAAACCAAACAAATCAAGTGAGCCAACGGCGTTCATAGAGTTCATTAGCGTTGACAACTTAGCCAAGGCCGTTCATTTTCGCGAAAGCAAAGGCGCACAACCGGCTCCATGGGTCAGTGGAGACCTCAATATCGCTTTCATGTGCGTGGCATTGGTGTTCAACTGCAAAAACCTGCTTTGATTGTGTTGCGCACACTGGATAGGCAGCGCACCCTCCCTGTCACCATGGGAGGGGCCATGCAGTTAATGGTTGATCGCGAGAGATAGATCACCAAATGAACGCTGCGGCCCAGCTATAGCTGCAGTGCCGCCTATCAGCCACAACGCTGTCAGCGCTAATGCATATAGGCCACATTTCTCTCTCACCACTGCCACATGTATCAAAGCACGAATGACGCATCCGTATATCCAGGTAGCCACATATGCGCCGTTCTTTTGCTCAAAGCCATCGCCGTCTAGAACATTCTCAACACCAATGAACAGAGCGAACGCCGACATTTTTCGCTTTGTGTATCCTGGATTAGCTGAGCTAGACTGCACTAATTTTTTTTCTGGTTGCAGTGGAACAGCCACTCCTCAAATGTTGCCGCTTCTGGTTTTCCCTACGGGGTCTAGGCCACCTTCTCCGCTTCAGACCGCCGTATATAGGAAAGTACGCGGAAAAGGCGAGCGGGAATAGTTATATGCTAACGGATGCGGCCGCTGACTGCGCAGCGCTCTTGGCGCGTTGGGACAAATTCCTAGCGGAGCCATTCGTCGGTAAAGGCAGTTGTGGTACTCGTGAACAGCCCCTCAGCAATGGCAGCACAGAGGTCGATGATCGGCAATGTGTCAGACACCGCTTTTGCGTGGGCCGACACGACAAACGGCTGCGGCGTATGCCACTGAGAACTGAAAATTGGTTTTGAAGAATAGAAATGACGCCGCAACGCTGTCATGTTTTGGTGGACACCCAAACCGCGCCTTAAGGAAAGGGATAGAGGAGGGGTAAAAAGAAGAAAGGAATAAACAGGTGCCGTAGTGGAGGGCTGCGGAATAATTTCGACCACCTGGGCATCTTTAACGAGCACTGGCATCGCACAGCACACGGGCGCCTTTTGCGTTTCACCTCCATCGAAACGCGGCCGCCGCGGTGGTTCGAACCCGGGTTCTCCGGCTCTGTAGACGAGCACCCTATCGAGTCAGCCGCCGCGGCGGGTATACCATGACCTGTGGCGATTTCGGTTGGAGAAGTTCGGGTTGCGTGAGCGCCTTCTGCAGATCTTTACGAATAAAGTACAAGGATGAAAACTGCGGCGGCCAGCTGTGTCATCGAAAAGAGCTCCTCGCGTGCTACGCCCGTAAGACAACGAAGATTTTGCTCTTGATGCCCATTGTCAGATAACGGAATTGCAGTGCGAAATCACTAGTTCAGACGTCAAACTAGCTTACCGGTATTGTGTGAAGCTTGACCTTTTGCAAACCTTAAATAAATGAAATAAACATTGCTCCACTGCGATTCGAACTCTCGAGGGCGCGAAAAGATCGGCGCAGCTGGTGCAGTGCACGAAAGCACTGTAATATCACCGCAGCCGATCAAGCCTAAAGAAAAAGTTGAGGTGCGATCACACACACATGTGATCAACACACACACGCGCGCACACACACGCACACACGCATGCATGTCCGCACGCACGCGCGCACACACGCGCACGCGCGGACGCGTGCACGCACACACGCACGCACACGCACGCAAACAGAGACAGAGGGAGAGAGAGCCTTGCAGCACAGTCTCGGGCTGAGAATTTCACATCATTATCTTCGTCAATGCTAATGTCAAACTGATGTTCCTATAGTGACATATGTGCGCAGCATGCGATAGCGTGGACAGTGTTGTAGCAGGAACACGGCACATGGACCATGCGGGTTGGCGTAGACATTGCTGCGTAAACGCTGTTTTTTTTTATAATTGGTAAATTGGCACGATGGTGAAAAAGCTCAAGACGCGCATAACTTGCTCCATAGGTCAGTGGACACCTCAATCGTGCTTTCACGTACGTGACGGTGGGGCCCACCTGCAAAGAACCATGCTTTCCCAATGTTCCGTATGCTAATGTTCCCAATGCTTCCCACAATGTTTCGTACTTAGCAATACTAAACCACCAAATTACGTGTAATTTGTTGTCTAAATTTGCAGGATTGTTTAAATTCAGCTATCACGCACTTTTATTTCCCAAAAATCCGGTTTCCACAGCTTCGTTTCCTGCCAGGCTGCACACCGTCGGAACCAAGCTGGCCGTAGGGTGCCTCAAGGCACCCAAGCTGACGACTGGGGTATTCAGAATGATCGCACCGACTGTGCGCCAATGAGCCAAATTTCTTGGAAGCAGGTCGCAGTAGGTCTGCGACGACAGCGACGCGAATTGGTGTCGCAAAACGGCTCATATACACTGCGCTGCGTTGACAATCGCGCTATGTGAAGCGGGCTTTAGGTATCGAAAATGAAAATTTGTTTTTGAGGAAAGGAAATGACGCCGTAACTGTCGCACCTATCACGGTGGGCACCTGAACCGCGCTGTAAGGGAACGAATAAAAGAGGAAGAGACAGAAGAAAGGTAGAGGTGCCTTAGTGAAGGTCTCCTGAATAATTTCGACCACCTGGGTATCTTTAACGCATGGCAGTCTTTCTCGTTTCACCTCCCTGCAGAATGGGAGTTTTGACCTAGAATACCGACCCGGCATGAAAAACACGCAGGGCAGCTAACACAAGCGGTCATGCATCTTTCTTGGTGTTCCAAATTTTGGTACGAACAAATGAAAATTTCAGCGTGGGTAAGTTTCACGCAGCTTTTGAACACTTCACATTCCTATCTCTTTAAGCACCAGAGCTACAAGTATCATGCAATACCGTAACACTACACAACACGAAGCGAAGAACCCAGCCACGTAATATTTGCATAGACAGCAGCCATGAAGCCAGAGTACTTGTCCGATACCAATGCTACGTCAATGAAGCGCAAGTGTTCAAGCGGGAAACCTAGTATGAATTTTATTGAACACACTGCAAATTATATCCTAAAGAATCTGTTTGTCCAAATCACCAGAAGTGCACAAAAGTAATTTCAAGCTAGGCAACTGCTACATATGTATGATATCCCAAATAAGAAAATAGCATTATGCAAGAAGCATTTCACTGACATGAAGCCGAACATCTCGATACCATTTAAACAACCTTCAATGCTTTGACTGAGAAAGTGGAAGCTACACACCTGACCTCCCATGTTACACACCGCATCCGATATAACACAAACTCGGTTAACTGCCAAGTTTGTTGAAACATCGGAGAAATATGAAACGTTACGCTATACATCGTTCAATGAAATAATGCACACGTTGTATAAATCACATAACTGCACTTTTGGCATATCCCAATTCCACTTAACACCCTTCTTTCTGAAGCAATTAGCATTTTTAAGTCCTTTATAATTTGAGAATTTTATTCCGCATACAATGCGTGCGACTCAGGTTGGTTGCTTAGTTTCTAATTTTGATAATTTATGCTAAGAAAAGGCCTCTAAGCCAAGAATTTAAAGATCCCTATGCTACATAGTAAACCTTCCATTGCCATCTGCCTGCTCCTACTGACATACTTAGCCCTTTTCAGGCATGAGCGTTGAAACCCATATCGTAAACTATGATGTTAAGGTAAAAGATCGGGGAAATGTCATAACATTCGACATGTAGAAATCTGGAAGCACTCGGGGGGCTTTCCTGAGCATACAATACTGAAATTACGCGCCTATCCTAGCCAGACCAGTACTACTGTTTTTCATAAAGTGTTTGCACTCGCAATTCAAATCAAAATATCTAAAGACATCATAAATTTATGCCGGATAATAATTCCATGCCCAGATGCTACATGGAAAAAACTTCAATTTCAGATCCTTACACTGCTTGGTGTAGCACCATTCTTCCGTTTTGAAGACCTAGCTTCCCCTGCCCTCTGCCTATTTACTCTCACACAAGAAGTTAACCCCTCTTGAGCGCATGAGTGTTCCAAATGGTCCCTTCAACTATGAGACCCAGCAAAGCAGCAAGCAGAGGAATGGGGTTGGTCATCAACTTCTCATGTAGGAACCTCGCAGGCTTCAGGGGGCTTTTTTACCAAATGGTAACGGCACAACTTCCCCAACCAAATCAGTTTCAGTGAAGTTTTTGTGACAACATTTACAAACTATAAGTTTCAATACAAATTTAAAGGAAACCATCATGTAAACACAACAGAACCAAAAAAATTGCTTCAACAACTTTTAAAACCAGACCATAGAACAACATTTACGAACAAAAAGTTTCAGTACAAAATCAAAGCAAACCAACTTGTCAAGACAACACAAACACAAAAACTTCTTGCACAACTTTTGAAAGCAAACCAACCATCTGACAACATTCACACACAAAAACTTTCAATACAAATTCAAAGCAAACCAATATGTAATGACCACACAACAAACAAAAAGTTGCTTCAAGAACTTTTGAAAGTAAAGCAACTGACAGCATTTACAGGCAAAAATTTATGGTGGGTGAACAGTGCAACAGAGGCGGGACAAAGGCACAAAAGGACCAAGGCACAAAGGCCCTCCCTGCTTCTGCCGGCGCTTGGTTCATGAAAAGCCATGGCAACATGCGGTGGTCGATCACACACACCTGCTTAACCCCTTTCCGTACTCCTTTGATGCTGTGCGCAGGAGTGCAGAAGAAAGCAGAGGGCACAAGCCTCCCTTCCCACCTTCCTCACACCAGCGAACGTCGGCAAACCCCGAACGCCAGCAGTTTAGAGGTAATACAGAGTAGAGGAGAGGCGCGGGTTGTGCTCCGCGTGCATCGATTGGCCGGCGAGGAAGGCCAGCTTGTGGGCGTACTGGCACGGGGCCGGCACGCGGATGGTGCCCGGCCAGTTGAAGTACAGGTGGGTCAGTTTATAGGCCAGGCGCTGCATGTGGTCGGGCTTGAGGCCCGTCGTGTCGTAGATGACGTTGTAGAGGGTCGGGGCAACGGTGCCCTGGCGCACGCTCTGCGACACCAGGAAGAAGTCGTACCGCTCGGGGCGCGTCACCTCGCTGTTGACCACGGTGCCCGGCAGTGGGTTGGTCATCACGTGCTCACGGCCCGGGAGGAAGAAACGCGTGGAGATGTGTTTGGTCACCACCACGAAGGCCAGCTTGTGCTGCACGCCCGGGAAGAGCGCTTGCAGCGAGGCCACGATCTGATTGATCTCCCACTCTTTCACCTGCGCCGCGCACACCCGAGACACGCTTCAGTCGCGCCCGCTGCCGCCACCAGCACCACCTGCCAGTGCATTGCTGCTGACACCAGAGGACATTGGAAGTTGCGAGAAAGTGACTGAACGATTGGTGGCTCAAAACCAGATAGGTGGAATAAGGTGAAAAGTGCAGAACTGAAAACGGAGAATTTTGAGACCAATTTATAACAGTTAAACAAGATTATGAGATCACTGCAGCACCAGCATTGGAGGAATTCATAAGCATTGACGCCTCTTCGCCCTCTTTCCCACTCTTTGGCTAAATTAAATTCTATCATTGCAAACTTTGATTTTATTAACTTGGTTCCACGCTTCGTTTCCAAATCTGGCGCCATGCTTCGCTCCGTCTTCACTTCCGGTTTTTTCGGATTTGGCGGCACGCATTAGCTCCGTCCACTTGCTGTGATTTCGAATTTTGCGCCACTTTTGCCCCGACCCCGCCCACTTTCGGGATATTTTTGGCTCTAATAAATTACCCTACATGCACCTCATTACTTCCCCTGCGAGATTTTTTAATGCTGAACGTTGTCAAGAAAAAAAAGGTCGCCCTTTTTCACGATAAGCTAAAAGTGGATAAAGATATGTTCGTCTGGGATGAATCCTAAAAAAAGCGCGTAAAAATAGCCTCCTCAAAACCTAGAACACCTCAAGAGGACGAGGCATGACGTCACTCGGAACAATGCAAGCAGCTGCGCGTAGTGAACCTTAATGCACGTAGTTTAGTTAATAAAACAGCCAATCTTGAAATAACCTTATCACAGCATGATCCACACATTACAGTGATTACGGAGACGTGGCTTCACAGCGAAGTGAACGAATGATGATGTATTTCCTCCCGCCTCCACTGTATTTCGAAAAGATAGAGAATCTAGAGGTGGTGGCATAGCTATCCTCAATAAGAAACAAATTGCGGCCGTCTTGCAGGACGAGGTACCAGAAATTGAATGCCTATGCGTAAAATTGTCTTGTTGGGGTCATAACTTCGTTTTATAAGCTCTGTATAGACCTCCCGATTCTGGACCTGACTGCTTAAATAAACTACACAATCATATGTCACAGCACGAAAATAGCAAAATTTTGTTGATGGGAGATTTCAACTTGCCTTGTGTGGATTGGGAACGCCTTGAGTGTTTTGGTGCTAACAGTAAGCATGCAAATAAAATGTTTAAAATAATGCTAACTCACAACTTGATGCAAGTAGTTCACAAACCAACCCGTCAAGTTGGTTCCACGAAATCATTATTAGATCTGTTGTTCCTGCCTCGCAATCTTGTAAGGTTTACTGTCACTGTGGAGCAGGGGCTTTCTGATCACTGCCTAGTTAGTGCTTCCTTGCCTTTGGTACAACACACTAAAAACAAACAATCATCACTACTGTAACTAAGCATCTAGAAACCTGCTTTCTTGATTTCGTTGATACTGATGTCTGCGCACTCTGGGACCGGTTCAAAAAAATTTGTTTTTATTGCATCGAAACTTTTGTGCCAAGCAAATATAGAAAAGAACGTAAGGAAACCCCATGAATCACACGTAGCATAATTCAACTCCGGCGAGAGGTAAAACGGCACAAGAAGAAGCACACACACCCTAAACAGATTAAACATTTGCTCGACAATCTAGCATGCGCCATACGTGATTCTAAAGAGTATTTTTTTAACACATCACTTCAAAATTTCATAAAAAACGAGCCAAGTAAATTTTGGAATTACATCAGTGAGAAAAAGAAAACCGTGTCACAAGTTTCGGTGGACAATGCTATGGTATGTGATCAGATGGCTATTGCCCAGCATTTTAATGAGTACTTTCAAAGCGTATTTTCCGCTCCTAGCGCGTGTACCGCGAATAGCCGGGTGTATCATCTTTCTGAAGTGAACTTCATATCTTATTCAGGTGTCTTTTCTATGTTATTAAACTTAAAAACGAAAACGTCATGTGGTCCTGATAGTGTTCCAAATGTATTCCTTCGTCGTTATGCTGAAACCCTGGCGAAATTCCTCGTGATCATGTTTGGTGCTTCTTTGCTGACAAGCAAATTACCTGATGACTGGAGGACAGCCCGAATTGTCCCCGTTTACAAAAAAGGAAATCGTCTTTTGTTGCAAAACAATCGTCCCATATCATTGACTTCATCGTGCTGTAAGCTACTAGAGCATATAGTTGCACACTGTGTGAATGAATTTCTAGAAAAAAATTTGGTCATAAACGAATTCCAACACACATTCAGAAGGGGTTTCTCGACAGTAACACAACTGGTTACGGTAATTAACTCATTTGCTTCCTGTATAGATAGTAAGGGCCAAATTGATGCAATTTTTTTAGATTTCAGCAAGGCGATCGACAAAGTTCCTCATGATAAATTAATTCTAAAAATGAAACATATTGGCATTCCCGAGATTTTCATAACTTGGATAACCCCATACTTAAAGGACCGCAGGCAGTTTGTTGAAGTTGGTGGACAATGTTCGGGCTCTCTTCCAGTTTCGACCGGTGTACCACAGGGAAGTGTCTTGGGCCCTCTGCTTTTTCTTTTATATATTAATGACATTGTTCAAGTAATAACCCCATCAGTGCATATTAGATTGTTCGCAGACGATTGTATATTATTCAAAGAAATTACTAATAAGGATGACCAGAATGTTTTGAACAATGCTGTGAACAATGTTTTGAAATGGTGCGACCAATGGGGCATGGTTCTAAATGCTGACAAAAGTGTGTATCTTCCGATAACAAGAAAAAACATACCACATAGTTACACATACAAATTAATTTCGTCCCCTCTTGAACAAGTATCTAACTACAAATACTTAGGCATAACTATAACTAGCAAATTAACGTGGAACTTGCATATCAAAAACATTTGCTCTAACGCATTTCGCAAATTGTGCTGCTTAAGACATAAACTGAAGAACGCGCCTCCTAACATCAAGCTAATTTGTTATTCTTCTATAATCAGACCAAAACTCGAATATGCATGCGTAGTGTGGGACCCGTATACTAAATCTAACATAGCCAATTTGGAACGAATACAGAGAAAGGCTGTTAGATTCATCTTTAATAAATATGCAAAGACTGACTCCCCCACCACTTTGATGGAAATTAACAAAATTGAACGATTTGAACTCCGAGGAAAAAAGTTCAGGTTAGAGTTTCTTGCGCTTTTATTAAAGAACAAATTGGTCTGGACCCCTCATTATACTTAAAGCCGTTATCTGCCAGACAAACTCGACATTACCACCCTAGTTTTCTAACCCCTATATTCGCCAAAACAGACACCTACAAGTTTTCATTTTTCCCATGAACTATAATAGATTGGAATCAAATAAATCAACCATTGCCCCATGAGGTCTAACCAATTAGTGCTATTTCTGACTATTTTCCAGTGTTATTTCTTTCTTATTTCGCTCACTTGTACGCCCACTCTGCTTGGACTTAGTGTCCGCAGTATTTCATAAATAAAATAATAATAACAAGATCATAATGACACGAAGCCGTGAAAAATGCCATGCAATTCTTACCCTTTAAAGAAAAAAACTGAGCCAGAGCCAACTGCGCATGCGCTACCCAGGGCTCCAGGTAGCAGCATATAGTAACCAGGAGTTTCACCAGGAGCTTTCATCCAGGCCCCAGTGGCAGCCATGTATGTGTAGATTTATGAAGCATGGTGGAATCCCGCGCGTAAGTCCAATCTGCTTATCGCCACTCGCTCGGGCTTCCAACATCCAATTTACATGTTTCACATCAGACAGCTTCCGTCATCTCATGTGGAAACCAACAAAAAACATTATGCTAAAACTTTCGATTGCCGCACTGTATTGCCGCGAGCCTGGTCCCGAGCAAGACGTGCATGCCTGTCACATACTTTCTAGCCATGATGGCATCCTCATGGAAAATTGACCGCCCACGCAGATGCCATCTGCAAAGTTTCCAATATCTGCAACTTTTTTCATGCTATTCTGAACTCCCGGGAATCAATTCATTGCGCACGTACATGGCAGATGCTCAGAGCCCAACCTCTTGATTCCTAATCCTACTCTATTAGTCCGAAATCCAGCCTGCCTTGCTACAAAAAGTTACCGTTCTTGAAAAAATCTAAGTTTACTGTGGAATAAAAGCTTTCTGTAATCACTGCAACACATCGGCAAAACGTTAAGCGTGGTCCACTACAGCACTTTCCTGCTTGATCACACTTCCAACACAGAGGCCGCATCATCTCCAGTGGACACGAAATGTGAAAACACTCGCGTAGTCTGAAATGTAAATGCAAGTTAAACTGCTTGTAAATATTAATTAGCCACCAGTGGTCTAAATTATCTCCGGGCCCTTCACTACACCATATCTCGCAGCTCTCATGCAGCTTTGTTACGCTCAGTGCCAAACGTTTTTAGGGGATTGAGTATACATCTCGTTTGGTCGAAAAGCCGCCGTCGTATTCGGCCCCTAAAAAATTGGGGCTGCGAAAAACAAATCTTAGCATGCCAAGCGTTTTCCGCACAATGTTCCGGATTGTCTCTTATGATTCAACGTTTCGCGCAGCATCCGGCGTTTTAAAATCGGTGCTGCGTAAAAAATCCTATCATGCCAATTTGCGGTTCTAGTGATCGACGATTAACTGGTGTGGGATAGGCGATGAGGAGTTCAAGAAATAACTGAAGTTAATTGAAGAACTGGTATATTAAAGAAAAGAATAAAATGTAAGAAGTGGTGTTTAAATATGTCAACATTCTCAGAATTATAAGCCAATGCTTGACGATGCTAATTAACACAATTTAGGGTGTGTGACTGATCGATTATTTAACTGAAACAACTGAAAAAAAATGAAAAATGCGTTCAAAGGTGGTAAACTGCTGAGAATGGAAAGCCTAACCCACTCCGCTATCGCGTTATACCATTAATGCGAAGCTTAAGTGTCCTCTCCAATTTCTTTTAATGTGATAGCATTAAATGAACCATGAAGGCGAAAAACTCGCCAGCAGTGTCTACGTGAAGCATCCAACTTAAAGGGACTTCCCTCTCTCCACCCTCCACCTGTCAACTGTCCTCCTGCAGGGGAGAGGAGCAAGACGTGGGTCGATGGATGAGGAGCAGACCCCCGCTCAGAATATATAGCCTCCCAAAGAACGATGCGTGCGAAATTGAAGCTTCCTGAATCCATTCCTTCTCGCACAGCTCAGGAAGAACAACATGGTTCTCAAAGGCTGCGTTTGAAATGGCCACCTTCCAATGCAGAGCTATCCCTTACAAAATTTTTTTAGACAGTCAATAGACTGACCATTTACTTCTGTCTATAATGTCTATAGACTGTTTATGAACAAATGATATAGACTGTTCACAGACTTTTGCTATAATGTCTATAGACTGTTAATGGACAAATGCTAGAGAAAAGTCGGTAGGCAATACTAATCCTTTAGGTAGTCTATACACATTCTATAATTTTATGGCCATACACTTTTTGATGACTTTTGTCTTCAGACAGACTATAGACTATGAATAGACAAAAAGAAATATCTATATGAAGGCAATAGAGACTATAACAAGTTTATAGGCTATCATAGACAATTTTTTAAAGGCCTCATATCGCATAACCACTCCCGCACTGCGCTGGTAGTGGTAAGAGGACTCGCCGCAATCTCAGATTTTGCATAAAAAACAACTGGAGTAGACTGGGTAGTGGGAGACAATGGACTCAGAACTGGAATAGAAATATAATTAGAATAAAATGAAAAATGAAATAGACTGGTGAGGCAAAGAAGAATGCTGTCATATTTCTTCTGCATCGATCCAACTGATCGCTCTAAAATGTTTTTTTCTTCCCTGCTACGAAACACGCTATAGCAAAAATGTTTATCAATAACTTGCAGTTTGACGGGGCCAAAATGACGAAGTCTGTCTCGCCATGACGTTTTAGCACCCGCAAAATGCTTGCCGAGATGCAATGAATCCTCGAGCTCATGTATTTATTACCAGTTCTGACGAACGCCACAAAACAGGTCAATCATGTTATTATCTAGAAAGATGGTTAGACATATTCTTTCTGCGACCTTCAAAGGCCGGTCCAGACGGGAGAGATAAGATGATGAGACGCCTGCACCATCCTAGCCACGAAGTTTTCGAAGCCATATTGTGCCATATACCAGGCCATAATCACGTCTTCGAAATTCGATTTTCTAGAAGCCGCAAAGAGAATGTGGGTGTGCTTCTTGACCAGCAAATGTTGGAAACTCTTAATAACTGACATCCCCTGCAGAGAACTTCTGCACACAGTAATAGATTCTCGATGTATTTCTACTGAAAGTCGACAGAAACTCTTGGAATTTTTTAGGGGATGGCATTAGCATCGGCCAGCCACTTATCTTACATTGAGACTATCTGAATAACCACAATAGTTATGTAGCAAGCGAAAACAATTTAACTAAGCAGCTTACCTGTAAACCTGATTCGCTTGTATTTGGAAGTTTATTGTTTACGGATTACATGGGTTTAACGGCACAAAGCTACTTAGGCTATGAGGCACGCCGTACTGAAGGGCTCTGGAAATTTTGGATGTTTGCCACCACTACAGTTACAGCGCAAAATGCCTGCACTACGAACCTGCAATACACTCTACATGCATCTACATTATTTCATTTTATTTACATAATACTGCAGAGCTTGAGTGGCCCAGGTAGGATGGGCAAAGACTACAAAGAATCAGCATTCTTAAAGCCAAGAAATAACAATACAGGCCACAGTACAATTATTGGAGATAACATTTAAGCTCCACCTTAACGATATGACGCGACAGCAAAAAAAGTTTATTCCTATATATACAGAAGGTCATTTTCTACATTCAGAGAACCATGGGACTCCTCATACCCCTCCTGGCGCAGTGGTTCAGCGGTTAAGCAATGAGAAACGTGCCTGCGCCCTTGTGCGCCCCAGGTTTCTCTTTATGAGCCACCAATGATTAACTGCCATCTGCGATAGTGCGTAGCTTGCTCCCTATCCGGTAGGCAGCTTGCGACGACGCCGCAAGGCCACGTGACCTAGATGGCCCACCTGCCTCCTGGGTTGCTCTGTGGGCGCCACCTGCCAAAGTCATGCTCGTGACTTTACTTACGTTTGTCAAGGACGCGTCCATATGCAGAGAAGGTCAAATTACCACGTGACCTCGCTACATTACAGCAAAAGTGGGTGCGTAGCGCCTGAATACATACCTGTACTTTCGACTCGTTATATATGTGCTAGTAGAACGGCACCATTTGCATAAATTTTAGGGGCCACGAGCAAGATGCAGAATCTTCAAAGTGGTGCCAAATGACCTGACATGTTCCGAAGGACAAAACTGCTAATTGAGATGAAGCCCAAAATATGTGCCAGATTTGCACCGATGATCTTCCCGCCCCATACCGTACATTACGAGGATGTTCAGGCGGCCATTGCGGTCGAACCGCCTGTCGGAGGGGGTTCCGCTTGGTGTCAAACGATTCATCCTGTTGTGCTGCACACGTTTTAACGAGGAAATATACCGGATATAGCAAAGCTGGCTGTAAAATGCAATAGTAGTGCAAAATCCATGAGGTAGACGGCGCTGCTTGTGTCTTGTGCGGAGAGGAGGAGGAAACGGCTGAACACTTGATACTTTTCTGTAAAGGGCTTCACCCTACAGTGGAGGGCAGCGGGGCTGACTTACCCAAGGCATTGGGGTTTAGGGATAGTGAAGGGAAAGTGGATTTTAAGAGGTTAGAAGTAACCAAGCGAAGGTTATCTGATTGGTGGCTAAAAGCAAGACAGGAGTAAAATTTCACAAGACATGGCTAGGTGGCTTGAGCCACCGCCCGATGTAAAGGGTTCAGCCGTATCCATCCATCCATCCATCCATCCAAGGGATGTTTCCGAAGAAACATTCGCGAACATTCGTATTTACTCTTCTTCACGTTTGCTGATCAGCACACCGATGCAAATACGAAGCTCCCGTAGCTAACACCATGAAGTCGTACACTGGGGCAGCGTTGGCGGAGAATGTTTTCGCTCACAAGGCCAATGCCTGGTGTTCTGGGTAACAATGCCTCTGACGCTATCGCGTTAAAACTGCAGGTAAACAGAGTACCACCAGAAATGCTCACCTGGGGGATCTGTCCGTCGGACACCCCGACGCGGAAGAAAATGATGCGGTCGGGTGAAGCGCCGTCATTGCACTGCGAGTACTTGCACAGCGCGTCACGCAGAAGCGAGGCAAGCGAGTGGCCCAGCCCCTCGTGGGTGTCGTGGAAGGAGACGCGCGAGTACCACCGCGTCAGGCTCTTGTTTATGCTGGCCACGAAGGCGCCCGCCGAACGATGGGGTGAGCTCGAGTCGCGGTAGGTGTCGCAGCCGATCACCATGGTGCTGACCAGAGGGATCTCCAGGCACCAGGCCTCGCCGCCCAGCTTGCAGTTCAGCTGCACCGCAACCTTGGTGGCCACCGAGCGGATGTTCTTGCGGTTGCCGATGGTGCGGGCGAGGATCACCTGGGAAGTGTAGCGAAAACAATGAGGGCCATCGGCACCATTATGCACTGTACTGCTTTAGCCATGGCTTTGCTTTCTTCAGTCTACTTGCCCCATCTGTCCCAGTCTACTTGCCTCATCTTAACCCACAGCTCCTTGCTACGTTAACACTTACATACACGTCGACCAACTTTCACACCCAGACAGCCCTCGCATCGCTCTTGGCGTAACTGTTTACAGCGCAGCGAAAAGAGGCAACAGCTAATCTTGACAGTAATATAGATTACAGCACGACCAACTAGACAGTGATGCTCCTAGCCAGAGAATTGCTCGGTGCTCACCACGTCAAATGAAGTGATTATTCTCTTTATGCACAGCGTTCCCGCCAGTTATGACTAATTGGAGCCTCCATTTATACAAATGAAACCAACCGAAGAACTGAAATGAGGTAATTATAAATTCTTTGAGTCTTGAAAAGCAAATCACATCAACGCGCACCACACCTTCCCTCTTTTGCACACAAAGGGCGAATCGAACACTCATTCCAAGTGATTACAATTGCGTTTCAAGGAAGCTGGACTCGGCGCTCTATAATAATGATAATAATAACTCTTGTTGGCATCAAATACAATTTAAAGGAAGCCAGAGGTCTGCAGAAAAAGCTGTAATGAGGATAGCTTGTTGACGCCGCAGGCCCCCTGTACAATGGTCATCTTACAGAACCGCAAAAACAGACTCCGGAGATGTCTTGAAAAGTAAATCCAGAGTTTTTACTGGAGCTCGCTACCCGCTTCGGGCGACAAAGAACAATAGCCTCGGCCGACCTGCGTGTGGAGGCCGAGGTCGACGCAGGCCTCCTTCTTGATCAGGTCGTAGCGGTCCTTCCGGTTGTTGGGAAGCACGATCAAAGCCAGCTGAATATTGCCCGCTCTGGCAAGCTGGCGCAGAGCTTCCACGAAGCCGCTGGGCCGGTCATCGTCCAGCAGCACCAGGCGTGGTTGGCTGATCTTGACGCCCATGGGCGGGCACACGGACATCAGGGTGCGCACGAACTCCGTCACGTTGGCCTCCTCGCGCCGGTGGCAGAGGACGATCCACGACTCGACGGCGACGGCGACGTGCAGCGGCCGGTCGCGCGTCTCGCGCGAGAAGTCGGCCGTGGCCGCGCTGTAGCGGTACGCGTTGCTGCCCTGCATCACCTTCTCGGGCGGCAGCACGCGGGCGTCGATTCTGACGAGCGAGTCGTCGAACCGGATCCCCCAGCTGTCCATATCGTTGCGGATAGCGTCGTTGTTGTTGATGCGGTCCATGAACTCGAGCAGGTTCCGCACCCGTTTGGAAGGCTCCACGCGGGTGTGCTGAGCCAGGTCCCGCATCACAGAAACGTTGGCGCGCATCTGCGAGGCAATTAAGGGCCCGTTAGACAGCAACTGTGGTTTGCGGTCTATGGCCGCCCCAAAGCAACTCAGGCTATAAGGGAAGCCGTAGTGGAGGGCCTTCGGATAATTTCAACATCTTGGAGTTCTTTAACGCGCACTGACAATGAACGGTACGGGAGCCTCCATAAATTCGCCTCCATCGAAATGCGACCGCTCCGGCAGGGATCGAGCCCGTGTCTTTCATGTCAGCAGGCGAGAACCATAACCACTCAGCCACCGCGGTGGCGGACAGCGACACTTATCTGGGTAGCTCCAATGGTTCAGAGTCCGCCAAAGATTTTCGGTCGGGTCCCAGAAGGCCCGTATACCCATTATATGCTAAACCACTTTTAAAAATGGCGCAAACTAGACTTTGTACGAGCACATGTGCCCTTAGCGACCACGATACAGCGCGGGGTCCGTAATCTTCAAGTTCTCACAAGCTGCATACATGCATGTAGGCATGGCTTAAACTGGGCACGCTTTATGGTTCTACAAGGAACGGTAAAAGATGCTGACGCCTTCCCGTCCCCAAGCCCGTTGCTCCAAAAAGGTTTGTAGCGCATTCAAATCAATTCGAACACAAACCTTATGAAGAAGCACAAACCTCCATTTCTGCTTTCCAACATTTCAATTTTAAATTCAGGTTTTTAGTACATACTATGTCCTATGCATTTTGCGGTACCAGTTTTGTAATGCAGTAAAACCTCGTCAAGCCAATTCAAGGCGTACTCGCATGAGCAAAACGTGCGCTTAGGAAGTTCCAGCACGAAATGCCCGCGTCCGCTTCCATTCAGCCTCATATCTTGATGCCCGTTCACGGCGTAGTGGCTTATCGCGAACGTTTCATTTAACGCGTACTAATCGCGTAAAAGGTGGAACGGATATCTCGTAGCACACCCACGAGTACGCCGCGCGTCGTAACGAAGCAAGCTTCACGGATAATACGTTGATGCAGATACAGCGTAGCATGCTTGAAGCTGCTGACACGCTCGGAGAGCGATCACTTATGTTACCTAACAAAACACCTCTCCTTCGCCCACGGGGTGGGAGGAAAAGGAGCGAAGCTCGGAATGCTTACCACCGCCGAAGATAACGCCTGCGAAGTACTCGAAAATGTTTACGCCGGAAAGGTACTCTAGAAACTGTCGCCTTTTGCATGCATAGAGACAGACAGTCCATTTGAGGCGTCACTATAGCGTTGTCCGATAGGGACACTGTTGTCTCTGTCACTGTCGAAACGCCATTTTGAAAAACTTAAGACGGGCTTCGCCTGTTCAACCAAAACGGCCGAGGACTAGCGGTGAAATCAGCCGGCGTCTAGTGGGGAAATTTAGAGCCGACTGAAATACCCTGGAAGCTGCGCAAGTATAGCCTCCAGGCATATAATAGAATAACGAATTTATGTGGTCATGCGCGAATAAAAATGAGAGAATTTTCACCTAAATTCTTTAAATGTGGGGAATCAGAACTGCATAAACCCTAGCTAATGAAATGCAACCGCATGAAAAGACACGGCACGGCATGAGCTGTTGCTCACGTGATTCCAACCCTGACGGCTGTAGCGCGCTGTGTGCGGGGATGGCGAAGCGCGCAGGCGACGCGTTATGGGTGAGAGTATTGGCCAAGTGGTGGCGCTAGGATTGTAAACGATGGCGGCACCGTCGACAGTGATTGCACAAAGCCACAAACAGCGCAAAACCTTGCTCCAGGATAACCCATCATAATAGTGTTTTCGAACTAAAACGGTACAGTACGGTACTTGGGGTTTAACGTCCCACAGCAACACAAGCCATGAGGGAGAGCGTTATAGAGGGCGCGAAGTAATTCACATCACCTGGTGTTCTAACGGCGTCCGTGTGTTCCGTCCTTGGTGCAATGACCCTATTATTGATGCAGTACTAAGTTCAATACCATAGTAATATGACGTAACATGAAACAATACGTCAGGTGTCGCCACGCAGCCGTCACGCCCGTGTTTCGGGATGGAACCAACCGGTGCGGACCGAAGTGAACCTGCATGTTCCGTGAACACCTTCGGAATACAGCCTCAAGTATCCACGCCACGAAGTAAAATGTAAATTGTAAATTGAGGGAGTTTAAGCTCCGCATTAATGTCGACCACTTGGTTTTCTTTAACGCCCGCTCACATCGCACAGTACCTGGGCACCTTCGGCGTTCCGCCCCCATCGAAGCGCGCAGCCATGAGCCCAGGTCTTAAGGCTCAGTAGCCGAGCGCTCTTACCACAGGGCCACCGCGGAGGGTGGCGTAGCATTGCATTCACAGCAGACGCGCTCTACTCTAAACAGGACGACTGGTACTTCAGTAGAGTAGACCGGCGCATTCGATAGATGACGTCACGAATGACGCAGTGGCAGATGGTAATGCACTGCGACAGCCATGTTCCCGTTGTCTCGAGCGCTCTCCTGCCTCAGGTGGCACTGATTCTATACACAGGTGGCACTTATTCTATATAAGCTGACTAAGCAGAGCTACCCTGACCAGCTTAACCACTTAATCGGTGAAAGCTGTTATTCCTTTCGTTTAGCTCTGCATTTGGCCCTGGAATCTCCTTTGTCAATCATAAGCGATAACCTATAGTCAAATATAAGACAAGAAAAAAGCGTTTCTCCCCCGTCACAGGACCGCCTTGCGACCACTGGCATCAGCCGGTGGTTCTCACGACCTTGTTAGCGTGACAATGCAAGGAGTCGCAAATGAAAAAGGGATAGTTTCCTCACTGCACTGTGGCGCCGCTCACTCTATTGTCATGAGAATCGGCCGACGCCGTTGGCTGGAAGGATGTCCTTTGACGGGGAGAAGCCGCTTTGTTCTTGAGGTGTATCCGACTGTAGCCGTGGTGATGAGAATAAGCGAATTCTTATCTAGCGACCCATCACCTCCCAGCTTCTCTACCATCCCTCTACTACTTGCCCAGCCCCTCTCCGCTTTATGCTGAAAGCTGGATTTCCCCATTTGCACACTGCAACCTGTCAACTGTGGCAAGCAGGTAACAAGTGAATTGATTTAAATTAAGCTCCTAAGGCTGACGCTGTTGTAGATCACGCGGTAGAATGCAGGGCTTTATGACCAAACTACATCTATATCAGCTGCCCCTTTAACAGCTGACGCTGACAAAGAAAAAAACGAGTGACAAACAGCCATATAGGCATTGTTGGACTGGAGTTCCTGGCACTAGGGCTTGCTGATTAGAAGTGCCATGAGGTTTGCCACATGACAAATTGACAAACGTTTCCGTTTGCCGCACATTAAAAGAGAACACAGCTGCAACTGTTACGGTGTTCAACTTAACACACTTTCCCCTTACTGCACCGCGCCGTCACTGCAGAGCCCTATGCGTCGTGCCGCGGTACCTCATCCTCTACCACCACTCTGCGTTGTATTTTCAAGTTGTTTTTCCACGCTCGCCGAGCAGCGCATCAATGGCCTGATCCCTCCCCGCCTCCAACTTAAACCCCCGGCCAAGTCGCGAACGCAGGAGTTATACCCATTATAAACAGCGGCCGCCGTAGAAAAGGTCAAACAGCACTACATTCAAACCGACTGCCCACCTCGTCAGTGAGTCCCGTCAGGACACACAGCTCCGGCACCAGGTAGATGTTCTGCGTGCGTCCGGCGCGCAGGTCCTTTTCCTTGGGACGGACCACCAGCAGCGGCTGGCGCATGTCGCGGATGCGCCTCTCGTACTGGTCCTGCACATGCATCGCCCAAGGACAGACGAGGTCAGTCGTACCAGCAGCTATACTGCTAAGCACACCAACCCTCAAATACGCTGGGCTTTGCAACACAAGGATAACTGTTTGAGGAAACTGAATGAGCTGCATGCCAGATAGGTAGTGGTTTGTCACAGAAAGACGACATCAAAGGACAGAAAACGCGATTCAGACAGAGGTGGCTGAGCCAGATGGAGAGACAAACATGGAAACATTCGGGTACCACTTCGGAATGGACCCTCCTGGCATAATATATTGGAAGAAGCTTCTGATGTGATGGCGACGACGTAACCAGTTAATTGACCACTTTGCACAGAACCTATAACATGCCACTAGTAGCAACACGTACCCGGTAGTAGTCGGCGTACGTCTTGGACCCCTCCTTGGTTTCAAACGTGCAGGCCGGGTTCTCGTCCCAGTCAATGTCGTCCACCCTGTAGGTCTTGTTGTTGTAGGGCGTCATGACAATGCAGCCGGCCACCCGTTTCACGCACTCGTTCTTGTAGTTCGGGACGTGCTGGATCTGAGACATGAGGTCGAAGACGCTGTCGCGACGCAGCACCTTGTGCAGCGTGTCCGTGACCAACAGGACGCCCGCATCGTGCTGACCAATGGCCGTGACGAGCCCCTGCCACAGCTCGAGTGCGTGCTGCGGAATGCTCGCCACGGCGCGCTTGTCGAAGAAGTACCGGTTGATCTGCACAAAGTCCAGGCGCTCCAGGTTGCGGCGCATCTGCGTGTTGAAGAGGCGCAGCAGCTCCGGGTTGAACGGGGCCAGTTCCTGGACCCACTTGAAGCGGACGCAGATGATCTTGCCGTCGGTGCGCCGCTGCGGGAACACCTCGGTGATGTCTTGGTTCAGCCGGTTGGGCGACTTCAAGTCAGACATGCCATCGAACACGAGGTACTTGTCGAACATGTCCATGTAGTCCACGAGCAGGGCGCGCCGCATGCGACTAGACTCCACCGTCGGCGTGAACTCCACATGGTACTGGTGTATGCAGCACTGGGGCATGGAAAGCAGCCGGAAGTAGTTGGCCACAACCTTGATGGGGCTGCCCGAAGTGCCCCTCTTGTTGTCGATGTGCGCAGGTAGCGTCTCGACGACGGCGAACTCGTCGCGGCGACGCCGGGTTTCTTGGCGGCCGCAGTCGCCACTGTCGCCAGGTGTAACGGCCGGTGCGAACTGGAACTGCTGCAAGCAGACATACAGAGAGAGGGAAGGAGACAGCTTTGCACACAAAGCCGCCGCTCACAATAAGGATATACTTAAATTTACACGAATGCGCAAAGTCTGCTGAAGAGCACAATTACGAAACCCTAACCCATGTCCTCTGTTCTTCCCTCGATTTTTCACCCGCCGCGGTGGCTGAGCGGTTAGGGCGCTCGATAATCGAGCAGGAGTACCCTGGTTCGATCCGTCGTGGGCGGTCGCGTTTCTGTGAACGCGAAACGCAAACGGCGCCTCTGTGCTGTGCGATATCGGTGCAGGTTAAAGATACAGAGGTGGTAGAAATTATTCCGGAGATCTCCACATGGCACCTCTTACTTCCTTTCTTCTTTCACTTCCTTTATCACTTCTCTTACAGCGCGGTTCGTGTGTGCGCCGAGATATGTGAGACAATTACTTCGTCATTTCCTTTCCTCAAAAACCAGCTTTCCCTCTATTTTTCAGTATTTCTATTATTCGTCGTTACTTTTGTTAACTTTTACTATTTCGTTTTTGTAATTTGTTCTTTTTTTGTTTTATTTCTCTTTTTATTTTAACGTTTTTGTTTTCTTTTATTTCATTGCAAATACGTTAATTGCTTGTAAACTGTTGCTTACCTTTCTGTTTATTAACCACACAACTTTTGATTGACAGTTCGTACTAAAAATTTCCGTACACAACTTCCGTCCACGGCACTCAGATAGGCTTGCGCCTCAACTCATACTCCTCTTGAGGTGATCAACGAGGTGATCTTGAATACTGCAACAACCCGTACAACCGTTACATCAGATACGCGCTGGTGTAAAAACTCCTGCTCTTCTTCACTGCTGCAAATAGGTCCAAGCAATATAGCTGCCAACCACATCGAACTAAGGCTCTAAAACAATAAAAGTGCCTACAGTGTGGGCATCGCATATTAAAAAGCTCAGAAACACTTTCTCGCGATGCTGAACCTCTGCACCCAACCTTCACGAAGAAGAGTCGCAATTTTGCACACCGTGGTGCTAACACTTCGGAGGGGACCACCCCCTTTCAATACGAGGTGCTCTGTCCGACAGCGGAGACCGAGTTAGTATACAGGCGGCCTATGGTCACCGAATTCCTCTTCGATGAACGCTGGTCCGTACCCTTGCGACCGACATCCATTATGACGCGGAAAACCCACAAAACTCAACCTACCTCACTCCATAGCACTCCGGTCGGACCACACCTCAAGTGATCGCCTGCCCTATCCGCACCTGGACACAGATAGGAAGGGGCACCGACACTCGTCCTGCCTCATGCGGCAGCTTTGGTCCTCAGTCATACGGCAACTTGGGCCAGACTATAACGATTTCCAGTGCAAATTACCTCACCGCATCCCCCTTCCCGATCACTCCGGATACCTGCGCAGCGGAGCAAGCGGACAGCAGCTGTGGTCTCACCATCCAATCTCACATTCATTAATTGAAAAGCTCACCTTGTTCTAGTGTGGGCTGCCCAAGTCAACACCTGCTCAGCCAAGTATCATCCTAGCCAGGCACCATCCTGACCTTCCCCCTGGCTTTGTACCACCCAAGTTAACTTCATCCAACAACCCTTCATCAAGTACTTGTCTCGAACAGCAATGAGCTGTCTTTAAGGAGTGTTTGGCATCATACGAACAACAAATCTCCTGCATAACGCAAAGCATGACCAGCCTGAAATCAATGGTCGCGAACATTCTCAAAGTCGTAAATCCTCTCGTATCCCGCATTTTCAGGATACGATCTATATTTTTTGAGGACACAGGCAAGATTGAGATAGGGCGGCGATTGTTTATGTAATCACGCCGGCCTCCTTTATGTATAACTATGACTTTAGCTATCTTCATGCTATCAGAGAATTAAATCTTCCTTACCAAGCAACAACTCACACGGCTCGCTTCTGCCTAAGCAATTTACACGAAGCTTCTCTCCATCTCCCCAGTCAACATCAGACTACATGACACCGGTCTCTTCTACCTCTTACCTGCCTTCCTGGCGTTCACCGGAACCGACAGATTGCATGATTGCCCGGCGCCTTCCAAGGGACCCCTGGCTACTTCGTCATTTCAGCCTTTCCCCATTCGGTCTCTCTCTTCACGTTACCAATACCCACGCCTCATCTAACCTAGTATTTGCCCCCTCCCCCATCGCATGACATCAAGGCTAGACGAAGACAGGCGGCTCGTACGCGCGACACATCACACAACTCCGTGCCGCAACCAGATGGTGGCGTACAATGATGCGGTGGTCTCATATTCACAAGGACTGGGCACTGCAACGTACGCGATGTGTACAGCCCCACACGCTCTCGTTTCACATATACGCCTCCAGCCCATACGGTCAATCTCCTAATGCTTCCACCCTGGAAACTATCCCAGCTGGGCACATCATCATCTCCTTCACTCAATTACCCCAGCATCAGTATGCACAATATAAACTGGCAACAAGGATATGCTACTCTTTCTCTTCGAAGCGCACAATCTCGGCGGGCATATACGGCGACCTCAGTGGAGCCTTCCGTACCCCATACACGGTGACAGTGAGGTAGATTTCTGGCCATGCTTGGACCGCAAGAAAGGAGGTGATACTATGAACAGTATCGAAGTCTCTTCATTTTGCCCGCGAAAACAGACGGCAAAGGCGACACCTGCGCTCCACGGCCACCATCTTAGCGTAGAAACGCTCCGTTTCCAGTTGAAGCAGCTTCTCGTCTTTAGATTAATGCACTAAGACGTTTAATGTATACGGGCGAACTTCGGCAAGTTGTCTTCTGTGTCACCACTGTGAAATGCCAGACTGAGGGCCAACTGGGGGGTTATCTTCATTTCATTATATAGAGTTAATGAATTTGAGAGCAACATGCATATGCGCATAGTTACAGAGTAACACTTAAGTTCTCGTGTAGCACTACGACGCGAATCCCAGGTAACGGGCCTTTAACAGATGATGTTAAGAATTGAAATGCCCCCGATTGCATATTCTTCCGCTCTCTCTATACTTTGCACATTCCCCGTTCACCCTCCCCTGCCTACTGTAGCAACTCTTCGGACGGTTTCCGTGGAAGCCATCTTTCAGTTGCGAATTGCTACTACTACGACCCAAAACCCAGGGGTGCCGCCGCGGTGGCTCAGTGGTTATGGAGCTCGGCTGCTGACCGGAAAGACGCGGGTTGGATCCCGTCCGCCGTGGTCGAATTTCCATGGAGGCGAAATTCTAGAGGTCCGTGTACTTTGCGATGTCAGTGCATGTTAAAGAACCCGAGGTGGTCAAACTTTCCGGAGCCCTTCACTACGCTCATAGCCTCAGTCGCTTTGGGATGCTAAACCCCATAGACCTAGGCCTAAAATATAGGCAACGGCCCTTTAAGAGCTGTCGCTGTAAATAAGAGATAACTCACCGGCGGCAACACAGCTGAAGGCGCCATCGACGCCATCTGCTGGTGGTGCGCCCCGTGTCCGATGGCCACCCTGTCGATGGGGAACGACCGGCCCTCCACGCTGCCGAGGGCGGCCATCGACGGCGCCACCGAAGGCGCCGGCAAGGACACCGTCGCAGGCCTCAAAACACCAGGCGTCCTTGGCAAAGCCGCTGGCGGCGCCATGGCAGCAGGAAATTGAGGCACCGTAGGTGCCGCCTGTGCTCCGGGCAATACGACCACGGCCCGTGCCCTGCCGCGCGAACGGCCGCGAGCGCGACCGAGGGGCGGAGGTGCTTGACCGCCGCTGTTTTTGTCCATCTGGCTCTACAACGAACCGCTGATCTACAGCGATGCCCGCTCGTTGCGGTGGTGTTGAGGACAAGACCCGCCAAGGGCGAGACGGCTTAGGTCTATGTGCTCGCCTCGTTGACTCGAAAGTGGGAATGGTGCGCAGCAGAAGCCCTGCGGCGACGAACAAAGACACGATCGTCACTTTCAAAATGCACGCAGGACAAAAGGAGCAAATATGGGGAGGCAACTGCATGGCACCTGTACACGAGCGCTGATGTTCAGAACACGTGTTTTTTTACCTTCAAGGGATAACACAATCTGCACATCAGCCGCCGCGGCGGAACTGTGGTTATGGCGCTCGGCTAATGACGCGAATGACGCGGGTTCGATCCCGGCCGCGGTGGTCGAATTTTCATGCAGGCGAAATTCTAGAGGCCCATGTACTGGGCGATGTCATTATACGTTAAAGAACACCAAGTGGTTTAAATTTACGGAGCCCTCCATTACGGCGCCCCTCATAGCCGGAGTCGCTTTGGGACATTAAACCCCATAAATAAAACCAAACCAAAACAGCTTTACCTCAAAAGGCATGATATTCCGTTCGCTGAAGTGAGACAGGACACAGCAGCAGAGAGACAACAGCAACGAAGCTTACTCACGTGACATCATGCTTCAAATGGTGACATTAACGGCTCAAGAGCGCTACCTGGGCGTCCAACCGGTTCGCTATAAGGCCCACCGAAATATGGCCTTCCGTGTGCGCCTCAGCTGATTTTAATTCAAAAGAATATTATTTAGGCACTACCTGCACGTTGCATTCAGGATAGTTTGCGTAGAGGTACAACGCATCCAAGGCGTTGGCTGCGGCGTTTAATTCCTTCCCTAACGAGCATACCTCAACTGCCACGTCACACACTAAGGTCCACTACAGCTTGGTACTACAGGAACGCTGCGCATCAATGGTCTGACAGTCGGCCCTCGCTCTATACTGAGATTTTTGTTCCACCAGCCAAAACATATAAGCATCCAGGCAATCACTGAAATGCACTGCGAGGCTAATCGTTTCGGCGGATATCCTTCCTGCGAATTAATTACGACGGGATGGACTGCGCATTTACACGTGTCTAGTTCGACGGCTCCTCCTCGTTTCCACCATGAGATGTGGCTCTGAACAGCGCACCGATAGCTCAAGTACGCGACGGCGTTGCTGCGCAGATACTCCTTTTCGTCTCGCATGAAACACGCCCGGGATCCACGAGCGCTGCACGCTGCTCGCAGCTACGTACAGCGTCCGAGAGGCGTTTCAAGCGCGTGGCAGCGTCTGACGAAAAACTGCCCGAACAGCAAAGCTCGGGGTGCACGCATTCGGTGACCACGTGACCGCGTAACGGAGTAACGGGTAACTCGGCAGGAGAGCCGTCTTCGAGTGAAAGAACGCCAGCGACAGAGGATCGACCTCGTCTGTTTTAACGAGGTAGACGAATAAAGTTAACGTAGCATAGAAAATAAAAGCATTGGCCAAACAAATTTAACAAGGCAGCACAAATACATTGGAGCACGCTTAAGCTTCTCCTTTAAGAAAGGAACTCGACATTGTGTTGCAGATCTGCCAGGGAGTCCACGGAACGCCTTCGCCCGGCCAGCGCAACGCCTTGCTCATGAAACAAACGGCCCTGAGTCTCTAGCAGGCCTCTGAATAAAGCCCGTCCGCCGCCGAAAGATGTCCGAATGGGCTGCGGAGACGCTGCCCTTAATTGGGCATTGCGCGTCTCTGTTGCGATTTTAGGGGAAAGGAAAGGCGCAGTAACTACCTCACATATTAGTGGACACCTCAGCCACGCCGTCAGGGAAAGGCGGAAGTATGCAGTGAAAGACAAAGGATGTATTGGAGGTCTGCGTCCTCTCTTGCGTCGCATTCGTTCAACACAAGGGCACACGGACAACAGCTACATGACAGGGGCTCGGGCGGTGCGCGCACCACGACATTGCAATGGTTGGCCCACGCAAAAAACATGACGCACGCTGGTCCGGCTACCGCTGCCTGCCTGTCTGCAAAGACCGAAGAGGTCGCGATGTGTTGCACCCACTCTGCCACGCGCAGGGGCAGAACCGTCATGTTATCACCGGGCTCAGCGTTTGGACCAGTTGACGTCTGCAATGATTTCGTTTGCTGGTTCCTTAAATTGAACTCCACAACCACTATACGATGTCAGTCCACGTTATTAACTCCAGATCGGCGAAATTACCGAAGCCCTCTACTACGGCGTCTCTCATAGCCTGAATCGCTTTGGAACGCCTAACTCCATCAACCCAAACTCATAACCCAACTAAAGCCCCTTGATAATTTGATCAAGGACCTTTAATCCCAACACGGCCATTATGCCAGCTATCATGCCTCAGTGCAAGCTATTTGCATTTACTTCATCTCTTTAACATAGATGGCGCTGCGTTCAAACAGCTTACGTGAGTAAATTGAAATGCATTATAAAGCAGAACGCGATTTTTATGGGGTCCCGTTTAAAAATTTGCACACACATAATTATTCATGAGCGCATCAGTACACGTAGACACTTCACGAAATCAGAGACCACAACGTATTCACTAAGTACAAATTCTATTCAGTTCGAATCAACGAGCCTTCTTAGCGCGTTTGCCCGTACTCACCTCGCAATCTGAGCCCTTGGCTCCATTCCCACTGTCTAAGCGATTTTTATGGCGAAAGCCTGTATAGGCTCATGACTCGCCAGCGGGGATGTAAGCAGAAACTTGTCACACTATATCTGTCAATCAAACTAAACACGTAAGCATACTAAAACCGAATAAAAAGCAATAAAAACCTTTAAAATAAATGAAAAAATAAGAAATAAAAGGAAAATGACAAACATGGGTAATAGAAATAAATAAAAAATAAACAAATTGAAATGACAAATAGAAAACAAAAATAACAGTAAAATGTTTTTACACATACAACGCCTACTGGAGTCGTGGAAAAAAACCCAAGTTTTGTTCTTTGCGTTCGCATTATCTGCGCGTAAGCAGAATTAAGTGGTCTCAGAAATTTTTATTTGTACATTCTCGTATTTCGTGTAACAACGCCAACGACCCACAACGCCGAATTTTCTCCGAAGCGAGCTCCTTAAAGCCATCGCGTTCAACTCCGAACGGAACGGCACAACCAGCCAAGGGCATGCAGCGTTCGAGGAGGATATAGCGCGCGCAGTACTCGAACGCAACAACGCCAAACGGCATCTGGATCCAGGGGTTTAGGCAACGCACAACGAAGCTTTCGGCCATAAAACAGTCAAGATCACACATTGCAAAAAAAGTACGTAGGGCACCGCACGAGTGCGCGGAAAACTCCACGAGTGCCGTCAGCCGAATACACCATAACAGTTTTATGCGTTACATTGAGAACGTTACCTGTGACAAAAGATGCGTTTCTTTTTTTACATGCCTATACATATAACTAGTATACACTGCCGCACTTAAAGCACTTTGTGTGCTGGCGAGACAGGCAATCGGTAGTGGAGGGAGCGGTAAGCGGTTCCTTGAGCAGTCTTCCTGGTACTGCTGTTATTAGTAAGGCTGTTAAGCTGACAGCTTTCGCCGATTCGGAATTTCGATTAGTACTGCAGGGCATCTGGCGCTGCCCTAAAGTTGGCTAAGAGGAAGTACCTTGTAATAGTGCGCCTTTCAGCTGTCATCTACGCATCACGGACAGTGCGAACATTCGCATGCTTGGTGCCGAGTGCAATTCATATATGTAAACTGATTGTTGGGAAATGGAAATGGCGAAATATCTGTCAAGGAAGAAAGAAGTGCCTCCGCGCGGCGGGCCGGTGCCACTCCAAACATGGGTGTACTGGAAGACCTCACTACGCTCCATGGACACGGCAAGAAAAAAGGTCGTTGCCAGCCACGCTGCCAGCGTCATGGACCTTTTAGGCATGAACGTTTGTGTGCTGGAGTTGTGCGGGGACCCTGAATCCTGGGAGGCCGGAATCCCTTTCCACAATAATTTTTGTTTCCCTCTCTCGTAGTGGAGGTCTCCGGAATAATTTCCACCACCAGGGGACCTTTAACGTGTACTGACATTGCACAGCACACGGGCGCCTTTGCGTTTTGCCTCCATCGAAACGCGGCCACACCTTCTCCCTCCCACACCGCACACGGGACCTCATCACCATTCACCCCGTCCCCAAGAACATGCATCCCGAGCATCACGCGGCTCGTCGTGCTGCTCGGGCTGCAGCCCTACACAAACACTATGGCGCACAACCGCAGAGCGTCTACGTCGACGCAGCCTCTTACACCTCCTCTTCCGCCTTTGCCCTGGCGGTAGTGTCCAATTCGTACACCCCTATTACGGCAGGCACTGTCATTGCCTCCACTCCTGCGGAACCGGAGGAGGCAGCCGTAGCCTTAGCTATCGCTACTACATCGGCGACCCACATTATCAGCGACTCAAAGACCGCGGTCCGTAACTTTGCGAAAGGCCGCATCTCCGAACCCGCTTTCCGGCTTCTAAGCCGGTCTCCCGCCCCTACCCAACCTATTCAGCTTCTTTGGGTCCCGGCCCACGCCGGCCACCCAGGTAACGAGGCGGCTCATTCTTTAGCTCGAGGTTTCGTCAGCCGAGCAGGAGCCGCCGACGCCTCGGGAGACGCTCGAGATCGAATAGTCGCGTATCACGAGATCACTCTACACTACCGTGAGCACCGGCTAACGTATCCCCCTCCGCACAAGTCTCTCACTAAATTGCAGCAGGTGACGTGGCGACAGCTACAATCCCGCACCTTCGTCACCCCTGCCCACTTAGCCCTGGTTCACCCGGGAATGTTCACGCCAGTACGCACCCTCTGCGGCGCTCTGTAAGCGGATTTTGTACACATTCTTTATTCTTGCTCTGAGCTCCTTCCACCAGCCGATTGGCAACTCACAGACCTCGAGCGATGGAAGGCTGCGGTGTCCAGTTCTGACCCGGCTGCACAACGGCAGCTAGTGGACTGGGCTTTGGAAGTCGTTGAGAAGCATCACCTTCCGGCCACGACACGCATCCAAGAGAAATCCCATAACTAGGATGTAACAATTAAGGCTTGCTCTACTTTATAAATTTTTTCACCACCACCACTGTGGTCGGACCACGGGTTCGAACCCGGATACTCCTGATCAGTAGCCGACAATTACAAGGGTCTTAATTGCGGGCAGCCCTAGTAGAGGCATGCGCAGGTTTTTCCCGACGTACACTGACTGCTCGCAGCGACTGTCTTGCCATCCGATTTCGGCCTGAAACTTTCCGCGCGTGCCAATGCTTGCATCACATGGTCCTCTCAGGTTTTCTGCTTTGTCAAGATAATGCAGTATTCCTGGGAAAGTTTCCCCCACGACCATGACTTCTGCTCCAGTATCAACTTTCATTTTCACTTCATGGTCATTTATCTGTATCGTCACGAATAGCGCAGACGCCCTGTTTTGTTGCCGTGTCGCTGTGCCGAAGAATTGGCCACCGTTATCAGGTTCCTTACCCCGTCGAGTTTTCTTTCTCGGCTCTTAATGCGACAAGCCTTTTCGAAATGCCCAAACTTCTGGCAGTAAAAGCATTTTTTGCTGTTTCGCTGGACAACTAGTTCCCGGGTGCGTTTAACCTGCTCAATAATTGCAACTTTTTGGAGAAGCGTGCTTCGGGCGACACGCAGCTGTAACATTTCCTTCTCTTTTCTGTTTTCTTCCTCTTCTTCATCACTGCTGGCACGTATGCTTTGGCACTCGTACCTTCACGCCCTATAAAGTCTGCTTGCTGCCGCTTTACTGTTTCGCTTGTTCTGCCTTTCGCTAGTGCGGTGGCCAGTGTTAGCTTGGGATCCATTTGAAGCTCTTCCGACAGTGCTTCGTCCAGAAGGTTAACTACAAAGCGAACCCTAATTAAACGATTCTTCATGATACTCAATTTGCATCGTTCTGCTAACTTGTGGAGCTCGGTTGCAAACTCGGGTACAGTTTCCCCTGGCTGTTAAAGATATTGACTAAAACTGGAGCTCTCATGAACGGTATTCTTTGTGTGCACGAAATAGGCTTCAAACTGAGGGTTTATGATCATGAAGGACTTCAGGTTTTCGTCTCTGACAGCTAGGCGACCGAAGAACTTCTCTTGCCTTCCGGCCTATCGTGTAAAGAAGGTTCCTTACTTGAATTTCTTCGGTTTCCTCGCGGAGGCCGGATGCGAAGCTGTAGTCCTAGAATTCCTCAATCCAAGTGGGCCAGTCTTCGGCATTGTAGAAATCAAATGGCTGCGGAGGCTTTATCCCCCCCATGGTGATTTGATGCTTGCTGCTGCCGGTACTTCCGTTAAGACTTGCACCGCTTGGAAGCTGCTGCTCCGCCCCGCCGGTCTGCATATGCCTCTGACGTTCTATCTCGGGAGCGAGCCTCCCACTTCTGACAACATTTCCGACAGGCATCGTTGGACGGTGGTAAAGAACTGCCTTTTCGTTTAATACTTGATAATTTTTGTGAAAGACCTGTTGGTTGTTTTACATGGTGGGAATTATGTGTGCTTTGTTGATTAGTTCTAGTACTGTTTTCCTTGAAGTATTAAGTGTTTGTTGTAATGCTCCTTTATTATTTCTTTGTGTAATGTTCTTTTAGTGCTGTATTTGTAGTTGCTGCAATGCAATTCTCTAGGTTCGATGTCTGTATTTTTTTTTATCTGAAAAAATGCAGTTTCCGAACAAAGAAAGGGTACAGGGACCTAGTCAGGTACACAGTACCTTTTGTCCCTGATCCTTTAGCTTTCTGTACGCAGAAAGGTAAGAACAAATGAAATGAAATGCTTAATATATACAGAAGCGCTGGTCACACGACTTCTGTGATAACGCTAATGTCAGAGCGAAAGAAGCGTGCTCATTCTTATGAACAGGCTGACGTCACAACGATCAGAAAGTGATACCGAGGGATCGCTAACGCATACTTTCGTTTTTTTTGTGCGCTAGCTCTTATAGTGGCCATTCCCAACATTTAGACGTTGTGTGTTTGTCTGTCTGGAGCCGATTTTTGTGGCATTCTGATCACGTGCCCACGAGGCCTTGTGTAACCTGCTCACCGTGTCGGGAACAAGGAGCACATTTAATCGTGGGATTCTGCTTGGAAAGAGCAACCTGGGTCGCAACCAAACGCAAGCAACCCAAGTCACATGAAAACACCTGCCATAGCACCTGCCCTGCGCCACTGTGCCACTGGTCACCTGCCCGCCGGGTGGCTTACGTGTCAAGGTGTAGCCGGTGGCAACCAGGCGAGAACCTGAAGTGCTAATCAGGCGGCACCGCCCCTAAGCGCAGAGAGCTAAGCGGAATGAGCAGCAGCGGTTAGGAGGAGAACTTGATTCGAATGATGCTTGTATACACTAGCTAAACGGAAGATGTTGGGGTAGTAATTAGGTGGTAACCTGTCACCACCTAGTAGGTGGTAGCTGCAACCTACAATTGACGTCATGCTAGCCCACGTATCCGCATTTGGCCCAATTACCCAAATCGACTCGCATTATTTTTATTTATGACATACCACCCGAACAATTCCTATGTACGACAGCTTTAATTCCGGTATAAAACCTTGGTTTTATCGGAGAGCGGGACGTACAACCTAGGGACGACGCGATGGAAGGCCGATTCTAAATATATTCCCTCAAACCAATGTTAACAGAGAGCCTTGCGTGACCGACACAAAGGCACCGGCACGAGAAAGGAAATTCGTACACGACAGCGCACAGTGTCCAGATATTCGCATGGAGCACAGCGTACATCTGTACAATTAGCCTCGGCGCGTGGCTTAATCCTGGCCCTCCCTTAGTCGCCGCAAATAAGGTTCGCAGCCCGTTGAACGATGCCACGCTGCAGGATGCACCCGTCAGGTGGTTCTACGCTGTGTCGCGACAGACTTCCCAAGGTAATCAGTTTCCCTCTCACGCGGTAGCGTATACAGCGCCTTCGGCCGAAAAGCTGTTGGCGTGGTATAGTAGTCAACACCGGGTGTCGGAAATAATCGGGGGGCTGCGTAACAAAAATCGTATCACGGTAATTTGTGGTTCTAGCGATTGATGATTGTCTAGTGGGTGATAGTTGATGGCGAATTAATGATATTGTAACCAATCGATTAATTAAAGAAATAAAATAATTGAAAAAGGCGGGTTCAAAGCTGTCGGAATGCTAAAAATGAAAAGGCAATGCTTGATGATGCTAAATAAGAAAATTTACAGACTTTAACTAATCAATTAATTAATGGAAACAATAGTAAAAAATGAAAAATGCGTTCAAAGGTGCCAAACTGTTCATAATGGAAAGCCAATGTGATGCGAAGTATCGGTGTATATCGTCGTCCTAATAAAGGAATCTTGAAAAAACAAGTTCTGAAGAGTTGCATCAGCATCAGATGGCGCACCAAACAGCGTAAACTATAGCGTCAACTCATGGGCGCAGCATGGGAGTCCTCCTTCGTTTTTTCTAATCTCTTCGCTGCATGTGGGTCACCGGGTGTGAGCTATACTTTACCGGCACTGGTTCCATGTGCAGTTCACTGCCCGTTCCCGCAGCATTGCCCGATGGCTCAAGTATTCTGACACTGTGTTTGGTGTGCTCGACAATATCGAGCTCCCGTTGTGTAGTTTCACAGGCCAAACGAGCGGAAAACGAAAGCGAACGCTGCTGTCGCGATCGGGTTCGAACCCGACCGCGGAGGCCGCGTGTTGACGGAGGCGAAACGCTAAGGCGCCCGTGTGCTGTGCGATGTCAGTGCACGTTAAAGATCCCCATAGTGGTCGAAATTATTCCGGAGCCCTCCACCACGGCACCTTTCTTCCTTTCTTGTTTCACTCCCTCCTTTATTCCTTCCCTTACGGCGCGGTTCAGGTGTCCGCCGATATGAGACAGATACTGCGCCATTTAATTTCCCCAGAAACAAATTATTATTATCACACGCACTGAAACTGTTCATCTTTTTCTGATACGGACCTCTACACTTCTGCGTTTTACATTCTTCTCTAGGGCAAGAATTTTGTAGCGATAGTTATATTACGATAGCATTTCGAGCCTTCAGCGTGGCAGCGCCGCCACACTGTCACGTGGTACGGAGCACCTGCCGGCGGTGCGGCGCAGTGGCTGATCACGTGGTTCTTCACGTGGCTGGTCATCAGCCACGTGGTGCGGAGCAGCTGCTGCTGCCGGCGGCTGGCACTCGGCGAGCTGTAGCTATCGCGTTACTCCAGGTTTAACCAGAGCTAAACCACCGCTAATTTTTTTATTAACGTCGCACAAAAACTATTCCGGAGGTTTGCCGAGGAATACGCAGAATGAAAAATAGGTATGTTATCGTTAACTTCTCAAGGAGTAGTTATAACCTTTCATTAGTGATACCTATTGTCAACTGCAATAGTGACTTGTTCTGTGTCGTACATACAGAAAAGATACCGTTACTGCAAGTAAGGTGGTGGAGGACGGTGTAGCACCGTCCTGTGCTCGTCTTTCTTTGTCCCGTCTTTACGCTACGTTTTTGTTAAGAGCGGCCGATGAAAGGGGATAGTCCTCTCCCCGCATTGTCACGCCAGCCGGGCCACGAGAATTGGCCAACACCAATGGCTAGAAGGGAGTACTTTGAATTACCCGCCGCGGCGGCTCAGTGGTTAGAGCGCTCAGCTACTGATCCGGAGTTCCCGGGTTCGAACCCGACCGCGGCGACTGCGTTTCGGAGGCGAAACGCAAAAGGCGCCCGTGTGCTGTGCGATGCCAGTGCACGTTAAAGATCCCCAGGCGGTCGAAATTATTCCGGAGCCCTCCACTACGGCACCTCTTTTTTCCTCAGAGGAAGCAACTCTCCTAAAGGGTCGAAAGCTCCCCTTCGCGTATCTAGATACGCACCCGGACAAACTCACTATCTTGAATTCATTTACATTAAATTCTTTACCATCTTCTCTCGACTATTTCGGTTATTTGGGTCAAAGGTTATTCATGGAAGGGAATATTGCTGTCAACCATACTGACAGAAAAAAAAATGCTTCAAAAAGCGCCGTGTTGGTTCTTTGCCTACCTTCATTTTTTTTCAAGAAATTGAAAAAAAGGCTGGAGGACACTTATGCTGTGCTTATGAGTTGACGCGACAGCCTACGCCGCTCGGTGCGTCATCTGATGCTGCTGCGACTCTCTAGATTTGTTTTTCTTTGAAGCGATAGCTTCACTACGTCATGTAAAGCCAAGGTCACTGGGCCGAGCCGGAGCCGTTAATGCGCATGCGCCTAGCAGGAGGCGCGCCGCACGTGACGGTACTGGCTTCCGCAGCCTCGCTGTGCGCGTCACGCATGCGCAGTAGCTAGAGGTACGCTGCGCATGCGCAGTTGGGCAACAGATGCGCGGCAGTGCTCGGCCACTTTACAAACAGAGGGTGCGAAGCGCTCGTTCTTGAGATGAGACATGAGTGAAGAAGCGGAAAGTTAGCGTGTATACTGCAACCTTCATCGACGGCGACTGCGGGAAGCCGCGTCGACGGATCCCGAAGCTGTGGCGTGGTATAGGGCGAGTCGACAACGAGCCCAAGAAGCCAGGAATGCCAAGCCGAGACAACGATAGGAACGGCTCGCCAAAACGACGCCGTCAAGAAGCGAAGAAAAGACATCGACATGCCGCGAGCGAAGCTACGTCAGCTTCGTGTCAGATATCGCGTACGCACTAGGTTTAACAGGAGCTAGACCATCAGCATTTTTTACAAGATTATTTTAAGGCGAAGGCCTTTAATGGCTCGTGCTCACGCCCGTCCGTTCGCTACGATAAGAAAAAAAATCCTTATGCACCGCGTGATTCGAACCACTATCCCTCTGTTCCGCAGCCGAGCGTGCTAACGACTACGCTCCTTCCTGCCGAAGCATATGTAGTTCTCCTTGTCTAGGATGCTGGAGAGTGTTTGCAGAAAGGCGTCGAATCAGACGGATGCCTCCCAGAAGCCCTCCAGTGTCTCCAGCATTCAAGATTCACAAACAATTAACATCTTAACCACACATCAGTGGCACAAGCAGCAACACCGCACTAAAGTTTTTGGCCTCACCGCACTTTAGGTCAACGAAGTCCCCCCCTGAATTTTTTTAGGACGACGATATACACCAATAGTTAGCATCAGAAAACATTGGCTTTCTATTCTGAGCAGTTTGACACCTTTGAACGCATTTTTAATTTTTCGATTGCTTCAATCGATCACTTACGCACTAAATTTTAATTCGCATCATCAAGCACTGGCTTTTCATTCTTAGCATTTTGCGACCTTTGAACCCCCTTTTTCCGATTTTTTCATTCATTTATTTATTCAACTAATGACAATTTCATTCACTCGTCATCGCCTGTCACACATCAATTTATCATCACTAGAATCACAAATTACCATACAATGTTTTACACAGCCCCCGATTACTTCCGACACGCAGTGCATACTACGCCGACGGTTTTTCGACCAAACAAGCTGTACACGCTATCACGTGAAATCTTAAAAAAATTCAGCATCAATAGGCAATATGCACTGGGTGCCTAGATGTCCGCGCCCCCGCGCAAGGTGCTATCATTCTTTGAAGAGCCCCACGCCGCCTCGGCCAGCTGTGACCCATAGCAACCACCATTGCACACCCCAAGCTCCTAGACAGCAACAAGCCGCTGGTCGCTGGGGACGCGTGCATTGATTCTTATGGGGCAAGATGACGATGGTAATGTGTGTCGCATTGAACGAACTGCTCCTTTATTAGCTAAAGGATGTGTAGTTTCCCAGCACAACCCAAAGGTGCGAATGCACTGGCTGTTGACGTCAAACGTCTGAATCTGCAGACACATGTTAGGCCTTGGGTGCGAAGAGCAATCTATACGTGTTACGTTAAATTACATTGAATTCGCGGGTATATGACCTAAAATTTACCTGTATACGTATTCTCGATTGCTAGGTGCATAAGCGTGCGTCCGGCGTTGCTTTTTAGAGCGAGTAGCTACTACAGAGATGGCCTCCGTAGCTTAATTGTAGCCCCGGCCCAACGCTCCCAAACAATACTCAGACTCAACATCCGAGGTCAAACTTCACAGTACGCTACTGCCAACGGGACAGCTTAAAAAAAAGCAATGTCAACTGCCCGCTGGGACATGTCCATTCCAGGTCGCATCACCGGGGAGACCTGGAATAGAGGGGGCACAATTATCGACCAGGCCCTGTCTCAGCGATGGTCTGGAGCAGTGGTGCCTCCATGTCGGTGTCCTTGCATTGCCTGCGGGGGTCATCGTCCAGGAATACGTCGAACACCGCCACGGGTGCCTCGCCAAAGCCTTCACCGTACGACCTCAGCATGCGACGCTTCAGCTCTTGAGGTCCCGCCAGAGCCGCCACCTGCAACCACACAGCAGTCCATCAAAGACAGCGTGCGCTGGACAGAAACATGCAGCGAAAAAGTGTATCCGTCCATTCATGACACATATTTCGGCAACGTGTAGTTGCGAGCGTAGTTAAGCTGCGAGTTCCTGAATATCTGACTTTGCTGAAATGCAAGCCGTGCGGTAAGCCTAAACATCGTGTAGCACTGAGCAGCGTAACACCCAGGCTACAAGGAACTTGCCTACGTGTTTTTTCTCAAAAGGCTACTTTCATGCTCGTTGTTAACCCTCAAACAAAATTACAACTTAAGGCGCTTGTAAGAAGTTCTTGGTAGTGAAGAACCGAAGAGCTTCGCGGGTGTTTTTTGTCACGATTAGTAGGGACTACGGAACTTTTTTTGAGTTGGGTGGGGTGCAAGACTTCGAGCTTATTTTATTATCTATTTAATGCTCATTTACATATTAATTTTATATTTTCATTATTTAAGCTGCCGTGGTGGCTCAGTGGTTATGGCGCTCGGCTGCTGACCCGAAATAATGGTAATTTAGGAATGTCTTTCATCACCGGAAAAATTCAGATCTGACTTCGGTTCGCCTTATTTAATTCGAAGGGCGAACATATTTAGGCAAAGGAAGAGCCATAAAATATACATACCGTTCGGCCAGGGCGCCCCCATTGAGCCCAAGAAGGGGACGGGACAAGAACTTGGAAGCAAGTTCTGCCCACGCCAGCTGTACACCCCAAATATAACTCTCTATGGCGTAATGCACGGTAGTCCATAACACAAGGTTAATCAAAGCAGCCAGGAAAAAAGGAAAGAACCAAGACCGGAGGATAAACAGGACAGCTGTAAGAAAGGCTCAAGTCTGGCTACAGATATTCAAGAACGTCTAACGAGTATATAAAACAAATGAAAACGAGCGAATTACATGCCGCAGCTGGCCTGCGGACATGGGCTATGACGTGATGGAATCTTTCATAGCAGCCAGGGCTGAAGGCATTCACTCTGAGCATCACCCACCTCCTCAAGAATGCCGTCTATTCGGCTGAAAGTGCTCCGGCCCTTCACGACCCGACACTCTCCATCGGCGTCTTGATCCTCGGTCAACAGCTCACACACGTCCTTGTAGCTTGTCTTCCCCCACATAATTTCTCTCCCGTTGAATACTGAGGAGATGCGCAAAATTGGCGCTAGGTATCTAACTTCCGTCTCGTGCGCCAGATGGTAGATGTCTGCGCCCACCTGGAAAGGGAACAATTCTCAGCAAGTGTAATCTCGCGAGCATGGAACAGCGGCACCTTAAGTGTTCTTTTTTCGACTAATCAGCGATCTCAATGCTAGAGATTATAGATTTGACATGCACTGCAACCTTTGCTGCTTATCACCCTCTGAATGATACTAATATAGCAATACCTAATACTTATATAAAGCATTCTAGTAACCACCTATAGTGCCAGTCTAGCCTTCGGTGTAGGATTGTACTGGACAGCTAATATATCTGCTGTATTTCGAGGCCTATTTGAGCGTACTAACTGATATGGCTATTACTGACAGCCAGCTACAAATCTAACTGCAATGAAGCGCCTAAATATAAGAGTCAAAAAGTTGATTATTGAAAATAAGTGCTGCGTTTTTATGGAGCCAAAACGCCAAGGCGCCCGGGTGCTGTGCGATGTCAGTGCACGTTAAAGATCCCCAGGTGGTCGAAATTATTCCGGAGCCCTCCACTGCGGCGCCTCTTTCTTCCTTTCTACTTCCGCTCCCTCCTTTATCTCTTAACTTACGGCACGGTTCATGTGTCCAACGAGATATGAGACAGATACTGCGTCATTTCCTTTCCCCAAAACCAATTATTATTATTATTATTGAAAATTAGTGAACCAGCTTGGTTAAGGCGCTCGTCTACTGAGCTGGAGTACCCGGGTTCGAAGCCGACCGAGGCCGCCGCGTTTCGATGGAGGCGAAACGCAAAAGGCGGCCGTGTGCTGCGATGTCGGTGCACGTTAAAGATCCCCAGGTGGTCGAAATTATTCCAGAGCCCTGCACTACGGCACCTATTCCTTCCCTTCTCTCAGTCCTTCCTTTATTTCTTCCCTTACGGCGCGGTTCGGGTGTCCACCAAGGTATGTGAGACAGTTACTGCGTCATTTCCTTCAATTCTAAAATTTTCAAATTTTAAGCCTGGAACTCAGCAAAAAGGGAGGACGATTGCTAAACGTACGAGGCTCGTCGATGGAAAAATGAAATTAGTTGGGGAAAGGAAATGGCTCTGTATCTGTCACATATCGGCCGACATCTGAACCTCACCACACGAGAAGGAATAAAGGAGGGACTGAGTGAGGGGAAGAAAGGTGCCGTAGTGGAGGGCTCCGGAATTATTTCGACCACCTTAGCATCTTTAACGTGCACCGACATCGCATAGAACACGGGCGCCGTTGCGTTTCGCGACCATCGAAACGCGGCCGCTGCGGTCGGGTTCGAATCCGGGTACTCCGGATCAGTAGCCGACCACACTAACCACTGAGCTACCGCGGCGGGTGAGCTTTGTTGAAAAATTGGTTTTTCGAGAAAGGACACGGCGCAGTATCTGTCTTACATATAGGCGGACACCTGAACCGCACCGCAAGAGAAAGGATAAAAGCGGGCTTAGAGAAGGGAAGAAATAGGTGCCGTAGCGGACTCCGGAATAATTTCGACCACATGGGGATATTTACCGTGCATTGACATCGCACAGCACACCGGCGCCTTTGCGTTTCGCCTCCATCGAATAGCAGCCGCTGCGGTCGGGTTCGAACCCGGGAACTCCAGATCAATAGCCGAGCGCTCTGACCACTGAGCCAGCGCGGAGGGTCCATGGCAGTAGCCAAGTTAAGCCGCTGCCAATTTTTTATTTTTCAATGATATGATTGAAATGACAAAAGAGCCACTATACCCCAGCCCCGTAAGGCCAGGAAGCTACACCAGTCCCGCAGGCCAACCCATCCTTCATGGGTTTTCAGCACCTTTCTGGTGTTCGTGAGAACCCTAAGACCAAAGGCTGCTCAGGAACACCCTTAAAGTGTTGAACACAGTCGAAGGATGCTAGCCCTGGGACAAGACCGATGCGCCTTTAAGACTTTATGGTGTTAGGATGTTCATGAACACCTTAAAGTTTATAAATCTAAGTGTGTTAGCCCTAGCACACTCTTGTACACATTTTTTACACTTTTAACAAGTGTAGGAAAGCTACATGTAGATTCCTGCACAGAAGCTTCCATGGAAAATTCTAACTTCCAAAAAGGTGATTGAGCTAATCTGAAAAACTGAAAATTGATCATTTGTTTTTTTTTGCGAAACGATAAGGCGCCCATGTGCTGTGCAATGTCAATGCACGTTAATGATCTCCAGGAGGTCGAAATTATGCCGGAGCCCTCCACTACTAAATCTCTTTCTTCCTTCTCTGTTTTTTGTTTTCCCCGCCGCGGTGGCTCAGTGGTTAGGGCGCTCGACTACTGATCCGGAGTTCCCGGGTTCGAACCCGACCGCTGCGGCTGCGTTTTTATGGAGGAAAAACGCTAAGGCGCCCATGTGCTGTGCGATGTCAGTGCACGTTAGATCCCCAGGTGGTCTAAATTATGCCGAAGCCCTCCACTACGGCACCTATTCTTCCTTCCTTCTTTCACTCCCTCCTTTATCCCTTCCCTTACGGCGTGGTTCAGGTGTCCAAAGATATATGAGTCAGATACTGCGCCATTTCCTTTCCCCAAAAAACCAATTATTATTATTATCCTTCTCTGTTTCTCCTTTACCCCTTCCCTGACTGCGCTGTTCGGGTTCCCACCGAGGTGTGAGGCAGATACTTCGTCATTTCCTTTCCCCAAAAACCAATTCTTCCTCAATTTTTCGCCCGCCGCGGTGGCTTAGTGTTAAGGGCGCCCGGCTACTGATCCGGAGTTCCCGGGTTCGTACCACACCGCGGCGGCTGCGTTTTTAAGGAGGCAAAACGCCAAGGCGCCCGTGTGCTGAGCGATGTCAGTGCACGTTAAAGATCCCCAGGTGGTCGAAATTATTCCGGAGCTCTCGACTACGGCACCTCTTCCTTCCTTTCTTCTTTCACTCCTTCCTTCATCCCTTCCCCTATGGCGCGGGTCAGGTGTCCAACCATATATGAGACAGATACTGCGCCATTTCCTTTGTCCCAAAACCAATTAATATTATTATTATTATTATTATTATTATTATCAATTTGTCTTTGAGGGAAGGAAATGACGAAGTAATGGTCCCACATCTCGGTGGACACCAGCACCGCGCTGTAAGAGAAGGCAGGAAGGTGGAAGTGAAAGAGGAATGATGGGGTGCCGAAGTGGAGGGCTCCGGAATAATTTCCACCACATAGGTATCGTTAACCTGCACAGACGTCGCACAGCACACGGGCGCCTTTGCGTTTCGCCTCCACCCCTTCCGACTAAAACCCGCCGCGGTGGCTCAGTAGTTAGGGTGCTGGGCTAGTGATGCGGAGTTCCCGGGTTCGAACACGACCGCGGCGGCCACGCTTTTATGGAGGCAAAACGCTAAGGCGCCCGTGTGGTGTGGGATATCAGTGCACGTTAATAATCCCCAGGTGGTCGAAATTATTCCGGAGCCCTCCACCACGGAATTATTATTATTATTACTTCACTCCCTACCCCGCCGCGGTGGCTCAGTGGTTAGGCGTTCGACTACTGTTTTGAAGTTCCCGGGTTCGAACCCGACCGCGGCGGCTACGTTTTTATGGAGGAAAAACGGTAAGGCGCCCGTGTGCTGTGCGATGTCAGTGCACGTTAAAGATCCCCAGGTGGTCGAAATTATTCCGGAGCCCTCCACTACGGCACCGCTCTCTTCCTTTCTTCTTTCACTCCGTCCTTTATCCCTTCCCTTACGGCGCGGTTCAGGTGTCCAACAATATATGAGACAGATACTGCGCCATTTCCCTTCCCCCCCAAAAACCAAAAAAAAAACCAATTATCCTCTCTCTCCTTAAGCCTTTCCCTTACGGCGCGGTTCAGGTGTCCGCCGATATGAGACAAATATTGCTCCATTTACTTTTCCCAAAAACAAATTATTATTATTATTAGTTCCGACTAAGATGAACAAGGAAAACCATAATGGTGCACATTGCAGGCCCCTACCACTTCTGGGGGAATGGTACACGGCTGCAGTCACACACGAAAGAAAACAGGTAGACGGCCTCACGTTCAGAGCGCCCAGCTCAACGCATGCGGAGGAGGTAGCGATCGCCCTCGCAGCCTTCCATGAAATGAAAATTAAAATGGCTGTTGGGGAAATGAAATGGCGTAGTATGTCTCACATATCGGCTGACACCTGGATCGCGCAGCAAGGGAAGGGATAAAGAAGGGAAAGAAAGAAGGAAGTAAGAGATGCCGTAGTGGAAGGCTCCGGAATATTTTCGACTACCTGGGACCTTTAACGTGCACTTACATCGCACAACACACGGGCGCCTTAGCGTTTCGCCTCTATCGAAGCGCAACCGCCACGGTCGGGTTCGAACCCGGGAACTCCGGATCATCAGTAGCCGAGCAAGCTAACCACTGGGCCACTGCCGACTCTAAATTCATCCTCACAGTCTCCCACGGAGCCTGTCGTAACCTTGAGCTCGGTTGGAACGCTCCCCTTGCTCACCAAATCCTTCGCCACAGTACTCGCGACTGCGACTATCGCTCAATCACATGGGCCCCCGGCCACCAATGCCTGCCAGACAACGAAGTCGCCCATGAGGCAGTCCGAGGACTCACCGGGCACTAGGCATTCCTTGGGAGGACCTTAACCCAGATCACAGCCCCCTCCTTTCTATATTACTAAGCACTATCGTGCCGAACACCGGCGCGACCCTGCTCCTTTGAAGGAAAATCCTTTTCTCCCCCTCAACGCCCCTTCCCCTAGCCGAGAGGACTGGGAGGCGGCCCTGCTGGGCTGCCGGGAAATACCGCCCCAACAGGCCTTGGTTAGGTGGACTAGTCAGGACCAACGGGATCCCGGAATGCGGACTATTGTAAGTGGCGAGACCCACTAGAGGCCTCTCCCCGAGCACGTCTCTGTAAATATAGTAAAAAAATTTGCAGTGGCTTAACTTGGCTAACCCTGGAGTTCTGCGAAAAGCAAGCCCGTTTAATAATCATCTGAGGCTCGCCCATGGCAGCTCCCCTGCATGCTCGCGACAGCCGTTCTATATATATATATATATATATATATATATATATATAACTGCACGACCACGTGGCTATGACGTGGTATCACATGGGCTTACGACAGTCTTATCGGATGTTATCACGTGGCTCCACATCAGCCTATCGGATATTCTTAAGGTAAAAAGAATAACCCAAAGGTAACCCAATGTTAAGGGTCAAAGGTGAACTCAAGGTCAGAGGTGAACTGAAGGTTATGGGTCATGGGCAGACATCAAGGATTCGACCCCATAACTGTGCCACATATGGTCATACACGGCTAACGTGGCTGGGCTGAAGGTCGTTCAAGGTCATTCTCCGGCCTACGCGACCACTGCTTTGCCTGGCGTAGTGAAGCTTTTCGCTTCGATAAACGCTTTTCACCACCACCACCACCGAAACGCGGCCGGTGAAACTGGGAGTCGGAACGCTGAAAATACGTAATGAGCCCGAGACTACTCGGCAGAAACAAATTCCTTGGACACAGAAGCGTTACATGCGCGGAGTACATGTGCTACGACGCACCGATATGCTGTAGGCAAACTTTCGGAGCGTCTCGATGTCGTCTCTCGATTTGACGAACTGGTCCCTGATCTTGCGGAAGGCCACCGCTGCCAGGGCCCGTTCGCCGGTGCACGTGACCACTCCTGGCCGCCGGAGCTTGTGCGTCGCCACGACCACGTACTGCAATTTTGGCAGCACAATCGACAAGTTGTAAGCTTCTATGAATTCGGGCAGCGGCGGCACCGTGAACATTATCTTGTACTGCTTCACTGATGAAAGAAAGTCGATCAGTGATTGGCTCCTTTGGAGCGAGTTTCCGTGTCCGACGCATGCGTCTCCCGGCCTGTTCCAGTCGAGATTGATGCCCTGCGATAGGGGAGACAACAGAACAGATGGCAGTGGGCTCACGCTGAAAGCGGTGGACAATCAATAGCTACCATCCTATCAGTTTATATGCGGTATAATTGAAAGTCCCGATATTAGACAGCTTAAGTATCACGTACAGGGTCGGTAAAAAGTTCCCAGGCCACAGGGTCTGCTCTTGAGCAGTACAGTAAGCCAGTTGCGACACCCCTGCAGCTCAAAATCTGTAGAGGCTAGAGGTTGTGTCGGTACAACATCTCATAACCTTGACAGCTTTCGTCATCATTTATTTTGTGAATCAATACATCAAATCTTTATTGAACCCACAGGCAGCTCGGCTAGTGAACGGTCCAAATACAAGATATTCACTGCCAGGATATACCGGCGAAAAGCAAACCCTTTGGCCTGAGATTTTTTGACCAACCCTGCACGTAGAAGCTTCGCGTACGTAGCGCTCTTACGTATGACCATTGCGCATGCGCAGAATGCAAATGGACTGCGTAAGTCTCACGCACGTACGTGAGAAATGGATTTTTAGCTTGCGGTCACGGGACAGGCTCACTGTTACACCGTGGTTGCGGTATTTGCGTTGCTTCCGTACGTAGCCTTGACATCAAGGCGGCGCCCCACCCGCCCGCTTCATAGTGATTATAACAGCTTCGTTGATAATTCTTCGATTCGATTTCGGCATTTTAACTGTTGTATTCGCCCTCAATTTGCCCATACTTACGCACGCATAAAGCTTCAAGCGACGAATGGCTTTTGTTCTTCCAGACAGAAGGGCGAATTCTCAGCTGTGAAGCCTGGCGAAGTACCGTTGGTAGTCGTCATAGCAATGCTCCGACGCAGTTCGACAAACTTGGTTTTGACTCGTCTTGTATTAGACTGGCTACAGCAGTGCCTGTATCGTTTAGTGTATATTACTAGGAACACGCGGTGTGCGTTGCGTACGTATAACTGTACGGGATTCAAATGACATGCGTGTAGCCTACGTAGAAAATTAAAAATCGGTTTTGGGCGATCGCCCCGCCGCGGTGGCTCAGTGGTTAGGGCGCTCGACTACTGATCCGGAGTTTCCGGGTTCGAACCCGACCGCGGCGGCTGCGCTTTTATGGAGGAAAAACGCTAAGGCGCCCGTGCGCTGTGCGATATCAGTGCAAGTTAAAGATCCCCAGGTGGTCGAAATTATTCCGGAGCCCTCCACTATGGAACCTATTTCTTCTTTCACTCCCTCCTTTATCCCTTCTCTTACAGCGCGGTTCAGCTGTCCATCGATATATGAGACAGGTACTGCGCCATTTCCTTTCCCCAAAAACCAATTATTATTATTATTATTATGAGGGGATGGAAATGGCGGAGTATCTGCCTCACGTCTAGGCGGACACCTGAACCGCGCCGTAATGGAGTGGATAAAAAGGACTGAGAGAAGAACGACAGAAAGAAAGAAAGGAAGAAAGAAAGAAAGAAAGAAAAAAAGAAAGAAAGGAAGACGGCCCGTAGTGGAGAGCTCCGGAATAATTTCGACCACCTGGGGATCTTTAACGTGCACTGACATCGCACAGCACACGGGCGCCTTTTGCGTTTCGCCTCCATCGAAACGCGACCGCCGTGGACGGGTTCAAACCCGGGTACTCTGGCTTAGTAGACGGGCGCCCTAACCACTGAGCCACCGCGGCGGGTCCATTGCAAGGCGCACATCTATGACTAGCATTTAAGGTACGATCAGCTAAGGCATCATTCATTGACAGGCTTCAGGCACTCCTGAGGGTTTCAAACAGCCCATGTATTGCGAAGGCTTTAAAAGTTAACAATTACAGGGTGTGTCACCTGATATGTTCTGAAATTAAAAAAAAAATATGTGTCTTGCTATAGAAGAGCACTTTTTAAACATAGCATTTTTTAGCTTTTTAAACATAGCTACAGCCAAAATGTGGTAAATAGCAGGCTGGTTGACTAATATTGAGTAGGAAACTTTTATCTCGTACTGTTAGTCGCCTTAGTTGTTGAGGGGTGCATATTTGAAAATAAGTAATTAGCCATATCAGTCTTTAGAATTTCGATAACGCAGTTACAATCGGCACTGTGGCCCAATAAATTCTGGTTATACTGTGCCAAAATAGATGCATTTTCGAAAAAGCTTTGCAGGCAAAGCAACTCTTCCAGTGCACGTAACTCATGGAAACATCCAAAACTTGTTGGGCCACAGTGCGAAAGGTAACTGCGTTTTCGAATTTCTGAAAACTGATATGGATATTGCGGTGCTATATACGTCTCTCGATAATTAAGGAGGCTGACAGCAATATCATAAGTACTCAATATTAGTTAACCAACCTACTAATAAACAAGTCTTAGATGTATTCTGATGCGCTATATCACTGACAATGCTAAGGCGGAAAAGCCGCTCTTGTAACTCAAAAAGCGTACTTATAGAACTTGCAGAATAAAAAAAGATACGGTATATCGCTTGTCACAGATTGGTTGGTTTATGAAGAAAGGAAATAAAAGTATCTGTCTCATATACCGTTGGACACCTGAACCGCGCCGTAAGGGAAGGGATAAAGGAGGGAGTGAAAGAAGAAAGAAACAGGTGCCGTATTGGAGGGCTTCGGAATGATTTCGACCAAGCGGGGATCTTTAACGTGCACTAACATCGCACGGTACACGGGCGCCTTTTGCGTTTCGCCTCCATCGAAACCTGGCCGCCGCGGTCGGGTTCCAACCCGGGTACTTCGACTCAGAAGCCGAGCGCCTTAACCACTGAGCACCGCGGCAGGCGCAGTGCTAATACTGCTTAGTCTAACTACTGACAGCCGTGAGATCGGATTGTCAAAAATTTCGTAGCAACCAGTTGGTGATTGACAAGAAGGTTGGGCGTTGTGCAGAACAGATATAGCGGTCAGCCGATGTCACATGTGCCCGGCTAATGCGAACATAGCTGGACTCCAAAACAACGGTGCAAAGTGGCCGCCGATTTCATCAGCTGTCGAGGGGTGCCCACCGCAAAACTGCACGCCACTTGCCTGAACACCTTGAGCGCCAGGAAGAAGTTCAATGGACGTATGCAACATGTTCGCCTTCAATGCTTCAGAGATTCCCGTGCTGTCATTCCGCGATCCGCCGACGGTCAAGTAGACGGGAATGCTCTGATTGCGGTGGTGGCGTCTGGCTGAGTACACGAGCTCCTCGAGGGCATCTTTGGCTCGATTCCTATCCAGTTTGTACTGAGCGTGGTATCCGAGTGAAATGCCCACAGAGTAGTAGACCATCGCTGTGCAGTAACGATTGGGGATGGCCTTAAGGCTGTAGTGGAAGCCGTTGCTGGATTGTCGACTGAAGATGTACCTGCGGCAGCAAGAAGTGAAAACGCGTGTCATATAGATCGAGCCCATAGACCGCGATCATTACTGCAAGAAGGTCGTAGTGAAACACGAATTTATGCCTGCGTTTACGCACATTTCAAGATTTACCAGAGAAGCGCGCAAAAATTGTAGGTGGCGACGAGGCTTATGGCTGCATTAGTGCGATGGCACTTACAGTTGCCAATCTTTCACCAGGCCACCACCCTGCGGGCAAGTATATATATATATATATATATATATATATATATATATATATATATATATATATATATATATAAACTGACACACTCTTAAAAAGTAAGAAGGATTTAGTGACGCTTCGACTGGTGACCAGCCTTCTTCAGAGTCGACTCGTCCGCAAACCGTTGTTATGCTTTAAAGCGTCTGTGAGTCTAATGTGTAAGTCTATAACTTCTGGTTCTTAGTGCCTTCCTTTCCTCACAACAACGACGTCATCTAAATATACCAGACAAATCTGCCACTTCAGGCCTGCCAGCACTGTATCCATTACTCGCTGAAATGTCGCTGGTGCGGAACAGAGACCAAATGGCATCATCTTGAACCATCCGGAGTTATGAATGCTGTCTTCTCGCGATCTCTTTCGTCGACCTCAATTTGCCAGTAGCCGCTCTTGAGGTCCATCGATGAGAAATATTTGGCGTTGCAGAGGCGGTCCAGTGTGTCGTCGATTCGGGGGAGGGGGTAGACGTCCTTCTTTGTTATGTTGTTCAAGCGGCGGTAATCCACGCAGAATCGAAGTGCGCCATCTTTCTTTCTCACTAGAACAACCGGTGCCGCCCATGGGCTGTTTGAAGGCTGGATGACGTCGTCGCGAAGCATTTCTTCGACTTGGTCCCGGATGGCTTGTCGTTCTCGCGGAGACACACGGTAGGGGCTTTGACGGAGAGGTCGGACGTGTTGATCCGTTATAATGCGGTGCTTGGCAATTGGCGTCTGTCGCACCTTCGGCGATGTCGAAAAGCACTCACTGTAGTTTTGAAGCAGATTGCGGATTTGGTCTTGTCTGTTCCGCTGCAGGGCTGGGTTGATGTCGAAAGTGGGCGAGTTCTCTTGGTCAGGCGGATCTTCTGCGGAGGGGTCGGAGAGGGCGAAGGAGTCTCGTACGTCGGATATTTCGTCGAAGAAAGCAATCGTCGTTCCTCTGTTAACTTGCCGGTATTCTTCGCTGAAGTTAGTGCGCAGTACTTCGGCCTGGCCATTGCGCAAATGTGCGATGCCTCTTGCGATGCTGATTCCTCGGTCTAGGAGCAACTGAATGTTTCCCTCGATGATGTCTTCAGCGTTAATGGCTTTTGTGGCGCCTACGGTCACCATAACGCTTGACCGGGGTGGGACGCTCACTTCTTCCTCCAGGACACTCAGGGCAACGTAATTTTCCCGAGTTTTCATCGATGCGATGGCTTCGTCCGTCGAAAGCGTGATCAGCTTGGATCGCAGGTCGATGATCGCCTGATTCTCATTAAGGAAATCTGTACCCAAGATCACTTCGCGGGAGCATTGCGGCAGCACAACAAAGGTCGCAGGGTAGGTATGTCCTTTCACAGTCACTCGCGCGGTGCATCCTCCTGATGGCGTAATGAGGTGGCCCCCTGCGGTGCGAATTGGTGGGCCGTCCCAAGCCGTTGTCACTTTTCTCAGCTGCGCAGCGAATGTTTCATTCATACCGAGTAATCGGCTCCTGTATCGACTAGAGCGGTAACTTTCCGGCCATCGATAGTCACTTCTGAGTCGGAGGTCCTGGCTCCTGCATTGCATGTCGCTCTCGGCGTCGGGTCACGGCTTCGTCGCGTATGCGAGTCGAGGGTGGGGCGTGTGTTCGAGGCTCTTCTAGGTGGCGGCGTCGTTTTCAAGGCAGTTTGCGTCGTGGTCGGGGTTCTCATTGTGTGCGGCGTCGGTGCAGCGAGTGCCGGTTCTTCATGCGGCGTCGCCGGTGCAGCGTCTTCATGGGGCGTGGTCGGGGGAGGATCTTCGGCGTTTCGCTCTTGAGCAACCTCACCTCCAGAGGTTGCTGCCTTTAGTTTCCCCTACTGTGGCTGGGAGCCCTTCCTCGTACCGCGGCTGCGTATATATATATATATATATATATATATATATATATATATATATATATATATATATATATATATATATATATATATATATATATATATGTATATATATAAAGAGCACTGGACGCGATATTCGGAGGCCATGGGTTCGGATCCCACAGGCGGCATTGTTGTTTTTTCTGCTGCTTTATAAGTAATTTTCTTTAAGCGATAGATTAATAGAAGTAATATCCCTCAGATCATCACTACACATTAAAAAAAATTAAACATTCCCCTTTGCATCTTGGTTTCGGTGACTGTTGGCTTCCTTCATGTATTTGTCAAAAGAGCCCCTCATTTCCCTTAACTTGTCTGCTAATAGCTTAACAAGGGTCTCGGTTCTGGCAGTCTTGATGCTATAGGTAGCATAAGAGGGCTCTCGCACAGTGTCCGCCCTCGCCGTTAGATGACGTTCCACGGCACATTTGCGATAATACAGGACGTGCCACGTCCGCCGCTATGGACGAGGGTAGCGCTGGTGAACACTCTCAAGGTTCGCTTACACGCAATAAACATAAATACCCACGAGAACAGCAGATTGGACGGCCGTCGCCGTAGCTCAGTTGGTAGGATCACCGGACGCGATATTGGGAGGTCGTGGGTTCGGATCCCTCGGCGGCATGGTCGTTTTTTTCTGCTGCTTTATAAGTAGTTTTCTTTAAATCAAAGCCTAAATGAAGTATTTTTCTCCCACTAATCCGCATAATAAATTAAAGAAAAAAAGAAAACATTCCCCAATGCACCTTGGTTTCGGTGACTATTGGCTTCCTTCATGTATTTGTCAAACGAGCCCCTCATTTCTCTTAACTTGTCTGCTAATAGCTTAACGAGAGTCTCGGTTCTGGCAGTCTTGGTGCCATAGGTAGCATAAGAAGCCTCTCGCAGTGTCCGCCCTCGCCGTCAGATGACGTTCCACGTCACATTCGCAGTAATACAGGACGTGCCACGTCCGCCGCTATGGACGAGTGTGTCGCTGGTGAACACTCTCAAGGTTCGCTTGCACGCAATAAACATAAATACCCACGAGAGCAGCAGATTGGACGGCCGTCGCCGTAGCACTGTTGGCAGAAGCACCGGACGCGATATTCGGAGGTCGTTGGTTCGGATCCCACCGGCGGCATGGTTGTTTTTTCTGCTGCTTTATAAGCAATTTTCTTTAAGCAATAGATTAATCGACGTAAATTGTCCCACTGATCACATTAAAAAAAGAATTAAACATTCCCCTTTGCACCTTTGTGACTGTTGGTTCCTTTTATAAGTTTGTCAAACGAGCCCCTCATTTCCTTATATATATATATATATATATATATATATATATATATATATATATATATATATATATATATATATATATATATATATATATATATATGAACCAGAAGTTATACACTTATACAGTAGACTCGCACACGCTTAAAAACATAACAAGGGTTTACGGATGTTTCAACTCTGAAGAAGGCTGGTCCCCAGTCGAAACTTCACTAAATCCTTCTTACAATTTTAAGCGTGTGTCAGTTTACTAGGCAAAGGAAATGAAGGGCTCGTTTTTGATAAACATTTGAAGGAAGCCAACAGTCACTTAAACCGAGGTGCACAAGGGAATGTTTCTATTTTTTTAACTTTTAGTGTTGATCAATGGGAGAAAAATACTTCGATTAATCAGGTTCTTAAAGAAAATTGCTTACAAAGCAAGAGAAAAAACAACCATGCCGCCGGTGGGATCCGAACCCACCACCTCCGAATATCGCGTCCGGTGCTCTACCTACTGAGCTACGGCAACGGCCATCTAATCTGGTGCTCTCGTGGGTTTTTATGTTTTGCGTGTAAGCGAACCATGAGATTCTTTAACGGCGCCACCCTTGTCCATAGCAGCGGACTTAGCGCGTCCTGTACAGAACATGTCGAACGAAATACGTTACTCCCACACTGCCTCAGGTGTGCCTCAAGTTCATTTTTCGCAGTGATCCCGGTAGCTTTCTGCTGTGCTGTTGCCGGTTTGTTTTCATCTTGATGGCTACCTAACGACTTTAGGAGGCTGCGCTAGAACAGAAGATGCTTCCGCAAGCCTTGTGCGAGCCTCTGCATGCTTACTAGGCAATCGCGTAAAGTGCGAGACCCAATCCAGGCCGCTGTAACCGACTTAAATCCAAGCAGCATTGCTGCGTAATGTCAGCTGCGTAATGTCAGGGCAGAAAAAAGAATCTCAGGCAGTCAAAATAATCAGGATTCCTCTACTAAGGATTCTCTCGCGGCCTACCCACGGTGCTGGACGTTAAATCCCATGCACTTCTCCATGATCAAGGTAAAGGCGCTGTTGTGGGCTGCCTGTCCACAACACGTGCTCTTCTTTTTTATAATCTGCCACTCCCTTGGTATCGCCCGAAGAGCGGTAGGTCGTCTGGGTTAACCTGGCACCACCAGTCTTGCACAAGAGCATTTACTGATCATATGACCATTTCATTTATGGATAATAAGTGGTCACTCGTATCATCCATCAAATTACAGCATATGCGGAGAAGCGATAGGACATGCACCATCATACAAATACCTAAGAATCAGCCGAACACAGGATCTAACTTGGACGCCCACATTATGAATATAACAGCATATATATACCTACCTGAAATGCAACATACGGCTTACCGCAGCCTTTTACCTCACGGCAACCTGAACATGCATCAGCTGTTGGGGACTCCATTAAGTGAATCTTAACAAAGCCCTGGAATCCATCCAGAATCGCGCGCCGAATTTCTTATATTCGTAATTATGTTTTTAAAGCGATGTTTATTGCCTGGGGGAGTAAAAGGGTAGGTAATGATAGATGACGAGGATGCTTAAATAAATAAAAAGGTTCGCCGATCTAATGAAGTCGAGGGGTGAACGATGATGTATATGAATCAGGATTGTTCGACGAGAGACCAAGTGCTGTCGGGTGCGAAAATCTCGTCGGCTTCAGCACCGGGAAAACCCACAGCAGGTGGTGAATATCGGCCTCAGTATTTCTGGTCTTGCAGACTGGACACCAGGGGCGAGGTTATAAACCTTGAAATTGCGGCAACTTTCGTGTCACGGCGGGAGTTAGGGCAACCCCGACCGGGATCTTCCGAAGCGAAATCTTCTGTGTACGGGTAAGATGGCGAGGGAGGGTTACCGCACACGGAGGGATTAGAGCACGTGTGCGACGCCAGAGGTGTTCCTTTCTTGCTAAAAGGAGGGCGGTGTCATCCAGAGCGAGGACTCGACGCAAAGACGAGGTCAAGGCGGGTTGCAGAATCTGCACGGCTTTGTGAGCACAGTGCGTCAAGTGGGAACCACTCAATTATGATTCGCTGCGGGATGCGTGCTGCTAGACGATGGACGCTTTTGCAAGTATCTGGGGTGCAACTGACACGTCGTAGTAGGCGTGTGACGTGAAGGGCGTCGGTGCGAATGACAATGCGGGCTGTAGGTAGCACGGGAATGGCGGCCACAGGGCAAAGTGCCTCTTGAACCGCAAGCATCTCCGCACGAGCGGAGGAAGGATATTCTGGGAGGCGAAACCTGGACGTTCTGTTCAGGGCAGGCTTGCAAGGGCTAAAAACTGCAGTTGTTTCGCAGGCCTGGATGCTCGCGTCAATGTACATAACGATGGAGCCATGCGGCAGATTGGCGTCTTGCTCTATAATTCGGTCGCGAAACGACGACGCCGCGGTGATACCGCCGACGTATATCGTTGGTTTTTTTTGTCGCTTAGCTCCAAAAAACGGCAGGGAGAGAGAACTGAGAATGAAGTGCGTTGAAGCATATGCCCTGAGTGCACACGTTCTGTGTGTAAGGCTTGACTTTAGGCAGCGAGCATCGCGTCGTTGCTGCACCAGGTCATCTAGCGGATTCAGCTGCGCCTGTTCTCGCAGCACCACGATCGGGGTGATGCGGGGAAGGCAAGCGATTGTCCTCATTGCCTCGATTAGTAGCTTCAAGGCGATCCCATTGAGCCCTAGTCAAATGCTGGAATCGGGTTTGGTAAAGAAGGCGTGGTTGCACAACCTCTCGCACCAACTGCCAGCAGTTGGCCACCGCAGCGGTGGCGGAGTGGTTGAGCAACCGCCTCGCATGCGGGAGGTGCGTGTTTCGATACCCAGTAGCGTCGGGTAGCCGCCGGTAATACAACGGGTACAGGCGTTCCCCTGGTCTGGTGCTCGGTTTCTTTAGAGTGAAATTCTTGGGAAATGGGTCTTTGACCCCTCCTTGAGCAGCCGAAAATATCTTGTGCCATGGCGCTCCTTGGCCACAGATGCCCTTGCGCCATAACAATCCATCAGCAACTGTCCTGCAACATGAGAGCGGGCGCGACCTGTTTTAGTAGCAATGCGTCTAATCAGACGCAAATGCCTGAATCTATTACTTTTTAGCTCAAGAAAGCCAAGCAGACCCTGTTCCTGATTCTTGTATTGTCAAGCCCACTATTTTTTTTTCCATTGAACTTTCTTGAAGTGGGGTTCAGGGAAGGTAGAGACAAATTAGTGTCGAAGAATGTTTACGGAACCGCCAGCGGTTGGCGACTGTGGGGTTTGAATTGGGGAGATAAGTACTTCTCCCCACTCAATCGCGGCTGACACGGTTGAAAGCCGCCCGGACCCCATCCCGTGATCGCGTACGCTACCGAGCGCACGCCAACCACGGCGGGCCTTGCTCTGAGGGAACAAAGGAACGACACATTGGCTGACACAAACAGCCATTTATTGCTACAGAAACAATAACGCCAGCTAGCAACAAGGTGCGCTAATGAATCGAGGTCGTCTGACTCACCAGCAAGGTTCCGAGCGAATGTTCGCCCGCGCTAGGGCAAGGGATAAATACTCCGAAGGCCGGACGGGACGAGTACGGGAGCCTGTCTCCCCGTCGCTTCCTCGCCCCGCCGGCGAAGAGCGGAGCCGCGAGCGACGCGTCCGCTTGCGCCGACGATCCCTGCCGAAGCCCCTCTGCCCCCTCTCCCGCGCGTGGGCTTTGACAGTCTCCGGCAGCGATGCTGGCGCCCCCTTTTGCCAGTGAATGGAACTCACAAGGGAATGCGCTCAGCCTCGAGGTGAGACCGCCGCTGCACGGTGCCTCGCGGGAAAGCAAACTCAGGGGGCTGCAGGGCAGGTCCCCACATCCCCCAACCTTAAATAGACCCACGCGCCTGAAAGTACATGCTATGGAGGAGTCTCCTGGTCTTCATGTCCTTCAGGCACGTCTTGCAGCGGAGGTCACGCCGACAGCATCCACGCAGACTTCTGCTGTATTCCGAAGGCGGCGTGAAGGTCTCCACTGGGACGACTCTCATGGCCCGCGGACTACCGTGTCCGCAGGCCCGCGAATCGAAGGCCGCTGGGAAAACTGCAGGCCAGGATCCTGCAGTAGTCGCCAGGGCAGCAGCAGCCGGAGGTGACTGCTGACTGGTCTCGCCACAGCTGCCCCGGATGGATGCGGCGAACAGGATACAGGCCGCTCCGAAGCAGCAGGTGGCAGCGAGACGATGTGCACCGGACAGCAAGCCTGGGTGGCTCCACCGAGTCTGCAAAATTGCCGAAACGCTCTCGGCGTGCCTTTAACGTAGGTCACGGGAGGGCAAACGGCATCTGCAAGGGCCTCGTGGCACAATGCCTTACTCGCTAGCAAAACGTGTCGGCGGCCGTGCAAACGCAAAGTTCGAGTGAACAAAGCCCTTTCTTTAGTTGAACAAGACTGCTCAGTTCGTGCGAGGTTACAAAAAAAACGGGCGGGCAGCAAAGTGCGCCCCCTCTCAACGACACGGTCCGGTGGCCGTGTCTCTTTTAACGTGGTGCAGGCAGCTCCGAAAAGCCTCAGGCCTAACTACCACTCCGACAACGACCGTGACCACAACAAAGACCCGAAACGGGTTATGTGCGCGCAGCGGCGAGTTGACGTCAGCTTTGTGGGGTGGTCCTACCCCGCTCACTGCACAAAGCAGCTTCTGAGCGGTCGGCGCCCTACGTATCGGACGGTGTCGGAGCGCCCGGTGCCGAGCTGCAATACCAGCGAGCTCGTAGCGGCACCCGTGGCCCCAGGCCACCCGGCTCCCGTAGCCGCGGCTCCCAGAACCGAAAAAGAGGCAGTAGAGAAAATATATACAGAAACTCGGACCACCCACGCGGCTTCCGTACTCACTCGCTTCGGGCTCGGCGACTCCGCGGGCGCTAGGCCTCGCTCTCCCTCGATGCGGACCGATTCTCACGAAGAAACTCCAGGGAAAAAAATGTGCTGAGCATGTCGAAAAGTTCAAACATGCTGCAGCGCAATAATACACCTCGCACTCAAGAAAGCATGCCGCAGGTCCTAGCGATCAAAATTCATTCTAGGCCTAGCACTTGTCAAGTCCGGACAAAGAGCGTTCCTCGAACCGAACCGACAGTCGTCCAATGTTCCAAGAGCAGGCCCCACGTTGGGCGCCAGATGTGGGGTTTGAATTGGGAGATAAGTACGTTCTCCCCACTCAATCGTGGCTGACACGGTTGAAAGCCGCCCGGACCCCCACCACGTGATCGCGTACGCTACCGAGCGCACGCCAACCACGGCGGGCCTTGCTCTGAGGGAACAAAGGAACGACACATTGGCTGACACAAACAGCCATTTATTGCTACAGAAACAATAACGCCAGCTAGCAACAAGGTACGCTAATGAATCGAGGTCGTCCGACTCACCAGCAAGGTTCCGAGCGAATGTTCGCCCGCGCTAGGGCAAGGGATAAATACTCCGAAGGCCGGACGGGACGAGTACGGGAGCCTGTCTCCCGTCGCTTCCTCGTCCCGCCGGCGAAGAGCGGAGCCGCGAGCGACGCGTCCGCTTGCGCCGACGATCCAAGCCGAAGCCCCCCTGCCCCCTCTCCCGCGCGCCGGCTTTGGCAGTCTCCGCGCAAGCGATGCTGGCGCCCTCTCTTGCCAGTTAATGTAACTCACAAGGGAATGCGCTCAGCTCGAGGTGAGACCGCCGCTGCACGGTGCCTCGCGGGAAAGCAAACTCAGCGGGCTGCAGGGCAGGTCCCCACATCCCCCCAACCTTAAATAGACCCACGCGTCTGAAAGTACATGCTATGGAGGAGTCTCCTGGTCTTCATGTCCTTCAGGCACGTCTTGCAGCGGAGGTCACGCCGACAGCGTCCACGCAGACTTCTGCGGTATTCCGAAGGCGGCATGAAGGCCTCCGCTGGGACGACTCGCATGGCCCGCGGACTACCGTGTCCGCAGGCCCGCGAATCGAAGGCCGCTGGGAAAACTGCAGGCCAGGATCCTGCAGTAGTCGCCGGGGCAGCAGCAGCAGCCGGAGGTGACTGCTGACTGGTCTCGCCACAGCTGCCCCGGATGGATGCAGCGAACAGGATACAGGCCGCTCCGTCGCAGAAGGTGGCAGCGAGACGATGTGCACCGGACAGCAAGCCTGGGTGGCTCCGGCCCCTGAAGCCACCTGACCCAGTACCTCAGGGGCGCAGCCATGGACCTGGCCTCCAAGCCATCGCAGCCGGCGCCAGGGAGGCGGTCGATCGAATTCACCGAAACGGCGCAGCCGCGCGCACTTCGGAAGGCTGTGACAGGGAGCAAGATGCCAAGCTTCATCGTGCGGGAGGCCAAGCCCTCGGAGCGAAGCAGCTGATCGGCTGGGGCGTGGCGCGGCCGTCAACCGATGCACCTGCGGGAGCTGAAGAACTTCGATCCCAGGATGGCGGAGAAGATCAAGTAATGTTGCCCCTGTTTCTGTGTTCGGGAGGCTTCTTAAGGAGGGGAGGAGGATGTGGGATACACAGGTATCCCCTCCTCGTCCCCTGCGCCAGCGGCGACCGTGACTTACACGGGTGCGCTGGCCACCAGGAATGTGGGGAGAAGGCACCCCCGCGACTCTGCTCATTTCCGCCCCAGCACTGACGTGACGTCACGACAGCGCGCTGCCTTCTGCGGAGAGGGTAGCACGCCTAAGCTTCATGGCAACGATTTACTGCCAGGGAGGAAATGCCCGAAGGGATAAAAGGGGGGAACGCGCGGCGGGAAGGGACTCTCGCTGCCGGACCTTACCTAAGTGCCCCACGGACCCCTTCCGCTGCCCGCCGGCCCCCGAACACCAACGCCGGTCGACGTCAACGACTTGGTGAGCTACTGAACATCTATTTTACGGATAGAACATTCTTCCGCAGTGTGCTTTACCTCGCGTTAGGATAATAAACTGTTTCCTAGCGTGCCCTGCCGTTGCCTATTTCGTCCGGACCTGCCGTGGCTGCGACTCTGTGCCACGGGTTGGGGAAACGTTTTTGCTTACTTGAATAACGCCTGCGTGTAGCTTGCACGGAAGCTCGCCTTCCGGGCCGGCTGGACGCAGAGTGACCCCATACGACTCACTCGTATGCAGTTTAGCACACTGAGAACTGAAGACGAATTGAGGAAGCATAAGTCGACGTAATATTCTCACGGTGTTGGTGACAAGACAGGGACCCGGCAAGAGAGGGCTCGGTAGCACGTCCTTCGGTGCGAGAAAATGCAAACTTCAACGTCCTTCAATCCGCGCGACCAGGTCCGAGCGCCGTCGTCTAGACTGAAGTAGAGGTTCACGGGCTGGGCGGCGTCATCCCACTGGTTAAACGCGGAAACTCGCTCGTAGTGCTGCAACCAGTTTTCCACGTCCTCAAAGATGTCGACGTGGAGGGACTTCGTGATGCGGGAGTTCTGGAGCGTGAAGCAGGGTGTGGTCGCGCCAAGCATTGGGGGGGGGGGGAAGTCGCGGCAGGCATTGAGGCGGCGCCAAAGTTGTTCCAAGGACATACCCGATGGTTCAGGCTCAGGTGGTAAGCCTCGAATCCGGCGGTGAGCACGGTGGACGGGCGTCTTGACGGGTATAGGACTGTAGCGCCTGCTAATCGTTGGGGTATGGGACACGAGATCGATCTCACCTCCACCAGAATATCTTTGACTGACTGTAGGGCGGCGGCTTGAGTCAGCAGGTCGTGGTCAGTGCTCCACACCGTGATATTCAGATTATTCGTACCACTCTAGCTTTGCATCACTAAAATATCAAGTTAACCTCTCTTGCCTTGAATCTCGCTGCATTATAACCAGACTTTGCCTTTGTCATAAATTCTACCATTCAGCCCTGAGCACTTCCGTCATCTCCCCAGTCCACCGTGATTCACGCCGTATTAAACCACCCGAAATTTGTGCATCCACCTCTGCCCATCTCAAGTCATTCTTAAGCCAGACTGCCAGAGAATGAACAGCTTACCAATGGAAACTGTGCCATACAGTGCCACGATTGGTTCGAGGCACCACTACAGGAACTAATTACTTAATGCTGATGTAGGCCTACCCCTCATTGTGATGC